>NC_042617.1:327431562-328631562 GCF_901001135.1 Rhinatrema bivittatum
CGCCGACCCCGGATTTTATAACGTGCTCGCGGCTGCGCGCGCATGTTATAAAATCGGAGCGTAGATTTGTGCGCGCCGGGTTGCGCGCACAAATCTACGCCCTTGTGTAGGTATGAATATCTGGCCCTCTGGGTGTTCAATTTATTTATAATCACCTATGCAGAACCAAATCAAAGGTCTTACTGTACTCCAAGTATTCTATATCTAGCGTTTTCCTTTGATCCAACCCTCCGGTCATCCAGAGAAATTGATCAGGTTTGTCTGACAAGATTTACCTCTGGTAAAACCATGCTTCTCGGATCTTGCAAACCATTGGATTCCAGAAACTGAACTATGTCTGTTTTAGCAGCAAGTCCATTAATTTGCTCACCACAGAGGTCAGATGGACTGGCCTGTAGTTCCCATTCTCTGCCTTACTTCCATTTTTATGAATAGGAACTACATCCACCCTTTTCCAGTCCCCATCCTCTTGTCTACTTTACATTTAGTAAGCAATCATTAACACAATTTTCTGAAAATTAGTTGAGATGTACTTCACTTCCATTCTTATTTGTGTTCTTTTTATGTGGTCCTGCTCGTGGCCCTTCCACAGTGTATGCTGAACAGAAAAATCTGTTATTCTTTTTCTACATATTCCTCCCCTTCACCTCTGAGTCTCACTATGCCACTTTTGCACTTCTTCTATCACTAGCATATCTAAAAAAAAATAAAAAGTCATCCCTCCATTTTACTGTATTTGTTATTTTTTTTCTCCCATTTGAATTTTTGCATTCCTGACTACTTTCCCAGCTTCTCCAGATATTGTCACCTGACTTCCTCTTTCTGCGATCTCTTGCAGTTTATGCATGCAAACCTTTTCTCCCTCACCTTTTCAACTACTTCTTTAGAAAACCACAGTGGCCTCTTTCCTTTCCCTTTCTTAATTTTATGTTTATTTATGTATTATTTTTATATACGGACATTCGATCTCAATTTGGTTTACAATCTAAGTTTTTGTACCTGAGGCAATGGAGGGTAAAGTGACTTGCCCAAGGTCACAAGGAGCGACAGCGGGACTCAAACCCTGGTCTCCTGGTTCACAGTCCACTGCTCTAACCACTAGGCTATTTCTCCTCCCCAATGACCCAATGACCCTCCCTATGCAGTGCTGCAGTGAAGGTGGCCAGTGTGGCTTCCAGATGCTGCTGGACAGCTTCATCTTTAAATCCACTAAGCAGCAGAAGCCGAACACGTTCTCCCTGGTTGCTTCTTCCTTTTCTATCTCTTCCCATTGCTCTGCATGACAGGCATGCAACTCATCATCCACTGTGCTAAAGGGAGTACATGGTGAGACTTTTTACCTGGAATTTATTTCTGCACAATGAGAAAACTAAAATACACCTGGACAGTAAAAATCCCCCTACCCCACCCAGACAATATCTATCCCAGTACCTGCTACTCAGCCCTTCTGCAAGTGCACAGAAGGGACAACGGTGCAGAAAATCTAAATTCAATGGCAAAGCCTTTGCGCAAAGCTGCCACAACTCAATTCAGCAGGGAATGAGAGGATAAATTATCTCCTCTTGTGCAAACAAGGCCTTCTGGAGATTGAATTTAATCCCCCGGCCTTCCTGGAGATGATAAATGAGTATAATCAGAGGCCAGCAGGACTAAGCAGGACAAAAGCGTCTCCTGATTGGAAATGAAACAACTGAACAAGCTGCATAGTCATGTGGTTTCTTGGACTGAATCGAAACCTCCTTCCGGCTGTTCATGGCCACCTAATCTACTCACCACGTCCGTCAGCATCCCATGCGTTCATCCAACTCTCACTTGAAAATAGCCAGTCCTTAACAATTACTGTACTTGAATTATAATCAGTAATTTTAAAAGTCGCTGATCGACCGGTCAGTTCTTCACTTCTGCGAAGGAGAGACGGAGTGGGAGGGGTTTTGGAGGGGCAGTTGGGTAGGGCTGGGTAATGTGTAACATTAATCAATTATATGCCGTGCTAAGTTGTAATACTGCATCTTTAATAAAATAAAATTAAAATTAAAACATACCCAGACCTCTTACACACATACAACTGTACCAGGCAGCAGATTTTTTTCCAATCTGTTCATCCTAGCCACCAAATTAGTTAGTCCTAAGAATTAAATTATATTCGTCCCTTTGCGGCACCAAATTCTGCCCTTTTGCCTTTTCCATATTTCCTAAATGCACACACCCTGTCCTCCCAAGCATTCGCAAACAGTAATTTCGACGCATTCTGCTCACGCTCCTTGGGCAGTGGCCAGGCCATTTCCGAAATCGACATGCTTGCTTCAGGACCCTGGACCACCTGTCGCAGCTGCCGGGTGGGGGACGTCTGGCTGAAGGGCATCCCATCTGACTAGTACAGGCAGTTGCTCTGCAGGTGGTGGCCGGACAGAGATTAACGCAGCAGTGGTGCAAGCAGAGCTCGGCTCCAAAAAGTGGTGGCGAGGCAGTACTTTTGCTCTTGTGCTTAAAAAGTTATCCCTACAGGGAGATCACAAGGGTCAGAGCGAGTCACACACCAGGCTGCCTGCCAGAGTTCTTTTGCATAGGGGTCTGGTGCTTGATTCAAATACAGAAAAGGTACTTTGAGCCTTGGATCAAGCAGATAAATATAAAAACATTTACAGTCTTGGGGCGTGGGGGTGGGTAATCTCACTGACCCAAGATGGTGGCTTACGAAGGAAGACGAAAACAAAAACTGCCCTGGATAGGGAGAAATATCTTACAAGCAGTCATGCTCTATGGCTAGAGTTGGGATGTATCCTCAGCAGTGCGGACAGAATAGCTGGACAGACCCAGGAGGTCATCTTCTATGTTGTTATGCTGGCACAGAAACAGTAAATTTGGTGGAAAGGAAATCAGAAGTCCCTTATCGAGCTTTCTCCAGCTGTTTCTCCAACAGCTCCCTCATTCTAATTCAGTAATTTGCCCTTTCGCAGAGACTGTAAAGCTGCATAATATTGGGGGTGGGTGGAGGGGTGTTTAATGTCCTTCTACCCAACCCCTCACTGGGGACACCATTTAGATGCTGGCCAAATCGGGATGATTAAACCATCTGCTTAAAAAAAAAATAGCTCCTTTCATTTCTTAGCTACTTTTCAGCACGGGCAGGCTTACAGCACGAGTCCCCTAAAAGGACAGGCTTCCTTGCTTGAGCCTAGAGGTCACAGCTGAAGAAGAGACCCATGTGGCTTTGGAAAGCTCCTTACACCACCCTTTCGTTATTCTTATACCGGTCCAATAAGAGCTCTCACAGCCCGGGGCCTCCAAACTAGGTCAGTATTGCAGGAAATCCACAACAAATGTCCATCAGACATAGTTACATATACGCAGTCCAGTAATGGGGCTAATTTGGACGCTTTGCAGATCCTGAAATCCAGAACTGTGTGAAGGGGGCAGTAAGGACAGACATCGAAAACCCACTTTTTCACCTCGAAGAGGAAAGGGGTGGGGATGGGGGCTCTCTGCCATGGGCAGGAGGGAACCCGTGTGCCTAGATCCTACAGAACAGGAGAAGCAAGCTTTCTTCCTCTTTGGCTGCATTCAGATCCCGCTTAAAGACCCATCTCATTGAGATTGCTTTCAAATCCCAAATCCCTGATTCTTCCTGATCTTGACCCTCTCCCATTAAACGTTTTACTCTAATATTCAAGGGGTTACTAGAAATTTGGTCCCGAGTCCAAGGAGCAAGCACCATAAAAATGTGAAATAAATAAACACTATTACTAACTTATTTATTAAAATGCATGTCTCACTTCCTCAAGCAACATAATGCTCGAAACAGAGAATACACAGAAATGCAGACAATTCACAAATAAGGCAAAAACAAACTATGGTATTTTTAAAAATTATGAAATCGGAACCAAAGGGACTGAGGTCTGACCCGGCATAACAAATCTTACGTTCTTATGTGTGCTCTTACGTTTTGAATCTTGAAGGAAATCTTTGCTAGCTCAGAGAAACTAATAGTATTAGCAGATACTGTGAAAACTGAAAGAAAAGCTTGGCTCAGGATGCTGCACTAGCCGTATTCCTGATATTTAAAAAGGGCTCCAGGGGTGAGCCTGACTTCAGTGCCAGGAAAAATCGTGGAAACTGTTATAAAGAATAAAATCACATAACATTTAGATAGATTTGGTTTGATGGGACACAGCCAGCATGGATTTACCCAAGGCAAGCCTTGCCTCACAAATCTGCTTCATTTTTTTTAAGGGGTGAATAAACATGTGGATAAAGGTGAACTGGTAGATGTATTGTGATTGGATTTTTAGAAGAGGTTTGACAAAGTCCCTCATGAGAATCTTCTAAGAAAATTAAAAAGTCATGGGATAGGAGACAATGATCTTTTGTGGCTTGCAAACTGGTTAAAAGACAGGAAACAGAGAGTAGGATTAATTGATCAATTTTTTCAGTAGAAAAGGGTAAACAGTGGAGTGCCTCAGGGATCTGTACTTGGACCGGTGCTTTTTAATATATTTATAAATGATCTGGAAAGGAATATGACGAGTGAGGTTATCAGATTTGCAGATGATACAAAATTATTCAGAGTAGTTAAAACACAAGCGGATTGTGATAAATTGCAGGAGAACCTTGCGAGACTGGAAGATTGGGCATCCAAATGGCAGATGAAATTTATTGTGGACAAATGCAAGGTGTTGCATATAGGGAAAAATAACCCATGCTGTAGTTATACGGGTTTAGGTTCCATATTAGGAGCTACCAGCCAGGAAAAAGATCTAGGTGTCATAGAGGATAATACATTGAAATTGTCGGCTCAGTGTGCTGCAGCAGTAAAAAAGCAAACAGAATGTTAGGAATTATTAGGAAGGGAATGGTGAATAAAACGGAAAATGTCATAATGCCTCTATATCGCTCCACGGTGAGACCGCACCTTGAATACTGTGTACAATTCTGGTCATCACATCTCAAAAAAGATATAGTTGCACTGGAGAAGGTACAGAGAAGGGTGACCAAAATGATAAAGGGGATGGAACAGCTCCCCTATGAAGAAAGGCTAAAGAGGTTAGTTAAGGCTGTTCAACTTGGAGAAGAGATGTTTGAGGGGGAATATGATAGAGGTCTACAAAATCAGTTATTTACTCTTTCAGATCATACAAGGACTAGGGGGCACACCATGAAGTTAGCAAGTAGCACTTTTAAAACAAATCAAAGTAAATTATTTTTTACTCAATGCACAATTAAGCTCTGAAATTCATTACCAGAGGATGTGGTAAAGGTAGTTAGTGTAGCTGGATTTAAAAAAGATTTGGATATGTTCCTAGAGAAGAAGTCCATAAACGGCTATTAATCAATAAGGAACAATAGCTTGGGATCTATTTAATATTTGGATACTTGCCAGGTACTTGAAACTTGGATCGGCCACTGTTGGAGACTGGATACTGGGCTTGATGGACCCTTGATCTCACCCAGTATGAAAAGTCTTATGTGCTTATGTAACATCATCTCCCTGCTTAAACATCTCTCTTCCTCCCAGTTTCCTAATGTCTTTAGGATGTTTTCTCCACAAACTAGGACCCCCGGCACAGAAAGCTTGATTCCACGTTACTTGTGGTCTCACTTTTTACACTGAAGGGAGTGCTACTAACCCAGACCGAGAAGAGCACAAAGCTCTAACCGGCTCATAAAACACTAAGTTATCTGGTAAATACAAATGGGCCCAGCCCTGCAATGCTTTGAACACCAACAGAATTGTTTTGAAACGAGAACACTCGACCGTAGGAAGCCGGTATAATACTCTCAAAACTGGGGTAATAGGGTGGGCCCTATTTTAAGAATATAAGAACATAAGAAACTGCCATGCTGGGTCAGATCACGTCCATATGCGTGTGCCGGGAACCGCGCACATATGTATGCACGTGTGTGGGTTTTAAAATTTACTCCTAAGTGTGTTCCTGAGGTAATAGTAGATAAGGTGGCTTGCTCAGGTTGACAAGGAGCATCAGAGTGGGAAGTGGGATTTGAATTGTGGCTTACCTGGTTCCTAGCCTATTGCTTCATCCACTAGGCCACTCCTCCTCCTCCTGCCTTGGTTCAGACTGGTTACTGAGTATTCATTATTGCCCCTCCTACCTCCTGCGAGCAGGAACAATCTACTGTTCTAATGTTGATGTTACCCTGCATGCCTGGAGTTTTCCTAACAGTGTAGAGCATGGGTCAAAGCACAGAGCTGCAACCCTACAGACCCCTGCCTGATCAGCTACATCCAATATGCCCTTGTGTTGGGAATCCCGGCCATGGCAACCCGCAACTGGGTTGCCATGGCCTGCGTGGGCAGGCATCTATTCTGGGCTCCCCCTCCAATGGCCCGGGGTGGCCTGGCCCCGAATCTTGTGGTGGCGTCTTGTCCTCGCAACTTAGTCCGCCGCTGACTTCCTCCCAGCGTGCGATCCGTTAGGCGTGCGTACGCGCGTCACTTGCTCCTACTTAAAGGGGCCGCGGCGGGAAACTTCGACCCGGCCCCCGAAGATGATTTCACAGCTCTGCCCTTTTTAAGACTGGCTCAGCTTCCTGCACTTCGCCTTGGCAACCGGTCAAACTCGCACTGAGTGTGTTGCTGCGTTCCTGATCCTGAGTTCCTGCTTGCGTTCCTGATCCTGAGTTCCAGCTTGCCTTCCGGTCTCGCCCTCCTGTTCCCGTGCTCCGGCCCGGTTCCTCTCCTGCTCCCCGGACTGACTTCCTGGTTCTGACCCCGGCTTGGCTTCCCGTCTTCGCTTGTCTGCTGCCTGCCCTGACCTCTGGCTAGTTTCACCCTGCTGCTTGTTCGCTGCCTGCCCCGACTCCTGGTCTGCTCATGGCTGCCTCTGACTTCCGCCTGCCTCGACCCGGACCTCCTGACGCCGCCTCGCCTTCTCAACGTGAGAAGACCCGCACGTAAGCCTTGCCAGCCCCGGCACCCAAGGGCTCAACCTGAGGGGAACGAGGGCTGGTATAGGTGAAGCTCCAGCTGGGTCTTCTCCACCAGTACCGCCTCCCTGCGACGAGGACCACTGGGGGGCCGTCCCTCGGTGGTGGTTCCAAGTCTCGTCCCGGTCAAAGGTCCACACGCCCAACACCTTGGGAAAGTCACTTAATCTCACTGTGTTCCCACAAAGGTGATAAGCTCTCTAGGGAAGCGGTGTTGTAACCATATATAAAAAAAATACATACACTCTCTAAATAATCAATCAATACTATGATAAAAACTATAGCTAGACCTAAAAGTTAATGGGGAGGGCATAAGAGGAGGGCCCAAGCCTGAGAGTTCACCTAGAGTGCCTAATACTCTTGCACTAGCCCTGCATGCATGCAGACATACACAATACCAACTATATTGTCCCTTGTTCCAGGGAATTTTGGGAACAGGGAGATCAGGTGACATACAACTTCAGGTATTTTGTCTCTTGGAAGATTTTTCATTCCCCGCTCTAATGCGAAGAGATCCTTCTGTCTCTTTCCTAGCTGGGACTGCTGGAGGGCTGCGTGCTGTCATTTAAAGGTATAATCGGCCCAGAAAAACAATGGGGCAAAGCAGGGAGGACAATCACAAATAAGAGCAAAAGAGACAGCAAGAGAGCCAAGAAAAAGGAACCTGCTACTGCTCGAATGTAACAGGGTCTTCATCATCAGAATTCCTGAACATTTCCAGCACGGCTCAGCTGCACACACAAAGGGCAGTGTTCCTGGCTCCAAGTTCATAAAATAGCATACCGGGAAAGGGTGACCCTCTCCTGTCTGACATTTAACAAGACCCAGGTCCTAGGAGGGCCATTGTAAATGGACTTAAAACTTTCCAGGATTGTTTCTGTGGCCAGCTATCTTGCATTAAGGGCAGAATTTCCAATGGCAACCTCGCATCAGGATCAGCGGACTCCTGCTCATCTCTTCTTCAAGCAGCTACTGTACGCAAGCCTGCAAACGGCAGATAAGAACTCTGAGGCCCAAGCTCGTGTTTCCCTACCTGCTGCAGTACCTGCAAAGCCCACTTGGTCTCCGGCTTTACCCCCTCCACCCCCCACCGCTCAGTATCCCTCTGTGCCCATCCTGGGCCTTCTTAAATTCTGTTACTAGATCCGTGCATCCATTTTCCAATCTGTGAAGAACTATTTCCTTATTTTGCTTCTGACTCTTACCCTCCACCCCTCTCATCGTGATCACCAAGTTCTGAAGCTTCTTTTCTGGCCCCGGAATTTCCAGGTCCTCTTATTGCTTGGCTGGCACTTTGCTGATAAGGGCAGGGTTCAAAGGATCTGTGTCAAGCAGCGGGGAAAGTGTAGCTTTTTCTGTTTTGGTAATTGAGTGCCGGCACCATTTCAAGTAGCACAGCAATGCTGCAATAATTATTCAGCCCTAACAGCCAAAGGCAAACCCGACGTTCCTGAGACAGCTGTCAGGAAGCAGCCCTCTGAAAACACAGCTTTTAATGAAACTCGTTAAGGAAAGAAATTAGAGAAAATATGACTAAATTTCTCTTGGTTCTGAAAGCACCAACATAATGGCATAGTAAATGACAGCTGAAAAAAAGACCAACTAACCTATTAGTCTGCCCAATTACTCCTATCCACACTGTCAACAATACGTTCCAGCTGCTAGCCATAGAGCATTAACACTTGTAAAATATCACTCCCAATCCAGGACCATTTTGGTCTTTCTCCTCTGTAATCTACCATCTTGAATAGAGGAGCATGTGAGATCCCCTGTTCATACCCAGCACCTCTCCCATCCCATATTAAACCACGAAGCTGTTGCTTGAATATCCGGAGCCCTAGATCCACTGCGTAGCTTGTCAGGCAGACCCAGCTACGTGAATGCCTGTGCTTCTGCTAGGACTTCTCGTTATTACCGAACATACAGCCTGGGTAGCCTGGCAGACAGACCCGGCTATGTGAACGCATGCGTTTCCACCAGGATGCCAGTTATTGATGTACTGCCAGCTTGCCAGACAGAACCGAGCTGCTGGCCTCCCTTCATCAAGTAGCCTCTTTCCACATCCCATGCTCATCTCCCAAAACAAGTACCTCCCAATTTCCCAGTTTATTTTTCTGGACTCCATCTCTTTCCTGCCCATGTTGTTTCCCCATGCTGTCTTTAGGATGATAGCTGTCCGGACAATCCTAGTTCAGGATCTTTCCTGCTCCTTACCTTGAGTTGGACTCCCTTTGCAGGCCTCAAGGAAATACTTCCTTGGTGAATCAGAATGAGATGTGGCAGGAGTGCGGTGCTTTCCTTGTACAATAAAGCTGGTATTGAATGATCCCTTCTTATTCTTCATATTATCATGATTCCCATCTAGCTCATGCAGGCCCCTTCTAATTATAATCCTAAATGCTCTTGCCATCTCTCTACAGCTCGCTTCTTAACCCAACACACAAAGGAGGGGCCGGCAGATCCAAACTACCTTTCCCTGGCTCCCTGGGTCCTGCTCACATTATACGAGAAACAGAAAGCTGTAGCCTGACCAGGGCCAAGCTAGCCTGGGTTGTGATGGCATATCTGGAGACTGGTTGAAGACCTCATGAGGAGGAGACTAGAGGACTGGCATAGCACAGTTAGACCTAGTACATCTGATACAGTTGAGGGGAGGGGGAAGAGGGAGAACTGTGAATTAACCACTCCACTTAACAGGGTTGGATTTCTATAGGTGCAACCATTTGCTAGCCACAAGACAAAATCTGCTATAGCTGACATTAAGGACAATGCATCCCATCTCTCCTTAAGGGTTATGTATCTACCTCAGCTTATTGGGGGGGCAGTTGCTGTAGCTTTTCTAAAGAATCGATAAGCTTGTTCTTTCCAATAGGAGTGATGCAGAGTAACGGTTCCTAAAGCACAAAGCACTGGACCTGTCTTTACGGAATAACATGGTCTTCTACTGTACATCTCCTCAACGGCCAAAACACTCTTACAATTTTTGTGCTTCTTGCCTTTCTGAATGAGCACATTCCACCCGCCCTTTAGGGTTAGTCACTCTACCTGTCCTTATAAACAGCATATCTTACTGTCTTTCTACAGCAATATAATCAACATTTTCAAGTGTCGCCTGGCCTTAACGAGCATCATCATCAAGCAACAGAATTACTGCAGCCGACTCAGCTTCTTGACACTTTTTCATAATGCCCAAACATGGTACCGAGAGACTAATCACAAGCAGACCCTCCATTTGCTTCTGTCCACCAATGTGCCAGGTCCCTTTCAATATGTTTTTTCAGACATGAAGAGCCCTTTCTGTATCTATTTCATGGCTTTGGCTGTTGTAGTGCAGATTGCAAAACTCTAGTCCTTCAAAGCTACCAACAGATCTAGTTTTCAGGCTACCCTGATTGAATATTCATGAGAAGTATTTGCAAGCAGCTGGTCTGAGGACCAGGCTAATTTGCCTGTTCTGGTTACTCTGAAAACCAGACCAGTTTGTGTCCATCAAGGAATGGAGTTGTGCACCTCTGCAGTGTATAACTGGCAAAGGAAGAGGCCTATACATTAGGCAGCATTAACATGGCAATGCATGGGAAATGCCGAATTTGGCATTTAATGCGTGTTCAAACCATATTAATCTATGAATCTTCAAAAAGCTGTTCCCTCCCACAGCTTTATGTTTACAATATGGTAAATGGCGTGTATAAATATAAACAAAACACACTGAGTTATGTTACAAAAGTAATCATACAAAGCTTTATTTTCAATTGGGGCACCTTGGTACTGAGCGGGTTGAATCGAGGGGTGGAGTGGGTGGCTTTTTTATAAATTTTCTATACATTTTCTAATTATATTTTGTATATGGTATATAGTATTAAAAATGTTTTATATAAATGTTTTCTATACTTTATAGGATTTATCCTTTTTGAAGGTGATTTTCATATTTAGACCATCTATTTTGTGCTGTCATTACCTCTAATTTGTTTATTTATAGGGCACATTTTTGTTTTAGTTTTTTTAGTGTTTATATAGCTGGTGATTAAATACCATTAGCGTATTGTTTATTCTAGAGTATGTAAATACGTCTCCTGTAATACGTCTTTGTTTGATCCAATGAAGACTCTCTTGTATGTCAGGTGATTTAAAAGGAACTGGATGTTCTGCACATGCATGGCATTTTTTTGCTATAGGCTAGATACCTGCAGATTACCCGCACTGTTGAGACAGCACTAAAGATGATCCTTAATAATATATTATGCAAGGTTAGTATGATATAATTTTTTCCTTAATTTATTTAATATAGGAGTTAAGTTTGTAGTCAGATACTATATTATGAATGGTTTTTATTTTGTAGGTTTATAGATCGGAAACACCATTTTTTGGTAATACTGGAATTTCAGATTTTGGCTTTTGTGAGGCAATTGGTAGGCACTTTTTGTATTTTGGAATTGGTCGGGGTTTTTGGTGATTAAACTTTATATACGTTTATATTTTTAGATTAACAAGATCAGCTAAATTATATGAAGTATGCAATATGATGAACAGAATTAAGAGGTCTACTTAAATCATTGAAGCACTGCAAGACAGTGTATGCTCTAGCAAAACCTCGTGAAATAAAGTACACTTCTGGAGATAGAATTTAGTACATTTTGCATTTGTGAGGGGCAAGGATGTTAAGTGTAATTAGTTCCTCCTGAAGAAGTCTAACCAGTGAAACAGTCGGGCCCAGTGATGGGGAAATATCGATGTTCATTGTTTAACAGGGATTCTTATTGTGTTTTAATCATGAATGTGGTTGAATGGTATGTATGAGTGTGCATGGTATAGAGTCATCTAATCAATGTCATTATTGTTTTTAATTATTGAATGATTACTTTTGTAACATCTCATTGTGTATTTGTTTAAAATAAAGTGTAACATGTTGATAAATTGAATTTCATTTTTTTAACATACAATTCCTTTTTGTATATATATTATTGTGCATGTTAGGAATTACTTTATACCTCTATTTTCGACATAATACCACGTATAAATATAACACAGACGTTGAAGTTTCATGCTGTGGCATAAGATGGATTTAATTATATGAAACTATAGTTAGAAATGTTTTTGGGTATTGGTCACGTAGCTAAAAAAAAATACAGATTAACAATTGGTTGTTTTTAGTCACATGACATAGCCCCTTTAAAGAATTCTCTTCATTGAGAAATATATAAAGGAGGAGGATAATGTGGCAGTTCAGAAGATAAAAAACAGAATGCTAGATAATAGTTCTGATTGGTTAATACCGCACAAGAGATGTCTGATTGGTAGGTTCAAGATCATGTGACCTGTCTTTTTAAATCAGTGAGAGTTTCCCAATGAGGTGATGCCATTTTAACTCATATATGTAGAAGTTGAATGCTCAGTTAGTAACATATTTTTAGTAATTTTGGCGAGATTGGGATTTTCACTTGTTGGAAAGTTTTATAAATATTTTGTCTTTGCAGTGTAAAGCTCCCCTGACACAGGAATGAGGGTGCCGAAACATCTGCGATGTCGGGATTGATTTAGGAGAGTATTATCAGGCTTGCTGAGACAGGCTTGGCTGTAGCTGGACTTAAGATAAGTAATAAATGAAGAGAGAGCTATTTTTTGAGAATTAGAACTGATAAAAATAAATGGGCAAATAATAAAAAGAAGAGTATATCATATACGGAGACAAGTGATTATTTGTTTAGTTTGTTTGTTTAGGTTTTTTATATACCGGCATTCATGATCAGATCACATCATGCCGGTTTACATTTGAACAAGGTGTGCAAAGAACATTATACATGATTACAACTTTCAATGCATTATATGACTACAGTTTGAAACCCATTTGAGGGCAAGTGATTGCAGATGGTAACTCGCATTGATTTACTGATACTATTTCTTGCATAATAATTTAAATAGGCCTGAAGTTTATAAAGAGCGGTTTATATAAAGTGAACTATAGAATGTATTAATTGATTGTTTTCACCCCACACTTAAGAATTTTAGATACTTTGAGATAATCAATATTAATATAGTTAACTCCCATAGTAGGCGTCTTCTTTTTAGAGATTCATACAATGATAATGAAGACGTAGTGTCCTTTTATTTTAAGTGAAAACCATATCAATGCCATGTTAATGTGCAACATTGATAATGCATGTGCAAGTGCTGCTGACATCGCAGAAAATTTCTGGCAGAGGTGAGGAAAATATTAATGAGCTGTGGCGCATTCAAAGGTGTGCAGAGCAGCTCACAGATAACAAAAGGGCTTAACACAGATTGCAGATTGCAGTAAATTTTGAGATCCACAATTAAGCCTCTGAAAGTTAATTGTATCTGAAGAGGAGTTATCACATGAAACTGTAGGGCGGGAGCTTCAAAAGGAAGGTGAGAAAATGCCTTTTCACGAAGGGGTGGTGGACACCCGAAATGGACTTCCAAAAGAAGTGGTAGAATGCAAAAGTGCATGGACTAGACACAAAAAGATGCTAGCAGCACGTGAACCTTATCTGTTGCAAACTCCTGTGTTTCCATGCAATCTGCAGGATAAACCAACAGCTAAACATGAGGCTTTGCTGTGACTTTGGACTGCTGCCTTGGAAGTTGATTCTGGAGTGTGCAGAAATCTGCCAGCAACGGCAGAGAATATTCCTTTGTGGTTGCTCTCTGATCTCTGACGTTTTTGTTTTTATTTTAATGTAAAAGGGAGGCCGGAATGAGCTGAGAGAAGATGCAATCTGCTCCTGCAGCAAGTTCAGCTGCTTTTTAATGAAGTGTGCTCCGTGCAGAAGTAAAAACGCTTATTAGAATTCCAGGTTCACCAGTGACAAAACAAACTTTATCCAACTGGATCATGGGGTGCAAACAATTTTGTTACCATCAAAAAGTGGAATAATTTCTAAAGTGACAGCCCATGACTTAAGTGCAAGGGCGACATCTCTGGCTTTTTTGAGCGGGATCTCCCCTTATAAAATATAAGAACATAAGAAAATGCCATACTGGGTCAGACCAAGGGTCCATCAAAATAAATGTTTTGATGGACGCTTGGTCTGACCTGATCCTGGAGGGTAGCATTTTTGCCACTCGGTCCTCTTTGGAAACCTTTGTCAAACATTACTGCCTCCACCACAACTTTTCAAATCAGGGAGGAACAGGGATTTCAGTTCTACATTCTATCAACAAGTAAATCTCTCCTTCTCTCCTCAGTAAAAAAAAAAAAAAAAAATTCTAATAAGAGGGTTATAGCTTTTTTACTGAGCTATGAAATCCCAGCGTGTGGGGCGAGTTTTGTGCGAGTGTCCACGGAGAAATCAAAGTTGCATATCTGTGACAGGAGTTCTCCGTGGATGACAGGACAAAAAAGCCACACATCCTTACCCGTCTCCTGAAAGAGGAGATTTCCTTATATCCAATATGTAGTTTTCAGCTACACACTTCTGAGGTAATCTACGACGGTAACTCTGTGTGGGAACCTTCACGCATGCTCCCAAAGTTTCTCCAGAAACTTCGGAGCTAAGAAGACTCTGACAGGTCCGTATCGGCACCATGGTAACGTCACCCAACACGTGACTGTTTTGTGTTGTCCACGCAGAACTCCTGTCACAGGTATGCAACTTTGATGACAACACCGGCTCGCTTTGCACCAGCCCTCAAACGGCTTTCGATTTCCAATCCGAACCGGCAAAGTAAAGTGGTCCTGTGCTGGTCCCCCCGAACCAACAACTCCCTAGCTGTTGATAATATTTTATTCATTTATTTTCATATTTCTTGATCGCCTCTCTCAATGAGGCTACATAGTGGCACAACGGCAGTGCTAAAGACAACTGTCAGAACAGGAAGGAACATCTTTCTGAATGCTCCTCATGTACCTGGTGCCAACGCAGTCTCGCACACAGCATATGGCAACATTCCATCATCTATTCACACCACTAATTATGCCACTTTGATTAGACAACATTTAATCACATTTATAAAGAAAACTTCAAATTTAAAGGTGCAGCACTAAGACAACTAAAGCAAAAATCTGAATGATTAGGATTCTCCCCCTCCCAGATCCTCTTTTTATTTTGTGTGGGGCAGGAGTGTTTCGGTTTATTCTTTTTCATTCATTTCATCGGCATTGAAAGCTTTTTGGAAATTTCTCCTATTTAGCTGCTCCCAGCATGATGAATGGCCACAACCTGGAAGCGCTGCTAGGCTGATTGCCATCAGAAAACCCACACAGACAGGTATAAAATACAAACAGGTTAGGAGAGGCCTCAGGAAAGGAGCTCTCTGCAAGCAACTTATTTATTTATTTATTTAACATGACTTATTACCCATTTCCCAGATCTAAAACCGCTCAAGGCAATCATTAACATTTTGACAGCAGAAGCAATAAAATACATAGAAACAGAAAGGAGACCTAGGAATAAACCAAAGAGGATGCAACATTTCCCAGGAACAGTTACCATGGTTTTTTCGGGAACGGGGCCAGTACATCCGCTTTCAAAGTTATCCCTTGTGGGCTTATTCCAACTGTTTGTGTAACATGCTCGTGCTCTATGGTTGGGTGGACTGGATTGCCTTTTTTGCCATCATCTACTATAATTCTATGTTAGTCAATAAACACAACCATTGTGTTAGAACAAGTTCCTGGAGGAAAAGTCCATAGTATATTATTAGTCAGGTTGACTAAAGAAAGCTATTGCTATCCCTAGGAAACAGTAATAGATCTATTTTATGGGATCTGCCAGGTACTTATGACCTAAACTGGCTACTGTAAGAGATGGGATGCTGGGCTCAATGGACCTTGATCTGACTAAGCCTGACACTTATGTTCTCATAGCCCTGTGAATGTGAAACTTGGCTGGTGTTCAGACACTGTGCTATGAAGTTGAGCCGTTGTCTGAGGGAACTGATGACATTAAGATGCTCAGAGAGGGTGCCAGACACTGAGCTTCTTATGAGAGCCGGTATTCCAAGCATCTATGCTTTGCTGATGAAATCATAGCTGAGCTGGGCAGACCATGTCACCAGGATAATAGATGAGTGACTGCCACGGTGAGCTGGAGGAGGGCTAGCACTCTCAGAGAGGCCAGAAGAAAGATTTCAAGAACTTCCTCAAGTTAACATAAACCTTAAGTCCTGGGAAGATCTCTCTCATCATTGCTCTGTCTGCTAAAGCCTTATCCATACTGGAGCAACAGTCTATGAGTGAAGAATATAAGAACTTCTATACTGGGTCAGAACAAAGATCCATCAAGCCCAGTATCCTGTTTCCAACAGTGGCTAATCCAGGTCACAAGTACCTGGTAGGGTTCCAAATAGTAGATAGATTCCATGCTGCTTACACTCAAGGATAATACTCCTGGGGGAATATCGCAGAATTTGTACAAAATTTCACTCCTGCACAGAATTTTCATGCTCTATGGAGAATTTGGATAGCAGTACGGTGGCAAATGGAGCCAGTCCCGCTCACAGCTCAAGAACAGAGAGGCTCGGCAGGCCGCCGGCTGGTCCTGTCCCACCTACAGCTGAAGATGACAGAGAGGCCCAGAATGACAGCGCAAGAGAGGAGGTGTGCCTGTGAGGATGCCTCTGTGTGTGTGTGTGTGTGTGTATATGTGAGGAAATGTATATATCAGTAAAAGATTTGGAGCTTGTGTGCTTGAGGGAGAGTATGTATGAGAGATCCAGGGAGCCTGTGTGAGAAAGTGTGTATGTAAGAGATTTGGAACCTGTGTGCCTAAGTGAGGGTGTGTGTAAGAGGATTGTGTGTGTGTGGGAGGGAGGGAGTGATGGTACATGTTTGTGTGTGAGAGAGGGAGCCTGTGTGCAGATGTGTGTGCATGTGTGTTTGTATGTGTGTGTGCATGCATGGGAGAGAGGGAGCCTGTGTGAGGATGTGCACGAAAGAGAAGGAGCAAATGAGCTGCCATGGCTAAAGGGATGCGCAATGGGTAATTTGTGCGTCCCTGGTGCTCTGCATTGGGAACCAGGAGACGTGATTGTGTGCCCAAAACAGCCTGGTCGCACCCCTGGCAGGGCTGTTCCCGATTGGTACTTTTCGCTGACACTCGTCAACCTTCTGAAAGCGGACTGGTCCTTTCACTGACATGTAATAGTGATAGGTCCAATCGGCAGTAAGTGAAAGAGTGAATAAATTAATATTAAGTGTCAGGCACTTAATATTAATTTATTCACCCTGCCGGCAGGGGTTCTAATTGGGCCAGACCTTGGAGATGCTGCTTTCTGTGGTCTCCCCTATGAGGAATCACAGAAAGCAGGATTTTTTTTTTTTTTTTGTTGAGCCCTTGAGCATGGCATGATTTTGCTTTCTGTAGTTCCTTCTACTAAGTATCACAACGATACTAATAGGAGGAATCACAGAAAGCAGGATTTTTTTTTTTTAGTGAGTCCTTGAGCATAGTATGCTTTAACGCCAGCTTCCTGGCAGGCGTTAAATTTGCCAAGTTAAAATGGGAGCCATGGTCACGCAGTGATTTTTGGCATTGTGGGGTAATAACTAATAGCCTCATCTACATGGAATATGCATGTGATGAGCGCTATTAGGTATGTGCTCGATTGGATGTGCGTTTTGGATGCACTAATCCCATATTGCATCTGGGGTTATTTTAGCACATCCAAAACATGCGTCCAATAGAGTGTTACCTGGTGCGCTAGCCTGCGCGCACTATATTGCATCGGCCTGAGAGAGAGAGAGAGAGAGAGAGAGACAGAGAGAGTGGAAGGGATTGAGCCTGGAGGGGTCTGGCCAGGGGAGTAGGAAGAGAGGTGGATGGGACACTCTTATAGTGTACTTCTTCGGGAATTCTGTTTCAAATATTTAAAATTCTGCATCTTTGAGTAATAATTTTTCTATATTGCATTTTAAATTAATTACTCAAAGACTGTGATGTATATTGTGTTATTTTATCACTATAAAGTATGCAGAATTTTTAATTCTCCCAGGACAAGCAGGATGGTAGTCCTCACATATGGGTGACATCATCAGATGGAGCCCTGTCACGGAACACTTTTGTCAAAGTTTCTAGAACTTTGAATGGCACACTGAGCATGCCCAGCATGCCACTAACCCTGCAGCCACCAGGGGTCCCCCTTCAATCTCTTTTTTTCCGCGCAGCAGTTGCCTCACGGTTTAGGAGCTCTGTGAGAAATTTCTCACAACTTTCCTCACGGAACTATTTGAAGTTTATTTTCTCAAAAAATCCCTCACCAGGGTCCCCCATCGTGCTCCATTCCCTCCGATGCTTGGTTTTTTCCGGTACTTGCGATCGGTTCCTGGCGCTTTGGTGCCCGCCAAATTTTAACATGGCGACCGGGTGTAGGAAATGCCCCGACTGTTCGAGGACCATGTCCATAACGGATTCACATAATGTTTGTGTTTTGTGCTTAGGCCCCTCGCACGACATCTGTCTATGCCCCAGTTGAGCACAAATGACCCCCCAAAGGCCATTGCGCTCACCTGGATGAAATGGAGCAGTTTGCTTCAAAACATACTGCTTCATCGACACCAGTTCAAGCGCCACTGACCGTGGAGGGTCCATCGACCTCTGAGATGATTCGCCAGGAGCACCGTGGACAAGGTGACCGACCGTCATCGAGGACATCGGCGTCATCTTCCTCGGTGCCGGGGAAAGACCGGACCAAGCACCGAGGAAAACATCGACACCGGCACCAATGGGCAACCCTGATTGGTGCCGGCACTGATACTGCAGCAGCATCAACTTCCATCGAACCGCCTGCGAAGAGGGCCCGGGGAGAGGAGCCCCCATACTCCTCTGGACCTGGGACCCCTAAGCGTTCCCCATCGATACCGGTGCCGGGCACCGAGCCTCCACGGGCCCCCGTGGAGGCTCCGGTGATGCCATCCTATCTCCCACCCGATTGCCGTGCCACCCATGCCGGCTTCCCGGGAGGAATTGGACCGCATGGTCCAAAAGGCAGTGCTAAAAGCCTTATGAGGCTTCCAGTCGGCGCCGGCGCTGGCCCCCATACCGGCCCCGGAACTGGCTTCCTTGATGATGGCACTGCTCCTTGAGCACATCGATACGCTCATCGGTGCCTTATCAACTCCTCTGCCACCGGACACGCTGGCATCGAGTCATCCATCGAGGCCTCCGCAGGTCCCGATTCTAATACTGGGTTCCTTGAAGGAGGAAGAATTGATCCCCGGCCATGTCCCTCCACGGGAACAGTCGATGCCGGAGCCCATGCCAGGGCCATCAGGGCTACTGGTACCCAAGCGCACCTCATCTGCCCCGATGCCCTCGATGCCGGCACCGATTCCATCGATGCAGACACTGATTCCATTGATGCTGGCGTCACATCCATCAATGCCTTCCCACCCTCTCGGCTTTGGCATGCTTCCTCCATCGGGAACTCCACCAGGACAAGGAGAAAGTCCCTATAATCTATGGGACGATGCATCCTCAGATGATTCATCACGGATGTCTGAGGATTTGTTCTCAGAGCCTTCACCGCTGGAGGAAAGGCAAAGACCTCCTCCAGAAGACCTCTCCTTTGCCAGTTTTGTCAAAGAGATGTCTGAGACTATACCTTTTACACTTTTCACGGAGGAAAATGCTTGCCATAAAATGTTGGAAGTCTTACAATTTGTAGATGCTCCAAAAGAAATCACACAGACCCCAAGATCCACTAATGTAGGTAAATCTACTAACGACACAATCAACAACCCATATTCACAAATTTTTTTCTTGTTTTTTTTCTTTTTCTTATATATATCTATATCTTATAAATCCCAACACCTGAGTCAAAATAGTTTTTCTAATTTTTACTTCCAGACAAAAATTCCTTTCTACAAAAAATTTACAAACAAAAGAATAAGATTTATGATGGATAACATCTCAGAGCTGAGATGAGCGGTGGACAAGCGTTTTCCCCTGATAAAGAATTTGTTCGAAACCTGGCCATTTCGGGCTAACACGCTGCTGTGGACTGGTGCCTCAGCGTTTGGTTTAATAACGTGGATGGAGTCAAGCTAAGTACTCTTTGGTCATTGTTTGAGAGTGCGTACAATGAAGAGAACTGTTTAAAATTTAAGAAGAGCTCTTTTTGAAAATTTTTGTAGTGACGGACTGTTCCCATTTTGTGACAAAAATTCATTTTTAACAAAATATAATGAATTTTTAAAAAACAATTTAAAAAGTTGTTTTTGAATAAATATTAAACAATATATAAGGGGAAGGTGGTTGTTCGTAATTAAAAATAAGAACAAGGTTAACCTGGATGGTAATCCCAAAAGAAATCATAGCAATACTGGTACATGAAGTTCTTTTGGAGCTCATGCACCGCCTGTGGGAACATCCAGATACGGTACCCCCGGTCGATAAAAAGATAGATGCTACCTACCTAGTTCAACAAGCCCCAGGTTTTTAAAAAAAAGTCAGCTGCCCCACCACTCTGTAGTCATGGAATCAGCTCAGAAAAAGGCTAAACGATCGCATCCGCATTCCTCTGCTCCTCCCGGTAAGGAACAGAAAGCATTGGATGCATTGGGACGAAGAATTTTCCAAGGGTCCATGTTGATATCGCAAATTGCAGCATATATACTTCTACATGACCCAATATAATAGAAATCTCTGGAAACAAGTCCAGGAGATTTCGGAGACATTACCACAGCAACAACAAGAAGCCTTGTCCTCCATCCTACAAAAAGGATTGGAAGCAGGCAAACATGAAGTCAGAGCTGCCTATGATTCTTTTGAAACAGCATCCAGAGTCTCGGCAGCGGGCATCAGTGCTAGACGCTGGGCCTGGCTTAAGGCCTCAGATCTATGCCCTGAAGTGCAGGACAAACTGGCAGATCTACCCTATACTGGAGGCAACCTGTTTGGAGATAAGATCCAGGATGCAGTGGCCCAGTTAAAGGACCATCATGAGACCCTGCGCCAGTTGTCAACTGTCTCCCCAGATGTTCCCTCCGCAACTCACAGGGTCACGCGTAGAGAACCCAAGAAACAATTCTACAGGCCACACAGACATTCCCCTCCTGCGTCCCGTGCATGACCGGCTTGGGCACCTCAGATGGGAATTGCGCGCCAAACTAGAACATCTAGACCACAGCCAGCTCCACAAGCTGGCCCCGTGTCTGGATTTTGACTCTTTCCCAGAAAGCAGCAGCCATATTCCAGTGGGGGGCCACCTGTGCCACTTTGCAACAAATTGGCATCCAATCACCACGGACCAGTGGGTACTGTCCATCGTAACCTACGGTTACCGTCTAAATTTTTAAAAAATACCCCTGGCCTTCCCACCCAATCCATCCTGGAGTTGGGACTACCCCACAGGAAAACTCGAGTCGGAGCTCTCAACCCTTCTGTCAGTCAGAGCCGTGGAATCGGTTCCACCGAATCAGCAGGGAAAAGGGTTCTACTCCAGATATTTCCTAATTCAAAAAAGACCAGCGGCCTCCGGCCTATTCTGGACCTCCGTGCCTTGAATAAGTTTCTTCGCAAGGAACGGTTCAGGATGCTGGGCACCATTCTTCCTCTACTTCAACAAGGAGATTGGCTCTGCTCTCTGGACCTTCAAGACACATACGCCCATATTGCGATCTCCCTTCCTCATCGCAAATATCTGCAATTTGTGGTGGGCCGCAGTCACTATCAATACAAGGTACTACCATTCGGCCTAGCCTCGGCACCTCAAGTATGAAGTGCCTGACAGTCGTGGCTGCGCAGTTACACAGCAGAGGCGTATACGTTTTTCCATACCTGGACGACTGGCTCATAAAAAGCCAATCAAAACAAGGAGCCCTCGACTCTCGGTCTCACCATATGGCTTCTAAACTCATTGGGATTTCTAATAAATTACACCAAATCCCAATTAACACCATCTCATCTTCTCTCCTTTATAGGAGCAGACCTAGATACAACACTATCCAGAGCATTCTTACCCAACGACCATGCGATTATGCTGTCCAACCTTGCCAGCTTTATCTGCCGTCGAAAAAGAGCCTCAGCTGGCCAGCTACTAAGGTCGCTCGGCCACATGGCATCAACAATCCATGTCACCCCTATGGCACGTCTTGCCATGAGAGTGACCCAATGGACTCTGAAATCTCAGTGGCGACCAGCTACTCAGCCACTGTCGTCCATGGTACACATAATCAGCCAGCTTCGTCTGTCCCTTGCCTGGTGGACACACAAAGCCAACTTACAAGTGGGTCCATAGTTAAGGTCTCCTCAGGTGACCTTAACTATGGATGCCTCCAACCTAGGTTGGGGAGCCCAAGTCCAAGGCCTTCAAACTCAAGGAACGTGGACAAAAGCTGAAGCGATCCATCAAATCAACTTTCTGGAGCTTCGAGCGATGCGGTACGCCCTTTATGCATTTCAGGATTATCTTTCCAACAAATTTGTCCTGATTCAAACAGACAACCAAGTTGCAATGTGATACCTGAACAAACAGGGGGGCATGGGCTCTTATCTACTTTGCCAGGAGGCAGCGCAGATTTAGGCCTGGGCCTTGTCGCATTCCATTCTTCTGCGAGCCACTTATCTAGCGGGCACACAGAATGCCTTGGCGGACCGCCTCAGCTGAAGTTTCCAGCCCCACGAATGGTCTCTGGATCCCTCGGTTGTGAGCAGAATCTTCCACCGGTGGGGTCATCCGACCATCGACCTCTTTGCATCCAGTCAGAACCACAAAGTGGAAAACTTCTGCTCCCTGCACAGGGATCGGCATGCACCAGCCAGGGATGCCTTCACCCGTCCCTGAAACAAAGACCTGCTTTATGCGTTTCCTCCGATTCCACTAATAAGCAAGACTCTCATGAAGCTACTGTTACGCGTGCCGCCTGCGGCAGATCCATGGCGCGGCCTTCTCACCTTATGTGGACTCCAGCTCCTGGTTCCTCTTCGCTGGTGGCAGTGGGCGCCAGCTCCGACCTCGGGTCGCCTCCGGTGCCTCCGGCTCTGCCATGGTCCCCAGTGTTGCCAGCCAAGATGTCCTTGCTTGTCGGGCCTCTCCACGTGGCCCGCAGAGAGATACTGCCATCGGCACCATGCCCATCACTAGTTCTTTTAAAGGGCCCGCAGCAGGAACCTGGCCGTGGCCCTGGATGCCGACATCAGACTCTTCAGTGTATAAAGGCTCAGGCCTCGCTCCATAGCGTTGCCTTTGCAACAGGTCTCCTCGTACTCCCGAGTACTCGTTGCTGATAGAGAATCCTCTCTACTTCGTGTTCCTGATTCCTGTGGTTCACGGTTCCTGTCTTCCTCGTTCCTGTCTCATCTATGTGTTGGACTGACTCTTTGGATTTTGACTCTGCTTTGTTTGACTACCCTTCAGCTTGTCTCCAACCCCGGACCTCCGCTATGCCTGACTACTCTTCAGCCTATCTCCAACCCTGGACCTCAGCTACGCTTGACTATGCCTGCCTTCTCCATGCCCTGACCATTGCCTTGATTGACTACGCCTGCCTTCTCCGTGCCCTGACCATTACCTTGATTGACTATGCCTAACTTCTCTGTGCCCTGATCAATGCCTTGATTGACTACGCCTGCCTTCTCCGTGCCCTGACCACTGCCTTGATTGACTACGCTACTGACCTTTCTGTGTCCAGAGTTCTACACTGCTTGCCACAACTTCCACTTGCCGCCGGCTCTGATCCTAGCCTGTCAGTGACGCCTCCTCTTGCCTATCCGCTGGATGCCTCCTCTTGCCTATCCTCTGGACATGACTTAGGCCTTCCTTTGCTTGAGCGCCTCCAGTTACTTGCTGTTCTTTTGGCGCCTGAATTCCTATACCGAATCCAGTCCAGGGTAAGACTACGCCATCTACCGGCTGCTGTCTCTGGGCTGAACCACTTCTCATTACTCACTAACCTCGAGGCCCACCTAAGTCCTGCCGGCCCTGCTCCCAAAGGCTCAACCGAGGGGAATGAGGGCTGGTATAGGTGAAGCTCCAGTGGCCTCTAGCTTCAGCCCACTCCACTGCTGACAGTGGGGACCCATAGGTCCTTACCTATGGGTTGCGTCAACCCCACCTCGGCCCAAGGGTTCACCTCCAACGCAACAGCTACAACAGGACCAGGGCTTAATGATTCTCATAGCCCCATACTGGCCGTGCCAAATTTGGTTTCCCATACTTTGCGACCTTTCTGTCCAGGATACCATTCACCTGGGCACGTCGCCCAACCTCATAACACAGAATCACGGCAAGTTACACCACCCGAACTTCCAGGCCCTTTCTCTGACGGCCTGGATGTTGAAAAGTTGATGCTACAACCACTCAACCTTTCAAGTGATGTATCTCAAGTCCTTGTAGCTTCAGGGAAGGCTTCCATGTGAAAATCCTACCGCTCTAAATGGAAGAGATTTACCTTGTGGTGCACACAAAAGGGCTTGGATCCCTTTTCTTGCCCCACATCGAGTCTATTAGATTATCTCTGGCACCTCTCAGAATCTGGTCTCCAGACATCATCTATCCGAGTGCACCTTAGTGCCATCTCTGCTTACCATCAAGGATTATGGGATGCCCCAATAACGGCTCAACCCCTGGTGAGTCGCTTCCTGAGAGGCTTAGTACAGCTTAAGCCTCCTCTACGGCCACCAGTAGTGGCATGGGACCTCAGTGTCATACTTGCACGGCTCATGCACACTCTTTTGAGCCCATGCACTCCTGAGAACTCAGACACCTTACTTGAAAAGTACTTTTCCTAGTAGCCATCACGTCTGCTCACAGGGTAAGTGAGTTACAGGCCCTTGTGACCTACTCATCCTACACAAGGTTCCTCCATGACCGGGTGGTTCTTCGTATTCACCTGAAATTCCTTCCTAAGGTGGTAACTGATTTCCACTTAAATCAGTCTTGCCCACTTTCTTTCCAAGACCTCACGCTCACTCAGGTGAGCGAGCTCTGCACACCTTGGACTGTAAGCGTGCTCTTGCATTTTACTTAGACCTCACTAAAGCCCACAGGAAGTCAACCCAACTCTTTGTCTCTTTTGATAAGAACAAACATGGGAATGCGGTGGGCAAGCAAACACTGTCAAACTGGTTAGCAGACTGCATTACATTCTGCTACCAGCAAGCAGGTCTTCTACTACAGGGACGAGTGAAGGCACACTCAGTCAGAGCAATGGCAACGTCAGTAGCACACTACCGTTCAGTATCAAATGCTGACATCTTCAGGGCTGCGACATGGAGCTCTCTCCACACCTTCGTAGCTCACTACTGTCTGGGCAAGGCTGGACGACAGGATTCCATCTTTGGCCAGTCTGTCCTAAGTAATTTGTTTCCAGTTTAGGAACCCAACTCGTCCTACCTCGACCCGCTGTGAATTTCAGGCTGCCTCATCCTTGCCAGCAGCACTCCAGTTGTTGTGCCTGTTGCACATGTTCAGTGCTGCTTGCCCTCATACGTATGACTCAGCCTGTAGCTTGCTATTCACCCATATGTGAGGACTACCATTCTGCTTGTCCTGGGAGAAAGCAAAGTTGCTTATCTGTAACAGGTGTTCTCCCAGGACAGCAGGATGTTAGTCCTCACGAAACTTGCCCGCCACCCCACGGAGTTGGGTTCGCTTACGTTTTATTAATTCGCATGTACTTTTGCTACAAACGAGACTGAAGGGGGACCCCTGGTGGCTGCAGGGTTAGTGCCATGCTGGGCATGCCCAGTAGGGGCCAGTCAAAGTTCTAGAAACTTTGACAAAAGTGTTCCGTGACAGGGCTCCATCTGATGATGTCACCCATATGTGAGGACTAACATCCTGCTGTCCTGTGAGAACAAAAGTTACAGGTAAGCAACTCTGCTTTTTTGTGCGCAGAATTCCTCCAGGAATAGGATAAGCAGTAGCTTTCCCCAAGTCTACCTAGTTAATAACTGTAGACTTTTCCTTCAAGAACTTGTCCAAACCTTTTTAAACCCAGCTAAGCAAACTGCCTTAACCACATCATCCAGCAATGAATTCCAGAGCTTAATTGTGTGTTGAGTGAAAAAATATTTTCTAAAAATATTCCCTAGCCTTTTTATTTTTGAAAGAATAAATAACCGATATGCATTTACCTGTTCCACTCTATGCATGATTTTATAGACCTCTATCATATCTCCCCTCAGTCATCTTTTCTCCAAGCTGAAGAGCCTTAGCCTCCTCATAAGGGAACCATTCCATCCCCTTTTTCATTTTGGTTGCCTGTCTCCATACCTTTGCTAGTTCAACTATATCTCTTTTGAGATGCTGTGACCAGAAGTATACACAGTACTCTAGATGCAGTTGCACTATGGAGTGATGCAGAGGTATTACAATATTCTGTTTTATTCTCCATTTCTTTCCTAATAATTCCTAACATTCTGTTTGCTTTTTTGACCATCGCTGCACACTGAGCCAACAATTTCAAAGTATTGTCTATAATGATAAGCAGATCTTTTTCCTGGGTGGTAGCTCCTAATATAGAACCGAACATCGTGTAACTACAGCAAGGGTTATTTTTCCCTATATGCAACACCTTGCACTTATCCACATTAAATTTCATCTGCCATTTAGAAGCCCAATCTTCCAATCTCACAAGGTCCTCCTGAATTTATCACAATCCACTTGTGATTTAACTATTCTGCATAATTTTGTGTCATCTGCAAACTTGATCACCTCACTCGTAGGACCTCTTTCTAGATCATTTATAAATATATCAAAAAGCACTGGTCCGAGTACAAATCCCAGGGGTACTCCATTATTTACTTTCAATCTATTGAAAAACCAGTTTGCAATCCACAACAGGACATTGCCTCCTATCCCATGACTTTTTAATTTTCTCAGCAGTCTCTCATGGGGGACTTTGTCATATGCATTCTGAAAATCCAAATGCACTACATCTACCTGCTCATCATTATCCACATATTTATTAACCCCTTGAAAACAAAGTAGCAGATTGGTGAGGCAGGACTTCCCCTGTGTAAACCCATTAAACCATTCTTTCTATATGCTCTGTGATTTTGTTCTTTAGAATAGTTTCTATGACTTTTCTCAGCATTGAAATCAGACTCACCAGTCTATAGTTTCCCAGAGCACCCCTGGAGCCCTTTTTAAAGATTGGCATCAAATTGGCCACCCTCCAGTCTTTAGGGACAATAGACAATTTTAATGATAGGCTATAAATTACTAGTTGCTGCAGAACAGAAGTGAAAGCAGCGAAAACTTTACAATGGCTGCATGTCCGCTGTTGAAAAGCAACCCAAAGTGGTATCCCTGCCCAGTGTACCATAGACACTACAAAGCATGATTGGCCAATCGTGTTTGCAAAAACCAAAAATGCAAACTAAACCAGTGATGTCACAATTTATTATGTTTAGAAAAACATTTGTTGCATAAGGCAGGATATATATTTTAAAATCAATAAATAAATGATCTTCTAACACCAACGATGAACATCAACAATATGTGATATATAGTATCATGTGTATGTTATTAGCACCCGATCTATGTCATTTCTAATGGTTTATATTCAGTGTATGCTATTTATATTATATGTATCTTGTGTATATTATCAGTAGATCTTGAGAAAGGAGGACCATTTGGTCCATCAAGTCTTTCTGAAGATCTCCCCCAGCTTTCATCCATACAAGACTGACCGCCTGCAAGAGATCTCTCCTCCTTTTCATCAAGCAGGAAAAGTGCCATCTCTCTGCGACTATATCTGAGGAAGTATTAATGACTGCCACCACTGCATGCTGGTTGGCCTTGTCTCATCTTCTTGAGAACTTGACACAGCCATACTGCTACTCTGTGAAAATTGATTTTGTCATCACCCCATGCTGACCCTCGTGTTACAGGTAGTTGAGCAAATTGGTTTCCATATCTAGTCCAACACCTAAGGCCCCTTCCTCCCTCCTCCCACCCTGAATTTTTTTCCCTTACTCTTACCCTACCTGGCCTTAGTAGTGTCTTCTCTGTTTGCTCCAGGCAGGCTTAATATCTGTCATGGTTTTGGTTAGTATTATGTATGCTGAGAGATTATTCCATGTTATTGTGTATTGAATATCTTTTTAAGAGAAATATCTCTAACAAATAATGTACTTTTTACGTCTTAATGCAGCCAAAAACTAGATTCTCACCAAGAGAAAATTTGTTTGGAGAGAAGAGGAAGGCTTCATATCATTTCATTATATCACTGCATCCAGCAGTGTATAGTAATTCTAATCACAAACCAACCTCCTCCCATCCGTCAAAGTTTTTTTTGGACACTGGCAAATGAATATACATAAAGATAAGTCAAAGAGAAGTTGTCTTGTTTAACAACCCTTGTTTAACTCGAAAAAACAACATAAGTCGGTGTTTTTGGGTAGTTTGGCATCTTTTCAAGAGAAGTGTTTTGAGAAAAGTAACTCATAGAAATACCAGTTTGGTGAAGAAAGAGTTTTAAAAAAATGTTTTTGATTTGATACACATTCACTATAATTTGTGCATGCACGATAAATACAAAAAAGAACTTTGACTTCTCTCCAAAAAATTTTCTCTTGGTGAGAATCTAGTTTTTGGCTCCATTAAGACATAAAAAGTACATTATTTGTTAGAGATATTTCTCTTAAAAAGATATTCAATACACAATAATATGGAATAATCTCCATATTTTACTGTTTTTTAAACTGTTACATGTAAAGCCTGTTGCTAATTTATTGTTTCACTGTAAATACGTATCGCGGTATAAAAGAATCTATGAATAAATAAATAAATAAATTATTTGTTAGAGATATTTCTCTTAAAAAGATATTCACAGCTGAAGGAGATAGAGGGCACACCTCTTATGACATCACTCTGAGTTTTGGTTATGGTCCAATCCCAGTAGTGTCCTGTTTCCAGAACTCTAGGCAGGTCTAGCTCCCAGAATCATGGTTTGCCCTTGGCCCAGTTGAGCCTTTTACCTCCCCAGCTACCAGTTCTTTGGGGATGCCTCCCCTGGAAAAAGTTTGCTCCTGGGATTAAAAAAAAAAAAAGAGAGAGAGAAAAGACACTCAATGGAGCCCCCTCAGGTCGCCTCAGTTTCGTTAGGGGTCTGATGAATATCCTGGTAGGGAAGTTTCCTCTCCTCCACTCCAGAGAATTGGGAATCCTGGGAAAGTAGTGCTGTTGGGTGCTCCTCTCCCTCGTTTCTCCCCACCTCTCTCTCCTTTTTGCTGGGCACAGCAAGACAATTCAGTTTAACAAAAAAAGAAAAAAATGTGACAGAAAGACGATCCCATGCTGCAAGGGGTCCTGACCATCGTCATGCAGGAGCCTTGCATGGGTGAGTGCTTCTGTTCGATTCCCCAGGCCTCCAGGGGAAAGAGAGAGAAGCTGCGGTTTTAAGTACAGCAGCTATGGCAAAGCAGTAACTTTGCAGCAGGAGTTGGGGGTATGGCAAAGCTCCAGAAAAGATCATGCTGAGCAATTGGGATGCTGGGTCTTCATCAGTGCATCGCTGAAAGCACCTGATATTCCTCTCTTGCTTCACATTCCGTATTAGTTTAAAAAAAAAGAATTAAAAAGAAGGGAAAATAGAGATGTCATGGCAGAGCTTGAGTGTCAGGTGAACTGCTCCCCTCAATCTCCCTTCACTCTATCAAATATTCAGGCCGAAGCAATATAGTGCGCTTGGCCAAGCGCATGGCTTTACAGGCGCTTGAATGTGCATTTTGGATGTGCGTCCAAAACTCTTCATGTAATAACATCAGCACATCCAAAACATGTGTCCAAACTAGCGCGAGGATAATAGTGCTCATCACATGTAAATTCATATTGATGAAGCTATTAGCTATTACTCTGATGGAGCATGTCCTGGAGCAGACGTTAATTCTTGAGGAGCCCAAAAGTTAACAGAAACGCAGAAAATACTGCTTTTCTGTATTTCCTCCGACTTAATATTGTGGCGATATTAAGTTGGACGGACCTAAAAAAGGAGCAAGTGGAAAAAAAAAAAAAAATTTCGCCAGCAGTCAATGGAGGTTAATTAACAAGCATCCATTTTCCTAACCCATGGCTGTGCACAGGTTAGGAAAACGGTCGCTCGTAAAATTGAGCATCTGTTTCCCTAACCCACTGACAGCCACCTCTCCTGGGCGCCTGGGAGGCGCTAGGCACGCAAATCTTTTCCCAGAGCCTCCTTTTTATCCCAGCAACCCATTTAAATATTAAATCGGGCGCCCGGGAGAAGTGAATCAGTGCATCGGCCTGAATGAATAACTAGTAGTCTAAATAAAAAGAGTAAGGAGCAACAGGGTCATGATGAGAAACCAGAGGGGTGTATCCCACGGCAGGCTCCTTATGAGACCAGGAGGAGGCACAGCCTCTCCCACCCAGGAAGGGCAGAAGCAGGCAGAGGACATGTTAAGGAGGGCAGCTGAAGCTGGAGAGGGTATGTCAGATCCAGAAGGCTTTTGAAACCTTCGTGCTCTTGGCCAGGTAGATCCTCACCCTGAAGCCTCCTCAATAGAGAAACAAGATAGGAAACCATGCTTTGGATTGGGGACCCCACCGTTTCTTCAAGGGTGAAGCACCACCGGAGTTTATCCCCCTCATGTATCAGGCCTTCTCAGCCATTCACAGGCTGGAATTGTGCCACTTTCCCCCACCCCCCCGAGCCTGATTCCAGATGAGAGGATTCTTTCCCTTAAAAGGCCCAGATTAACAAGAGTTCATCCAAGATCCAAAGAGGATTCCGGGTCAGATCCGAATTCAGATCATTTTAGGCTCTCAGAGCCCTTAGAAAAGGGGACATGTTCCTTGGAGAAGCAGGAGTCTGTGGTGTTATGTCTATTCTGCAGGGATGAGTTTACAGCCTTTACAATTAATGTGATATCCACCTTAAGATATTGGACCCTCAAGGGATGATCAAATTTTATTTATTTATTTATTTATTTTCAACTCTCTTCTATACCGTCGTTAAGCCAGTAGCCGTCACAACGGTTCACAATGAGACACATAAGTTAATGTTGCTTAAATGTGTTTTATTTTAACAACTAACAGGTGCCTGTAAGATACGGTACATAATTTCATAATAAATAAATGGAAGGTGACCCCATATTACAGGGGATCTGCAGGCCATCAAAAATATTCCTCTTTCACCTGGCGTTGAGGGCCATGGTGCTGGAAGAATGGGACATGCTCCAGGAGGCCTTAAAGGGAGGAAGACTTGTGAGCAGGATCTATCCCTTACCAGTAAAGGATAGGGAGCACTCCTAAGGATTTCCAAAGTTGATGCCCTGGTTTTGGCTGTCACCCGCAAAACAACCATCCCCGTTAAAGGCGGGGCATCCTTGAGGGATGCACAGGATAAGAAAATCGATTCAATCCTGAAACAAACCGCCTCCACCAATATTTGTGGGGGTTATGTGGCCCGAGCACTGGTATGCTGGTCCTGGATAGAGAAGAGAAGGCAAGAATAGAATCAGGGGTGATTTACTTAGCAGACACTCTGATATGATTGGCCTCAGAGGTGGCAGACAGGAATTAGGCCACAGATGAAGTGTCCAAAAATCGCATCAGTAAGTTGCCCTTTTGTTCGGGGAGGAGCTGAAAAAACTCTTGAAAGACCTAAGAGAATCTAAGCCCCAGAGGCTGCCCAAAGATAAGCACAGAGCAAGTACTCAAGGCCCAAGACACTAACGCTTCAGGGACTTCCAGGGGTTTCAAGCAGGTAGGTGTACATTTTAGCAAAGTAGGAGAGCCAAGGGCCAGTTTTTTGAGGGGCCAGGAAGCCTATGTGCAACACAGCCACAATCTCAGGGCGCCCTCTACAATGATACGCAGCGGGTTCGCATTGTGTTAGTAGCAACAGGCAGCCATCTTGTGAGGTACTATGCGAAGTGGACCCGAATCACGATCAACTAATGGGTCCTGGGCATCATTTGGCAGGGCTATGCTCCGAGTGCACAAAGCCGGCACCAAACATTTGTGGTTTAACTTCTTGTGTGTCTCTGTTCAAAAGAGATGTCATTAAAGGAACACTGCTCAAACCGCAGCTCCTTAGGCCATTGTGCCAGTGCCCCTATAGGAGAGGGGTTAGTGCACTTATTTAATATTAGGATGATTCCTACCAGCCAGTTCTAGACCTAAAAGAGGACAACAGGTGCCTACATGTGCCCCACTTTCGAATGGAGACTTTAAGATCAGTGATGGCCTCCATGAAGCAAGGGGAGTATTTGGCTTCGCTGGATCTAGTGGAAGCAAACTTTGACATTCCCATTTGGATTACATACCAAAGCCTGCGTCTTGAAACAGTATTTTCAGTTCCAGGCACTGTCCTTTGGATTAGCCACTGCTTCCAGGACTTTTTCCAAAGTCATGATGATAATGGTGGCAGCGCCTTCAAAGCAAGGAATTATGGTGTACCCCTACCTAGATGGTTGGCTCATAAAGGCTAAGTTGGCACTGAAGTGCTGCAGGACCTTGCAAGAAATGGTCCAGCTCTTATAACAGCTAGCATGGATAATAAATCTCGCAAAAGGTAATCTGAAGCTAACGCACACCCTAGAATTTCTGGGAGCTCATTTCAATACAAAGGAAGGGAAAGTCACATTGTCTCCCAACAGACTGTCCAAGCTGATCCAGGGGGTACAAGCCTTTTAGAAGCAAGACTCATCCAGGGCATGGAACTACCTCCTGTTGTTTGGCCTTATGGCAGCAGCACTGTACTTAGTTCCATGGGCCAGGGCCCATATGAGACTGTTATAGCAGTCCCTCCTGTCACTCTGGTCACCTGCTTCTCAGGACTACCATCACCGACTACAGGAGCCCCAGACGTAAAAAGGAGGCTGGACTGGTGGATACAGCCATCCAGTATGCTAAAGGGAATAGCTATGCAGCCCTCTGATGTAGTTACCACAAATGTCAACCTGAGGGGCTCACTACCAAGGCCAGACAGCACAAGAGCAATGGTCGAGGAAAAGACACCCTGGACAATAAACAGATTAGAGACAAGGGCTAACTAGTTAGCGCTCCAATACTTCCTCCCATTACTGAATGGGAGAGCAGTCAGGATAATGTCAGACAACGCCACAGGACTAGCATTTGTAAACATACAAGTGGGCATCATAGCCAGGCACTAGTACAGGAGGCAGCCCAGCTGTTTGAATGGGCAGAAAACAATATGCTCCTACTCTTGGCTGCACATATAGCAAGAAAGGACAATCACCAGACTGACTTTCTCAGCAGGGAAAGGCTGGATTCAGGAGAATTGGAGCTGAGTCCAGAGGCTTTCCAGTTGATAGTGGATCTCTGGGGGTCCTGGCTGCAGACCTAATGGCAACAAGGACAAATGCCAATGTCAAGGTGTTCTTCAGTCTCAGGGCAAAGCCACACTCCAGTGGCATAGATGCTCTCCTATATCCATGGCCTCAGAGCAGCCCACTATTGGCCTTTCCACTGAGGCCACTGGTGAGTAGGATGATAAAGAGGATAGAAGGCCACTTATCCACAGTAATACTAGTAGCCCAAGACTAGCAGACTTAGTGAGACTGCCAATAGCACTTCCACTACACCTGCTCAAGGGGCAGGGGCTTCTCCAGCATGGGCCAATTCTAATGGAGAATCCAGATCGGTTTTCTCTTACTACTTGGCCCTTGAAAGGGCACGTTTGTATAGCAGGGACTACTCCTCAGCAGTGATTTCAACCATGTTAAAAGTGCAAAAGCCCTCAATATCACTGACATATACTAGAGTCTGCAGCAAACAGGGCATCTCCCCGTGGAAGACAGGAATATCACATATTTAAGACTTCCTTCAGTTGGGCCTAGCATAAGAGCTGGTTGCTAACTCCTTGAAGGTCAAGTGACATCAACTTCATGCTGATATTATATGGTTTCTGAACGAGGTAAAGTGGATTTTCCCATCATTCAAACCCTTACTCCCCCAATGGAACCTCAACTTAGTCCTAAGGGCCTTGGTCAAGCCACCCTTCGAACCAATAAAACAGGCCTTGGTGAGGGACCTCTCTCCGAAGACTGTCCTTCTAATGGCAATTAGCTCAGCAAGGCCCATCTCAGAACTGCAGGTCCTCTCACGCAGAGACACTTGTTTGATCTTTTTTCTCTTCCTCTAATTATTACCTCTTGTTAATTGTTACCATTATTGTTAAGATCTTTGTTCTCTGTAAACCAAGTTGATTTGATTTGTATCAAGAAAGTCGGTATATAAAACCTATAAATAAATAAAATAAATAAATCTTTTCCTCAGGTGCAGTGTTTTGGCCAGTACCTTCTTTTCTTCCTAAGGTAGTAGCAGCCTTTCATATTAAGCAATCTGTTTATGAACTTTTACTGACTAAAAGAGAAAAGATGAATGTTTTCCCTCCCAGGAAGACAAGAGCGATGAGGAATACTGGGTCTAAACACACCAACGGGCCGATACATCAAAGTGCACTGTTAACCTGCCATTGGACGCGCGTTTTCCCTTACCCCCTTATTCAGTAAGGGGCGGAAAACGCGCGTCCAACCCGCCGAACCTAATAGCGCCCTCTACATGCAAATGCATGTTGATGGCCCTATCAGGTATTCGCGCGTGATTCAGTAAGTAAAATGTGCAGCCAAGCCGCACATTTTTCAGAAATTAGCGCCTACCCAAAGGTAGGCGCTAATTTCTTCGGGCATCAGGAAAGTGCACAGAAAAGCAGTAAAAACTGCTTTTCTGTGCACCCTCCGACTTAATATCATGGCGATATTAAGTTGGAGGTCCTGAAGGGTAAAAAAAGTAAAAAAAAAAAATTTTTTTTGAAGTTGGCCGGCGGCTGTTGGGTCGAAAACCGGACGCTCAATTTTGCCGGCGTCCGGTTTCCAAGCCTGAGACTGTCAACGGGCTCGAGAACCGATGCCAGCAAAATTGAGCGTCGGCTGTCAAATCCGCTGACAGCCGCCGCTCCGGGCCAAAAGGAGGCGCTAGGGACGCGCTAGTGTCCCTAGCACCTCCTTTTGCCCGTTTCTACCACCGGACCTAATTTAAATACTGAATCGCGCCACAGGCGAGTGGCCTCTCCCGCGGACTTTACTAAATCGGCCCGCATGTGAGGTAGCCCAGTAGTGCTCTCCATTCTCTGTCTTTCTCTCTCTGCTTTCCCTGTGCTTCGCCTCTTGACACACACTGAGCATGCTGCAATACCTTGTGGTATCCAAATTGGGTATTGGAGGGATTTCATATGGTCACAGTGCTTTGGCTGAATGCTATTGGGATTGGAATACAACCATACCTCCCTTATAAGCCCAGAGCGACGTTGTAAAAGAGGTGTGTCCTGTCTCTTTCAGCTGTGGGGAGGGGGGAAATCCCATATGTAATAACTGGTCTAGCAGGATTCAAGGAAAGAAAATTATCAAGTAAGCATAATTTAACCATCCTGACTCCCTGTTCCTTAATTTCCTTTCTCTTATCCCTAGCAGAAAATGCCTGCATATATTTTACTGAAATCTGCTACTTACTATACTTGAAAGTTTCTGTCATATCCCTACTCTTCGCTGTTCCAGTCAGTACAATTTGAGTCCCTTGTTTGAACCACCTCTATCCTCTCAATGAGCTAACAAAAGCTGAACACGGTACTCACTAATGACCTATACAAAGGTATGTGTTATCTTTATCTGCTGTATCCAGTTGATGTTGATTGTATCTGGTGTAAACAGTGTTGTCAAAGTTGGCATTTAAATTTATCTAATTAAAGTTCGGTTTCTGGCCATTGTGGATATATTTGTAAACCAACTCTAATCACTGCAGTGTGGTTTTATGACAGACATAGATTTAAAAATGATTTTAAAACACTGAGGGTATTTTGCAAGGGAGAAATAAAAAGCAAATTTCAGTACTTATGAAATGTACATAACAAGCAGCATGGATTCTACATAACTAGGGAATCACCTGGTATCTTATTTCCTGCCTGCTGAGGTTTGTAAAGGGAGAATCTGATGTTTGTGTCATGTGTTACATAGTGAGTATGATAGTGAGCACCCTCTCATCAAGGGGACCCCATTATTGAAAAGAGAATCTGTTGATCATGAAAAGGCATTGTGCTAGCGAGAGTGACGATGGAAGGTGGCCTAGCCCAGTGCCCCATCCACAAGTGGAGAACCCTACCACTATTAGTGGTACGTGTTAGGCTGGAGAATGCAACAGCGAAGGCCATGTTACCACAGGCCCTCTTCTGTGCTGACCGTGTCACATTAGTGATTATGCCAATAAGGGGTGTCTCCCTGCAAAGCTCCGATCCGCATGGAAGAGAAAACCTGATGATCACGGCACGTATTGCACTAGTGAGTGTTACAATAAGGGTGGCCTAACCATGGCACCCCATCTGTGAGAAGAGGGCCCATAGATCATGATACGTGTTATTGAGTGCAACAGCGAGGACCAACCCCCAGAGCCTCACTCGTGGTGAAGACCTGCCGATCATGCCATGTGCTGCACTAGTAAGTGCAATGCTAAGGGCTGTCTCACCACAGTGCCTCATTCCCATGGGGAGAACCTGCTGATTGTGCCAAGTGGGTGCTGTCTCACTGCTAGCAAATAATAATGATGATTGTGATAATAAAGTATAGACCTCTGTGATGAGAATTCCCTGAGGGAGTCCAGGTTACGTCCTTCACTGATTGGCTCTACATTTTTCCAAAATCTCTTGTAGGGATTTCAGAATCAGAATCACAACTGTGTGTATGTGGCTTACTCCATTTTAAAACACATTCAGAATAAACTGGGGTGTTCTGTTATTTGCTGTATAACTGTTATGGAGGGGATGGGGGTTTGTGATTATTTCCATAAGCTGCCCTTGTGATAAAGAGGTGAAAACCAATTAATTTTGTCAAATAATTAAAATGCAGAAAACATTATTTCCTGTTCTCAGAACTGTAGGCGTCTGATGTTGCATCACCAAACAGCGTATGCGCTGAAGACAGGCCAAAACAGCATGATGCACCGGCTGCTCCACCAGGATCTATGCACAAGCATGGAGCAGCCAGGCCTCTGAAGGTTTAAGTGAAATATTTTGGGGACAGCTACAGGGAGCAGAGAGTTGCAAATTGCCTGAATTGTTCCTTCTTTTCATACCCCATCTAAGTGCCTGCTGCTGGCTGTCTGTCGCCAGCTCCAACCCAGGACCCGATTTTTCTCTCTCCAACTGGGGCATCTGTGCAGTGGCGTGGCCAGCTGCGTTCTCCTTTCCTGGTGGCTAGTCAGCTGAGCCAGCACAGGCAAGCCAATGCTGTTCAGTCTGCTACGCCAGACTGAAACCTTTCGCTGCCCTGTACCGTCTTAAACAGCTATTCATGTGCACACCTGCACCCGAGCAGGCTTTTCCTCTCTGACAACCTTGAGCCACAGGGACAGTATTTTTCTAACTGCTTCCATTTGCAGTGCTATCTAGAACAATGGTCCTCCTCCTTCTCCCCCAGTCCTGCAGGCACACCTAACCGATTGTATTTTCAGGTGATCCAAAAGGAATATGCACAAGATATAGTTTACATGTGAAAACCTATCCTGTACGTGGGGCTGTCCAGAAAAGCTGACAGATCAGGCACGTATCCAAGAATCACTGATCTAGTATGTAACCATAATATCCCCAGTGTCGATCACCCAGCTATAAAGTCTGACAGTATTATGTATTATCTCTAGCATATAGTCAGAGTATCTGTCCAGCGTATTGAAGTAAGACTGACATGATGGTGAGGGCCCTGGAATGCTGATGTGCCTGGCTACACCCCCAAGCTGACAGGTAATTATTAGTGTTGGGAGTGGAACTGCTATGGTGGTGTGGGCCTTTCCCCTCCCCCCCCCCCAAGGATGGTCGGGAAGATGGCAGCGAGTAGCAGTTACATGAAGACCCTAAGAGATTGGTCTACAAGAGCGGCCTGTGGCTGCTGGCATTTACTTTCCTCACCTGGCCTAGAATAAGCAGAGAAAGGAGGTTCGAGGACACCAAAACATCCTATGATCCTTATGAGATGAAGCATGGGCTTCTGAGAGGGGCCACCTCACTTCTCGTTGCCAACCCTGCGAGTTTATCCTGCTACAGGAGTCTAGTCATTCTGAACTTATTCATCCCAGAAAAGACATTATCACTCTCCAGAAGCTCCTTACCCTTTAGCGAACAGAATGAACAGTGTGGCTGCTGCTTGTGTTTGATGCCTTCTGGCAAAATGAGGGCAAATGTAGTCTTTTATTAGTTAATTGTATATACAACTCAAGTAAGCCTCCTCCTACTCCATCACTACTGGCACCGGCTGAACCTACAGACGCAGGAGTCTTCATTCTCAATTCTCCAAGCACTCCCACCATTTTTAATCCCTGTCCCCTATGAGTCCAGCTATTGCAGCAACTAACTGTGCTTTCCTCAGGTCGCCAGTATATATTTACCCAGAGTTTAGCCAGGAGTTGCCACAATTAGTTGCCCCAGCTGTGAATCCCCTTCCCAGGGGGCCATGCTGCTGCTGTACTTCTAGCTCCAGTTCACCCAAGAAACAAAAGTCCAGGCTCCAGAATCAAATCTGGGACTGTCACATGACTCGGTGCAATATTACCACTGAGTCACCAAGACGGTCCATAGCCACAACAGAGAGGGAAGCTTGGTGCAGTGTGCCCTAGAACACCAATATGCCTCATATTGGGAGGTGCAAATCGGAAAGCAGAACAAGCAGGACTGCTACAGATCCCTTTACAGAAAATACACACTAGCAAAATATCTCAGTCTTAGTCACAATGCAAAAAAACAGACCTGCTACAGATCCCTTTACAGAAAATACACACTAGCAAAATATCTCAATCTTAGTCACAATGCAAAAAAACAGACAGACCTGCTACAGATCCCTTTACAGAAAATACACACTAGCAAAATATCTCAATCTTAGTCACAATTCAAAAAACAGACAGACCCTTACCAAATACAGAATCCTATAAGTGATCCTAGACCAGAAATAGAAAGATGCAGACAAAAACTGAAGCCAGACTCTGCATGCAGTGCAACACCGGAGAGAAAGAAACAAATGCATTTCCTCCTCTGCTGTGGAAAATACAAAGAGATTAGAGATGCACATTCCCCAAAGCAGGCAGAGAATATCCAAGACTTCCCACAAAAGAATGGGCAGGAAAAACTCTGAATAATCCTAGGGGGGGAAGGAGGAACAGCGGCTAGAGGAGAAAGATATGTGGTATCCTGTCATCAGGCCAGAAATGAAGCCTGACCAGGGACAATGTGGACCAGCACCAGAACCTGAGCCCATGTCCCTGATGCTGTACTTTCTGTAACCTGCACCTTCACTTGACTTATTTCCATTCTGTGATTTCTTCCGACCCTTTCATTTTAGCTATTCTGGATATTGCTTTGGTAACTTGGGGACCCTGCTAGCTGTCAGTTCTTCCTCTGCTACTTGACTAGTTTCTAATGGATTTTTGCGCCATATACAAACTTTGACACTTTTTGTGTTTGCACTGACCTCCAGCTTCTGAGCTTCTCACCACTCTTCCAGGTTTTCCGAGTTCCCTCTTTATTGTCCTTTCCCCAGTCCTCCTGGTGTGTGATTTTTGATTCAGACACAAACAAGCACATTGTTCCTTCAAGTCCCTTTGCAGCCACCCTGAGATCCCCCCTCCTATACCCTGCTGTTCTCTCAGTTAACACCTTCCTGTCCTAGTCTCACCCTGCCTTGCAGGACTGGTTAAGTGCTAGAGAAAAAGTCGATCTGCAGGGTTTTATCTGGAATACGGGGAAGCATTCAACCTATGGCAACGTTAAGGCCATCAGCTCATTTCGCCCTTTGAAACCAGAACATTTTGGACGGTATGCTGAGAATGGTCAGCCTGACCACCCAGCACTGGCTGGGTGGTCAGTCTTGCTTTCTCAGAGCAGTACTAAAACCTTCAACATAAAATTAGTTCAAAGGCAAGCACCAAAAGCAGCGGGGTAGAGATGGTACTCGTATAAGGCTAAGAACCAAGGTGAAAGGCAGAAGGAAGCTTTCAGATCTTCTAAAGATCCCTTCCTAGAGCAATCTATCAGATTGGTAATAAACTGATTGGCTCTACTACATAGAACATGATGGCAGATAAAGATCATACGGCCCATCCAGTTGGACCATCGGCACCTCCAGCTCAGTTTCCTGCCCCTCAGAGACCCCTCGTGCTTGTTCCATGCTCTCTTGAATTCAGACACTGTCCTTGTCTCTAACATCCACCACCCTTTCCATAAAGAAATATTTCCTTACTGAGTCTACCCCCCTTTCACCTTCATCCCATGACCCCTCATTTCACAGCCTCCTTTCCACTGAAAGAGGCTCACCTCCTGTGCATTTATGCTTTGAAGATATTTAAATGTCTCTGTCATATCTCCCCTATCTCACCTTTCCTCTAGGGTATATATACTTAGAGCTTTAAGTCTGTCCGCATATGCTTTATGATGAAGACCTCTGACCATTTTAGTAGCCACCCTCTGGACTGACTGTTCAGTTTACATGCTTTTGAAGGTGCGGTCTCCAGAATTGTACAGAGTACTCCAAATGAGGTCTCACCAGAGGGAATATCACCTCCTTTTCCTGCTGGCTATTCCTCTCCCTGTGTACCCAAGCATCCTTCTGGCTTTTGCTGTTGCCTTGTCTAACTCTTTGGCTATGTTAAGACCATCAGATATGATCATTCCCAGATCCTGCTCTTCTTTTGTACGCAGAACTTCACCCTCTATACTGTACTGCTCCATGTCCCTGCATTTTGTAGCATTAAATTGATTCTTTTATACTCTAGACCATTCCTCAGGCTTTACACTTGATTCCTCATGTTTTGCACACCTTCCAGCGTGTCTGCCTTGTTGCAGATTTTAATACCATTCCCAAAAAGGCAAACCTTTTCCCAATAGCCCTTCTGCAAAACTGCTAACAAAAATGTTGACGAGAACCAGACCTGTGGCACAGCACTGATAACCCCCTTTCCTCAGAGTGAACTCTGTTACCACTATCCTTTGTCGCCTCCCACTCAACAAGTTTCCAACAAGTCAGTTACTGTAAGTCCCATACCAAGGGTGTTCGCCTATACAGAACTGTGTCAAAGGCCTTACTGCAATCCAAGTATACTACATCTAGCACTAACACCTGATCCAATTGTCTGGTCACCCAATCAAAGAAATTGATCAGATTTGTCTGACAAGATTTACCTCTGGTAAAAATATTCTGCCTCTGATCTTTGCATCCATTGGATTCCGAAAATTGCACTCTCCTCTGTTTTAGCAGCGATTCCATTAATTTGTTCATCACAGAGGTTAGATGGACCTGCCTGTAGTTCCCAGCCTCCTCCTCACTTCCACTTTTATGAATAGGAACCCACATCCACCTGTTTCCAATCCTCTGGGACTACTCCTGACTCTAAAGAAGCTTTGAAAAAGTCACCAGCGGAGCTGCCAGGACATCTCTAAGTTCCCTTAGTACTCTCAGATGTATCCCACCCGACCCCCATCGCTTTACCTTCTCTAAGTTTTACCAGTTCCTTGCAAACAGTTTTCTGAAAACTGACTGAGGTCTACCTCACTTCCATTGCTATTCTGAGCCAAAGAAGACAGTATTAGGTCTTGAAAGCTAATCAAGAAATGTATTTAGTCCAATAAAAAGGTCTCACCCGATAGATTTTCCTTTTTCATTTTCTTGTAACATTTATTTCTCTGCATTCCTATTTGTCCTGGTTTTCTGGGGTCCAGCTTCTTCTAGAAATATTTCTTCAGCAATTCTGCTTTCTTCTCGTTTCCTTCTAACTTGTTCCGTGTTGGCATGCAAAACGTGGTGGAATTAGCACCCGTTGGAAACTTGTGAGCAGTAGTAGTGCCTGTGTTTCAAGGCTTCAATCCCATCTGCGCATCTTTCATGTAGTTTCATCATTCAATCAGGTTAAAATAATTTTAAAAAGATTCTCTAAAGGGAGAAAGCATCTTCCAGTGCCCCCGCCTCATGCTTGGATCAGATCGGGCCGGGCTTCTGGCTGCAGGGGTAGAGGAAGACCTTTTGAGTTGGGGAGGCCAAATAAACCAATCTGGGCCTCTGCCCACCCCATCCCACCCACCCCCAAGTTGCCTAGGGGGTAGCAGCGGAAAGGGGAGGGGGGGCTGACGAGAGAAGTGCATTTCTTAAAATAAGAAGGCAGTCGAAATGCTGAGCAATCCCAAGATCAGCGTCCCAGCCATCTTCTTCCATTAAAATTTGCTTCTCGCATAGCGTGCCCCCCCCCCCCCCCAGACAATCACACCCCCTACAAACCTGTATCCCCATTGCTATTTATATAAATAAAGGCCAACAAGCAAAAATAAATATATGGTGATAAATTGTTACCTTTACCTCCGTGCATGCTTTATGTGGCCAGAAACTCGGACCTTTGGGATCCAAGCCTGAGGTGAGGGAATAGAAGATGCATTCTCACTTTAGACAGATATTTCTGTAAGATGACTGAATTATGGATGTTTATGAAAGAGGTGCAGATGGGACAGCAGCCACGGTTGAAGTCTTGATGACTGGTGCTACCGCTCACAAGTTTCCAATTTGTGCTAATTCAACCCCTCTTTATATCTATGGCCCCTGTGTCCAATCCATGCGCGTGTGGTTTTTGGTTTTTTTTTTTCCCCTACTTTACAGGGAAAAACTCTTGAGAGAGAAGCAGAAAATCCGAAACTGGCCTCATTGCTTCTGCGTGGCCCGGAGCCAGGCGGTCAGGCGGAAAAGGCTTGCGAGGTAAAGCCCAGGACACTCCTCCCATGACAGAGCTGCAGAGAAATCCCCAAGCCACCCGCCCCCCCCTCCCCCTCCCTCCCCTTCTCCAGCCATCTGTAAGGACAAAAAGCATGAGAAGGCAGGCGCTAAAACCAGGACGGTCCCCTCTCTGTTCTGTCACTGGCAGCCTGAGCTGGTCCTGGTTTTACGCAAGATTAGAACTCCAGGGCATGCGGTGAAAATCTTTCCAAACCCTTCTTATCTACCCAAATTACAGTTCCCACTGCAGTTTTCTGAATCCAAATGCCCACACGACTTTCCTGGGGGGCAAAAGGGGAAACTGTTTCAGACCAGGGCTGGGAGGGGGGGGGGTTAAGGACAGGACTGGTCCTCACGAGCTCCTCGTGCATGGCACTCGGCGGGAAGAGGCTGAGACGCAGATGCCCAGGGGTTTATGGTAAGTGCTTTTCCATCATGCGACAGCTGTGTTTCCGTGGCAACTGCTCGCCGAGAGAGGACTGCCGGGCCATTCTGCCAGCTGCGTGCGGGATGCAGCGTTTTGGAAGAAGCAGAGTGAGCCGAGCAGCTGTGCCTGGCAAGGTGCCCCTGCTGGCAATTTTGATTATCTTAAAAAAAAAAAATGGTAAAAATGCTGGCAGCTGCGCCTGCCCGGCTGCTCTGTGCTTCTTCCTGGGCCCAACCTTTGGGCTCCAACAAGAACCTGACATGGGGGCGGGGACGGACGTGTATGTCATGTTATCCTTTTCCTCCCAAAAAACTGCACACAATCTACCAAATGTAGACTGCACCTCCCCCCACCTTTTTTTTTTTTTTTTTTTTTGCCAAGAGAGAATGACACACCCGGCTATTCTAGGTCATCAGGGCGCCTCCATCCAGCCATGTTCCAAACCCAGGAACCACAAGGGGGACCTCCCATCACCTGCGAATAAGACGGTGCAGCAGGCGTGTGTACAGGCACAAAACGCAGTCTCCAAAGGGACCCTCGGGCTCCTGTGCGGCACGTGCCACGCTCTGCTGCAACACGCCCTGCTCGTCAGGGATTTCTTGGCTCCGAGCCCGTCTGCAGTGAAAAGGCTAGAGCCAGCTTACCGTTACACTAACCCATGGAAGGTTTGGGGTTTTTTTTGCAGAAGGAGAGGATGCACGACAACTTCAAATCATCTTGGTATATTCTTACTACCTCACTGAGCCCAGCCGACCACCGGACGCACAGATCCTTTCTGGAATCATATGCTTGGTATATTCAAGTTGGTGCCCTGGACTCTCGCTATGTACATTATCTCAGCACACACAGTAGAAAGGAATTCATTTACTGTGCAGCATACTTGTCCCTACCCTTCTGCCCCCAGAAATCTACTCTGTAGGTGAAGCCTAATGTGGTGGCAGATACTCTGCCAGTACCAAGTGCAACTGTGTGTGCAACATATGTAATATTCATCCGGTTAACATATCACACCTCGATATACGCCATTTCACATGCATTCATTGTAGCATTAAGTCTGGAACCCCGCCAGCAGCTTTGTTCCGTACGCTCCAAATGCTACCAATAAGTCACTCTTTTCATTGCCTGCCAGGATTTCCTTCTCTTTTTTTTTTTTAATTCTGCAGCAGTTTGATTTCTTTGTCGTCAGCGAGCGAGCGGCTGCGTGGGCGAATGGGTGGGTGGTCAGCCAGTTATAGAACGCCGGTCCACTGCAAACAGACGGCAGGAAAAATCTGACTTCCAAATCCCTCAGGCAGCGGAAGATCTGTCGGGGCCTGCGTGTGCAGCACCTATGCAGGGAAGAAGGCCGGGATCCCATCTGTTATCCGGCCAGGGGAAGGTGGCAGCCAAGCTGCTCGGCATGAGGATGAGGCACTGTGCAGCTAACGCGGGCCTCCACGCTCAGCAGGTACAGGGGGTGAGGGGAGGTGGCAAGGGCAGGGTGGCCCCCCAGTTCCCCCCGTCAGTCCTGGAGGCAGCTTGGATTCCCAGCGGGCTGCTGCGACATCTTTTAGCAGAGCGAGTGCAGTGCGGGAGGTGTCGGGACCAACACACAGGCAGACTCCTTTCTTCGAAGGGATGTACTGGGGAACCATGGTCAGAAATCCCTGAATGGAGCATCAGGTCTGTGTTCAGAACAAGAGTCCGGCAAGGCCTGCTGCAGTCTCCTGTCGATGGAAGATCACCCCCAGAAAGTGAAGGCAGGTGAAGAGGTCTGCCTCTGCCTAGCCTGGTCTCTAGCATGCTATGTTTTTTAATAATTTATTTATTCAGCCAGGCTATGTCCTCCTGCTCCTTTCGATGTTCAACTCAATTCAGAAGGCGCCTCTACTGGGCTTTGGGTCCATGAGTCTTCATTCACAAGGATCCAGGATAATCCACCATCCCCTCCCCCTACTCCTCGCCCCCATTTTAACCCCTTCCTTCTATCTAGCCCAACAACTACAGTGAAATCCTTCAGCACTCCTGAAACTTGGTACATCTGCCCTCCTCCCCCCACTGCAGGTGTCTCCTCTGCAGCGTCAAACCCTGGCCAAGCCCGAAAATCAAGCCCAGACCTTCTGCATGCTAGCATGCAGCATTCGCCACCAAGCCATCCCCAAGATTCTCTTTTTCTAAAATACATGTTTCGGGACAGATTTATCATATTTCTCTAAAGTCTGACTTCACTGCAAAAACTGCTCTAGATTTTGTCAATGAAAGCTTTGCCAGGGCTTTCAAGGGGGAAAACAAAAACCATACAAAACTGGAGAAATTCACAACATGGTAGTAAAACTGGGGCTAAGCTTTGAAAAGCCCCCAGTTTGTCATAAGTGTTTCAAACTGGGAGCCTTCATCCTGTTCCAGAGTGCATCGACTCATCCCATATCTAAATGAAGACCACAAAATGGATGCACCAAGGAGTAGGACGCAGACCACTTTTGCAGAATCTGGCAAGCATTGACCATTAAGATCTCCTTCCTTTAGGCCTGTAGGGCCCAAGTCAATCCTAACAGTCTGATTGGCTGATAATCATGCAGGCGGCTTCTTATGGCTGAATATTTAGGTTCAATTGGGATCCTGGCAGGGATTCTTTGCACTTAGGGCCAGGGTTTTCCCCATTTTAGGTCTATGGGAAAATTGCTTAGTGCATTTGTCCCTAAGAATCCTATGCCCCCCTCCTTCGGGATTGTAAATGATGGTAGAACTTTAATTGTATTTCTGATCATAAACTGCCTTGAGACAATCTTGGAAAAAGGCAGAATATGAAATTTTTATAACTAAATAATTAAAAAACAATCCGACCCTGTCCCAGTTGGTTATTCTTTGAAGGACAGAATGAACTTATGAAAGGGATGTTATCGTTGCGATCTGCTACATGTACCTGCCTGGTTTTCTATTATGCCCTAACTTTTTGTTATTTGTATTTCTTTTTAGCATTAAAACTCTGGTCCTCTGTCCCTCCCGATGCAGCCTGTGGGACGAAACACAGTATCGGGGGACATCAACTTTTATTGCACCAATTTATTTATCTAAGACTGTGGAGTCTCTTTGGAATAAAGGCAAAATATTGTAAACTCGTAAGGACTATCTAATTTTTCTACACTCCGTTGCTCTAAATGATGGCTTTTCAAAATCAGCATTGCTCGCACATGGCTCGCGTACGCGTATTTGTGCCCATTTTTGCGCAAGCATCGCTTTTAAAATCAACCTCTTTATTTTTCCTCAAACTGTGCTTCCTCATGGTTGCTTATTTGATCATGTGTCCCTGTAGTCTTTTATATGGGGGTAAAACTTTACGTACGATTAGAACACCGGCTTATGAACGTCGCAGTAGCATTCGCAGATCTAAAGAAAACGTTCCCTTGGATTATAGCAGATCATGAGATCTCCGAGTTGAGGTTTTTTTTTATCATTCGTACAATTAGGGCTCGCCTAGAGGAGGTGATCTGGGCAGGTTGTGCTTAAACATGAACAATGTTGGATAGTCACTCTTCATTCCCTTCTTGGTCTAAACCACAATATTTTCTAGCTTGTTTTTTTTATTAAGCCTCATTCTAATTCCTTAATACATCTGTTTCTATATATTTTTGTATCTTTTAAAATTAATTTTTGTACTCTCATTGGCACTTGTGGTCTCTTGCTACTGCTCTCCGATTGGTCTTTCATTATCATGTGATCTGTTTGCGGCATTTGGACAGTTTTTTTATCTGTCAGTCGGGAATCCTGTCTTCTAAATGGTGCTTGAAACGCTGCCCCTTCTGTGGCTGGTAACTTTCCGATTGTCCGTTCAGGTATAAGGTGTTTTATGATCAGCAATTTGAATGTTATCATTTATCTGCTTTAGCACTTATTGGTTTATGGATGTGAACAAATCAATAGTTGTACCCTTTGTACCCTTTGTACTTTTATTTCCATAGCGATCTCCCTCCCGATGAAGCCGATCGGCCCTCAGCTACGGTTGACTGCTAATATAATCGTTTGCTACCACTTTGCTGGATTTTTAAAAATTCTGAATGCCACAATGATTCTGAATCATTTTTTTAAAGGCTTTCATTATTTATAAATAAACTGACACCTTCTGGGGATGTAAGTCCTTGGACCACTGCTAGGCTGATGCAGCCTGGGGCATGTGAACATGGACCAGGCTCTAGCAGGTGGCAGCTGACACGCCTCAAGGCAAGGTCTTCTGCATGGCCAGCCCCCCTTCCCCTTGGGTTGAGCCCGCAGGTTCTGGTGGCCAGCAGAACTTTTCTCACGGGATGCAAGGAACAAGGAGTCAGGCAAGACCAAGGTGGGCTGGAGTCAGGACTGGCGGAGTTCAGGCAGCATCAAGAACAGGCAAGGGTCAAGGTGGGCAGAGAACAAGCAACCTCAGAAGGCAGTCTGAGTCGGCAACAGAAGAACAGTCCAAGGAAAGGCTGAGGGGAATGTGAGGCAAGGCAGGGCAGAGCTGGACAAGGCAGGAACACAGCGAGGCGAGGCTGACCAAAGCAGGCACAGTAGCAATGCAGCACCAACAACTAGTGCAGGAGGATCGGTTGCTGAGGCACCAGCTGGTTGCTCAGAGATTCCTTCTATACTAGTTAGATGTGATGTCATCAGCCGGTGCCCCCAGGAAATTCCAGCTGCAGGACCTATAGAAAGGGCCCAGGATGCAGGAAGTTCTAGCCAAGATGTTTGGATGCTGCACAGTACAGGATGCTATGCCAGACATGCTTGGAGGTAAGGGGGCCGATACATAGTTTTTGGAACTACTAAAAAAAACCAAACCTTGATGAGCTTTGGCCATATATTTTTCTCCTCACACTCCCTTTGCATTATATTGGATGATACGAGTCAAGAATTACTGAAGACTAAAATGCTTAGGAAGCTTCAGACGGTACCAAACATCGCAGCAAAACTGATTTTTGGAAAAAAGAAATACAATCGTGTTAGCCCTCTTCTACTGGATTTATATTGGCTCCCAGTTTCATTTTGCATCCATTTCAAAACTGGATGCCTCACATTTAAGGCTTTGTGATGGGGGACACCCCACATATCTTTCTAGTGTCCCTGTTCTTTATCATCCTGGGTGTTTACTTTGTTCATCACAGCAGGAACTATTGGTTCTTCCTACTTAGTACCTGGCCTTTGGAACTCTTTTTCACTAAATTTACGGTTAGAGAAACTACCTTAAATTCAGAAAAGCCTTAAAGACATTTCTTTTCCAAGAGCTTACTCAATCAGCTGATTTTTATTAATGAACTTTGATTATATCCTTCATTCTTTAGCTGGTTGCAGAAAGCACTTTGTTTAATTTTGTGGATTTTATTTTATATTTCTTTATTGTTTGATTTTATTATGATTTTTTATTGATTTTTTTCTATTTTGTTGTCGTTAAACTTTTATTTATTATTATGTTATTTACTGATCAGTTATACTATTGATCAGTTAAACAATTAACTGTACATCACTTTGATTTACAAATGTAAGAAATGTGATTAATCAAGAAATAAGCTAAACTGCTTAGTATTTGGAGTCATTGACATAAAAAGAGCAATTTAACACCTTGAGCACACAGCTCTTCTTGCATGAGAAAGTCAAATCCCAAGATGCATGGTTAAACAAAGGAGGACGACTATCGGAAGCAGCCATGTCTTTCAGTGGATCTTCATTGACAGCGGTCTGCAGACACCATCCGTGTTTGGGCAACAGCTAACTGGAATTTCCTCCACTGTTTCAAGTCTGGAATGTGATCTACAAACTGCCGCACTGCAGTACTGCAGAAATCTATCAAACTGAACTAAGTTAGCCTGCTGGAGTGATATCTTTCAAACGATCGAGCTAGGATATGCCCTTGGCAGTGTGGGCTTTTATAACTAGATAGATCATTTGGTCTCTATCTGCTGTCATCTAGTTGAATATTTGTCTTGGAGATCTTGAAAGTACTTTAGATGCTGCAGGACCTAATGTTGGTAACTCTCTAAGGTGGATTCTTGCTTGTATCCTCTGAGTCAGTATGGAATCAAAATTCTAGCCTGGGAATGAAGACACATGTTTTCCTCTGAACCTGTCATGGTCCAGTGCCCCAGTATAGTGGTACCAAATACCAGTCAATAATAAAGAAATGCTTTAGCACTGTTATGGGGCACTTCTGTCTATGAGCCATTACTGAACCTGCCCCAGAATGGTTCTTGGGGGGAGGGGAGTGGTACGCTTCTCCCTATGCCAGCAGGGGCACTATATAGTAACTCATTAGATTCTTCCCTATTAGAGCTGGAGGCAGTCCCAGGAAGTTAAGGAGGACTGTGTTTGCTTTGGAATAATGTCAGGAAGTTACGGTATTTATGCTGTGGCCCACTAAAGATCTCATAACCCTTTCAGTAAGAGAATCAATGTTAATGTGGGTTTCTTGGCTACATCCAATACATATTCTGTAATCCAGAGCCCGTCTAAGATTCATGCCGAGAACAATCAAATCCCTTTCTGATTTGTAGATCAGTTAGCACACCGTTTTGGTAAAAGGGCTGTGAAAACAACTCAAGACTGAATAATATAAGGCACCGTACAGCAATTTATATATATGTAGAGTGAATTCCTGCCTTGAAAAGCTTCCATGCTATGTGCATACTTGAGGTCATAGGAGATGAACTGACTTGACCAAAGGAACAGGAGAAGCAGCATCTGCACTCAGATCTCCCGATTCCCTGGCTCCCAGTCCATTATGCTTAACTCTGCAACAGATAGAGATGGTTTCTGCACAGAGAATACAATGATTATCCAATGAATGGCCATTGCAGTCAGGCTTTATACATCTACACAGTAACCTTTCATCAAGATAAAGATCTCTTGATCCATCCATAGATACATAGAAATGATGGCAGAAAAGGACCAATGGTCCATCCAGTCTGCCCAGCAAGCTTCCCCTGGTAGAATCTGCCATGCTGCGCTGAAGGTTTGGGGCCTTGCTGGAGCCGGAATACCTCCCCCAACCAGGACGCCACGACGCAGCTGGGAGGAGCCCCAACGCGATTGAAAAACCGGCGGAGAAGCGGCAGAGACCGCTGAAGGTTTGGGGCCTTGCTGGAGCCGGAATACCTCCCCCAACCAGGACGCCACGACGCAGCTGGGAGGAGCCCCAATGCGATTGAAAAACCGGCGGAGAAGTGGCAGAGACCGCTGAAGGTTTGGGGCCTTGCTGGAGCCGGAATACCTCCCCCAACCAGGACGCCACGACGCAGCTGGGAGGAGCCCCAACGCGATTGAAAAACCGGCGAAGCAGCAGAGACCGCTGAAGGTTTGGGGCCTTGCTGGAGCTGGAATACCTCCCCCAACCAGGACGCCACGACGCAGCTGGGAGGAGCCCCAACGCAATTGAAAAACCGGCGGAGAAGCGGCGCGCGGCTTGGTCCAGCTTAGTCCGGAGAAGGACGGAGGAGGCTCAGAAGCTTTGGTATCCCGGACCTTCAGCCAAGAGGGGGTGGAAATAAGAAGACGTCCTGAGAGGTAATTTTCCCTGTTCTGTTTTTCCAGGATTATACGGAGTAAATATTAACTTGTGTAAAATGCCCCACAAGAGGAAAGGGAAGGTCCGAGTATTTCCACCTGACTCGGACCTTTCAACAGGACAGCGTTTAATATCAGACTTTGCCTCTTCCTTACCCACATTGAGTGCCTCAACCCCCGCTGGAGAACAGGCGAGAGGAGCGCTTTATTCTCCTGGGGAACTTTCGTTGAGCCCTCCAACTCCCAAAACACCGCTGAGAGCTTTGCCGCAAGACATAGTCAGAGGAGCCGTGGCTGTATCGGATGATACTGGTACTGCCGGGTTAGGTGGCCCAGAAGACCTTGTCTTGCCTAGGGATGAACCAATAACCCAGAAAGCTGCTCCGCTGAGAGGCGAAGTAAGCGAAGCAGAAGCTATTACCCCTATGACATCTGGAGGAAGTAGCTGGCCTGCTGAAAGTGGGGTAAGGAAATCATTCTCACAGCAATGTGTTAAACCAGCAGTTGTTACCCTAGATACAATCTGGGATTTCATGGTGAGGATGTCTAACCAACTAGACAATCAGGCCCTAAAATTGGATGAGATTGTTGTCAAAAGTAGTACACAAGAACGGGAAAATCAAAAAAGATTTCAGGATTATGAAGACTCATTAAAGAAAGTTAATGGAGAAATAAATAGCCTCCAAAATATTAATGCCACTATATTACTTGAAAGGACAAATATGTCGAGGAGATTGGAATCCATAGAGAACTATACGAGGCATTTAAATATAAGATTATTAAATTTTCCGGTTGTTATGGGAGAAATCCCTATATTGACTTTTAAGAAATATGCAACGGAGACTTTAAAGATTCCTCATGATGAGATTCCAGCGGTTAAAAAACTATTCTTTTTACCGATAAGAAATAACTCTATCTCCGGGACATTAAATGCTCAAAGATTGGATTTGCAAAATCTAACTGATTACTTGGAAAATTCGACTCCTGAAATCGTGGATAGAGCTGTATTATTTGTTACTTTTTATGATGAAGCTAGCATTTCAAAGATAATGAGAAATTACTTTAGAAATATCAGTGAATTATATTGTGGTGGTCCTGTTCATGTGTACCCAGATTTAGCCAAAGCTACGCAGCAGCGTAGAAAGGCTTTTTTGTTAATGAGATCTGAAACCCAAGCACTTGGAGCCAGTTTTTTTACTGCGCTATCTGTGTAAGTGCATAGTAAAACTGTCCAGAAACACATATATTTTCTTTTTTCCTGACCAACTTAGGACCTTTTTGGATGGGAGGAAACAACCTAGTGTAACATGAAAGGAGTAATTAATATTTAAGGGTAAGATACAGGACGCTAAGAATAATTAGTAAATTTTTTTTTTTTTTCCTTTTCGACTCCTTGTACTCATAAAACCCCCTCATTGTTTTCCTATGTAACAAGAGAAGTTTCTATTTTTTTTATATGTTTTGAAGAGTAAAGATTACTCATTTCTCTTTAGGCTCTGTATTTCAATGCAAAAGTTTATTCTTTGTATCTTGTTAAAAGTTGAATAAATAAATAATAATAAAAAAAAAAGAATCTGCCATGCTGTGCAGGTTACCCCCATGAATCAGTCAGTGCTGCTTGACATGCTTTGCTTGGGCTGTGCTTTTTCTTAATGTCTAAGCATCAGTACCCCAGACTGTTAAAAAGTCAAGACTCATGTTGTTTGTCCCTGAATCCAAATTCCTCTTTCCCTCCACCACCCCCCCCCCCCTCCATCGAAGCAGAAAGCCATGTTGCAGTTGCATCAAAAGCATCAAGGCTTATTGGTTAAGGGTAGTGGCCCCTTTGGCCCCTGCCTCCTGCATCATTGAGGGTTGTGTAATCTCTGCATTCCTTTCCTCACAGTCAGTATTTAGCTTATTGTATTTATTTATTTTATATTCCGCTTTTTGGCACTTCAAAGTGGATTACATTCAGGTACTGTAGATACTCCTAGGGCTTTGTTGGAAATATGCTCACCTTAACCAAATAAACTCTATAGGCAAGCAGAAGAAACATGCTTGACACACAACCCCATCCGCTCCCAACTCCCTGATCCCTCCCAAGTTCTTATTCCAGGCTCTTAAAGAACAGAAGATGAAATCAAAAAGCCAATGAATCCTCAGAGCAAAATATTAGCTGATTCCAAGAGGGAAATCCCCAACCGAAAAAAAGAAAGAACCAGTGTTTCTCGCAGAAATATAGTATGCAAACCCCAGTTACACGCCTGGACCTTCATGATGGAATATGTGCTAGCAACATCCTTTATAAATCTGAAAAGTGTCTCATAGCACAAGGAGTTGGTCAGATGTGACATGTAATCAAACTGCAGTTCAAACACTTAATGGCACCAATTTTTTGTGTGCACGTTCCTGGCGAGCAGTAGCACACAAGTATAGGAAATGATCAGATAAGGGCTCTGCACAGCTCTCATCCCTCCAGGCAGGCCATTCATTAAAGGTCAGCTGCTGGACATTCACGTGGAGAGGCCTTCTCTGGCTTCACCCATCAACATGCGGAGCACAGTCAGATAGCACAGAAGAACCAAACAGATTTAATATTTGCAGAGAATCTGTTCCCGCGGTACAGATGAGACTATTTTTCCCCTGTAGACGGAATGCTCAGTCAAGATTAATTCCCTGGGAAAGGCTGCTTCCAGTTGTGAAGGAGAATGGTAAAGGACCCTCTTAGAGAATGTTATTTAAAAAAAAAAAAAAAAAAGGTTTATGAGGATCAGTGCAGTTACATTTGCTGTTCTCCAAGGATTATATGCAATATACAGAGTATTCTCATATTTAAAAATGTCTGATTATAAAACTTACAACTGCTTGTGTACTTTTACACATACTGCACAGTGGTTATCATTAAACTAAGAAAGAACATTCAAAACTGTAGGTTGTAAAAGCACAGGCCGACAGGAAATTCAGCACATTTATGACCCTTCCAAGAATTTCGCATACTTTTTATCTTGGAGCTGTTCATTTACTTCTTGTCTAGTAGCAGAGGATTCATACTATTCCTGGAAAATCTAAGGCTCTCCCCCTAGGCCACGAGGAGGAGTGCAACATGCCCTGGATATCCTAAAGAAAACCTCCAAGAGAAAAGACAACTAGCAAAACACTGCAAGGTCAATATTCAAAGCCTTTTGTGCACACAAAAAACAAGCTTTTGATATTTTCCCCCTCCCTGCTGATTGCATATATTTTGTACACAGAAAAAGTGATGTGGGGAAAGGCTAAACTTTAGCCTGTGAGCATACAAATTCTGCAGCCTCTGGCTAAAGTTAAACATGCAGGTCTGGTCGGAGAAATCACAGCCCTAAATTTAGCCAGCTGAAGTTCTGCGGATATTCTGGAAAAGTTAAGGGGCGGATTTTAAAAGCCCTGCGCGCGTAAATCCTTTCGTATTTACGCGCGCAGGGCACTCGTGCGCCGGCGCACCTATTTTGCATAGGCCGCTGGCGCGCGTAAAGCCCCGAGACGTGTGTAAGTCCCGGGGCTTTCTAAAAGGGGCATGTCGGGGGCGTGGCCGGAGTGACGTGGCGTTTTGGGGGCGGCGATGCGCGTGACGTGGCGTCCGGGGGCGTGGCCGCGGCCTCCGGGCCAGCCCCTGGGACTGGAAGATGGAGCGGGGCTGCCGGCCGGCGCGCGCAAAGTTACGCCTGCTTTCAGCTGGCGTAACTTTGCCGACAAAGGTAGGGGGGGGTTTAGATAGGGCTGGGGGGGGTGGGTTAGGTAGGGGAAGGGAGGGGAAGATGGGGGGAGGGCGAAGGAAAGTTCCCTCCAAGGCCGCTCCAAAATCGGAGCGGCCTTGGAGGGAACAGGCAGCACGCGCTGGGCTCGGCGCGCGCAGGTTGCACAAATGTGCACCCCCTTGCGCGCGCCAACCCCGGATTTTATAAGATACGCGCGGAAACGCGAACAAAAGTACGCAATCGCGCAAATTTTTAAAATCTACCCCTAAGTGCATAACTTTACTTGGATAAGAACATAAGAACTTAAGACTTGCTATACTGGGTCAGACCAAAGGTCCATCAAGCTCAGGATCCCTTTTTCAACAGTGGTCATTCCAAGACACAAGTACCTGGCAGGATCCCAAAGGATAAATAGATTCCTAGCTGCTTATCCCAAGAATAAGGAGTGGATTTTTGCAACTCCACGTTAATAATGGTTAATGGACTTTTCCTCCAGGAAGTTGTCCAAATATTTTTTAAATGCAGCTACGCTAATAGCTTTCACTACATCCTCTGGCAACGAATTCCAGAGCTTAATTATGCATTGAGTAAAAAATATTTTCTCTTATTAGTTTTAAATGCATCGCCTAGTAACTTCATTGTGTGTCCCCTGCTCTTTGTACTTTTTGAAAGAGTAAACAACTGATTAATGTTTACTCATTCCATTCCACTCATTCTTTTATAAAACTCTGTCATATCTCCCTTCAGCCGTCTCTCCTCCAAGCTGAAGAGTCCTAACCTCTTCAGCCTTTCCTCATAGGGGACTTGTTCCATCCCCTTTATCATTTTGGTTACACTTCCCTTTCCCCTCAGGATTCTGTTCTGATTGACAAATTAAGCTTTTCAATTAAAACCCCCATTAAAAGCTTAGGGTTCCTGATTGACTCTTCTCTCTCTTTTCAGCCTCAAATTAAATCCATAATCTAATCTGGGTTTTTTAAATTATGTGTTCTAGCAGGATTAAAACATCTTCTGCATAATCATGATTTCTGTACAATTGTTCAAGCATTGATTTTTCCTAACGGTCAGTATTTGGGTCTTCTGTTAAAATCCTTAGACCCATTACAGCTGTTGCTAAATTCTGCTGCGGATTGATCACTGGGACTAAGTGGCACTTAACAGTCTGGTTGCCAGTGCAACAATGAATCGTCTATAAGATTGTGATGACAATCTTTAAATTAATTAACTCAAGTTAATGCTTGAGTCCAATGCTTTACTAAAAATATATGAACTGTCTCGTCAGCTGAGATCTACCCAACAAGGACTGCTTGATGTGCCTTTGGTCAGACTTGCTTGCCTTAAGGTGCTGCAACCCAAAAGGGAGTCTCCCTTTTGGGTTGCAGCACCTATATGTTGGAATTCTCTACCTCTGGAACTCAGAATGTTGGAATCCATAAAAAAGTTTTAGTAAAAAGCTTTTTAGGAGTCAAAGCAGGCATTTCATTAAGAACTTCGGTATTGACCTTCTTGTATAATGTGGTCTCAAGAGATATTGTGATTTTTTTTTTATGTTCTTTATGTGTTTTTATTATATTTTACCTTTTTGTACATTGCTTAGGCCATATGTGTTAAGTGATAAATAGATTTTAATAAATGAAATGAAATGTACTTATTCTATTTCTGCCTTATCTTCTTTAAGATGGGGTTACCAGAATTGCACACAATACTCAAGATGAGATCACACCATGGAATGATACAGAGGCATATGTTAATTTCTGTCTTATTCTCCATCTTAGGATTCTATTTGCTTTCTTGGCTGCTGCTGCTGCTGCACACTGAGCAGAAGATTTCAGTATATTTTCAATGATAAGAACATAAGAAAATGCCATACTGGGTCAGACCAAGGGTCCATCAAGCCCAGCATCCTGTTTCCAACAGTGGCCAATCCAGGCCGTAAGAACCTGGCAAGTACCCAAAAGCTAAGTCCATTCCATGTTACCATTGCTAATGGCAGTGGTTATTCTCTAAGTTAACCTAATAGCAGGTAATGGACTTCTCCTCCAAGAACTTATCCAATCCTTTTTTAAACACAGCTATACTAACTGCACTAACCACATCCTCTGGCAACAAATTCCAGAGTTTAATTGTGCGTTGAGTAAAAAAGAACTTTCTCCGATTAGTTTTAAATGTGCCCCATGCTAACTTCATGGAGTGCCCCCTAGTCTTTCTACTATCCGAAAGAGTAAATAACCGACTCACATTTACCCGTTCTAGACCTCTCATGATTTTAAACATCTTTATCATATCTCCCCCTCAGCCGTCTCTTCTCCAAGCTGAAAAGTCGTAACCTCTTTAGTCTTTCCTCATAAGGGGAATGGAACAGCTCCCCTATCATTTTGGTAGCCCTTCTCTGTACCTTCTCCATCGCAATTTTATATTTTTTGAGATGCGGCGACCAGAATTGTACACAGTATTCAAGGTGTGGTCTCACCATGGAGCGATACAGAGGCATTATGACATTTTCCATTTTATTCACCATTCCCTTTCTAATAATTCCCAACATTCTGTTTGCTTTTTTGACTGCCGCAGCACTCTGAAGCGACGATTTCAATGTATTATCCACTATGACGCCTAGATCTCTTTCTTGGGTTATAGCACCTAATATGGAACCCAACATTGTGTAATTATAGCATGGGTTATTTTTCCCTATATGCATCACCTTGCACTTATCCACAATAAATTTCATCTGCCATTTGGATGCCCAATTTTCCAGTCTCACAAGGTCTTCCTGCAATTTATCACAATCTGCTTGTGATTTAACTACTCTGAACAATTTTGTGTCATCTGCAAATTTGATTATCTCACTCGTCGTATTTCTTTCCAGATCATTTATAAATATATTGAAAAGTAAGGGTCCCAATACAGATCCCTGAGGCACTCCACTGTCCACTCCCTTCCATTGAGAAAATAGTCCATTTAATCCTACTCTCTGTTTCCTGTCTTTTAGCCAGTTTGCAATCCACGAAAGGACATCGCCACCTATCCCATGACTTTTTACTTTTCCTAGAAGCCTCTCATGAGGAACTTTGTCAAACGCCTTCTGATGACACCTAGATCCTTTTCCTGAGTGGTAACTCCTAATGTGGAACCTTGCATGTTGTAACTATAATTTGGGTTACTCTTCCCTAGTGCATTACTTTACTTTTGTCCACATTAAATTTTATTTTACATTTGCATGCCCAGTCTACCAGTTTTGCAAGATCCTTTTGCAATTTCTCACAATCCTCTTGTGATTTAACAACTTTGAATAATTTTGTGTCATCGGCAAATTTGATCACCTCACTTGTTCCCATTTCCAGGTTGTTTATAAATATATTAAAAAGCATTGATGCCAGCACAGATCCCTGGGGCACTCCAATATTCACCTTTGTCCCCTGAGAAAATTTACCATTTTGTCCTACTCTCGGTTTTCTATCTTTTAATCAGTTCCCAATCCACAATAGGACACAGTGCCACCTATCCCATGACTTTCTAATTTCCTAAGAAGTCTCTCATGAGGGACTTTGTCAGATACTTTCTGAAATCCAGATACACTATGTCAACTGGCTCACCTTTAAATTTGCCACTTGCCAACTTAATGACTATCAACCTTTGCTTGCACACATCTTGTGCACACAAATTACCAGAAAAAAACAGGTTTGGCAAGGTGGTATATCTTTGGGAGTGTAGCAAGGTACCAAATACACTCTTTGTAGGCAAGCCTCTCCAACCTGGACTGTGGCTTTGCCCGAGTGTGTGTGTGTAAGTCTGCCCATACACGTGTACGTCAGGTAACGCAATAGACTTATGTACAGAGAGAGACAGACTCTACACGCATGCCTAGAGAAGACTGAGACACGGTATCCTCTATATGTGTCCTTTTTGAATATCATCCACAGAATACTGCAGTTCTAGAATTAACTAGAAGATGGGTCTGCCTGGCAAGCCGCAAGAAGTTCCAGTGGCCATCCAGGCACTCTGTCTGGCAGTTTGCATGTTCCTTATGCTGACCAGGTCGGTGCGGTGGGTTGGTGATGGCAGGGTACCATCCAGATAGGCTGTAAGGACTCAGAAGGCTGGATGATTGGGCAACAGCCACGCTGGTACTAGTAGCTATTTATATTCTTAGAGAGGTTTGTGTTAGGAAAGGGATGGGAGCTGAGTGTGAACTAAATCCGGCATGTTGCTCAAGAAGGTGGAATACAAAATAAGGAGGTACTATTGACTTGGATAAGGAATGATATCCTACGGCTGGCAGCTGGGATATATTCCTGACAATCAGACCGATTCTGTAAAGTGCGCTCGGCCGTGCACACTATTTAACAGAGGTTTGGCCGCGTGTTTTCTAGGGGCGTCTATAACCCATTATACTGTAAGGGGTTTAGCGCCTTGAAAATGCGTGGCCAAACCCCTTGAAAACTAATAGCGCTCATCACATGCAAATGCATGTTGATGAGGCTATTAGTCATTCACCCGGTTCAAAAAGTAAAATGTGCGTCCAATCCGCACATTTTACGCTCATAAGGGCAGGCGTTAATTTATGAGCAACCCGGAAAAGTGTACAGAAAAGCAGAAAATACTGCTTTTCTGTACCCCCTCCGACTTAATATCCTAGCGATATCAAGTCTGAGGAACCAAAAATGTAAAAATAAATAAATAATGTGCCAGCTGGTCCGGTTAGGAGAAAGGACGCTCAATTTTACCGGCGTCCGTTTTCCTAACTCATGGCTGGCAGTGGGTTCAAAAACCAACACTCCCAAAATTAATTGAGCATCGGTTTCCTGAACCCGCTGACAGAGCCATCTCTCCTGGGCCAAAGAGGCGCTAGGGGTACGTAATCGTCCCTGGCGCCTCCTTTTAGCGTGACCTCTCATGTAAATAGGGAATTGCGCGCCCAGCAGAGGCGGCTGGGAAGGCATCGGGAGAGCGGGCGCTCACAACGGAGCGCCCGCTCTCCCGCATTTCTTACAGAATCAGTCTGAAAGTGGACAAGAGTAACCAGGCAGACCGAATGGGTCAAGTGATCTTTTCTTCTGCCATTATCTACTGAGTTACCATAACAATAAAATTTGAAGTGACACTTCAAAGTGGATTACGTTCAGTTATAGTAGGTATTACAAAATTAACAGCTTCCCTCATAGGACCACAACGCTGCATAGCACGGAAAGTGTTTCTTTAATCCTAGATTTTTTTCCCCTTGCATGTTCTCCCTCTGTCTCAGACAGCATGTCATATCCTAAAGCCTGGACAGAGGTCTCCTCTGAGGCGACAGTTCAGTGCCACTCTATGGCCATCTTCCCTTCCTGGACCCCCAACTCCACAATACAGCACATCAGCTTATGCCATACGCTTTTTAAAAACATATTTTCACTGGAACCTCCATGCCTGGACCTTTGCTTGCATTTCCTAAAGAAATCTCCAGAAATGTTTTGTTTTATGTTTCTGAACAAAAAAGGTCCAGGATGGCCCAATCACCTTGGGAAAGTGGGCATGCCAAATCAGCTGTGAAAATAACTGGTTTTTTTTTTAAACAACCCATTCTCAAAAGCAGCATTTCAATGCAGCTGAGCAAAACATGGGCTGTACCAAACTGACCGGTTTTCAGTCGGACAGCCACAATCCACATTTTGGAAGGTGAAAAAACTAGCCGCTGTCCAGTCCAAAGCAATCTCCCAAAACTCTGAATTCTCTGCTCCTGTCCAGCCTCTGACACCTGCTGTTATCCCGCCAGAGTGCGGCTTTTGGTGGGTCTGCCCTGCAGCTGGACCCATCAGAAAACCATTCCAGGGTGGAGAACATGCTCTGGCTGCCGCAGTGTAAAGGAGTGTACATTAAGAGTCTTGAAAAGGCCAGGACCAGGGAAGCTTCGTTACAGGGAGTTTCCCCTGGGGAGAGGCATAAGACGCCAGGGCCCAGAGAGAAAGGGCGATCCCAGGCAAGACTGGGAGGAAGCAGGTGAGTAAAATACTATATTTCTGTTGCCAGAACAGCTGAGGTAAGGGCTTGTGTTTTGTTAATTTTTTATTGTAATTAATAAAAACTGCAAAAGGACAGCCAGAGTCCAGACTGAACGCTCACGGTGTCAGACGCATTTTTCAAGTGTAAAACCTTTTCTAGAAACATATTGTTCTGTCTCTCAAGGGTGCTCAGACAAACGGTTCTATTTTTCAGGATATCCCTAAGGAATGCACTTGGTAAATATTTGCAGACAATGGCTTCAAGAGGCATAGTGATGTATGCAAATATATTCCATGCGAATGCACTGGGGAATGTCCCGAAAACCAGACTGACTTGGGTGGGGGTGCAGGCAGAGACAGCCACGCACACAGGTCCTATTAATAGACCGAAAGGGCTGTATCCCCCGCAGAGCAGCAGCTCAGGCTCGGGTATTTTGTTCTGCCAATCCGCAATGCCTGGGACAGGACCGTAACGCCTTTCGTCTTGTTTTATACAATCTGCTCCGGAGAAATAACTGAAGGAGGCGATCGGCAAAATAAAATCCACCCATTTCCTCTTAAAATGGTGAGCTGTCCTGTGTCGTTAAATTCTGCAGGTGGCTGAGACTAAAAAAAGCAGCAGACAGTGTTTCATCTGATCCGGGCTTAGTAGGGGAGGATCATTAAACATCTCGTGCACCGCCGGCTGCATAATTAGAGCTGAAACGTGGGGTCGGGGGGAGAGAGAATCACGTTGGAGGATTGTGTCAGACTTGCGGGGCAGATCTGGGTACCTGTCAAATGCTAAAATGTACTTCTTAGCAAAGAGCTTCTCGTGATAACTCTCCTACGATTCCAGTGTTGGTGCTGGTACTAAAACTCTTATGTAAACACTTCTTAAGAAAAGATGTGCGACTATATTATTAGTAGTAGTAGTAGTAGTACAAAAAGGGGCTTAGGTTTTGTGGCTTAATAACCGAGGGCTGGGCTGTTGCTGCAGGCCAGGCATTAGATAATCACTTTTTCTCAGCTGCCTGTGCTCCCTCCCACTGCCTTTCACCAACAGAAGAGCTGTCCTGGCTGCCTATCTTATTTCATGAGCGAATACCTGCCGGAGGTTGCTCGTTGCAGCCAAAACAAAAACAACTTAAGTTTTCTGCAGCCCTGCATACTACCGGCACCCGTGCTTCGTCCCTCGGCCTCTCCTGCCACCCTTGCTCCCTCCCTCAGCCCCTCACCAATAGAAAACTTCTCTCGGCATCTGTGCTCCCACCCTCAACCTCTCCCCAATAGAAAACTTCTCCCGGCACCTGTGCTCCCTCCCTCAGCCTCTCACCAATAGAAGACTTTCCTGCCACCTGTGCTCCCTCCCTCAGCCTCTCACCAATAGAAGACTCTCCTGCCACCCGTGCTCCCTCCCTCAGCCTCTCACCAATAGAAGACTCTCCTGCCACCCGTGCTCCCTCCCTCAGCCTCTCACCAATAGAAGACTCTCCTGCCACCTGTGCTTCCTCCCTCAGCCTCTCACCAATAGAAGACTCTCCTGCCACCCGTGCTCCCTCCCTCAGCCTCTCACCAATAGAAGACTCTCCTGCCACCTGTGCTCCCTCCCCTAGCCTCTCACCAATAGAAGACTCTCCTGCCACCCGTGCTCCCTCCCTCAGCATCTCACCAATAGAACACTCTCCTGCCACCGGCATTCCCTCCCTCCGCCTCTCACCAATAGAAAACTCCCGGCATTCTTGCTCCCTCCTTCAGCCTCTCACCAATAGAGGACTCTCCTGCCACCTCTGCTCCCTCCCACAGCCTCTCACTAATAAAAGAGCTTTCCCGGCACCCGTGCTCCCTCCCTCAGCCTCTCGCCAATAGAAGACTCTCTTGCCACCTATGTTCCCTCCAACAGCTTCTCAGCAATAGAAAACTTCTCCCGGCACCTGTTCTCCCTCCCTCAGAAGTAGTAACCAGACCTGTCAGGGCCAAGAAGGCACCATGAGGATCATGGTCCCTCCGTCCTGCTGAAGCTTCAGCAGCATCCTCAAGAGGAGCGGTAGAGGGGTTACACATATAGCAGGTTCTTCCCCCAGTGGAGGGAGAAGGCATCGCAGGCTGGATATCCGCCCCCCCCCCCCCCCGACATTAGGGAGCAGTACCTTCTGACCTTATAATTGTGTGGGGACGCAAAGAGGTCCACATCTGGCATACCCACCAGCGAAATAGTTCAGCCGCTACTTGTGTGGCTGGAAGGAGTGGCTTAAGTGGTCCACCAGCACATTGAGATGACCCAGTAGGTATGTCACTCGCAGAGACATCCCCTGTAAAAGGGCCCAGCTCCACACTTGCACCGCCTCTTGGCAGAGGAGGAACGAGCCCATGCCGCCCTGCTTGTTGATATACCACATCGTTACCTGGTTTTCCATCCAGATCAGGACATCCTTGTGCAGAGACAAACAGTCTCTGAACGCCCACAAAGCATAACGGATTGCCCGAAGCCCCAGAAAGTTTATTTGACAGCGGACTTCGCTGGCAGTCCAGAGACCCTGCGTGTGGATCCCCTCCACAGGGGCTCCCTGTCAAGGTCCTGGGAGGTCTATCGCCACTGGGACTGCAAGGTCCATTGAGCCCTCTGCATGCAAAAGCGGGCAAAAGGGGTCACATGGACAGAAGCTTCCATGTGGCCTAGCAGACGGAGCAGGAGGCGGGCGGATACCCACTGGCTGTTCCGGAAAAAGGTGGCTATCAAGGCAAGGGCAAGAGCCCGATCCCTGAGCAGATAACGTTTTTTCCTGCACCATGTCCAGCCTGGCTCCTATGAAGTCCAGCTGAAGAGATAGACAGAGATGAGACTTGGGGTAGTTGATAATGAACCTCAACATTTGTAGCGCATGCAATGTCAAGGCCAGAGCACTCAGGGCCCCTGCTCGGGAGTTGTTCTTGATCAACCAATCGTCAAGGTACGGAAAGACATGTACCGATCGATGTCTGAGATAGGCTGCCACCACTGCCAGGCATTTGGTGAAAACACGGGGGGCGGAAGCCAACCCAAAGGGCAGCACCCTGTATTGGTGGTAATGAGCCTTCCCACCACAAAGCAGAGGTACTTCCTGTGGCCGGGAAAAATGGCTATGTGAGCGTACGCTTCCTTGAGGTTGAGGGAGCAAAGCCAGTCACCTCCTCTGAGGAGGGGAATCAGCGTATCCAGAAACACCATCTTGAACTTGTCTCTTGTGAGAACTTGTTCAACACTTGGAGGAAGAGGATGGGGCACAAGCTGCCATTCCATTTCGGAATGAGGAAATACCTCGAATAGAACCTTGACCCTATTGGGAGCGAGGGACCTGCTCTACCGAGCCTGCTGTGAGAAGGGTGGAGAGCACTGTTTGAAGTCTGACCTGCTGGGCAGATAAACCCCATGATGGACATGGGGGAGAGGTCCCTGAGAGATGGCTGAATTTGAGACAGTACCCCTGACAGATGATAGAAAGGACCCATCAGTCCAAAGTGATCTCCTCCCAGCGATGGGCGAAGCCAAGAAGCCTGCTTCCTACTGGGGGATCCAGCGTCAGGGGTACGGTCAACTGACATCCACTCCCTCGCCGCCAGTCAAAAGCCTGTGGCCGGGGCTTGCTGGGGTGCTGGCTGGGGTCTAGGCACTCACTGCTGGTGAGGGCGGCCCTTGGAACCGATGCTGGTTTACGAGCCCGGGAGGCCGGACGATAATATTTCCTCTGCCAGTAAAAGGGCTTCCAGGATCCCAGCCTGGAGTATTTCTTGGCTGAGGACGGGCCCTCGGAGGCGCTAGCGGATAGATGTTGAAGGGTGTCGTGATGATCCTTCAGCTGTACTACCGCGACCCAGACTTGGTCCCCGAAGAGGTTTTCACCTTTGCAGGAAAGGTCGGCTAGCCTTTCCTGGACCTCTGGACGGATGTCAGAGGCTTTAAGCCACGCCATCCTCCAGGCGCAGATGCCCACTGCAGCTACATGGGCCGCCGTTTCAAAGATATCAAAGCTAGATCGGACCTCATGCTTGCCAGCATCTAGACCCAGTAGCACAATGGCCAAGAGGACTTCCTGCTGCTGTTGAGGCAGGCCCTCTTCAAAGTCCTGGGCCTGCTTCCAGAGGTTGCGGTTGTACTGGGTGATGTAGAGCTGATAGGCGGCGATGCGGGCCACCACATAACACCCTGGAAGACCTTCCTGCCCAAGGTGTCAAGCTCTCTGTGCTCTCGCCCTGGGGAGGCAGAGGCATGGGTGCAGGAGTGTTGGGCCTTATTCAAGGCAGACTCCGCGACCACCGACTGGTGGGGAAGGGAAGGTGCCGCTTCTCAAACCCCACTGCCTGCTGCACCAAATAGGTGGCATTAGCCTTTCTGTTGACGAGGGAGAGAGAAATGGGGTGCTCCCACATGTGGAGGAGGAGGTCCTTGAAGATGTCATGGATGGGAACCACCATGATCTCCTTAGGACTGTTGACAAACTGGAGTACTTCCAGCATTTTGTGTCACGCATCCTCCTCCGTGAGTAACTGAAAGGGGATGGCTTCCGCCATGGCCCTTACAAACCATATGAAGGACAGACCTAATTCATTATCTGTACGCAGATGACGTGCAGATTCTAATCCCCATAACTGAATCAATCTCAAAAGCGCTCACTCATTGGAATAACTGCCTTCTATTCATCACTAATCTACTTAACAGCTTAAACTTGGTACTCAACGCCTCAAAGACAGAACTTCTCCACATCTCCTCAAACAAAAACAATATCTCCCCTCCATCACCACTCAATTCTCTCATTGCCTGTAAGCAGGTTAGAGACCTTGGGGCAATTTTAGACAATCGATTAAACCTAAAGAAAATGGTCAATACAACCTCCAAAGACTGCTTCTACAGACTTCAGGTTCTAAAACGACTGAAACCACTCTTATTCTTCCACGACTTCAGGACAGTTCTCCAAGCGCTTCTATTCGCCAAAATAGACTACTGTAGTGCCCTTTTCCTAGGCCTTCCCAAATCCACGACCAAACCTCTGCAGATGATACAAAATGCGGCAGCGAGATTGTTGACCAGTACAAGCCGCGGCGAACACATCTCACCCATCCTCAAGAACTTACATTGGCTACCAGTGAATTTCAGAATTCTATACAAATCAATCACCTTAATCCACAAAACCATCCATCATCAACTGCAACTCGACCTGGAAATCCCATTCAAACTCCACTCTTCTAACAGACCTACTAGAGATATTCACAAAGGCACTCTGAAATATCCCCCCACTAAAGCCTCACGCCTCTCTACGACCAAAGACAGAGCTTTTTCGATAGCAGGCCCATCTATCGGGAATAGCATCCCATCAAACCTCAGAATAGAGCCATGCCTTTTAACTTTCAGAAAAAGACTAAAAACCTGGCTCTTTCACCAAGCCTTCGCCGATCCACCAGTCTTTCACTAGTTGTCCTCAATCTAACCCAGTCTGGCATTTATACTCATGAACAATGGACTCCAAAACTTCTAGGTTAAACTTCCAGGTTAAAGCACCTTTTAAGCTTTAACCTGTACACTCTTTGGTAATACGTTGTAATTCTTTATAATTTTTTCTTGCATTATCTTCCTTCCAGCTTGTTGCAAGCTTCCAAGTTCTCTTCCCCTGTTGATTGTAACTTTTGACTTATTCCTACCTATTGTTATCTTCGTTCACTTGAATTGTTACTCCAGTTATACCCTTGTTAAATGTAAACCGATCCGATATGGTTATTTACTATGAAGGTCGGTATATAAAACTGTTAAATAAATAAAATAAAATAAATAAATAAATCTTCAGGGGGCGACTGACTCTGTTCTTCCAGCAGGGAAGGCTCTGAGAGGGGGTTGTCCGAATATTTGGAGAATGACTGTAGAATTATCTCCTCAAGGGTCATAAGGCCCTTCCTCCTCACTAAGGCCCACGTGACGTGGACGAGGCCTGCAAGGGGCATCTGCCCTGAGCTCTGATGGCCTCGGAGGCCACACAGAACCATGGGAATTGATAGTTCACCTGGCATCGAGGGGACCGGACACAGAAGACCAGATGGCCCCAGCAGAGGCTTGGGAAATCCTGGTCTCGGAACCATGGCATTGCCCATCTTTTCCTCCTTGGAGGACCCTAGGATTGGTATCACTCTGGTAGAGGGCAACTGTGGCCATGGAGGAATAGAGGGTCCCTTGGGCATCGGTTGTATCAGTAGGGCACCTAAAAGGACGTCCAGACACTCTAGCAAGGGTGCTAAAACCAATGGCGGGAGCTTGGGCCCTAGTATGGGAGCCGAAGGTGCCAGCAACTCAACGCTCTGAAGTGCCTTGAGCACTGCAGACTGCATCCTGTGGTCCAACTCCTCCTGAAAGTACAATGTAGCCAGGACTGAGGAAGGGGGATGAGCCGTGACCGGCTCATCCTCTGATCCCTGAGGAGTCACGGTGCCTGGCACCAATATCTGTGGGAAACGCCTAGGACTACCGGGGAAATCGGAGGATGGGGCCTCCGATGGCCGGTGTCTCTTCAGTGGTGGCCCGGCAGCCACCAGTTCTGCACCGGAACTGTGTCGACGGCAACCGGTGACGATGCTTATGTGATCTCCCTCGGTTCTCAGACCGGTCTTTCTCTGGTGCTGAGGAAGCAGAATATCCCACAGTCCGGGAGAGTGGTGAGATCATCACAGCTCTCACCATCCCCACGATCCTTCGAAGGACCAGCGAGAGAGATAGCGAGGGGAAGCGTGTTGAGAGGCTCCCCATGATCTCTCGGAGTCGAGGGATCCAAAGCAGGGGTAGATGGAGAAGACTTGTGTGCCCCGAAAAGTTTTTCCATTTTATCGAGGCACGCCCGACAGCCCTTGGGGGGTCTTCGGGTCACACAGACGACACCCACAGACGTCATGCGAGGCCCCCAGGCAGAGGATACAGACCTCATGCGGATCCGTGATGGACATTGTCCACGGGCACTGGGGGCACCAACAAAAACTGGTCGATCCCATAAAAAAACCCTGGCATGCGGTCAATGACAGGTGGTCACCATGCAGTGAGGCTTCGGGGTCGACCACAAGTTAGAGAAAAGGCAAGAAAGAAAACCTACCAACCGAGGAGGCACCGACTGCGAAGGGGGACCCAATGAGGAAGTTGAGAAAAAACCCGAACTTGTCGAACAGAGAAGAGGAAAAAACAGAACTCCACGAACCGCGAGGCAACTGCACTGCGGAAAAGAAGAGACTGAAGGGTGACTTGTGTGAATGCGCGGACAGCAGCATGCTAGGCATGCTCAGTGTGCTGGTCAAAGCTTCTAGAAACTTTGACAAAAGTTTTCCATGCCGGGCTCCATCAGATGCCACCCACATGTGAGGACTACCATCCTGCTTGTCCTAGGTGAAAGACTGTACGGTCTATCCAGTCTGCCCCAGTTGCTCTCCTGGGAAGTGCAGTTGATCCCTGGGTTTCCCTTCCCTTCCTCACATCAAGGTGTCCTCTGCACTTATCCCCGGGCTCTCTTGAATTTCTGTAATTGGTGTTGCATCTACCATCTCCCTAGGGAGACCGTTCCATACATAGGGGTAGGGATGGGGGGCATGCAAGCATATATAATTTCAACTATTACAAAAAACCACCAAAGCAATGAATTATATTTAAGAAAAAAAGGAAAGGAGATAAAATAATAAAAAGGGAAGCAACAGAGGCTGCTGGTGCAGTCTTAACCAATGTGAAGCTGTGCAGGGGGGCATTGAGGAGGAGAGGAAATTGTTAATATCACCTGCTTTTAAGTTATCACACTCTAATATTACTCATAAATAAAGGAATATTGATTTGATTTGAACATCTAATGAACCCATTCTTCTGCTTCGATTAGAGGAACTGTGCTTTGTTCCTAGATCTACAATCCCAGCATGGATATATAATTTTTTTAAATTATTTTAACAGGGCCATCAACAATGTTCCTAACATGATTGTGTCCCCAGTGAGGGACACAATCTCAGCTAGAAGGGATCATCCTCACCTTATAGCTGAGAGCCTGCCCTTGATCTTACTCAAAAATAGGTGGCAGCGATCATGGTGTTTCCCTACTGCTCCCTCCCTCCACAGATATAGGGGAAGGGAAAAGCAGGAATGCTTTTTCGGGCCAATGCAGTAAAGTACACTCAGGCTGAGCGCACTGTTAGCCCCATTTGGCCGCTAGTTTTCGACGCGCAATTTTTACCCCTTATATATTAAGGGGTAATAGCGCGTGGAAAACGCGTGTCCAAACCCCCCGAGACTAATAGCGCCTGCAACATGCAAATGCATGTTGATGGGCCTATTAGTCATTCCCGCGCGATACAGAAAGTAAAACGTGCAGCCAAGCCGCACATTTTAATTTCGGCCAGCATCGGGAAAGTGTACAGAAAAGCAGAACAAACTGCTTTTCTGTACACCCTTCGACTTAATATCATAGCGATATTAAGTCGGAGGCCCCAAAAATTAAAAAATATTTCAGAAAAATTTTTTTTTTTAAATCTGCCCACAGGTTGGAAGATGGACGCTCAATTTTGCTGGTGTCCATTTTGCAAACCCGTGGCTGTCAGCGGGTTTGAGAACCGATGCCAGTAAAATTGAGCATCAGTTGTCAAACCCGCTGACAGCCGCCGCTTCTGTCAAAAAGGAGGCGCTAGGGACGCGCTAGTGTCCCTAGCGCCTCCTTTTACCACGGGCCCTAATTTGCATACGGGCCGATACTGAATCGCGCGCCCAGGACACTGGCCTGTGCGCGCGTCAGGAGAGTGGGTGCTCGCCAGCTCTTCCGCAGCTTTTACTGTATGGGGCCGTTTGATTGGATGTCCCTCCTGTGTGAGACATAATAGGTTCACTGGGCCCCGTGGGCATGCATCAGCCACTGGAAGGCAGGAAGAAGTCTTTTGGGCTGTTTATCAGAGACAGGTCCACTCTGGTCCTGAACATATTACCCTACCTTCTATTTAAATTATGGAAAGATATAACAGAAATATCTTTTTTGGGTCTTCCAAGTACAAGGCTTGACTGTAGGTCTTCCAAAAGAGGCTGTGGCCATTCATGGGATACCCATGTCAGTAAATCTCTATAGGGAGTCATTTTTTAGGACACCTCAGCTCTGCTTATTCTATTAAACATTTTAATTAATTTTCTGTCTGTCGGTCTTATTTTTCCTCTCAAATGCTCTTCCCTTCCACCTTTTTCTGCCACCCTCTCCCAGTCTCTTCGGCCTGCCACCTTGAGGTCATCTTTATCTCCTCCCTCTCCACTGCACACGTCCAAAAGGCTAGTAAAACATTTAGTTTCTTCCTCTTTCACTAAGATGCTTCCCTTCCTTTCTGAATACGATCAAAACCCTAGGCCATTCTCTCATCACCTCCCGCTTAGGCTGCTGCAGCTTGCACCTCGCAGGTCTCCAAGTGAGCCATCGCACTCTGCTACAGTCTATTCAGAATTCAGCCACATGATTTATCTTCCCTTCAGTGCCTTGACAAACCTGTGACCCCTCTTCTCTAGACACTTCTCTGGCAGCCCATCTACATCCTCATATAGTTCAAGTTTCTCTTACTCACCCATCTCTCCTCTCTTATCCCACAGTACGTTCTACTCACAAACTCCGTTCATCGGGCAAAGCTGCTTTTATCTTGCCCTTCTCCTCCCGACTCCCTGCTTTCCACCTTGCTGCGCTGTACATCTGGAACAGCCTTCCTGAGTCTGTGTATCGCACTCCCTCTCTCGCCATATTCAGATCCTGCCTAAACTCCCATCTTTCTGGCTCCGTTTAAATCTTATATCCTGGTTCTCCATGATCATAGCCTTGCTAAATTTAACTATGTTTTCTATAATAACATTTCCTGACTTCTCGACTTGACTGTGTGTCTTGACTCAAATGTAAGCTCCGTGGAGCAGGGACTCTCTCTTACGTGTATTTGTACAGTGCTGTGTATGGCCAGTAGTTCTATAGTAGCAGTAATTAGGTTTCATCATGCAGTAAATAAAAACATGTATCTTCTTCCTTTCTTCTAAAAGAGAGGTGAAGTGCCGTACACTGTCTACGTGCCAAAGGCACCACAGCCCCTTCGGCTAAGTTTCACTGAGAGGCATGACTGAAGGAACACTACTTTCCAGGCTCATTCTGCAGAAGGGCCCCAGAACCCCAGGCTCTCAACCCTGACTCTTGTGGTCATGGAAATAAGACAGATTTCTCTCATTTTCCACTTCAGGTTTTGTGTCATCTGTACCCATCAACATGCCCCCCCCCCCTTCCCGCCCAAACATTCTGGCCTGTGGTAATGGATCTTTAGAATGAACAAGGCATAGTGTGTGCAAAATAGTTCAAACCTGCCTAAATCTATACTATTTAAGTCAAAAAATATAGTTCTCTTTTCAACATGTTTTTTTCTGCCTCCTTCACAGTTCACCACTAGCAAAGGGATACTGAATGCAGGCCAGGACTTCGAGGAGAAGCAGAGCCAAGCCTGGTCTTCCCCCACTGCATGTTAGGGCTTCCTCTGATCTGCCTAATAAAATGTAGGACTTGCACGCTCAGAGTCGCTATGGTCTGGGAGTTTAAAAAACCAGAACCTGCTCAATCTATCCTCAGTGACCCTTGGGGGTCATCGGGTAAACTTTATGTGCCATTTCAACCCCAAACCAAGTCAACAGATGATCAGACTGAATGCTCCCCTGTAGGGTGATATCTCCTGTTTACCAATGAGTCACCAATAATGAATTATAATAGCCTTGTACAGGTCAAATTCTGACAGGCCACAAAAAGGCACTGTCACACACAGCAAGAGAAGGAACTTTATCCAGGTGACTTTTAAACCGTGTGGCTGTGGAAAATGAAGAGGCCATGTCCTGATACACTGAAAGATACCTTATCAAATGTGCCTGTTTGTCAGTCTTGTGCAAATATAAAGTAGAGAGGCAACCACTTAAGATCCTAAGCAAGTGTAAAAGACGGCCAGGCAAGCAAAGGTCAGAAAATCCCTCATTCTTAGAGGGAGGGGCAGCCTGAGACAGAGAAAAACACTCTGATACACAGCTTGGCAAACAGACATGGCAGTTCTCCCCCCTTCTCTCCCCCCCCCCCCTGAAGGAATGGAAGGGGGGAAAAGGACCTGCAATGCAGCAAAAGACCCTCCACCCACCACGAGGTCATGCATGAGCATTTGCATATTCATCAGCTGGGAAGTATAAGACAGGGGGCATGGACCCCTGGGGGAGAGACCTGAAAGAGAAAAAGGGAGGAAAGAAGGGACCCCCTGGGAAAGTGACCCTGAAATCAAAAGGGAGCAGGAAGGCAAGCAACAAATCCCCAGAGGAAGAGGAAGCACAAACCCTGAACGCACACCCGGGGAGAAAACCCAGATAGTGAGAACCTATGCTGAGGTGTCCCTGGAAGCAAAAGGGGGGCAGACCAGCACTCCCTGCTATTGAGAAGGGAGAAGACTAGGTGTGGCCAGGTGATCGGAGAGAGGAGACCCCGGCTCATGTGCGGAGAGTGACACAGAGTCATAGACAGTGAAGGGTGAGGCCAAGCCCAGACAGCCGGCAAGCACTAGAGCCAGAAGCTAGCCTCCTTCCTGCACAGCCTGCTCACTCTGCTAGCAACAAGCCCAGGAAGTAAGCCTCTCCCCTGCCCACATTCTCTAGCTTTCCAGACGGAGCCTGCTTCAGAGGTGAACAGAGGTATCACCTGAAGTTAGAATCAGGGGTAAGTGAGTTAGCAATACATATTAATATCTTAAGCAGGCTAAGGTTTATGGCATGTTTTGTTACCACCCATGATACAGAACTTTCTTTAGGGAAAACTGTTGCTTAGTGTCCAGGATGTTAGAGACAGGGATAGTTATTTTCTAAATGCTATATCCTGCCAAATCTGATAAATAAAAGTCTATTTCTGAGGTGAATACACGTTGTCTTTTCCCTGAATTAGGATCGCCAAGTAAGGTGGGAGGACAAATGGCAGTGTCTTGTAGCAGACAGATTCCTGTATCCCTAAACTTGCTTATACTCCCCCTGCCCCCCAGCAGTGAAATTTGAGGCTCTGCATCCTTAGGAGGAGACAATAGCTCATAGTAAGTAATTTTCTCCTGAGTTTTGGGACTTGGCAGGTATTAAGCACTCTTGAGCCTGAAAGGGGAACCCCCACAGTTAGTTTCCTGTGATCCTCAGAAAATTGTACTTTATTAAACCGTTACTATGGGGTACATAATGCTATAGTTTAATGCTATATACCTGCAATAAACACTTCCATCCACCTGACTAATGAGTAAGCAGTTTAGATTTCTCCTGAATTCAGATGTAACCATCAGGATTGGTTTATATTACATCAACCTCCAAATATGTATTTGTTCTGACACAAAGAAAATCTCAACTAAACTGGATATAGATCGTGAATGCTACTACACACCAAACGAATCCCCTCTTCATACTCTGCCTGGAGAGCACCTGTCTCGCCACACATCAAAAAACATGCACAAACCCCTGCTCAAATAGCCCAGCATCCATGGAAAATTACTGCAAAGCTATACCCTTCTGTTGCACAGATGCCATGATTGAGGACCAATGTACTCTAGAGAGGAACCTTAATGTTTGAAAAGTCATTCACAAACTCTTCTTGCCCTGAGCTAGGGGAAAAGAGTCTTCGCTAGTCACCAGTTAAGCCTCGGGCTAATAGAGCTGGCCTATGTGACAGTAACTTAGCCAGAGAATTTTTCCACAAGCTAGTCTTCGCAGCTACAAACCATGGTAAGACGTCAAGAAGATCATGGTTGGTGTATGCTTCATGCAGAGTTAAAGAGGGATTAACATCACAGGCCGAATCACTAGAGTGCCACACATTTGCTCAGTCTTTATATCAAGCATGATCTAGGGTTGCTCACTGGTTCCTGGGATGGGCTGAGGCAGGTCAAGTCAGCCCTGCCCTTGTCCCACTGCATGCAGCGTTCATAATCCTTCCATGTAGCACTGGCTCAACTTGGAAAGGTAGGGATTGTCAGAACAGTAATGGTGAACATTTACAGCAGTGCTTGGGTGCTGTGTGCCAGAGGAAACTAGAAGACTAGGCCTAGGGCTACCTAATAATAAAGTGTGATATAGCAAGCTAGCTTGTACAATTTAACCAACAGAAGGGGCCTCCTTAATCAAGAGTTAATGCCTGTAAACCAGAAAAAATAAGGATTAACCAATATGTATGAGATGAGAGAGTTTTACTATACTAACTTAGCACATTTACAACCAACATTTGAGCCTTCTGCTGCCTATCGGCAGGACCACGGTTATACAATAGCAGCAAAAACACACTGAAGTTGGAGCTGTTACTGCCAAAACCTGAAAATCAATGCGGCTGCCATGATGATGTGAAACAGCCATCATGGACCCAAAGAAGAGCAATCCAGGATGCCAGGGAGCAGGGTCACGGCTGCTCCACTTCCTGCCAACACAGACCAGACGTGGGATCCGGAAAGGCACAGACCTCCACCATTTCCCAACTGATTCCTGGGCTTCATCCCCAAACCACAGGAGAAGAACAGAACTTATATGTTTCTGTCTCCCCTACCAGCTGGTTTCAGTCTGAGGGGAAAGTGGTGGAGTTAAACAGCGGTGCCAGAAGGTCCCATGATACTACGGGGTACCAGGTGGATCAGACTGCCAGATAGAAGTCAGCTAGTAGAGGAGGACGATACAGGTAAAAGCTGCTGTCTTCCTGTTGGGAGGGAGTGAGTTGGAGAGTAGAGGGTTTGGGGGAAGACCCATGACTGATTGGGATGCGGGATTCTTCAAGGCATCCTGGTTCCCTCTTGCTAGTGTCTGTGGCAGCAGAGTGTCATGTTGACACTGCTGCATGGCTCTGCAGGGACCAGGATCAGCTGGGAAAATGTGAAATGGGGGGGAGAGGGAATATGAAAAATGCTCCCTCCGAAATCACAGTCAAGAGGGAGTCCATGATTAAAAATGAGATACCTGCATATCAGGCTACAGAATCATTACCCCATTCTGCAGTGACCTGCAGAAGGGGGGTTAGAGCTCTTGAAAGCTGCTCACAGATGATATAAGTTTGTCTAATAAAATTGAATCACTCATGCCTTTGGTGGCCTTTATTTCTATGAACCCTTTTGTGTACTAACACGGCAGCCATGCTACTTGTAAAAACTGTAGTCCACGCTTTGGGTCTATCTAGATTGGATCACTGTACCCACTGACGTGTGGGCCTACCATGAAGGGTACACACAAACTTCACCTAGGGCAGAACGCTGAGGCCCGAGTGTAGATACAGAAATGGAGCGACTCTGATTCTTCGGGTATTGCACTGCTGTGCTGGCCTTCTCATGCCCAACTGCAGATTTCATGCTTAGGTTTCAGAGCACTGAAAGATTTGGGTGCAGATGTCCTAACTTGAGCCTTGAGGTCTGCCCAGGAAGCTCTTCGCTGCATCTCTTGCCTAAAGAATTCAGATTGGTTAAAACATGAAACCTTCTCTGTACAGCCCCATATGCTGTGAAACTCTCTTAGAGACGTAAGTTAAAATCCTGGCTTTTTAAGAGCACCTTTTTGTCTCGCTTCTGATTTTGACCTTCCCATTTCCTCGTATCATCAACCTCGTCAGATCCTAAGAGCTAACAGCATTTTGTTTTATTGACCATTTCTTGCACTTTATGATTTTAGGTGCAGGGATTGCAGTTTTTACCCATCTTCCAGAATTCAGATTGATTGTACTACCTGCCAAACTTGTTTTTCATCTTGTAATTCTGTTGCTCACCTCCTTATGTTCCTGTGCCCACTCTGCAGAGCATCTGTGGCCAAAATCCTCTGCCTAAGTCGACTACATACATTTCAGATTCATGCTGACCTCCTTCCCGTCTGCTATTGTATGTGCCAAGCAATACGACTGTGTCCATCTGACAAACTCTCTTGCATCCAACCCTCGCCATCTCTTTGCCACACTCAATTCCCTCCTCACATTTTCTTCGCCTCCCTCCCCCTATCCCCTTCACTCTATATCCAGCCTAGACTACTACTGACAACTACTCCATGGCAAGATTCATAAAATTTGTCTCATTCTCAACCAAGTCATCTCTACCTCGTCCTTCCCCCACATCATTCCTCTACCCTTCCCCTGGTCTCCGCCACTCCCTTCTCCTTTTCTGAAGTAACAGTGGATGAAACTGCCCATCTTTTCTCCTCCAAACTTTCCTGTTCATCTGACCCCATTCCCACCCAGTTCCTCAGCTCTATCTCCACTGCAGTCATGCCTTCCATCTGTCACATCCTCAATCTATCACTTTCCACTGCTACAGTTGCTGCTACTTTTGAACACTACTCTTCAAAAAGACCTCATCAGACCCTACCTTCCCTGTTACTTATTGTCCCTTCTTCCTTCTCCTATTTCATCCAAATTACTATACTTGAACATGTTGCTCACCTCTACTGTCTTGACTTTCTTTCATCTCAATCCATTCTTGATCCATTCCAGTCTGGTTTTCATCCTCTATATTCCACAAAAACAGCCCTTGCCAAAGTCTCCAATGATCAGTTTATGACTAAATTAAACTGTCCTTATCCCCCTTGACCTATCTGCTGCTTTTGACCCTTGATCACCACCTATTCCTTGATACTCTGTCTTCACTTGGATTTTGGAAATCCATGCTGTCTTGGTTCTTTTCTTACATCCCCCATTGCACTTTTAGTGTGTGAATCCTCCTTTACTACCATCCTACCACATCATCTGATGTATCTTAGGGCTCTGCCCTGAGCTGCCTTCTCTGCTCTCTTTATATTAAGTCCTCTAGTGCTGAGATCTCCTCCCATGGCTTTCAATACTATCTTTATGCTGATGACTCTCAGATTTACCTCTCTACACCAGAAACTTCATCAGCAATTCAGTCCTAGATCTCAGCCTGCTTATCTAAAATTGCTGCTTGGATGTCCCACTACCACCTTAAACTCAACATGGCCAAGAGTTCCTTATCTTTCCCTCCAAATCTACTTCTCCTCTTCTCCCGTTTTCAATTTCTGTAGATAACACTAATCCTCCCAGTCCCATCAGCCGTTACCTTAAGGTCATCTTTGGCTTCTCATTCTCTCTACACATATCCAAAGCACTGCTAAAATGAGTTTCTCTATATCACCACCAAAATTCACCCCTTCCTTTCTGTACACACTACCAGAACCTTATCCACTCTCTCATCACCTCCTCTTTAGATTATTGCAACCTGCTCTCCCAGGCCTCCTGGCAAGTCATCTCTCTCCACTACAGTCTATCCCAAATTCAGCTGCATGACTTATCTTTCACCAAAGTCTCTACACCCATATAACCCCTCTTCTCACGTCGCTGCATTGACTCCTTATCAGTTCCCCTATTCACTTCTCTTACTCACCTACAAGAGCATTCACTCTGTAGCCCCCTCACTACCTCTTTCCATACCCCTCCTCATGCACTTCTGCTCATCTAGCAAGTTACTCCTAGCTATGCCTTCTCCCCTACCACCAATCCCGACTCCGTGCTTTCTACCTGACTGCACAGTATGCTTGGAATAGTCTTCCTGAACTGGTTCGTTATGTTCTCTCTCTTGCCTCATTTAAATCCCATCTAAAAACTGACGTTTTGAGTCTGCTTTTAAATCTTAACTCCTCATTATCCCACTTACAACCTTATTGATTTAAAATATTTTCTTAATAAATAGAATTCCCAAAGTCTATTTTGTCTTATAAGTTTGTCGATTAGATTGTAAGCTGTACTGAGTGGGGACTGTCTCTTATGTGTTTTTGTATAGCGCTACACATGTCGAGTAGCACTACAGATATGAAAGTAGAAGAACAGTAGGTAAATGTTTTCTCAGTAAATATATAAATAAAGAGCTTGATCGTCATGGATTAAGGTTGTAATGAAGGTGGGCAAGGGGTTACTCAAAAATTAGCTATTAGTATATATGTTGAGTTAGAAGTTGTACAGATCTTTGATATCGCACTAAAAATATTTGTGTTATGTACAATGTCTGTTGTAACCTTCTGCCAGTAAAAGGTTAATTTAATACTGTTTTCAGCATTTTCTAACATGCAAACCTGTTGCATAGTGCTTCTTTCCGATTAGTTGCAGAGAAGAATTTACTGCCCTTGTGCTACCTATCCCAAAAAATGCCATTGTTTCTCAGCTTTCTAAATCCCATCTCTGAAAGCTTAGTCAGCCGGAGGTGTGACCTCCACGGCAAGAGCAGCCTGTGCACAGAAAGGCAGGTTCTAACTGGAGCATGGATAGGCATCTTCTGCCTGCATTAACCACCTACCTCTTGGGCCGAGCCCTCATGTGCTGGCAACCAGCAGGGCTTTGACAGGAAAACAGGAATCACAAGGTACATTCGACAAACTTTCTTCGTTGGAAAGAAATCAGTAAAACTAGGGGTCACGAAATGAAACTCCAAGGAGGACGTCTCAGAACCAACATCAGAAAATATTTCTTCATGGAGAGGGTGGTGGATGCCTGGAATGCTCTTCCAGAGGAGGTGATGAAAACCAAAACAGTGAAAGACTTCAAAGGGGCATGGGATATATACAGTGGATCCCTAAAGGCTAAAGGTGGAAATGACGAAAAGAATGCATGGGGGTAACTTGCTGATGCGGCAGTTACTACCCTAACCCAATAAACCTGATACTTTTACGCAACTCAAACATTGCTTCAATGGCAAGGTGTAGCAGGGAATTGGATTCAAAGAGCAACCAACCAGGGCCATGAATTTTATGGTCTGGGAAACTGATAAGCATGGCGGTAACCTATAGGGCAAAGTAGATACTACCCTAAGTTTACTGGGCATTCTGGATGGATCATTTGGTCCTTTTCTGCCATCATTTCTGTTTCTATGTATAGGAAAAAAAACCCAACTTTACAACATGATCTCCCTCGGTCATTTAGGAAATATAACCATGTCATCGTTTCCTCATGTGGGTTTTGTATTTTTAAGTAAATACAAATACATACATAGTAATGATGACAGAAAAAGACTAAATGGTCCATCTAGTCTACCCAGCAAGTTCCTTAGGGTAGTAACTGCTTTGCTTTAGGACTTGGCTGTAGAAGCAATCCTGCACTTTTCCCATAATGAATCCGTATCAGTATCCTGAATCATAAAAGTCAGGGAGCAGCATTGGCTGTCATTTGAATCCAATTCCCCTCCCCCACCCCGCCACTGAAGCTAAGAGCGATGCTGCAGTTGCATCAATCTTAAAGGATAATTGGTTAAGGGTAGTAATCCCCATGCCTTCTGTAGGTGAAGTAGTTGCTCCCCACCCCCCCATGCAGCCTCTCTTTATTTCCACCTCTAGCCTTTACAGATCCACAGTGTTTATCCCATGTCTTTTTGAATTCATTTACTGTTTTCGTCTTCACCACCTCCTCTGGAAAGGCATTATAGGTATTCACCACCTTCTCCATGAAGAAATATTTCCTCACGTTGTTTCTGAGTCGTCCCCGCTGGAGTTTCATACTGTCTTGCTTTCCAATGAACAAGGTTTGAAGTTCGAGCATCATTAAATCCTTTCAGGTATCTGAAGGTCTGTATCATATCTCCCTCGAATCTCCTGTCTTCCAGTGTATACATATTCAGATCTTTCAGCCTCTCCTCATAGGTCTTCCGATACAGACCCCCCAACTATTTTGGTCGCCCTTTTCTGGACCACCTCCATCCTGCCTCTGTCCTTTTTGAGGTATGGGCCTAAGCACTGAACACAGTTCTCCAAGTGAGGCCTCACTAAGGACCTGTACAAGGGTATCATCACTTCCTTCTTCTTACTGGTTATTCCTCTCTCTATGCAGCCCAGCATTCTTCTGGCTTTAGCTATTGCCTTGTCACACTGCATCGCCACCTTCAGATTGGCAGACACTGTCACCCTAAGGTCCCTAACCCAATCAGTGCACATTAGACTTTTATTCCCCATCACATAGGTATTTGCATGAAGTTTCTATTTAATGTCTGTTTTTAACTTTTAGTTTTTATTTCATTATGCCTATTTTGTATTGTTAGATTTCCATGATTGTTTATGGGGCTATTAGTCATACCTGATTTGAAGCTTGAATTCTCTCAGGCTTAAGAAATAGGTGATAAATAAATGTAAAACAAATCTAGCCAAATGTGTGGAGGACAAGCTGTGCCAGTCCTGGGTTTACTCCACTGCATGCTGGGAGATGTAGCCCTGCTTTTCGTAAGTGATGCAACAGGAGAATCAGAAGCACATCTCCCTGCATGCAATGGGGTAAAACTAAGATCACCTCAGATTGTTCCCTCTGGGCATGGAGCCATAAGGTCACCCCTATATTTATAGAAACTAGGGGGGGGGCAATTTTCCAAAGCCATTTACCCGGGTAAAAGGGTGTCTGAACATGCCCACACTTAACACAACTGGAAGTACAGGCAGGATTCCAGGGCAGGGGTACTTTTAGGGGAGTTAAGGGGAGGCCATGTTTTGGAAATGGAACGCATACTCTGCACTTTCAGAAATATGCATTCTGTCTCCCAGGCAAATTTAGCCTGCTCAAGCTACCTATACCCATGGGCAGTTTTCAAAAGGACTTAGTATCTTGCCTTTTTTCATAATTCCCTCCCCCCACCCATGTGTAGAAGGGTCCATAGGTGGTAACACGATAAGGTGTACACCACACATCCCAGGTGTGTCACAGTGCACTATAGAAATAAACACCCCAAGTTTTATTACTGTACATAAGCAAAATAAATTCTCTGACTCCAATGGAGACTTGGCCTGTATTTTAGAGAGACTTAGAAATTCTGAATTTCTCATTAGCTGCAGTTATGACTGAATTATCTGATTGCCAAGCAGGTATTATTTATATGGGCCACTGATAACAATAGGTGTCTTGTCTTAGCAAACAGAGCAGAGAGCACAAGTAAGCCTGTGCTTACAAACAGAGTCCTTCAAAAAGGGGCTGAGAGAGACAAAACAGGCCAAGTGTGTATGTATAAGAACAGATCCAATCTGCCAGCAGGGCTCAGTTCTGCCAGGAGACGGGACCCGCCAATCAAAAGAAGGGGCCTTACCCGACAAGTCAGTCCTGTCACAAGGCCTGGTCAGCTCTCTGTCATGCACCTGCCTGATGGTCAAGCTGGAGGGGGGGGGGGTCAAGAAGTCTATGTGAAGAAGGACCCAATCAGAACTGGACTCTGAATATGCATACACTGGCTTTTAAGATCCATTGGGACGGCTCAGCAAGAAGATGTCTGAGACATTGTTCCCTGCCCCGCCCTGCAACTACACTGACTGACTAGATCCAGTGTCCTGAAATACTGTATGGAAGAGTTATCCAGCCCCGCTACTGTATCCAGAGTCACACTTGCCGGGGTCTTCCCAAGGAGCTAGGCAAGTCCTCTGCCCTCCTTCAGGGTAGCTGCTTCAGAGACAGAGGCCGCGTTCAGTACTGTCAGCTTCTCTCACAGCTCAGATACCAGGCATCTTCAAAGCGGCGAGGAGGTTAATTCCTGGCTTATCATCTCTGGGCTAACAAGTTAGCAGCCAAGGTGATGTGTTATGTTTCTTCTTATTTATTCATATCTGCAAAGCTAATTACCAGAAGTGTATTCTATGCTAAAGATTTATTATAAGTGTCTAAGTGCTATGTTGTTTTACTTTGGGAACCTTTGCCTTACAATAAAAAGCTCCCTCTCCTGAGATAAACGGGTGTGAAATCCTGGGCTGATCAGATTGTACAGAAAGATGAAATAAATGTCGGTAGCACTACCAGTCCCTACAAGAGAGGGGAAAGGGAAGCAGGCAGTATCACACAGGCTACAGTAGTATAATCTTATCCTTGCAACTCCATGGCAAAGGTTGAATCCATCAGGAAGGGCGCCAAATACCTTGAGCACTTGGCCACCCTGGGAGCAATAAAGCTACACGCTTTCTTTTAAAAATAAGCAGTTGTTCACGTTCAGTGCTTTCATGCTGCCCACTTCACTGTTTCAGATGAAATGTCACTGTGATGTCATTGGGCATTTTTAAAGCTGTCCTACCGTTGGTCAGTGTCTCGGGATGTGTTGTATTACGCGTGCCGGCCGTGGCAGACCCGCAGCCCGGCCTCCTCACTTCTCTCAGACGAATCCAGCGCTTGGTTCCTCGTCCCTGGCGGCGGTGGGCCACCGGCTCCATCCTCGGGACGCCCCCTGGTGCCTCCGGCTCAGCTACAGATCTAAGTGCCTCCGGCTCAGCTACAGATCCTGGTGCTCCGCGAAGAGATGCCGCTACTCAGCGCCGCGCCCCTCCCTAGGCACGTGCGTGCGTATCACTGTGTCTCAAAGTAGGGCCTGCGGCAGGAACCTAGCCACGGCCCCGGATGATGACATCAGCGGAGCTCCGGTACTTAAGCCCGTGCTCCGCTTTCAAGGATTGCCTTTGCAACAGGTCTCCAAGCTGGTCGTGTACTCGTTGCCTCCTGGTGATTCTCCTTCGTTCCTGGTTCCTGATCCTCGCTGACTCCTGTTCCTGGTTTCCTCATTCCTGTGTTCCTGATTCCTAACCTGCTCTCAGACAGCCTTCTCGGATTACGACTTCTGCTTTGCCCGACTACATCGTTGACTCTCTCCAAGCCTGGACCTCCGCTTTGCCTGACTATACTGTTGACTCTCTCCAAGCCCGGACCTCTGCTTTGCCTGACCGCGCTGTTGACTCTCTCCAAGCCCGGACCTCTGCATTGCCTGACTACTCCATTGCCTCTCTCCAAGCCCGGACCTCTGCATTGTCTGACTACGCTCTTGACTCTCTCCCCGTCCAGACCTCAGCCTTGCTTGCCACTGCTTCCAGATTGCCGCCGGCCCTGACTCCAGCTTGCCCTACGATGCCTCTTCAGTCTACGTCCTGGACTTGGCCTATTCGGGCTTCGGCCTGTTCTTACTCTGGTGCCTCCTGTCTGACTTTGGTTCTATTGGTGCCCGGGTCTCCAGGACTCCACCTCGTCCAGTACAGACTCCTCTTCTCCACTGTTGCTGCCTCTGGGCTGACCTCTCGATCCTTCCATCAACGTCGACATACAGAGGCCCACCTAAGTGCAGCTGGCCCAGGTACCCAAAGGCTCAACCCGCGGGGAATGAGGGCTGGTATTGGTGAAGCGCCAGCCAGCCTCCGTCCTTCAGCCCACTCCACCTGCCGACGGTTGGGACCCATAGGATCCCTCCTACGGGTAGCGTCAACCCCACTTCGGCCCAAGGGTCCACCTCTGGCGCAACATGTATGTCGATGAATGCTCATGACCAATCCCAGCTCTTGGTTCTTCTTATGCAATTGGGTGGGAATAAAGCTGGGACAACAGTTTCCTCCAGTTAATTCCCAGAGACAAGCTGAGGAGCACAGTACTCAAACCTGAAATCTAAAAAATGGGAATGCTGTTGTTGCGTCCGTCGGTCCTCGATGGCTTTGCCCAATTTGCCTCACCTTATTCACGGCTCCTCCCGCTTACTTGGGAAAGATGGCTACCGCAGCATCGTCAAGCTGACCTCTCTGGCGTCCCCAGAAAGGCTATGGTGCAGCCTCCCGCCATTGCTCCTTCCAGGTACCTTCTAGGGTGCGCGCGCAACCCACGTCTTTGTACCACCCTTGACGCAAACCTCGAGGGCGTTCTCTCATGCTGACGTCACTCCATCCGGGTATATTACCTTCACTCATTTGTTAGCTCCCCGAGTTAGCAAGGACTCGAATCCATTCCTGTCTACGCTACTCTGCCGCTTCCGTGCTGCCGCAGGAAGCTCTCTCTCTCTGCCCTTCGGGGTATATGCTAATCTGGGTAACCGCTCCTCAGGGTCCTCTGCTTTATTTCAGGTGCCTTACAGGGAACAGGTACTCGCTCCTCGAGGGCTTGCTCTCCCTGCCTCGGTGCCTGTACCTTCTACAACATAGCTGTTGGTATGCGATTCCACCAGGTAACACCTAGTGAGTACTCTAACTCTCAGTCTATCTCATCCACAGTATCTCCTCGCTGGGAGACCTGCTGCGGAACCTCCTGATGTCATCAAAGGAGAGAAGGGCTCCCTCTGCCGAGGTCCCTGAGACTACAATCACAGACTGCCTCACTACTGCCTCCTCTGGTGGAGATCTTCAAGCTGTATAATAAAGAACCTTCCTGTGTTTTGTGTGTACGAGTCTAGCCCAGTGCTGTGGCTCTTCACGGGGCTCCTCCCCGTGGGCGTGGTCATCTCCACAGCACCCAAGGATCCACAAAACACATGTTATCATAACAGCTGTCCATCCACCCGAGGAATCCAAGGGCCCTGACGTTCACGCACTTTCTTGGGAGCTGTGGCTCCCTCTGGACCATTCAAATTGCATTCCATGGCCTCCCACGTACACCCGGCCAGTTTAAAATAATGTTACTAAGACGTCAGACAGGGCAGCATCTTCTGTACCAGCTCAGATTTAAGCGCTGGTAGATGCTTCATGTGCTCTCTTGCTCTCTTCTTGTTTTTTTCAAACTGCTTTCTAATTCCAAAAGAAAGCCATGGCCTAGGTCTGCTGTACAGCTTCCCAAAATGGCACATGGCAAGTGGAAAAGTTCACCCTGTATCATTTCACAAATCTACCATGCAGTCCTCAGCACCGAGTATCCTTCATGATGCTTCTCTGCAAACTACCTTGAAGCTCCAGGGTTGGGGAGGAAGGGTGCAGCCGTGTAAGCGAGAAAGTCATGCATTATGTTGGGCATGCTGGATCCAATTGGTCAGCACTGGCTGCCATGTCATGAGGGACATCTCAAACTGCGTGAGCCGACTGGCTCCCATTCCATGGGAGGTGATTTTATTTTGGGGAGAGTTTGTAATGCTGTTCTGAACAAAAGCTTCAGAAGGAATTGCAGGGGAGCACAGCTTAAAATACTTCACCAATAGTGATCTGGTAGGGCTAGCACATGGACGTTACCACGTGCTGCATGCAAATTTTTGCAACAGTGAGTAGCACATAGCGGCTACAGCTTTCTTTTAATATAAGCAACAGACTGCTGCTGGGGGCCTAATGAATGGAGTATGGAGCTGTGAAACATGGAGCCCCAGGTTCCAGCCCCACTCTCAGCACATACTGTGGGGACCATGCTTCCCTCTACACAATGCCCCCTCTAGTCATCTGGTTGAATTCTGCTATATTGTTCGTACTACTAAATCATTATTTACAGCGTTCGGCTCAGAAGTACTCATGCAAGTGAATAAACAAGAAGAAATATTTCAATCTTTAATGTAAAGTATTTAAAGGGTTTAAAAGCATTCATTGCTTTCAAATGAAAAGTTTTTGGAGGTGGTGGAAAGAGGTTTCCACACAGTGATTTTACAGCTAATAGTTAGTTAGGTAGGTAAAGCTTAACTCCCTAACAGGAAGGAGGCGGAAAAGGGGCAGGATCAAGACTTACGTGCGTAACCCTGAATTTTGCAAAGGCTTATCATGGCACGCATTGGCATGTTACCTGTGTAACTTTACTGCTAGTCCTGATGAGGAGCAAATTTGGACTCAAGTGTGGGGCTTACAGGATGAGGAACCAGAGGAGTTCTAAACACCAGGAGAGGGGGAAAAAGAGAGAGAGTATGACACTCTATGTATATATCTCCCATTGTAGGAGGGGCACTTTCAACTCAGGGTGGGTTTGAGGGGAGGGCAGTGTTACATTGGTCTGTCTAGGGCACAAGGATCTGAAGACCCTTGTAACACCACTCCTCCCCCCCCAAAAAAAAAACAAAAAAACCCACCATGTTGAAAGTGCCTCTCTTACAGTGGGAGATATATAGTGTCATATTATGTGTGTGTGTCTCTCTCTCTCTCTTCCCCTCCCCCCGATATAAAATTAAGCATATCTCTGCTTGTGTTTTATGGGTGCACGCGCGCTGCTTTTAAAATTTACCTCTAAGAGGGCGGTGTACTAACCTGTGGGTTAACTGCCTCCTTCATGCACAAGAGATCTACCCAGGCAAATGAGATGGGTAGAAAACATGCATGGGAACTTGTGCTCCCGAGACGGCCGAACTTGCGCTCCCGAGACGGCCAAAGTAAGGTGGAGTTATCTTCCTGGCAAACACATGGCTTTGCACGCTGGCTTTTCACTGGATTCTGAGTTAATGAGCCACTTAGCATGACAGTGCATTGCAGCGGCTCATTAACTCGGAACTGAAGTAAACTTCTGCACCTAGCAGACTACGCTTGAAAGTTTTCTATTTGCGAAGGAGGAAAAGTGCCAAGTGATTTAGCAAAAAAAAGGGGGCTTCATCCAAAATACCAAGAGTTTTTGTGCATTTCAGGGCGTTTTGTACTTGCTTTTCATGCGACACCCCCTTTTGTGAAATCAGTTCGCACTTCAGTCCATCAGCCTCGGAGGCTCTGCCCAGGGCGATAGTCTCTAGAGAAGGTTCCAGGGAGTTGCCTCAGGGTCTGGCCTCCGCAAACCAGAAACGATCTGTGGACATTTTGTTTCCAGGATTAAAGCTGAGGAGACTCCAGAGCAAGGAGAGTTTGGGTAAAGGAGAGGAGCCAGAGGAGGGCCTGGGTAGAAGGCCGGTCACAATTACAGCAAAGAGAACGCAATTGGGAGTGTTCTTGAAGTGCACATTTGTTGCATTTGTCGGCCTATCTGGGTAAATGCTTCTACATACTGTAGTGAACACTGATACAAGTCAGAAGACAAAATCCCAGCGCCACCCTGGTGATTGGGTTACTTAACACAGAGTACTTAACTGTGTCTGGAATTTCTGAAATAGCTCAAACACCTTCCCAAAAACTTTCATGATTTATGGGCTGTCTAGCATCCTTCCTGCCCCATGTTTGGAACACATTTCTAATCTCAGCGAGGGGGTAGAGGAGGACCCGTGGAAGAGATGAAGGAAAAGGCTACGAGGAGAGCAGAACGATGATGCCACTCGCTCCAGACCCCGCGTGGGCTATTGATCGTCTTCCCACCAGGGAAAGGGGCATGTGATAAGACTTAGGCGCAAGACCCAGAGAAGCAAGCCCTGCCTTTACCAGGTGGAGCTGGAAGACTGGTGTGCCGCCTCTCACATCAAACAGAGATGTCATTCCACTTTCATTAGAGCCCGAAAGCAGACGGATGTGACAGCGCCATCACAGAGTGTGAAAACAAATTCAGGACTTTTAGGAAGCAGGCTTCCCTTTCAAGGTAGGTTTTCAGAGTCGCTACCTAGAAACACGCGACCTGTACATCACAGGCTACTGGGTCCACCTTCTGGAAAAGCAGCAGGTTTGGAAGGAGCTCCAGCGACACAAACCTATGGACCCCATCGTGCCTTGTTTTATCTAGCTCTGTTCTGTATGTCACTCGTGATTGAATGCTATGTTGCATCTTCCTCTCTCATGTTTTTTATATATATATATATATATTTTTTTTTTTTTTTTTTTTCCTGGCCCAAGCCAATGATGTCTTTCTACACACAAAAAGTATTATTTCGGGGACTTAGGTGATAGCACACACCTCATATACAATAATGTAAGTCATCCACCCTCACAGGACTAAGACAGAGGGGAGGGGGATGTTATTGTACTGGTTAAGACATTAACAAGAGATACTAGTCCGAAAAAGTTGACTGAAACAGAGTGAGGAGAGAGAGGGCAGAAAGACAAAAACAAAGCAGAAACTAGTAAGAATTAAAAAAAAAAACAACAAAAAAAAGTGTATTGCATTTCCTGCTGCAGTAGGTGCTACGTTAACTCTGGCTGGCAGACAGATCTGGAGGGGGGAACCTTTCCACTTACCTTGTTTCTCTTGAAGTAAGCCCTTCGGCAGGCCGCAAAGCACTTCTCACTGCAGAAGCTCTTCACCTCGCTGCCCATGCTCAGGGAATAGCGCTTGATCCCCAGCTTCTGGCACCAGGCGCACATTATTTGCACATTTGACACATCATCCTCTATGAGTGAAGCAGAAAAGAATAAGGACTGTTTGCATCAGAAGCCCTGATCTGGCCCCCCCTCCCCACCCACCCCTCTTCCCAGCCCCCTGAATGGTGCAGCACCAGTGTGAAAAGAGAGGCACAAAACCTGTATCCCTCCTGTCATCTCTGGGATGGGAGAGTCTGTAGGGAGTGTTCCCATCTGTTGGGGGGGGAGGAGGGATGGATTCTGTACGGAGTTTATCTCTGGGGGCAGGGGAGGGAAAGAGGGGGGGGGGGATGGATTCTGTAGGGAGTTTGCTATCTCTGGAGGAGTAGGGGTGGGGAAGAAGATGGATTCTGTAGGGAGTTTGTCATCTCTGGGGGAGGGACAGAGTAGAGGGTTTAGATGGATTCTGTATTTTCATCTTTAGAGGGTGTTGGGGCTTGAGGGTGTGGATAGATTCTGTAGGGAGCCTGTCATCTCTGGGGAGGAAGGAGCAGGGATAGAGGCATGGATGGATTATGTAGGGAGTTTTTAATCTTTGGCTGGGTTCCAAAATCCAAGACATTACGGAGATATTGCCAAGAATCCTCAAGCCTATGCTACTCATCCAGGTTGGCGGAAATGATATTGCGAGGTACCACACAGAACGTATCAAAAGTGACTTCAAGGATATGGAAGAGAGTTGCGCAGGTGGGATTCTCCTCAGTCCTCTCAGTTAAGGATAAAGGCCCAGGCAGGAAAGCTTGCATTCTGGAGATAAATGAATGGCTGCGCAGATGGTGTCGATGAAAGCATTTTGGCTTCCTGAATCATGGGATGATATTTCAAGGACTGCGGAGCAGAGATAGGATCCACTTATCGAAGAAAGGGTTCGGCATCTTTCAACACAGAATGGGAAACTACAATTATTGGGGATGAGTAAACAAAACCCTAAGGTAAGCAAAACATTAAATACCATATAGAAATGGGAAAAAAAGGGCAATATTTGGAAAGCCGTGTACTCTAATACTCATAGTATTTATTTATTTAAATTTCTATACCGATATTAGTGGGGACATCATATCGGTTTACATCAAAAACAAAAAGGTTGGAAATTACATAAAACAAGGTGGTGGGGAGGGAGAAATAGGAACTATAGAACGCAGAATAGGAAGTACATAGGAACAGGCTACTCGGAGAGTAGTATGGGGAATAATGTCCCAGATCTAGAGAATGTCATGGAAGAAGCTCATTTAGATGTAGTGGCTGTCACGGAGACCTGTTACATGGAAAACCATGACTGGGACATAGTTATACTGGGCTACAATCTATTCAGGAAGGACCCGGTAGGAAAGAAAGGAGGAGGCAGGGCATTACATATACAGAATAGTATTAAAGCAACAGAATTGCTGGGCTTACGAGGTAAGGAGGAGGCACTGTGGGTTAATCTGAAAAAAGGGAATGGAACATCTATTGATATTGGTGTAATATTCAGACCTCCATCACAGCCAGAGGAGATAGAGATTTAATGGAGGATAGTCACAGGATTGCTAAAAAAGGGGAGGTGCTGCTGCTAGGGGATTTCAATCTGCCAGATGTTGATTGGAACATCCCAACTGCAGTATCTCCTAGATGCAGGGAGATCCTGGATTCTCTGCCATGAGAACTGTTCTGTCAACGGGTAACGGAACCCACCCGGGAGGGAGCAATACTGGACCTGGTGCTTACCAACGAGGACAGTATTTCTGATGTTGTAGCATTAACCAGGAGTTTAATTAGAGATCATATATCCCCAACACTATGAGTTGCATTGGTTACCAACTGAGGTTAGAGCACAGTTTAAACTGGTAGTCATTATCTTTAAACTGTGGCATACTGAAACCCATGTTCTTTGGCCAATACCATTCAAAGATATGTGCCAGCAAGCATACTTCGTTCTCAAGATGCAAATTTGTTGAGGGTACCATCTGTCCAGTCCTGAACACTGGTAAGGACAAGTTCTAGAGCATTGCATCAGGTGCCCAAATACTTGCAAATTACATAGCACTTCTGATGTGAAGTTTTTTAGAAAACAATTAAAGGCTTTTCTTTTTAAGAACACAAAATAATAACACAAGTTTACATTTATTATTTTTCTTAATTTATTGCTGAAGATTGTGAATGTTTTTTGTTATCAGCAGTGACTATTGTATAAAGCTGCAGATTATAAGAGATGCTAAATAAACTAAAATAAATAGTGGATGATCATGTGGAAACCAGTGACCACCGGATGGTGTGGTTCAGTATTAGGACACAAGAGGTAAAGGTTCATTCTGAGGTGAAAGTCCTAGACTTCAGGAAAACTAACTCTCTCACAATAGGGGAGTGCCACAAGGAGTCATTAGCTGGATGGGAAAATCTAGGGGATGAGAAGGGCAGTGGGGAAAACTAAAAAGAGATATCATAAGGGCAAATCTTTTTTTAGGAAAGTAAATAAAGGGAAGTGGAAAAAGAGACTGTTATGGTTTTCTCAAGTAAAAACTGAAAAGGTGAGGGAGAAAAAGGTTAGCATTCACAAACTACAAGAGCGCACAAAGAGGAAGACAGGCGACAATATCTGGAAAAGCTAAGAGAAGCTGGGAGTAGTCAGGATTGTGAAAATTCAAATAGAAGAAAAATAGCAAATACAGTAAACCTGGGGGACAAAACTTTCTTTTAGATACACTAGTGATAGAAGGAAGTCCAAAAGTGGGATTGTGAAACTTAAAGCTGAAGGGGAGGAACATGCAGAGGCTAATGAGCAAAAAGCAAAATTGCTTAACAAATATTTATGTTCGGTGGAAAGGCCTGGAGCAGGACCACATAAAACACAAATAATATTGGAAGTGAGGCAAACTTAAATCAATTTTCAGAACATTATGTTCGTGAGGAGCTAATTAAACAAAGTAGATAAGGCAATGGTGCTGGATGGGATACATCCGAGGATACTAAGAGATGTCCTGACAGCTCTGTTGGCTGACCTTTTCATTGTTACCTTAGAGTCTGGACTGGTTCCGGAGGACTGGAAAAGGGTGGATGTGGTTCCTATTCATAAACGTGGAAGTAAGGAAGAGGCTGGGAACTACAGACCAGTTAGTCTGACCTCTGTGGTGAGCAAACTAATGGAATCGCTGCTAAAACAGAGGAGAGCGCTGATTTTGGAATCCAAGATCCAAGGCGGCACGGTTTTACCAGAGGTAAATCTTGTTAGACAAACTGATCAGTTTCTTTTTTAGCAAAGCCTTTGACACAATTCTGCACAGAAGACTTATGAAAAAATTGTGCGCCCTTGCTATGGATCCTAGAGTGACCTACTACGTTAGAAACTGCTGAATGGGAGGTGCCAAAGGGTAGTGGTTTTCTCTGAGGAGGGGGTTGTAACTAGCAGTGTGCCTCAGGGATTGGTCCTTGGACCGGTTCTTTTCAACATTTTTGTGAGCAACATAATGGAAGGGTTCTGTTACATAAGGGGCGGTTTAGTGTGCCCTTGGGCCTCAGCCCGGGCCCAGACCTTCAGGGCCGAGCCAAGGGTTGATGGTGGCTCTGCATGGCAGACGGGCTGACCCTCTGCCAGGCCTGCAAGCTCCCAAGGCCAACATCCAAGGATGTTGGAAGTTGAATGGTCCTCTGACCATTCCGAGCCCTTTCGGACCTGCTGCGAACAGCATGGAGCAGCAGGCCTGGCCTGAGGTTGAGGGCAGACGGAGGCCTTGACACGTAGACAGGACTATGGTCGATGTGGCGGCATCGCAGACAAGACACTTGGTTGATGCAACGACATCCTGACGAAGACACTTGACAACAGCTGGGTTGATGCATCGGCATCACGGGCATGACGAGGAACTTGACATCCAAACAGGCAAAACACAAGGCATGGACATTGGCACTGTCTCTCAGGGCGCCCTACTCAGGCCACCCGCGGGACTGAGTCGCAGACCACCCTGTCCCACTGCGCGCCCTACACAGCCCTTGCAGACTGGTCACGGACCACGAGGAGAATGGGACAGCGCAGGGAAGGTCCAGGCAAAGAGGGACTCCAATGACGAAGCCGGTGTCACCCGAAGCTCCCCCTCAGGCTGGTGGGAACGGAGGCTCCAGAGCGCAGGGACACTTCCCACCTGCAAGCCACCTCATTCTTGGGCATACACCATCCGAGAGCACCGGCTTACAGGAACAAAAGGCTCAGGAGCACCAGATGAAGACGCAGGGAAGAACATCATGGCGGGCAGACACATCAGGACGAGGAAGATCATGGCGGAACATCAGGACATGGTCAGGGACCTCAGGCAAGACATCAAGACACGAAGACGTGGTATAAAAGCAGACGAGACAAGGAGCTCCACGAAGAACGGAAGACCTTACAAAGCTCTGGCAGGCAGGAGCCTCCAGAGGGAAGTCACGACGATGCAAGGCAAAGACTGACTGAAGTTGAAGTCCTTTTATAGGGCTGCAGACCGGCGACTCCCTGGGAGGAATTTGGCAGGCCCACACCTAGCTGGCCCTATAACTACGGAGAAGTGCTGCGGGCCAGCCCCTAGGGGAAGGGCGTGGCTCACACCAGGAAGTCCATGCAAACACAAGCAGCCTCAGGCAGGCCCCAAGGACATCGAGGCCTCCCAGGCCCTGGAGCAAATCCTGGACAGTTCGCAGGCAAGGCCCTGGCTTTGGAGCGGCCTCCAGGAAGAGGTAAGGAGCCTCCTGTAGCACCGCTACAGGAGGGTTCATAACAGGTTGTCAGGAAAGATTTGTCTTTTTGTCGATGATCCCAAAATCTGTAACAGGGTGGACAGCTAGGAAGGACTGGAAAACATGAGGAGGGATCTAAGAAAGCTCAAGAAATGATCTAAGGTCTGGTAATTAAGATTCAATGCTAAAAAATGCAGAGCAATGCATTTAGGATGCAAAAACCCAAGGGAAAGGTACAGTATTAGAGGTGAAATTCTTCTAAGCACAAAGGAAGAGCGGGATCTGGGGATGATTGTATCTGATGATCTTAAGGTGGTCAAACAGGTGGATAAAGCAACAGTAAAAGCCAGAAAGATGCTTGGCTACATAGAGAGAGGAAAGGTCAGCAGAAAAAGGGAGTCGACATTGCCCCTATGTAGATCCCTGGTGAGACCTCATTTAGAACACTGTGTACAATTCTGGAGACCGCACCTTCAAAAGGATATAAACAGGATGGAGTCAGTCCAGAGGGAGGCTACTAAAATGGTCAGAGGTCTTCCTTCTAAAGCATATGGGGACTTAAAGATCTAAACATGTGTACCCTAGAGGAAAGGCAAGATAGGGGAGATATGAGAGAGGCATGCAAATATCTCAAAGGTTTCCATGCACAAGAGGTGAGCCTTTTACAATGGAAAGGAGGCTTTAGAATGAGGGGTCATTAGATGAGGTTGAAAGGGGATAGACTCAGGAGTAATCGTAGGAAATATTTCTTTACAGAGAGGGTGGTGAATGTGTGGAACAAACTCCCAGTGGAGGTGGTGGAGACAAAACAGTATCTGAATTCAAGAAAGCATGGGATAAATACAGGGGATCTCTATGGAAATGATAGGAATTATAATCCTAAATTAATTGGACAGATGAACACACTGGATGGGCCATATGCTCTTTTTCTGCTATCATGTTTCTATGTTTCTATTGAGGGATGGAAAAGGGGTAGAGGGGTGGATGGATTATGTAGGTAATTTGATATCTCTCGGGGAGACAGGGGAGGGGATAAAGGGGTGGATGGATTCTGGTGGGAGTTTGGGGTTGTATTGGAATTGCTGGTCTGCAGCTAGTGGGGACACCTGATATAATCAGGGGCCACGGAGCTCCTTGGACTGGCGAGGAATGATGGACAACATACACAAAGGCGAGGTTTTAGAGTTTCTATTCTATAAAGGTTGCAGTTTGCTTCAAAGACTAGAACTGCAACTGAAAACATTTTAAGTTGACCTTGAAACCACAAACTCCAGCTTCGTTCCTGGATCAGGTCCTCCACACATGCTGCACATTGGCCAAGTAAGGGCATCTTCCTGCCAATAACCTGAGCATGCAGATTAGCATCACAGTGAAAGATTTAGATTTTACATTTAATTACCTTTCCAAATTTGAACTCAAGTTGACTTTCAAATTCTCTGGTACAGTAAGGTATTTCCTTGCCCAAGAAGGCTTAACAATTTAAGTGTACCTAAAGCAATAGAGGATGAAATTATTTGCCTGAGATCACAAGCAGCATGCATGGGAGAAGCAGCATTTGAACCCTGGTTTCCCTGGTTCTCAGCCTAATGCTCTAGCCCAGGGCTTCCCAAACTGAGGCTCGGGACCCCAAATGGGGTCACAAAAGCTTTGGCTAGGGCGACTAGTGCCTCACATGGCAGCACTTTTCAGGTGTTAGCAGCAGCAGTGGAAGTCAGCATGGAGCCTGTAAGCCAGCACACGCTCACAGGTCCTGCAGTGGCAGTGCCTTTGCAGGAGCTTCTGTGGTAACAGGAAGTCTTACATGAGGAAGGGCCCGTACGCTTGAATGATTCTATAGACCCTGTGTTAAGAGGAAGGGAGAAGAAGGCAGAGTGCATGGGTTGGTGGAGACTGCCACTGCTCCTCTCTTTTCACCCACCACCCATCCTACCCAAAAGAAAAATGTTGTCCTTGTCATCAGCCTGCCCTCTCATCCCACCAGTTGTCATCCATCCTTGGCCCAGGGCCCAAAGGAAAATGTTGAACCTAACCAGAGAGATGTTTGAAGGGATGGATGAAATGCAGGAAGGGTTTGAGGGTTGGATAAGGTGGAGAAAGAGACTGGCCATGGAGGGTGAGGGGTGGGGGGGGAATGAAAAAATCTACTGTGGGATGTTAAGAGGAAGTGGAGGGTTAGAAGGGATCAGCTGAGGGGGGAATATGAGAAAGAGGGGAGGTGGTAAGACTGGGACTTAGGAAGAAGGGGATGATAGAGGATCATTTGGGGTTACAAGAAGGGTTTGGGGTGAAAGAGGATCAGCTGGGGGATATAAAAAGGGCTGCAGAGCATGACAGAGGAGCTGGGTTGGAGAGGTGAACAGAAGAGATTGAAAGAGTTGTCCATTGGAGGGAGAGAGATTCAGAGACTCTGGAGGGGGTGGAGTTTGAGAGGGGATCACCTGGAGTGTGGGGGAAGATCATGAGAAGTGATTGTTGGAGCGGGACCACATTACCTGCTAATTTGGTTTTGGTCATCCTCTGGGGTCCAATGAATTTTCAAGTGCTTAAATGGAGTCACATTAGCTAAACGTTTGGGAAACTGTGCTCTAGCCAATGGACCATGTCTCCAGTGAAGGCATTAGCGGCAAATGCTGTCCCAGCACCATCTGAGGAGGATTTTACCTCTAAGTGCCACCAGTGGGGGCGGGGGGGGGAGGTTTAGAGGGATGATTCTCAATAGAAGGCAGGGAATCACAAGTCTCTTCCCAGGGAGAAGAAAGATATCAGGAACTTCTTAGAGCTTAATATTTGACTCCATCAGGAATTCACTTAATTTTCTGCACTGCCACATGACTAGATTAGGTTAGCTAATCGTTAAAACACAGTACTCAGCATTTATTTTCTCAGGATGTGATGGATATGCAGCATACCCGATCTTCCACTGTTCAAGCACCAGCCTCCTGACTGCAAAAACTCAGGGGAGAATGGCGATCTCATTGCCCAACCCATCCTGGAGTGGAGTGGATTCTTGGCGGACCATAATATCATTCATTGAGTCAACCTAAGAATGAACCAAAGATGGCACTGCAAGGGGGGGGGGCGGGGCTAGATGTACTGTTGAGGCAGCGTTAACAGCTCCTGAGGGAATGGGGGAGAGGATAAGGAAATCAAGGGCACTGCTTAAGGGTGACACCTAGTGGCCTCATCCAAGGCCCCAGACTGCAGGGTTCTAGAAGGAATCCTAGCATGTGGTCCCCAGCCCAGGACCGTTACCACAATGACCTGACTAAATGTAAATTGGGTGGGAATATGAAGTAGGGGAAAATATCCCCTGGTAGTTGCAACTGAAGATAAAATGGATCTCAGGCCTGGTTCTGACTGAGCTTGAAGTATAAAGGAGCAGGAGGGAACCGCTGCCAAACCACAAAAAAAAAAAAAAAAAGGAAATTCAATGCTACAGAAACGACTGACAGAAAAAATAATAGGAACAGGGTTTAGCTGGGGGAAGGGGGGGGGGGGGAAGATCAGCAAAAGACAGAGATCTTAGACAAGTTCTTCAATATAAATAAAAGAATAAGAACATAACATAAGAACTTAAAAGGTGCCAGATATTCGTTTTAGTTACTCAGAGTCTCCACCTTTAAAGAATGTTTCAGGTGTGGGTTTGTTCCCAACATCCTCCTCCATAAACACTGAGGCAGAAAATTCATTCAGTTTTTCTATTTCCATGTCCTTCCTGAGTACTCCCCTTTGGTCTCTCAGTCATCTAGCGACCCAACTGACTCCCTCACAGACTTTTTGCTTCAAATGTACTTGAAAAGGGTTTTATTAAATTTTGCCTCATTGGCAAGCTTTGCTCAAAGTTTCCCTTGACCTATTTAACTACTGTTTTACATTTAACTTGCCTGGCATTGCTGCACCGTTCGCCGGGCCCCCGGCAGACCTCTGATTGGCTCTCAGCAATCCTATTCCTCCCGGCGGTAAGGCCCGCCCTCCAAACACGTCATCAACGCGTCTAGAGCCCTTAAGGGCAGATGCAGGATGCAGGCGTCGCGCGCCAAAGGTGTGCAACAAAGGGGCCTGCCCCTTAGTGCGCCCCTTTGTGCTACACCTGTGTGCCCCTCCTACCAATATCAACCATCCGACCCTCCCAGGAAACCAGCACAAAACCATCCACCTACAATATCACCACCTCTTCGCCCATAACACTTCAGAACCTCAGTCTCATCACCAGCTGTGAGTACCTTTTACCTGCTACAACCCCCTTGCTAACAAACAAATCTTAACATGGATTGGACACATGCAATCCCTAAACCACAACAAGAATCCCAAAAGAAACAACACAAAGCACACAATATACCTGTGAACTCTCACTGCTATCCCCATCAACCCCAAAGCTCACCTGACTGATCTCACTGTCTTAACCCTGTTCTTAATCAACGCCCAGTCCGTAACAAACAAAAATACCTATTTTACACGACCTTTTATTAGACAACCATCCAGATGTTTTTTGTGTCACTGAATCTTGGCTCAAAAGCTCAGACACAGTCCTCCTTAAACAACTACCCAAATCAATTTACAACATCTATTCCATACCCAGACCGAAAAGAAAAGGAGGCGGTCTGCTATTCCTGGCACTAAAAAAATTCAAATTCACAATCCACCTGCTCGACCTGCCACCCCCCCCCCCTCAAAATTAACTTATTTAAATCCAAAAACCTTCAAATTCTCTTGCTCTACGCCCCACCAGGATTACTCGAACGCAACCTATCTCCACTAATTGAAGCCATCTCTACCAGCATTAACATGGACATCCCCACAATCATATTTGGCGATTTCAACCTTCACATCAACAAAATACCACCCTCTCCCACCTGTGAACTCATCATAGACACCATGACAGCTATCGGCTTTAAGCAAATAATCAACACCCCTACCCAGAAGTCTGGTCACACCCTAGACCTAATATTTATCAACAAAAAAATTTCAAACATCAACCCACCCACAGCAACCTCCATCCCCTAGTCTGATCACAAACTTATACAAACCAAACTTCATCTGAAAAATCCTCGCAAGGAGACAAACACCCCCAACAAATACATTGGATTAATCAAACCATGCACCAGCGAGGACCTTACTGAAATACTACCAGACACATTAAAATCCCTAAACAACAACGACGCAAACTCCGCAATAACCTCATGGATCACCATCAACTCGGAAGTATCTAAAGTCAAATACCCAACCATAAGAAAAGAAATTAAAACATCCACCAAATACAAAGCCCCTTGGTACTCCCCTTGGTACATAAAACGCTTACTAAGACAAGCTAAGAAAAAATGGAGAAGAAAGCAAACACCTGACCTAAAAGACAAATACAGAACATTACTGTACATACACAAAACAGACATTGACAAAGCCAAGCATGAGTTCTATGCAAAGAAGATTCACGACTTTCAATTTAATCCCAGAACCCTATTTGCCTATGTCACAGACCTAACTCACCTTCAAATGACAATCCAACCAATACCTGCGAAGAATTAGCACAATTTTTCAATGCCAAAATATCTAAATTAATTGCAAACATCACTCTCGTCAACAAACCCCAACAACCCCAAAATCACCAATCATACCTAATGCCACATGGGCTCATTTTGAATCGGTTGCATTGACTGAGGTTGAAACCATCATTCAAAAAATAAATCCTGCCACTCATCCCCTCGACCCCATCCCAATCAAATTCCTCAAGCTAGGCCCCAACATCATTGTCAGACTCATTGCTGACATAATCAACTTTTCACTTGAACATGGTATCTTCCCAGACAAACTCAAATGTGCAGTCATCAAGCCAATTCTTAAAAAAACCCATCTTGACAAATCTGATCCTACAAACTTCAGGCCCATCTCCAATCTCCCTTTCATAGCCAAGATTCTAGAAAAAATTGTCAACATCCAATTCTCCGAACATCTAAAAAACTAAAACATTCTATTTCCTGCTCAACAGGGCTTCAGAAAATTCTTTAGCACAGAAACACTACTACTTACCCTCACCGAGACAATCCTCCGAGGACTTGACAGTGGACAATCCTACCTACTGATTCTACTAGACATCTCCGCTGCATTCGATACCATCAATCACGATATACTGTTAAATAGACTAAAAGAAATTGGATTATGCGACACCACGCTCAAATGGTTTGACTCATACCTATCAGGCAGAGCCTACACAGTAAGAATAAATACAACAGAATCCAAACAAATACCCCTCCCACACGGCGTCCCACAAGGCTCATCCCTTTCATCCACCCTCTTCAACATATACATGCTCCCCCTTTGTAAATTCCTGTCCGAAACAGGCCTTTCCTATTATGTCTACGCAGATGATGTACAAATCCTGCTCTCCCTAAAAAAAATCCCTTGAGAACACACTAAAAATCTGGGATACCTATCTATCTGAAATAACACAGCTACTCTCACAACTGTCTCTCTCCTTCAACCACAATAAAACTGAAATCCTATATATAACAAACAGCTCCACCTCACCCCTCAGCCACGACTGTACAGCAACTCACATGGAGAAACAAATAACCTCTACAGTAAAAGACCTCAGCATCATACTAGATACCGAGCTAAGCCTCAAAAAACACATTAGCACAGTGATAAAAGATCCTAAAAAGACTCAAACCACTTCTCTATTCCCAAGACTATCGAACCGTCCTCCAAACACTACTCTTCTCAAAACTCGATTACTGCAACACCCGCCTCCTCGGCCTTCCTGCCGCCACTCTCAAACCACTGCAGCTATGTCAGAACACAGCAGCAAGATCACTCGCAAACAGCAAAAGATCGGACCATATCCACCTGTCCTTAAGGACCTACACTGGCTACCCATCACATTCAGAATGCAATACAAAGCCCTAACCCTCATCCACAAAAAACTCAACAACGTCAAGATGGATTGGCTAAATGAATCCCTACACTTTTACATCCGCCAAAGGAAACTACGTTCCACCAACTCTGGGCTCCTCCCTATCCCCTCCCCGAAAACCGTACACCTGTCTACAGTTAGAGAACACGCTCTATCAGTGGCAGGTCCATCTCTGGAACAACCTACCAGTACAACTTAGAATCAAACCCTCGACTCAAATATTCAAAAATCATCTGAAAACATGGCTCTTTCAAAAAGCCTTTCCTCCAGTGACCTAACACTTCTCCATCCACTGTTCCCCAGAATAATGTTTTTCCGTCCCCAGAATCTCCAAGAATGCACCACATTGTTACTCGCCAATAGTTGCAAATTTCTAAGCCCCTAAGCTATTCCTTAAGGGGCAGATTTTCAGAGCCCTGCTCGCGTAAATCCGCCCAAAACCGGGCGGATTTACGCGAGCAGGGCCCTGCGCGCCGGGAAGCCTATTTTACATAGGCCTCCCGGCGCGCGCAGAGCCCCGGGACTCGCGTAAGTCCCGGGGTTCTCCGAGGGGGGCGTGTCGGGGCGTGTCGGGGGGCGGGCCCGGTCGTCGCGGCGTTTTGGGGGCGGGTACGGGGGCGTGGCTACGGCCCGGGGCGGTCCAGGGGCGTGGCCGCGCCCTCCGTACCCGCCCCCAGGTCGCGGCCCGGCGCGCAGGAGGCCCGCTCGCGCGCGGGGATTTACGCCTCCCTCCGGGAGGCGTAAATCCCCCGACAAAGGTAAGGGGGGGTTTTAGACAGGGCCGGGTGGGTGGGTTAGGTAGGGGAAGGGAGGGGAAGGTGAGGGGAGGGCAAAGGAAAGTTCCCTCCGAGGCCGCTCCGATTTCGGAGCGGCCTTGGAGGGAACGGGGGTAGGCTGCGCGGCTCGGCGCGCGCCGGCTATACAAAATCGATAGCCTTGCGCGCGCCGATCCAGGTTTTTAGCAGATACGCGCGGCTCCGCACGTATCTACTAAAATCCAGCGTACTTTTGTTTGCGCCTGGAGCGCAAACAAAAGTAGGCTATTCGCGCGCCTTTTAAAATCCGCCCCTAAGTGTTCAGTCACACTCTTTGTGTTAATATTATTACTAATTTATTATGTAAATCCATAAGTTATTCTGTAAATTTCTCAGTTACTATGTTAGTGTATAGTTATACCATGACGTTAATATTGTTTCTAAGTTATATTGTAAGAAATAAGAAGCCTATGTCTTATTTGACCTAACTGTTAACTGTAAACCGATGTGATATCTCAATTGAATGTTGGTATATAAAAACAAATAAATAAATAAATACTTTCATCATTTGGATCTGCTTTCCACTATTTTAATGACGCTCTTTTAGCTTTAACTGCCTTCTTTACCTCACCATTAAACCATGCTAGCAGTCATTTGGTCTTTCTTTGGCCTTTTTTAATGCATGGTATACATTTTATCTGGGCTTCCAAACTGTCATTTTTAAAAAATGTTCATGCCTTATGCAAACTTTTAACCTTTGCAACTGTTTCTTTTATTTTTTTCTAAATAATTTCTTCATTCTATCATAGTCTATTTCTTCAATCTGACATAGAATGGAGTAGAGGCCAAGTGTAGCAGGCTGATAACAAGGAAAGCCAGAGTTCAAATTCCTCTGCTGCTCCTTTTGACTTTGGGCAAGTCTAATCACCCTCCATTGTCTCAGGTATGAATTTAAGGCCTGGTTTACTAAAACATTTCTTCCAGTCTGTGTGTCTATGAGAAAAATGCTTAGTAAATTAGGCCCTTAGATTGTAAGCCCTCTAGGGATAGGAAAATATCATACCTAAATATAACTTGTCTTGAGCTCAGGTTCAGAAAAGCAAGTAATTAAATCTGAAATCCAAATCCTTTGCTATAATACTAATCTGTGCACTCAAGGTATTGGCAGAAATATGTCCTTCCTTGGCTGATGTACAGCACTGGAGGATCTGATCCAGGAATGGAGCTGGGGTGTGCAGTTTCAAGGTCAGTTTAAAATATATATATATATATATTTTTTTTTTTCAATTGTAGTTCTCTCCTTGGTAGCAAACTGAAACCTCTACAAACCAGAAATTCAAAAAATCATACAATTACAATGTTTGAGTTTTAAAATGAGCCTAGAAGCACAGGTGGCATACTCTCAAGATTTTACAGTTAGGATTTCTCGGTGTGAAAAAAAGCTTAAAAGGAATGAGTAAACTCTGTGTATCCTTGAGGAAAGACATTATATTTTGACACCATGTAAAAAATATGGAGGATTTAATAGATCAGTTTGACAAACTAAAGAGTAACAAATCACCGAGACCAGATGGCATCCACCTCAGAATTCTAAAAGAACTAAAACATGAACTCACTAACCTGTTACTAGTAATCTGTAACCTATAATTTAAAATAGCCATGATTCCTGAAAACTGGAAGGTTTCCAATGTGACGCTGATTTTTAAAAAGGGCTCCAAGGGTGATTCGGCAAACTATAAACTGGTGAGCCTGATGTCGGAGCTGGGCAAAACAGTACAAGCTATTCCTAAAAAAAAAAATCATTGGCCATATAAATAGACATGACTTAACAGAGAAGAGTCAATACCTGCCAATAACTGGAGAGGGACCGTCGCTAATTAACAAGACATTGGAGGGGGGTGGAGTAGACGAAACTCCGTTTACAGAAGACGATGTATGGGAAGAGCTAGGAAATCTGAAAGTGGACAAAGCCATGGGGCTTGATGAGATTCATCCCAGGATACTGAGGGAGCTCAGAGATGTGCTACCAGGTCCGCTGCAAGACCTGTTCAACAGATCCCTGGAAACGGGAGTGGTGCCGCAAGACTGGAGAAGAGCAGTGGTGGTCCCACTTCACAAGAGTGGGAGCAGAGAGGAGGCTAGAAACTACAGGCCAGTTAACCTCACCTCAGTGGTGGGAAAATTAATGGAGACTCTGCTGAAGGAAAGGATAGTGAGCTATCTACAATCCAGTGGGTTGCTTGACCCAAGGCAGCATGGATTCACAGGGGAAGGTGCTGTCAGACAAATCTGACTGATTTTTTTGATCGGGTGACTAAAGAATTGGATTGAGAAAGAGCGCTCAATGTGATCTACTTGGATTTCAGCAAAACTTTTGATACAGTCCCGCACAGGAGGCTTATGAATAAAATGAGAAGCTTGGGAGTAAGTGCAAAGGTGTTGAAGTGGATAACAAACTGGTTGACGGATAGAAGGCAGCATGTGATGGTAAATGGAACCTACTCTGAAGAGAGAATGGTGTTAAGTGGAGTGCTACAGGGATCACTGTTGGGACGGGTTCTGTTCAATATCTTTGTGAGCGACATTGCGGAAGAAATAGAAGGTAAAGTTTGTCTATTTGCGGATGATACTAAGATCTGCAACAGAGTGGACACGCCGGAAGGAGTAGAGAGAATGAGACATGATTTAAGGAAGCTTGAACGGTGGTTGAAGATATGGCAGCTGGGATTCAATGCCAAGAAGTACAGAGTCATGTATCTGGGGTGCAGTAATCCAGAAGAGCTGTATGTGATAGGGGTGAAGGTACATGGAACAAGAAAGGGACCTTGGGGTGAAAGTGTCTAGTGATCTGAAGATGGCAAAGCAATGTGACAAGGCGATAGCTAAAGCCAAAAGAATGCTGGGCTGTATAGAGAGAGGAATAACCAATAAGAAAAAGAAGGTGATAATGCCCTTGTTCAAGTCCTTGATGAGGCCTCACCTGGAGTACTGTGTTCCGTTCTGGAGACCGTATCTCAAAAGGGACAGAGACTGAGAGGAGAGGATCACCTTACTGGTGGCTGAAAGGAATCAGTAAGTTTTGCTTGGGAAATTTTTTTAAAAGTATTGGGGACAAGTAAATTATTGGGGTATATTATTTAGTGTGTTTGTGTGTTTGTGCTTTAAATAGTCAGTAAGGCAACTAATAAATAGAAGTTAGTGTGTTTCTATTTCCCAACCCTCCCACCCCTAGCTCATCCTTTAATTTTTAGGCAGGTGCCACTTTCACACTAAAAAAAAAAAAACCAAATCAGACTTTTAACTTCACGAATTCCCCACACCTTATTGAGAGTTTGATCATTCCCCTGTAGGCCACTACCAGACATATAGGGGCAGATTTTCAAAGTGTTACGCATGTAAGATACAGGTGTAACCCCCAAAAAGCTGCCCCTTCCACCCCTGCGCGCGCCGACCCTATCTTGCAAAGGTTCGGCAGTGCACGCAAGTCCCGGGGCTTTCCTGGGGGGGCATGTCGGGGGGCAAGTCGTGGCTGGTGCATCATCGGGGGGGCGTTACGGGCTGGGCCTTGGGCGTGGTTCTGCCTAGGGGCGTACCGGGGGTGTGGCCGCAGCCTCCGGACCAGCCCCCGGACCGGAACATGGCGAGCCGGCAGCCGGCTGGTGCACGCAAGTTACGCCTGCCTCGGGCAGGAGTAACTTGTAAAATAGAGGTGGGGGGGAATTAGTTAGGGCTGGGGGGTGGGTTAGATAGGGGAAGGAAGGGAATGGAGGATGGCTGCGCGGCTCGGCGCGCGCAGGCTGACGATTTTGCGCAGCCTTGCGCGCACCGACCCTGTATTTTATAACATGTGCGCGGCAGCGCACACATGTTATAAAAACGGGAGATTTGTTCACACCGGGATGCACAAACAAATCTACTCCTGCATGCACCTTTTAAAATCTACCCCATAGTGAATACACTAATACATTTAAAGAACCCTAATTAGACACATTCCTTTTCCCATAGCAACCTAAAACAACCAGAAACTGAATAAATTTGAGATGAAGACAGCAGTCCAGCAGCAAGAGGGGGACCTCCCAGTCTTTTGCATCGAGTGTCACATGTATGATTTTTTACCTGCCAGTGAAAAGTGTACGTGTGCATCCTATGGAAAGAGCTTCTGTCTCTCAGAGAACGAGTCCGATCTATGGAGGCTAGAGTGGCAGACCTGGAGGAGCTGAGGCAGACAGAAAGGTATATAGATGAGACCTTCAGGGACATAGAAGCCAAGTCCCAACTTCAGACTGGCAGCCCTGGTTATGCCTTGGAGGAAGAAGGTCTCATGATCGGAGTGCATCAATCTGGTACAGCAGGAAAGGATCTTGTAGCAAGGACCTGCTCTCCAGGTGGTGCATTGCCCTGTCGCACTGAGGATGTGTCTCCCATGGCTACTGCCCAGTAGGAAAGAGTTAGGTTGGCCATCACAGTTGGTGATTCGATTATTAGGAATGTAGACAGCTGGGTGGCTGGTGGGCGTGAGGATCACCTGGTAACATGCCTACCTGGAGCGAAGGTGGCGGACCTCACGCGGCACCTAGATAGGATTTTAGATAGTGCTGGGGAGGAGCCGGCTATCATGGTACATGTGGGCACCAACAACATAGGAAAATGTGGGAGGGAGATTCTGGAAGACAAATTTAGGCTCTTAGGTAGAAAGCTGAAATCCAGAACCTCCAGATTAGCATTCTCTGAAATGCTCCCTGTTCCACACGCAGGTCCCCAAAGGCAGGCAGAGCTCCGGAGTCTCAATGACTGGGTGAGATGATGGTGCAAGGAAGAGGGATTCAGTTTTGTAAGGAACTGGGGAACCTTTTTGGGAAGGGGAGTCTTTTCTGAAGGGATGGGCTCCACCTTAACCAGGGTGGAACCAGGCTGCTGGAGATAGAGCAGTGTTATGGTTGTGAGTGTTTTGGTGGATCCTTGGGTGCTATGGGAGATGACCACACCCACGGAGAGGAGCCCCGTGAGTAGCCCACAGCACTGGGATAGACTGTTAATGCACAAAACACAGTTAGTTCTTTATTAAACAGCTTGAAGAGAGCCACCAGAGGTGGCAGTAGTAAGGCAGTCTGGTAGTTACAGTCTCAGGGACCTGGGCAGAGGGAGCCCTTCTCTCCTTGATGATGATAGGAGGTTCTGCAGCAGGTTTCCCAGCTAGGAGATACTGTGGATGAGATAGACTGAGAGTTAGAGAACTCACTAGGTGTTTGCTGTTGATATGCAATTCCACCAGGTATGTTGAAGATGGTACAGGCACCGAGGCAGGGAGAGCAGGCCCTCGAGGAGCGAGTGCCTGTTCCCTTGTAAGACACCTGAAATAAAGCAGAGGGCCCCCGAGGAGCAGGTACCCAGGTTAGTAGTTACCCCGAAGGGCAGAGAAAGAGCTTCCAGCAGCAGCACGGAAGCGGCAGAGTAGCGTAGACAAGAACGAATTCGAGTCCTTGCTAACTAGTAAAGGTAATATACCCGGACGGCATGACGTCAGGATGAGGGAATGCCCTCGAGGTTTGCGCCAAGGGTGGTATAAAGAAGTGGGGTGCACGCGCGAACCCTAGTAGGAACCAGGAAGGTGCAATGGCGGGAGGCTGCACCATAGCCGTTCCGGGGACGCTGGAGAGGTTGGCTTGTAGATGCTGTGGTAGCCATCTTTCCTAGGTAAGCGGGAGGAGCCATGAATAAGGTGAGGCAAATGGGGCGAAGCCGTCCACCACCAATGGACGCAACAGTACCCCCCTTCAAAGGGCATTTATGCTGTTTCCTACCAGGTCTTGGTTTTTGAGGATGCAATTTATGGAAATCCTGTAGCAACTCTTTATCCAGGATATTAGTCATTGGTGTCCAAGAGTTTTCTTCAGGGCCATACCCTTCCCATACTCTGCCTCGTTTTTTCACATCGTGAACTGCGTTTACTTTGTATTCGATGTTTTCTTCTGGATCAATAGATGTAGCTTCAGGTATCTAGTTGGAGAACTCACTAAGGATCAAAGGCTTCAATAATGTGATGTGGAATGCATTGTGGATCTTTAATGTAGATGGTAGCTTCAGACTGTAAGTGAGATTGCCCAGTCATCGGAGAATGGGAAATGGTCCAACGAAGAAAGAAGCGAAGTGAGCTGAAGGAAGTTTAAGTCAAAGATACAGGAAGACAGAGAGGAGGAGAAAGAGTGGTGAGACCTAAGAAGAGTCCTCCCGCAGGACTTAGGTCTGCCAGTTTCCAAGACATATAGGGCAAGTTTGGACAGCATGGCCAGCTTGTCCACAGTACATACACAGCCCCAGTTTCTTCCGCGTTCTTCTCTCTTTTGATGTCAGATTGCTGCGGCCTAATTGCATAGGTTCTTCTTCGCTGGCTACTGGAACCGAAGGGACATACCTGGGTGTGGACTTAACTCGAACTTCACCCTGAAAGGGTTTTCTGGGAGTCTTAGTCTCTTGAACCTTGTCGCGAAGTCGGCGATCAATCCTTGTTGCCAATTTCACTAGTTCAGTCAAGGTCTCAGGCATCTCACGAACGGCGAGCTCGTTTTCAGACGAGAGCTCAGTCCTTCAAAGAAGAGGGTCTTCAGGCATCTCGGGTCCCAGGATAATTCAGATGCCAGTGTCTTGAATATGATAGTGAAGTCAGCTAGTGGTTTATTATCTTGCTTCAGGTGAACCAAGGAAGATCCTGCAATGGTATGACAGACAGGGTCATCGAAAACTGACAAACCGTTCGAGAAATCCTTCAAGATCATAAAGAATCAGATCCTCACGCTCCCACAGCGAAGAGGCCCACGACAATGCTCGTCTGTCCAGATACGACAGGATATAAGTGCTCTTGGCATATGCTGTGGGAAAGTGGCCAGGTTGCAATGAAAAGTGCATGCAACAATGGTTAAGGAAGCCTCTGCATCTCCAAACTTCTCCCGCGAAGCGGGTAGGAGCTGATAGAGGCACAGTAGTCTTGACAGTCAACTCAGCCGGTTTAGCTTCTTTACCTGGGGTGGAAGGCGAGTGCATCTGTGTGTGCAGTAGGTTGAATGCAGCAGTCAGAACCTCCAGCGCAGTCTGCTATTTGGAGATCTGCTGGGCCAGGCCTGAAATGGCCTGCAACGCAGTGAACTGAGCCGGATCCATGGAGTTAGCAATCTGTTATGGTTGTGGGTATTTTGGTGGATCCTTGGGTGCTGTGGGAGATGACCACACCCACGGGGAGGAGCCCCATGAGGAGCTACAGCACTGGGCTAGACTCGTAATGCACAAAACACAGTTAGTTCTTTATTAAACAGCTTGAAGAGAGCCACCAGAGGTGGCAGTAGTGAGGCAGCCAGGTAGTTGCAGTCTCAGGGACCTCGGCAGAGGGAGCCCTTCTCTACTTGATGATGATAGGAGGTTCCGCAGCAGGTTTCCCAGCTAGGAGATACTGTGGATGAGATAGACTGAGAGTTAGAGTACTCACTAGGTGTTTGCTGTTGATATGCAATTCCACCAGGTATGTTGAAGAAGGTACAGTCACCAAGGCATGGAGAGCAGGCCCTCGAGGAGCGAGTGCCTGTTCCCTGTAAGGCGCCTGAAATAAAGCAGAGGGCCCCCGAGGAGCGGATATCCATGTTAGCAGTTACCCCAAAGGGCAGAGACCGAGAGCTTCCAGCAGCAGCATGGAAGCGGCAGAGTACTGTAGACAAGAACAAATTTGAGTCCTTGCTAACTCAATGAGCTAGCAAACTAGTGAAGGTAATATACCCAAATGGCGTGACATCAGCATGAGGGAACGCCCTCGAGGTTTGCGCCAAGGGTGGTATAATGACGTGGAATGCGCGCGTGCATGCACCCTAGTAAGTACCTGGGAGGAGCAATGGCGGGAGGTTGCACCATAGCTGTTCTGGGGACGCCGGAGAGATCGGCTTATAGACGCTGTGGTAGCCATTTTCCTAGGTAAGCAGGAGGAGCCGTGAATAAGGTGAGGCAAACGGGGTGAAGCAGTCTAGCACTGACGGATGCAACAAGCAGCTTTTAAACTATAACAAAGGGGAAAGCCGATAGTCGCTCAGCAGCGCATGGTTCGGAAGGAGGTATCTTCAAAGAATACTAATGACACATTAGAATTAGGGCATCCCACCCAACAGTGAGGTGGTCCAAGTGCCTGTAATTAAAAACTCACCTGAGCTAAAAGATTCCAATTTATCCCTATCAATTAAAAAGTAGAATGAAAATACAAACAAAAAACACACTTTGAAATGTTTGTATGCTAATGCCAGAAGTCTAAGAAGTAAGATGGGAGAATTAGAATGTATAGCAGTAAACAATGACATACACTTAATTGGCATCTCAGAGACATGGTGGAAGGAGGATAACCAATGGGCCAGTGCTATACCGGGATACAAATTATATCGCAATGACAGAGAGGAGCATCTGGGAGGCTGGGTGGCACTTTATGTCCGGGATGCCATAGAGTCCAACAGGATAAAGATACTGCATGAGACTAAATGCACAATTGAATCTTTATGGGTAGAAATCCCTTGTGTGTTGGGGAAGAGTATAGTGATAGGAGTATACTGCCATCCACCTGGCCAAGATGGTGAGACAGATAGTGAAATGCTAAGAGAAATTAGGGAAGCTAACCAAATTAGTAGTGCAGTAATAATGGGAATTTTCAATTACCCCAATATTGACTGGGTAAATGTAACATCGGAACATGCTAGAGAGAAAGTTCCTGGATGGAATAAATTACAGTTTTATGGAGCAATTGGTTCTGTAACCGGCGAGACAAGGAGCAATTTTAGATCTAATTCTCAGTGGAGCACAGGGTTTTGGTGAGAGAGGTAACGGTGGAGGGGCCGCTTAGCAATAGTGATCATAATATGATCAAATTTGGATTAAAGACTGGACGGGAGACAGTAAGCAAAATCCATGGCTCTAGTGCTAAACTTTCAAAAGGGAAACTTTGATTAAATGAGAAAAATAGTTAGAAAAAAACAAAGGAGCAGCTACAAAGGTAAAAAGTGTGCAAGAGGCGTAGACATTGTTAAAACAATACCATCCTAGAAGCACAGTCCAGAGGTATTCCAAACATTAAGAAAGGTGGAAGGAAGGCAAAACGATTACTGGCATGGTTAAAAGGTGAGGTGAAAGAAGCTATTTTACCCAAAAGATCTTCATTCAAAAATTGGAAGAAGGATCCAACAGAAGAAAATAGGATAAAGCATAACCATTCGTAAGTTAAATGTAAGACATTTAACCTCCTTCCAGCCTGCAAGGGAGTCAGTTGACTCCCTTGCAGGCTGGAAGGAGGATAACCAATAGGGCAGTGCTATATCAGGGTACAAATTATATCGCAATGATAGGGAGGATCAACTTAGTGGGGGTGTGGCACTTTATGTCCGGGAGGGTATAGAGTCCAACAGGATAAAGATCATACAAGAGACTAAATGCTCAGTAGAATCTATATGGGTAGAAATCCCATGTGTGTTGGGTAAGAGTATAGTGATAGGAGTATACTACTGTCCACCTAGACAAAATGGTCAGACAGATGATGAAATGCTAAGAGAAATCAGGGAAGCTATCCAATTTGGCAGTGCAATAATAGTGGGAGATTTCAATTACCCCAATATTGACTGGGTAAATGTAATATCAGGTCTTGCTAGAGACATAAAATTCCTGGATGTAATAAATAACTGCTTCATGGAGCAATTGGTTCAGGAAACAACAAGAGAGGGAGCTATTTTAAAATTAATTCTTAGTGGAACACAGGATTTGGTAAGAGAGGTAACTGTGGTGGGGCCACTTGGCAACAGTGATCATAACATGATCAAATTTAAACTAATAACTGGAAGGGGGACAATAAGTAAATCTGCAGCTCTAACACTAAACTTTCAAAAGGGAAACTTTGATAAAATGAGGAAAATAGTTAGAAAAAAACTGAAAGGTACAGCTGCAAAAGATAAAAGTGTTCAACAGGCATGGACGTTGTTTAAAAATACAATCCTAGAGGCGCAGTCCATATGTATTCCACACATCTCGAAAGGTGGAAGGAAGGCAAAACAATTATCGTCATGGTCAAAAGGTGAGGAGAAAGAGGCTATTTTAGCCAAAAAAAATCCTACAAAAATTGGAAGAAGGATCCATCTGAAGAAAATAGGTTAAAACATAAGCATTGTCAAGTTAAGTGTAAAACATTGATAAGACAGGTGAAGAGGGAATTTGAAATGAAGTTGGCCAAAGAGGCAAAAACTCATAATAAAACCTTTTTAAAATATATCCAAAGCAAGAAACCTGTGAGGGAGTTGGTTGGACCATTAGATTTCCGAGGGTGTTAAAGGGGCTCTTAGGGAAGATAAGGCCATTGCAGAAAGACTAAATGAATTATTTGCTTCTGTGTTTACTAATAAGGATGTTGGGGAGATACCAGTTCCGGAGATGGTTTTCAGGGATGATGAGTTGGACGAACTAAACAAAATCCCTGTGAACCTGGAAGATGTAGTAGGCCAGATTGACAAACTAAAGAGTAGCAAATCACCTGGACCGGATGGTATGCATCCTAGGGTACTGAAGGAACTCAAAAATGAAATTGCTGATCTATTAGTTAAAATTTGTAACTTATCATTACAATCATCCATTGTACCTGAAGACTGGAGGGTGGCCAATGTAACCCCAATATTTAAAAAAGGCTCCAGGGGTGATCCAGGTAACTATAGACCAGTGAGCCTGACTTCAGTGCTGGGAAAAATAGTGGAAACTATTCTCAAGATCAAAATTGTAGAGCATATAGAAAGACATGGTTTAATGGAACACAGTACACATGGATTTACCCAAGGGAAGTCTTGCCTAACAAATCTGCTTCATTTTTTTGAAGGGGTTAATAAACATGTGGATAAAGGTGAATCAGTAGATGTAGTGTATTTGGATTTTTAGAAGGCATTTGACAAAGTCCCTCATGAGAGGCTTCTAAGAAAACTAAAAAGTCATGGGATAGGAGGTGATGTACTTTCGTGGATTACAAACTGGTTAAAAGACAGGAAACAAAGAGTAGGATTAAATGGTCATTTGTCTCAGTGGAAAAGAGTAAACAGTGGAGTGCCTCAGGGATCTGTACTAGGACCTATGCTTTTCAATACATTTATAAATGATCTGGAAAGGAATACGACGACTGAGGTAATCAAATTTGCAGATGATACAAAATTATTCAGAATAGTTAAATCACAAGCAGATTGTGATAAATTGCAGGAGGACATTGTGAGACTGGAAATTGGGCATCCAAATGGCAGACGAAATTTAATGTGGATAAGTGCAATGTGATGCATATAGGGAAAAATACCCATGCTATAGTTACACAATGTTGGATTCCATATTGGGAGCTACCACCCAGGAAAGAGATCTAGGCGTCATAGTGGTTAATACATTGAAATCGTCAGATCAGTGTGCTACGGCAGTCAAAAAAGCAAACAAAATGTTAGGAATTATTAGGAAGGCAATGGTGAATAAAACAGAAAATGTCATAAAACCTCTGTATCTCTCCACGATGAAACCACACCTTAAATACTGTCTACAATTCTGGTCGCCGCATCTCAAAAAAGATATAGTTGCGATGGAGAAGGTACAGAGAAGGGTGACCAAAATGATAAAGGGGATGGAACAACTCCCCTATGAGGAAAGACTAAAGAGGTTAGGACTGTTGAGGTTGGAGAAGAGACGGCTGAGTGGGATATGATAGAGGTGTTTAAAATCACAAGAGGTCTACAAGGGTAAATGTGAATTGGTTACTTACTCTTTCGGATAATAGAAGGACTAGGGGGACACGTCATGAAGTTAGCATGTAGCACATTTAAAACTAATTGGAAAAAGTTCTTTTTCACTCAACGCACAATTAAACTCTGGATGTGGTTGGTGCAGTTAGTGTAGCTGGGTACTTGCCAGGTTCTTGTAGCCTGGATTGGCCACTGTTGGAAACAGGATGCTGGGCTTGATGGACCCTTGGTCTGACCCAGTATGGCAATTTCTTATGTTCTTAGAAGGGCAACAAAAATGGTGGGGGGGGGGGGGTCTCCATCAATTGCTTATGAGGAGAGGTTGAAGGACCTAAATATGTATACTCTGGAGGAGTGGAGGTGCAGGGGAGATATGATACAGACCTTCAGATACCTTAATGATGCACAATTAACAAACCTTCTCCATTGGAAAGAAATTAAGAGAATCAGGGGTCATGAAATGAAACTCCAGGGAAGAAGACTCAGAACCAACATCAGGAAATATTTCTTTACAAAGAGGGTGGTGGATGCCTGGAATGCCCTTCCAGAGGAGGTGGTGAAGACAAAAACAGAAAACGATTTCAAAGGGGCATGGGATAAACACTGTGGATCCCTAGGGACTAAAGGATGGAAATGAAGGTGGAAGTGCATGGGGGTAACTTGCTGTGTGGTGGTTGCTTCCCTTAACCAATAGGCCTTCATGCTGTTGATGCATCTCCAGTATTGCTCTCTGCTCCAGTATTATTCTTTGCTTTAATGGTAGGGGGGAAAAAGGGGGGGGGAGGGGGGAAATCAGACTCAGACAGCAACCAACAAGGATACTAAATTTTAAGGTCTGGGAAAACAAATAAGCATGGGGATAACTTGCTGATGTGGCTGTTACTACCCTTAAACAATAAGCCTGATAACTTTTGATGCTACCACAAGCTTCCTGGGCAGACTAGATGGACCGTTTGGTCCTTTTCTGCCATCATTTCTATGTTTCTATGGTTTCAGCAAGGGGAAGTCTTGTCTTATCAAATTAGATCTTTATTAAATTTCAAATATATCAATCAAGTTAACTTTGATCAAAAGAAACACATGGCAAAGAATATATTAACAATTTACAAAAAATTATTCCAAATAGGAAAAAAACAAATCACATGCATTTGTCACTATTTTAGATCACAACAGAGGAGAGAATTAAAAAAAAAAGAAAATTTTTAACAACTGAATTCCACTGTTTACTTATACATGTCCTGTGTATAAGTTTTAGATTGTTTTGAAGGTGTAAATAAATATCCAGATAGAGGTGAGCCTGTTGATATAGTGTACCTGGATTTCTAGAAAGCATCTGACAAAGTCCCTCATGAGAAACTCCTCAGAAAATTACTAAGTCATGGGACAGGCGGCTCTGTTGGAGACAGGGGGTGCTGGGCTCGATGGACCTTGGTCTGACTTAGCATGGCAGTTTACATTCTTCTTCTCATCCACATTTCATTAGCAGGAACAAATGTGGCAGTTTGTGCCTGGTCAGCATGCCCTTCCCTGGGCTGACTGAAAAAAGAGCGGCCAGGGGCTGGTCTGATGGCCCCCGTGGCAGTGGGGGACCTGGGTTTGGTTCCCGAGCCTGGCTTCTACCCCAGGGGCCAGCCGAGATCGGTAATGCTGCAGAGGCAGCGTTCACAGCCCCCCAGGTAGCACAGGGGCAGGGGAGCTTCAGCCACTGCACAATGGCAAGCGCCGAGTGGCTGAACTCGGCTGCAAGCATGCAAAGGAAACAAGATACAGACTTCTCCAGTCCTGGCTTTGGCCCCCACTGCCTTTGTGGACTTGTAGACCCCCTGCTATGTTGAACAAAGCTAACCATATAGATCCATGCCCAGGAAGACAAACCGAGCCAGTCCTGGTTTTACTCCACAGCCATGCAAGGAGATGTAGTTCTGCTTTTCCTATGGACCTCAATTGGGAAATCAGAAGTGTACCTCCCAGTATGCAAGGGGGTAAAACCAGGACTGGCCTCCAGACTTGGACCTATATAATCACCCTTTAAACTCCCAAGTCCATACATGCACTGGGAGTAAAACCAGGACAGGCTTGGCCTGTTCCTTCTCATAGGAAGCTCACTGGTCACCTAAAACTAAAATGTTGATTTGTAGATTCCCTCCCTTCCCCCCAAGGCCTCAGTGGAGCAGGCTGGAAGATTCTTTCCTTTCCCGGCTTCCAGTCGATGCTTTCTTCCTGCCTGCTGGGCTGTGCTCTGCTCCATTCCAGAAGATCCTGGTCGTCTCCTTTCCAGTGCTGATCGCTGGTTTTCTTCCTTCCCTTCTTCCCTCTGCTAGCTAGTGCTTCCCCTTTCTTTCAAATTTTGTCAGATTTTCTGTTTGGTTGTGTTTTTTTTTTTATTTGTCGCCGTGTTTCTTTTTCATCCTGACATTCTGTCGGCCTGGGGTTGGGAGCTGTGCCCTGCCCTCTCCAGCCTCTGCTTGCTTTTTTTTCAGAAATGAATGTGTGTCTCCTGGACATGTTTTACTTTTGATTCTTTTGTATTTCATTTTAATGTTAACTGAATTATCAACACTTTTGAGGGACACAAGAATCCATCTGTAGCTAAGATCTGAACTTTACACAATTGGCATTACTGCTCCCAAGCCTCAAACTGGTATTAATGAAAACCCCTTCGTATGTGGGGTTTTCAATAACATCACACCCAGATTCTCCATGATAAAGCTTTGGAATAAATTTAAAAAAATAATAATTTGCATTTTCACCCTGGATTGGGCCTAGTCAGTTAGTCAGACCACAGTCTTGTCCACACCATGAATCCTAGCCTCTTTCACTACTTCCTACCTAACCCCCCCCCCCCCCCCCCCCCAAACCCGCATGCATCACTGGCCATAGTTAGGGTGCTTTGGAGTTCAGCATCACACCTCCCCTGCTCTAGCAACTACTTCAGTGCTGCTAGGGTCTCCTGCATGCAGAATACCTGAGAGTGCAAAGGAGACCTCCGCTCAGTCCTTGCTTTCAGGGTGCACTGCCATATTTAGAGCTAGGGTTACTTCCTCACCCAGATCAAGCCATAGACAGAGGCTGAGCCAGTCCTGCTTGGGCCACCCTGCACACATAGGGCTGTACTTCCACTTTTACCTAATAATCTGGTCTAGCTCAGTCTCTTCGGGCTGAACTGGGTGAGCAAGTAATCCTCTCCGTAGGTGCCCACTTCTTCATCTGCAATTGGGGCTCTAGGTTCCGACATGTATCAGGGCGGGGAGGTCACAAAGGCCGAACTGTTGCACAAAGTCTCTCCAGAGACTGGCATGCTCTGCCATGCCCCTGACTGTGCCTGAGCCTCCTGCAAAAATAAGCAAAATCGCCAGCTGAAAACCCTTGAGAAGCTTCCAAACATCCGTGAAGGCCCTTGAACCCGTGCAGCCTGGTTTTAAAAAGCATTTACACACTTAAAATTGGCTTTTGCATATGTAAATGCACTTTACCCATGTAGGTGGGCTTTTGAATGCTGCTACAATTGAATTGTCCACAGATTATACATGTGGAAGTGCCCTTTAGGTGCCTAAATGGCTTTTTAAAGTTGCTCTGATAGTATGTTACCCGTACACCTGTGACTCCTTTTAAAATTACCTCCTTGAAGTGCAGCCTGAGGTTTAGCAGACATCTCACACCTGCCACTACGTCGATATCTGTAGATGAAAACACGATAAGCAGAAGCCTCCCCACGTAATAAATATGTATAACAAATAATAAACACAGGAGAACATTACAATGTGTGTTAAATTGAAACCAACAACATGTTAATAATAATGTAAAGGAGGCATCAAACGTGGAGCTTCACCGAGATTTTTTTCAAAGTGAAGCAACTCCACCCCATGTACACCCCCTTGCGCGCGCCGACCCTGGATTTTATAACATGCGCGCAGTAGCGCGCGCATGTTATAAAATCGGGTGTACATTTGTGCGCGCCGGGTAGCGCACACAAATGTACCCCACGCGCGCTCGTTTAAAAATCTGCCCCTTAGTGTATCATGGAATGGTTTATTTATTTATTTTTATTTATTTAACTCTTTTCTATACCGACCTTCATGGTCATAACCATATCAGATCGGTTTACACAGAACAAGGGGGTATAACTTTAACAAATCATTTAACAACACGGAGCAAAGTTACAATCAACAGGGTGGAATAACTTGGAGGCTAGGATAGCCGAAAAAAAAGGAAAGGGGGAGGTGGTTAACAAAGAACAAATGAGATTAAGAATTAGGAGATTAAACGTATTAGATACTTAGTAGGAGGTTCCTGGTTGCATAACTAGCGAGGTATGGCTAAAGGCCATTTGTATGTTTCTGAGGGTTAAGGGAACATATGGTTAATATGGTTAAAACATATTTAATGATGCCACATTGTCACTTGGTCACCTGGGCTGAGTATTAATCGGAGGAGCTGAGTAACTCTTTGACTGGCAATGTGGCATCATTAATTATGTTTTAACCATTCCATGATACACTAAGGGCCGGTTTTTCGGAGGATTTACGCACGTAATCGGGCTTACGCACGCCTGGCCTATTTTCAAAAGGCCCGGCGAGGCGCATAAAACCCCGGGACGCGTGTAAGTCCTGGGGCTTTACTAAAGGGGCGGGAAGGGGGCAGGGCGGGCGCAGGGCTAGAGGCTCCAGGCGCAGTGGCCATTTGCCGCTGTGCTTGGGATCGCCCGCTGGCAGCCAAAAAACGAAAAAGGTAGGGGGAAGAGTGCGGGGGAGCTAGGGGAAGGGAAGGTGGGGGGGGGGGGGAGGGAACGGGGGAAGGCAGCGCGGCTTGGCGCGTACGCCCACTCGCACCCTTTTAAAATCTACCCCTAAGCATTTATTTGGACACTTTTTGCTTTGAAGTAAAAAGGAACCAAAAGCCGTTTTTGGCAAACTCTGACATGGGGTGGAGTTACTTCACTTTGAATAAAATCTCGGTGAAGCTCCACGTCTGATGCCTTCTTTACATTATTATTAACATGTTGTTGGTTTCAGTTTAAACACACATTGCAATGTTCTCCTGTGTTTATTAAATGATATCAAATCCCAACCTCCTCCTGTATAATTACGCTCCCAGTTTTGTTTCTTTCTATAAGTTCACTGAGGAAAGGGGCTAAATCCAGACCTGGTGCTGCACGCCACAGATGGAAAAAGCACTGTCGCACCTCGACGACGCAGTGTGTTTCTCCTTATGACTCAGAGCCTGGAGCGGCTTGCACAGCAAGATGAAATTATCACAGTATAATAACGAATTAGACATTAGGCTGCAGCGAGCTTCAATTAATCACTAATGATTTGCATCTCCTCCATCCGCCTTAATAAAGCCCCCCTCCCCCAACCCATAGAAGGAGGGGAAGGAAAGCTGCCCTGCTTACAGTCAGTGTCTGCAAGCTTAGGCCAATGACTCATCTGTGATGACTGATTTGTGCTTCTTTGCTCTGTCTGGAATATCCTCCATGTCATACCTGTGCTCCTCCTCCAGAAAAATGTTGTTTCCATGGAACGACAGACTCCTGTTTGCCAAACTGTGCACTAAAATCAAATGTCTGGTGTTGTGTCTGCAAGAGACACACAAGAACCGACCAGCAATCCACCATAAATACCTGGTATGAAGCTGGTGTCTGAAAGACCACATGAAGGCTGTGTCTGACCTGCCTATTGAAACATCATCAATGACTGATGATAATGACATTGAGATTTTAAATGTAAAATTAAGGGTGCTTTGAGTAGGTTCTCTGTGATGCCAGACTAGTTTGGTAGTGGTGGAAAAACAGAAAGATAATTACAGATGACACTGGTGGCCTGGCATGGGCCAGGTGGGGTTCAGCGACTGCCACTGGTGGTCCAGCACGGGAACAGCCAGCCAATATTTTCCAGTTTTCAGGAAGGGCTCACACAGAAAACGTGGCAAAAATGTGCCAGCCCTCTCATCAAAACAGTGGCGATGAGAGAGCCAGCATGGAGCCTTCATCTCTGCATACTGCAGCAACGAGTGCTGATGAGGAAGATGCCGAGTGGGAGGAGCAGGAAAGCAAGCACCATCTCACATACTGCAGTGACAAGCAACAACATGGCAGTGATCAGGGACTGTCACTGGTGGTCCAGCCTGGCAGCAGACTGCAGGATATTCATTGGTGAACTGGCATGGGACCGAGATGGGTGCAGATGGTGTGAACGATGGTGCAGGGTAGGTTTGGGTATAGAAAAAGTCGATGGGAGTCAGCGTGGTGTGAACTTGCCTCAAGGATAGTGCATGTATCTGTGGCCATCAGCTCTGCCTCTGCCTCGCTCAACCATCCTCCTATCCACTCTGTCACCCTCATCCTCTCCCCTATTTGCACTCCTTCTGTCATGCTCCATACTCACCACAGTCATGAACACTCATTCTGGTCTTTCGGGAACCTAAACAAGCAGACAAAAAGACAGACAATTACAGACAAACAATCAGATGCACTCAAAAGACCCGCTCACTCTAATAACACAGACAAAATAAAAGGAAAAGGAAAGGGATACAGCAAGGAAGAAACAAAAGAAATCACTCAGCGGTTGCAAAAGAACACCTCCAGCAGCTCCAATATCTCTTAACAGGCGGCACAGACATCCGTGGAAGGAGCTGCAAGGAGGAGTGTCCCAGAAAATCTGATGGACATCTATGCACACCAATTATACCTCACGTCTGTGTTATTTGATTGTTGGGTGCCCCACGCCAACATCCCCAGCTTCAGGAGAGGACCTGACTGAATGTGACTTGTCTTGATTAACAGACTTACTGATTTCATATGCAAAGTATTAACTGAAGTTATTTCTAAGACATCTCAACAGGTCAATACTGCATGTTGCACATGGAATACAGCCAGGAGATGCTGTTTTAATCCAAAACTTTCTCTGAGTCAACACCTTAGAAACATGCTGGGAGGGACTCTATCAAGTTCTGCTCACAACAACACTGATGGCCACAAAAAGTAAAGAGAAAAAAAACACATCTGTGGATCTGTGCTTCACATGTTAAAATCTGCAACCCTAGGCTAGGTCGAGAAGCAGACGAATTTGGGCCAGGAAGCAAAGCAGACGATTGGTGGACAAGGCTGAGAAGTAGACGAATATTTGCGATGAAGAGTGACACCGGGAATCGGCCCCCAGGTTTGTGTTCAGGCATGATAATTCCCCTTTTCAGCTTGCTGCCTTAAACAGTGGTTTGCAGTCCCATCATGGTATTCTTGTGATTTGCACTCGTGGACTAGTACTAAAGACCTATTCACATTCCAATTACACGTTAATCTAAGTACACACTGAGCCACTTCTCTGAACCTTACTAATTGTTGGACATGGCGTACAGTGTGGAATAAAAGGCAGTTGGCTATTTCCTGCTCTCTTCCCCTAGTGGGATCCACTCTGAATTCAGAACTACAAATGATTCTCAATGTCAATATTTCCTATTGCAACTTCTTGAGCCAAGTGTTGATGTATGCGTACAATGGATCAAGAGGAATAAAACGTTTCCCTTATTAGGCCCATCTGCAGTAAGACTATCACTTTATATTCTAATGGCCAAAGGCTTGAAACTGCTCTGACTGCCTTAGCCCCAATGGACTTTCTTATATTTGCCATTTGAATCAAAATCATTATATATTCATTTTTCAAATATTTTTTACTCCTTCAACAAGCTGCAGCTTATTCAATAAAAATGGGACTGGGACTTCTGGGACTTCCTAAGTATTGGCATCCAAACAGGTTTAGAGGTTTGGGAAAGAAACTGATGTGCATAATTGTCAGTATTGCAGTTATATTAATTTTCTTTTTCGCCTTATGCCTTGGCTATCAATGTGTGATAAATTCCTACTGGAAGTCCACAACCATTTTAATAGTTTCTACAATGTTATCAACCCCACTTCCTTTTGCTACTGAACTTTCTGATAAAAGATTCTCAGTCTGTTTTTATATCTCCTCCAAAGAAATAGGATTACAGATATTGCAAATTACCTTCAACTAACATGAGACTAGCCCTCAGCCTCTACCCCTATGAGGGGTAAGAATTCCAGCCTAACCCATTACTTCATGGGTTCAGCCTGCATAGGGTCATTCTAAGACATGAGATAGAGGCAAATGTTATTGGAGCTTGAGTCATATATTATACTAAATATGACAAAGAATGGAATGTAAAGGTGCTTTGACAAGGTTCTTTGTGAAACCAGACTAGTTTGGTGATGATGGAGAAACAGAAAAATAATTACAGCACAGTGAGATTGCACTGATCAGGCTTGTAGAAATAGCCAAGGCTGTTGAAATGCTAAAGTATGTTAAAGGTTAACCAGTATATTAAAGGTCAGCATTAAGTTTCATTTCAGCCTTCTGGGCTCAACTTACAAGAAATCATATGACTTACAAGAAAGCATTTTTATTAGCATATATGAGATAAAATTAAAATATTTAACAGTTAGAAAATGTTATGCAAACAAACTAACCCACTAGTATGCAAGTTTAGGGGAGGTGACATTTAACTGACTGGAATGGCTTGGAAATTCTGAGCTAGAAGTTTATTCTGCACTGTTTGGTAAGCTACACTGCTCCTATTATAAGATATCTTATAATAAAAGAAAATTACTTTTCTTTCACTGGCTGTTGGTATTAAGTGTTTACTAGTGCCCCCTATATTTGGGTGAAAGCAAACCAACTGACCCCAATTCATGACTTCAAGTTCCTTCAAAAGTAAACACTGGAAACAAAGTTATAACCCTGACCTCATCTTTGTCATCAATAACATTGCAGCACTAAACTACAGAAGTGTCATGACACACTCCTAACACCACCCCATCGCCATATAGGACCACCCAAGTCTGTCCATTTGTGACAGACAGTATCATTGCACTGTTTCAATTTCAAAAAAGCCAACTAGAAGAATCTTGCAGCATAACTTAAAGCAATGATAGATATAAAATCTAACCTGGAAAACTACAAAATATTTGTCAAGCTGGTACAACATAGTCATAAAAAAATATATCTCATGAGGCTGCAGAACAAACTGGCCACCATATACAACAACTTTATTTGAATGTACAAAATTGTTCCTTGTACAGGTGATAGTATCATAACAGCAGAAAAGCTTGCCTCTGGAATGGCATGGCAGAGCAATGCAAATCATGGTAGGAGCCGACCAAAAATACAGATATGATCCACAATAGTAAGAAAACTTGGTCCACAATCAAGAAAGTAAGCAATGATCCATAGAAGGCAGAACATACAATATAACAGCTAATCAGGTAGCAAAACAACTGTATGAAAATGGCAATCCGCCAAAAACAAATAAACCAAAAAAAAGTGCAAGAACGAGAAATCACGAAAAGAAAAACTTCAGTGACCAGATCACAACAGCAGAAATGGAAAATGCCAATGAAAAACAAGCAGACTGGCAAGGTCACAGGCCTTGATGACATCCACGCTAAACAGATTAATAAATCTGAACCAGCAACAAGGGAATGGCTTCTGAAACTGTTCAATTCCTATGCAAGAATAGATCACATTCTCAAGATCTGGAGACAAACACACATTGTTGCACCTTTGAAACTGGGTAAGGATCCCTTGGATGCCAGGAACGTTTGATCAAATTCCTTGCTTTGCCATCTAGACAAACATTATGCTCTCCCCAGTTTGGAAAAATGGATGAATTGCTCAAAATGCATGCTTTCTATTTTTGCTTTAAAAACTAAAAGTGTTTATGCTTGTTGATCATAAGACTATATTATTTCAACAAACTAAGTTACCAGTGGTGCTTTCCCTTTTGGATTTACAGTACAGTCCCCATGTTAATCTCAATCTTTTGGAGTTATCTGTTTGAATCGAATGTTTACATTCTTTGTGCCATGATAAGCGATTGTGTATTTGGCTGCTATTATTGTTTTCATATGTATTTGGAAAGTTTACTGCTTATTAACAAAATAAAAAATTCTACAAATTAAAAAAAACAAACTAAAAGTGATTACAGAAAGTAAACAAGCACATACACCGATAAATTTAGAATCCTTGGATTAAAATGAGTAAAAACTTTGAAAGGATAGAGAGAGCAAGAAATTCAAAAGTCATTTACGCAGGGCTGCCTTGAAAATGATGCACCCTCAATGTGGCTAAGGGGGTCATTTACTAAAGCGATCGCACGTGAAAAGTCCTTTTTGGCGTGCGATCACTAAATGTGGGTGGCGTCAAGTCAGGAAGAGGAGGGGTCAGGACGGCACCGGGGCGGACGCCGCTGACGGCGAAACGATAAGCTTCCGTATGCTGCCTATTTCGCTATCGCAGGACCGCCCCCCCCCCCCCCCCCCCCCCCGTACCGCAGGATTCAGAGAGCCCGGCGGTGTTAGCACAGAGAGAGGACGTTCCCGGGGAGCAGCCACGCCAGGAGAGGAAAGGTGCGCATGTGAATCGCACTTCCTAATCTGCATGAAAATCCTTCTTTTCCAAAAGCTGGTGCAGGCACCTTGGCAATTCTCAAAGGGAAAGCACACCACCCCCCTGAACCAAGGCTTCCCAAACCTGTCCTGGGGACCCCACAGCCAGTCGGGGTTTTCAGGATATCCACAACGAGATAAACTTGCATACCATGGAGACTCCGCAGATTTATTTCCTACATATTCATGGTGGATATCCTGAAAACCCGACTGCCTTGGATCCCTAGGACAGGTTTGGGAAGCCGTGCCCTGAACCACCGGTTAGAAACAAAACAATTGGGGGGTGGGGGGGGGGAGGAAGAACCCACTACTCAGACAGGATACAGGGAAGGTATTATCTAATCGTTAGAGTGGCCTTCCTCCTATTTCCTTGAAAAATAAGAGAACAGGATAACCTAGGACAGGTTCTGCAAGAACATAAGAACTGCCAAACCGGGTCACAGCAAAGGTCCGTTTCACCCAGCGCCCCGTCTCCGACGGTGGCAAGCAGCGGGCGCCTGGAGGAAGTGTGTAAGGGAACAGGGCCCTTCCGCTGTCCCATCCTCTCTGTTTCCTGCAGCCACGGTTTCAGGGTGCACTGACCACCGAGGCGAAATCGCCGAGTGTTGTGTTCAGTGGCACATGAAGGATCGAGCTTCCTTATGTCTTTATTGGAATCCCATTATGCTATTTACCTCCACAGTGTGGCCCATCAAAGTGCTACGCTCCACGCTCCTTCTGCTGATCACTCTGCTTACACGCCACTGGCCAAAGTCTGCCACACAGCATTATGGGGTGGGTTTTTTTCCGTAGAAGTTTCAACCAGAAATGTCACTTTTAATTGGGGAGGGAGGGGCGCGCAGATGAGGTTAGGATTTTCATATCTCAAATCGGATTCAGATTAGCCAGAAGGCAGAGACTACAAACTACAACTAATTTTAGAGGGTCACTTCCCATTCCCTGCTATCTATAAAATCCTCCCACCTTCCTCCCCAACCTTCCTCTCCAACGCTCTAGGACTACACGTAAGCCAAAGGGAGTGTCCAGGACTGAGGAAGAATCCTATCCCTGGCCCAAGTACTCCTTAATCCTGGAGGAGTAAGAATGATGATTCAGCACGCTGTGATGTCATCAGCCATTGCAAAATCTGCCTCGTCAGGATATGCTGATTGGGCATCAAAGGATTCTGACACATAGCCCCACGATGATGTAGGACAAATAACAGTGCTTCGTTTTTTCTCTCAGTGAGAGTTCAGCTGATTGAACTTTTGCAAAAATATATATTTTGTTGGTTTGTTGAGTTTTGTTTTTTTCCTGTAGCTGATTTTGGCACAACAGAAGAGGTCTCCCAGCTGGCTGGATCCCTTCAAGTGTCCAATTGCTGGTGCCCCCAGATCATTCAATATCAGCTCCAGGCATCGACAGGCAGGACACAGGATGAAGGTTAAGTGGACATGGAGTAAAAATAATAGGAGGGAGAAGAGTGACAGTTATTACTGTAGGTGTAGAGGACATGGGGTAAAGAATGAAAGGGTGGGTACAGTGTGTAAAAAACACAGGGTGAGAAATGATAGGAGGAGGGAAGGTTGATTGTTCTTACTATGGGTGTGGAGGGCACAAGGTGAGGAATGATAGAAGGGAACCAGGTTAATAGCTATTACTGAGAGTATAGAAGATACAGAGAACATGTTAACCCCTAACCTCACCACTCCTTGCAATTCTGTTCAATGTGTTCTTGAAGATGGGGAGGTTTTGAGGGACTGCAGGAGAGCAGATGTAATCTGCCAAGTTAAAGTGGGAACTAGGAGGATGCAGGCAACTACAGACCCATTCGTTCAACTTCAGTTGTGGGCAAAACCATGGAAACAATAGTAAAGAAAGAGATAGTGCATCCCCTTGAAGCACATAAATTACAGGACACAAAGCACTGAAAGCAACATGGTTTCACAAAGAGAAGATCCAGTCAGACCAACTTAACAGAGTTCTTTAAAGAGGGACAAACATGGAGGATCAGGGAGGTGCGGCAGACATTGCCTATCTGAACTTCAGTAAGGCTTCTGACTCTGGTTCACACAGAAGACTGGTAAACAAGCTGGGCAGTATGGGAGTTCAACAGAAAGATGTAATTTGGGCGAGGAACTGGTTTAGCGGCAGAATGCAGAGAGTGGTGGTCAGTGGAGCTCACGCCGGCGAAGGCAAAGTGAACAGTGGGGCTCTCCAGGTCTCGGGGCAGGGACAGCTTCTTTTCCATATATTTACTGGCGACACTGCTGAGAGAAAGATGTTTGTGTGCAGATGATACACATTTACATGAGCCTGAATGCCTCAGAAAAAAAAGGCGTGCCTTAAGCTCCTTCCTAAAGGATTTTATGCAAGTGGCTTTCCTCAAAGAATTTATTCCACAAAACATCCTTTCCCAGGACTCCTGAAGTCTGGTTAGCCGTGGACTAGAGCTATCAAGAAGCAATTTATCTGCCGAACAGAGTGAGCTGATACTTAGTGGAACCTCATTACCTAAAGATTTATATACCAGCATCAAAACTTTGAAATGGGCCCTCCCGGTGACAGGGAGCCTATGCAAACTGCACAGTACCGGCGTGGTGTGTTCATAACGTGAAGTCCCAGTCAGAACTCGAGCAGCCAAGTTCTGAACCATGTGCAAAGCTTTAATGGAATACTGGGGAAGACCTAGAGAAAGGGCATTACAGTAGGTCTAACCCATTAATAACCAATGACCGCATTATCCTTCTGAAGTCGGCAAACTCAAGGTATGGTTTCAGTTTTCTCAGAATCCGCAGCCAGCTAATGTGATAAAGCAACAAGGAAAGCCGATGGTACGCTGAGGTGCACAGGCAGAGGTAGCAGCAGCAGGCAAAGGAGGTAAGCTTGCCCTTGTCTAGGTCACTGGTGCACCTTGAACCCTGGGTATGGTCCAGGAGGCCGGACCCTCTTAGGCACATCAAGAGGATGGAAGTGGCTTAGAGACAGGGGCTGCCACACAAAGCCTGCACTCTAACTGCACTCCCTGGAGGGAACGAGGGAAAGAAGGGATATGAGAAATGTTCAAATATTTGACAAGCTTCAATAAAGTACGGGAAGGAAAGGAAATTCAAGGACAAGGGATTATAAGAAGAATTTGCCGGAAAGAATGCTCAGACGACATTTATACCCACTCGGTTATGTAGGAAACTGCTTCGCAATCATCAGCTAACAGACCATTCTGAAATATCATCATGTTGCCCACTGAATGTCGCTACCTCATTATGCCACCCCCAAATATACCCTGTGAAGCCCTTTTTTACCTCTGCCTATTGTGCTTATATGCTATCGCCCTGATACATTATCTTATTTGTCTACATCAACAATGCTTAGAAATACTGTGGTAAATCTAACAACTTTGCTGTAACTCACTTTGAGCTCTTTTTGTTGGAAAAATGTGCAATAAACGATGAGCATGCTGAAGACGGTAGATGCCGGGAGTAGCATCCAAAATGGAGGCATTATTTAAACATGCTCGGAAGAGACAGAGCACAGCAGTGAGGGCAGGTGGGGAAGTAACAGCTAGAAGAAAGGTGGAAGAAGGCTGGAGCGACTATTCAGTGGTATGAGGGTTTCCAGGGGGGGGGCAGGGGCATCCATGGTTACATCTCTAACTTCAAGCAGCACAGGGCAGCCGGGTGTTCAGACAACAGTCTGACTACTTTGGGAGGCTGTATGGACTGCTACCAAACTAGGTGGGCAAGAAATGGGAAGACGTCTAGGGGCTGGGTTAAGCATGGGATTTGTAAGAACCAAAGAGGAACACGACAATGCCCGGAATGGCCTGCCCGTGCAGGTGATGGTGGCCAGAGCAGTAATGCAATTGAAACATGTCTGAGACAGAGCAAGAAGGCAGTGGTAGGAACAGGGATGAGAAGGCACAGGAGGAAACTGGTCTTGGTTTAAGTCTAAGAACTGTATGTCCTCATCTACCCAAAGTGGAAGAGAACAAGAGACGACAACAGCTGGGCCTTCACTGCCATCATTTACTATGTCACGCTGTCTTATTTTATCACTACGTTCTCTTCAGCATGCAAGTTTCCCTCTGTTTAGCTGACACAATAGGATTTTTTAAAAACATTTGCCAAGCTCAAAAAGTAGTTTGCAAAACAACAAAAAAATGTTTTCTGAAACATCTAAAACAGTCAGAAAAGTTTCAGAGGCGTCACAACCCGTTTCTGAGGCAGGCTTTCCTTCTATAAATTTCGTGCGCTGTGCTTCTCTCCGAGCTCATAAGAGTTCAGACACAAGCAGGAAACACTATAAATGCTTTTTTTTTTTTCTTTTTAATGAGGACAAGATCAATGGATGCGGGTCACGGATTTTATGCCAGCAAGCACTGGGACTTCTGCTTTCAACAATACCAATTCAATAGAGGCTTGAATAATCTTTGATGAAGACAATGAGAGAAGCCCCCCTTCGCCCCCCACCCCCACCCCCCCCTCATATCAAACCCAGAGGCCTCAGAGATCCTTCCCTCCTCCTGGACTGCCGTGCAAGGAACAAAACTTCTTTATGCTTTCTTTTAGCCAGCCAGCTCCCCGTGGGCCTGCAGAGAACAGCCGCCCAGCATGTGCCCTGATTATCTTTACGGCGCCTGGGCAGGAGACTCACCTGCTGGTGGTTTAATGAAGGGAGGCGGAATTAAGGGGACGATTATGGGCATGTTCCCGTGCTCCTTTGACCCTGCTGGTAGATCCGCAAGTCCGTTTCCTGTGGATAGCCCAGAATAGCTCAAGCTAGAGTTGTAGGGCGATATCACGCTCTCCTCGGGTACTCGTGGTTTTGGCAAAGAATTCTCTGGGGAAAAAATAAAAGAGAAATACAAAAGTAGCAACAGGGTACTGTTGTGCACATGTATTGCCTGCATCACTCTTCCCTACAAACAAGATCAAACAATAAAAACAGAAATATTCATTTCACCTCCCCCCCCCAACTGCCTTCATTCACTAGTCTGAACTGTAAAATGTCTGGAAAAAAAAGCGCCCCACACACACACACACACACACACACACACACACACGCCAGCAAGCATTCTGCTAGCGAGTCCATAGTGAAGTGTTTTCGACTGCTCCTCCATGGCCTCTGGGTGCAGCCAGGTCATCAGGAAAGGTACAAAATTATTTACGCACAAGCCCGCATTAGTCTGATCCAGACCGGTTATGATATGACAGACAGTGAAGCACATGGCATGAAGCACTTGCACATAATTGTGTGTGACCGCATCTGTGATGTCGTAGTCACACTGGATCAAGTTTGTTTGTTTCTCATCCGATAACCCAGAGGCAAAATTAAACCTGAAGCAGTTTTCAAAAGAGTAACAAAACACAAGTGTTAAATATTTAAATTGAGAGAGGGCGAATATTAGCTTTTGCTATGTATTTTTTTCAATTAGTAGACAGGAAACAGAGGTTCCTTGTTAGAATGGTGGGAGTGTACTGAACGCCATCTAACATGTTAATGCAGTCCTTTGATGTTCTGCACCCCTGTAATGGTAAAAGCTCCATTTCTCCAGCCCTGGAAGCTGAGTGCACTGAAGTGTCTCTTCTGCAACATCACTTTGGCCACACTAGTGCTGATTCTTGCCTCAAGAGCTTCACTGGAAGCTTTCAAAACTTGGTAATGCACCGAAAGCCAGACAAGGCCCCAGAGGGAATAAACCTAGGCTAAGAAAGATAAAACCAGAAACTTCCTACTGGGTCTCTACTAAAAGTATGCATCATAATTACAGGGTGAACACAAGGAGTGTAGTTGGGTTTTAGCTTCCCTGTGTGGGAGGCTGCAATGGTGGAATCCTGATTCTATAAAAACTAATGCCACCATTGTGCAGCGTGGATTTTAGTTAGCCCTTACCAGAGGCAGGATGTTCCAGGGCCTACTCCTGGTTTTGTTATGTTTTTCTTTGGAAAGGACCCTTAGGCCTCATGGATGGAGACCCGGAACTGGAAAAATAGAAAGGGTGCCTTTTTCCTCAACTGTAATGACGTCTAGTTTTGTCCTTTTGAGTTTGGGTGAAAGACGTTTTAGCCACCCGTCCTTCCTCATTCTAGGGCTAATTTTAAAAGCCCTGCATGTGTGAACCTCCTAGAGCCAGTATGTCCCTTGCTGCTTCCTTTTTGGTTTGTTTTCCTAGGGAAGGACCCTGGGGTCTCTAGGGTTGAAACTTAGGTTAAGTGAAGGCAGCAGGGTGTCTCTCCCTATTTACTACCATGTATTTTGGAAACTTTTCTTTTGGGAAGAGGAAGTTTTGTCTACTCTTTCTGCTTCTTGTTTTGGTTCCCCTTGTTTTGTAAGAAACAGAGACTCAGTGTTATTATTTTTTAATAGAAATTTTCATTGGATATGAACAAAACATCTTCACACCATAGAACTTTACATATCCAACACATGATTATTATTATGCCATTACAAAAAATACAGATAGTAGTAATAATCCTTCCTCTTCCCCACCCTCCTCACCCACCACAGAAGTTTATCTATGTATCACTGTTCGAGGTACAAAAGGTACAATACTGATCTGAAATGGTAACATTCAATGCCAATCAATAACTCATCAGAAAACTGCAGGCTACCAAGACATCAACAGCCTTTGGTTTTTCGTGCCAGCCAATGTATTTAGACTATGGCTTTTCAAAACTATCCAAAGTCTTATTCTTGATCGAAGTTGGTTTATTCAAAGTGAACATTCAATCCAGGCATCACTGCACCACCTCCAACACAGGGGGGGTATACTCTTTTTCCAGCAAAAGGCTAATTCACAAATGGTGGCTAGGAAAATCTATAAAATGAAAGGTTGTAAGGCTTTTGGAGCTTGCAACATAGGTAAACCCAATAAAGCGCACTTTGGAGAACAATCCCACATCTCCCATAATGTAGTTCATCCTAATCGAAATGTCTTCCCAGAAAGTCCATGTAGCAGGGCAATCCCACCAAATGTGAAAAAAGGTTCCTAACTCCCCACATCCCCTCCATCATCTATCATTAAGATGTGGATGCATTTTTCAAAGCCTTTCTGGGGTGAGATACCATTTTAGTAAGACTTTATAACCATTTTGTAAGATGTGTGGACCCTTGCTGCTGTGGTGAGATTGGCTTAGCTTACAGGGTAGGTCCCGTAGGCCCTCACCAACAACCAGAGAAGCTAAGAAGGAAAAAGATTGGACTGGAACTTCACCTATACCAACTCCGTTCCCCTTGGGTTGAGCCCTTGGGTTCCTGGGGCCGGCAGGTCTTAAGTGAGAGTCTCTGTAGAAATGGCATAGGCATTTATCCAGGGCCAGGCTAGGGACAGAGGCAGGCAGCAAACAAGAATGATCAGAGTCCACGCAGGGTCAGAAGCCGGCAGCAAACAAGAATGGTCAAAGTCCAGGCAAAGATCTTTTATTAGATAAAGTCAGGAGAATGCGAAATTACCAGCAAGGCAATTCAGAAGCAGTCTCCAAGAGCATTTCCTTTCTGAACACACTACCAGAACTCTTATCCACTCTCTCATCTCCTCCTGCTTAAACTATTGCAACCTGCTCTTCACAGGTCTCCCAGCAAGCCATCTCTCTCACTGCAATCTGTCCTAAATTCAGCTGCATGACTTATCTTTCACCAAAGTCACTACACTCGTAACAGAACCCTTTCCACTCTCTCATCTCCTCCGGCTTAGACTATTGCATCCTGCTCCTCACAGGTCTCCCAGTGATCCATCTCTCTCCACCGCAATCTGTCCTAAATGCAGCTGCACGACTTATCTTTCATCAAAGTCGCTATGTTCCCATAACCCTTCTTCTGAAGTTACTGCATTGGCTCCCTATTCACTCTCGCATACAGTTCAAGCTCCTCTTTCTTACCTACAAATGCCTTCACTCTGCAGCACCGCACTACCTCTCTTCGCTTATCTCTCTCTACACCCCTCCTAACCTAAGAACATAAAATATGCCATACTGGGTCAGACCAAAGATCCATCAAGCCCAGCATCCTGTTTCCAACAGTGGCCAATCCAATTCCAAGTACCTGGCAGGTACCCAAACATTAAATAGATCTCAAGCTACTATTCCTTATTGATTAATAGCAATTTATGGATTTTTCCTTTCTAGTAAATTATCCAAACCTTTTTTAAACCCAAGTACACTAACTGCTATAACCACATTATTTGGCAATGAATTCCAGAGCTTAACTATGCGCTGAGTGAAAAATAATTTTCTTTGATTTGTTTTAAATGAACTACTTGCTAACTTCATAGCGTGCCCCCTAGTCCTTCTATTATCTGAGAGAGTAAAAACAGATTTACATTAACATGTTCAAGTCCTTTCATGATTTTGTAGACCTCTATCATATCCTCCACTCAGTCGTCTCTTCTCCAAACTTAACAGCCGTAAGCTCTTTAGCCTTTCCTCATAGGGGAGCCATTCCATGCCCCTTTTTTTAGTCGCCCTTCCCTGCACTTTCTCCAGTGCAACTATCTTAAGAACATAAGAAATTGCTATACTGGGTCAGACCAAGGGTCCATGAAGCCCAGCATCCTGTTTCCAACAGTGGCCAATCCAGGCTACAAGTTCCTAGCAAGAACCCAAACACTAAGTAGATCCCATGATACCACTGCCAGCAATAGCAGTGGCTTAAACTCAAGTCAACCAGATCAACAGCAGTCAATGGACTTCTCCTCCAAGAACCTATCCAAACCTTTTTTAAACCCAGCTACATTAACTGCACTAACCACATCTCTGGCAACAAATTTCAGAGCTTAATTGTGCATTGAGTGAAAAAGAATTTTCTCTGATTAGTTTTAAATGTGCTACTTGCTAACTTCATGGAGTGCCCCCCTAGTCCTTCTATTATCTGAAAGAGTAAATAACCAATTCACATCTACCTGTTCTAGACCTCTCATGATTTTAAAGACCTCTATCATATCCCCCCCTCAGGCGTCTCTTCTCCAAGCTGAAAAGTCCTATTCTCTTTAGTCTTTCCTCATAGGGGAGCTGTTCCATCTCCTTTATCATTTTGGTCACCCTTCTCTGTATCTTCTCCAATGCAACTATATCTTTTTTGAGATGCGGTGACCAGAACTGTACACAGTACTCAAGATGCGGTCTCACCATAGAGCGATACAGAGGCATTATGACATTTTTTGTTTTATTCACCATTCCCTTCCTAATAATTCCTAATATTCTGTTTGCTTTTTTGACTGCCGCAGCACACTGAGCCAGCGATTTCAATTTATTATCCACTATGATGCCTAGATCTTTTTCCTGGGTGGTAACTACTAATATGGCAATTATGGATCTAGGGGTTATATTAGACAGCGAATTAAATCTGAAGGGGTTCATCAAAAGCTGATTAAAGACGGCTTTTATAAGCTTCAAATTTTAAAGAAACGTAAACCATTCCTATACCCCAATGATTTTGGAACAGTTCTTCAAGCTTTGATCTTTTCTAAAATAGATTACTGTAACGCCCTCCTGCTAGATCTACCATTGGCCACTATTAGACCCCTTCAATTACTCCAGAATGCAGACGCGAGAATTTTAATAGGCTCCAGGAAGTACTATCATATCACACCCATTCTAAAAGATCTCCATTGGTTGCCCATTTTTCAACGAATACATTTTAAGGTTTTATCTCAGATTCATAAATAATTATTTAACAATAATGTGGAATGGTTTAGACTCTTCACTTTCATACACCCCAACAAAATCTGTGCTCTAGTAACACGGGCTTGTTAACTATCCCATCTCCTAGGCTGACTCACTTAAATTGTGTCAGAGAGAGAGAGAGCACTGTCACTGGCCGGACCCAAATTATGGAATGCATTACCATCTAACTTAAGGCTTGATAGCAATTTTCAAACATTCAGGAAGAACCTAAAAACCTGGCTCTTCCGACAGGCTTATGCTGAGCAAAAATGACATATAAGGTTCCAATAGGTTTTTTCTTTTTTATTAGGCCTTCTCATGTCTTGTTTTATGAACTGATATTTTTATATTACGTTTTATTTCATTTCTCTGTTTTATTTACCGCATTTTTATTAAGTTATGTATGTTTTATGAACTATTTTTTTATATTACATGTTTTATTCCATTTCCTTGTTTTATTTTCTGCATTTTTATTAAGTTATGTATGTATTTTATTTTGTACATGACATTGATGAAGATATTCTTTACTATTGCTGTTTTATGAATTTTATTTCCACGTAAACCGGTATGATTTTCCAGGAATATCGGTATACAAAAAATAAATAAATAAAATATGGAACCTAACATCGTGTAACTACAGCGAAGCTTATTTTTATCTTTTTTGAGATATGGCGACCAGAACTGCACAAAATATCAAAGGTGTGGTCTCACCATGGAGATAACATAGTTTAAATGAGCACAGGGAGTCTAGATGTTTTGAACAGATGCCTCTCTAATTTACTAAGCCATGTTAGGGTGCTGTTAATCAAGAGGTAAAAGCCTTAACATGGAAACAACACCCGATGCAACGCTAGGCAAAAACATGTAAATCAAATAATGCAGCTTGCCTCAAAATTCTCAAGATATGTTATTTGATCTAAAGTTAGCTACAACTCAAGAGTTGCAGCTAACTTTGCCTGGGAGCAGCAGGACACTAATGTGCATATTGATGCTCCTGAGGCTCTGGTTAAAGGGCCCGAGCGGCCCGACAATGTCCCATTCCCCGCTCTGGTAAACGCCTTGAGGGTCTTGAAAGAGCCCCTGTACCCGCCCATCCCCCTCCCCTTCAGGTAGCCCCAGAGATGTAAATGTAAAAAGATAAGAAGCTCCATCCCTAGCCCTTTCCTCCCAAATGTGCCCCTTTTGGCACCAAATTATCCACACAGGATCTACGAAACCCCCTCCTCCCCATCTTAGGCCACCCCCCACAACCCTTTTACAGTATCTCTAGTTCCCTGGTTTTCTATTGGGGCTCGAAGCAGCCCCTAGGGCTCTGGGCCCAGTACCTCCATTTTCATTTGGCATTAGCTGGCCATGAAGGGTGACAGTAAATGGAAAAGCTAAGAGAAGCTAGAAAAGCAGTCAGGAATGCAAAAATTCAAATGGAATAAAAAATAGCATATATGGTAAAACGAGGGGACAAGACTTTTTTTTTAGATATGTTAGTGATAGACGGAAGTGCAACTTCCGTCTATCCGATATTGTGAAACTCAGAGGTATAGAAGATGAGAAAGAAGAGAAAATGTGTAAATATTTCTGTTCGACATTAACTGTGGAAGGAGGTAAACCTAAATCAATTTTCAGCATGGTTTTTATCACAGATAGATATTGTCAGAGAAATCTGATCACTTTCTTTGACTGAGTGACCAGAGAGTTGGATCAATACAGAGAGCACTAGATATAGTGTACTTGGATTTCAAAAAGGCCTTTGACACCGTTCCGTATAGGCGTCTTATAAATAAATTGCACACCCTTGGTATAGGCCCTAGAGTAAATGACTGGCTTAGAAACTAGTTGAGTGGGAGGCAACAAAGTATGGTGGTAAATGGAGTGCACTTTGAGGAGGTGGGCATTACTAGGTTGTGCCTCAGGGACTGATCCTTGAACTACCGTAGTTCTTTTCAACATTTTCATGGGCAACATTGTGGAAGGATTGTTGGGAGACTTGTTTCTTTTTGCCAGTGATACCAAAATCTGCAACAGGGTAGACAGTGAGGAAGGTAACAGAACATGAGGAAGGATCTGGCAAAGCTCAAGAAATGTGTAGGGTCTGGCAGATAAAATATAATGCTAAAAAAATTCACAGTTATGCATTTAGGCTACAAAAACACAAGGGAAAGGCAAAGTATTGGGGGTGAAATTCTAAGCATGAAAGAAGAGTGGGATTTGGGGATTATTGTATCTGATGACGATGTAAGTGGATAAAGTGGATAAAGTGAAGGCAAAAGCCAGAATGATGATAATTGCATAGGGAGCGGAATGATCAGCAGAGAAAGGGAGCTGTATAGGTCCCCAGTGAGACCTCATTTGGAAGAATATGTACAATTCTAGAGTCCACACTTTTAAAAGGATATAAACTCGTTGGAGTCTGTCCAGAGAGTGGCTACTAAAATGGTTAGTGATCTTTGATGTAAGGCATACAGGGACAGACTGAAAGATCTAAACATGATTATCCTAGGGCAGGGCTTCCTAGGGCTGTCTTGGGGACCCTGCAGCCAGTTGAATTTTCGGAATGTCCACTGTGGGTGTGCATGAGATAAATTTGCATATCATGGAGACTCAGGATGTGCAAATTTGTCTCATGCATGTTCATGGTGGATGTCCTGGGGACCCGATTGGCTGTGGGGTCCACAGGATGTATTTGTGAAGTCCTGTCCTAGAGGAAAGGAAAGATAAGGTAGATATGATAGACATTCAAATACCTCCAAGATTTCCATTCTCAGGAGGGGAGAATCTTTCAATGAGAGTGAAAGAGGGTATACTCAGGAGTAATCTTAGGAGATATGTTTTTACAGAGAGGGTAATGGATGCATGGCATGGCCTCCCAGTGGAAGTAGTGGAGACAAAAACAGTATTTGAATTCAAGAAAGCATGGGATGAACACAGTGGATCTCTGAGGGAGTGAGAGGTATTTTAATGCTAAATTTGTTGGGCAGATTAGATAGGCCATACAGCTTTTCCTTGCCATAACGTTTCAATATTTCTATATTTACTTAGGGGGTAATTTTCAAAAGGAGTTACATGCGTAAATGTAGCTACTATTGTAGCAATTTTCAAAAGCCATTTACTCAAGTAAAGTGCACTTATGTGAGTAAATCCTATAGACAAGTCAATGGCATATATTGTAGCAATTTTCAAAACCCACTTACTCAAGTAAAGTGAATTTACTCCAGTAAACCTGGTTTTTACTCGAGTAAATGCTTTTTAAAATCAGGCCCTTAGTGTATGCAAATCTCTCACGTGCATATTCATAGTGGGGGTAATTTTCAAAGGAGTTACGCGCATAATTGTAACTACTATTGTAGCAATTTTCAAAAGCCATTTACTCACGTAAAGTGCACTTATGCGAATAAATCCTATGGACGATTCAATGGCATATATTGTAGCAATTTTCAAAAGCCCACTTACTCGAGTAAAGTGCATTTACATGCGTAAAACCCAGATTTACGCATGTAAATGCTTTTTAAAATCAGACCCAGTGGCTTTCCTGAAAACCAGATTGGTTAGGTTTGCTCCAGAGCTGGGATGGGAAACACTGCTTTAGAGAAAAGGTTGCTTAACTAGCAAGTGTTCTCTAAAGAGGAAAATAGCGTAAAGCACAAGCACCGCAAGTTAAATGTAAGATATTGATAAGACAGGCTATGAGAGAATTTGAAAAGATGTTGGCCCAAGGCAAAAACTCATTATAAAAATGTTTTTAAATATATCCGAAGCAGAAAGCCTGTGAGACGGTTAGATGATCGAGGGGTTAAAGGGGCACTTAGGGAAGATAAGGCCATTGCAGAAAGACTAAACAAATTCTTTGCTTCGGTGTTTATTGAAGAGGATGTTGGGGAGATACCCTTGCCAGAGACAGTTTTCAAGGGTGATGATTCAGGTGAACCGAACCAAATTATGGTGAACCTGAAAGAAGTAGTAGGCCAGATTGACAAACTGAAGAGCAGTAAATCACCTGGACCGGATGGTATACACCCCTGGGTTCTGAAAGAACTAAAAAATGGAATTTCAGACCTATTAATAAAAATTTGTAACCTATTATTAAATCGTCCCGATATTTTAAAAGGGCTCCAAGGGAGATCTGAGAAACTATACACCGGTGAGCCTGACTTCAGTGCCGGGAAAATCGTGGAAACTGTTATAAAGAATAAAATCAGAGAACAATTTCCTACATTTTTATGAAGGGGTGAATAAACATGTGGACAAAGGTGAACAGATAGATGTGGTATATTTGAATTTTCAGAAGGCGTTCGACAAAGTTCCTCATGAGAGGCTTCTAAGAAAACTAAAAAGTCATGGGATAGGAGGCGATATCCTTTTGTGGATTGCAAACTGGTTAAAAGCAAAGAACAGGCAAGATAATTGTTATAACTATGTGAGATGAACAGGGCAATTTGGTTAACTCTACTGCTCAAATACAAAAAATATTTTATCCATATTATAGTGACCTATATGCTAATGAAAATGGGAACCCCTTGGTGATGTGAGATTACCTTCTGGCATCCTTTTCCTCTACATTGATGGAGGCTCAGACAGAACTTCTGAATAGGTCCATTATAGCTAGGGAAATATGGAAAGTTATAAAGCAATCTAAACTTTTCAAATCTCCAAGTCCAGATTTGTTCTCAGGGGAATTTTATAAAATATTATCAGATGAGGGGGTAAACCATTAGAGGCGATATTTGACGCCTTACAACAAGTTGAGGAAATACTCTATGAGGCAAACCGAGCTACCATCATAGTTCTGCCAAAACCTAGGAGGGATCAAAAACAGCCTGGACTGTGTAGGATAATAACTCTACTAAATTATGACATGAAACTGTTGGCAAAAATACTAGGACATAGGCTAACTCCCTTTTTAAAAGACGTGGTGAGACCAGAACAGGTGGGATTTGTGAAGGGATGGGCCTCGGTAATGAATGTACAGAAAGTATTGGCCACCATGGATTATGTCTCCCAGAATCAACTGAAATCTCTCTTAATTAGTTTTGACACCAAAAAGGCATTTGATAGAGTGAACTGGTCATTTCTTTTTGAGTCATTAAGAACGCGGGGGTTTACAGGGGCTTTTCTACACTATCTTTCTTTGCTATATAAGAAACCAAGAGCTAAAGTCTTAGTTAATAGAATACTACGAGGGTAAGTCAGTAAGTAAGTCATAAACATACATGGGATTAATATTCATGAAATTTATTTAAATGCAAAAGATGAATTATTTACTGTGAAATATACAGAATATAGTCACAAACAGTTTTTCTGGAAAAACCAACTACTTTTCAACGTAATCGCCGCGAATATTTATACATTTGTCCCAGCGTTTGAAAAGTCCGTCAAAACCTTCTGCGTAAAAGTCTTTTGGCTGGCATCATAACCAGCGCTTCACCTCTTGTTCCACTTCTTCATCGCTGGTGAAATGTTTACCACCGAAATGGCTTTTCAGTTTGCCAAACAAGTGAAAATCGCTGGGTGCCAAATCCGGACTGTATGGTGGATGTTCAAGAACTTCCCAGTGCAGATTCGCAATTGTCTGACGAGTCTCATTCGAAGTGTGTGGTCTGGCATTATCGTGAAGAATCAGCACTCCTCTTTTTTCCAGATCTGGGTATTTTCTACGAATAGCTCCTTTAAGCTTTAATAGAGTAGCACCGTAGGAAGCCGAATTAACAGATTCACCATGCTTCTGAAAACTGGTTAAGAGTATCCCATCTCGGTCCCAAAACACAGTCAACATCACCTTTCCTGCAGAAGGCACAAGCTTGAACTTTCTCGGTGTCGGTGATAGTGGATGCTTCCACTGCATGGAATCGCGTTTCACTTCTGGTTGATAGTGGTGCACCCATGACTCGTCACCAGTAACAATAAGTGCCATCATTGATTCACCTTCGTTTGCATAACGGCAGAGATTTTCCAAACAGACATCTATCCTGTTGTTCTTATTGATTTCGGTCAGCTGTTTGGGAACCCATCTTGCACAGACTTTGCGAAAGTTCAATGCATCGTGCACTAAGGAATATGCTAATCCGTGAGAACACTCAATTTCTTTGGCAACTTCGTCAATTGTTACCCTCCGGTTAGTGCGAACCATCTCTTCAACCTGCTTCACAGTTGCCTCTGTCGCAATCTCTACAGGTCGACCAGGTCTGATTTCGTCGTTCACGTTGGCACGGTCCAGTTATAAATTGCTTTACGCGAGAGACATTTCTCTCCATATACTAGATACATTTCTTTATGAATGTCTTTTGCCACCAAGCCCTTAGCCCATAAAAATCGGACAACAGCACGTTGTTCTTCGACCGTACAATCTGTCAACATGGCAGCCATTTTCCTTGTGTACACAGCCCCTGCGCATGCACAGTTTAAATAACTATTTATGTACATAAGCACTTCTAAGGTGCTGCCATCTATGGAATATGACAACATTACAGATATATGTTTTATTACCTTAGTAGAGATTTGTAACTTGCTACTGACTTACCCTCGTATCTTCTGATTTTTTTCTTGAGAGGGGCACCAGACAAGGCTGTCCCATGTTGTCTTTGTCATTTGTTCTAATATTAGACCCCTTAATTTGCAATTTAATGAACAACAAAAATATTGTTGGTATAAGCATACACCAGAGTTCATTAACAGCTAAATTTTAAATCCCCTGCACGCGGGGAAAACGGGGGTTGTATGTGTGGCCGGGCCTTGCGCCCATGGCGCTCATTTTAGAAGAAGCCCAGCCGCGTGCGTAACCCCTGTTACGCACACAAGAGTCAGGCCTCTATCAAGGAATGGACCCGGGGGCGGGGAGGGGCTGTCCAGGGGGCAGGGCAGGGCTGAAGGCCGCCAGTACAGCGGCCATTTGCCGCTGTGCCGGGGGATCGCGTGCCGGCAGCCTGCCGTCGCACGCAGCTTACACCAGCTCAGGAGCTGGCGTAAGTTTGGAAATAAAGAAAATTTTAAAAGGTAGGGCCTTCAAAGGGGTCGGGGAAGAGGGAGGGAGGATAGGTAGGGGGCTAGGAAAGTTCCCTCCCAGTCCGCTCCTTAATTGGAGTGGACTGGGAGGGAACTGGGGGAGGCCTGATCTCGTCGCCGAGCGTAAACTGGGAAAATCTCCCCCCCCCCCCCCCCGCATCCCCCGGCCCAGATTTTATAAATCTACCCTTTAAGGTTTTGGCTTTTACTGATGACCTATTAGTGCATATTTTGGAGCCTGAGAAGTTCCTGCCAGTGTTCAGTATTACTGCAAATATTGGAGGACTATGGCCGATTAACAGGATTTAAACTTAATCTTGACAAATCAGAAGTTATAGCAATGGGAATCTGGTAGTTGAGCAATGGCATGGGAGATTTTTATTTAAAATGGGCAGATGATAAATTGCGATATCTTGGGATCTGTTTACCTAACGATCTGAGCTCAATGTATACAGCCAATATTCAGAATCGTCTCGATATCACTGATGATACAATCAAGGCGTGAACCACCTTTCATATCTCGCTTACTTTTCTAAAAAATAAAAACCATGCTCTTCTTATGGAGCAAATGTCTTGTCCAGATTTACATCTAAAAGAAAGAATATGTTACTGGATATCTGGCTTCCTTATATATTACATCTGCCTCAAAGTTCGTAGCCAGATTCTCAGTGATTTCTCCTAAGTTATTAAAACTTGATTGGAACGGTAGAGAGGAAAAGGGGGGTGGGGAGGGTACAGGTGTAGGGGCGAGATTTGAGGGAAGGGTGGATTAGGTGAAAGGAGAGAATCACATTGTAACACTGACTGGCAATATGACATATGTCTTTCTGTTAACATAGATGAAAATTATTAGCGTTCATGCCAAGGGTGGTGCAGTGTAACCCTACCCTTAACTATTGTGTATCTGTATTTCGATGTTTTGTTTTGCTTAATAAAAAGACTGAACTTAAAATTTAATCTGAACAACCAATATTTCACTTTCTTTCCAAACTGAAGATAGTTGTGCTCTTTGTGGAGTTCCAGAAGGGAAGAGCTCCAAATTCTTGCTGCAAAGCAACTGAATGCTGATTGCCAAGTGCAATGAAGCTGAGCCTTCAAAACTGGAAGAACCTACTAACAAACCTTGCTGGTATGATCTTCGAGTTCTACAAGGCTCATACCAGGATAAAGCTAAATTACGGGGCTGTCCCTACCGCGGCAGTCAAAAACTAAACAAAGAACCATAAAATCAGAATGAGCAATGTAAGCAATATAATTCCTCAGAATCAGAGTTACTGTCCATGATCGGAGTTTTTTGCACCTACAAGTAACTTTGCAGCTGTATATGCCAGCTCTGTGGGTGCCATTGGTGCTTGAGCATCCCCAGTATTGAGCAAACTCCTTCACTGTGTCCAGGGAGGGGCAATTTTTGTTGAGTTTAGTACCCCGGATCATTCTGAAAAGCAAAAACTATACGCATTTAATTGCAACCTTTACAAACCCTGATAACAGAGTTAGAATAGTCAATTCTAGAAGACTTCAACACATGAATCAATATAGCCAAGTCTGACTTTCCTAAAAATGTGTTTAATTTACAAATTAAATTTAACTGACAAAAAAAATGAACATACTACATGAGAAATCTATGCAGAATACAAAAGTACCCCTAAATTTGAAACTGTTGCTGATAATTTAAATGTAGTCAAAAAACAAAAAAACTTCACACAACTTATGAATTGAATACGGTAGATAAGCCGAATGGAAAATATTTTGGTTTTTGACTCATCAATACCTACCCTCTATTCCTCTGTAGATACATATTGTTTGAGTAACTTAAATGTAGTGCCTGTTCTGCTTGGAGCAAAACTCTCAGTGACAAATCCTTCCTCGAAATCCATAATACCTGAACTTTTTTCGGGGTTTCATTTCAGCTTATTTTGAAAAGGCCAGGAAAGAGCTGTTTCTAAGCAGTTCTTAAGATTTGTAAAGGTCTTTGCCTGCTCCTCGCCCACATATACCAGTGACTGATTATCATCAGCATAAATATGAAAATCAATATTACATTTTTCAATTTCAATTGCAAGAGGTGCCAGATAAAGATAAACAGAATCAGGTAGAGGATCAACACTTGCAAAATGCTATAAACCAACAGGTAATCTTTGGAGCACTTTCCATCCTAAAAAATGCATTGACTTCTAGGACTCAAAAAAGAACTGAACCAGGCTAGGGGTAGTTTCTTAATCTCAAGGTTCTCCAACTGTCTCAGTAAAAGAACATGGCTGTCAAATCTAACTGAATTAAGAGAGAGCCAATCCCTTTATCCAATGTTTTATTAATTTTATCCATCAAAATCACTAGAATGGTTTCTGTGCTATGATCTGCTCGAAATCCAGATTATAAGGGATGAAGTGCTTCTAAATTAATCAAATAATTCATGATTTGTACATACACTATGGACAAAAAAGGCAGATTAGATACCGGATGATAGCTGGTAGCACTTCCCGGATCCAGTCCGTTCTTCTTTAAAATTGGTCTAATAACTGACCTTTTCAATGTACATGGTAATTGTGCTTGATTTAAAGTATTAATTGTTGTACTGGAGGTGGACCCTTGGCCTGGCGCAGGATTGGTACGGCCCTCTGAGGAATCCCAGAGGGCGCCTGCCGCCAGGAGGCAGAGCACAAAAGGAGACAGAGGCAAGCTGGAGCTTCACCAATAGTGGCCCGGGGGCTCCACGGGTTGAGCCCTTGGACTCCCGAGCTGCCTGGGCTTAGGTGGGCCTCTGGGGGTCTCCCGGAGAGATGGTGGAGAGGTGTGCCCACAAGGAGTAGAGGTGCGTGGCTGACGGTGAACAGACGAGCTAGACTGGAACAGAGAGGACCGGAGACCACGGGTACGAGGCAGGAACTGAAAGTCCTCCGGGCAGGGTAGGCAGCGCCTAGTGGTCTAGCTCGAGGAAGGCCGCAGACAGTGTCAATGCAGGTAGGCCTGGTGGTCTCAGGAGAAGCAAAGAGAGAGTGTCCAAATGGAGCGCAAGGGTCAAAGCCAGGGTATCCGTCCGAGGATCGTCAGCCAAAGCAAGGGTTCAGTTTCAGGTATCGGTCCAAGCGTGGTCAGAGGCAAGCAAAGGTCAATACCAGGTATCAGTCCAAGCATGGTCAGAGGCAAGCAGAGATCAGTACCGGGTATCAGTCCAAGAAGGTACAACCTGGGTTGCAGAACGTGGAACAAATTCAGGAACAAAGGAACACAGGAACAGGCGCTGGAACACAGGAAGGACCACAGGAACACAGGAGCAAACGCAGGAACACTGGAACGAGAACAGGAACACAGGAACAGACGCAGGAACACTGGAACAAGCACAGGAACACGGGAACACTGGAACAAGCACAGGAACGCAGGAACGAGGACGGCAACTAGCTCACACAAGTGTGACGACCCGTTTGCCAAGGCAAGGAATTAAGGGCTAAGCCCTGACTTTTATGCAGGGCTCAGGTGACATCATCGCTGGGCGCCGTGAAGCGGTTTCCCACCGCAGTGCCTTTAAAGGTTGGCCCTGTGCTTGCGCGCGTGCCTAGGGGCCGACGGAAGAAAGGCGTGGTGCAGGCCTCTCCGCACTGCGAGGGACGCGGAGAACCAGAGCAGGAGGCTGAGGAGCTAGGAGCCCGAGGGTGCAGTCGGCTAGCTATGACCGCGGGAGAGACCGGGGGAGCAGTCGAGGCTGGGTCTGGAAGGTGAGCAGGGCTGGTCGCAGCCAGAGAGTGTAACATTAATGAGGTAGGTCAACCAGGGAGAGAGATCCTGCCTCAAAATTTTAAAACATTTTAATGGAGTAAGTTCCAAAAGAATAGTAGTAGAATTCATTGTTGAGAGCAATTTCTCTGCTTCCAGAGAATTACACTGTCAAAAGAAGGCAAATTCTCATTTGAATTCACTGTGTCAAAAGAGGATATACTGCCTCAGGTACAAAACCAGATAAAGTATTGAGTCAGGTCATCTGTACTAGAAAGATCTACATTACATGATCCAAAACTGTTGCAAACTAATTGTCACAAGAAGGACCTTGTCCTAAGAAAGCCAAACTGTGATTTTATTGCTAGTAAATTGCTTCACTATTGTTGGGACTCTGGTTCAGGTGGAGCATAGGGGATACCACCTCCATAAGAAGGTGCCATACTGGGTCAGACCAAGAGTCCATCAAGCCCAGCATCCTGTTTCCAACAGTGGCCAATCCAGGCCATAAGAACCTGGCAAGTACCCAAAAACTAAGTCTATTTCATGTTACCGTTGCTAGTAATAGCAGTGGCTATTTTCTAAGTCAACAATTAATAGCAGGTAATGGACTTCTCCTCCAAGAACTTATCCAATACTTTTTTAAACACAACTACACTAACTGCACTAACCATATCCTCTGGCAACAAATTCCAGAGTTTAATTGTGTGTTGAGTGAAAAAGAACTTTCTCTGATTAGTTTTAAATGTGCCACATGCTAACTTCATGGAGTGCCCCCTAGTCCTTTTATTATCCGAAAGAGTAAATAACCAATTTGCATTTACCCGTTCTAGACCTCTCATGATTTTAAACACATCTATCATATCCCTTCTCAGCCGTCTCTTCTCCAAGCTGAAAAGTCCTAACCTCTTTAGTCTTTCCTCATAGGGGAGCTGTTCCATCCCCTTTCTCATTTTGGTCGCCCTTCTCTGTACCTTCTCCATCGCAACTATATCTTTTTTGAGATGCGGCGACTAGAATTGTACACAGTATTCAAGGCGCTGTCTTACCATGGAGCGATACAGAGGCATTATGACATTTTCCTTTTTATTCACCATTCCCTTTCTCATAGTTCTCAACATTCTGTTTGCTTTTTTGACTGCCGCAGCACACTGAACCGATGATTTCAATGTGTTATCCACTATGATGACTAGATCTCTTTCTTGGGTGGTAGCTCCTAATAAGGAACCTAACATTGTGTAACTATAGCATGGGTTAGTTTTCCCTATATGCATTACCTTGCACTTATCCACATTAAATTTCATCTACCATTTGGATGCCCAATTTTCCAGTCTCAGAAGGTCTTCCTGCAATTTATCACAATCCGTTTGTGATTTAACTACTCTGAATAATTTTGTATCATCTGCAAATTTGATTTATAAATATATTAAAAAGTATGGCATGGGAGAGTGATACAAGGCTGAAGCAAAGCTAGGACAATCCGCTAAGGCTGGAGTAAGGCTTGGACTGTCAAGTATGGAGTGCAGCAATGCTGGAACCAGGGCTTGGATTGGAACAGTGTGGCGGTAGGATTGGAACTCAGGAACAGTGCACAGGCAAGGCAGGAATTCAGGAAAGGTGCACAGACAAGGCTAGAACTCTGGAACAGAGTCCAGGTAAGATGAACAAGGAACAGAGTGCAGTAAGACTGGAACAGTGTGCAGGTAACACTGGGACTTGGTTTGATTAGGGACAGACTAAGACAAGATAGGGAAAGACATGGACAACACAAAACATGGAACACAAAGCCCGAAGGCAGCAATACAAGAAGGCTCTGAGGGCCATGACAGAAAGAGGCCTGGAAAGGCCACAGAGCTGAGAAGGCCTGGATAGGTCAGAGGTCAGGAATAGGCCTAGAAGTCCGAGGAGCAAGGAAGGCCTAGATAGGCCAGAGCATAGGAAGGCCAGATGGCCACAAGGCAAGACAGGCTAAGAGCAGAAGGCTGAGTGGTCAGGAGACAACGTAAAGCAAGACTGAGGTCAGAAGGCCACGAAGCAACACAAGGATAGGCCTGGAAAGGCCACAAGGCAAGAGAGGCTAGAGTAAAGAGCTAAAGGGGCACTGATGGAGAAACATTGAGGTAAGGGGCAGACAAGATTAAGTAGGTCTGGAGTTTGAGTATGGTGCAGGTAGGAAGAAGGAGCTTGGCCAGTATGCTCACTGGGGTCCCTTGGTGGAGGGGAGGCTGCACAGCAGCCGGAACCATAAGAACTATCTGAAATAACCACCTAGGGTGATTATCTCCAGATTAAATTATTTTGTTTAAGGAAAGAGGATTTAGCTTCCTTTAATTTTCTGATTATAATATTTACAATGAACTAGATATATCTTTCTATCTTGTGGAAGCTGTTTTCTCTCTAGCTGACATCCTTGGCATTTCAGAATAATCTAATGATCCCTTGATGAAACCAAGCAGAGTTATTTATAATGAACTAATATAGGGGGTGCCACTTTATCAAACACCTCAAATAAGGTGGATTTTCAGTCCTGGATCATAGATTCTCCAATAGATAACTCATATGTTGGCATCAATTCTAAAATGACTATAATGAAAGATCTGAGATATCCCTCGTATGTCACACAATAACATGAGACTGAGGCACAAACTTAAGACATACAAATCACATTTACAGTATATCCAAATGAATCATAAAATGAACAGACCATGGAACTTTAACCACCATTGGATTAACTATCTCACCTGGCAGCCTACATAGTAACATAATAAGATAGTAATGATGACAGAAAAAGATCAAACGGTCCATCCAGTCTGCCCAGCATTCTTCTTATGGTAATATCTGCCGTGCTATACAGAATGCTCCCATCTTTCTCTTAAGGGTAGTAACTGCCACTCCATGTAGTTATCCCCAAGCCTTATGCTAAGGGTAGTAATATTTACAATCAAAACCAAGCAACTGTTAAACACACAAAAAAAATTATTGCTAGCAACATTTTTAACTGGGTGAGGAGCCTTCTTGAAAATTTTGACAATGCTGTCGACATGCTTTGCTTTTGGACTTGACTGTAGCAGTCCCGCGCTTTTTCCTTTATTTCTGCATATCAGTCCCTCAGACTGTAAAAGTCAGGGCCCGTGCCAGTTGTCATCTGAATCCAATTCCCCTTTTCCCCCCCTACCGTCGAAGCAGAGAGCGATGTTGCAGTTGTGTCAAAAGTATCAAGGCTTATTGGTTAAGGGTAGTAATCATCGCACCAACAAGTTACCCGCATGCATTCTTTTCCTCATTTCTGTCCTTTAGCCTTTAGGGATCCACAGTGTTTATCCCATGCCACTTTGAATTCTTTGACTGTTTTTGTCCTCAGTCACCACCTCCTCTAGAAGGGCATTCCAGGCATCCACCACCCTCTCTATGAAGAAATATTTCCTGATGTTGATTCTGAGTCATTCCCCCTAGAGTTTCATTTTGTAACCTCTAGTTCTACCGTTTCCTTTCCAACAGAAAAGGTTCGAAGTTTGCACATCATTAAAACCTTTCAGGAATCTGAAGATCTGAATCATACCTCCCTGTATCTCCTCTCTTCCAGGGTATACATATTTATATCCTTCAGCCTCTTCTGATAAGTCTTCTTACAGAGACCCCACACCATTTTGGTCACGCTTATCTGGACCACCTCTATCCTGTCTCTATCCTTTCAGAGATACGGGCTCCAGAACTGAAGACAGTACTCCAGGTGAGGCCTCACCGAGGACCTGTACAACCAACATGAGCCATGACATTTTTTACAGTCTGGGGTTCTGATGCGCAGAATTAAGGAAAAAAGCACAGGACTACTTCTACGGCCAAGTCCATAAGCAAAGCACGTCTAGCAGCACTGACTGATACATAGAGGTTAACTGCAAGGCAAGCAGATACTACCATGGCAAGCTTGCTGGGCAGACTAGATGGACTATTGGCCCTTTTCTGCCGACATTTCTATGTTTAAGGGCATTATCACCCCCTTTTGTTTATCGTTATTCCTCTCTCTATGCAGCCAAGCATTCTTCTGGCTTTAGCTATCACCCTGTCACGTTGCTTCGCTGTCTTCAGATCACCAGATACTATTATCCCAAGGTTCCTTTCTTTGTCTGTGCACATCAGTCTTTCACCCTCCATCACATCCAGCTCTTTTGGATTACTGCATCCCAGATGCAAGACTCTGTACTTCTTGGCACTGAATCCCAGCTGCCAAATCTTCGAGCAATATTCAAGCTTGCCTAAATCACTTTTCAGTCTCTCTTCTCCTTCAGGCATGTCTACTCTGTTGCAGATCTTAGTATCTCTGCAAATAGACAAACTTTACCTTCTATGCCTTCATCAATGTCACTTACAAAAATATTGAACAGAACTGGTCCCAATACCGATACCTGGGTATTCTACTTAACATGGTTCTCTCTTCAGAATAGGTTTCATTTACCATTACACGCTGTCTCCTATTGGTCAACCAGTTTGTAATCCATGCCACCATCTTAACACTCGTTCCCAAGCTTCTCATTTTATTTATAAGCCTCCTAGGCAGGACCATATCAAAAGCTTTGCTGAAATCCAAGTAAATCACATCGAGCATACTTCCTTGATCCAATTCTCTAGTCACCCAATCAAAAAAATCAATCAAATTTGTCTGACAGGACCTTCTTCTGGTAAATCTATGCTGCCTTGGGTCCAGCAACCCACCTGATTGTAGACAGTTCACTATCCTGTTCTTCAGCAGAGTCTCCATTAATTTTCCCGCCACTGAGGTGAGACTAACCGGCTTGTAGTTTCCAGCCTCCTCTCTGCTACCGCGGGATCACAACTGCTCTTCTCCAATCCTGTGGCACCACTCCTTTTCCAGGGATCTATTCAACAGGTCTTTCAGCAGACTCACCAATACATCTTTGAACTCTCTGAGTATCTTGGGATATACCTCATCCAACTCCATGGCCTTGTCCACTTTCTGTTTGCCAAGCTCTTCCATTACATTCTCTTCTGTAAATGAAGTTTTTTCTACCTCATCCCCATCTATGGTCTTGTCAACCAGCAAAGATCCTTCTCCAGGATGTTCTTTAGTGAACACCAACCTAAAGGATTTGTTGGTGTTACCCAAGGAAAGCCTTGCTTCACAAATCTCCTACATTTTTTTGAAGGAGTTAATAAACATGTGGATAAAGGTGAACTGGTAGATATCGTGTATTTGGATTTTCAGAAGATGTTCGACAAAGTCATGGGATAGGAGGCAATGTTCTTTTTTGTAGATTGCAAATTGGTTAAAAGATAAGAAACAGAGAGTAGGATTAAATGGTCAGTTTTCACAGTGGAAAAAGGTAAACAGTGGAATGCTTCAGGGATCTGTACTTGGACCGGTGCTTTTTAATATATTTATAAATGATCTGGAAATGGGTACAAGTGAGGTGATCAAATTTTCAGATGACACAAAATTATTCAGAGTAGTTAAATCTCAAGGAGATTGTGATAAAATTATAGGATGACCTTGTGAGACTAGGAGATTGGGCTTCCAAATGGCAGGTGAAATTTAATGTGGATAAGTGCAAGGTGATGCCTATAGGGAAAAATAACCCTCATTTTAATTACACCCAGGAAAGAAATCTAGGCGTCATAGTGGTTAATACATTGAAACTGTCAGCCTAGTGTGCCATAGTGGTCAAAAAACCAAACAGAATGTTAGGAATTATTAGGAAGGGAATGGCAAACAAAATGGTGGATGTCATAATGCCTCTGTATCATTCCATGGTGAGACCGCACCTTGAATACTATGTGCAATTTTGGTTGCCACATCTCAAAAAAGATATAGTTGCACTGAAGAAAGTGCAGAGAAGGGCGACCAAATTGATAAGGGGCATGGAATGGCTCCCCTATGAGAAAAGGCTAAAGAAGTTAGGGCTGTTCAGTTTGGAGAAGAGACAACTGAGGAGGGATATAATAGAGGTCTACAAAATCATGAACGGACTTGAACAGGTTAATGTACATTGGTTATTTACTCTCAAATAATAGAAGGACCAGGGGGCACTCCATGAAGTTAGCAAGTAGCTCATTTAAAACAAATCAGAGAAAAAATGTTTTCACTCAGCACATAGTTAAGCTCCGGAATTCATTGCCAGAGGATGTGGTTACAGCAGTTAGTGTAACTGGGTTTAAAGAAGGTTTGGATAAGTTCCTAGAGGAAAAATCCATAAACTGCTATTAATTAATAAGCAATAGCAGCTTAAGATCTATTTAGTGTCGCCGCATTTAAAAAAATATATAGTTGCGATGGAAAAGGTACAGAGAAGGGCAACCAAAATGATAAAGGGGATGGAACAGCTCCCCTATGAGGAAAGGCTGAAGAGGTTAGGCCTGTTCAGCTTGGAGAAGAGACGGCTGAGGGGGGATATGATAGAGATCTTTAGGATCATGAGAGGTCTTGAACGAGTAGATGTGAACCGGTTATTTACACTTTCGGATAATAGAAGGACTAGGGGGCATTCCATGAAGTTAGCAAGATTAATCAGAGAAAATTCTTTTTCACTCCACGCACAATTAAGCTCTGGAATTTGTTGCCAGAGCTTAATTGTGTAGCTGTCTTCAAAAAAGGGTTGGGTATGTTCTTGGAGGAGAAGTCCATTAACTGCTATTAATCAAGTTTACTTAGGGAATAGCCACCACTGCTATTAATTGCATCAATAGCATGGGATCTTCTTGGTGTTTAGATAATTGTCAGGTGATTGTGGCCTGGTTTGGCCTCTGTTGGAAACAGGATGCTGGGCTTGATGGTCCCTTGGTCTGACCCAGTATGGCAATTTCTTATGTTTTTTAATATTTCCACCATTTCTTCGCCTCTCTCCACACATTGCTCCTTGTCACCTTTCAGGCCTTCCTTCTTTCCCTAATACACAGTATCTGAAAAATGTTTTGTTACCTCACTTTACCTCTTTGGAAATCCTTTCTTCTGCTTGACCTTTTTCTTTCCTGATTTCTTTCTTCATCTTCTTCAGTTTTAACAGATATTCCTACGTATTCTTTTTTTGGGGATCTCGAATGCTGTTCTTTTTCCCTTTATTTTTTTGCCATTTCCTTAGAGAACCAGATTGGTTTCTTTTTCCTTTTACTCTTGTTTACTTTTCTAACATATAGATTTGTTGCCTTTGTAATAGCTCCTTTCAGTTTGGTCCACTGTTGTTCCAACTCACCCATTTTCTCCCAGTCTTCCAGTTCTTCCTCCAGGTACATCCCCATTTTGACAAAGTCCATATTTGTGAAATTCAAAACTCGGGTCTTTGTGTGACTTCTCAGTATCCAGTCTGCAATATCAAACCATACATTCAGATAATCTCTGGTGCTCAGGTGAGCCCCAACCCGAATATCAGAGCCATTGTTCCCATTAGTGAGCATCAGGGTGAGTATCACACCTGCTCTCATGAGTTCCAGTACCTTTTATTTGAGCAGAGCCCCTTGAAGAGCATCCACTATCTCTCTACTTCTTGTAGATTGTGCAGCAGTTATATGCCAATCCACATCCTGCAGATTAAAATCTCCAGTGAGCACCTCTTCTCCCTTCTTTCCCACCTTTTGGATTTCTTCAATCAGTTCTTCTTTTTGATTTGGTGGCCTGCAGATCACACCAGTAAAAATGGAAACACCGTCTTCTTTTTTTTTTGGACAACCCATAATGCTTCTTCTCTACACCACGACCCTTGCAGTTCAGTTGCTTGGATATTGTTTCTGACATAAAGCGCTACTCCTCCCCCATTCCTGTCCTCTCTGTTCTTCCTTGCCTGGGATGGCCCTATCCCAGTTATGAGAATCAGTGAATCATGTCTCTCTGTAACAGCAGCAATGTCCAATTCCACCTCCACCATTAGGGCCTGCAGATCTGGGATTTTATTGGTCAGACTTCGAGCATTTGTAGTCATAGCTTTCCAGCTGCTCTTCATATTCACCTTTTCTGCTTTTTTTGAGCTGACTGATTTTGTTACTTCCTCTTCCCTCTTCCTAGTTTGCTTGAGGGTGACATGCCAATTTCACTGGCCACCTCCTGCCACCCCAGCTCTCTAGTTTAAATGCCTGATAATGTATGATCTGACTTTCTCACTTAGCATCCTCTCTCCTGCCACAGACAAATGTAGCTAGCCTTTTATTGCTCCTTACACAGTCCTAGCCAAAACCACTTTCCTTACCCCATGTTTTGAGCCAGGAATTGAAGTTATCTATATGGCAAAACCTTTCCTTTCTGTGAAGAGGTAATATTTCTGAAAAGGTAATAGTCTTTGCCAGGTGTCTTTTCTTTCCTAGATTTTGGAAGCCATTCAGTACTTTACGGATACCATTTCTAGCGAGGTCATTGGTCCCCAGATGGATGATAACATTGATAACAGAGTCCTTATGTTCTTCTATGCATTTCTATTCTATGCATTTGTATTAGCGAGGATCCTGGAAGGTATTTAACTGTTGTGTCCCCATCAAAATCAGATAAATACATAAAAGTGAGTTCCCTCTGATGACCAAGTTTCCCAGCATAAGAAGCTTATTTTTTTTATGACATTTGATCATGTAGAAGGGTTTCTGGTTGCATTGGGTGCCTTCTCTTTCAGACACTGCCTCATATTCTCCAGTGCAGAAAATGCATTATGTAAGGGTACCAGCGGGGAGAGTGGGTGTCTCTTCATCACAGGCCTTATTCTACCAGAACCCACTGTAAACCATTTATGCTTGGATTTCTGGATTCTCTGTAGGAAGATTAATTACTATCTCACCCTGTAAACATATGGCCATACACTCTGCTAGAGGTAAATTCCTAGAATTTGACAAAGTCATATTCAATGACTTTAAGAAAAACACTGCAAGCCCTCCCCCTTTCTTATAAGGCCTAGGAATCTGCAAACATGAATAGCCTGAGGGGAGAAATCTCGGCTGGGAAAACGTCCCCTTCAGTTACCCATGTTTCAGTAACAAACAGAAGGGCTAATTTATAATCCAATATCTAGTCAAAGTCAAGGTCTTATTAAAAATAGAAACAGCGTTAAATCAGTGTACCCGAAGGCCTGAGTTAAGACTGGCTTGAGCCAAAAACCTTTCATTGTTCCCAGTCATGGTCAACTACATACCATGCAGCTCTCTTTTCCATATATCATCTAGGTCCATACTGAACCAGAACAGGAATAAAGGAGAGACCCATGAGTATTAACTGTAACAAGTCAACTATATCATATGTGCCCAGTCGGTGCTCATGAAGACGCCCACAAAGGAGCAGTCCCCTGTGTGGGCCCTTAAATGTAGACCTACCTAACGGCGGCCCTTAAAGAGGAGTGACGTTAGCAGGATGGGCACATGCCCCTGGAGGGGTGAGGACTCTCAGGCGGTATCACTGCTCACCTCTCTTTAACTGTAGGAAAAGGGTTGGGGATGTCAAGTAAAAAACATGGGGATTAGAGGAGCTGGCGTTTGGTTGCATTTAGGAATTTGCACGCGCATCTATCCAAAGCAGAAATCTTAACTGGGCAGACTTGGTGGGCCAATTCAGTCTTTTTCTGCTGTCAGTTACTACGTTAAACTGCCCACTTAAGAGTATAATTTTGTTCACGTCCTATTATTTTGAACATCGGTGAGAAAAATCATATTCTCCTATCGACTTCCAGTCTGCCCGAAGAACGTTGATACTGGTGCTATCTACACCACTGGTATCGAACGTAGCTCCTTGTATTTTGTACGTTTTGCAATACAAAATTAATTTTTATCCTCATTGTAAATCAGAGGGTCCCTAAACTTGGCTCTCCAGGCCCCAACCCAGTTGGATTTCAGGTTTTCCACAATAAATATGCACAAGATCTATTTGCATAGAATGGAGGCAGTGCATGAAAATAAATCTCATGCATATTATTTGTAACCCATATGAATTACTAATCCTCTCCTATACACAAAAGATAGTTGTGCATTTGAGTCGTGTTTGTCTGTCTCCCAAGTGTCCTGTGCTCAGGCATTGCAGAATGGATGTATTCAGGTAAATGTTCAAAGGCCCATACGTGTAAATTTTGGGGTTTGCATTTTACAACAGGCCCGGCCACGCATGAAAACCCCAACATGCACACAAGTGCTGGGTTTGTCAGAAGGGGCAGGGGGCGGGCCAGGACAGCACCATTAGCATGTTATAAAATCAGCATGGACACGTGCGCGCTCCTTTTAAAATCTACCCTATTGTACCACACTATTTGCTTTCCAGCATTTGAACAGTGATCATCATGGCAGCCTGCAGGAAGCCCAGGCCCCACAGACTAAGGAATACAAGATGGCAGCAAGAGAGGCAAGCTGTCAGTTGTGGCGGTGCTGATGGGCCTGGCAGTCAGGAGCCCAACCTTAGCAGCTGACAAACTTAAAGAGTGATGAGGACAGCGGTAAGCTCAAGTCCTGCTGGCCAAAGAACACAAGCCAGTAGCAGGGTTAAGCTGTACAGCCAATAGGGAGACAAATCACTAGCAGCACGGTTCACAAAATGAAAAGGCCCCGCCAGCCCTAGAAGCTGCAGCATGCAATCAACTCACTAGTGTGGCAGACCCTGACAGCCCAGAATGGAGGTGAGGACTGCAGGACAAGGAAGGAGGCAACACTGAGGGGGAAAACAGACACAATACTAGCAGACCTATGTGATGGTGGCTTTGCAAACCTCATTAAACTTTTCTTGTTACAGCCGTTTTGAGTATTTTTGCCTTCTCGAACAAGGACCCGATGGTACGATTGTGGAGGAGTATGATAGTGAAGATCAATCGATCTATTTTTCAACTTTTGTGCCATTTCGGCAGTGTTAAGGAAAAACCATGAAGATGTACCAAAATGGCACCATTCCCGTCAAGGGGATGGCCTGATGAGTCAAAGCATGCCAAATTTACAGCAAGGAGGTTGTGCGTAGGACTGTGATACGGACTTCAGTGTCATCACTCATCAGCCGATCCGGAGTTCTGTAGCAGCCTGTGTGAACGGAGGAGCTGCAGAGGTATGGGGAGATACTGTAAAAGAGCAAGGGCAGACTCCCAGTGTTGAAAGGGAGAGGAGTTTGAGTGAGGGAGTGTTGCTGCCAGAAAATTTGCAAAGGCCCAAGCTCTTACCATGAAAGAGACATTTACCATGACCAACCTTCCATTATCGAGAGAGAGAGAGAGAAAGAGAGAGAATAAAGATTGTGCAGCTCTACCTTCCCTAATCACAATAATCTCAGGGTAACTGTAAATCAAAAGATCCCAGGAGATATTTTTAATCCTTATTAGTTTTAATTATTTGGTGTAATTTGTTTCTATTGTTTTGAAATATTTTACTGTTTTGGGGAAAATTGAAATATTTAATTAGCGTTTGGGAAATATTAGAACAAATTTATGCAAGTTCTTTAAATTATTGAATGTTCTTTTTAGCAGTATGGTTTTAATATTATGAATGTTTTATATCTCTTGATCTTATTGCTTGATGTTTTGCAAAGAATGATGTTTCTGTTTTTCCATTGTTGCACTGCACAATGCAGTCAGGCTTGTGGTTTCCAGTACAGGTTTTGCTGGTACATTTCTATTTATACTTTATGGTCTTTCTATTCTGTATTTGGCCAGGGTTTGTCTGTATTTTAAAGGTCCAGTTCTTGTGTAACTTTAATTCTTTCTGTGAAAATGATGGTGCTAAGTTATCACTGGCTTTTAGAGCATTATGGCTATCGCTTCCTCATTTCTATTTTAAACAGAAGTTTGCTCTTTATTAATTTCACTTACATACAGAAAATGGTTTTGAATGTACTTACAGAAAATATGTTTTCATTCACATATTTTATTGCTGTAACTGCTGTTAGTAGATTTGATTATTTTAAGGGAGAGGTTGCTGTTAGCATGAAATTGATAGGTTTTTTGCATATAAGAAAGTAGTGCCCACAAGGTAATGCAACCAAAACCTTTTGGTCATGAGCAAAACTTTTTGTACACAACAACCCAATCCTTAAAGGGAACATCATCTACCACCATGTCCAAACACAGCTGAACTTGCTCGTGTGCGCCATGATGAGTGTGGCACAGTGTATCGAATCACAACAGAGTCTTCTCTATCCCCTATACTAAATAGGGGAAACTGTAATTATTCAATAATCCCTACTGTATTAAACATCCCAATGTTTATTCACATATATCATTTTATTCAATTATTTACATTTATTTATTTATTTATTTAACGGCTTTTATATACCGGCATTAGTAAGAAACATCATGCCGGTTCACATTTTAACAAAAGGTGTGGAAAGTACATTATAACAAGGGATGGAGGGAAAACAGGATAACAGTAACCAAGAGAGAGGCAATGAAAGTACAGATCTCAAACTGAAATAATAACAAATTCAACCATTGATTAATGACAAGTTCGATGGAAGAAACAGCAACAGATTAACCAGTCGACAATTCTGGAAACTACATAGTCTTGTAAGGGGAAACTGAAAGGGGGGGTATGGGCATGGGTCACAGGAAGAGTACAGGGAGCAAAGAACCTACGGTGTAAGAGTGAGTAGGAACCTTAAGAGAAAGGTAAAAGGAGAACAAGGAGGCTAGGAGAGCAAGATGGCGAGGTGAGGATGGAGGTAGACTAATCTGGGTAGGCCTGATGAAACAGCCAAGTTTTTTATTTCTTTTTAAATGTATTTGGGCAAGATTCTAAGCGAAGCATCATGGGCATGGAATTCCAGCAAGTAGGGCCTGTGATGGACAGTGCTCGTTCCCTAGTAGAAAAGAGGTGTGCTATTTTTAGAGAAGGAACATGCAGAGTTCCTTTGTGAATTGTTCTCGTAGGTCGGTTCTGTTGGATAGCACTGAAAAGTATGTCCAGCCAGAGGGAATTGTGAGAGTATATGGATTTGTGTATAGTAGTAAGTATTTTAAAGGTTATTCTGGAGGGGATGGGGAGCCAGTGTAGGTCTTTCAGAATAGGGGTGATGTGGTCTGTTTTACGGGTGTTAGCAATGACTCTGGCAGTTGCATTTTGCAACATTTGGAGCGGTTTTATCGTCGCATATGGGAGTCCTAGGAGGACAGAATTACAATAGTCAAGTTTGGATAAAAGGGAGGTTTGAATCACAGTACGAAGGTCTTGAGTGTGTGATACATACATAGTATCAACCCCTTACTTTTTTACAATGGGGCGGATTTTCAGAGCCCTGCTCGCGTAAATCCGCCCAAAACCGGGCGGATTTACGCGAGCAGGGCCCTGCGCGCCGGGAAGCCTATTTTACATAGGCCTCCCGGCGCGCGCAGAGCCCCGGGACTCGCGTAAGTCCCGGGGTTCTCGGAGGGGGGGCGTGTCGGGGGCGTGTCGGGGGGCGGGCCCGGTCGTCGCGGCGTTCCGGGGGCGTGTCGGCAGCGTTTTGGGGGTGGGTACGGGGCGTGGCTACGGCCCGGGGGCGTGGCCGCGCCCTCCGTACCCGCCCCCAGGTCGCGGCCCGGCGCGCAGCAGGCCCGCTGGCGCGCGGGGATTTACGTCTCCCTCCGGGAGGCGTAAATCCCCCGACAAAGGTAAGGGGGGGGTGTAGACAGGGCCGGGTGGGTGGGTTAGGTAGGGGAAGGGAGGGTAAGGTGAGGGGAGGGCAAAGGAAAGTTCCCTCCGAGGCCGCTCCGATTTCGGAGCGGCCTTGGAGGGAACGGGGGGAGGCAGCGCGGCTCGGCGCGCGCAGGCTATACAAAATCGATAGCCTTGCGCGCGCCGATCCAGGATTTTAGCCGATATGCGCGACTACACGCGTATCTACTAAAATCCAGCGTACTTTTGTTTGCGCCTGGAGCGCAAACAAAAGTAGGCTGTTCGCGCTTGTCTGAAAATCTACCCCAATGTGTTTAAACATATCAATAAGGACACATGTGACATACATGATCTTCCACATTAGATAAACATCTTAATACTATTATTCCTTAATATTCCCCCTAAAAAACTGTTCACACATATTCATCATTTATACTTCACACTCATATTTCCAGTCCATCTAAGGATGTTTGTTAAAACTAACCCCCCTTTTTATTCCCACATTTATCTTGCATTTAATTTTTAATCATGTGTCTTCTATAATCCCAACAAAGACCCTTATTTCGCCCGTAAAGGCTTCCTCAGGGGATATAATCTTCTCTTCTCTTCATCTAATTTTCCCAATTCCAAATTTATGATACTTACTATAGTTACGTTTTCTAATAATGTTTCTTATCACTCTGCTTTGCTGAGATGTTATTGATAACACTGATGTTTAAGTTTATATCCACTGTTAAAAAAAAAAAAAAAAATGTTTAATGTATGAAGTTGTTCATTGTACACCGGAGTGAAGGCTCCTCGCTATACTTCGGTATAAAAAAGAATCTAAATAAATAAATAAATAAAATAAATTCCCAACATCAATATCTTCTACAGAATCCACTATTGTTACACTTCCACTTCCTTATTCACGTGTCCACAACAATGTCCTCCACTGATATATCCTCACATGAATAATCTCGCCACTCATCTCATTTCTCAGCTTTCATATATTGATCCCATATTCTGATTCACGACTTTATCACAAAATGGCGATTTCACCAAACAGACGCTCTTCCATTTCCTCCGAACAGGTTCCAAATTCTATCCTCATTCCATAGCATTACAATATCTAATCGTTTCTTTTCTCTTCACAAACTGCTCCACTTCAAAAAACACTGTCCTGCCAAGCACCACGGCTACCATTCCAGCAACTGCAACAAGTGGTTTTCAGTGTTGCAGATGTGCCACACCCATGTTCCTGGAAGCGGATGTCAATGGCAGTGGAAACTTGCCACTGACAACTAAGACAATATTGGTGAGTGCCTAAACCTGAGTGGGAGTTGGAAGTTGCCTTGGGTTGAACTTCCAGAACAAATCAGCTGCTAGTCAAGAAAGTAGTGGGGCCCATAGCCAGGAGCGGGACTGAACTGTATTGTAAGCGAGCCTGTCGCACCTCTCGTTGCCTAGCCCATTTGCTGATAGCAAAGGGGCCTTTGAGTTACTTCTGGCATCGTTGCCTAGCTCAGTTCAGCCACCAGATGTGTTGTAGAAGAGGAGATGTCAGAGGCAGTCCCTGTGGTACTGCGCAGAGCCAAGAGTACATTATGGGCTGACAGGGTAGATGCCATTGAATGGGCCGTGCAGGAAGCTGAAGAGCAGGAACTGCTGCAAGGGAGGTCTGCTTTGCACCATCCATTGACTGCCATTAGGTCATGGGGTATGAGCTGGAGGCCCACCACTTATTCCGCCATCCAGCAGAGAAGAGAGACAAGGCCATTCATCCAAGGAGAGGTCGTTGAGTTCTCTGTCATCTAAAAGTGGTGGCTGCACCATGATCAGCCGACATAACAACTCGCAGGAGTGGAATGTAGCCAAGAATGCCACCAGAGGTCGCTGCCCTTTTGCCATTGTCACTTCGTGCAGCAATGTATTAGTAAACTGACCTGAGACCAAGCTGGAATTCCAAAAGCAGTACATGGACATTTAGTCACAGAGTCCAGATCTAGGGTTTTCCCCAGTTTCCTCCTAGGGTGGACTAGGTGAAGACTCTCCAGCACATCTCAGTGATTTGATCAGCATTAGCAGTGAGCCTGGAGGTCTTGTGGGCCCAGGCGTTCTGGATCTCCCCATTCCAAGGGAGGTGAGAGACCAGTCATGGGTGAACCCCAGCACAGTAGAGAACAGCCTTACTGTTAGAAGGGGACCTCAGGCTGAGAGGCTAGTTTGGAGAAACGTGGGGACCATGTTTGGCTTACACTATCCATACATCCCAGTCCGTGTGATGAACCTTGTTGAGCATCACCAAGAAGAGTGGACATGGGAGTATGCAGATAAATACGTGATCAAGGATATGACTGATTGTGATTTTGTAAAGAGTCACCCTGATTACCCTGACAAAGAGCTGAAAGTGGGATGAAACATCTATAAACATGCAGCTATCTGTTTTAGGTGGGACGGGTTTATGGACAATCATAAACTGAGTGTATCTTACCCAATGGAGCCAGTGTTTAGAAGCCCCATCCCGAGTCCCTGCCTCCAGAGAGTGATGACAAAGACTGGGGTGATTGAATTGAATTGAGATTTTCCATTACCATTAAAGGGTATAGGGACTGTGTTGCTTGCTGCTGTTGGTATTTTTTAAATTTCGTACTAATCTTTAACCAGGGTTGAGTTACCTGTTCTGGAACGGTGTTGTTTTTTGTTTAGCCTCAGTCAAGGCTACAATCAAGTGGCACCTGGCCAAGAAGAGGCCTAGAAGATGGACAAAAAAGAGGATGCTGCTCATATCCATATTTATGGGAGGTGATATTCTTTCTACCACCATGCCCAAGCACAGTTGAGAGTAATGCTATTATTATTACAGTTATTAATGAAATGTTTTATTCAAATGATTTCAAATATCGGGGAAAAGGTTCACAGATGGTGGATTATTCTTGTGTTTAACAAATATGATAATCTTACAGATGGTGTGTTAAAAGTGCTACTTAAAAAAAGTAAAAATCCATAAATATTGGAAAAAACTGTTTAAACTAAAAAAAAAAAAATACTTGTTCTTGGGTTTTGTTGTCAATGACATCTAAAAATTGATTTTGTTTTGCAACTAGAATTCTTACAGCTAGATTTCCTCTGAATTTGTGACAGATGTCTCTTAACTGGTTGTTGTGTTGAGGTTTATAGTACAGCAGTTTCAGTCCTTTTTTCATAAGAACATAAGATGTTGCCATGCTGGGTCAGACCATGGGTCCATCAAGCCCAGCATCCTGTTTCCAACAGAGGCCGATCCAGGCCACAAGAACCTGGCAAGTACCCAAACACTAAGAAGATCCCATGCTACTGATGCCAGTAATAGCAGTGGATATTCCCTAAGAGGCAGATTTTGAAAGCCTTGCTTGTGCAAAAACGGCCACACACGCGCGTAAATGGGCCATGCAGGATTTGTGAATTTGAAATAGCCAGGTAGGATACACGTACAAAAAAAGTAGGCAGAAAAGGGCATTCCAGCACTGACACATGTAACCCTAATTTTCCTGAGCCAATGTGCATATGTTACCAGCATAACTTTGCTACAGCAGGTGACAGAGAGAGAGAGAGTGTGTGAGAGAGAGAGAGAGAGAGAGAGAGACTCTTTATAGGACTCAGCCTGACACTCATTACATGCACCATTGTAAAGGGGCACTTTGATTTAGGGTGAGTTTTCGGGAAGTGGGTTGGGGTTTGGAGGGTGGTGTTACAAACATTCAGTGCTATTATTGTAAAATTGACATCATTAAAGAATTTTAGTCCTTATAAGTGATGAAAAGGATGGATTTGTACAATGCAGCCAGCAGAGACTGCAGTGTACAAATCAACTCCTCATGTTGGAATTTTCATCGCTTATAAAGTCTAAAATTATTTAATGATGTGAATTTTACAATGAATGCCTCTGAATGTTTCTGTAACACCACCCCCCCAAATCCCAACCCCCCTCCTGAAAATTCACCCTGAATCAAAGTGCCGCTTTACAATTTATTGAATGTCAGGCTGAGTTCTATAAAACGTCTCTCTCTCTCTCTCTCTCTCCACCCACCCTGTAAGATTTGTGTAAAAAAGTTGCAGATGTGAAGGAAGAGTATTTTAAAACTTGTGCATTTTTGGGCGCACGTGCGGCCCTTTCAAAACCTACCCATAAGTCAGCTTGATTAATAGCAGTTTATGGACTTTTCCTCCAGGAATTTATCCAAACCTTTTTAAACCCAGCTACACTAATTACCCTGACCACATCCTCTGGCAAAAAATTCTATAAGTTAATTGTGCATTGAGTGAAAAAAATGTCTCTGATTTGTTTTAAATGTGCTACTTCCTAACTTCATGAAGTGCCCCATGTCCTTATATTATCTGAAAGAGTAAACAACCAATTCACATTTACCCATTCTAGTGCTCTCATGATTTTGTAGACCTTCATCATATCCTGCCTCAGCCATCTCTTCTCCAAGCTGAACAGCCCATATTTAAAAACAACCAAATCCTAACTAGTGCCTAGTTTTGTTGACCATATGCCATCTTCTTCAGGGGATAAACCCAACCATTAAAAGACTACTTATCCTAAAAAAGTATCCTACAAATTGTTTTAACAAACACAGCCTATTGTACGCTCATAGGGGAGCTGTTCCATCCACTTTATCATGTTGGTCGCCCTTCTCTGTACCTTCTCCAGTACATCTATATATTTTTTGAGATATGGTGACCAGAATTGAACTCAAGGTGCAGTCTCACCATGGAGAGATAGAGAGGCATAATGACATTCTCTGTTTTATTCACCATTCCCTTCCTAATAATTCCTAACATTCTTTTATTTTTTTGACTGCAGCAGCACACTGATCCGATGATTTCAATGTATTATCTACTATGACGCGTAGATCTTTTTCCTGGGTGTTAACTCCTAACGTGAAACCTAATATTGTGTAACTACAGCAAGGGTTATTTTTCCCTATATACCGGTACATCACCTTGCACATATCCACATTAAATTTCATGTGCCATTTGGATGCCCAATTTTCCAGTCTTGCAGAGTCCTCCTGCAATTTATCATGATCCGCTTGTGATTTAACTGCTCTCAATAATTTTGTGTCATCTGCAAATTTGATAACCTCACTCATCGTACCCCTTTCCAGATTATTTATAAATATATTAAAAAGCACAGGTCCAAGTAGAGGTCCCTGAGGCACTCCATTGTTTATCTCTCTCCACTGAGAAAATCAACCATTTAATGCTACTCTGTTTCCTGTCTTTTAACCAGTTTGCAATCTACAAATTTACATTGTCTCCTATCCCATGACTTTTTAATTTTCTTAGAAGCCTCTCATGGGGGACTTTGTCAAAGGTCTTCTACCAGCTCACCTTTATCCACATGTTTATTAATCCTTTCAAAAAATGTATCAGACTTGTGAGACAAGACTTCCCTTTGGTAAATCCATTCTTGCTGTGTCCCATTAAACCACATCTTTATATTCTGTGATTTTGTTCTTTAGAATAATTTCCATAATTGTTCATGGCACTGAAGTCAGGCTCACCAGCCTATAGTTTCCCGGATCACCCCTGGAGCCCTTTTTAAATATCGGGGTTACATTGGCCATGCTGCAGTCTTCAGATACAATGGACGATTTTAATGATAGCTTACAAATTACCAGTAATAGATCTGAAATTTCATTTTTTGGTTCCTTCAGAACCCTGGGGTGTATACCATCTGGTCTGGGCGATTTGCTACTCTTCAGTTTGTAAATCTAGCCTACTACATCTTCCAGGTTCACCGTGATTTGGTTCAGTTCATCAGAATCATCACTCTTGAAAACCTTCTCTGGAACGGATATGTCCCCAACATCTTCATTAGTAAACAACAAAGCATTCATTTAGTTTTTCCATGCTAGCCTTATCTTTCCTAAATGCTTCTTTAATCCCTTGATCATCTAACATACAACCGATGGCCTCATAGGCTTCCTGCTATTTTTTTAAAGTTTTTATTATAAGTTTTTGCCTCTACGGCCAACATCTTTTCAAATTCTCTCTTAGCCTATCTTATCAATGTTTTACATTTAACTTACAACACTTATGCTTTTTCCTATTTTCTTCAGATGGAATCTTCTTTCAATATTTGAAGAAAATTTTTTGGGCTAAAATAGACTCTTTCACTTTATTTATTTATTTTATTTATTTAAATCTTTTCTATACCGTCGTTTGGAGGATACCGTCACAACGGTTTACATCAAGGCACATAAAATTAATGACATTGTGATTTGCACATTTACAAGAGTGTCATAAGGTTCGGTAACATAGTTAGTGATCAATAATGTTAAATGTAATTAATCATGTCCATGTCTCTATCTCGGTTTTTATTACAGAATTAACTTTAAAATTGTGACTTGTCCTTTAAAGACTACACACTTAGTGAATACAGCAGTGTGTGTGGATGTTTTTATTGATCGTGCTTTGCCTGTCCCTGGTTTCTATTCTCCCTTCTCTTTCTGAAAAGCTTGTTTAAAGAGCCAGGTTTTTAAACCTTTTCTAAAGGTTTTGCTGTCTCTTTGTAGACTTAAATCTAGGGGCATGGAGTTCCATAATATGGGTCCTGCCAGTGATAGTGCTCTCTCTCGTACCTGTGTTAGTCTTGCAGTTTTGACCAATGGAATGGTTAGGAGTGCTTTGTTTGCTGACCTTAGGTTTCTGTTAGGGATGTGTACACGTAGGGTTGTATTTAACCAGTCTGCATGTTCGTTATGTATTAACTTATGTAAGGTGCACAGTGTTTTGTATTGAATTCTTTGTTCAATGGGAAGCCAGTGTAGTTCAGCCAGTGTTTCGGTGATGTGATCTCTTTTACTTTTGCCAGGCCAATACGGTAAAGCGCAGCCGCGTTTGCCCATTTTTTAACCCACTTTGGACGCACGATTTGAGCGCGTAAGACAGATCAGTGATTAAGTATCGGCTTTGACGAGTCTTTAGCGCTTGCCGAAAAAGACGCGTATCCATTTCTGCCCGCCGCATGTAAATGATATGTTAATGATCAGATTAGCTATTCCCCCCGATACAGTAACGTGCGCCCAAATTATCACGTTTTTAACCAGCTTATTTGCTGCATCTTTAACCTCAATATTTACCGCCTACCCTGACCCTGGCGTTAGTGTGGTGTTCAGTCAGCTTCGGACCGGACAGCGTCATGGACAACATGGAAAAGAAAGGGAAAATCTACCAGACAAAAGCACAGACGTCCATACAGGCAGCGGGGCCTCTGATCATGGATGCCCGGATAGAGACGGGAATGTCCATGAACGGAAGCCCCAACCTTGGACGTCTGGCCGGGCGCTCAAGGCAGCGGCCATGGACGTTGGAAGGCAGCGGGGCCTCCGATCATGGACTCCCAGATAGAGGCGGGAAGATCCATGAACGGAAGCCCCGACCTTGGTCGTCCGGCCGGGCGCTCAAGGCAGCAGCCATGGACATTGGAAGGCAGCGGGACCTCTGATCATGGAAGCCCGGATATAGGCGGGAAGGTCCATGAACGGAAGCCCCGACCTTGGACGTCCGGCTGGGCGCCCGGACGTGGAAGGTTGGAGGTGGCCTCCGAACAAGAAGACGTCCGGATGCTCAGGGCAGCGGCCCCGGTGTCCATGTGGGGTCTGTAGAAAAAAACCATCCACTTACCTGGTGGAATGACAATTGAAATGACATTTGAAATGACAGGTACCAGCGCACCATGGATACTGTATAGGCGCTGTATACCGCTCTATACAGTAAAATGGACTGTGAACGCCTACCGCTTCATAGGCATGCTTTGGACGCTCGTTTGCCACCGCTTGGATTTGCGTCTAATTTGAATACTGAATCGAGCAGCTTGTGAACCAAAATGCGCACGCGTCAAACACGCAGGCGCCCGGCACTGCCGCACTTTTTCTATCAGCCCGTTTGTCTTTTAACCAAGCTGGTAGACGTTTGGCCTTCCTTCCACCTTTCTTAATGCATGGAATGCATTGGGACTGCGCTTGTAAGATAGTATTTTCAAACAATGTCCACACCTGTTGTACACTCAACCTTTGAGGTTTCAGTTTTTTTCTATCTTCCGCATTTTATCAAAGTCTCCCTTTTGAAAGTTTAGTGCTAGAGCTGTGTAGATTTTTTATTGTCCCCCTTCCAGTCATTAAATCAAATTTGATCATGTTATAATAACTGTTGCCAAGCGGCTCCCAGGCTCACCAAATCCTGCATTCCATTAAGAATTAGATCTAAGTGTTTTAAGGATTCTGCCCTGTTCCCTAATCTAGGGAGCCCCAGGTGTCTTCAATTGAGAAGTCTTCTCCATAGAGTCTTCCCACAGAGATGCACAGGTGGCTTTTGGTAATTTTAAACTGTAATTTTCTCTATTGTTCCTTTTTCAATGGAGCACTTAGTTGAGGTTTGTAGGGATGTTTTAACCATGGATTCATTTTCCATGATTGCAGGAGCATTCCTGCCGCTTAAGAACATACGTTTTGCCATGCTGGGTCAGACTAAGGACCCATCAAGCCCAGTATCTTGTTTCCAACCGTGGCCAAGCTAGGTCATAAGTACCTGGTAGAATCCCAAAAGGTCTATAGATTTCATGCTGCTTATCCAAGGGACAAACAATGGATTTCTCCAAGCCCACCTTAATAATGGTTTACGGACTTTTCTTCCAGGAACTTGTCTAAACCTTTTTTAAATGCAGCTACACTAACAGCTTTTACCTCATCCTTCAGCAATGAATTCCAAAGTTTAATTATGTGTTGAATAAAAAAGTATTTTCTCCTATTTGTCTTAAATGTATCACCTAGTAATTTAATTGCATGTCTCCCAGTCTTTGCTCTCTTTAAAAGAATAAACAACCGATTAACGTTTACTCGTTTCATTCCACTCGTTATTTTATAGTCCTCTATCATATCTCCCCTCAGCCGTCTCTTCTCCAGACTGAAGAGTCTTAAACTCTTTAGCCTTTCCTCATAGGGGAATTGTTCCATCCCCTTTATCATTTTGGTCACCCTTCTCTGTACCTTTTCTAATTTTGCTCTATCTTTTTTGAGATGTGGTGACCAGAACTGCACACAATACTCAAGAAGATTTTGCACTATGGAGAGATACAGAGGCATTATGATATTCTCTGATTTATTCTCCATTCCTTTCCTAATAATTCCTAGCACTTGATTTGCTTTCTTGGCAGCCACCGCACACCTGGCAGACGATTTCAACATATTATGCACTTCTTCCCCCTGGAGATAATGGTGATTTAACGCTCCCTTTGGGGTTTTCTGTAATTGTTTCTTGTCAAGGCTGGTATGGGATGTCTCTCCTGATGGAATAGTTTCCCTCCTTATCAGTGGTCCTCCCTGGATGGGTTTTAGGGGGAAGTGGCCCAGATATGCCAATGTTCCCTGCCCCTTTGGGTGGAAGGGACCCAAGTGTGCCCATGTGATCCCCATAACCTTGTGTGGAAGAGGCTCCTTGTGGTTTGACTGAAGTGTTCCACCCAGATTTATAAAGGTCTGATGAATATTAAAATTGATTCTCCCAACAGGAGAACGGCTAATGGCTAAAGGTATTGAGGTAATGAGAACTAAAGTTTTAGGGAAAATTTATGGTATTGCTGAATATGTAATTGACTGCTTTTATTATTTTATTGTGATGTATGTTTACTTGTTATGATCCTGCTCGCAGTGCCCATCCCGTGAGCAGGCCCTCCACATACCGCCATCATCTCTTGCCGCTGCCGCTACCTTCTTCGCAACAGGGAGCTGCTATCTGGATCCCTCCTTTTCTGCGGCCTGAAACCACTGCTCGCCGCTGCCACCTTTGTGCGGTCCGATGCCGCCCTGGGCAGTCTGATGCCGCCCTGTGCGGCAGGAGGGGCCGCTGCTGTTCTTCCTTGCGGCTGGAGCCGCTGCCGGATGCTTCCTCGCGGCCCTAGTGCCGCTGGTCCTCCTCTTCTGCGGCCTGAAGCTGCCGCTGCCACATGTCGCCATTCTTCACGGTGAGGAGAGCCGCCCGCTGACTTCCTTCTTCGCGGCAAGGGAAGCCGCTGCTGCTGCTGCCGCCCTCCTGCAGCTCAGAGGCCACCTCCGAAGCCTGCCTGTTCCTTCACCTCGCAGCAGGGACGCCGCTGTCCTCAGTCCTGTTCCTGGGGCCTTCCTAGGCGCTGGCACTCGCCTCTTCAATCTATTTAAAGGGTCAGTGGCGGGAAAAGCCCACGGCCCCACCAGATGTCAGCCTCAGTCCACTTCCTGTTTCAGCCCTATAAAAGGGCTCAGTTCCTGTTCCTCAGGGCCTTCGGATCCAGAATCCACAGTTGTCTGAGTTCCTCTTCAGGTCAAGGTCCTCCGTGGTCTTTATGTGTCTAGATGACTCTTCACTCCATGTCTTTAATGTTCCTGAGCTTGTTCCTCGTCAGGGCTCCTTTGTTGCCTTGTCCTAGTTCCAGATGTCCTGATGTTCCAGATGTTCCTTGGTCCTGATGTTCCTTGGACCTGATGTTCCGAGTCTTCCAAGTTCCGAGTCTTCCAGCTCTTCGAGTCCTCCAGATGGCCACCCCGAGGATAAATCCGTATAGATCCGGTTCCTGTTTCCGATCATTGGAACCTCGTTTAGTTGGATCCCCTTCTGGCGCTTGTCTTGCTCCCACGTGGTCCGTGACCAGACTTCCCAGGTTGTGTAGGGCGTGCATGCGGACAGGGTGGTCCGTGACCAGCCCATGGGGGGCTGTGTAGGGCGTCCTGAGGGACAGTGCCCACCTGTACCTTCCAAGTTCCAAATCCTCATCTGAGACCTTCCAAGTTCCAAGTCCTTGTCTGAGTCTTCCAAATTCCAAGTCCTCAGCCTCCATCTGGCCTCACGCACTCGTCGTTCCTAACGATGGGTCCGGAAGGGCTTCCGAGAAGCCGGAGGGCTACTCCTGAGACCAGCATTGCGTTGCTGGGTCTCATTGGTGCATGTAGGCCAGCGGAGGGCTGACCCTGCCTTGTTCCTGTTCCAAGTTCCTTGCCTAGTTCCAGTCCTTCTTGTTCCTGCTTTGCCCGTGCTTGCCTGCTCTCACCTCCCACAGTGTGCCTTGGGGCTCCTCCCTGAGTCGTGCTGTGGTTCAGGGGCTCACGCTCTCCCATGAGCTAGTGACTGCGCCTCCACGCCCTCAACATCAGCCGTAGGCTGCGCCCGCAACAGGATCCGTAGGCCTCGCAGTTGTAACAGGATACGAAGGCCGCAGTCGCAACATTACTGTTGTACACCGGTTTGGACAACTAATGTTAGCTTGGAAAGTGGTTTATAAATTATTTTTAAATAAGTAAAATAAATAAATATTCTATGTTGGTTTTCATCCAGGGGAGCTAGTGTGTTTTGCTGCTATTGTGTGCAATATGTGATGTCAATGTGAATGTGTCTAATACCTATCAATTTTAAGCTATACTGGACATGGGCCTCAACTTAGGCCTCAACTCCCCCAAGTGGGCATTTGAAAGAATGTCATCTGCATTTAGTTGATGTGAATGTTTTAATGCCATAATATTACTGTGAATAGATGAGAAAAAGAAAAGAATAGATCTGAATCAGTCTCCTGATCCAAATTCTTTTTTTTATTTGGCTGGTGGAGAATGTGACGGTGGCTTTGCAACCCTCATGACATTTTCCTCGTTACAGCTGTTTTGGAGATTATTTTGCATTTTGGAATCCTGTCCCATCTTTTGTCCATCCCATTTTTGGGATGCATCTTGCCTTGTTTATATGGGGGTAAGCATGCTCAAAGGGGGGTTCTTCTTAAGGAGGAGTGTATAGAGCTGAGCAAGGTGTTTTTTGGAGTTGGAGTCCCTGGTAGGCCTTATGGCTTACCAACAGAAATGTTTTTTTTGTGGACAGACTGGGATTTTTGCAACTTTGACCAGCACACCCTTGTTGGAAGGACTGGATTTACAATTACTTCAGCCTTTAAACTAGTTAACAGTGGGGAGAGAGACTACTGACTTCGAAGAAAATTTTGTACCCAGTGTTGAAGTAAGGATGGTTTTTCCATTTTTACCTCCTACTTATAATTGTCAGAAAGGAGAATTTTCCCACCCTTCAAGGGAAGGGTATATTGGACATTAATTCAGATCAAAGGGGAGGAGTAAAGAGGAGCAGCATTAAGAACAAAGAAACTACTTTTTATGTTTATGATTTTTCTCCATTTTCACATGGATTTTGCTCTTTAAAGTTGAAATCTATTTTTGATGAACAGCACCACCGGACTGCTGGCTGTGTTTCTCCAAGAGATTCAATTTATTGGAACCTCTTTCCTATGTCTGAACAGAGATTGGAAGGGTAATGAGAGTGAGAGAAGTAACCTGAATCCACACTACAGAGGTTATACCTCTTTCCTCCAGGTGGAAATCTGATGAGTGAGAGAAAGGGTAAGAGGTCCAGGATGGTGAACTTAGACTCTCAGATTTATGTGGCCCCTTGTTCAGTCTACAAAATGAACAGGGGGTTACACCGAACATGGGGGTTACACCTAGGTATGAGGGAAGTGGACAGAGGAGAGGGAAGGGGGGTGATAAGAGTGTGGAGGGAAAGAAAATGGCAGAGTGCCCCACAGCTCCGCATACATGCACACGTCACTGCAAGCTTCCCACCAGGCATCTCACCTCAGTCAACCCCAAACATGCCTCCCTACTAACAGGCCGATTCAGTAAAAACGCAGGAGAGTGGACGAACGCCCACTTCGCCGGTGCGCGCGATTCAATATTCAAATTAGGTGGTGCGGTAGAAACAGGCAAAAGCAGGCACTAGGAACACTAGCGCGTCCATAACGCCTCCTTTTAGCCCAGAGCGGCGGCTGTCAGCGGGTTTGACAGCCGACGCTCAATTTTGCCGGCGTCGGTTCTCAAGCCCGCTGACAGCCACGGGCTCAGAAACCGGACGCCGGCAAAATTGAGCGTCCGGTTTTCGGCCCATTTTAAATTTTTTTTCTTTTTTTTTTACCCTTCGGGACCTCCGATTTAATATCGCTATGATATTAAGTTGGAGGGTGCACAGAAAAGCAGTTTTTACTGCTTTTCTGTGCACTTTCCCAGAGCCAGCAGAAACTAGTGCCTACCTTTGGGTAGGCGCTAATTTCTTAAAGTAAAATGCGCGACTTGGCTGCACATTTTACTTTCTGTATGGAGGGGAATGCCTAATAGAGCCATTAACATGCATTTGCGCCCCTTACTGAATAAGGGGTAAGGGAAAACGCGCATCCAAGAGCATGTTAACATGTACTGTATCAGCCTGTAAGTTTGCCCATTTACAAGCCAGAAAGAATTCCTGTCATCTGCATGCACACAATGCCATCACTGAACGCAGCCCTTGCTGACCATGGATCACAGAAAACCTTCAATCTGCAGCCTAGAAACTAAATATCTTGAAAGGTAACTTACATTTACTGGGAACTGGACGAAACTGCAACAAACAGGAAAACAACATGAAGTATTAGGAAAACTACGTTGGAGCACTCGGTGCAGCGAGTGCCACTGGAAGTAGCTTAGCTATTAGGAAAATATGAAAGCCTGAGGTGGTCCTCCACCATAAACTGAATTTGCTTGAAGAAGGGGGGCCATGAGATCCTGTGAGCTAGTGACTAGATAAAAGTTACCCTGTATGTACCCTTCCAAACCTATTTTTCTATGATTCAGCAAACCATGGACATGAGGGCCAGCGAGCAGCAACGCCTTCCCTGCATGTGAGCACCACTGAGCAGTGATGCCTGTGGCACCCATCCTGGTATAGGAAGTATCCCAAATCATCCCTGTGCAATTATTCTGTTAGTCCAAGAAATGCTGTTATATCCTTAGGGTATTCATTATATTTGTCCCTCATTATAGCAAAGTTTCATCAGTAATCCTTGGTTATAAGAAAGCTAAAAGCTCCTCCTGGCCCCAAAGTAATTCTGCTACAGGACTTTCACAGCAGTTTGCCGATAGCTTCATAGCTCCCCTTTCCGTTCTAGTGAGGGACTCCTAAGGGCTCAGCAGAGGAATGGCTCCCAAAGAGAGTTTGCACTCCTCCATTTCAACAGGAAGGTAATACCTCAATTCAAACCTCAAGACAGAGATAAAAGAAATATACTTAAGTAGTTACAGAATTGTAAATGATATGGACCCTCATATGACCCTATATTTAAACTGTTCATTACGAAGCACATAACGAAGATTTTCAGTAGCAGCAATTTGGCGGATTTGACGTTGCCAGTGTTCAAGGCTTGGGTTCCTCTTCCAAAAAAGTGGCAATGGAAAAGCGGGCCGTCAGCAGCAAATGACCCACCAGGTGTCTAAATTTCCCGGGGACCAGGGAACCTTCCCACCTCCCAAGCAGGCCCATAATGGGAGCTATGTATATGGGAACACCAGTCACATCAGCGATAACAGTGGCCACATCCCGCCAAACACCCACACAGTGCCACCACATACAAAAGTATGTGCCATGCTCCCCACACCCCCGCCAACAGTAAGGACTACAATCAGAAAACATATTAGAGAAATTGACAAGTGTTCTATAAGTTCTATGCAGTAGCCTGACTATTAATTCAACTCGGTGTTGGCAAAAAGAACTGCAGTGAGCATTGAGCCAGATGTCCTTCCATATCAGTACAGTGAGAGAGGTGCCCGGGTGCTCATTCCACTGACGGATCAAACTGCATGAAGTGTCAGTGCCAAATTTCCCTTGGAGCACCCCCCTAGTAGACTAATGTTGTACCCTTTGCAAAGGGCTCTGGATCAGAAAAATAGCACTGCGTCCCATTCAACTCAAGAATGGGAGCTGATAAATCAAACCACTGAGATAGAGTAGCCCGTAACTGCAAATAATTTGCATGTGTATGCATGGGAAGATCGTAATCTGAACCCAAGGATTCGAATGTTTGAAATTTCCCATTGTACCAAAGTTGCTCTAAGCTAACCAAACCAAACTCACTCCATTCTTTCAACCAAGGAGCAAAGGAAAGGCCCAAAACCATAGTGCTGCCGTAAATAGGGTCCATTATAGAGATCACCTCCCTATGCAGATCCAAATAACCCTTGACCGGTCCCCAAACTCGCAGCGTATGTGCAAGTAGTGGACTGTTCCTAGTTACTCTCCTGCGAATCGGGGAATCCAGCGGCACGAAAGGGAGCAGTGTGAGATCCATCTCATTAGATTGAGATTGCTCCAGAGGCTGCCAAACTGCACTGATGTGCTGAAACCACACCTTAAGCGGCAATAAATGGGCTGCCCAGTAATATATCCACAAATTGGGAAAGGCCATCCCCCCCCCCCCCTCTATTTCTAAGGAAGCCACAATTGACTAAGCCTAATTCGTGGTCATTTGCACCTCCAAATAAATTCTGAAAGCAAGCTATGCAAGTTGTCAAAGACCCTAACAGGTATATCACAGGAAACATATTGGAAGCAGTATACAAATCGGGGTAAAATATTCATTTTTATTAAGTTTATTATTCTCCCCGCCCAGCAAATTGGTAAATCCGCCCATTTCTGTAAATTACGGCATACATCGGCCAACAAACTTTCATAGTTACGAGCATAAAGTTGCCGGAGGTCCCGTGTAATGTGTATACCCAGGTAAATAAACCCATCTTGCACTATTCTAAAATGCACCATGCAATCTGGTACGACGGTACATGGCCCAATAGGAAATATTTCAGATTTATCATCGTTAATTTTATACCCTGAGAGAGACCCAAACCACCGAAGTGCATCCAGCAGAGCAGGGCCAGATAGAAAGACTAAATCATCCGCGTAGAGAGAAATTTTGAGTTCATGCACACCCATCCTGAAACCCATGATATCACGCCATTGTCGAATCACAGCTGCAAGAGGCTCAATGGCCAGGACAAAAAGAAGCGGAGAAAGGGGACTGCCTTGCCTGGTGCCACGGTGTATAGAAAAGAAGGGAGTCAATATCACATTAAGCAAGAGTCTAGCTTTAGAAGCTTCATACATAGTGCTCACCCACTGCACAAATCAGTCCAGAAAACCCACTTTCCTCAGGACAGAAAAAAGGAATGGCCAAGAGATGTGATCAAACACCTTTTCCCGTTTTCCCCAATTTCCATGAGAGATGGACAATATTAAACAAGTGGAGAAGAGACGGCTGAGAGGGGATATGATAGAGGTGTTTAAAATCATGAGAGGTCTAGAACGGGTAGATGTGAATCAGTTATTTACTCTTTCAGATAATAGAAAGACTAGGGGGCACTCCATGAAGTTAGCATGTAGCACATTTAAAACTAATCGGAGAACGTTCTTTTTCACTCAACACACAATTAAACTCTGGAATTTGTTGCCAGAGAATGTGGTTTATGCAGTTAGTATAGCTGTGTTTAAAAAAGGATTGGATACGTTCTTGGAGGAGAAGTCCATTACCTGCTATTAATTAAGTTGACTTAGAAAATAGCCACTGCTGTTACTAGCAACGGTAACATGGAATAGACTTAGTTTTTGGGTACTTGCCAGGTTCTTATGGCCTGGATTGGCCACTGTTGGAAACAGGATGCTGGGCTTGATGGACCCTTGGTCTGACCCAGTATGGCATGTTCTTATGTTCTTATGTCTGGCATTAATAGTGGACATGCGCCCTTTAATAAAACCCGCCTGGTCAGGATGAACCAAAAAAGGGAGTAGGGTTTCCAAAAGAAGCTGTAGAACTTTAGCAAGTATAAATACCCTGTGTACAGGCCACCCACTTGTCTTAAACATCCCTTAAATTAAGGGATGTTTTTGGATGATTTTATTTGTAGAGAGAGTAATGTGTATTGCCGGTTGGAATCTTTATATGATAATATTTGTATAATTAATAAAAGTTTGTACTTTCTCTAAAAAAGTTTATTCATTCTGATAAAAAGGTGATTAGTGAGCTGGGTAAAGACAAGTGGATGGCTCGCTCAACTTTAGCCATTTCCAAAGAACGGAGCTCCTGCCTTTCCAATTTCTGGTATGTATCCCTCTTACAGTCCCATTTATGTTGGGCCTCCAACTGAGCAATATCACCATGAACACAGCAACTTTTTAACTCTCTCCTTTCTGAAGGAAACTGAAATAACGGATTATTTTCCCCCTAAGATAAGCTTTCAAAGCTTCCCAATGGAGGACAGACGAATATTCACCTGCAGAGTTATGTTCAATAAATTCCCAAACTGGTTTATTTAACCAAATCCAAAAAGTCCAATTTGCTCAGCAAGGATGTGTTCAGTCACCACATGGGAGTTCGGGGCCTATCGTCAGGTGGGCTAAGCAAAAGTGCCACAGAACTGTGGTCAGAAATAATTCAGGGGAGAATGGTACAGTCCAGTGTCTTGGCGAGGAAGTTAGGTGTACACAGAAAATAATCAAGATTTGTGCGGGGGGGGGGGGGGAGTAGAATGTATAATCCCTGTCTGCAGCATGGTAATGCCATCAAATTTCTATTAAGGACAATGAAGAAACAAATCACTGCCATCAAACGAGTACTGCGACAGAGCTGAGCACCCAGAGGATCTATCCATCTGCGGATCCATACAAACATTCCAATCACCTCCCAAACACAACCTGACATAACCAAAAGCCACCACAATGTCCAACAATCTTTGGTAGAAAATGTCCTGGTCATGATTAGGGCCATACACGTTTACTAAAACCAATTTATCATCATAGCGCGATCCAGAATAACATATCTACCTTCTGGATCACATAATGACTTATGGACTTTCCGAGGTAGGTTTTTACTAATAACACACACACTCCCCGACTATGAGAATTAAAGGATGAGTAATAAACAGTGCCCACCCAACCGGTTTTTAATTTCTCGTGTTCCGCATTAGAGAAGTGGGGTTTCCTGCAAGAACAGAGAAGTGGGTTTCCTGCAAGAACAGAATTTGGACTTCATTGTGGTTCACCCATTGTAGAATTTTTTTCCTTTTATGGGGGATGAAATACCCTTTATTCAAGGACATAAGCTTAAAGGCAGCATTGAAATAAGAAGAGAAAAGGCACATTTGACAGGAGGCTTATACCCAAGAAAAAGAGAATAAAAGGGCTTCCACAGACCAAGGATCAGTCCCAACAACCAACCAAACCCGATGAAAGAGAGGGAAACAGAGGTCAGGGAAGGTTCCCTTCCAGCCAAAACTCCTACGGCAATGACCTAATACAGGAGGGTAAAAACAGTTCAGCAAAAGAACCCACAGAGTATGACATCCCCAATACCCTACAGCAAAATCGAAGTAGAAACCCTCTAGCCCCACAAGGAATTTTGAAACCAATAACAATCCTCTCAGCCCTCCCAACTCTCAAATCAATATCCCCAACCTACCCAACCCTAAAGGGTAACCCAACAATCCCCAAAGTCAAAAAACTGGAACCCATCCGGTGAGAAACTAATCGAGACCGGGGCCCCAGCCTACTAACAACCTCCCCCCTTAACCCAGTGAGAGAATTCAAGACAGGTCCAGAAGCAATGGCAAAGGCACTGGAGGAGTGGAGTCTGCAGTGAACATGGCAGGGCGCAACTAGACGGACTTAATGGGCCACTTAATCCTTGCCAGGCAGTGGCTACAACGTTACCATCATGGAATTTTGTGCTAAACTCTTATATTTGTCTACCTTCCAAGAGCTAGAAGGCCACACAGTGCCAGAGATATACACCCAATAGTCATAGAAGAGGTCGCACAGAGGACTCCATATGCAGCTGCTGTGCGGCTCTGCTAGTTAGCGAGATAAACTTATCCGGCTAACTAGCACTGTACATTCAATGGCTCAGCTGAGTCACTGAATATACAAAGTTACCTTAAAGTTAGCTGGATAAGTTTATCTGCCTTACTTTAGGACAGCTCTATGGACGACGAGAGTTACCTGGACAAGTTATCAGGCTAACTCAGCTCCTCCCCAGAACACCTCTGGACCGCCTCTGGAATGCCCCTCCCTTATCCAGCCAGATTCTTGCCGGCCAAATAGTTATCTGGCTAGAATTAAGCAGGATAAGTAGCCAAATTTTCATTTAACCAGATAACTTCTTAGTTATCCAGCTAAATGCATATGAATATGGACCTCAGGATTAACAACATCCCAAATCTTTCCCTCCAGTGGTTTGAAATCATTTGCGCATCAGCTTTACCTTTAAGAACAGAAATATGCTGCCGACTCTCCCCCTCTACCGGGTAGTTCTTGATCTCAATATCCTCCCCGTCTTTCAGCTCCACCTTGTCGTACCCGTACCAGCCGAGGAGCTCGTTCATGGTGCTCTCTGCAAAGTTCTGAAAGAGAGAATTCACGGGATCAATAATCACTGGGAAGGGGGAGAGGGTGGGAAGAGACCACTCCATGCATCCAATTCCTCTAGTCCCACGCACGCCAGGACCTGCCAGGCTCTGTCCCTGCCTCTTCTAGGCTCTAAACACTTGGCTGACCTACGACGCATTGAAATCTACAGTTGACATGTGCAGCGAGGACGGACCTTCAGATGTTTGCAATTTTACACACGAAGTAAAAGCCAGCGGTGTCTCTAAGATACAGTCTTCTAAAAAATTTAAAGCAGCAGTACTATCAAGCTTGCTCAGAAGAGAAGCATGCCCACATCTGCTGCATTTCCTTTGGTTCTTATTCCTAGCTCTCCTTTCTTTCTTGTTCTAATGTATTTTATTTCTTCTGTTTTTATACATTTTGGGAATAAAAGGTATACATATCTTATTACAGCTATGGCATGTACTACTACTTATTATGCTATGGATATCCCTAATGAATATGTACGACACAGATCTGCATGCAGATGAGGTAAATCTCTCATATATATTCATTACGGATTTCCTGAAAACCCGACCGGTTTGCAACCCAAGGACTGGAGATTCCCTACCTCTGCTATATGCAAAACAGAGCTGCTTCTTACACAGTTTCCCTTGCCGAATCTGTTTTTCACCTTCTCTTCACATGAATTAGTGTGATGCTTGATGAGGAACAGCACCGCAGCGCCCTTTCAACTCCCCAATCCCCAGATATGCTGTGAAATATAACCCAGGTCGTGGCTAAGGAGAAGGTGCTTTTAAAAAAGTTCAAGCACTGAGCCATCAGGTCGGCCCCAGTGCTGTGCACTACCATGCAGAAGACCCCCGGGTCACCCAGGGCTGTGGACACTGCAGAGGCAGTGTTTCACAAACACACACACCCCCCCCCCCCCCCCGGGGGAGGGAGTCATGGTCATTGCCTAAGAGTGACACCTAGTGGCCAGATTCAGGGCCCATGATGGCAGAGTTCTGGAAGGATCCCTAGAATGCGGCTCCCAGCCCAGAACCATCATTGCAATGATCTGACCAGCTCTGTTGGCAGAAAGGGGGGAACTGCAATAGGGCATAAATCCCCAGGAAATTTTGCAGGCTCGTGGGGCCATATCCCAGCCCTGGTTCTGTGAAGGAGAAGAGGGAAGCTGCTGGGTTCAAGAGAAAAGTGCAAAAGTGAACACAGACCCGTTAATACTCAAAAACGTGAGGCTGTGCAGGTAATGCGGGCATCACCGCAAAAACAAAATGGGCTCATTTTAACACCAGTAATTCAACACCCCACTCACCGGCAACGTCATTAGTACGGGTCATTAACCTAGGTGAATGGCCAGTTTTAATGCACTTTAGTGCACTGGCCTGTAAATTAGGAATAATTAAGAAAGCCTCATTCTACCCATTCTAGGAATCAGTGGTGCACCCGCACCCACGCCTTGAATGCTCTTGTGTGGTGCTGGTCACTCCTTTTCAAAAGGGCATAGTACAACGAGGAAAGGTACAGAGGAGGGCAAAGGGAGATGATTAGGAGTAAGTTACAGAAAAAACCTAAGAATTGGAAGAAAGGTGACTGAAGGGAGATGTGATGGAGGAGCATACAATCATAAAATGGGGGGAGAAGATAAATATTACAACAACTAAACTGGGAGGCATCCAATAAAAGCCTCAGGTGCCAGGTGTAAACAAAAAAGATGCGGTTCTTCACGCAGTGCAGAATTAATCTGTGGGACTCATTGCCCCAGAACGCTGCGGAGGCAAGAGTGTAACTGGATTCAAAAAGGATTAGACAGATTTCTAGTAGTGCAGCAGGTGAGGGCACAATACGACCAGTCTGCCCAGTTATTCCTGTCCATATTGCTAAAGATACGACCCAGCTGCCAGCCACCGAGCGTGAGCGCTTGTAACTGTCTCCTGTACCCCCACCATCCCATGTCTAAAGCACACAGCTTCTGCCTGAATATCCAGTCTTGTAGGTCCCCTGGGCCCTTCTGCACGCTACCTGCTCCCACCAACCCAGACGGTCTCGGAGGAGCTGTCGCTTTATTTCCATAATTGCAAATTAAACAATCAACGGTAATAATCAGCTTGGAAGGCAGATCAGTCACGGGCTATTTAACGTAAGAGTGAGGGATGTCCACCCGGGTCGAATCAGGGCAGCAGGAAAGAGGAACGGTGAGCCGGCGGATGTATTAGCTCTGCACTCGCCCCTTGCTTGCCCCACTCGGAGACAGGACTCACAAAACTGGGCTTTTTAACTGACCGGCCGCCAGCTTTGTACTGGAAACCTAACTTTTTTTCATTTTGCACACAGCTGGACATTGTAATGCCCACATTCCCCCACTTATACATGGAGACATAAATCCAGACTACTGGGTACTGCCTGAGTTCACGGCTCTAGAGACGGGCCCCACTGCACATCATATTTTTACTGACAGGTCTTTTTTGGCTTGTTTGTTTTTTTGTACGGTCAATAAATTTACTGAGAATTGGCAACCCTGACTGGGCAAAATGGACCTTTAGAACCAATCAGAAGCCGATCGTCCAGAGAACATCTGGTACTCTGCTTGTGAGTCACCGTTAGCCCTTGTGAGGAAAAATGTTTGTTTTCTGCTTTGTGACTGATTGTGTGATGGATATCTCATTAATATTAATTAGGATTTTTTGCCCACCTCTCCAAATGATGCTCAGGAAGGCTTACAGCATGATTACTATTCAGGTCCCTGCCCCAAAGAGCTTACAGTCTACGTGGGCACCTGAGGCAATGGGAGATAAAGTGATTTGTCCAAGGTGACAATGAGTGCCAGTGGGGGAAGTGGGATCTGCAGCCCATTGCTCTAACCACCAGGCCAATTCTGCTCCAGGTACTGTTAAGTTATTTGGGTTTCAATTTCTGTTTGATAGATAGAGAACAGAGTACAGCAGAAAAAGACACACACACACCCCGAGTGCCCACTTATCCTGTCCACGCTGCTAAGGATACATCCCAGCTGCCATCCTCACCGTGCGGCTGCCTGGACCCCTCTTCATAATCCACCATCTCATGGTTTTCTGCCTGTGGGCTCCTACCAGGCGCGCCCGACAGCCCACACTCCCTTTTATTAACAACCAGCAGAGCCTCTTCTGGCGCTAAGTACCCTGAGCCTTACGCCAAATATGTGCAAACACATCTCCTGCATATTGTGTTCTCTCACCCACCGAAACCCAGGCCATGCAGACCCAGAAAGGAGAACGGCTGCTTTAAAGAACGGTGCTGTGGCCAAGGACAATTACAAAATCATAACTTTTTTTTTTTTTTTTTTAATGAAAAGCTGAAACTTAAATTAATGAAATGTGGAAGAGAAATCTGCTCCCAAGACCGAAACATTTTCTTTGCTGTTAAGACTCGATCGCACTATGTTTTACACACAAATAAAAAAAAAATCTTTCTTATGGAGCAATCTGACATGTCACAAAACAGGAGGACCACTTGGCTGTCAAAAATACACGGGAAAAAGAAAAGAAGAAAAGTGCATTTTATCTCAAAATCCCCCAGCTGTAAGAGCCACTTGCAAAGCCTGCTGCTTGTGTTTGCTCCTCTCTTCCCAACACTTGCTAACAGCAGAAGACCAGACAGCTCCCCGTCAGAAGGCATGGGCTGCGTCAGGACCAGGGGCTTTATCTTGTAATCGCGGATTCACTAAGAGCTGCAGGAACTGCAAGGCCCGTAGAGGCACTGGGAAGTAAAACCAGGACATGGAGCCATAGACAGAAGTCTAGAAGGCATGGGATAAGCACAGAGGATCTTGGAGGGAGAGCTAGGGATTGGAAAGCTGAATACTAGCAGGCCGATACAGTAACGTTCGCGGGAGAGCAGGTGAGCGCCTGCTCTCCCGGCGCGCGCACAGGCCAGCGCCCTGTGCGCGCGATACAGTAAAACAAAATATTTAAATTAGGGCCCGCGGTAAAAAGAGGCGCTAGGGACGCTCTTTTTGGACAGGAGCGGCGGCTGTCAGCGGGTTTGACAGCCAACACTCAATTTTGCCGGCATCGGTTCTTGAGCCCTCTGACAGCCACGGGTTCGGAAACCGGACACCGGGCAAAATTGAGCGACCGGTTTTCAATCCGCGAGCCGCGGGCTGATTTTAATTTTTTTTTTTGAATTTTTAACTTTTTTTTTAACTTTTGGGACCTCCGACTTAATATCGCCATGATATTAAGTCGGAGAGTGCACAGAAAAGCAGTTTTTAACCGGAGCGCACTGTACTGTATCGGCCTGTTAGTGTGGATGGGAAGCCTAGATAGGCCCTACGATCTTTTTCTGCCCTCAGGTCTCCATGCGCCTCCCACAGAACACTCACGTCTGGGATAGGAAAACAGACAAGAATCATTCTCTTTCATGCCTAGTGGGTTTTTTCTTTATCTTGCTGTTTTTCACCTGCCTAGTTTTCTTTTCAAATTTGATTTCTCTCTCTCTTTTTTTGTTCACTTTAATCAGTTGTGGCTTCCCAGACACTGCTGCTGCAGCCGTGGGACGTTTTGCACTACCTGCCGTGTGTCTGATTATCTTCCTACGCCTGTAAAGAGCTCCCAGTGTGCCATCTCTGCAGGTCAGAGTGGCGGACCTGGTGTTGCCGACGCAAACTAGATAGATAGGGGAGACCTTCACGAACATCGTAGAGCAGTTCTCTCTCACTCTGATGACCCCTGGGCAGCTCAGGAGCAGCGAGGTCAGCAGGAAAGACTGCTTCACCTTTCCATGGCAGGAAGTACTCCCGTACCTGGGACCTGCCCTCCAGGAGGGATGTTATCCTCTCGCACTGGGAATGCATCTCCAAGGCTTCTCTGTTCAAGAGGTAGGAATGGGAGCAAGCATTGTTCAGGGCAAAGGACTCAGGAGCAACAATTCAAGAAAGCATTCGACAAGCACAGAGGAGCCTTAGAGGTGAGGAAGTCAGAGGTCAAGCAGCGTCCTTGCCATTGCAGCAGGAAGAGGAAAGGGGCAGCGGGGGTGGGACCGGTGGTCTTAAGCTGCCCTCACACTCTCTGTTTCTATGTTTCAGTTAAGAGGTAAAAAGTTATATGAAATTTCGGATAATAATCTGAATGTGCTTTGCCCTTTTTTTTGTCCACTGCATCGCTTGAAGCAGAGCCCAGTAACCCAGACGTGCATAGGAAGCCCATGGCCTCCTTGCTGCTGTTCGTATGTACAGGAATCGCTCTCAATATGCTGCTAGTCTGCCGTGCTGCCAAAGAAGTTATGTGTGCCAATTCAAACACGCCCCAAACAGCCCAGCTACCAAAGACACGCAGACATGGAATCCGACTATCGAGGTCTCGCGTGCTTAAATCCCCAGGTGTAACTTTCCCTGCTGCACGCCCAAGCGGGACTTTTGAAAATTCAAGCTATGGGGCCGATGCAATACAGTGCGCTCAGCCAAGCGCACGGTTTAACCCGCTGTCGGACGCGGGTTAAATAGGCGCTAATCCACCCCCTAATGCAATAGGGGGATTAGCGCCTATTTAACGCGCTTCCGACGCGGAGTGAATGAGTTAGTGCTCATCACATGAAAATGCATGTGAATGAGGCTATTACTCATTCACTCCAAATGCAAAAAAATAAGTGTGCGTCTCAGACGCACATTTATCGCTCAGCTATTCACGCCTGCCTGGAGCAGGCGTGAATAGCTGAGCGCACTGAAAAAAAGTACAGAAAAGCAGAAAAAAACTGCTTTTCTGTACTTTTTTTTAAAGTTAAAAAAAAAGAAAAAAAAAACTCTGCCAGCCGCTTTGAAGACCGACGCCGATATGCTCGGCGTCTGTTTTCATAACCGGCCGGCTGCAGTAATGAAAACCGCCGCCGAGTTTATGGGCATCGGCGTTCATAACCGGCAGACCGCCGGTAACCGCGGGGTCGCGTTAGCAAGGAGGCGCTATGGTCGCACTAGTGACCCTAGCACCTCCTTGCTAGCGCGACCCCCTAAATTTGTTTATTGCATGGCGCCCCCCCCCTTGCGGGCATCGGCCCCAGCGTCCCCATAATCCGTGCCACGCAGCGCCTGGGAGCGACTCTGGTTTTATGCGGCTACATTTCTGCACGCTCTGAAATCACGATGCCCATTTGTAGGTAGCTGTAAAGCCGCTTGCTCGCTTGCTGCCAGCATATTGTACCAGGTCCTTTTTTTTACGCACGTTCAGGCCCCAGCTAAGCTTTGAATGTAGGAAATGGCTTGCAGGGAGAAACCTTTATCCAAGGAAAGGCATGGGGGGGGGGGCCCTGTAGCTCTTATCTTGCCAGCAAGTGACGCGCCTTACACCGAGAGGACCTGGGCTAATCTTATGCGCTCCTCTCCCCAAGGCTGAAATTCCCGAGTTCTTGGTGATGCCCAAAGGTTCTGGAATGTTCCTCTGGGTCTCCTTTACTTTTTGTGTGAAAGCACCCCACAGTTTCACAGCGGTCTGTTAACATGGCTGTAATCTGCTCAGCTTATACAGGGCAGAGGCCCTGACACAGCTCCAACAGGCTTTGGGGGGGGGGGGGGGGTGGAGAATATTCTATCACCAGAGACCCAAGGAACGAACGCGACTTGGGCCCAGTGTCAGAGCTGGAACTACAACGGAGGCACAGGGAGACAAAGTCGTGAACTTGACCCCTTAATGTGCTGGTTTCCAGCTCCTGGCTTATTCGGAAGGACCAAAGTCCCTGGCCTACAGCTGAAGCTTCCTGCCACATCAGGCGCCACGGCAGGCGTCCAGTTTTAAACGTTCAGACCTTCCAGAAAAGCTGATTGCGTTAAGTTGAATAAAGCTGGCTGTCGGCGCAGACCGGAGAAGGAGCTGCTAAATCCCATGCCAGTCATCCCATGCCACCAGGATCGCTCTGGGCTAGCTGCGTGCGATGGAGACCTTTCACCGCATCTCCAAAATGACCTCCAGCAAACAGCAATGGAAAAAACAAAAACTGGAAGGGTGGGTAAGCACTAGGGAAAACCACCACTGGAAGATCAGATAAACTGCTGTCCCAGATGGTTACGTCTCGTCTAGCCCTACCTCTCTGTGACCCTAGCAATGACGGCGAAGTCCCACGTAACCAGAAATGGTCACAGTTAACCCAGGCGTCCATCCCTCTTAACTGTAAATATGAGTTCACTTACTGTGGCCTTTTTTTTTTTAACTCTGAGGGCAATATTCCAAGCCATTTTCCATGGATAAAAGTAATATTGTACCAGCGGAAATGGGACTTTGCTAGGTCTGCTTGGCCTTCCTGTGGTAGAGAGAGAGTGGATAGAGGAACACCGTATCGTGGGGGTGATCGTTCAGACGTAACATGCACCGTTTCTGAGTGGAAAAGTATCGCCCACGGAGAAAGCAGGTACCGATCTCTGCAGCTTATTTTCTTTCCGGGGCGGGAGGCAATGAGCAAACAAAGCAAAGCAACCCCCACACGGGGACTGGGGATTTGCACCAAGGCAGGTAGTTTGGTTATTGCCCCCCCTGCAAGTTTTAGATGTTTTACATAAACTATGGCTGAGTACTGCGGGGAATCTGTGCTGGGTCGAGAAGCAATCTCACAATGCTGCAAGATGCCCGGCCAACAGGCAACCAAGAAGTATCAAAACAGTCAAAGGCAAAGCAAGGAAGTCACCAAGAGGAGACATTGTAGTCTTTGTAGACACTCCCCAAATGCGCAAACATGTAACAGAAAAAGCAAGACCCGAAAATCCACAGGAAAGCGTTGCTACAAGAGCAAACTGTCTTGACATGTGACATTTCACCCACTCTCTTGGTCTGGGGCAAGATGCTAATCTGTTTACACATTCCACGACGCGCTCCTACAACCTAGAGTGAAAAAAGACCCAAAGAAATCCTCAGACAGCAGTGCTTGCCCACACCTCTCCACTTGAGAAACCAGAAAAAAATTAAACACACCCCCGAGCAAAGCCTCAGGCCCTTGTTACCGTGCATGCGAACCTGCCCTGCATGACCTTGGAAGGACGGGATAAATCAGCATCGATCCTGGGGTGAGCCTGCCACAGGGCGCGGGGTCGTCCCGGGCACGGCTTCAGCGAGTCTGCATTCAGGCAGCCGCCACTGCTGCTGCAGGTCGTTGGCTTGCAAGCCCCGGAACCGTTGGCCCAGTTCTAATTTCAGTTTACGCCCTGGAAGCTCCCCCCAGAGGCCGAGCAGAGCTGATGTAAAGCGCTCCTGCTCCTTCAAAGGCGGAACCCACCAGGCCGGCGTCACTTTCCCTATCACTGACCCCCAAGGGTCGGGTGGGTGGTTCCCTAAGGGGCCACAAAGGGAGGGAGCAGATGAGCCCATTAAAAGCAGCTTAGGTTTAGAAACTATTTCTTTTTCATTAGAAAGCATGCAGTGCTCCGCTGTGCGTCAGTGAAGGTGCAGTTTCTTTATCAGCAGCCTGAATACGCAACCAGGGCAAGGGGTCGTCTTCGTCTATAAACTGGGCAGTGGCAGCCGATTCAGGAGTGAGAGCGGGTCTGGCCGTCTGACTCTTGTCACTGTCTTACCAGAGAGACTGGCATCTGTTCCTCAGCCTTGCTGGAGAGGTAGCATTCACAGCTCCCCGGGGAGCAGGGAAGAAGTCCCCCAGCACCTCCTAAGGGCGATATTCATAGCTGGGATTCAGGACCCTGCGCATACTCAGTTCCACGGGGAGTGGCCGCTCGTGGCTCCTTTCTGAAGGCTGCAAAGTCTGGGTTAGAGGGGGTTGAGAAAGGTCACAAATGAAGGGTCCTGGTGCTGCTGCCCCAGCTGGGACCAGTTCCAATTGACCTGAAAGTCCAAAAAGCAGAAGGAAGTTTCAGGGTCAAAAGAATAAAACTAGCAGCAGTCATGGCTGGAGCTGAAAATCTACGCCAGTCACATCTTAGTATCATGGCTTCATAGTAATGATGGCAGAATAGGACCAGATGGCCCATCCAATCTGCCCAGCAAACTTCATATGGTAGTATCTGCCGCGCCCTGCAGGTTACCCCCATGTTTCTCTCAAGGGTAGTAATTGCCGCTCCTTGCAGTTACCCCCAAGTCTTATAAAGGTAGCAATATTTACAATCCATCAAAACCAAGCAACTGTCAAACCCATAAACTACTGCTAGCAGCATTTTTACTGGGCGAGGAGCCTTCTTGATAATTCACACAATGCTACGTGACGTTCTTTGCTTTGGGCCTTCGCCGTAGAAGCCGTCCTATGCTTTTTCCCTAATGTCTAAATGTTACTACCCCAGACCATAAAGGTCAGGGCCCATGTTCGTTCTTGTCTATATCCAATTCCCCTTTCCCCTTCCCCTTCCCCCTCCACCCCAGCCATCAAAGCGGGGAGCGATGTTGCAGCTGCGTTAAAAGTATCAAGGCTATTGATTGAGGGTGATAATCCCCATCCCTTCTATTAAGAGCAGTAACTGCCACTCTGTGCACCCTCCTCTTCTTCATTTTTGACCTCTAGCCTTTAGGGATCCTCAGTGTTTATCACATGCCCCTTTGAATTCATTGACTGTTTTTTCTTCACCACCTCAAGAACGGCATTCAAATCATCCACCATCCTCTCTGTAAAGAAATATTTCCTGACACTGATTCTGAATCATCCCCCCCTGGACCCCTAGTCTGATTTGTGAGCATTGTGTGGAAATGAATTTACTTCTCGGGCTGCAGGAGAATGTTACCATGAAGAGTCCCATTTGGCTCTTGAGGACGCTCTGTAGCTCCTTGATATCTTCAATGCACAGCCAAGAAAGTAAACCAACACCAACAGACAAGGGGTGCGGGGGCTTCCTCATGTCACAAAAGCCCCTTATGGCTGCTCCTTCTGCCTAGAAGCCTCCCCATGTCCCACCCCACAGACATCCTCATTTTCTGGTCCTCTCTTCTTCTCTCCTCTTGTCTCTGGTTCAGTTGGAGACTTCTCTGCCTACTGTCTCTCTCTCTCTCTCTCATTCATCGGGCACACAGAGCGCATCACAGCGACTTGACGGGATGCAGACCTTGCCGTGTGTCTGGCTCTTTGCGCAGTGACCCACAAATAAGCCTTCTGGGTTTGAACTAAATCCAAAAAGATCTTCAAGATTTAAAAGAAAAATCCAGTCTAGCCTCTCCTGCCAAAAAATACTTTGCCCATCAACAGAGCACACATTTTTCTGATCATAAACAATTTTATAAAAGAATGAGCAAACAAAAAAAAAATTACAACTTTGCTGCCAGCATTTATCTTTGAAATTTTTCCTCAAGAATTTTATGAAAACAAAATTAAAACCTCAAAAAACAAATATCCTCATATGTAACTCTGAATTTCAAGCCTCAGTTCTAATCCCCACTCTGTCACAGACACCGTGTGTGACACCGAGTCCCTTTCTTTCCCTGTGTCTCAGGTCTGATCCCAGCTCTGTGTGTGATCCTGGGACAGTCACCTTATCTCCCTGTATCTCAGCTCTGTCACTAAAAAGTGCCAAATCACCTGGGCCAGTCTGTATACATCCTAGAAAGCTAAAAGAACTGAAGAATGGAATTGCAGACCTGTTATTAGTCATTTGTAAACTATCATTAAAATCGTCTGTGGTACCTGAAGACCTAAGGGTTGCCAATGTAACACCAATTTTTGAAAAGGGATCAAGGGGTGATCCAGGAAACTACAGAGCAGTGAGTCTGAAATCCATGCTAAGCAAAATAGTAGAGATGATCATAAAGGACAACATTACTTAACAAATAGATAGTCGTAGTTTAATGGGACAAAGCCAACATGGATATAGCCAAGGGAAGTCTTGCCTCACCATCCTGCTACAGTTTTTGAGGGCGTAAATAAACATGTGGATATGGGTGAGCCAGTTGATATAGTGTATCTGGATTTCCAGGAGGCATTTGACAAAAGAGACTTCTTAGGTAATTAAAAAGTCATGGGATAGGGGGCAGTGTCCTATTGTGGACTGCCAACTGGTTAAAGGATAGAAAACAGAGCGTAAGGCTAAATGGTACATTTTTCCAATGGAAAAAGGTTAATAGTGTAATGCCCAAGGGATCTGTTCTGGGATCAATGTTTTTTAATATATGGAAATGGGAACAAGAAATGAGGTGATCAAAATTGCCAATGACACCAAATTATTCAAAGTTGTTAAATCAAAAGAGGATTGTGAAAAATTCCATAGGACCCTGCAAAACTGGGAGACCGGGCATGCAAATGGCAAATGAAATTTAATGAGGACAAATGCAAAGTGATGCAATTAGGGAAGAATAACCCAAATTATAGCTACATAATGCAAGGCTCCACATTAGGAGTAGCCACTCAGGAAAAGGAGCAAGGTGTCATCGGTAAAAATACATTGAAATCTTCTGCTCAGTGTGCAGCAGCAGCCAAGAAAGCAACTAGAATCCTAGGATGGAGAATAAGACAGAAATTATCATAATGCCTCTGTATCGCTCCATGGTGCGATCTCATCTTGAGCATTGTGTGCAATTCTGGTCACCCCATCTTAAAAACGATATAGCAGAATTAGAATAGGTACAGAGAAGGGCGACCAAAATGATAAAAGGGATGGAATAATTCCCCTATGAAGAAAGGCTGAAGAGGTTAGGGCCGTTCAGCTTGGAGAAGAGACGGCTGAGGGGGGATATGATAGAGGTCTTTAAAATCATGAGAGGTCTAGAACGGGTAAATGTGAATCGGTTGTTTAGTCTTTCAAGTTCCTGGAGAAGAAGTCCATAAACTGCCATTAATCAAAAGGGAATAGCCACTGCTTGTGGCCAGCATTAGTAGCTTCAGATATATTTAATGTTTGCATCCTGCCAGGTACTTCTGACTTGGATTGGCCACTGTTGGAGACAGGATACTGGGCTTGATGGACAATCCAGTGGGAGGACTGAGAGGAGAGGATCACCTTGCTGGTGGCTGAAAGGAATCAGTAAGTTTTGCTTGCGAAACTTTTTTTTTTTTTTAAGTATTGAGGCGAAGTAAACTATTGGATATATTATTTAGTATGTTTGTGTGATTGTGTTTTTAATAGTCAGTTAGGCGCTAATAAACCCTCCCACCCCTCACCCACCCACCCCTAGCTCATCCTTTAATTTACAGGTAGGTGCCACTTTCACACTTAAAAAAAAAAACAAATCAGCCTTTTAACTTCACTTTACAAATTCCCCACACCTTATTGAGAGTTTGATCATTCCCCTGTAGGCCACTACCAGACATATAGTGAATTCACTAATACATTTAAAGGACACTAATTAGACCCATTCCTACTCCTATAGCAACCTAAACGTTAACTAGGAACTGAACAAATTTGAGATGAAGGCAGCAGTCCAGCAGCAAGAGGTGGGCTTCCCAATCTTTTGCATCGAGTGTCACATGTATGATTTTTTTACCTGCCGGTGAGAAACTGAACATGTGCATGCGATGCAAAGAGCTCCTGCCTCTCAGAGAACAAGTCTGATCTCTGGAGGCTAGAGTGGCAGACCTAGAGGAGCTGAGGCAGACAGAAAGGTATATAGATGAGACCTTCAGGGACATAGTAGCAAAGTCCCAACTTCAGTCTGGCAGCCCTGGTGTTGCCTTGGAGGAAGAAGGTCTCATGATCGGAGAGCATCAACCTGGTGCAGCAGGAAAGGATCCTGTAGCAAGGACCTGCTCTCCAAGTGGTGCATTGTACTTTCGCACTGAGGATGTGTCTCCAACGGCAATTGCCCAGGAGGGAAGGGTTATGATGGCCGTCATAGTTGGTGATTCGATTATTAGGAATGTAGACAGCCTGTAACTAAAAACTCACCTGAGCTAAAAACTCACCTGAGCTAAAAACATTCTAACTTATCCCTATCAATTAAAAAGCAGAATGAAAATACAAACAAAAAACAAACTTTGAAATGTTTGTATGCTAATGCCAGAAGTCTAAGAAGTAAGATGGGAGAATTAGTATGTATAGCAGTGAATGATGACATAGACTTAATTGGTTGTCCTCCTTCCACTATGTCTCTGAGATGCCAATTAAGCCTGCGAGGGAATCAGTTGGACTGTTAGATGAATGAGGGGTTAAAGTGGCACTTAGAGAAGATAAGGCCATTGCGGAAAGATTAAACGATTTCTTTGCTTCGGTGTTTGCTGAAGAGGATGCTGGGGAGATACCCGTTCCGGAGAAGGTTTTCATGGGTAATGATTCAGATGGACTGAACCAAATCACGGTGAACCTAGAAGAAGTGGTAGGCCTGATTGACAAACTGAAGAGTAGTAAATCACCTGGACCGGATGGTATACACCCCAGAGTTCTGAAGGAATTCAAAAATGAAATTTCAGATTTATTAGTAAAAGTCTGTAACCTATCATTAAAATTATCCATTGTACCTGAAGACTGGAGGGTGGCTAATGTAACCCCAATATTTAAAAGGGTTCCAGGGGCGATCTGGGAAACTACAGACCAGTTAGCCTGAATTCAGTGCCAGGAAAAATAGTGGAAAGTGTTCTAAATATCAAAATCACAGAACATATAGAAACACATGGTTTAATGGAACAAAGTCAGCATGGCTTTACCCAGGGCAAGTCTTGCCTCACAAATCTGCTTCACTTTTTTGAAGGAGTTAATAAACATGTGGATAAAGGTGAACCAGTAGATGTAATGTATTTGGATTTTCAGAAAGCATTTGACAAAGTTCCTCATGAGAGGCTTCTAGGAAAAGTAAAAAGTCATGGCAATGTCCTTTCAAGGATTACAAACTGGCTAAAAGACAGGAAACAGAGAGTAGGATTAAATGGACAATTTTCTCAGTGGAGGGGAATGGGCAGTGGAGTGCTTCAGGGATCTATACTGGGACCCATACTTTTCAATATATTTATAAATGATCTGGAAAGGAATACGACGCATGAGGTAATCAGATTTGCAGATGATACAAAATTATTCAGAGTAGTTAAATCATAAGCAAATTGTGATAAATTGCAGGAGGACCTTGTGAGACAGGAAAATTGGGCATCCAAATAGCAGATGTAATTTAATGTGGATAAGTGCAAGGTGATGCATATAGGGAAAAATAACCCCTGCTATAGTTACACAATATTAGGTTTCATATTAGGAGCTACCACCCAAGAAAGGGATCTAGGGTTATAGTGGATAACACATTGAAATCGTCGGTTCAGTGTGCTGCGGCAGTCAAAAAAGCAAACAGAATGTTGGGAATTATTAGAAAAGGAATGGTGAATAAAACGGAAAATGTCATAATGCCTCTGTATCGCTCCATGGTGAGACTGCACCTTGAATACTGTGTACAATTCTGGTAACCGCATCTCAAAAAAGATATAGTTGTGATGGAGAAGGTACAGAGAAGGGCGACCAAAATTATAAAGGGGGTGGAACAGCTCCCCTATGAGGAAAGACTAAAGAGGTTAGGACTGTTCAGCTTGGAGAAGAGACGGCTGAGGGGGGATATGATAGAGATGTTTAAAATCATGAGAGGTCTAGAACGGGTAAATGTGAATTGATTATTTACTCTTTCACATAATAAAAGGACTAGGGGGCATTCCATGAAGTTAGCATGTAGCACATTTAAAGCTAATCGGAGAAAGTTCTTTTTCACTCAACGCACAATTAAACTCTGGAATTTGTTGCCAGAGGATGAGGTTAGTGCAGTTAGTGTAGCTGTGTTTAAAAAAGGATTGGATAAGTTCTTGGAGGAGAAGTCCATTACCTGCTATTAATTAAGTTGACTTAGAAAATAGCCATTGCTGTTACTGGCATCAATAACATGGGATCTTCTTAGTGTCTGAGTACTTGCCAGGTTCAGCCACTGTTGGAAACAGGATGCGGGGCTTGATGGACCCTTGGTCTGACCCAGTATGGCATGTTCTTATCTTCTTATGGATCCTCAGTTTGAGCCAGTATGGCATATTTTATGTTCTTATGTATAGAGTAAAAACAACCAGGGGACACACAATGAAGTTACAAGGTAATACATTTAAAACTAATAAGAGAAATTTTCTTTTACTCAGTGCATAATTAAGCTCTGGAGTTCATCATCAGAGGAGGTGGTGAAAGCTATTAGTGTAGCTGCATTTAAAAAAGGTTTGAAACTATTACTAAGGTGGAGTTGCAGAAATCCACTACTTATTCCTGGGATAAGGAGCTTGGAATCTCAATTTTCTCAGTGGCATAAGGAGCTTGGAATCTCAATTTTCTCAGTGGAAAAGGGTAAACAGTGGAATGCCTCAGGGATCTGTACTTGGACCAGTGCTTTTCAATATATATATATATATATATATATATATATATATATATATATATAAATGATCTGGAAAGGAATACGACGAGTGAGGTTATCAAATTTGCGGATGATACAAAATTATTCAGAGTAGTTAAATCACAAGCGGATTGTAATACATTACAGGAGGACCTTGCAAGACTGGAAGATTGGGCATCCAAATGGCAGATGAAATTTAATGTGGACAAGTGCAAGGTGTTGCATATAGGGAAAAATAACCCTTGCTGTAGTTACACGATGTTAGGTTCCATATTAGGAGCTACCACCCAGGAAAAAGATCTAGGTATCATAGTGGATAATACTTTAAAATTGTCGGCTCAGTGTGCTGCAGCAGTCAAAAAAGCAAACAGAATGTTAGGAATTATTAGGAAGGGAATGGTTAATAAAACGGAAAATGTCATAATGCCTCTGTATCGCTCCGTGGTGAGGTCGCACCTTGAATACTGTGTACAATTCTGGTCGCCGCATCTCAAAAAAGATATAGTTGCGATGGAGAAGGTACAGAGAAGGGCAACCAAAATGATAAAGGGGATGGAACAGCTCCCCTATGAGGAAAGGCTGAAGAGGTTAGGGCCGTTCAGCTTGGAGAAGAGACGGCTGAGGGGGGATATGATAGAGGTCTTTAAGATCATGAGAGGTCTTGAACGAGTAGATGTGACTCGGTTATTTACACTTTCAAATAATAGGAGGACTACGGGGCATTCCATAAAGTTAGCAAGTAACACATTTAAGACTAATCGGAGAAAATTCTTTTTCACTCAACGCACAATAAAGCTCTGGAATTTGTTGCCAGAGGAGGTGGTTAGTGCAGTTAGTGTAGCTGGGTTCAAAAAAGGTTTGGATAAGTTCTTGGAGGAGAAGTCCATTAATGGCTATTAATCAATTATACTTAGGGAATAGCCACTGCTATTATTTGCATCAGTAGCATGGGATCTTCTTAGTGTTTGGGTACTTGCCAGGTTCTTATGGCCTGGTTTTGGCCTCTGTTGGAAACAGGATGCTGGGCTTGATGGACCCTTGGTCTGACCCAGCATGGCAATTTCTTATGTTCTTATGTTCTTATCTCTCTACCCCGTGGGATCCTGCCAGGTACTTGTGACCTGCCTTGGCCACTGTTGGAAAGAAGTTATTGGGCTTGATGGTCATTTGGTCTGACCCAGTATGGGAAATCTTATGTACTAACTTTATGTGTGAGTCACTTTATCTTCCTGTATTTCAGCTCTAATCCCAGTACTGTCACTGACTCTCTGTATGTGATCCTAGGAGAGTCACTTTATCTCCTTGTGCTGGTGTTGAGTTGCACATGGGAAAGGTTACTGTTCATCTACCCAAAGTGGAAAAAAATCAACTGGGCAGATTGGAAGGGCCAATTTAGTCTTGATTTGTTGCCATCCAAACTGGCTTCCCTAGAGATGCCCCTTGCTCTGTTTCATGCCAGTAGCAGGCCAAAGAAATAGCAGCGTCTCATTTTTAGGTCGTACTGAATATATGAAGCAGCTGAGCATAAGAGTGAAAAAAAACAAGGATGCAAAATGCTTCTGGTTATAGGTGCATACAAGATACTGAGACGTCAGCGATACCACTGCAAACCAAAATGCATGGTTCTCCACTCAATGAATGCTGTACAAAGCACTGCATAAAATCTGGAAAACCAAAACTATTAGTTTCTATCAGGCAGCAAAGCTATAGCACTATTCCCTTCCACAAGCGATACAGATTACATCCCCGTGTCCTGGAACGGCAGAGGAACAGGAGACCGGAGTCCATGGGCAGCCAAACCATCTCACAAATGTGGCAGGTTATTTGCGTGGACGTATGGAAATGCTGTGTAAGGCTCAGGTGCCACTAGTGGCTCTTTTCCCTCGATAAAGGCTCACCCCCCCCCCCCCACCCCTTTCTCTGGAACAGCTGCTCTTGTTTTCTCCCAGCATGTGATGGCTCGCGGTGAATTTGAGCTGCACGGTGCCCAAACTCCTGTGCTGCGCTATTCCTGCGAGACCGTGAGAACGACATGGAAGTCAATGCACCAGAAGGCACCGAGAGCCGCACACTGCTGGAAAAATGCAGAACAGCCGTTCCAGAGCTGCTGCTGGAGGAGGCGACAGGGGGTTGGAGGGGGATCGGGACAGGGAAGGCTAGCATGGAGTTGGGAGAAGGAAGGGTGTTGGGGGAGATGAGCTGAGGGGAGAGTGTGAAGGTGAGAAGCGCAAGGGAAGGGGTAGAGAGAGAGTGGGGTGGAGGTAGACTGAGGAGGAAAAGAAAGAGTGCGGGGCCTACACTTTGTTTAATTAAACAAGTCATAAGAACGTAAGAGAATAAGAACATGCCATACTGGGTCAGACCATGGGTCCATCAAACCCAGCATCCTGTTTCCAACAGAGGCCAATCCAGGCCACAAGAACCTGGCAAGCACCCAAACACCAAGAAGATCCCATGTTGCTGATGCAATTAATAGCAGAGGCTATTTTCTAAGTCAACTTGATTAATAGCAGTCAACGGACTTCTCCTCCAAGAACTTATCCAATCCTTTTTTAAACCCAGCTACACTAACTGTACTAACCACATCCGCTGGCAACAAATTCCAGAGCTTATTTGTGCGCTGAGTGAAAAAGAACTTTCTCCTATTAGTCTTACATGTGCTACTTGCTAACTTCATGGAGTGCCCCCTAGTCCTTCTATTATCCGAAAGAGTTCTAGACCTCTCATGATTTTAAAGACCTCTATCATATCCCTCCCTCAGCCGTCTCTTCTCCAAGCTGAACAGTCCTAACCTCTTTAGCCTTTCCTCATAGGGGAGTGGTTCCATCCCCTTTATCATTTTGGTTGCCCTTCTCTGTACCTTCTCCATCGCAACTATATCTTTTTTGAGATGCGGCGACCAGAACTGCACACAATCCTCAAGGTGCAGTCTCACTATGGAGAGATACAGAGGCATTATTTATTTATTTATTTAAAATCTTTTAGATACTGCTTATACAATTTATATAGGTCTAATAATTAAAACACTAAAGCAAAACTTAAAACAGACAGCTGTAAGAAAAACAAAGGTCAAGTCATACAAATCATAAAGTAATGCAATGAATTAAAATAGTGATGTTTTGTAAGGAAAAGAGGAAAAAAGGAAGACTGTGTCATACTGGTTGAAGCTTTCTAAAAGCGATGGAGCATAGATATGTTTTTTAACTTTTTCTTGAATTCCTTAGGATTTATTAGAAGCCTGAGTGAATCTGGGATTGAGTTCCAGAGGGTAGGGCCTGCTACTGAAAAAGCGTGTTTTCTCTTTAAGTCAAGCCTCGCATTCTCCGTTTTATTCACCATTCCCTTCCTAATAATTCCTAACATTCTGTTTGCTTTTTTGACTGCTGCAGCACATTGAGCCAACAATTTCAATGTATTATCCACTATGATGCCTCGATCTCTTTCCTGGGTGGTAGCTCCTAATATGGAACCTAACATCATGTAACTACAGCAAGGGTTATTTTTCCCTATATGCAACACCTTGCACTTGTCCACATTAAATTTCATCTGCCATTTCAATGCCCAATCTTATTTAAGTATTTATTTATTTAAAAGAATTTATATACCGCAAATTAAACAGGATCTGTCTGGCTAAGCGGTTTACAAGTATATAAACATACATAATAAGAACACCAATTAAAACAGTTATAATATTACAAATAAGAACAACCTTCCAGTCTCGCAAGGTCTTCCTGCAATGTATCACAATCCGCTTCTGATTTAACTACTCTGAAATATTTTGTATCATCCGCAAATTTGATAACTTCACTTGTCGTATTCCTTTCCAGATCATTTATAAATGTATTGAAAAGCACCGGTCCAAGTACAGATCCCTGAGGCACTCCAATGTTTACCCTTTTCCACTGAGAAAATTGACTATTTAATCTGTTTCCTGTCTTTTACCCAGTTTGTAATCCACAAAAGGACATCACCTCCTAGGCTATGACTTTTTAGTTTTCTTAGAAGCCTCTCAATAGGGACTTTATCAGACACCTTTTAAAAATCCAAATTCACTACATTCACCTTTATCCACATGTTTATTAATAAACGCCTTCCAAAAAATATAGCAGATTTGCAAGGCAAGTCTTTTCATGGGTAAATCCAATATGGCTGTTTTCCATTAAACCATGTTTTTCTATATGTTCTGTGATTTTGTTCTTTAGAATAGTTTCCACAATTTTTCCAGCACTGAATTCAAGCTCACTGGTCTGTAGTTTCCCAGATCACCCTTGATACATTAGCTACCTCCAGTCTTCAGGAACAATGGTTGACCTTAATGATAGGTTACAAATTTTTACCAACAGATCAGAAATTTCATTTTTGAGTTCCTTTAGTACCCTAGGATGCATACCTTTCGGTCCAGGAAATTTGCCACTCTTCAGTTTTTCAATCTAGCCTACTATATCTTCCAGGTTCACAATTATTTGGTTCAGTTCATCTGACTCATCACCCTTGAAAACCATCTCCAGAACTGGTATCTCCCCAACATCCTCATTAGTAAACACAGAAGCAAAGAATTCATTTAGTTTTTCTGCAATGGCCTTATCTTCCCTAAGAGCCCCTTTAACTCCCCTCGTTCATCTAACAACCCCAACCAACTCCCTCGCAGGTTTCTTGCTTTGGAAATATTTTAAATATTTTTTATTATGAGTTTTTCCTCTATGGCCAACTTCTTTTCAAATTCTCTCTTCGCCTGCCTTATCAATGTTTTACACTTAACTTGACAATGCTTTTGATTTTTCCTATTTTCTTCAGATGGATCCTTCTTCCTGTTGCGATCCTGCTCGTAGCAAGGCCACGAGTAGGCTTTTACCTCCCTCCGTCCCGCAGTCTGGAGGCCGCTGTCATGGCCGGCGTGGCAGGGGCCGTTGCCAGGCCTTCTTTGCAGCTGTGCCGCTCCCGGATCTCCGTTGCGGCAGGAGGCTGCAGTCGCCATCGCTTCACCACGGCAGGGAGCCGTGGACTTCAGCGTCTTCGCGGCATGGAGCTGCCGCCCATGCCATCCTTGGCAAGCCTGAGGCCTGCTCCTCGGTGGCAGGACGCCGCCTTGCTCCACCTCTTTGAGCGGAAGGACGCCACCGCTTCAGTGTCGAGCCTGCTCAGCCTGCTCCGACTCCTCCTCTTACCGCTTCTTCAGCAGGGCCGCTGTCCAGGGTCCTGCACCTCTCCTGCTTCCTCTCCTTAGGTGCAGGGCCGCGCCTTCTTCCTGGATTTCAAGGGCCAGTGAGGGAGTGGCCCTCCTGGCTCCACCTGCTGATGTCATCTGGGAGTCGCTCCTTCTGCCCTACAAAAGGGCTCCTCCGTCAGTTCAACCTTGCCTTCGCAAGGAGCAAGTTCCTCCTTGGAGCTGTCCTCTTAGAGCTGGTCTTCTTGGGACTTCCTTCTTTCCGCTTCTGCCTGGCTGTCTTCTTCATGGGATCCCTCTTCGTTTCTTGTTCCGGTCTCTGCACTGATGTCATGATGTCTCCTGATGTGTCCAGTACCCCAGCGTCCCTTGATGTGCCTCCGCGTCCTGATGTCCTTCGTCTTCCATGTTTCTGAGGTTCTGTCAGTCCGTCCCAGTGGTCCGTTACCACCCCAGCTGGAGTGTGTAGGGTGCTAGTGGGATTCCTCCATCCCACGGGGCCAAAGACCCTCTTCATCTACGTTCAGATGTCTTCGATGTCCAGATGTCCGCCTGTCTTGATGCTCGTCTGTTCCTGATGTCTCGATGTTGCCCCTTCCTAGGGCAGGTCCCGTTCTCCTCGTGGTCCACAACCAGCCCAGCGGGACTGTGTAGGGCGCCTGAGGGACATTGCTCACCAGTCCGTCTTCACCCTGTTCCTGGATTCCCAGGGTCTTGATGCCCTTCTGTGTGGTCCGCGACTAGCCCGGCTGGGCTGTGTAGGGCGCCTAAGGGATATTACTTGCCTGGTAGTTCCGGACTTTTATTCCATGTTTTTAGCTTGCCATGCCTTGCCTTGTTGTGCCATGTCTGAATTCTCGTCTCACCCTTCAACCTCTGAGTCCTCGTCTCAGCCTTCAATGTCTGAATCCTCGTCTCAGCCTTCAACGCTGGTGTCTTCGTCTCTTCCTCCAGTGCCGATGACTTCTTCAGCCCTTGATCTCTGTCCGCCCTGCTGCCTTTGCTGCTCCCTGCAGCAGGTCCGAAAGGGCTTGGAGTGGTCGGAGGACCACTCAGAGGCCAAACCTTGCATGGTTGGTCTCACTAGGCTGCGCAGGTCAGCAGGGGTCTGGTCCTCACCTTCCCAGACGAGGTCTACCTCACCGCAAGGGCACACATATCTCGTCCCACAATGGGGAGTGCCCCCTGGTGCTCCCTCCCATCATGATTGCAACACTTCCAATTTTTTAAGGATTTTTTTTCTGGCTAAAATAGCCTCTTTCACCTCACCTTTTAACCATGCCAGTAATCATTTTGTCTTCCTCCCACCTTTCTTAATGCGTGGAATACATTTGGATTGCGTATCTAGGATTGTATTTTTAAACAATGTCCATGCCTGTTGCACACTTAACCTTCACAGCTGCATCTTTCAGTTTTTTTCTAATTATTTTCCTCATTTTATCAAAGTTCCCTTTTGTAAGTTTAGTGCTAGTGCCGTGGATTTACTTATTGTCACCCTTCCAGTCATTAATTCAAATCTGATCATATTATGATCACTATTGCCAAGTTTCCCCATCACCATTATCTCTCTCACCAAATCCTGTGCTCCACTAAAAATTAGATCTAAAATAGCTCCCTCTCTCGCAGGTTGCCAAACCAATTACTCCATGAAGCAGTTGTTTATTTGCTTATTCTGTCCAGGAACTTTATGTCTCTAGCATGTCCTGATGTTACATTTACCAGTCAATTTCCCATTATTACTGCACTGCCAAATTGGTTAGATTCCCTGATCTCTCTTAGCATTTCATCATCTGTCTCACCATCTTGGCCAGGTGGACGGCATTATACTCCTAGCACTATATCTTCCCCAACACACAAGGGATTTCTACCCATAAAGATTCCACTGTGTGCTTGCGCAGCTGCATGGCCTACATCATTGGAGAGGGACCTACGTCCACTTCACCCAGGGCCCCAGCTGCTTTTTTTGGCAATGGTCTTGGCGTTCACATTAAGGTTTCCTTTGCCAAAGTGGGCCTTGCTTGAAAAATAGTGCCGATCACAACACCCAGTGCTCCTGTGCTCACAGCACTGGCAAGCTTGGCTGCTTTCCTATAGGAATGCACATTTCCTGCTGACTTCCATGCACCATTGCTGGGCAGTATTTTAAGACTCCTTTTGCATAGCAGTTTGGGATGTCCAGGTTCTCCTTTCAGCTGCACCAGGAACATTTACGGGGCTTTACTTGCAGGGACTTCCCCCTTCAGCTCTGGCTGAGAATTTGTGATGCCTGGCAGTGACAGCATTAGGACTGGCCTGCTGGCAGAGTTTGGGGATGTGTGTGGGCAGGCTCCCTCACCAGGGAAATGTCAAGGACTGTGCCAAAGAGACACGGAAAGCAAATGCCCAGGATTCTGAGTTCAGACTCTTCAATCCGTGAATAAGTAATTACAACACACCTTGATGCAAAACATCTGTTTTTGTTTCTTCCTATTTGTGATTATGGGGGTTTTTTTTAATGTTTTTTTCAATAGACTTTGCCCCCTCTTTCTTCCTCCTGACATCTGGAATTTTCAACTTTGCAACCCAGTGCGTGCATTTCAGGGACAGGGGTTCTGGATTCTGAGAAGCCTAGAGGAACCTTTCGGTAGTTCCAGAAGTCTCACACAGCAGGGCAGACATTAACCAGCCATAACCTGGCTCGCTATCCTCAAAGAGCAGGAGTCCTCCACGTGACACCGCTGAACAAGCTTGGCCCAGGCTGTGCCACACAGCACCATGCTGGGCGGGAGGGAGGGGGTGATGGTGCTGCAGGGCTCAGATGTACTCAGCGGAACCTCGTGGAGGCTGTGGATGCAGAAGGTGGAGAAGGTGAAAGAGAGAGAGAGAGTGCAGCGGGAGGAGGAGGAACGCTGACAAACTGAGATGAGCAGAAGGGAAGGAAGGAAGGGGAGGGACAGGCTGGGCGAAGAGGGTGATAGAAGAAAGAAGAGGAGAGGCAGGTTGGACAGTGACACAAGATCAGCGATAAAAGGATGAGTGAAAGAGAAGGAGATACTAGACAGAGGGAAAGAGATGTGAAACAAGAGAGCTGCAGTACCCATGTAGAGATGGAGGAAAGAGAAGAGAGAATAGAAAAGATCCAGACGAAAAGAACCAAAATAAGAAAAGTGTAAAATGAAAAGCAATGGAAGGAGTTGATAGAGATGACAAATGGAAGGATCAAAAGTCGGATAAATAAAGCTGAGAGCTCAGAAGCCAGGACTGCATTCTTGGCTCTTTGTAGGTGAATTTAATTTGCTTCAGCTCACGGTGGCTCTTAAAACTAATTCCGGCTCCTGTACTTGGAATCCCTTCTTAACAAAACTTGTCCGAGCCTCCCCAATGGCAGAGCGTGAGGAGGAGGAACTACCAGATTATAGGATCTGGAGTCAGATCTGGAGACTGAAGTACTCTCCTCTTCCACATCCAACCTCAAGGTGAGTAACAATTCCTGCCCAAGAGGACTTGCAATCTATAGAATCAAATAAACTTCAACCTGGATTCTCCTACCATTATTCAGTAAAGATGATTTCCAAAGGTGCACGGAGAAATAAAGGTCAACCTAGGCAAAGAATGCTGGCCAAGATGAGGGCATTTCTTTTTTTTCTTTTTTTTACTAAATCCTATTGTGTCTGGAGAACAAAGAACATGAAGGGCCTTGGAGTCACCAACAGTCTCCATAATATACATCGGTTACCAGCAAGGCATGGCTGTCGATTCCGCATCTTCATCCCCAACAGTAACTTTCTCTGGAAATCCAGAAGCGTGAGAGACCATCCATCTTGTCCATCCCTACCCCAGGGAGTCGCAGCAGGTGAGCAGGACTCTGCTGCCTACCAACCTACTGCTGCGCCATGCACCCATCCACATTACATTCTGGCGTCGCCCCAACGTGACTTCTCTACTGCAAAAGGATGACGTGCACGTTGCTCAATATAAAATTCACTTGCCCAGGATGACCACAACATTTGGAATAAAATGGCACGCTAGAAGCATTACATTTTTCAAATCTGGCCGTCTGTGCTATATCCCTGCTTTCCATGATGGGTAAAAGCAAGCACGGGATTCTCAGCTACTCTCCCTTCAATCAGAGCAGAACTGCCCTAGTCTTCCTTTTGATGTCTGTTTTATAGCCTCTTGTATCTTGGGTCGATATTGAAAGGGTTTGCCCAGCTGCACAAACCCATCTGAATATTCTTCCCTTTCCCACTTACTGATTACTTTTATCCCAGGTAATTCACCACCGACACCCGGGGGTGTTCCTAGAATACGGGTTCACTTTGTCTGGACAGCTATCCCTCTTCCCCTCCCGAGAACACATGACAGCGAAGGACCTCCTCCTGCCTTCCAGATCACCTTCTCTCTCTCTCTCTCTCCCCCCTCTCCTCTCCTGGGTACCAACGCAGCCCAGAGCAACCTCTTCCCCAATTCTCTGCCCTCCCATCCCCCCAGCTAGGAGGTATCACCCCTTTCCCTTCACCGGGAAACACCTCCTCCCCTAAACCTGTGGCCCCCCAAGGCATCACCTCTGCCACCAATGCAGGCCGGTTAGCACCCGCCAACTCTGGTTCATTTTGTTCCAGGCAGTGTCTGAAAACAACCAAGAATCTCTCTGAGCACGAAACAGAAGACAAACATTGACAGCTTGCTCAGATTTCCTGCATACCCACCCTCATCGCTATAATGACATCGCACAGCGCTCAAGTAATACTACTTCTTACAGCAACGACGTCTGTCGCCTAAAATCTACTGAAAACCTTTTCTCCAGATCTTAAAAGCCTTCACGCATCCTGCCTGTCTGGACTTCCCGGTGTGGCCCCAGAGAATGTGAAGCCCCCAGCGCAAGGCTCTTTATAGCGTAAGGCCCGGGAGCCAGTGGTGGCTCCTATCGACCTTCCCGGACTCTCCTCCCCCGCCTTCTCTGGAACAGCTGTTCTCTTTTCTTCTGGCTTCTGGGGGCTCTCGCTGAATTGGAGCCCCCTGGCGCCTGAACTCCAGGGCCATTCTCGTGAGACCGTGAGACCGGGCACCGCACAGCTCAAATGCACCGAAAGCCGCCAGGTGCCAAAGGAAAAAAAAAAACAGAGCAGTTTTTCCAGAGAAGGCAGGGAAGAGAGCCAGGGAGCAGCACCGAAGGGTGACAGGGGTGGCCAGTGGCTCCCAGACCTTACAGGACAAAGAGCCCTGCCCTGGGGGCTCCAAGGAAGGCAATTCACAGTGGCCCACGGCTGGAACAAGAGAACAGCTGTTCCAGAGGTGGCAGCAGGCCTCCCAGAAGGTGAGAGAGGAGTACCCAACTGAGGGGGAGAGCCCGCTTGGGGGGGGGGGGGAGGATCAGGTAGGAGGAAGAGAGGGTGTGGTGGAGAGGCGCTAAGGGAAAAGCATGTGGAGAGATGGGCCGGGGGAGAGGGGGGGGGAGAGCGTGAGATGGAGATGAGCTGAAGGAGAGAGAATTGCGTGTGTGGAGGAAGACAGAGAATGAGGAGGAGACCACCTTGTTTCAGTGCCACGAATCGCTCCGACTAGGCCCAAGCAGCGGGGCCCATCAGTGGAGGGGGGACCTTCCTAACCAGGGCACGAGCTGCTTTGTCTGTTCATGGTCCTGGCTCTCACATTATTGGATTTCTTTTTTTTTTTTTTCCCCTCTAAAGTGGCCCCCTGCTTGAAAAAAATAATGCCAATCACCGCCCCAGTGGTCGGGGCTCCGAGCGTGCGCTTCAGTGCACCATTGTGTCTGTGAGTGAGAGCAGAGAGCGTGTGCTGTGAGCAGCTGCGCAGCGAGGGGAGCTGAGAACCAGCGAGACCACTAGCGGCACGGCAGTGTCAGAAAAGCCCGGCTCCTGGTGCAGCCGTGAGCTCCTGTGAGGGGAAGACGACCCCCCAGTCTGTGAGCGAGCCACATCCGGCCTCCTACCACACGCGCACTCCCACTGTGCAGAGAGCAAAGGCATCCACACTCTCCCCTTTACAAGCCTCGGGCCACTTCTAACGGAAGAGATTCAGAGCTGAATTCGGCAAGCGAAGAGATCTCTCCCTGTGAACTGCGAGAGGTTCCGTCCGAATGCTCAGCGCGGATTTGTGGCTTGTCTACCCCGTGGGCCTACGGAGCAGCTTGGAAATAAAAAGTCTAACATTATTTCAGGTCCCAACTCCAGCAAACTGTGCTACCACTGCCACACCCTACACCGGGGGCCCTACAATGGTTCGGGATAAGCCTCCCCGACCCCCACGGTTACATCTGACTGTGCAAAGCACTTAAGCATTCGCCAGAGGCTAACACCAGAGTTGCTTTCCACTCTGCCCACTAATATCATCCGCCCATTAGCACTGACTGTAGGACACTCTATGCTGTTCCCGAGGGGCATTCGCAGGATCACTTCCCTCTAATCCAGTCGTGCAGCTTGTTCAGTTGCAGGGCAGTTTTCTCGGGGGGGGGGGGGGGCAGCATGCGGGAGACCTGGCCCCCTTCTCCTTGGATGGAGGCCCTCTCAAATCACACCTCCTCCACATCTGCCAGCCGCTCAGTCAGAAGAAAGCATGCCCGAGGCAGGCTCCGAAGGGAGCCAAAAGGCATCACCTGGGGTAAGCTTCATGTGAAGGAGACCCCCTGGTCCCCAAGTGAAGGGTGGACGAGGGCTGCCCGGGCCGAAAGCAGGTAAAGCTGTCAGGATGGAAATAAGAAGTCGGTATTCTCAAAACGCCCGGTGTGGAAAATGATGTCCCTGGACTGTGCAACCGCATAGCACAGGAATCGGAGCCAAAAAAAGTTGCAGCATCCATACATCCTAAGGTGCCCCTTTTGCCTACCACTCAGTTCATTGCGCGACCTTGATTAAGTTGCTTAACCTTCCTGTAAGGTATTCAGACTCGTAAGCTATCAGGCACAGGGACCAGATTAGATAGACCAAGTGGTCTTTTTCTGCCATCAGGCTTCTGGAGGCGGAGAACCTGGGGTGAGGGGGTTTTGCCCCTGGAAACCAAACAGCAGCAGGGAGATTGCCTCAGTCCAGCGCTGCCTGTGAGGTGGCTCCCCCAGATCGCGGAAGGATCTTCAACCTTCAGGCATGTTAAGTGTCTTCCCCATCACCATGGAAGCTAATGGTTCTCTCGCTCCAAATATCACTTTGCTGTGAAACCCAGCTGGATGGGGGACATGTTTAAACTGCAGGAACGAGGAAGGATGCAAAATGCCAGTCTTAAATTATTCATCAAGAATACATTCTTTGAGGTAATGCTGTGAAAGGCTAACACAGACGCCTGTCTCGCTTTGACTTCTACAGCTGGCAACGAAGGTGGACATGTAAATAAATGATTTTTGGGCCAAGAGTGACCCCAGCTCTAGAAATCTCCGGGCTTGCTCTAATATGCCTAGAACTGAATGGCAAGAGGCAGACGTACCGTCCAGAGTCCAAAAGGGATCCCAAGCAGGACTGAGCAACTGCAGACCCAGTCACAGCCCGAGGGGCCAATTCGGGGGAAAACACCTGAAACGAAAAAGGAGAGAGGAGCATAAATGTGGAGCAAGAATCAGCTCCTGCCCAACCAAGCCTCCTGGCTTTCTCAGAGACCGGTCAGCCACCACCTGGACACGGGGCACGCGACTGGTAAAGTCTGCCAGGGTTTCATGAATGCGTCCAGAAAAATGAGTGCCAGGGTGATGTTTCCAAGTGAGTTAGAAACTGCCTGAAGATGAATGGTCCATACTCTGACTGGACTAAGGTGTCTCGCACACGTTGACGCTCAAGACTACTGTTAGTTAACAGCTTGGAGGAAGAAAAAAACAGCCGGAAATACCACTGGGGACCTTCGTTTTCAGTTTTTATTTCTCCCAGGAATTTATCACAATTTATTGCCAGAAGAACAAAAATGATGTTGACCCGGAAAAATGGCAAGTCAGTTTTTCCACTGTTGTAATAAACACTTATGAATAAAAACCTGAAAGCAAAGGTCCATGGGGATGCACTATTCACTATAGGAAAGTGCTAAACCAGGGAGTCTGAGCTAATGGCCAGATTCTGGGTTAGTAAGGAATTTTTTCTGCCTTCCCCTGGCTCATCATGAACAGAATGTTAGGAATTATTAGGAAGGGAATGGTGAATAAAACGGAAAATGTCATAATGCCTCTGTATCGCTCCATGGTGAGACCACACCTTGAATACTGTGTACAATTCTGGTCGCCGCATCCCAAAAAAGATATAGTTGCGATGGAGAAGGTACAGAGAAGGGCGACCAAAATAATAAAGGGGATGGAACAGCTGCCCTATGAGGAAAGGCTGAAGAGGTTAGGGCTGTTCAGCTTGGAGAAGAGACGGCTGAGGGGGGATATGATAGAGGTCTTTAATATCATGAAATGTCTTGAATGAGTAGATGTGAATCGGTTATTTACTTTTTCAGGTAATAGAAAGACTAGGGGGCATTCCATGAAGTTAGCATGTAGCACATTTAAAACTAATCGGAGAAAGTTCTTTTTCACTCAATGCACAATTAAACTCTGGAATTTGTTGCCAGAGGATGTGGTTAGTGCAGTTAGTGTAGCTGGATTTAAAAAAGGATTGGATGAGTTCTTGGAGGAGAAGTCCATTACCTGCTATTAATTAAGCTGACTTAGAAAATAGCCACTGCTATTACTAGCATCAGTAGCATGGAATAGACTTAGTTTTTGGGTACTTGCCAGGTTCTTATGGCCTGGATTGGCCACTGTTGGAAACAGGATGCTGGGCTTGATGGACCCTTGGTCTGACCCAGTATGGCATGTTCTTATGTTCTTATGAGCTGCTGGGACTTGATGGAGTGGCGCAATTTCTCTCTCTAGCAACTGAAAAAGGGCCCTGGGTAGTCTGAAAAGCCCCTGTGCCACAACCTATAAACACTCCAGTTTCCTCCAGCGCCAATATGGCTACAAGAACTGTGCACTTGTTCTCTCCAATACCATAAGACAGCCCAGTATTAAGACAGACACCAATCCCTTGTGCCTATCCCACGCTCACTTGAGCTCTGCCAGTTTTGGCTCTTGTAACCTCCACGGGGAGTCTGTTCCCTCTCACATTCGTCGTCAGCTTCCTCCCTTACAGCTTTGCATTCTATGAAAAATGCTTCCTTCTGATGCCTTATAATATTGAAGCCTGCTAGATACTGGAAAGTTTGTATCCTCTCTCTCTCTCTCCTTGCCTCGTTTCTTCCAGGGAGTGCAGATTTATCTCCTTCAGTCCTCCCGACAAACGGCTGGCTCGTAGTGCAGGTCCTTGTTTGGATTGCTTCTGGCTTATTCAGATCCCCATGGTTGGGGGTCTCACCCAGGGAATATTTCTTCCTTCTTTCTGTTAGTGATATCCAAGTAGATTACTGACTTCCCCATTTGCTTTGTCACAGTGATCGGCTATCTTAAGGTCACCAGGGGTGAGCCCTAGGTGTCATTCCTGTTTGGTGACTACCAGCTGCTCCCCTCCAAAATATCTGGCCCTTGAACGTCCGCACCCCCAAAGTCATGGTTTTGCTTTTTTTTTTTTTTTTTCCTTAAAGAGCACATGTCAAACCCTTGACTATTCATCAAATCAACTTTCACCTTATTTATCACCTTGGCCTGTCTCCTGTGTTGCAGATTTTTCCTTCTAACCTTTTCTCAATATGAAGATGGGGGGGGTGGGGGGAGAAATGTTTCACCAAATGATCAAGCCTGATTTCCTGACTAGGATGAGGATAGAAAAAGGTTCAGGAGGTTTAATCTGGGCACCTGTCCTCCAGCAGGATTCTTTGTTTTGCAATCACTGGTCATTTTTGTGGACTGCGTTCTTGCTCACATGATCCACCACTAAAGCCTGACTGCAGAGGAGGACCTGGAGTAGAGGTGAGGCGCAGGATCACGATTAGTTGCTCCGTATTATAATACCAGCCAATGGAGGCCTCTACCACCCAGCAGGAAAGCCGTGGCCTGGGACACGAGACCTGTCAGGTGTCATCATCCCCAACAGCCTTCAACCGGCAGGCTACAGCTCCCCAGAAACCAACCAGGTCACTGGTGGCCGGGTACCACCCAGGGAGGGCGATAAGGAGCAGAGAAAGGAAGCACAGCTAGCTGAGCAACTGGCGCAGACCATAGGGTAGCCGGGTGGGGAATCAACCAGACCTGAGAAATCAACGGGGGTCACGGCTGGCAGGTTGATGGCGACTGGGTGCCGTCCACAAAGGCCCACCAGGGACATTACGCAGCTGCTGCAGGCAACGGTCTCACTACTTTTAGCATCTGTTTATATTATGACAAAGCTTGGTTGGGGGCAGGGGGAGGACCTAAGCACTGGGTTAAGTATGGATACTATAGAAGCAAAAAAGAAGACCACAAAGTGTCCTGGATAAGGAATGATATCCTTCAAGAGGTCAGGCCCTCTCCGGCCGGGATCTATCCTTAGCAGCGTAGCCCAGAAATATTTACCTGATGTCTATGAAAATAAATCTTGGGGTTTTCTTAAATCGGCAGCTGCTACCTGAAATGCCTTAAAATAATTCAGTCAGGAACTAAAATAAAATGTGCTTAAGGTCTCTCATTATGTTTCTTTATTGCATTTTATTCTCACGGCTGTAAATTTCTGCATCTCCTTCTTAACCATCCTCCCACGCCCATGTTGATAGTCCAGGTGCGTCAGGTCCAGGGCTGTTCTGCAATCTATGCCAGCGGCCCCTGGGGGCATTCAGTATGAATGCGGCTGGAGGGCAGACTGGAGGGCGAGCGCGCTCTGGCACAGCTATGGAGCTCCTTCCCTCTCCAGGTCACCCGATAAATCTGGCCCAGGCTGGCGCTGACAAAATGTCTTTTTAGCCATCTGAAAACCATTTGCTGGCCCCACATGACAACAAGTTGCCAAATCTCAGTCCAGAAAGTCCACAGCACTTAATAAAACAACCCCCCCCCCCCCCATCACGAGCTGGCACTAACCGGCACCCAGCCTGGGTCCACAGACCAAACGACCCTCCTCAACCCCCAGAGGTGGACCCTCCGGAGCAGGGCAGGGCAGCGAGGGGGGGGGGGAAAGCTTTTGCATTGCTATTGCTCAGGCCTTAACCTGTCCCAAGGACTTGGGTTTCCACCAGTGCTGCAGACCGCACAGTATCCTTCAAGAAAAAAAAACAAACCAAAAACAAAACTATAACAATTCACTTAATTAATAAAAGAGCTCCCTGAGCGTACATGAATATACCAAGCAGGTGTTCTCAGGGTAACAGATTGTTTGAAGCAAAGGTCCATGTCCCTAAATTGCAGGCTGAAAGGAGGAAGGCAGCGCTCCACCTGAATGCGTGGCCGCCAGGGCCATCGAGCAAGCTGCGGGCGAAACCGTTTCACCGGAGGAAGACGGCACATCTGCGGCCCGCTTTCTGGAGAGAAATGCCTCCTTCAGATGTGCTGCTGAACGAGCCCAATAAAAACCTCTTGCCTACCCACTCGCAAAAATAATACACACATACACACACACACACACACACACCTATGCAACAAAAAAGAAGAAATGTGTGCAGGATGAAAAGAGGAGGTGGAAGAGAGGCAAGCTACTGGTCTGAAGAGCAACAAGACACCTTTCATGGGCTTCCCTCTGACCAAGAATGAAAGGTGAGCAGGTTGCACGGCGCTGTCATAGGCACAAGGTTAGATTTAGATCGGCATTGGCTTTCTCCATCATGTGGGGGAGCACTGGGGGAGGGGGGACAGGGGCTAGGATGGCACCCACACGACTCCCTGACCGGCTTGGTCCAGGCTCAAAGTAGCGTACCTGTTGGAGCAGGTTCTGCTCCAACAGGTACGCTCCCGGGGCACCTTCTGCAGGTTTCCGCGCCCCTCCCCCCCAAAAAAAATTCTCTACCAGAAGTCGCAGAACATTAAATCATTGAGCAAAAGGCGCCGTGTTTCAAAATCTGGCATGCAAACGCCTGGCACTTCTTTGCCCTGACTCAAAGAGAAAACACTTTTGAATTAAAGACTAAAGTTACTTTTCCCCCTTGTAGCGCTGTTTTTATTTGTTTAATGAATGGAGACTTCCATCAGATGCAGGAAGGGAAATGTAGTGCAGACTCCCGGTAAGCATCGAATACACCGTGACTCCCTTTTACCGGCTGAAGGGCCTCTCCGGGTCTGCAAAGCACAGAGCGCTGGGGTCCAAATAAAGCAGCCACAGCCCCGGGAAGGACCCTCGCTGAGCAAGCAAAAAAGGCTTGAATGGATCCGAACTGAATAGAAAGGGGAGAGGAGGAGGAGGAGGAGGAGGGGAAGGAACCACCGAAGGTCACAGGGAAACAAACCCCTGCCTGCCACTTGAATGTATTTTTTTCACTGAAATGTAATCTACGCCAGCAGCTATGCAAAGCCCTGCACTTTTCCACCACACAGTGTTGTATTGTATCAAATTTAAATTTGTTACAACTGTCATGTACATTACTCCAGCGATAACAAAACTGGAAACATAATCTCAGCCTGTGGCGGAGTGCAGCAATGAAGGGGGCCAGGCTGCCTGTGCCATGCAGGGCCCAGGCCACAAGTGCCAGCCCAGGGGGGCAACGCTTCCCACCGGCTGCACTTAAAATAGACTTATCTCCCATTTTTCCTGTATTACTCAAACGGGGGGGGGGGGGTGGTGAGGAGGAGAGGGCTGGGGGTGGGATCTGAAAACACATCAGCCTTTTTCTTTTTTTTTCCCCTTTCTGCTAGCAAGGGAGAAGAAATCCGAGCCAACGTGGGCTGTAACCTGAGTAGGTCACTGTATACCACGATAAAATTCCCTAATCCCTGAGCCAAATTTCCCCGAGGGGGGCCCTCCTCCTCCTCCTCCCTCCGTCTCCTTCACTTTTCCATGGCCTCTCCTCTCTCTCCTTTCCCCTACCTTAAAGCCCTGACACCGGATCTGCCCAGGGGGCTCGGGTTACCGATTTTACAGCTTCGCCTCTGCCTGGCCGCATGCATTCCTTTCTGCTGGGGCTGTGATTGCTCGCGGGCTCCAGATGCAAGCACGGAGCACACAAGGGCACATTGTGTTCCCCGGGGCACGCCGTGGCCCCCAGCTCTCTGAGGCTGATGGCGGGGGGTACCCACACACACACACACACACACACACGTTCTCCTACTGCCGGGCACACAGGGAGCGGACGGCTCAGCAGAGGTCCCAGGCACGGCGGCCCCGATCGCCCCCCCCCCCCCCGATCCTTCATGCACGCCAGGCCCGACATCCCAGAGGGGCGCCGGGGACTCAGGGGAAGGCGAGCAGCGGGGTCCCGGGGTGCCCAGCTGCAGGCAGCGCCTGCCTTGCCCGGGAAAGCCCTCCGGCAGCCCCGGGCGAGATCTCGGGCACAAAGCCCGCTCTTGTCTCTCCCTCCCCCGGCCCTGGCGCGATCGCAGGAAACTTGGAAGCCGCAATCCGTGCAGATCCCGTGAAGCCCCGGTGACAGCTTCGAGGGCGAGGGGGGCCTGGCATCTGCGCTCCCCGGAAGCCCCCTAGTGATAAACACCGCCCCCCCCCCCCTACAAGGAGCAGAAGCAGCAGCAGCATCATCCCAGGAAATAAAGGGGGCGGGCAGCCAGCCCCCCTCCCCGGGCAAAGCACAGCCCAGCAGTGACATCGCTTTTTTCGGCTCCGTGTTCCGGGCAATCAGGAACTTTCCCGGGCCCGCGGCGGTCGGGGGAGCGCCCCCGGCGCACAGCTGGAGCGGCCGCCCCCTCCTACCTTCAGCTCCTCGTTGATCTCCCTCTTGACGGGGTGAGCCGGCTTCCTGCTCCGCTTGCTTTCCGGCGGTCTGCCCTCCTTCTCCATGGCTGGCGGCGCTGCAATGGCTGCTCGTCCGTCTCAGGGGCGGGGGGCAGCCGCCGGCTCTCCGGGGGCAGCGGGCGAGGCCGGGGGGCGCCCTGCCCGCTCAGCCATCCTCCGTGCCCGTGCCCGGCTGCATGGCTGCGGCTGCTGGCTCCGGCCCTCCGTCCGTCTGGGGCTGTGTGGGAGAGACAGAGCAGCTCCTTGTGCGGAGCAGCAGAGGGGGCTCTTCCCGCCCCCAGCCCCAGCGCGGGGAGGAGCCGTCTGCATCCCTGCCAGCGAATCCGGACCCTCCCTCCTCCCTCGCTCTCAGGCACACACTCATCCATCCACAGGTACACACAATGCCCAGCATCCTCCCTCACACTCACACACACACACACACACACACATCATCATCATCATCCTCAGGTACACACAATGCGCAGCATCCTCCCTCACACTCACACATCATCATCATCCTCAGGTACACACAATGCGCAGCATCCTCCCTCACATACACACACACACATCATCATCATCCTCAGGTACACACAATGCGCAGCATCCTCCCTCACACTCACACATCATCAACAGGAACAAAAAATGCCCAGCATCTTCTCTCACACTCACATACACATCATACACAGGTAAACACAATGCACAGCATCCTCCCTCACTCTCACACACACAGGCACATCATCCACAGGTACACACAATGCCCAGCATCTCAGGTACACACAATGCGCAGCATCCTCCCTCACACTCACACATCATCATCATCCTCAGGTACACACAATGCGCAGCATCCTCCCTCACATACACACACACACATCATCATCATCCTCAGGTACACACAATGCCCAGCATCCTCCCTCACACTCACACATCATCAACAGGAACAAAAAATGCCCAGCATCTTCTCTCACACTCACATACACATCATACATAGGTAAACACAATGCACAGCATCCTCCCTCACTCTCACACACACAGGCACATCATCCACAGGTACACAAAATGCCCAGCATCCTCCCTCACACTCACACACACACACACATCATCATCATCATCCTCAGGTACACACAATGCGCAGCATCCTCCCTCACACTCACATATCATCAACAGGAACAAAAAATGCCCAGCATCTTCTCTCACACTCACATACACATCATACACAGGTAAACACAATGCACAGCATCCTCCCTCACACTCACACACACATGCACATCATCCACAGGTATACACAATGCCCAGCATCCTCCCTCACACTCACACACACACACACACACACACACATCCATCCACAGGTACACACAATGCCCAGCATCCTCCCTCACACACACTCACACACATCATCCACAGGTACACACAGCATCATTCTCACACTTACACACACACACATCATAGACAGGTACACACAATGCCCAGCATCCTTCTCACACTTACACACACACATCATATACAGGTACAGACAATGCCCAGCATCCTTCCTCACACTTGCACACACACACACATCATCCACAGGTACACACAATGCCGAGCATTCTCCCTCACACTCACACACACATCATACTCAGGTACAATGCCCAGCATCCTCCCTCACACTCACATACATACATACATCATCCACAGGTACACACAATGCCCAGCATCCTTCCTCACACATGCACACACACACACACATCATCCACAGGTACACAAAATGCCGAGCATTCTCCCTCGCATTCACACACATCCAAACACAGGTACACACAATGCCCAGCATCCTCCCTCACACTCACACACACAGGCACATTATCCACAGGTGCACAAAATGCCAGCATCCTCTCTCACACTCACACACGCATCATACACAGGTAAACACAATGCACAGCATCCTCCCTCACACTCACACACACATGCACATCATCCACAGGTACACAAAATGCCCAACATCCTCTCTCACACTCACACACACATCATACACAGGTAAACACAATGCCCAGCATCCTCCCTCACACTCACATACACACGCATCCATCCACAGGTACACACAATGCCCAGCATCCTCCCTCACACTCACACTCATAGATACATCATCCACAGGTACACACAATGCTTAGCATCCTCCATCACACACACACACACACACAAAAACACACACACACATCATCCACAGGTACACACAATGTCCAGCATCCTCCCTCACACTCACACTCATACATACATCATCCACAGGTACACACAATGCGTAGCATCCTCCCTCACACACACACACACACACATATCATCCACAGGTGCACACAATGCCCAGCATTCTCCCTCACACTCACACACATCCGTAACAGGTACACACAATGCCCAGCATCCTCCCTCACACGCACACTCATACATACATCATCCACAGGTACACACAATGCACAGCATCCTCCCTCACACACACACACTCACACACACACACATCATCCACAGGTACACACAATGCCCAGGATCCTCCCTCACTCACACACATCCATACACAGGTACACACAATGCCCAGCATCCCCCCTCACACTCACACACATCCATACACAGGTACACACAGTGACAAGCATCCTCATTCACACTCACACTCATACATACATCATCCACAGGTACACACAATGCGCAGCATCCTCCCTCACACACACACACACACACATACATCATCCACAGGTGTACACAAAATGCCCAACATCCTCTCTCACACTCACACACACATCATACACAGGTAAACACAATGCCCAGCATCCTCTCTCACACTCACACCACATCATACATAGGTAAACACAATGCCCAGCATCCTCCCTCACACTCACATCCATACACAGGTACGCACAATGGCCAGCATCCTCCATCACACTCACACACAAACACACATCATACACAGGTACACACAATGCCCAGCAGCCTCCCTCACACTCACACACATCCATACACTGGTACACACAATGCCCAGCATCCTCCCTCACACTCACACACAAACACATCCATACACAGGTACGATGCCCAGCATCCTCCCTCACACTCACACACACACATCATACATAGGTACACAAAATGCCCAGGATCCTCCCTCACACTCACACACATCCATACACAGGTACACACAAAGCCCAGCATCCTCCCTCACACTCACACACACACACACACATATCATCCACATCATCCACAGGTATACACAATGCGCAGCATCCTCCCTCACATTGATAAGGCCGGATAAGGGGGAATTTGAAATGAAGTTGGCCGTGGTGGCAAAAACTCATAATAAAAACTTTTAAAATATTTCTGAAGCAAGAAGTCTGTGAGGGAGTCGGATGGATCGTTTGGTGACCAAAGGGTTAGAGGGGCTCCTAGGGATGATAAGGCCATTGCAGAAAGACTAAATTAATTCTTTCTTCTGTGTTTATTAATGAGGATGTTGGGGATATTCTGGTTCTGGAGATGGTTTTGAAGGGTGATGAGTCAGATGAACTGATCCAAATCACTCTGAATCTGGAAGATGTAGTAGGCCAGATTGACAAACTAAAGAGTAGCAAATCACCTGGACCGGATGGTATGCATTAGGGGTGTGAATCGTGTGATCGATCGTCTTAACGATCGATTTTGGCTGGGGGGGGAGGGAAATCTGATCGTCGTGTTTTGTTTTTGGTTTGTTTTTTTTAAATCGTTAAAATCGTAAATCGGGGGAGGGCGGGAAAACCGGCACACCAAAACAACCCTAAAACCCACCCCAAACCTTTAAAACAAATCCCCCACCCTCCCGAACCCCCCCAAAATGTTTTAAATTACCTGGGGTCCAGTGGGGGGGTCCCGGCGCGATCTCCAGCTCTCTGGCCACGGCTGCGTTGAGAAACGGCGCTACCTTTGCCCTCACTATGTCATATGGGCGATGGTCATACGGGCGACGGTCGCCCGTATGACATAGTGAGGGCAAAGGCAAAGGTAGCGCCGGCGCCATTTTGAATATTGGCATTACGGCCCGTGTGCAGGAGGTTGCTCCCGGACCCCCGCTGGACTTTTGGCAAGTCTTGTGGGGGTCAGGAGGCCCCCCCAAGCGGGCCAAAAGTCCCTGGGGGTCCAGCGGGGGTCCGGGAGCGATCTCCTGCACACGTGACGTCGGGAGCCAGGAACCAAAATGGCGCCGGCGCTACCTTTGCCCTGTCACATGATAAGGGCAAAGGGCCACCGGCACCATTTCTCAACGCAGCCATGGCCAGAGAGCTGGAGATCGTGCCGGGACCCCCCACTGGACCCCAGGTAATTTAAAACATTTTGGGGGGGTTCGGGAGGGTGGGGGATTTGTTTTAAAGGTTCGGGGTGGGTTTTAGGGTTGTTTTGGTGTGCCGGTTTTCCCGTGCCCTATTTAACGATACAATACAAATGCCCCTGACGATAAATCGGGGGCATTTGTATTGTATCGTGCACTCTAACAATTTTGGACGATTTTAAAATTATCTGACGATAATTTTAATCGTTCAAAAACAATTCACATCCCTAGTATGCATCCCAGGGTTCTGAAGGAATTCAAAAATGAAATTTCAGATCTATTAGTTAAAATGTGTAACCTATCATTAAAACCATCCATTGTTCATGATGGCTGAGGGTGGCCAATGTAACCCCAATATTTAAAAAGGGCTCTATTGGCGATCTGGGAAAGTATAGACCAGTGAGCCTGATTTCAGTGCTGGGAAAAATAGTGGAAACTTATTATGAATCTGATGCTGAAGACTCCTGAGGTGGGAGGAGTTAGCAATCTGTTATGGGTCTGCTCCCGTGGTAGGAGGAGTTAGCAATCTTGTTATGACTAGACTCCTGTAGAAGGGAGGAGTTAGCAATCTGTTAGAGACTCCGTGAAGAGTTAACAATCTGTTACCAGCGGAGTGCTTGGAGAGAGCACTTGGCTGTAAAGGAAAGTAGATAGGTGGATCCTTGGGCCGATGGCAGGGCCCCCAGGAGGATATCCTGAGAGGGACCACCGGCTAGGCTTGGGTATGGAGACAGACACAGATAACTCTTTTATTAGACAGGTTAGTAGAACCACCAGAGGTGGCAGTAGTGAGCTGATATGCCCGGCAGGGCTGAAATCCCTCAGGAACTGGAACAGCGATCCCAGGGTTGCTGAGCTGTAGAGAAACTATAGATAGTGAGTAGACAGGGTATGCTGTGTTCGTAGCCAAAACTAGATGACAAAACTCACATAAGGTCTTAAAGAAGCTCAGTAGCTGGAAAGGGTTAGGCCCTCGAGGAGCGAATACCTGGTTCCAGGGAAAGCTCTGAGAGAGCGATGGTAACTCACAATTGTCTGCATCTGTGATAGCTTCCAGGCAGTAGAGAATCTTCAGTGTGTTCAGGAACATAGGCCCTTGAGGAGCGAGTACCAGTTCCTATCTGCAATCTGAAATAATAACTCACAAATGTCTGTATCTGCGATAGCTTCCAGGCAGTAGAGAATCTTCAGTGTGTTCAGGAACATGGGCCCTCGAGGAGCGAGTACCGGTTCCTATCTGCAATCTGAAATAAAGAAAAGACAGCGAGGCCCCTGAGGAGTGGGTACCCCTGGTAAGTCTGAGGAGGCAGAGTAGCTTGGACGAATCCGAAGAGAGTCCTTGTTCAAGTTCGTGTCCTTGCTAACTCGATTCGTTAGCAAATATGAGACCGTTTATATTGGAAGCGGATGACGTCATCTCGGAGGACACCCCCGAGGTTCGCGCCCTTACTGGTATATCAATTAGAGCGCGCGCGTGCGCCCTACGTCATCAGGCAACATGGCGGATCCGCAGCGTCGTGCCCCAGTCCGGGGACGCCGGAGGGAGATGGTATGGAGACGCCGCAGCAGCAAACGTCCATCAGACCCGGAGGGAGTCACCACAGAGGTAGAGAGGGCGGAGTGAGGGCATCGAGCAGCGACGGACGCAACAAAACTATTCTAAACATCAAAATTTCAGAGCATATAGAAAGACATGGTTTAATGGAATACAGTCAGCATGGATTTACCCAAGGCAAGTCTTGCTTTACAAATCTGCTTCATTTTTTTGAAGGGGTTAATAATCATGTGGATAAAGATGAACCAGTGCATGTAGTGTATTTGGATTTACAGAAGGCATTTGACAAAGTCCCTCATGAGAGGCTTCTAAGAAAAGTAAAAAGTCATGGGATAGCTGGCAGTGTCCTTTTGTGGATTACAAACTGGTTAAAAGACAGGAAACAGAAAGTAGGATTAAATAGACAATTTTCTCAGTGGAAAAGGGTATACAGTGGAGTGCCTCAGGGATCTGTACTTGAACCAGTGCTTATCAATACATTTATAAATGATCTGGAAAGGAATACGACGAATGAGGTAATCAAATTTGCAGATGATACAAAATTATCCAGAGTAGTTAATTCACAAGTGGATTGTGATAAATTGCAGGAGGATCTTGCAAGACTGGAAGATTGGGCATTCAAATGGCAGATGAAATTTAATGTGGACAAATGCAAGGTTGTTGCGTCCATCGGTCTCAAACGGCTTCGACCTCTGTGCCTCACCTTTTTTCCTTCTCTCTCCACAAGCCTTGGGAAGATGGCTGCTGCCACGTCATCATGCTGCCCTCTCCAGCGTCCCCGGAACGGCTATGATGACGGTGTTCGCCATGTTTCTCATGAAGGCCTCCTAGGGTGCACGCGCGCATGCCACCCCCGTCTTTATCCACGTCGTGGCGGGAACCTCGGGGGCGGCCCCTCCGAGTGACATCACGCCATCCGGGTATTTAGCCTGCCCTTCGTTTGCTAACAAACTGAGTTAGCAAGGATTGGAATGCCTCTGGTCTAAGCTACTCTGCCGCTTCCTTGCTGCCACTGGAAGTTCTCTCTGCCCTTCGGGGCCATTCACCTCTAACTGGGTACCCGCTCCTCGGGGGCCCTATGCTTTCTTTCAGGTGCCTATCTGGGATACCAGGTACTCGCTCCTCGAGGGCCTGCTCTCCCTGCCTTGGTGCCTTCAATCCAACTACTTCTGCCTGGCAGGATCTTCATCAAATACAGCTATCTATTCAGTGAGTAAACTAACTTGGTCAGCTTGTCTCACCTTCAGCTTCAGCGCTGCGAGTCTACATCCAGGACTCTCTCTTCTACCCAGCACAGCCTATCATCATTGGAGTGTGGGACGGATCTCCTCTGCCTAGGACCCCTGGACTACTCTACTGGGTTACCTCACTGCTGCCACCCTTGGGCAGTACCACCAAGCTGTATAATAAACACGAATTCTCTGTGTCTGCATGTATAGAGTCTAGCCTAGTACTGCGGTTCCCGTCGGGGCTCCTCCCCATGGGAGTGGTCATCACCTCAGTACCCAAGAATCCACTCAAACACCTCAAAACCATAACAGATTGCTAACTCCATGGATTTGGCTCAGCTCACCGCTTTGCAGGCCATTCCGGGCCTGGCCGGATGAATCTCCGAACAACAGAATTCGTTGGATAACCTGACTGTTGCCTCAGGTAAAGAAGTTACACTGCCTGAAGTGACGGTCAAGACTACAGTGCCTCTATCTGCTCCAACACGCTTTTCGGGTGAAGTGTGGAAATGTAGAGGATTTATCAATCAATGTTGCATGCACTTTTCTCTGCAACCTAACCATTTCCCTACAGCGTATGCCAAGACCACCTATATCCTTTTGTATCTGGACGGAAGAGCGCTGGCTTGGGCCTCACTGCTGTGGGAGCACAATGACCCTATCCTGAATGATCTTGCCAGGTTTCTTGAACTGTTCAAATCAGTATTCGATGACCCTGCCCGGTATACTACAGCAGGATCAACTTTAGTTCATCTGAAACAAGGTAATAAACCTTTATCAGACTTCGCCATAGAATTCAAGACGTTGGCTTCTGAATTACATTGGGACCCTAGATGCCTGAAGACTCTCTTCTTTGAAGGCCTGAACTCCCGCTTGAAGGATGAGCTGGCGGCTCGAGAGATGCCTAAGACCTTAGCAGAACTGATGAAGTTGGCAACGAGGATTGATCACCGACTTCACAACAAGGTTCAAGAGGTCAAGAGCTCCAGAAGACCACCTCAGGGAGACACTCGAGTCAAGTCTGTACACCCAGGTCTATACCTCCAGGTCCTGTTGCTGGCGAAGAAGAACCAATGCAATTGGGCCGCAGTCATTTGACTTCTAAAGAGAGACGAACTCGAAAGAGGTTGGGACTATGCATGTATTGTGGACAAGCTGGTCACACTGTTCAAACATGACTTATATGTCTGGGAAACTGGCAGACCTAAGTCCTGTGAGAGGACTCTTCTTAGGTCTAACTGCACCCTCTTCTCCACTCTTTCTTCTATTATCCTTAATCTGTGGACCTCTAGAATACCAGACCCTTTCTTTAGTGGATTCTGGGGCAGGGGGAAACTTCATTTTGAAGTGTCTAGTGGAACATTTGCAGATCCCCACCACTACCATGATGTCCCCTCTACTTCTGCCTCTATTCATGGAGAGCCCTTACCGGGTGAAGTAACCCTGTTTACAGAACCAGTGAGCTTACGTACTGGTGCTCTTCATACAGAGACTATTTCCTTCTTTGTGCTAGAGAAGGCCATGCACCCTTTGGTACTTGGGTTACCGTGGCTGCAGAAACATATGCCACAATTCAACTGGGCCACTTTGGAGCTTTCACGTTGGGGTCCAGATTGCCATGGCAAATGCCTGATGGAAGTCTCTCCTATACAATGCATGCCAACTACTCCGTTGTTGCCTGGGTTGCCGCCTCAATATGCATCTTTTCAAGATGTGTTCTCCAAAGAAGCCACTGATGTTTTACCTCCACACAGATCCTATGACTGCACCATCAATTTGAAGCCTAACACGGAACCACCCAAAGGAAGGGTTTATCCTCTCTCTGTTGTAGAGAATAAAGCAATGTCAGAGTACATCCAGAAGAATCTCCAGAAAGGTTTCATAAGACCTTCCAAGTCTTCTGCCGGCGCAGGCTTCTTCTTCGTGGGGAAGAAGGATGGAACATTACATCCATGCATTGATTACAGAAGCCTGAATAAAATCACCGTAAAGGATCACTATCCCTTACCACTCATCTCGGAGCTATTCAACAGGTTACAGGGAGCCAAGATATTCTCCAAGTTTGACCTCAAAGGAGCGTATAACTTAGTTCGCATCCACTCTGGCAATGAATGGAAGACAGCTTTTAATACCCGGGATGGGTGCTTTGAAATCTGGTGATGCCCTTTGGCTTGTGCAACGCCCCAGCCATCTTCCAAAACTTGATGAACGACATTCTGCGTGATCTACTTAGACGACATCTTGATATTCTCACAGGACCTGCAATCCCATCAGGAGGATGTCAAAAGAGTTCTGCAGAGACTTCGTGAGAACTGCTTATACACCAAGTTGACTAAATACGAATCCACAAGGAGTCCGTGCCCTTCTTAGGGTACATTGTCTCAAGCAAAGGTTTTCAGATGGAACCTCAGAAGCTTGAGAGTATTCAAAAATGGACACAACCCACAGGCCTAAAAGCTCTAAGACGATTTTTGGGATTTACAAACTACTACAGGACCTTCATCAAATATTACTCCTCATTGACTCATTAACAGCGATGACTAAGAAGGGAGCCAACGTTGCCACTTGGTCTACGGAAGCCGTGACAGCATTTCAGAAGTTAAAAGATGCCTTCTCAAGCAAACCATGTCTCCGCCATCCAAACCCTACACGACCCTTCATTGTGGAGGTCGATGCCTCTGATGATGGTGTAGGAGCCGTGCTAAGCCAGACCAGTGACTCTAAAATCTTGCACCCCTGTTTATTCTTTTCCCGATGCTTCTAGCCAGCAGAGAAGAACTACGGCATTGGGGATAAAGAATTGCTGGCAATGAAGATGGCATTCGAAGAATGGCGCCCCTGGCTTGAAGGTGCACAACATCAGATCACTGTCTTTACTGATATTAAAATCTGGAGCCTCCGTCACGCTCAACGCCTTAAGCATTGACAGGCGAGATGGTCCCTGTTCTTCAACAGATTTGACTTTGTGCTGAAATATCGCCCTGGTGATAAGAATGTTAGAGCGGACGCACTATCTTGCTCTTTTCTCTCTGAAGACGTACTTGATGAACCCCAGCATATCATCGACCCGAAGAGAGTTATTCTGACAGCTACACATCCGGTACCCACAGGCAAGACCATCGTACCCCACAATTTAAGAAAGAAATTGCTAGCATGGGCTCACGACTCGAAACTGGCCGGATACTAGAGATGTGAATCGTGTGATCGATCGTCTTAACGATCGATTTCGGCTGGGAGGGGGAGGGAATCGGATCGTCGCAGTTTGGGTTTTTTAAATATCGTGTAAATCGTGTAAATCGAAAACTGGCACACTAAAACATCCCTAAAACCCCCCCCAAAATGCCTTAAATTACCTGGGGTCCAGTGGGGAGGGAGGGGAAGGGGGAGGGCGGGAAAACCGGCACACTAAAACAACCCTAAAACCCACCCCGACCCTTTAAAATAAATCCCCCACCCTCCCAAACCCCCCCAAAATGCCTTAAATTACCTGGGGTCCAGAGGAAGGGTCCCGGTGTGATCTTTTACTCTCGGTCCTCCGTGCGTTGTAGAAATGGCGCCGGCGCTACCTTTGACCTGTCATATGACAGGTCAAAGGTAGCGCCGGTGCCATTTTGGTTTTTTTGTCCCCCGACGTCAGGAGCAAAGGAGATCGCTCCCGGACCCCCAGGGACTTTTGGCCAGCTTGGGGGGGCCTCCTGACCCCCACAAGACTTGCCAAAAATCCAGCGGGGGTCCGGAATGATCTCCTACCGCGAATCGTTTTTCCGTACGGAAAAACGATTCGCTGTATGGCCGGCGCCATTTTGGCGCCGGCCATACAGCAACACGATTCGACTGCAGGAGGTCGTTCCGGACCCCCGCTGGACTTTTGGCAAGGCTTGTGGGGGTCAGGAGGCCCCCCCAAGCTGGCCAAAAGTCCCTGGGGGTCCAGCGGGGGTCCGGAACGACCTCCTGCAGTCGAATCGTTTTTCCGTAAGGAAAAACGATTCGCGGTAGGAGATCGTTCCGGACCCCCACTGGACTTTTGGCAAGTCTTGTGGGGGTCAGGAGGCCCCCCCAAGCTGGCCAAAAGTCCCTGGGGGTCCAGCGGGGGTCCGGGAGCGATCTCCTATGCTCCTGACGTCGGGGGACAAAAAAAACAAAATGGCGCCAGCGCTACCTTTGACCTGTCATATGACAGGTCAAAGGTAGTGCCGGCGCCATTTCTACAACGCACGGAGGACCGAGAGTAAAAGATCACACCGGGACCCTTCCTCTGGACCCCAGGTAATTTAAGGCATTTTGGGGGGGTTCGGGAGGGTGGGGGATTTATTTTAAAGGGTCGGGGTGGGTTTTAGGGTTGTTTTAGTGTGCCGGTTTTCCCGCCCTCCCCCTTTCCCTCCCCCTTCCCCCGATTTACGATTTTTTAACGATAAATCGGGGGAATTGTTATTGTATCGCGGCTCTAACGATTTTTGACGATTTAAAATATATCGGACGATATTTTAAATCGTCATAAAACGATTCACATCCCTACCGGATACCCTGGTCAATGGTGAACACTGGCTAAGCTACAGAATTACTATTGGTGGCCCACCATGAAGGAAGACACTCTTGTGTACGTAGCTTCCTGTTCCAATTGTGCCAGACAGAAACCTCCGCCCGGACATCCATGGGGCCTGCTTCAACCCTTGCCAGTACCAGATGAGCCCTGGATCCACATTGCTACAAACTTTGTGGTGGACTTGCCACTTTCTGAAGGTAACAATACTATCTGGGTGACAATGGATCGATTCTTGAAAATTGCTCACTTCGTGGCTCTCTCAGGCTTGCCTTCAGCCATGGAACTTGCTAAACTATTCATCAGTCACATCTTTTGCCTACATGGCATGCCAAAACACATTGTTTCTGATAGAGGAGCTCAATTTACAGCCAAGTTCTGGAAAGTTTTGTGTAAGAAATTTGACATCACACTTGACTTCACCTCTGCGTACCATCCTCAGTCGAATGGCCAAACTGAGAGAATGAATAGAACTCTCAAGCAGTTCCTCCGCGCCTATGTTGGTACACGACAGAATGACTGGGCTGAACTGTTGCCCTGGGCTGAATTTGCCATCAATTTGCATCCAGCCTCATCTACTGGATCTACACCATTTGAAGTGGTCTACGGACGACAACCCTTACCACCTTTACCACTTCCACTTTCTGTGTCGTCCCCGGCAGCTCAATCCTCTGCCAAAGATATACAGCAGCTCTGGAGAGAGACTAAAGAGATGCTCCAAAAAGCAGGACAAAGAGCAAAGAAAGGCTATGATGCTCACCATTGCAAAGCTCCTGAATTTCAGCCTGGTGATAAAGTCTGGCTGTCTATCAAACATCTAAAACTCAAGCTTCCATCTGCTCGATTTGCTCCACGCTTTGTCGGACCCTTTCCCATTCTGCGATGATTGGGTTCACTTACCTACAGTCTGAAGCTTCCTCCAGCTATGAAGATTCATAATGTGTTCCATGTTTCGCTGCTGAAACTGCTTGTTCTTAGCGAGTTTTCCACCAAGACACCTGAACCTACTCCTGTTGATGCAGAAGAAGACATCGAGTACAAGGTTGATGCCATCCTTGATGTAAGAAAGTGAGGCAGAGTTTGGGAATACCTCCTGTCATGGAAGGGATACGGACCTGAAGAAAACTCTTGGGAACCATTGGCTAAAATCATGGACAAAGAGATTCTTCATCAATTTCATTGATTGCATCTTCAAAAACCAGGACCAGGTAGGGGGTCTGGAGGGGGCCCTTTGAAGGGGGGTACTGTTGTGTCCGTCAGTCTCAGACGGTTTTGACCTCTGTGCCTCACCTTTCTTCTTTCTCTCTCCACAAACCTTGGAAAGATGGCTGCTGCTGCGTCATCATGCCGCCCTCTCCGGCGTCCCCGGAACGGCTACGATGATGGTGTTCGCCATGTTTCTCCTGAGGGCTTCCTAGGGTGCGCGCGCGCACGCCACCCACATCTTTATCCACGTCATGGCGGGAACCTCGGAGGCGACCCCCTCCGAGTGACGTCACGCCATCCGGGTATTTAGCCTGCCCTTCGTTTGCTAACAAACTGAATTAGCAAGGATTGGAATGCCTCCGGTCTAAGCTACTCTGCCGCTTCCTTGCTGCTGCTGGAAGTTCTCTCTGCCCTCCGGGGCCATTCACCTCTAACTGGGTACCCGCTCCTCGGGGGCCCTATGCTTTCTTTCAGGTGCCTATCTGGGATACCGGGTACTTGCTCCTCGAGGGCCTGCTCTCCCTGCCTTGGTGCCTGTAATCCAACTACTTCTGCCTGCCAGGATCTTCATCATCTATTCAGTGAATAAACTAACTTTGTCAGCTTGTCTCACCTTCAGCTTCAGCGCTGCAAGTCTACATCCGGGACTCTATCTTCTACCCAGCGCAGCCTACCATCATTGGAGTGTGGGATGGGTCTCCTCTGCAGAGGACCCCTGGACTACTCTACTGGGTTACCTCACTGCTGCCACCCCTGGGCAGTACCACCAAGCTGTATAATTAACATGAATTCTCTGTGTCTGCGTGTATAGAGTCTAGCCTAGTACTGCGGTTCCTCATGGGGCTCCTCCCCGTGGGAGTGGTCATCACCGCAGTACCAAGAAACCACTCAAACACCTCAAAACCATACTAAAGGTGATGCATATAGGGAAAAATAACCCATGCTGTAGTTACACAATGTTAGGTTCCATATTAGGAGCTACTACCCAGGAAAGAGATCTAAGCATCATAGTGGATAATACATTGAAATCATCGGCTCAGTGTGCCACGACAATCAAAAAAGCAAACAGAATGTTAGGAATTATTAGGAAGGGAATGGTGAGTAAAAGGGAAAATGGCATAATGCCTCTGTATTGCTCCCTGGTGAGACCGTATCTTGAGTACTGTGTACACGTCTGGTCACCGCATCTCAAAAAAGATATAGTTGCACCAGAGAAGGTACAGAGAAGGGTGACAAAAATGATAAAGGGGATGGAACAGCCCCCTATGAGGAAAGGCTAAAGAGGTTAGAGCTATTCCGCTCGGAAAAGAGACGGCCGAGGAGGCTATGATAGAGGTCTTTAACATCATGAGAAGTCTAGAATGGGTAAATGTGAATCGGTTATTTATTCTTTCAGATAATAGAAGGACTAGGGGACACTCCTTGAAGTTAGCAAGTAGAGATGTGCATTCGTTTATCACGGATTAGGCAATTTCAATGAAATTGCCTAATTCGTCATGGTTTGGGGGACCCGGACCACAAAACTGATTTTCCCTGAACTTCGGGGAAAATTTGTTTTTCGGGTTAGTGTGGGGGGCAGGGGCACATTTATTAAAAAAAAACAAAAAACCACCCCAACCCTTCAAATTTACTGTATTATAATCCCCCCCCCCCCCCCCACCACCATCCCAATCCCTCCCCAAGACTTACTAAAAGCCCTGGTGGTCCAGCGGGGTCCCGCGAACGATCTCTCCCTCCGGGCCGTCAGGCTGTCGGGCCTGCTATGAATCAAAATGGTGCCGATGGCCCTTTGCCCTTACGATGTCACAGGGGCTACCCATGCCATTGGTCGGCCCCTGTCACATGTAGGAGCACAAGATGACGCCGGTAGCCCCTGTGACATCGTAAGGGCAAAGGCTATCGGTGCCATTTTGAATACTGGCAGGTGACAGCACGAGTGCAGGAGATTGCTCCAGGACCCCCGCTGGACCACCAGGGACTTTTGGCAAGTCTTGGGGGGGCCTCCCTCCAAGACAATCCCCCCACCATCCCAATCCCTCCCCAAGACTTACTAAAAGCCCTGGTGGTCCAGCGGGGTCCCGCGAGCGATCTCTCCCTCCGGGCCGTTGGGCTGTCGGGCCTGCTACGAATCAAAATAGCGCCAATGGCCCTTTGCCCTTACGATGTCTCAGGGGCACAGGGGAGAGATCGCTCGCGGGACCCCGCTGGACCACCAGGGCTTTTAGTAAGTCTTGGGGAGGGATAGGGATGGTGGAGGGGGTTGTAATACAGTAAATTTGAAGGGTTGGGGTGGGTTTTTTCTGATTCAGATTTTTTTTTTGATTCGTTTCTCCAGTTTCGGGTTCGGGTTTCAGCGTTGTTTTTGCCGGAAAACAAGTTTTCCCACGAAGTGCCCGAACTGAAACCCGACCCGACCCAGAAAAATGAAACTCATCTCTATTAGCAAGTAGCACATTTAAAACTAATCCGATAAAATCCTTTTTCACTCAGCGCACAATTAAGCTCTGAAATTTGTTGCCTGAGGATGTGGTTAGTGCAGTAGCTGTAGCTGGGTTTAAAAAAGGTTTGTATACGTTCCTAGAGGAGAAGTCCATTAACTGCTATTAAACAATTTATTAATCAATAGCCACTGCTATTACTGGCATTAGTAGCAAGGGATCTAATTAATGTTTGGGTACTTGCCAGGTTCTTGTAGCCTGGATTGGCCACTGTTGGAAACAGGATGCTGGGCTTGATGGACCCTTGGTCTGACCCAGGATGGTAATTTCTTATGTTCTTATGTTTTTACAGATGAGATTTGTACCCATGTAGATTCTACTGAGCATTTACGCTCTTGTATGATCTATATCCTTTTGGATTCTATACCCTCCCTGACATAAATTGCTATACCCCTACCAAGTTGATCTTCCTTCTCATTGTGGTATAATTTGGACCCTAATATAGCTCTGTCCCTTTAGTTATCATCTTTCCTCCAGGTCTCTGAGATGCCAATGATGTCTATCTCATCATTCACTGCTATACACTCTATCTCTCCCATCTTCTTAGACTTCTGACACTGGCATACAGACATTTCAAAGTGTGTTTTTTGTTTGTATTAACAACCTGCTTTTCAGTTGACAGGGATAATTTGGAATCCTTTAGCTCAGATGATACTTTACTTATAGGCACATGGACTACGTTTGCTTTTATTGGAACCTCACTGTCGGGATGCCCTAATTCTAATGCATCATTAGTTTCCTTTGAAGATACCTCTCTCCGAACCATGCGCTGCTGAGCGACTGTCGGCTTTCCCCTTTGTTCTAGTTTAAAAGCTGTTCTATCTCCTTTTTAAAGGTTAGCACCAGCAGCCTGGTTCCACCCTGGTTAAGGTGGAGACCATCCCTTCGGAAAAGACTCCCCCTTCCCCAAAAGGTTCCCCAGTTCCTTACAAAACTGAATCCCTCTTCCTTGCATCATCATCACATCCACGCACTGAGACTCCGGAGCTCTGCCTGCCTCTGGGGACCTGCACGTGGAACAGGGGGATTTCAGAGAATGCTACCCTGGAGGTTCTGGATTTCAGCTTTCTACCTAAGAGCCTAAATTTGGCTTCTAGACTCTCCCTGACAACCCTGCGAGCAGTATTGGGATGTTAGCAGTTGGAGGTACAGTCCTTTTGCCTTCCTAAACCCCCAAATATTATCTTGAATGCTATTTGGGATGCTATTACACATTTATTTTCACAGGTGGATCAGTTTGTATTCCAAAACAGGGCCTATCCAAGGCACTGCAGACTACACAAGAACAAGTTCCTGTTTTATCTCAGAGAATTGAGGTGTTGGATTCTCAGGAAACTGCTATACATGGATCATTATCTTTGGTTTGTACAGGTCTGCAAAATAAATTTGAGAATTTAGAAAATGTCATTCCTCGGCGCAATATACGTATTATAAATTTTCCCAAGAAGAGATTGATCTCTCCAATGGAAATGTTTCGTAAATATATTCTTGAAATTTTGAAAATTTATTACCACCTATTTCAAAGGTTTATTATTTGCTTTTTCTCCTCAAGTCAGTGCAGGAAGAAGCTGATCCTCAAATTTCAACAAATGACTTTCATTTGTCTTCTTTTTAGGAAAAATCCTCAGATAATGGGCTTAAGCCTTATTGTTACTCTTGCTTTTGATTCTGACTGGGATTTTATTATGAAATTGCTTTTCCAGAATAGGGATGTTCCCTTTTTGGTTTAGAAGTTCATATTTTTCCTGATGTTGCTAAAGCAACTCAAGCAAAAAGGAAGCAGTTTCTAATATTAAGACCTGCTGTAATTAGTCTTGGTGCATTATTTTGGCTTTATTTTCTGTACAAATGTGGGGTAAAATTTAAGGGGGTAAATATGTCTTTCTTTATCCCTCTCAATTAACTACTTTTCTTAATGCAAAGCACCCTCAGATACCTCCCTCTCATGCTTTGGATCTTGGTCCTTCTTCTTTATTTGTTGCTTGAGGCATTATATCAAATAGAGGGTCTCTTTCAGTTCTAAGCAGTGGTAATTCTTCTTAAAAATTTTCTCTGCTTCTTAGAATGATTTCCTCCTCATTTTGTGGGCTGATAAAACACATGAAAAATATGTTTTATTTTCCTGTAACTATTTCTGTTACCTGTTTATCTCTACATGTTGTTCTAAACAAGTGGTTTTGCTTGGATGTAATTTCTTAAAATTCAATTAAAAAAAAAAAGAGTCAGGGAGGTCTCGATAAAGTCTGTGGACAAGTGGGTCCATGGTTCCCTGGGGGCTGTCACCGGCTGTAACAGCCCCCAAGGTTGGCCATGCAATGCGTTTTGCTGTGCAGCAGGTGGGACACGTGTCAACATAGATCTTGATGTGTTGCAAGAGCGCTAGGGAGCGGTCCCGATTCCGGGGAGAGCTGTGTACCCTTGGACCACAATGCAACTGCAGAGAGGAGCTCTGTGGAAGTGCTGAGGCAGGCAAGACGTGTCCAAGCATGGGCGGAATAGGCTGACCACTGAAGCCCTAACCTCTGCCAAACCTGCACGCACCGGTAGAGACCCAGCTGGTCTCTGGGGTAGCCCTCCGGCCACTCGATAGCCCTTTCTGACCTGCCACTAGGGATCGGCAGCTGCGACAGGATGGACAGAGGTCAAGGACAGGCAATGGTACTGGAACTTGGAACAAGACTGGAACTTGAGTCTTGGACAAGGCTCGGAGACTTGAACAAGATGAGATGAGGGTGCTTGGAACTTGGAGCCTGGAACTCAGACGAGATGAGGATACTTGGAACTTGGAACTCAGACAAGACAAGGATGCTTGGAACATAGACGAGACGAGGGTGCTTGGAACTTGGAACTCAGATGAGACGAGGACAGCTAGAAGTAGAGAACTCAGATGCAAGACGCTCAGACATGGATGAAGATCAGACATAGATTCAAGGGAGTCAGGCGAGGATTACGGATACTTCGACGAGTACAAGGACTCAGGATACTCAGACGAAGGCAAAGACTCAGGATCTAGGTCAAGGGCAGAAGCAGGCATCCGGGGAGTGCTCGGGGAAGAATCCAACTGGAAGAGGGCTCAGCCACTGGAAACAGGCACCGAATAGATATGGATTTACTCCCAGGGAAGGTCAGCTGGAGACAAGGACCGGGGCGAGACAAAGCTGAACCCGGAGCTAGGAACTGACGGTACTTCAGGATCAGAACTGGACAAAGGACATCAGGATCAAGACTGGGAACTTGGAACTTGGAACATTAGGATCAGGACTTGGAACTTGGAAACATCAGGACTGGAACGTAGGACATCGGATGCAAAAGGACACCGGTACTTCGAGACACCAGGACATCAAGGCATCTGGAAATCTATGGCATCTGGACATCAGGGACCTCTAGAGAGGAGGACCTCAGGGATGTCTGGAACATGACGGATGAAGACATCTGGAGACAAGGAGACATCTGGACACAAGGACATCTGGACATCTGGAGACAAGGACGTCTGGACATCTGAAGACAAGGAGACAGGATCCGACGAGTGACCAGAACATAGACCGAAGATGAAGATGAAGGTTCAGGAACCATGGATGAAGACAAGGAATACCAATGAAGAACAGGGTACCTTGAAGAAGCAAGGAAGGATCACAGAGGTCTCCTGGAACGAAGAGCTGGAACTGAAGATCCAGGAGCAGTCCAGCTCCATGACTGGCTCCTTGCGAAGGTGAAGACTGAGTGAAGGAAGGTCCTTTTTATAGGGCTGAAGAGGAATGCCTTGAGGACGTCAGCAGGAGGAGCCCAGGAGGACAGCCCACTGCTGGCCCTTTAACTGGAGCAGAGAGGCGCGGCCGCACGCCTAGAAGGAAGGCTGGACCTTGGAGAACAGCGTCCTGCTGCACAGAAGGAAGCAGGCCCGATGGAGGCGGCTCCCTGTCATGAAGAAGAGAAGACTGATGGTGGCTCCCTGCCGCAAGAAGAGGAGCTCCGGGGCGGCCTCCTGGCCATGGAAGAGGATGTCGGAAGCGGCCTCCAGGCCGCGAAGAAGCTGCGGAGTTGGAGGCGGCTTCCAGGTCGCATGAGGGAAGCAAGTCAGCGGCGGCCTAGCTGCAAAGAATGGAAGGGGGTGGTACCCAGGCCACAAGGAAGACGGCAGGATCGGCGGCAGCCTCCAGGCTGTGAAGGACAGCGGCGGTTGCTGGCCCACTGCAAGAAGGAAGATAGTTGGCAGTCTCCAGGCCGCATGGAGGCCTGGACAGTGGCAGCTCTCTGCCGCGGGGAGCAGCGGAACTGGCGGCAGCCTCCAGGCCACGTAAGAATGACGGTCGGGCCGCCGGTGTTATGTTTTTGTAAGAATGTGAAACCTGGGCTGAGATGAGAGTTGTCTCCGCCCACAGGCTGGAGCCCTGAGAGCCTCACCGTCAGCAGGCGTAGTCTCGGTGGCATGGGACACAGCTAGAAGTAGAGACTTTATTATGAAGGAAGGAAAAAGTAATGTCCACAGAGTTGGAGATGTAATAGCACAGTCCTGAGCAATGGGGAATACCCAGAACGAGGTCACAGATGAGAAAATCCAATAGTGACCCACGGAGCGGGGTACGCCGGGGATCCCCTCTGATGAGTGTAGGCACCTCAGGAATACAGATCCGGTAGTGGCCCGCGGAGCGGGGTATGCTGAGGATGTCTGTACAGTAGATGTTGAAGAACTGGTAGAGATGCCGGAACCTGGAAGTGACTCCCGTAGTTGGTGTGTCAATACTCTGCAGCACAGGAAAGCTGAATAACTTCTACTGATGAAAGGTGGTAGTGGCCCGAAGCTTGGGGTACATCGGGGGAATCCTCAATACAGTTCGTATGGTAGAAGTCAATAGAGATACTCACAATAGATGGTTCCTGGAGAGAGAGAGAGAGAGAGAGAGAGAGAAACCTGAAAAGCAGGTCTGGTAGCAGTCGGGCAGGTAGGCGCTCCGAGGAGCGGATAGCCAGGAATGCAGGGGAGCCCCCGAGGAGCGAGTACTCAGAGCGTTAGATGCCTAGGCCAAGTCAGGAACAAGAAGTCCTTGAATAAGGTGGATTCAGCAAGACAGAACTCCTTGCTAACTTGAAGAAGGCAAGGGCCAGTCAGATTAAATACACTGGCAGTTTGACGTCATCGGGAGGGGATGCCCCAAGGTTCCCACCATGATGTGTTCAAAGGAGGTCCTTGCGTGCGCGTGCGCCTAAGAATTCCGAGTCCAAGATGGCGGTCAGCAGTTCCCATGCTGTCCCAGGAATGCCGGAGAGGTCAGCGGGGATTAGCAGAGACCGCCATTCTTCCCAGTCTTGATGGTGCAGGGAAAAAAGAGGTAAGCATGAGAGGTCGCAGCCGTCTGCGACCGACAGGCATAACAGCCAGAGGCAACGGTGATGGCGGCAGCCTCCAGGCCGCGGGAAAGCAGGCATCAGCGGCCTCCAGTGTTACGGTCCCGGGCCATGCCCCGGGACCTTCATTCACCTCCCAGCCCGAGCCGGCCGCGGGAAGCCCTCCACTTCGGCCTCGTAGGCCTGAAATGCGGCCTACCGCAGCATTCTCCCTGCGAGGGAGAAGCCGCCGATGATCTGCGGCTGGCCCCACTCCCTAGACGCGTGTGCGCGCCAGGGCTTCAGACTTAAAGGGGCCAACGCGGGAAACTCAGGGACAACCTCCCACTGACATGCCTCGCCTTGCAATGAGGTTCACTCAATCCCCTGAGTTGCTAGTTGCTGCTTTGGATCTTGGATCGTCTCTTCTACTTCTGGCTTCCAACCCGGCTTCATCCATTGACTTCGTCTTCGCTTCCGCCTCTGGTTTTGGTTTGGACTTCTGGCTTCTGACCCGTCTCCGTCCAACGACTCTGTTTCCAGCTTCCACCCACGGCTTTGACTTCGGACCTCTGACTTCTGGCTTCTGACCCTGCTTCGTTCCTGGACTCCGACTTCTGTTCCTTCCACCTCTTCAGGTATCCAGTTCTTGCTGGCCCAGGGGATTCTCCTAAGTTCCAGCAGCTCGGGCTCTCACGGGCTCCTCCCGGGGGAGCCGCAGGCTTCCGAGGGTGAAGACTCTTCCAGCCTCCTGGGCCCTACCGTCCTCATCGACCATTTCTTCGGCCGCTTCCTGGATCCTTGGTCGCAGAGGGTCCCACCTAAGTCCAAGAGGTCCGGGTCCCTATGGGCTCCTCCTGGGGGGACCTTGGACTTCCAGTGGTGAAGTCTTCTCCAGAATCTCTCTTCTGCGCCGCCTCCCAGCTGCGACGCTCACTGTGGGTCCCCACAGTAAAACATCTGCAGTCTCAGCCGGCCCAAGGGTCAACGACCATAACATCCAGGCCACGAGGGAACTTTGGCAGTGTCAGCAGCGGCAGCTGTTGCCTCTGGGCCCCACTGCAAGGTAAGAGGCTGCTTGTGGGCCTAACCTGCAAGCAGCATCGCAACTGATGTCTTGCTTCATTTGTGGCCACAAGTAGTGCCATTGAAGTAATTCAAGGGTTCATGCCCACTCAGGATGTCCTGCTATATGGGAGTCATAGGCCAATTTCAACACTTTTTCATGCAGTCTGGAAGGTACTACCATGGTGGTAAGGGGGTATCTTAGCAAGAACAATGATGTACTTAGGAGGTTCTGGGACATCTTCAGTCTGGCAGGCATCTGCCCGTTGATTCTTGAGTGAAGGGCGATACCATAACTCGAAATCAAAACGGCCAAAGAACAAGGACCAGTGGTCCTGTCCGGCATTGAGTTGTTGAGCTTGACATATATGTTCAAGGTATATAGTAATGCGATGTTGATCTCCCTTGAGAAGTTTTCCGTGATTGGGCTCCATCCTGATGATGTCACCCATATGTGAGGACTAACATCCTGCTGTCCTGTGAGAACATCTGTTACAGGTAAGCAACTCTGCTTTCCCTATCGTATCCCTCTTCTCTACTATAACTTCCCACGCACTACTGTTCCCCTTCCCAATGTATTCTCTCCTAACCTCAGAACTGGCAAATGATCCCGTCTTTTAAGAGAGACTTCAGATTAATCATAATTTTTTTACACTGATTCCTCATGCAGTTTGGCTTCTGCAATTGCTTCTGATTTACCAACATCAAATGGAGCTGCTGGTCTTTGAATCCACAAAAGGAGACTACTTTAAGAACATAAGAACATAAGACATGCCATACTGGGTCAGACCAAGGGTCCATCAAGCACAGCATCCTGTTTCCAACAATGACCAATACAAGTCACAAGTACCTGGCAGGATCCCAAACATTAAATAGATCCCAAGCTACTAATCCTTATTGATTATTAGCAGGTCATGGACATCTCTTCCTAGATTTAAGATCCACTGCAGCACAGGATCTGGTGAAAGAGGCAACAGTGGTGGAGCTGCTTGGCAATAGTGATCATAACGTAATCAAATGTAACATATTCACTGAAGGGAGAACATTAAGGAAAACTACTGCAATAGCATTTAACTTTAAAAAGAGAGTGTGAAGGAGTATACCAGAAACTCCCTCAAACTATCTTAAGGGACCAGCCACAGAGTCCTAGCCAGGTCTTCCTTAAGGATCATCCCCACAAAGGATTCTGGGCCTAGGTAGGATCCCTTCAGCCTAACATAAGTTGGCAGGGCCCAGAGAGGTTATGGAGGCTCTGGGGAGCAGGCAGAGAGGTACCATATCCTAAGACTTGCTATGTCTAAGGACTAATTATTACCTGAAACTAAGGTGAGCCACCATGTTTGTTTGTGTTGACTTTTCAGAACTGTGTTACCTGAAGCTAAGCTGAGCTGCAGTGTTTGTTTTGAGTTGCCTCTTTTCACTGTAAATAAAGAGTTGCCTTTTTTTCATTGTAAATAAAGAGCACCTAAGGAACAGCGAGAGTCTGCCTCCTTTCCTCTGGCTGTGTCCAAGCCACTACTGTTCGAGTTACCACAGGGAGACTGTGATAAAATGAGGAAATTAATTAGAACATAAGAACATGCCATACTGGATCAGACCAAGGGTCCATCAAGCCCAGCATCTTGTTTCCAACAGTGGCCAATCCAGGCCACAAGAATCTGGTAAGTACCCAAAAACCAAAGGAGCAAATATAAAAGTTAAAAGTTTGCATGAGGATGTTGTATAAAATCACCACCTTGGAAGCCCAGACTAAATGTATTCCATGCATTAGAAAAGGTAGGAAGAAGACTAAATGGCTGCCAGCATGGTTAAATGGTAAGGTGAAAGAGGCTATTAAAGCCAAAAGAACATCTTTCAAAAACTGGAAGGTGAATCCAAATAAAGAAAATAGGAAAGACAATAAGCTTTGGTAAGTAAAGCATTAATAAGGCAGATCAAAAGGGAGTTTGAAAAAAAGTTTCCCAGCGAATCAAAAACTCAAAATAAAACCTTTTTCAAGTATATTCAAAGGAAGAAGCCTATGAGGGAGTCAGTTAGATGACTGAAGGGTAAATAGGATGCTTTGGGAAGACAAGGCCAAAAGTGAAAAAAACCCTAAATAAATTTTTTGCTTCTGTCTTTACTCAGGAAGGTGTTGGGGATAAACCTATGTTGGAAATAGTGTTTGAGGGTGATGATTCTCCGAAGAGACAGAAACAGGAAGGAGGCGGTCCAGAGAAGGGCGACCAAAAAGGTGGATGTTCTTCATCGAATGACTTATGAGAAGAGATTGAAGAATCTAAATCTAAAGGAGGAGCAGGGGTGACATGATACAGACTTTCAGATACTTGAAAGGTTTTAATGATCCAAAGTCAACGACAAACCTTTTCCGTTAGAAAAAATTCAGCAGAACCAGGGGTCACGATTTAAAACTCCAGGGAGGAAGACTCAGAACCAATATCAGGAAGTATTTCTTCACGGAGAGAGTGGTGGATGCCTGGAACGCCCTTCCGGAGGAAGTGGTGAAGACCAAAACTGTGAAGGATTTCAAAGGGGCGTGGGATAAACACTGTGGATCCATAAAGTCTAGAGGATGTGAATGAAGAGAAGAGGCATGGGGTGGCTTGCGGTAATGACAGCTACTAACTGGTGATTAATACCCTTATTCAATAAACATACACACGGTTAATGCGACTCCAACATTGCTCTATGCTTCAACAGCAAGATGAAATGTGGAAAAAAGGATTTGCATTCACAAATAAGCGGGGGAGTAGCTTGCTTGCTGCGGCAGTTTCTACCCAAACCAAATAAGCCTGATACTTCACTTTCAATGCATATCCAGCGTAGCTCTCTGCTTCAACGGCAGGGGGGAATGAAGATAAGAGGATTTACATTCAGACAACAACCAACAAGGACTGAATTGTATAATCTGGGTAAATAAATAAGAGTGGGAGTAGCTTGCTTATTGCGGCGGTTACTACCCCTAACCAATTAAGCTTGATACTTCATTTTGATGGCAGCTCCAGCACTGCTCTCTAAATCAGTGGACGGGGGTGGAAGGTAATTAGAACCAAAAGTTACTTATAAGGGCCAAGAGTAACAGATAAGTATGAGAATAATAAGTGTGAAAGATTGCTGGGCAGACTGGATGGGCCGTTTGATCAGCTACGGCGTGCACAAGTTATGGGCAGACTGGATGGGCCATTTGATCTTCTTCTGCCATCATTTCTATGTTTCTATAGTTAAATCACAAGCAGATTGTGATGAATTGCAGGAGGACTTTGTGAGACTGAATGAATGGGCTTCCAAATGGCAGATGAAATTTAATGTGGATAAGTGCAAAGTGACGCATATACAGAAAAATAACCCTTGCTGTAGTTACATAAAGTTAGGTTCTATCTTAGGAGATACCTCCCAGGAAAGAGATTTAGGTGTCATAGTGGATAATACATTGAAATCGTCAGCCCAGTGTGCTGTGGCCATCAAAAAAAGCAAACAGAATGTTAGGAATTATTAGGAAAGGAATGGAAAATAAAACGGAGGATTTCATAATGCCTCTGTATCGCTCCATGGTGAAACCACACCTTGAATATTGTGCGCAATTCTGGTCACCGCATCTCAAAAAGGATATAACTGCACTGGAGAAAGTGCAGAGAAGGGTGACCAAAATGATAAGGGGCATGGAATGGCTCCACTATGAGGAAAGGCTAAATAAGTTAGGGCTGTTCAGTTTGGAGAAGAGACGACTGAGGGGGAATATGATAGAAGTCTACAAAATCAAGAAAGGACTCGAACAAGTTAATGTAAATCAGTTATTTACTCTCTCAGATAATAGAACGACCAGGGGGCACTCCATGAAGTTAGCAAGTAGCTCATTTAAAACAAATCGAAGAAAATTATTTTTCACTCAGCGCATAGTTAAGCTGTGGAATTCATTGCCAGAGGATGTGGTTACAGCAGTTAGTGTAACTGGGTTCCTTGAGGATAAATCCATAAACTTCTATTATGGTAATCAATATGCAATAGTAGCTTGTGTTCTCTCTAATGTTTGGGTACTTGCCAGGTACTTGTGACTTGGATTGGCCACTGTTAGAAACAGGATTCAGGGGCTGATGGACCCTTGGTCTGACCCAATATGGCATTTATTATGTTCTTATGTCTTTTCTGTCATTATGTTTCTGGATTGTCTAAGGATGTCTTATTCAGGTATCAGGTTTCCAGAACTCTGTTTGCCTGGGCTTTCTATTATCACAGTCTGAACAGAATAAAACCTAGCTCTGATTGAGCACCAAGTAATAGTAGGCAGGCTCTGCCTCAGTGCTTTTTTGAGGAGCTCATGGCCAATTTCAAATCATTCCAATGTGCATGGTTTTAAGACAGTCCATATACCCTGCAAGGGCCCAAGTTTCATGGATCCTGCCTCTGTCTGGCTCTCCGCTGAGGTTCTTTCTTGGGTTTACGGTATGTGCAGAACCAAAGAGATGTGGTTGGTGACTCGGCAGGAATCTCTGCTGCCTGTCAGCCAACTCCTGGTGCTGGCAATCTCCTTGGTTATGTAGCCTGCAGGTGCTGGCTCCTGTTTAATCCTTAGGGATATGCATTCCCTCACATGCCCTCCCTCTTAATTCAAAGCCTAGGTTTTGAGTGTTAGTCTCCATAATCATTAATTTGCTCAGAGTCTGTGTTGAGGTTTTCTTTCCTGGGCCTGTGCTATTGCATAAGCAACTAGTTGGAGGGTTAGAACAACATGTTATTCTTGAGCTGGATTCATTTAGGAACTTATGATCAGTTACAAGGGTAATTTTCTTGTCCCACATTCGCAGCATCCATTTGTAAGATAATTTTTTTTTTTTTTAAATCCAGGCTAGTCAAGATGGGTTCTGAGCAAGGCATTGGACAGAGGTCTTGGAATGATTATTCAGCTTTGGCTAATCCATTTTAGGGTATGGGGTCTTCCTTTAATGGTTTGGCTCAAATGTAAAGGTTAGGTATATACCATTGGCAATAGCCAACTAGCCCTAACAATGGTGGATGATTGTAAGGTCTGGGCTACCTCTATGTCTCGACAAGAGGTTTTGCACTAGTCCTGGCTTGCTGACACCCATTGGAATATTGATTTAAAATTATTGTCATCTATATATGTTTTTCTAGTTGTTTGCTTGTGTTTTTGCAGTGTGATTATTTCAGTGTGATGACCTTCTTGGGTTGTTTGGTGTTTTACATTTTACTTCCACAGCACATTGAATCAAGAACCCCTTCTTGAAAAGAGATAATGGTTAAGCATTTTGGATATTATCAAACCATATTTATTTTCTGGGCAGATTTGGAGAGTGAAAGGGAACATGACTGTTTTATGTGTGAAGAAATTCAAGGCAATGGTCTGTGATGGCAGGGTGAGATAATGATGTGCACAGTGCAGGAAAGACAGCTCGCGATTATATCCAGTGCTTTCAAGGTAGTGGAACGGTATGACGAGGTGGTGGCCAGAGTCAGAGGGATGCTGAGTGCACAGAAACAGGAAGTTAGTATCTCATTGAACAGGTTGTTGGTGAGACCTTACCTGGAGTATTGTGTCTAATTCTGGAGGCCAGAAATCCAGAACGGTAGAGAGAGAGTAGAGGCAATCCAGAGAAGGGCTGCTAAAATGCTGAAAGTCCTGTGAGAAGAGACTTAGGGATCTTAATATGTATACATGCCCTAGAGGAGAGAAGAATGAGGTAAGATATGATAGAGATAATCAAATACATAAAAATATATTATTAATGGACAAGAAGTAAACTTTTGTAATTGGAAAAGAAGATCTAGAACCAGGGGTCATAAGAACATAAGAACATGCCATACTGGGTCAGACCAAGGGTCCATCAAGCCCAGCATCCTGTTTCCAACAGTGGCCAATCCAGGCCATAAGAACCTGGCAAGTACCCAAAAGCTAAGTCTATTCCACGCTACTGTTGCTAGTAATAGCAGTGGCTATTTTCTAAATCAACTTAATTAATAGCAGGAAATGGACTTTTTCTCCAAGAACTTATCCGATCCTTTATTAAACGCAGCTACACTAACTGCACTAACCACATCCCCTGGCAACAAATTCCAGAGTTTAATTGTGCGTTGAGTAAAAAAGAACTTTCTCTGATTAGTTTTAAATGTGCTACATGCTAACTTCATGGAGTGCCCCCTAGTCCTTCTATTATCCGAAAGAGTAAATAACCGATTCACATCTACCCGTTCTAGATCTCTCATGATTTTAAACACCTCTATCATATCCCCCCTCAGCCGTCTCTTCTCCAAGCTGAACAGTCCTAACCTCTTTAGTCTTTCCTCATGGGGGAGCTATTCCATCCCCTTTATCATTTTGGCCGCCCTTCTCTGTACCTTCTCCATTGCAACTATATCTTTATTCAGATGCGGAAACCAGAATTGTACACAGTATTCAAGGTGCGGCCTCACCATGGAGCGATACAGAGGTATTGTTGCATCCGTCGGTCTCAGACGGCTTCGATCTCTATGCCTCACCTTTCTTCCTTCTCTCTCCTCAAGCCTTGGGAAGATGGCTGCTGCCCGGAATGGCAACGGCGACGGTGTTCGCCATGATTTTCCTGAGGGCCTCCTAGAGTGTATGCACGCACGCCACCCACATCTTTATCCACGTCATGGTGGGAACCTCGGGGCGTCCCCTCCGAGTGACATCAGCACATCCGGGTATTTAGCCTGCCCTTCATTTGCTAACAAACTGAGTTAGCAAGGATTGGATTGCCTCCGGTCTAAGCTGCTCTGCTGCTTCCTTGCTGCCGCTGGAAGCTCTCTCTGCCCTTCGGGGTAATTCTTCTCTAACCTGGGTACCTGCTCCTCGGGGGCCCCTTTGCTCTATTTCAGGTACCTATCTGGGACATCAGATACTTGCTCCTCGAAAGCCTGCTCTCCCTAATCTGGTGCCTGCCACTGAACAACTTCTGCCTTCCAGGACCTTCAACTATACAGCTTTCTATTTCAGTGAGTACTAACCCTTCTCAGTCTGTCTCATCTGCAGTTCAGCGCTCTACATCATCATCCAGGACCTGTCCCCGCTACGCTGCGCTGCCCATCCTACTCGGGTGTGAGACTGGTCTCCTCTGCTGTGGACCCCTGGACTACTTCACTGGGTTACCTTCACTGCTGCCCGCTCCCTGGGCAGTACCATCGAGCTGTACAATAAATACAATTTCTTTGTGTTTGCGTGTATAGAGTCTAGCCTAGTAATGCAGTTCCTAACGGGGCTCCTCCCCATGGGAGTGGCCATCACCGCAGTACCCAAGAATCCACTCCAACACCTCACAACCATAACAGGCATTATGACATTTTCCGTTTTATTCACCATTCCCTTTCTAATAATTCCCAACATTCTGTTTGCTTTTCTGACTGCTGCAACACACTGAACCGACGATATCAATGTGTTATCCATTATGACGCCTACATCGCTTTCTTGGGTGGTAGCTCCTAATATGGAACCTAAAATTGTGTAATTATAGCATGGGTTATTTTTCCCTTCATGCACCACCTTGCACTTATCCACATTAAATTTCATCTGCCATTTAGATGCCCAATTTTCCAGCCTCACAAGTTCTTCTTGCAATTTATCACAATCCACTGGTGATTTAACTACTCTAAATAATTTTGATGAATCATCTGAAAATTTGATTACCTCACTCGTCGTATTCCTTTCCAGATCATTTATAAATATATTGAAAAGCACGGGCCCCAGTACAGATCCCTGAGGCACTCCACTGCCCACTCCCCTCAACTGAGAAAATTGTCCATTTAATCCTTCTCTCTGTTTCCTGTCTTTTAGCCAGTTTGAAATCCACGAAAGGATATCACCACCTATCCCATGGCTTTTTACTTTTCCTAGAAGCCTTTCATGAGGAAGTTTGTCAAACGCCTTCTGAAAATCCAAATACACTACATCTACCGGTTCACCTTTATCTACATGTTTATTAACTCCTTAAAAAAAGTGAAGCAGATTTGTGAGGCAAGACTTGCCTTGAGTAAAGCCATGCTCACTTTGTTCCATTAAACCATGTCTTTCTATATATTCTGTGATTTTGATATTTAGAACACTTTCCACTATTTTTCCTGGCACTGAAGTCAGGCTAACCGGTCTGTAGTTTCCTGGATCGACCCTGGAGCCCTTATTAAATATTGAGGTTCAATTAGCTACCCTCCAGTCTTCAAGTACAATGGATGATTTTAATGATAGGTTACACATTTTTACTACTAGATCTGAAATTTCATTTTTTAGTTCCTTCAGAACCCTGGGGTGTATACCATCCGGTCCAGGTGATTTACTACTCTTCAGTTTGTCAATCAGGCCTGCCACATCTTTTAGATTCACCATGATTTGGTTCATTCCATCTGAATCATTACCCATGAAAATCTTCTCCAGAACAGGTATCTCCCCAACATCCTCTGCGGTAAACACCGAAGCAAAGAAATCATTTAATCTTTCCGCGATGACCTTATCTTCTCTAAGGGCCCCTTTAACCCCTCAATCATCCAATGGTCCAACTGATTCCCTCGCAGGCTTTCTGCTTCATATATATTTTTTAAAGTTTTTACAGTGAGTTTTTGCCTCTACGGCCAACTTCTTTTCAAATTCTCTCTTAGCCTGTCTTATCAATGTCTTACATTTAACTTGCCAATGCTTATGCCAATGCTTATGCTTTATCATGATAAAGGACTCCAAAGGAGGATCAGTGTCAGCAAATATTTTTTCATGGCTGTTTGGAGTGCTTCTTTGAGCAGGTGATGGAGGCTAAAACATTAACAGGCTTCAAGAAGGCACGTGATAAGCATTAGGGATATGCATTTGTTTTAAATGAATTGCACATCTGAAACAAAAAATGCTGAAGGTAGTTTTGTCCAATAATACCCATAATGTTTCAGGTATTTTTGGTTTGTTTAAAAAAATGTGGCTTCTCCGGCCTGCCTGGCCCTCTCCAACTGCTCCTGAGGTTTCACCTGGGCCTCCCTGGGCCCCTCTGATTCCCCTCCCACAGAAATCTGTGGAGCCTAGGCCATGCATGCAGCAGTATAAATCTTTATAAACTCACAAAAAATGGCTTTTAGATGAGTTTACAGAAGAAAATGATCCAGAACCTTCTCTTCAGAGACTACAACTCATCCAACCTGGCCATGCATATAACGAACAAACCAGTTAGATTCAAAGTCTGATATAGGCTGTCATGATTGCAAGTTAAATCTATAACGTGATGAAGAAATAACCTTATTTACAGTAACGGTAATGAGCCAGGGTGTACACAAGCCAAACATATAATATGACTATCAGAGGGCAATAATGATAAACATCCGCGGACAGGCAGCATACTAATGCAGAGTGAAAAGATGTTCCATACAGTCTGATACCCACACAGGCCCAGTCTTAGCTAAGTGAGCGGGAACCAAAAATATTCCAAAGTGAAACAAGAAATAAGATCATTATAAGAAAAAGAAAGCACATTATACAAAATATTTACAATATCAAATGGAAATAGCAGGGGCTCGTTAGAATTAATAAGGCACTGGAGAAATTCAAAGATGTCTTTAAAAACCAACGCAGTCAAACAATGCAAACATATTATTTAAATCTAAAACAGAGAAAAATGCACAGAAAGAGTAGATTGAACACAGAGAATACATGATTTTCTATAATAATGGGAGATATATCTACAATCTTTATCTACTCAGGCCAGAACTTTGCTTTTGAATAACATACTGACATAGTGGAAAATACAAGAGAAAATGCAACAGTGACATGGGTGCAACACTTCTTTAGCCTGAGTGATAGTTTTGGAACAGCGGGGAGAGGAAGGGTAGGAGGGGTGAGAGAGAGAGAACAGAGGGTAGATTTGTGTTAGACATAAGATAAGAAATAAGAAAAAAATATTTCAAGACTTTCTGTAGGTCACTTAGTGCTGTGAAGAACAAACGCATCACTGGGTGATTTGGTTATTATATTGTATGGTATTGGTTTTGAAATGATAATAAAAAATAGTTGAAAAATAAATCTAAAATAGATGCAAATTGTTGCTATCTGATTGTAAGGATGTGCATTTGTTTTAACCATATTTGCAAAATGCAGCGAATAAGGGCCAATTTGTTTAATTTGGGGGTCCTAAAGCAAATTAAAAGCTCTCCTGAATTAAAAAAATCTTATTTGTTTAATTCGGTTAAAACTTCCAGTTGGGCCTACGCCTAGGCCTGAGGCTGGGGCCTCTTCCAGGGCTTAGGCCAAGGCCCAAACCAGGGGCCTCACCTAGGGGGTGGGCTGAGGCCCAAACTAGGAGCCATGGACTAGGCCCAAATGTGACACTGGGGTCTCGGCCTAGGCCTGGGCTGATGCTGGGGTCTGGTCTGAAACCAGAGGAAAGGCCCAGGCCCTCATGAAAAATTACTTAACTGGTCCATTGGGTATCTGAAGCTGTGGCCAGGTCAGGTTCCAAAGCCTGGGACCCAGCCCGGAGGATGGGTTCCGAGGCCTTGGCCTCAGCCTAGACCAGAGCCCATGACCATGCCCAACACCGAGGACTGCTGCGGAGGCTAGGTTCTGAAACCTAGGCCTTGGCCCAGGCCCAGGCTCAATGCCGGGGCCCAGCCCTGAGGCCAGGTCATGACAGCATCAGGCCTAGGCCCAGGCCCAGCACCATTGGGTGTGCAAATCATGCAATTGCACAGGGTAGCACATGGGTGGGGGGGGGCGGGGGAAACAGCATCGGGAACAGGTAGAGACCCGTGTGGCTGCCGGTGGACCCAATCCCACCAGGAGCAGAAGAAGCAGAAGACCTGCATGCCACATCCCAGTGCACAAGAAGAAGCCCGTCCTGAGCTTCTCATGTGCCAGCCCCGAGGTATTCAGCATTTACAGTGCTAGCACTTCCTCTATGCTCATCTTGTGAGGCATGAAGATGAGCATAGAGCAGTGGCGTAGCCACGGGTGGGCCTGGGTGGGCAGCTGCCCACCCAATTTAGACCCAGGCCCACCCAACTGACACCAGAACTGCAAGGCTGTCGCGGGATCCCATCCCCGCGACAGTGAAGAGGAGAACCCATGCTTGGCGCGCCATCACGGCACACGTGGGGAAGCGGTCCTACAACCATATGGCCGACCGAGCTTCCTGTTTGGGGGGAGGAGAGCGGAAGCGCCGCGCACAGTTTCCGCTTCCTCCCCCCAGAGCAGGAAGATCAGCTGCCTCTCCTGCTGCCACTGGTCTCCTGCGTACAGCCGACCGATCTTCCTGTTTGGGGGGGGGAGGAGAGCGGAAGCGCCGCGCACAGCTTCCGCTCCCCCCCCCAGCAGGAAGATCGGTCGGCCGTATGGCTCGAAGATAGCAGGAGGCCAGTGGCAGCAGGAGAGGCCAGCTGATCTTCCTGCTCTGGGGGGAGGAAGCGGAAACTGTGCGCGGCGCTTCCACTCTCCTCCCCCCCCCCCCCAAACAGGAAGATCGGTCGGCCATACGGCCCGAAGATAGCAGGAGGCCAGTGGCAGCAGGAGAGGTCAGCTGATCTTCCTGCTCTGGGGGGAGGAAGCGGAAACTGTGCACAGGCTTGAATGTGTATGTGAGGATGAGAATGGGAGCCTTGTGTGTGTGTGGGTGAAAATCGGACCCTGGGTGTGTATGGGAGTGAGAATGGAGTCTTGAATGTGTGTGGGTGATAATGGAAGCTTGAATATGTGGGTGAGGATGGAAGCTTGAATACGTGGTTGAGGTTGGAAGCTTGAATGTGTGTATATATGGGTGAGGATGGAAGCTTGAATGTGTGTATATATGGGTGAGAATGGGAGCCTGAGTTTGTGTGTGTGGGTGAGAATGGAAGCTTGAATATGTGGGTGAGAATGGAAGCTTGAATATGTGGGTGAGGATGGAAGCTTGAATGTGTATATATATGGGTGAGAATGGGAGCCTGGGTTTGTGTGTGTGGGTGAGAATGGAAGCTTGAATATGTGGGTAAAGAATGGGTGCTTGAAAGTGTGTATGTGTGGGTGAGAATGGGACCTTAAATGTGTGTATGTGTGGGTGAGAATGGGTTTGTGTGTGTGGATGAGAATAGGTGCCTGGATGTGCGTCTGTGTGTGCATAAGAATATAAGCCTGGGGAGGGGTGAGAAAGTGAGAGCTTGTATGTGTGTCTGCAGAGAATGTGAGCTGGGGGGGGGGGGGAGAGCATATGAGAGTGAGAGCCTGAGTGTGTGAGGGAGTCTGTGAGAGAAAGCATTTATGTATTTATGTGTGTGTGTGTGGAAGGGAAGAAGACAGTAGTAGAAAAGACACTGAAGAGGAATTAAGAAATGAGCGACAAGGGAAAGAATGGGAAAGAGAGACCAGGACCAACTGATTAGAAAAATACAAAGATCAGACAACAAAGGTAAAAAAAAAAATATATATATAGAGAGAGAGAGAGAGAGAGAGAGATGTTAGCAATTTAAATATGTCATCTTTGGGAATGTGCATTCTTATATTTTTGTATTTTGCTCTTTCTTAAGTATTCCACTGTTCAGACATTTTAGTTTCTCAGGCTTTCTATTTTGGCTTTATCTACATGTTTCTGTTTCTAATTTATAGTCTCTTATTTCTATATTAGGTAAGGGTCGGTCTCAGTTTTGCCTGTTTGTGACAGAAATGAGTATTTCTAGCATATAGTTTCTCTGTAGTAGTAGTCCAGCCTGTTCTGTTATTCCCGTAGGTGATGTATTAATGTTCTAGGGCCTGGTGTAGTATTTGCATTGCTGCTTTTTCATAAGGTTGCTGTTTGAATCCTGAGAGTCAGTGCTGTGATTGTTTGGCAAGGTTCCAGATGCCTCTTTCTTTGCAAGAGTTTGTTACTTCACAAAATAGCAGTGGAGGGTTATTTTTTGCTGAGATTACACCAGAATTTGAATTTTTTTTTTTCATGTTACTTGTAATGTGAATTGCCCTAGCTTTGTGCTGCACCTGTTCTGATGATTAATTATATTTTATTGTATTTATGAAGATTTCTGGGTTTCTGTAAAGATGGTTCATGAAAGAATACATTAATTTTTGTTTTATTATATGATTGGATTTGATTGTTTTCTATACTTGAAATAATTGAAGTAAATTATTTTAAAGTTTCATACATGACACATAATGGCTGTTGCAAACTACTTAGAAAGCCATTCTAGGGTGCAGTATATGGCATTATTTATCAGTAAGAAAACAACTAGTAGACCTGCATGCCTTGTGCCCACCTATGTTAACCTTGTGCCCACCCAAAAAATCAATTCTGGCTACGCCACTGGCATAGAGGAAGTGCTAGCACCACGAGTGTTGAATACCGTGAGTCAGCACGCAGGAGGAGCTGCAGATTGGCTGTTCTCCCCAGTGAAAAAGATACATCTCCATGAGGCAGCAGCAGCAGCTGTGGAGGAAGAATAAGAGGCCCCGTGGACCCTGCCTGTCTGCCTGGGGATAAAGGACAAGATGAGTTTTCTTGGGGGTTTGTTTGGTCCCATTTGTGAGACTGACATTGTTCTGAATAAGAAAATTGGCAAAAATCAAAACTGAAGATTGGAAAGTAGAAAAACACTTTTTATTTTATGATGAAGAATCGGTTGCAGGAAAGATTGCAAGTAAAGGTCAAGTGGATGCATATGTGTGTGTGTGTGAGTGTGTGTGTGTGTATGGAGCCTGCCTGGAGGATGTGAATGGGAACCTGACTGGTTTGAGTGGGATAGGTGTGAATGGGTGTTTGGGATGGGTGATTTGGTAAGCACGTGTGCATGTATGCGCATGCATGCATGCAAAATTCCTGGGATGGGTGGAGAGTGTGAATGGGAGCCTGCCTGGGATTGAAGGGGGTGTGAATGGGAGTCTGCCTGGAATTTGAGTGGGTGAGGGTGTGTGAATGAAACCTGCTTGGGGGTGTGGATATGAATGGGAGCTTGCCTGGGTTGTGTGTGAGAGAGAGAGAGTGTGTGTGTGTTTGTATGTGTGTGAGTGAGAGAGAGAGAGAGAGAGAGAGAGAATGGGGTTGCAGGTGGATCCCAGTCAAAGAAGAGCTGGATACATCTGGGTGTGTGTGAAAGTAAGAAACACATGTGTGAGAACTTGTGTATATAAGAAAGAGAGGAGAACGTTTGTGTATCCCTCTCCCACTAATCCATGACAATCTCAGGTTGAGTGAAAATCAAAAGTTCCCAAGGATGGAGAGTGTGAATTTTTAAAATCCTTTTTAGTTTTATTTTTGGGTGTTATTTGATGTGTCTGCTGTTTTGAAATATTTTATTGGTATGGGACATTAAAAAAAGTGTATATGAGTTTTTAATTATTCACTCTTTTATTTGTCATCTGCTTTTTAAATATTATTATTAGTACGTTTTTACTAATATGATTAGGTATTTATTATATTTCTTGATTTTGTTTGATGTTTGAGGAATGGTGATTATTCTGGTTTTTTTTATTGTTGTCATGTATTCTCATGGTTTCCAGTTCAGTTTTTGTCTGCACGTTTGAATTTCTACTTTATGGTTGCTTTTTTCTGTATTTGGTGAGGGTCTGTTTGTGTTCTGCATGTGTGAATAAGGTGAGGTGTTCTCCTAATGGGAAATGTATTGGTGTTTTAGGGCTTTTGGATCGTCTAGCCCACACACAACACACACCAGGCCAAATACCATTTAAGTTCCAAGTTTGGTTTTTGGTTTTTTTTTGCAGGGATTTCTGGTTGGCATCACATGTAAACCGTTTTGACTAAACATTGTTTGTAAAGACGGTATAGAAATACTTTTAAATAAATAAATAAATAAATGTAAATATAATGTAAGTGATATTTTTATCTTAGAATACTGTACTTTGATATTTTTCACATAAAAAGTTGTTATAAAAGCATAACTCTTAACTGTGTGTGTGGAGTGAGCCGGGGTGGTTGGGGGATGGGGGTGCGTTGTGCAAGGCTATAAGATTCACCTAGGGAAGGGGTCGGGAACCTATGGCTCGTGAGCCAGATGTGGCTCTTTTGATGGCTGCATCTGGCTCGCAGACAAATCTACCTTATAAATGCTGACCGACGGCCCGCAAAGGCGCAGTAGAGAGCAGCTCTACCGCGCATGCGCGGGCGAGCACGTCGGCCAGAGCAGTGCGTGCCTGAAAAAAAATGGCGCTGGGAGGAGCAGTAGCAGAGGTGGTGGCGAGGAGCAGTAGCGGCGGTGGCGGCGCGCGCGAGGGAGGGACCCCCCCCCCCCCCCACCGAGATCTTCCGTCTGCGCCATCCGAGGGAAAGGGTTGTGGATGAGCTCAAATGGGAGGGGATTGCGAGAGGGGGAGTGACTGAGGGGAGGGAGGAGGGAGGAGAGAGTGACTGAGGGGAGGGAGGGTAGGAGAGAGTGACTGCGGGGAGGGGGGAGTGACTGAGGGGAGGGTGAGGGAGGAGAGAGTGAGGGGAAGGGGGAGGTGAGAGGGAGTGGGAGGGAGACTAGAGGGGGGAGGTGAGAGGGAGTGGGAGGGAAACTAGAGGGGGGAGCTTAACTTCACCACGTATCAACCAGACTACAAAGCCATCAGCAAAACCATACAGCACCAGAAGTCACATTAATGGTAAGAAATACTTTATTCATCATTGGTTAGCAACAGCATAACAACATTATTAAAAATAATTCAGAGACTTATTGTACTTTAAAAGTGTTGGTCTTACATAAAATGCACACATTTACTTGTATTTAGTTTTAAACATATTGATGGCTCTCACAGAATTACATTTTAAAATATGTGGCGTTCATGGCTATCTCAGACAAAAAGGTTCCTGACCCCTGACCTAGGGCATGTAATACCCTTGCACTGGCCATGGATTCCAGGGCAGAGGGTGAAGACCCAGGGGCTGGGGGAGGTGTCAGATTTTAGAGTTTGCATTGCTGGAGGAAGCCGGGCTTTTTTTTTTTTTTGTGGGTCCGGGACAGAAACTGAATGAACCGGGGGGGGGGGGGGGGGGGGGGGGGGGGGGTGGAGAGCAGCACAGTAACTGTTCACACAGAGCAGCAAAAAAAACACCGGGGGCCTCGGCCCCGGGTCAGGCCCAGGCCCTAAGGCTTGAGCACTGGCTGGTAAGTCGTCTTATCTTCTTTCTTTGCAAATGACAGCGTCCACTGGGGAGGCGGCAGAGTAAATTAACTCCGGCACATCCTCCTCAGTGGCGGTTGCCATTTTGCTGTACGGCACTGTACAGCATTGCTGAATACTTATCACTGTTATACAATGCTGCTTATGTCCAATAACACTATAAAAATCATAAGTATTATTATGCTAAAACAAGTCATTTATTTCTCCATCACATCACCAAAATCTAGAGATGTGAATCGGAACCGGAATCGGTTCCGGTTCCGATTCACATCGTGAATTTTTTTTCGTGCGGCCTGATCAGGTTTTTTTTATCGGCTGCACCCGAGCCGATAAACAAAAAACGCACCCCGACACTTCAAAACAGCTCCCTTAGCTTCCCCCACCCTCCCGACCCACCCAAAAAATGTTTTAAATTACCTGGTGGTCCCAGGAGCGATCTTCCGCTCTCAGGCCGTCGGCTGCCACTAATAAAAATGGCGCCGATGGCCCTTTGCCCTTACCATGTGACAGGGTATCTGTGCCATTGGACGGCCTCTGTCACATGGTAGGAGCACTGGATGGCCCGCGCCATTTTTAAAGATGGCGCCGGCCGTCCATTACTCCTACCATGTGACAGGGACCGGCCAATGGCACAGATACCCTGTCACATGGTAAGGGCAAAGGGCCATTGGCGCCATTTTTATTAGTGGCAGCCGACGACCCGAGAGCAGGAGATCACTCACGGGACCACCACTGGACCACCAGGTAATTTAAAACATTTTGGGGGGGTCAGGAGTGGGGGGAAGCTAAGGGAGATGTTTTAAAGGGTCGGGGTGGGTTTAGGGATTATTTTTGTGTGCTGTTTTTCCCGCCCTCCCCTATAATGATAAGAGAACCCCCACGAACAATTTCATGGGGTTTTCCTATTGGTTTCGGGGAGCCCCCGATTTCTGACGACTTTGAAAATATCGTACGATATTTTCAATCGTCAGAAAATCGATTCACATCCCTACCAAAATCTGTTCCTTCCTTCCTTTCTGAACAAACTACCAGAACCCTTCCCTACTCTCTCATCACCTCCCGCTTAGATTACTGTCACCTGCCCTTCACAGGTCTCCCACTGAGCCACCTTTCCACTGCAGTCTATCTAAAATTCAGCTGCATGTATCGCCAATGACGCTACACCCATATATCCCCTCTTCTGAAGTCACTACATTGGCCTCCTATCTGTTTCTGTAAACGATTCAAGCTCCTCTTACTCACCTACAAGAACCTTCACTCTGCAGCTCCTCACTACCTCTCCTCTCTTATCCCTCTCTACACCCATCCTCGTGCACTCCACTCATCAAGCAGGTCTTTCCTATCTGTGCTCTTCTCCTCTACCGCCAATTCCTGACTCTGTACTTTCCACCTGGCCGCACCGTGTGCTTGGAAGAGACTTCCTGATCTAGTGTGTCATGCTTTTTTTGAAGCACCATGTCATGGCACTATTGCCATCAGAATCTCTAAGTACTTTGAAATTTTATAAATTTTCAGTGCTTCCTCTCTGGCCTCATTCAAATCCCGTATAAAACCCACCTTCTTGAGACTGCTTTTAAAGTTTACCCCTGATTCTCCCACTGAAATGGTTTGTAGGTTTGTGGACCCTTGGCCTGAGGTGAGAGTTGTTACCACCTCTGGGAAGGGGCCCCACAGGTCTACAGCATCGGGAGGCGAGGTCAGGCACAGCGGAGAGCTCTGGGAGAAACTGTGGAGAGGTTCCGAGAAGCGGGGTAAGAGACACAGCTGGGAGGGATCCCCACAGTTCGTAGGCAGGCTGGAGATCAGTACCTGGGCAGAGACCTCTGAAGGGGTTGTCCCTAGGCAGGCCCGCAGAGCGGGGAGCGCAACACAGGACATGTAAGAGGTACTCCGGAGAAGCAGCCCTGAGGGGTGGAGCTGCACAGCGAAGGAGGTACTGATGTGATGACGTAGGCCAACCTATGGAGTGGGGAAGCCCGAGTCGGTCTCCAGATAATGACGTAGGACAGCCCAAGGAGCGGGAGGTACCGGCAGTGACCGGTGGTAGAATCAAGGGTACTGCCCCGAGGAGAGGGGAAGCACCAACAGTCCCAAGTGTAGAATATAGGCACTACCCTGAGGAGAGGGGAAGCACTGACAGTTTCTGTATAGAAAGTGGGCACTACCCCGAGGAGAGGGGAAGCACTGACAGACTCAGTGTAGAATGTAGGCACGGCCCTGAGGAGCGGGGCAGCACAGAGATATTGTGGTGAAGGCATTCCCAGAGGCTGCCCCGAGGAGCGGGGAGCCAGCAGGATAGGACTTCTGAAGGCGCAGGGCCAGTCCGAGGAGTGGGGAAAGCCAGGAGACCAAGTCCCCGTAGAGTGCACATGCTGGCCCCCGAGGAGCGGGTACCAGGCAGGGTCCAGAGTCCAAGAAGGTCCAGTAGTGTCTCCACAATATAGACGGAGACAGGAGCTCGTAGAGTAGTAATGGAACTCATTGCCAAATTGGATAGCTGAGGGCGAAGGTGGAACTTAAGTACTTTGATGCAATGACATCATCAGTCAGGGACGCCCCTGAGTTTCCGCCAAAGAGGCTGTAAAAGAGGGTCCGGTGGCACACGTGCGCGCCTAGGAAGGCCCAGAGTCGGCATGGAAGCCGACGCCGTCTCGACCGCCAAGAGGAACCATGGGGAACGTGGCGGCAGAGTCTAGCCCGCGCTGCGAGCAGGCCTGGAAAAGGAAACAGAATGGTGTAGGACTTGAGTAGACGCGGTCGCAGCCTTCTGCGACGAACGGTCATAACACCTGCTGACAGCCTTAATGATTTTAATCATTTTCTTTATAAATGAAATTCCCAAAGTCTCTTTTGTCCTGTATGCTTTCCTTGATTATATTGTAAGCTCTACTGACCAGGGACTGTCTCTTATGTGTATTTGAACAGTGCTGAGTGTGTCTGGTAGTGCTACAGAAGTGATTATTGGTAGAGATTGGCTTATATCCTATATGGTAACAAAACTTTTGTAATAGTGAACAAAAGTATTACATAATTATGTTGCACTATACAGGCACTTATATTGCTTTGTTTAATAATAATCTTATCTTGTGGTTTTTATGGGCTCAATCTTTTTCTTCCTCACATTATTATGCCTACTTTTTTGATGACTGTACATCCTCCGGATTCTTTCTCACACTGTGCTACTTCTCTTTATGACCTCAGACATGAGACATTTTACTAGGACCTCCTTCTTTTCAAGGGACAACCTTAAAGCATTTTTGTGGAAGAACCTGAGCCTGAGGATTAAAGACTTATTGGGCTAGCAATTCATACTTTATTTATTTATTTATTTATGTGGGTCCTGTTTCAGACCCTTTAAGATGAGGAAGAGCGTACACGTGTTGCGTGTGCCGGCCATGGCAGGCTCTCGGCCAGGCCTTCTTTTGCCTGCTCCACCATTTGGCTGTCTTCACTCGTGGCTATGGGCTGCCGCCTACAACCTCGGGCCATCCCCAGTGCTCCTGTCTCCACGATGGACGTCCAAGCTCTGCGGCAGGCCTCCCTGCGCAGTCCGCAGGGAGATGCCGCTATTCCACGCCATGCCTCCATTCCACGCCGCACCCCTCCCTAGGCAAGCACGCACATCTCCTGTTCTTTTAAAGGGGCCACAGCGGGAAACTAACCCACGGCCCCGGATGATGTCGTCACTGGATTCCGGTATATAAGGCCGGGTCCAGCCTCAGTTAGTTGCTTTTGCAACAGGTCTCCACGCTGGTCGTGTACTTCGTTGCTTCCCTGGTGATTTCTTCATGTTCCTGGTTCCCGTCTTGTTCCTGTTCCTGATCCTAGTTCCGGTATTCTCCTTTGTTCATGTGTTCCTGTGTTACTCTACTTGTTCTACAGATTGACTCCTGGACCCAACTTCTGCTTTGCCTGACCACACTACTGATCATCTCCTGGACCAGACCTCTGCTTTGCCTGACTACGCTACTGATCATCTCCTGGACCTGACCTCTGCTTTGCCTGACCTCGCTACTGATCATTTCCTGGACCCGACCTCTGCTTTGCCTGACTACACTACTGATCATCTCCTGGACCCAACCTCTGCTTTGCCTGACCTTGCTACTGATCATCTCCTGGACCCGACCTCTGCTTTTCCCGACCACACTACTGATCATCTCCTGGACCCGACCTCTGCTTTGCCTGACCTCGCTACTGATCATCTCCTGGACCTGAACTCTGCTTTGTCTGACTACGCCATTGATTATCTTTTGTACTTGACCATAGTCTTGCCTCACCACCAAACCTTGCCTGCCACCTGCCCTGACTCCAGCTTGTTCTACAACGCCTTTGCTATACTCATTCTGGTTTTGGCTTTTCAGGCTTCAGTCTGTTCTTACTCGGGCGCCCCCTGTCTGTCTCTCGTTCCATTTGGCATCCGGGACTCTGGGATTTAGCTTCATCCAGATCAGAACCGTCACTCTTACCACTGCTGGTCCCTGGCTGACCTCCTCCCCGTCCATCGAAGACCTCGGACAGAGGCCCTCCAGCTGGCCCCAGTGAGACCCAAGGGCTCAACCTGTGGGGAACGAGGGCTGGTATTGGCGAAGCTCCAGCTGGCCTCTGTCAGTCAGCCAGCTCCGCCTACTGACGGTGGGGACCCGTAGGGTTTGCCCTGTGGGTAGCACCAACCCCACCTCGGCTCAAGGGTCCACCTCCTGCGCAACAGGGCACAACAACACGCATACCTAAGGAGTCAAGATGGTGGTGTCCTGCCGCGAAGACACTGGCGGTATTCCAAGGGTGAGAGAGGTCAGCTATCGCACCGCACTGTGGACAGCCAAACATTACATTTAAACTGGTTGTCATGTTGGTAGCTACACAACATGCATATTCAATAAGTAATAGATTCTGTTTCCTTCATCCCTCCACTAATAAAAAGGCAAAAAGTGTGAATGAATTATCATTTATGACCAACAGCCTTTGAAGTGTATCTAATTTTTATTACAGGTAATAAAACGTTAGGCACCCCTGAGCTTTCAAAATCCAGCTAATTTCATTTAGGTGTCATTATTTTTTTCCCCTGAGCTTTATTGGTCTTTTAAACCACATAATTGGGAATAAATCTGAAATATTTTAGCTTCCTTTCTCATCTTAAGGCACTGGGTACAGACAACAAGCAAAAGAATGTAGATAATTGGACATATGGTATGAGACATACATGTAAACAGGACTCTCCTTAGTCTTAAATGATTCAGTGATTCTTGTGCTGGAGGCTGGAAACGATGGAGAGAAAAGTTTTTGGGTTTTTTTTAATTTATTCCTTACTATCTCCTCTGTTATATTCAACCAATAAATGATAATCTTTACCTAGCAGTGGGGAAAAGTAAGTGGCTGGGCAAGTTATTTCTATTTCAGAGGTTATTCTGCTTTGGTGGAGAACAGAGATTCAGCTGCACTCTCTTTTGGCTATTTCTCCTTTCTCCCTGGCTTTCCCTCTTTCTGATGCCTGGCAGCTCAGGCAGATTTCCAGAGAGAACACATGGGAATTAATCCATGTGAGCTCTAGCAGGCGTAGCCTCCAGCCCCAAGGAGCATGAAGGGCACATCCTGCAAGGTTGCAGAGAATAAGCTGATTGCCTTCTATGTGGACACCTGATTGCCTAAAATCATACAGCATTTCTACTGCACTCTGACCCTATTTATTTATTTATTTAAGAGTTTTTATATATCGTCATTAAGTTATTCACCATCATAACGGTTTACAATAGGGCACCTATATTAATAAGTATGGGTCGTACATTACATAGGTTGTGCCATTAGTATTCGGTAACAAAAAAGGCGTTAATTTTGGGGGATTGAGTGTTTCATAGTAATGCGTCCAGAGGGTTGCCTACAGTTAAAAAGGTTGAACTAATTCAGTAAGGAGCGTTAAATTAGGCATTCGGTGCTTTATGCCGCATATCTTTGCTTAAATGCCTGCATCAATTTTCTTTTTTGAAGGCTTGTATGAAAAGCCAGGTTTTGAGCTGTGTTTTGAAAAGTTTATGATTGCTCTGGAGTCTTAGGTCAAGGGGCATGGAGTTCCATAATATGGGACCGGCTAGAGACAAGCTCGTTCCCTCACTTGGGTAAGTCTTGCGGTTTTCACAGAAGGAATGGGAAGGAGTGCTCTGTTTGCTGACCTTAAATTTCTGTGTGGGACATGTACTCTATATGCCAACAAGCATCATAAATACTAGAGATGTGAATCGTGTCCTCGATCGTCTTAACGATCGATTTCGGCTGGGAGGGGGAGGGAATCGTATTGTTGCCGTGTGGGGGGGGTAAAAATATCGTGAAAATCGTGAAAAATCGTAAAAAATCGAAAAAACGTAAAATCGCAAAACCGGCACATTAAACCCCCTAAAACCCACCCCCGACCCTTTAAATTAAATCCCCCACCCTCCCGAACCCCCCCCCAAATGACTTAAATAACCTGCGGGTCCAGCGGCGGTCCGGAACGGCAGCGGTCCGGAACGGGCTCCTGCTACTGAATCTTGTTGTCTTCGGCCGGCGCCATTTTCCAAAATGGCGCCGAAAAATGGCGGCGGCCATAGACGAACACGATTGGATGGCAGGAGGTCCTTCCGGACCCCCGCTGGACTTTTGGCAAGTCTTGTGGGGGTCAGGAGGCCCCCCCCAAGCTGGCCAAAAGTTCCTGGAGGTCCAGCGGGGGTCAGGGAGCGATTTCCTGCCGCGAATCGTTTTCGTACGGAAAATGGCGCCGGCAGGAGATCGACTGCAGGAGGTCGTTCAGCGAGGCGCCGGAACCCTCGCTGAACGACCTCCTGCAGTCGATCTCCTGCCGGCGCCATTTTCCGTACGAAAACGATTCGCGGCAGGAAATCGCTCCCTGACCCCCGCTGGACCTCCAGGAACTTTTGGCCAGCTTGGGGGGGCATCCTGACCCCCACAAGACTTGCCAAAAGTCCAGCGGGGGTCCGGAAGGACCTCCTGCCATCCAATCGTGTTCGTCTATGGCCGCCGCCATTTTTCGGCGCCATTTTGGAAAATGGCGCCGGCCGAAGACAACAAGATTCAGTAGCAGGAGCCCGTTCCGGACCGCCGCTGGACCCGCAGGTTATTTAAGTCATTTGGGGGGGGGGTTCGGGAGGGTGGGGGATTTAATTTAAAGGGTCGGGGGTGGGTTTTAGGGGGTTTTAGTGTGCCGGCTCACGATTCTAACGATTTATAACGATAAATCGTTAGAATCTCTATTGTATTGTGTTCCATAACGGTTTAAGACGATATTAAAATTATCGGACGATAATTTTAATCGTCCTAAAACGATTCACATCCCTAATAAATACATTTTTTTAGGGCCAATGATTTTATAATGACCAGTTAAAATAGCACTAATGGTTTCTGATTAGTCCAGGGAAGGGCTACCAAAATGGTACAGTCTGCACCAAAAGCCCTATAAAGTGAGATTTAAGGACCTAACTAAACCCTGAAGGCAAACAAAAATGAAAATGGTCCATCCAGTCTGCCCAGCAAGGTGTTTAGGATTGTCGCTGCCGCTCCGTGCAGATTACACTGAGGGTGAGGAGGCTCCATTCTAGCTGTGAAAGCAAGTAATGACCAGGCCTTTCTCCAGTTTCATCTTTTTGCCTCTACATATTCTAAGGGTGAGAAGGCTCCATTCGAACCCAACCTCTCCCTCACAACTTTATTTATTTGTTCTCTCTTGTGGCACACAGAGAGCCTGCTGAAGAGCAGACTGCCTGTGCCCTAAACCCGATCAAACACTCCCCGAGGAGTCTGTGGCCGACCAGGCAGAAGGACCCTGCCCTGCCCTGTCCTTGAGTCCTGTGCTGCCCCTGCCTGGCGATTACCTATAACCTGCCTGTGCAGCCGCGATGCATGCCTCTGTGTGACCCTTCCGTTTACTGAGCTAAGGTGAATCGGTTATTTACTCTTTCGGATAGTAGAAAGACTAGGGGACACTCCATGAAGTTGGCATGGGGCACATTTAAAACTAATCGGAGAAAGTTCTTTTTTACTCAACGCACAATTAAACTCTGGAATTTGTTGCCAGAGAATGTGGTTAGTGCAGTTAGTATAGCTGTGTTTAAAAAAGGATTGGATAAGTTCTTGGAGGAGAAGTCCATTACCTGCTATTAAGTTCACTTAGAGAATAGCCACTGCCATTAGCAATTGGTTACATGGAATAGACTTAGTTTTTGGGTACTTGCCAGGTTCTTATGGCCTGGATTGGCCACTGTTGGAAACAGGATGCTGGGCTTGATGGACCCTTGGTCTGACCCAGTATGGCATGTTCTTATGTTCTTATGTTCTTAAGGTTTCATTATGCCTATGGTATATTGATAATGTTTTACTTTTTTTTTATTTGAAGGGGGTTCTCAGACTGAATGTATTGATTTTTATGAGCAGTGAGACTCTTGAGATTCACATTTACATTTTGCGTACATTTCAGAGACACGTAGCCTGTCCTTTTTAGATCACTTTTCAGTAGGGTATACTTGACTTGACTTGGAAAGTTTACCAACAGGAATAGTTTGTTGCACTTCAATAGCTTCCATCCCTATCACAGAAAGAAAAACATTCGGGTAGGACAATTCTTTCATCTACATCAGATTTGTTCCCCTCTGGAGAATATAGGCAACAGCCTAAGGTTATGTGCGCTGGGTTTTTGTGACGAGGATACCCCAGCTGTATAACAGATCAGGCTTATGAATGCGGTCTATACGTGAATTGAGATCTTTTATTTCCTAAGCATAGTCCCTCTATAATAGATCAGGTGATGTGTGTTCTTCCTTAGATATATCAGACAAACGGGCCGATACAGTAAAAGTCGCGGGAGAGCGGGCGAATGCCCGCTCTCCCGGCGTGCACACAGGCCACTCTCCTTTGCGCGCGATTCACTAAATTAATTTATTTAAATTAGGGCCCGCGGCAAAAAGAGATGGCTGTCAGCGGGTTTGACATCCGACACTCTATTTTGCCGGCATCGGTTCTCGAGCCCGCTGATAGCCACGGGTTTGGAAACCGGACACAGGCAAAATTGAGCGTCCAGTTTTCAACCCACGAGCCACGGGCCCATTTCAAAAATTTTTTTTTTAATTTTTAACTTTTTTTAACTTTCGGGACCTCCGACTTAATATCGCCATGATATTAAGTCGGAGGTCCCGGCAGAAATTAATGCCTACCTTTGGGTTGGCGCTAATTTCTTAAAGTAAAATTTCTTAAAGTAAAATTTACTTACTGTATCACGCGGGAATACCTAATAGGGCCATCAACATGCATTTGGATGTTGCAGGTGCTATTAGGTTCAGGGGGGTTGGACGCGCGTTTTCGATGCGCTATTACCCCTTACTGAATAAGGGGTAAAGCTAGCACGTCGAAAACGCGCGTCCAATCACATACTGTATCGGCCAATCGCGTACTGTATCGGCCTGATAGAGAGCTGTCGAGGTTGTTCTTACGAAATCATTTGGTCTTTGGGCAGTTACCTTTACTTTCTTTTAAACTGTCTTGGAAGCTCCAAGTTTGTTTGGTGTCATTTTATTCAGCCTTTCCCGGTGCTTTGCTTTTTGTTAATAATATGGAACATCACAGCTGCGGTCATTATTCAGGGTGTCCTTTCTCCTTAGATCTACAAGTTTTTATACATCCTCAGACAGACCATTGCTTTAAATTGGTTTCTGCCACACATGGTGAATCACAGCAGATTGTATGTGTGATACAGTGCCCATGTCCTCTTTTATATGTTGGCCAAACTATGGGTTTTGTTTGTATGTGAGTCTGCAAGCTGGTACACATTTGCTGCCTGGATAAATCTATGAAGTATGGAGTCCTCTTTAGGTTCTGCTCTTCAGTATTGTCTGGACTATCCAAAGTCTCCTCCTTCTCCGACACACTGGTTGCACCATAATCTCGTCTGGGTTCCCATCTGCAGCAACATCTGGTTCTTCTACAGGTCTGCCTCAGTTTATACCAGTGGCAATACCTGATTGTTCTGTGACTTCATCCTGACCCATGTTGGTGATAATGCTTATACATATGGCCTGCTCAGGACTTGTTGGAGTCATGACGTTTGGTGAAGGTGCCCTCGTCAAAATGCACACTCTGGGTTATTGTCGCCTGCTCTGTCCTGGGGAGTAGGATTCTGTATCCTCAGCCTTGTTTCTTGTATCCCAGGAGTGTGCCTTCTGAGGCTTTTTCCATCATTTTGGAGTGCTTTCCATTTGGGACATTTATTTATTTTATTTTATTTATTTTGCACTTTTATATACCGATTTTCCAATAACAGAGCTACTGATCAATTCGGTTTACATTCTGAACAGAACAATGACAAGTTAATGTCTTACAATGAACAGGTAAAAGTAACTTGGATACAGCTATATGGGGTAATAACATAACATAAAGTATATGCTACAGAGCCTAATGTAGGCTAAAACAAAGAAGCAAGGTATCAATCTGGGAATGGATTTAAGTCTGTTAAGGATTCAAAGAAGGCCTGAGAGTTCTGGATATGATCTATATAGTTCTCTGGGGGGTTACTAAAGAAGGGTCCTTGGCATGAATAGTTCGGCAGGCTGTTGCTTATGAGAACGCTTGATTGAATAACCAAGTCTTAAGTCTTTTTTTAAATATAGTGGGGCATTGCACTAATCTGAGGTCTGACGGGAGAGTGTTCCAGAGTTTGGGGCCGGCTGTAGAGAAGGCTCTTTTACTTAATGATGATCTTATCGGTGGAATCTGAAGGTTGTTTTTGTAGGCTTGTCTCACTGGCCTGGTAGAGGTGTGCAGTTTGAGAGGGATTTTGAGCTCGAGTGGGGCAAAGTTATGTAGTGCCTTGTGGATTGATGAAAGCACTTTGAAGTGTATTCTGAATTTAACGGGAAGCCAGTGTAGGTCTTTTAAGATAGGAGAGATGAGTTCTCTTTTGTTAGTCTTGGTTAGGATCCTTGTAGCCACATTTTGCAACATCTGAAGTGGTTTTATGGCGTTAGCAGGGAGGCCCAATAGAAGTGCATTGCAGTAATCTATTTTTGTGAGAATGATTGCTTGTAGAACTAATCGGAAGTCTTGAAAGTGGAGGAGTGGTCTCAGTCTTTTTAAGACTTGTAATTTGAAGAATCCATCCTTTACGATGTTCTTGATGAGAGATCTGTAATTCATTTGGTTATCTAGTATTACTCCTAGATTTCTGACTTGTGGTGAGAGAGTTGGTTGTGAGGACAGGTTGTTAATTGATTGTGTGTAGGTTCCGTCTTGGGAGATGAGGAGGTATTCTGTTTTGTTCTGATTAAGGATCAAATTGAGGCTAGAGAGCAAGTTGTTGATGGCATGTTGGCATGAGTTCCAGAAGTCCAGGGTTTTTTGGAGAGATTCGGTAATTGGAATCAGAATCTGAACATCGTCTGCGTATAAATAGTATATGAGATTTAGATTGAGGAGGAGCTGGCAGAGTGGGAGGAGGTATATATTGAATAAGATTGGAGAGAGTGAGGATCCTTGTGGGACTCCCAAGTTGCAGTTGACTGGTTGAGATTCATCCTTGTTGACTTTGACCTTATACTGTCTGTTCTGTAAAAATGATATAAACCAGTTTAGTGCCACATCTCTAATTCCAATGTCTGACAGACGATCTATTAAAGTGTTATGGTTTACCGTGTCAAACGCTGCGGTTAGGTCTAGGAGGATGAGAAGACAGGGCTGTCTTTTTTCCAGAGTCAGTAAGATGGAGTCCGTTAATGAGATTAGGAGGGTTTCCGTGCTTCGAGATTTGCGGAAACCGTACTGCGACGGGGAGAGGATGTTGTTATCGTTTAGGTATTCTGTTAATTGTTTATTTACAACTCGTTCCAAAATTTTTGCGATGAAGGGTAGATTAGCTATTGGGCGAAAATTGGCCGGGTTATCTGGAGTCAGATTAGGTTTTTTTAGGAGTGGTTTTATGATTGCCATTTTGAGAGGGCCAGGTACTAACCCTTGAGCTAATGTGCAGTTGATGATTTGTGCAATGGGTTTGGAGATGATTTTAGCACAAGTGATGAGTAGATTGGTTGGGACATGTATAGGTCTTGCAGCCAAATACCCTCAGGTGACTCATGCAAGGTTTTCTGCTGTGCCACATTTTGTATGCTGTCACCTCATTTGCCCTTATTGGCCAAAGGTTTCACAGATAGTTTGCAGTCATAAGTACCTCTACTGAGAATTTGTCAGGAAGGTTGGCATCTAGCATCATGCTCCTTGCCATCTCCATCAGCTCCTCCTCTTGGCCACACTGCTCTGATTGTAAGCATAGGGCACTGTGGACTGATGTTTGATTCCTTGTCCACATACTTGGTTGCTCCTCCTGCGAACTGCTGCACTTAAGCCTCAGGCTGGGCCTCGTCTGCTGCTCCCCAATATTGTCAGGCTGATTTCCCCTCCAGCATTGCAGGACTCCACATCTCGGCATGGCAGGATGCCACCACTGGTCTTTGCAGCGGGATGCTGCTGACACTCATACCAGGCACGCATGCGTCTGTCGTTCTTTCTCTTAAAGGGCCTGAGGCAGAAAAAAGCCGATGGCACCCCTTGATGGCTTGGCAGGATTATGCCTATAAAAGACCTCTAATGCATCTTCTCCTTGCCTCGGCAACAGGTCTCCCTACTTGCTAAATAGTGCCTGTTGTCAGCGTTCCATCTTTGTATTATCCTCCACTCCCAGTGCCTTTGCTGATCAGTCCCTGTGGTTCGTCCGTCAGTTCCTGTGGTCATATCTTCAGTTCTTCAGTGTGCTTTTCCATCTGTCCCTCTCCTCGTTGGCCCTGCCCTGCCTATCCGACTCATCTTCCCTTTGGATGGATTCCCAGTATTGACCTCAGTCTGACTCCTGGACTGCTCTCTTGAATTCCGCATGCCATTGACCCCTGCATGCTTCCTAATTCACCTGTGCAATCTCTACCCTGACCCAGTGATCTTGATGGATTTCCATTTCGTGAGCAGAGGCCCCCATCTAAGACCTGCCAGCCCTAGCACCCAAAGGCTCAACCTGAGGGCAACAAGGGCTGGTAAAGGCAACACTCCAGTTGAGCCTCTGCCTGATCCAAATCCACCTGCTGATGGTGGGAACCTGCAGGGTTCCACCCTCACTGAAACTTGTTGCACATCACTGCCACATACTCTGGGATATCTTTAAATTTGTTCAGCAAGTCATTTATTACATTTGGGTATCTATGCACTGGTCACCTTTGCAATGAGTGTATGCAGTTCTGGTGTATACTACAGTTCTGGTGTATACTACTACTATTGCTACTCTAGCTTTCTCATCTGCTTGTTCCCTTCTTAATCATGCATGCATTCTTGTACAAACTGCTCATCTTTCATGAGTATTCTGAGCATGTGTCCACATCAAAGCTGTTCTTCTCCTTTCCACATCACAGAAATGCATTTCCCATTCTGCTATGTATACTTTATCTTTCACACTATAGTCAATTCCTGTGAAAAGAAAATGTATTACTTGTCATTTGGCTTTTTACTTTGGAATCAATATGCCAGTCTGTCTCATTGCTTCTCTTAGGAAGTTTAAAACTGCAGTTCTAGAGCAACTCAACATTTCTCTGGCTGCTTGCACACTTTGCTGCTTCTATTATCTCAGCTATAACAATTTATTGCTGTTGCGCCCATCGGTTGCAGGCGGCTGTGACCTATGCTGCTCACCTCCTTTCTCTACACAGCTCCATGTCTGGGCAGAATGGTGGCCTCTGCTTCCACACGCCGGCCCTCATGGCGTGCCCGAGATGGTGTGGGCACTCCCGGCAGCCATCTTTCATCCAGGGTTTCTTAGGCACGCGCGCGTCTGCCATCCTTTTAACTATGTTATGGCGGGAACCTCGGGGGCGTCCCCACCGCATGTCATCATCCGCTCACGATACTTAAACCCAGCTGACCATCTGAGCTACGAGTTAGCAAGGAATCTCATCCTGCTAGTAGTCAGTGAGGAAGGCCCCGCTACCTTGGGCCTTCCTCACTGACTACTGCGTGACCTAGGTACCTGCTTCTCGGGGGCCTTGCCGCACTCAGGGCTATCCACTCCTTGGAGAGCCATCTCTCTCTCTCTTCTCATTTCAGTGAGTTCCTGCATCGTTCTCATCTACTCCTGCTGATCCTGCTCCAGTCATCCTTGGGGCTTTGCTACCTCTTCCTCTACCTTCTCGGTGTGAGCAATCTACCTTTGTGGCACGGATTCTCGGGTTACCCTGCTTGTGGACCACTACGGGATCCATTGTGTCTTGTGCATTCTACCAGCGGCTTCCGGCCTACCCCACGCTGTGGACCACTACCGGGACAGCCAGCACAAGCCAGCCTAGAAAAGGTATTCACCAGGACTCTCCGTGCTGCAGAGTTCTACTGGACAGATCAGATGATTCCAACCTCATCTGCATGCTCTACAAGATTGTTGCTGTACAATAAAGTTGTTCTCTGTTGTATATCTGCTGAGACCTTGCTTGTTGGGGTAAGGGCCCACAGGACTCCTCCCTGTGGGTGGAGTCTTTGCTTGCCTTGACCCAAGGGCCCACAATTAAGTTCAAGACACACCGAACATAACAATTGCTGTCATGTTTCCAGACTGGGCAATTCTTCCTCAAGTGGCCCATCTTTCCACATTGATAATAAGGGTTGGGTTATGACCATCCATCAGCTACACCTATGTCTGTGCAGCTATCTCTGTCTTTCCTGGGTTGGCACAAGCCTTATCACCTGCTGTGTGAGGAACTTTTGATCTTCTGGGCTGTTTTTGTACACCAGCCCATATTCCTGCAGCAAGAACAGTTTAAAAATTGTCTCTTTCTCTTCCTCTCCCATAGAGGGCTGCCTCATGGTGCCTGCCTTTGTTCCTTTTAATTTCTCATTTCTGCAAACAAATTCATCTATGAGTATCCCTTTCACATACTTCAGTTTTAGTTCACATTCTAGTCTGGCTTCTAGTGCATTTATCATGGCATCATATGTATCAGGAAGGATGCACAATAATATTGCAGAAAAATGAATATCCTTAAAAAAATCCCTCATGAGTTTCAGTCTCTATGTGAATTCTAACATAGCATTAATATGCTCCAGTATTTCCTGGTATTCTTTCAACCTTAGACTGTATAATTTGCAAAGCAGAAAAAGTTTGCTCTTCAAATTACACCTCTCATGTAATCTTTGTAAATGTCCCCACATCTGTCTTGTGGTGGCATATCCACAGATATTTATTATTTGATTATCCTCAACAAGTAAAGAAATAATATTTTGGCCTCAATATCTCTATGGTTTTATAGCCCCGTATATTACTCTTTATTATTCATAGAAACATAGAAACATAGAAATGACGGCAGAAGAAGACCAAATGGCCCATCCAGTCTGCCCAGCAAGCTTCCCTCATTTTTTCTCTCATACTTATCTGTTTCTCTTAGCTCTTGGTTCTAATTCCCTTCCACCCCCACCATTAATGTAGAGAGCGGTGATGGAGCTGCATCCAAGTGAAATATCTAGCTTGATTAGTTAGAGGTAGTAGGGGTAGTAACCGCCGCAATAAGCAAGCTACACCCATGCTTATTTGTTTTTACCCAGATTATGTTATACAGCCCTTATTGGTTGTTTATCTTCTCCCCTGCCGTTGAAGCAGGGAGCTATGCTGGATATGCGTGAGGTATCAGTTTTTTTCTTCTCCCCTGCCGTTGAAGCAGAGAGCTATGCTGGATATGCATCAAAAGAGAAGTATCAGGCACATTTGGTTTGGGGTAGTAACCGCCGTAACAAGCCAGCTACTCCCCGCTTTGTGAGTGTGAATCCTTTTTTCTTCTCCCCTGCCGTTGAAGTTATGCTGGATATGCGTGAAGTATCAGTTTTTCTTTTCCCCTGCCGTTGAAGCAGAGAGCTATGCTGGAAATTCATGATGTATCAGTCTTTCTCCCATGCCGTTGAAGCAGAGAGCCATGCTGGATATGTCCATTTTTTCTTTTTTCAATATATTTTATTATTATAATTACATGCCCCTCTGGCTGCTTATCCGACCCGACCAGCAATTTTTCCCTTTTGCGATGTACTAATCTTAGGCTTGCCGCCCTTGTTGCCTCTTATGGGTTCGGATCCGGATCGGGTCGGATAAGCAGCCAGTGGGACATGTAATTATAATAATAAAATATATTAAAAAAGAAAAAATGGACATACAAAGTGAATAATAAAGAGTAATATACGGGGCTATAAAAAGGGACAATTACACAGTGGTTGTCCTTAAACATAGCCACCGCACAAAACCACCAAGCAAGGGTTTCCCTTGTATAGTGGGTGTTGGAGAATATTGTCACAAAGGGAAAGAGGTTGGTTAGTGGATAGAAATATTTAGACAGAAACAAACCCACTAGGTGAAATATGTAAATCACTCTAATGATTCACCTCAGATGGTGTTGAGATATAATTTATATATAATTATAGAAGAAGGTGCACTACTCAAACATATTTGTTCACCAATATGACCATCATATATACCTAAAGACGCCGAATATGCTCATTATCAGGATAATTTTAACGTGATATAGACTGCATCAGTATTTTAATCATAGCTCATATATACAAAAAAGTGAATTTTTTAAAATTTTTGTTAAGCAGGTAAAAAATCAACTTAGCTTCATAAGAAAGCTTGTACACTACTTCAGTCAAAGTGCCAGCAGATGTTTCCCTGTCTCATGGAGTGTCAGAGCATGGCTGGCAGCATTTGGGTTAGTGTAGCCAATCGCGAGGCCATCCCGTGAGTGGCAAATGTTACAGTACCCCCTCTTCTAAGCCTGCTCCCCAGGCTTCTTTTCTTTGCCTTCTGGGGAGACATTGATTGTATCTTTTTACCTTTGGGGAACTTGGGAGTTTCAACATGATGTCCAGGGATTCTTTGATTTTGAAATTGAACTGAATAAGCATTTGCTGACTGATCCTGTACCACAGACAAAGATCCATCAGCAGGGGAAAGATATGACTTATAGGTTTCAAATTCATCGTGTTTGATTAGAGCAACCCCTGCTGCTTTGGCAGTGGCTTCTATCTGCACAATGGCAGACTTCAGAGACCTTGAGTGGTCAGCAGGATTGAAAGATTCGAGGGCTCCTGGTTGTGACTCATGGGAAAAGCGGGAGCAGAGTATATACTAGAGCAGTAGATCCGGAACGTCAGGCGAGGTGGTCCAAAGCAGAGTGCCTGGAGATAAGGAGGAAGCAGCAGAATGCTTCTGACAGGATGGACCCCAGTGGTTGATCTGTAAGGTGTCCCAATCAATGGATGATTGGTGGAGTCTGAGTCAGGGTAATCCAAATACAAGAGGACTGGATGCCATAAGTAACACATAGAACTGAAGGATTTCTTGATGAGACCCAATCTGCATAGTGATAGGCATGGTGGTTGTGGTCACGTGGCCAGGTAAAGGTTCCCCATAAATGGAGGAGATACACAGGGGGTGGTCAACCTGGTGGTCATACTGGCATAGCGATGATTCCTGAATAAAGTTGCCCCCAGTTCCAGAATCAAGTAAGGCTTCAGTCTGAACTGCGTGTTTTCCGAAGGTGAGGCACACCGGTATCATTAATTGTGGGGAGGAAACAGGATGATGAAAAACTGCCCTCCCAACTAGACTTTTCCTTACAGAGGTCTCCCATTTCACAGGACAATGGCTAACAAAATGTCCCTGTGTTACACAATAGAGGCAAAGATTATGTTGCCTTTGCCTCTGTTTTTCATCTGCCAAGAGTTGTGTGCTGCCCAATTGCATGGGCTCTTTGATGGCAACAACCCTTGTTGGTTCTGGGGTGATCTTCAGGGGGTTCAATAGTTTAGGAGCCATAAAAATGGTCTGATGAGAGGCCTTCTTTTCTCACGCTTGTTCTGGAATCTCAAATCTATTTGTATAGCCAAGGCAATAACTGCTTCTAGGGATGGAGGGAGATCCCGAGCTGCTAATTATTCCTTTATTCTTCTGGATAATCCTTGCCAAAAATGGTGGTTTGGCTATCTTCGCCCCAACCAAGCGCAAAAGCCAAGGTATGAAATTCCACTGCGTGCTCGCCAACTGAGCGAGTGCCTTGACGAATATAAAAATGTTCTGTGGCAGTGGACAAGACACACCCGGATTGGTCAAAGATCAGGCAAAACTATTGTGTGAAGTTATCCAAGTTCCTGAGAAGTGGGTCATCTTCTCCCACAAGGGAGATGCCCAGGTGAGAGCGGGACAATCCAACAGGGAAAGAATATATGTGATCTTGACACAGTCTGAAAGAAAACAAGCTGGATATAGCTCGACATGCATCTTGCAAACATTGAGGAACCCTCTTCACCCCTTAGGGTCGCCACTATCCCTTGGAGGTCATGAGATCTGTAACATGGACTCCGCAGTCTGGATAGGTGCTGATGCAGGATTCCCCAGGGTTGGTACTGGGGCCCTGGAAATTGGGTTTGTAGCATATCAGAACATTGAGACAAGGTTTGTAGCAAATTGTTTACTTGCTCAAATTGCAGCTGGGTTTGTTGCTTGAACCTGTTCAAGTAGGCCATTCAATTCAGTCTTTTGTTCCTGCATCTGGATAAGCAATGCAGCTATGGCCCATTGTGGAGATGCATTCACTGAGCTCATGACCTCAGCAATCTGTTGCAAATGGCGTGAAAGTGAGCCCTTCTTGCAGTGACACAATTGACACAACCTCGTGGGCTGAGCCCTAAGGTTTGTGCGAATGAGTCTTTGCATGGGCCATGCTAGGACAAGGGCCAAGAGTCTGTAACTACAGTTAGATCCAAAGAGCAGGCAGTACTGAAGCTGTGGCTGAAGAAGAAGGAAAACTGAGGATAAAGAACGCAGCTGAAGACAAAGCAGTGCTGAGGCGGCAGACTGTGACTGAAGAAGAAGCAAAGCCGAGGCTGAAGACTGTGACTGAAGACAAAGACAGGTGAAGCAGGCTTAGGCTGAAGATAAAGCAAGCTGGAGCTGAAGACAAAAGGCAGGCTGGAAACAAAGCTTGAACGAAGGCATGGCTTAGGCAAAGGCAAGGAACCTGTTGCTGAGGCAGTTCTGTGTTGCACACCTAGGGTTTAAATACTTGGCCGTGTGACATCAACAGGAGGTGCTGAGTGTGTGGGTTCCCTCTGTGAGGCCCTTCATAGCTCGGTGCATGCTGTGCCCATGCGCCTAGGATCAGGGCAGAAGGGTGGTATTTCCCTACCACATGGAGCGTCGGAGCATGGCTGAAGGCATTTGGGTGAGTGTAGCTGCTCACGGGGCCATCCTGTGAGTGGCAAATGTAACAAGGTTCAAATGCTCTGTCTTCCAGCCAATGACATGGAGCAATGCAGCAGCAGCAGCAGAAACTTCCTTTATATAAACCATGCAGACATTTTCCAGGCAAAGCTGGCAACGGCTGCACCTCCCTCCTCTTCCATGGGCGGTCCTTTTAGCCCTGTTTCCTTCCTCTTCCAGTCGTCTTCCTCCTCTCCTGTGGGGACCGATCCTCTTAGTTCCATCTCCTTACTCTTTTGGCCATGTAGACAGACACTGTCAGTCTCTCCTGTCCTATGCAAGCTGATGCTTAACATTGCTTCAAGGTACGCCACCAAATTCTGTGCAGGTGGGGAATTTGGTGCCAATTCTGCATTGTGCGGTTGTGCACAATTTCCCCAAGTGTGAAAGGTAATATTGCTTATAAGACAGAAAATGAATCAAAACTTGCTCATCTGTTTCCTTCCGTGTTTCTTCATCCCTCTCTCTGCATCTTCAACAATTTTTTGGATTGATCTAGCGCTGTGCCTCCTCCTCCCCTACGGTTCCATCCCACCCACCCCTGAGCTTTTATTGTAAAAATCTGAGTTTCTTCTTTTGGAGAATAGTGATTATATGAAGGAAACGTTACGTCCAGATAATAAAACCTTCCTTCCTTACAGTTCCATCTTTAACAATAATCACATGTTATTTTGTTTCTTGGATATGATTATTATGTATGTTTGTTTGTTCCTCATTGAGATTTGTGAATCAGTGGGTTATAAATTTTACAAATCAATAAATAAAATAAAAATAATTTGTAAATGCCTTAGTTTTACTCAAATAATTTATTTATGCATTAAAAAGCTTGTATCCTGCGTCGTCCAATTTCCATTTCTCAGTGTGGATTACAAAATGACAAGCATAATATTTCTCATAAACAAAATAAAACTGATTATTAATTACAAATGATTATTTGGAATTGTTTAAATAACACTACTGCATTTATACTTGTAAATTTTACAAACACAGAAAAATGTTACAGTTTTAAGTGCTGTTATATATAATACATTTTATGTTCTTAAACTAGTAAAGAAAAACTAGATCTAATAAGAAAATAAGAATTCCATATATTTCAGTTTTCCCCAAAATGTCCATTATAGGCTATGCCCTTAGTCTCCTGGCAGATCAGGGTAGATGCTGTGGCAATAGTCAACAAATTATTTGTCATATTTGCATACATCTAAATTAAATTTGCATAATATGTTTACTTTTGCATAATAAAAATTAAGTTATTTTTTTCAACCTTGCTTTTTTTGTCTGACTTCTTGACTTTGTTCTTTGAGCTTTGAATGTTTAATGGGTGGGAAACTTCAGGTACTGATGTGGAAAAGAAGGCAGAAAAGATCTCAGTGAAGAGGGAGGGAGGGAGGGAGGAACAATTAGAAATGGGCAGAAGGAGAGAGAATTGGGGATAAGGAGGTGAGAAGACAGTGGGGATTGGGAATGGGTGGAAAAGAAAGAGAAAATATTGGGATGGAGAAGAGAAGGAGGAAAGAAAGGGAGGACTGGAGATGGAATGGAGGAGAAGGAAAGATCAGGATGGGCATAGAGAAGGAAAAGTGGAGAGGAGGGATGGAGGGAGGAGAACAGGAGGGAAGGGAGATTCTGAGACCTTGAAGGAGGTGGAATCTGGTGAGGAAAAGGAAGTGTCCTTTCCCTGGCTCCAGCTGTGCTTTCCCTCACATCCCACCCCTCCATCTTTTCCTCCCCAATCCTGCTCCCATTCCTCTGTCTCTATCACCCTTCCTCTCATTTCCTCTCTCTATCCTGTTTTCTTATTGTCCCTAACCCACCTGCCTATAAACACCCCCCCCCCAACCATCCTTCTCCATCTCCTCATTCACACAAACCCTGATTCCCCTGCTCCCCTTTCACACCACACACACACTCAACCTCCATCTCCCCAGTCCCATGTCATACAACTACTAATCTAGTTTTGTGGGGGTGGAGAGAGCTTGAGAGAAGAGGATGCTGCTGGACTGGGAAGGGTGCGAGGGCAAAAGAGATACTGGGAGAAAGAGAGAGAAATACTATGCTGCAGCCAAGGCCTCCACTGTCACATTTGCTGGCCGCAGAGCCCTGCAGTTGGCTTCACTCACCCGCTGCTGCACCACCATGGCAGGATTGGGTCTGGGCTCTCTTGTTGCCACGGGAGGCTGTCACCACTGCCGCTCCTCATCTTCGTGGCCCTGAGCCGCCGTTGCCGCCAATACTCTCTTCCTCCTGATGACCCCTTAGGTGCGCGCGTACGCCTCTTTTCAAGATTTAAAGGGCCCTCGGCGGGAAAAAGCCAGCAGCCCTCCTTGATGATGTCACTGCTCAGGGGCTATTTAAGGCTGGTTCCTGCCTTCAGCCCTTGCCTTGGCAACAGGTCTGCTTCTTCGGAGCCTGAGTTCCTGCCATCCATGCTCCTTGCCTTCCTTCTTCCTTCCCTTCGGACTGACCTTGGCTTGATACCGGACTGGACATTGACTTTCACTCCTTGCCATCTGCCTGGACCTCGTGCCTGGACCTTGACCTTGAACTTTGCCACTGTCCCCAACCTCTGCCTGGAAACCAACATTGAGTTTCGCTGCCTGCCCCTGACTTGGCTGATTACCTGCTTCGCTTCTTCCTCCTGGATGTCTTTTTCCACAGAGGCCCCACCTAAGTCCAGCCGGCCCCAGCACCCGAGGGCTCAACCTAAGGGGAACATGGGCTGGTAGTGGTGAAGTTCCAGCGGGGCCTCTGCTTTCCATCAGCCTCGCCTACCGATGGTGGGGACCTGTGGGGCTCCTCCCCTCAGGTAGCATCAACTCCCCTTTGGTCCAAAGGTCCACCAGTAAAACAGCCACATGTTACTCCTACCCAGGGCCGGCGGAAGCACTAGGCGAACTAGGCGATCGCCTAGGGCGCTGAGCATTAGGGGGCGCCGAGCCGCTGACGGCCAATGGCCGCTGGTGGACGTCATCCCAATGGCAGATACACACAGCAAGAAGATCGCAGGGCCGTGGTACAGTCGCGTCTAAACATGCTGGTGCTCCTCCTCCTTCCTGCCCGCGCGGCCCCGGAAGAAAAATGTTGCCGGAGCCGCGCGGGCAGGAAGGAGGAGGAGCATCAGCCAATGCAGGAACTTCTCCTCCTTCCTGCCGGAGCCGCGCGGGCAGGAAGGAGGAGGATCATCAGCCAATGCAGGAACTTCTCCTCCTTCCTGCCGGAGCCGCGCGGGCAGGAAGGAGGAGGAGCATCAGCCAATGCAGGAACTTCTCCTCCTTCCTGCCCGCGCGGCCCCGGAAGAAAAATGTTGCCGGAGCCGCGCGGGCAGGAAAGAGGAGGAGCATCAGCCGCGTGCCGGAAGGAGGAGGAGCATCTGCCACGTTCAGAAGAGGATCAGCGCGGCTCGAGAAGACCGGGGCCGCTGCAGAGCCCATCCTGCAGTGGCCCGTGAAGAGGAGGCCCAGAGGTGAGAGAGAGACTGAGGGTTTGTACAGTGTGTATGTGTGCGTGCATGAGATGAGTTGAGAGACTGTGTGTGTGTGTGGGAGTGAAGACCTGAATGTTTGCAGAGACAGCATGGGAGAGCCTTTGTGTGTGTGAGAGACAGCATGTGGTAGTGAGAGCCTGTGCTTGAGCAAGACAGCATGTGGGAGTGAGAGAGAGCCTGTGTGTGTGTGTGAGTCAGCATGTGACAGTGAGAGCCCGTGTGTAGGAATGATTGTATGAGAGAGAGCATGTGACAGTGAGAGCCTGTGCTTGAGCAGGACAGCATGTGGGAGTGAGAGAGAGCCTGTGTGTGTGAGTCAGCATGTGACAGTGAGAGCCTGTGTGTAGGAATGATTGTATGAGAGAGAGCATGTGACAGTGAGAACCTGTGCTTGAGCAAGACAGCATGTGGGAGTGAGAGTTAGACAGCATGTGCAAGAGAGAGACTGTGTATAAATGATTGTATGAGGGACAGCATGTGAGAATGAGTGCCTGTGTATGTGAGAGAGAGAAAGCATGTGAGAATGAGAACCTGACCGTGTGTTTGAGGGAAGCAGACAGATGGAGAGAAAATAAATATGTTATAAAAGGAATTGGCAAAAAAGTAAGAAAGGGAAGGTGGAAAAAAAAAAGCCTGTGACCAACCGATTAGAAAACTAAGATCAGACAGCAAATGTAAAAAGAAATAAATTACTTTTTACTGATTGGAACATGTAATCTTTGGGAATGTGCAAGAGTAGCACTTTCTCTATGCGGATCTCACAATGTACGAGATCAGCATAGAGGAACTGGAAGCCCATGGGGCCTGCACAGAGGAGGCAGCAGAATGGGCTTCAGTGCCAATAGCAGCAATCAGCACCTCCGCAATAGCCATACAGCGGCAGTGACAGTGGCAGCAGAAGAATGAGAGAGGCTCTGAGGTTGCTGGCAAAAGAAAGAGAGGGGGTCTCTGCCTTTAGTGTGTGCATGTGTATGAATGGGAGTCTGCCTGGCGGTGTATGTGTGTGAATGCATGGGTGCTTGCCTGAGGGTGTGTCAGTGCATGAGAATGTATGGGTGTCTTCCTGGGGTTTGTATGTGTGAGAATAGGTGCCTGCCTGTTTGTGGTGTATGGGTGTGTGTGAGAATAAATTGGTGCCTGCCTGGGGGTCTGTGTGTGTGAGAATGAATGTGTGCATGCCTGGGGGATGGGGAGGGAGTGGTGTGAAAATGAATGGGAGCCTGCCTGGGGTTCAGTGTGAGAATGACTAGGAGCTTGCCTGGGAGTGTGTGTTTGTGTGTATGTGAGGGAGCCAGTGAGAGTGAGAGCATGAGTGTGTATGAGAAAATCCAGGGGAGTAAAAGTTTGTGTGGGGGGGGAGAGAGTGCCTTAGAGCCTGAGTGTGTCAGTGTCTGTGAGAGCGAGAGGTTATGGTGGGTATAAGAGCATGAATGTGTATGTATGTGACAGTGTATGTGTGAGAGAGAATGGACATGTGAGTATGTGTGAGAGAGAGAGGATAACCTCCTAATCCTCGACAATATCAGGGTGACTGGAAATCAAGAGCTCCCATGTATGGACAGCAGGGGCTTTTTAAAATCCTTATTAATTTTAATTATTGTGTGTTATTTGATATATGTACTGTTTTGAAATATTTTATTGGTGTTTGGGAAATTGTAAAAAATGTATATGATTTTAATTAATAGAAATTCTATTTATCAGTAGTTTTAAAATATTTTATTAGTATGGTTTTACTATTATAACTGATGCTTTGTTTCTTGATTTTATTTGTTTTATGAGGAATGGTTGTTCTGTTTTTCCATTGCTAATACACAGAGTCTGACTTCTTGGGGTTTCCATTCCAGTTTTTGTCTAATTTGTGCTCCTTTATTTTGTATTCTGTATTTGGTTAGGGTCTGTCTCTGCTCTGTATGTGTGACCATGATGAGAGATTCTGCTTGCATGTAGTGTCTGAATAGGGATCTATAGCAATTGGGTTTGTTTTGTTTCCTCAGTAGGTGGTGTATTGGTATTCTAGGACCCAGTGTAATATTTACCCTTGCTTATTCACAGGTAGGGTTATTGTTGTTTGAGTCCTTGGTGTTATTACTGTTATGTTATGATGGGATTGCAGTATAGATTTTGAGTGTCTTTTTTTTGCGAGGTTTTGTGTTAGTTCACAATGTGTCTGGCAGTGGAAGGTGTTTGTGCTGCTGTTACTGTGAGGTGACACCAGAATTTGAAAATATCTTTTAGTATGATGAGCTGTAAGGGAAACATCCAAGCTCCATTGTTTGGGGGAATTTCAGTGGATGCACAGAGTTACAGAACTGGAGGTGCAGGATTTATATTGACATTCTGTCCCTTCCTATAAATTCCAGACTTCACTCTCATAATCCATATAGAATTAGTTGAATGAGGCTATCAAATAATTTTATAGTAGTTTTACTAGAAGTGTGAAACTGGCCAGCTTTTTAAAATAATGCAGAGGACCCTTTGGACTTTTTTTAACAACACTTTTTTTTATAACCAATTTTAAAGCAGGATCCATGCTATAGAGGTGGGTGTGATGAAGAAATGTCATTTTGGCTCCCCCCAACCCAAAACAAATTCTTCTGTCTAGAGATGCCACTGATTTTCTGTGGCACACAAATGCATTAGCCCTCGGGTGCTGGAGACCCTTGGTGCGCCACTGGGTGCGAGCCATATGGGGCCGCAAGTGGTGGCAAAGAGGAGTGGAGATTTGGCGGGCCGCAAGCAGTGCCCAATCTGCTCGCGACCCAGAAAACCCCAGTCAGCGGGCGTGATTGAGAATGAGGTAGGAGTCGGGGCCGAGACCGGGGGGGGGGGGGGGGGGGCGCAAGGAAGAAGGCTCGCCTAGGGCGCCAAATCCCCTTGCACCGGCCCTGCTCCTACCCACTCTTTAATGTCATGGGGGGGGGGGGGGGGGTGGAGGGGGCCTTGTACTCTGCTAGGAGCATCCCTGCCTGAGAGGCCGTGCATGTGCTCACCTTTCAGGTAACAGTGCTCAAGTCTCAACCCCCTGCCGCCAGCAGTCTCTCTCTCTTATCTCTCTTAACAGTCCCCACCCTGTCCCCAGCAGTCTAGTTTCTCAAACTGCCTCCCTTCCCCTTCCTGCATCAGCCTATCTCTTAAATGAACATCTGTGTCCTCTTCTATCCTGAGTCCCCGGCAGACTGCTGCCCCCTGCAGTACTGATGATGACGCTCACACTGCCTGCCCAGCGCTGACAATTGATCTCACTTTCCTCAATTTGGTGCAGAAAGCCACAATGCTGACGTCGCCTCCTTTCCATTAGCCCCCTTTGCAGCTCACAAAATGGCAGCATTGGGTGGGCCTGAGTGCAAAGTATCCCATATGTGGCAACTGCCCTCATGCAGGACCGGTGCAAGGGTCTGTAGCGCCCTAAGCAGACCAATGTAACACTGCCCCCCCCCTCACCTGAGTTGAATGTGCCCTTTGACAATGGTAGATATATAGAGTTATGGTCACCCTCTTACAGTTCTCTCTCTCTTGTTGCGCAAACCTAGTAAGTGCTCTGTGACCGCTGTTGCCTCTTTCACATTTTTTAAAAATACTGCCCTCACATGCTTTGGGGGCGCCCAGCCCACTAATGCCACCCTAGCGACCACCCAATGGTTGTGCTGGCCTTGGCCATAGCCAATAAGAAAAAGGATGTGATGTGATGAGGCCCCTGTACAGATCATTGGTGAGGCCACATTTGGAGTACTGTATTCAGTTCTGGCGACCATATCTCAAAACGGATAGAGATAGGTTAGAAGTGTCCAGAAAAAGGCAACCAAAATAAATATTAATAATGCACAAGAATCAAACCTTTTTGGATGATGCTCCAAGGAGTCAGGATCAACATCAGAAAGTATTTCTGGATGCATGTAATATCCTCCCAATGTATACTGGGCCAGATTTTATAACATGCACGCGGGCGTAGATTTGTTCGCGCAACCTGGCGCGAACAAATCTATGCCCGATTTTATAACATGTGCACACTGCCGCGCGCATATTATAAAATCCAGGGTAGGCGCGCGCAGGGGGGTGCACAATTGTGCAACCTACGAGCACCGAGCCGAGCAGCCTGCCTCCGCGGCCTTGGAGGGAACTTTCCTTCTGCCCCCCCCCCAGCATCTTCCCCTCCCTTCCCCTATCTAACCCGCCCCCCAACCCTAACTAAACCCCTCCTGACCTTTATTGAAGAAGTTACGCCTGCCGACTCTCCATTCCCCGACCCGGTGGCTGTTCCGGAGGCCTCGGTCCCGCCCCTGGAATGCCCCTGGGCTGGCACCCCGCCCATGCCCCCGCCCCTGGAACACCCATTTTTTCAAGCCCCGGGACTTACGAGCGGGGACGGGGCTTGCACGCGCCGCCGAGCCTATGCAAGATAGGCTCCGCGCGTAGGGGGAGGCAGAGGGAGGTTTTCGGGGGTTGCACACGTATCTTACGAGCGCAACCCTTTGAAAATCTACCCCATAGTGAGGACAATGACGGCATGGGATAAACTGAGGATCCCTGGTGGTTAAATGATGGAGAGGAAGAAAAAGTAACCCATTTCACTGGGGTAACCTGCACAGAATAATTACCTTAAGAATAAAATTAAAGAACAAGCTTGATTGGATGGACTACGTGGGACATTTTCTGCCGACATTTACTATGTTACTGTAACTATATCCTCCACCCAATTGATTCTTGGTTCCAGCCTCTAGCAGATAACTTTTTCAACAATGTTTCAAAATGGAAAGGGTAATTTGTAGCCACAATTGCTCTGTATACCCCCTGCTGTACTAATTAACTAACTCTTGCATAGCACCATACTCAATGAATCCACTTAGTAACTCCCATCCTACTAATGCTCTGATGGTGGTACAAACCTATATGATCTACTGTGTTGTGCCAGATTTGATTACCTAACTTTGCATCTCGTTTTGAACTCCCCGATTGGAAAAGTGTGTAATAAACGAATGATGATGATGAAGATACATGTATGCAATGGGGCAAAACCAGGACTTCTCCAAGAGATAAATTCTGTGCCAGAGACAGACATTCATGCTTTCAAATGTATTTTATTTATTTATTTGTACAGTTTTTATATACCGTTGCACAGAAACTAGTTCTATCTCTACGGTTTGCATAGATCACATTTAAAGAACATGATAAAAGGAAGAAAATTAAAAATACAATATCAATTAAAAACATTAAAATAGAAATAAAAATTATCATTAAAAAGGATAAGAACAGGTTAGAAACACAAACATTATCATATAAAAGGCATGGATTAAACTTCATTGACCATTTCAAAGGCTTGTCTAAAAAGCCCTGTTTTAAGATCTTTTTTAAACCTCTTCATTGATTTTTCTCTCCAAAGGATGGTTGCAGACATTTGAAACACACAATCCCAAAGGAGTGCAAAAATACTATAGGTCCAAGAGTTGTATCATCAAAATATTTATTTTAAACGTTCAAACGGAACCACTCCTTATTTTTAATCCATACATCAATTAATGACTGCTTCAGGGTCCCCCGACACGGACCCCGTGTTTCGCCCGAAGGCTGGGAGGGACAGTCGGGAGGGACAGTCGATACATTTTTAAACAATAGCTTAAAAACAGCTGAGGAGTTCTCACAGCTAAAGCGGTAATTTGGAGTGCAGCTTTGCTCCTTCTCTATATTTGCAGACATTTGAAAAACATTAATGTGACGTTATATTTTGCACTCCACGTGTCTCGCGTACTACAAGCCCCTGGCCACCAAAAACCTTTTAACACAGGGAGACTGAGAATAAGCAGCGGCTCAGGAGGCGCGTGAAAAAATCACCATGACAACCAGAACAACGCCGCACATGCGCGCTGGCCGCAGCGGGGATGGGGAGGGGGGGGGCTAATGGCGCATGCGCAGAATACGAAGGCAACTTCCCCACGAAAAAGATAAAAGCTCGGCGTGCATAAAGAGCAGACAGGGGGGAGGGGTCTGATATGGAAGGGGGTGGTTCTAGTGGCAGGAGGCGAGGCAGCATCCCAATCTCTCTTTCTCCAGCAGGCCCTGGCTTGGCGGAGACCTCCAGGTGGGCGTTACGATTGTGTGGGCCCGGACCCCTTCACGTGGTGGAGGTCGCGCGAGGACGCGTGCGCACTGTTCCTGGTCACGTGCGTGGGGAAGGTGCAACATGGCCGCCCCCAGTTGCTGCAGGCGTGCGGCTTCCGGAGTTGGAGTCCCACCGGAACCTGGTGTCCTGCACCGAGAGTGAATTAAGAACGGATATCATGATTTGAGATGACAATTTTTATTTCGCCAGACATTGAAACTATAGAAAAAAAGTGTAAAGATCTGTGAAAATCCGAGGGATGAAACTGAGCAAAAATATATTGTTTTTGAAAGGTTTATTCTTCCAGTTTTGACAGCTGAAAACAGCAGATTAAATAGTACTCCCAAACTTTGGATGCGTCCCATGTTTTAACCCCTCCGTGGTGACCCTTCCGGTATCTCTGGATTTCCCCAGACTCAGATTGTTTTGGAGATTGGTAGAATCAATTTATTTTATTTCTGGACATATCTGCTGACACCTTTGGAGTCTGTGATCTCTGGTCTGTAATAGGGCTCGAATCCCAGGAGGACCATGTCAGGGGTGCAGCTGTTTCGGAATTGCGCGGGCACCCTGTGGCTACCTAGTAGGTATCTGATAAGAGGTTTCAGGTCCAGCCCGGGGCGGCGACCCTTCAGCCTTTGCTCGGGCAGTCCTTCGGCTTCCCAATGGAATAAAGTGGTGTCGGATGCCGAAAAGATCGTAGGTTATCCCACGTCCTTCCTGAGCCTCCGCTGTTTGCTGAGTGACGAGCTGAGTAACGTTGCCTTGCAGGTCCGGAAACTGATGGGAACCAAGCACCCCTTGCTGAACACAGCCAGGTAAATTTTCCTTTCCCAGGGACAGTGCTTATCTGCCCCGATCTACTGCCCCATTATGTCATAAGCTAATACTCACCCTGATCCAGCTGTCCTAAACGAGATGTCCCATTTGTGTTTATGGGAGAATGCTTTGTACATTTGGTTCCCTGCGTCTGTTAAATATTTTACTGGTTAATTTATTTTCTAAATCCTTTCGAGCAAAAGCAGTAGCCAGAATCAGATAAATGGAAATTCTTTTTTCTTCTGTTACTTTTTCTTTGGTTCTTACTGCAGGATCTTTTGTATTTTGTTCTTGTATGTTTTAATGTTCAAACACTTGTAAAAATTAAATATGTGTGCCTGTTGTTATGGCTTTGTTCATACAAATGTCCTCTTATTGATCATTGTTGAATTACATCAGCATTTTACATGTATTTGTGTGACACTTTCATGGGGCCAAGCACAGATACATGTGCTGATACCATATTTTATTCCCCAAAAAAGTTTAGAAATGAAGATCCACTCCTCAGTTGTCTGTGCTGCATCAATGTGAGGTCCATAAACAGGTCAGGTTTTCGGGATAGCCCTAATGAATGCTCATGAGATGAATTTGTGTATATTTGTGATAGTGCTTGCAAATATGTCCTGTGCATATTCATTATATTAGCCTGAAAATCTGACCCGTTTGTGGCCATCCAGAACTGGTGGTTCTTCACCCTTGAGTGATGCGTGCATTCTGATCAGAATCCTGTGTCCAATGTTTACTTGTTGATATGGCCAGCATAAACCAAGCAAACCTACTAAGTCTGTGATATTTTATGTGACACACATGGAAGCTACTAGTGATATTCAAGCAGCTTCAAATATTTCCACTGTGAAATAACATTTGCAGTTTGAATTGATAAAGTACAATAGTTTGTTATATGTTGCAATTTTCTTTACAACTGTATTGAAATAGGAGGAAGTAATTTGTATGGCAGTAAACTTGTTGAGGGGAGGGGTTGACCAAAACCTATAAAATATCTGAGTTTTTGAATTGACATGATATTAATTATGAGTAATTTAAATTGACATTTTTTCATTGTTTCAAAGGCAGGAAGCATGCCATCTTTGGTCTTGTGTCATCTTCATTTCTCTGATGGTGCTCTGGATTGTTACAAACATTACAAGGTTTTGGGGGGGTGTACTTTAATAAAATGTCTTTCTTTACAGCTAATCAAGGTGTTGTACAATTAAAATAATAAATAATCCATCATGTAAATTAAAATTGCCCTTGAAAGTAAAAACCAAACCATCACTTGATAAACATGTAAGAATAAGCCAAAGGAACAAATAGCTCAGTGAATGTAAAGGTCCCCTTTCCCCATGAAAAGGAAGTGATGGGTTTTTTCTTCTTCAGTAGTCACTATTACAGATGCATGCATGTTTCAGCAGGAAAGCAGAATTCACATAGGCAAAGAAGCCTGGGGGAGCGGGTTCCTTTGTCTGTGTTTATGCAGGGAGATTTCTATATGCAGTCTGCCGATGTCTTTGAAAGAGTTCTTAGGATGATATGGAAATTCTGCAGTTGTTATGAAGCAGCAGAGAGACACCCAATTTATGCCCTAGGAGTGCTGAGTATGGCCTAGTGGCCATAACCATGTATGTGGTCACCAGCTTCAAGAGTAGGTGATCATGTGACCACCCAGCTTTGTAGGCAGCACAGCAGAAATCCAGAAACGGGAGGTAGAGTGACCCAAATTATTTGTATTCACCTTTTCTCCCCTCATTCCTTTTTTTGCTCACGCCTGCTTCACTGGACATAAAGTTTGGTTGTGCTGGCCAGAACCACAAGCAATTTCAAAACTATGCTGGCTCATTGTGAGATCAGCATAGCCAGTAAGTGCTGGTCCAAGAAGCGTAATTGAATTTTAAAATGTATATTCCACCATTGTAGCAAAGCCTTTCATAGTGGATTAGAACATCTTGATATACAAATGATAAAAGACACATGTAATAAACAACAAAATGGCAAAATAATCATTTACATTCAAAGCAACATAAAATCCTAATACAAGATTAAAAAGAAAAATGAATCACCAGCTAATAAATTAATTAGTGTCATGATTTAATTGAAATATAAAGGGAACCCATTAGTCAAAGTCTCTTCTGATCAATTCCAGAATTTCTCTTCCAGAATCCAGCAGCCATGCTTTTAGTTCTTGTCTAAAAACAAGATAATCCTGTTGCAGCTTGGAAGTTCAGTGGCATCTCGTTCCATGGCTGAGCAGCTAGTGAAGTACAGACCCTTTTGTAGATGCTGTTAGTCAAAGCTCAAGCAGCGAAGGGGGAGCCCAAGAACAACCCCTTGAAATGTGTGCAAATGCTTTCGGTGTGGAGGTTATCGGGATGTGTTTGGCTCGCTGCTGTCCTCCCCCGGGCTTCTATGGTAGCAGTAGGATGGGTTCTGCCGGCCACTTCTCCCGCTCCAGCCATGACCTCCTGCTCCCTCATGGCCCTGTTTTTATTAACATGGATCAGGGGAGGAGGGTGGGGGGCATTCTCCTTCCACTGCCATGGCAGGAAAATAAAAAAAACATGACCCAAGTTTTGGACAAATAGGTTTAGAGGGGCAGGTGGGTGGGCGGGCAACCAATCCTTGTGTATATATGGACAGACGGAATAATAAGTGTCGCTTCATGCCGATGAAACACACCTAAAAATGATTTGAGTAGGAGGTCCAGCAAACCTCAAACTTCAGGAAACTTTCTGGCGCACTAGCCCAGTTCTTTGACAGTTCACACTTGGCTTTAGCTGGCAGCATTTTAGGGGTTGTTTTCAAAAGAATGTACACCCTGGTTTCTCCACATAAATCACTGTTCACAGATCAGTTCTGGGTGTGGGTGAGTGAAAGTACACCCAGAACCCGGTTTCATGCATGCTTTTAAACGCATCATATGTGTGTGCTCAAGTGGAGGCAGGGAATGGCTTTAGGCATACACTTTTGAGGTTCAGAAGTATGCATGGAAATTGTGCCTGCACGCTGCACAGGGTGCTGCACACACCCCTGAAGTTGGAAAGCGGATTTCTGCACATAAACCCGTTTTGAAAATTCTGCTTAAAGTCTGCGGGTAAAATGTATCCTCGGATTTTAGCCGTGCAGGCTTTCGTGGCAGGCAAGTTGCTGTGTAGTGTGATGGCGCCATGCATGTTATGCGTCCACAGCACTGATATTGGGTTCAGTGTTGTACAAGATAAGCATGGAGAGAAAATGAATGGGCAGCACAGGTCCTGCAAGTAACAGGTGAAAAGAGGATGTACAGGAGTTGTAAGGACAGGTGCAGTAATAGATTTGGGAAAGGCTGATAGTATGTGTGTGGTCTGGTGGAGCAGGAAGAGAGCTGCAGGACGTGGGTGAAGGTGAGAGTGAGCTGTGGCGGGGAGGCCTGTGCTGAATGGAAGCTCTTGGAAGTGAGGCAATGAGAGATCCAGATAAAAATATCAAGCCGGTAACTTGGATATGGAAACTGCCTGAATTTACCACAGGACTGCTTATGTTCATTATACTTTGGCTATATTTTTTAGTGTCTCTGTGCCAAAGTGTTGATAACAGTGCGTCCCTGTAGCTATAACTCATAAACTGTCTGCTAGAAAAAGTAGAAATACTAATTTACTTCCTTAGTGGGAGCCACTGATCCTGAAAAATTTATTATGAGGCCAAACCAATAGATTGTGTGTGTGTGCAACTTTCCATCAACAAATATGTAACTGCAGATATTACAAATAATTGTATATGGTGCCTGGATAAAGCCATTTATCCCATGTGGAAATGACAAATGACATTTGTTTGATTATTGCTTAACTCTTCCCTGTCTACGGAAACTGAATTTATTAAGTGATGATTTCATGCTTTGAAAATTGCCTTTGCTGAGATTTTGTCGATGTCCTCTAAGAGAGTTATCTGGGGAAAACCAAAGAACAAAAGCCTGTCAGGTGGACTAGGTATGTAATGTTGTTTGCAACTTAATTTGCATCGACACCCACCCATCCAGATTGCTGTTGGTGCTGCGGTTATTAGGTCTTCCAAGGGCAGAGGTTAACGCTCTGAAATCTTGCTCAATTAAATTGGCGATCTACGGGATTTGTGGGATTATTGAACAAATACAAGTATTCTACATACAAATATGAATATATATTTTATAACTTATCATAATATGTAAACTGTTCTTTGTCAAAAAGGCGGTGTGTACGAGACGTTCATAAATAAAATATTTGCCACCCCCCCCCCCCCCCCCGGTCCCACAAAGGATCTGGGAAAAACAGGAGTAGATGGGCTAAATGGGTTCTGGTAAGATAACATCTGGGGTGCAGAGCACCTCCTTCCCCTCAAAGATATCCATTCAAAATGCCGTTCCTGTACTGCAAACAGAAAATTCTCCACAAAAATCAGTTAAAGTGGGAACCAGGGCATTGTCAAAGGATCCCTTAACAGAAAGCTGCGTTTTCTGGGGGCTCTGTTGTCAAAGGCATTAACTTGGTGGCACATTTGGAGGAAAACAAAAAGGTCATTGGTCTGCTGGCTTCCTTGGCTAACAGGACTACAAACCAGATTCTTAGTATTGTAGGAGAAAAAAGAAGGGATTCTGAAGTTGATATCATGGGATCCAACCGGGGGTACTAAGGGAACTTAGAGATGAGCTGGCATCTCCGCTGGTGACCTTTTCAATGCTTCTTTAGAGTCAGGAGTAGTTCCGGAGGACTGGAAATGGGTGGATGTGGTTCGTCTTCATAAAAGTGAAAGTGAGGAGGCGGCTGGGAATTACAGACCAACCGGTCTGAATTCCCAGCCTGCGCAGGAGGTGAGCTGCTTTCAATGAAAAGGAGGCTCTAGAGCAAAGTGTCATGTGATGAGGGTGAAAGAATTAATCTTAAGGAATATTTCTTTATAGAGAGGGTGGTGGATGTGTGGAGGTGGTGGAGACAAAACAATATCTGAATTCAAGAAAGCATGGGATAAATGCAGGGCATCTCTAAGGAAGTAATGGGAATTATAATGCTAAATTAATTGGATGGATGGACAGACAGTCTTTTTCTGCCATTATGTTTCCATGTTTCTGTAGTCCAGTTGGGGACCAATGACTTAACTAGAAATGTAATTGTTGTACAATGGTTGATCAGAAATACAGGGGAGGGGTGTAATCATTTGGCAAAGGACATAAATATTTATTGTTCTTTCTATAGCTTTTCGTTTAGCCTTGCCAGTGCCTACTTGAAGTACTTACCTATTTCACCAAAGTTGCGGTTTTTGACATCCGGGACTTTGAACTTTGTGTGACTCTTCTCAGCCCTGGCTTTTTACTGGTGCTCAGGTCAACATTAAAAACATTTGCCACTCAGGGATCAGTGCTTGGATCAGTGCTTTTTAATATATTTATAAATGATCTGGAAAGAGGTATGACGAGTGAGGTGATCAAATTTTTGGATAACGCAGAATTATACAGAGTAATTAAATCTCAAGCAGATTGTGATAAATTGCAGGAGGATCTTGTGAGGCTGGAAGACTGGGCTTCCAAATAGCAGATGAAATTTAATGCGAACAAGTGCAAAGTGATGCATATAGGGAAAAATAACCCTTACTGTAGTTACATGATGTTAGGGTCCATATTAGGAGTTACCACCCAGGAAAGAGATCTAGACGTCATAGTGACTAAATCATTGAAATTGTTGGCTCAGTGTGCTTTGGTGATCAAAAAAGCAAACAATGTTAGGAATTATTAGGAAGGAAATGGCAAATAAAACGGAAAATGTCATAATGCCTTTGTATTGCTCCATGGTGAGACCGCACCTTGAGTACTGTGTACAATTCTGGTCACCGCATCTCAAAAAAGATATAGTTGCACTGGAGAAAGTACAGAAAAGGTTGACCAAAATGATAAAGGGGGTGGAACAGTCCCCTATGAGGAAAGACTAAAGAGGTTAGGGCTGTTCAGCTTGAGAAGAGATGGCTGAGGGGGGGATATGATAGAGGTCTTTATAATCACGAGAGGTCTAGAACGAGTAGATGTGAATTAGTTATTTACTCTTTCAGATAATAGAAGGACTAGGGGGTCATGCCTTGAAGTTAGCATGTAGCACATTTAAGACTAATTGGAGAACATTCTTTTTCACTCGGTGCATAATTAAGTTCTGGAATTAGTTGCCAGAGGATGTGGTTAGTGCAGTTAGTGTAACTGGGTTTAAAAAGGTTTGGATAAGTTTCTAGAGGTGAATTCCATAAACTGCTATTAATTAATAAGCGATAGTAACTTGGGATCTGTTTAATGTTTGGGTACTTGCCAGGTACTGTGACATGGATTGGCCACTGTTGGACACAGGATGCTGGGCTGGATGGACCTTGACCTGCCCCAGCATAGCACTTCTTACTTATTTGTTTATTTTAAAAAATTTATAGACCACTTACGCTTAGTTCAAGGAGGTTAAAATACATACAGAACCCTTCTGCATTTCCTTCTTATGTTCTTTTGATACTGTCTTGCATGGGACACTCCTATACTGAGCAGTTTTAGGGTGGAACGTAAAGAGGGAGACTGGACTAGAAAATGGTTGAGAGATAGATGACAAAGTGTGGTGATAAATGGTGTTCCCGTTTGAAGAAAGAAAGAGAGGTGGCTGCGGTTGACCCTGGCCTTGGGACGGTCCTTTTCAATCTCTTTCTGAGGGATATTGCAGATAGATTAGGAGGAAAGGTTTGTTTTGTTTGGAGTGACACTAAGTGCTGCAACAGAGTGGACACGCCTGAGGGCGTGGATGAAAAGAGAAACGCTCTAAGGAAGCTTGAGGATTGGTTTGCTTCTTAGCCGCTACGTTTTTAAATGCTGAAAAATGCAGAATTATGCAGCCTGGTGGTACATGATAGCAGGGCTAGAAATTCCTGGAAGCCAAGTCACGTGGTTGCTTAAAATGTGGCATCTAATGCCTAGCATTCAGAAAAGCCAACTCTCCACTCAAACTAAAACAAATAGGGAATTGCATGCTAGAAGAACACACAGGAACGTTTTTCTTCCTCCAAGCAAATGAAAGTTGACCAAGGGGAATTAATTCCAAGCAAAATCGCAATTCCCTGACATCTTTTACTCTCAATCCCCCAAGCAGAATTTCAGTTAAATCCGTTCAGTAGTTTGCACGTTCTAACATGCGTATGAACAGACAGACCGTCAACAATAGGTGCTCGCGCGATAGTGAAATGCACCTTTTAAAAGAGCAAGATAAGAGAAAAAGCCAAACAAAAGAGTAATATCAAAAAAGTTACAAAAAAAGGTGAGAAACAGTAAAGGCTCCTCATTTCTCTCTGCACTGCAGGAGGTAAGATGGCGACTATGAGAAATATTTTATTCAGAAAATCTCAGATATATGAGCATCATTAGAGTTAAGAGGGGACCAGAAGGGTATTTTGATTGAGGTGGATGGTCAGGGTGAGGGGGAAGAGGATTCATCGACTTGTGGATTCTGCTTATGTTTCTAAATTTGAAATAATGAACATCTTGAAGGAACTGGGTTTTGGCAACTTGATCCACTGCCTTCAAGATTTATAGTGGCAGAATGACAATTTTTTTTTCCTCTGTTATTAGAGTAGTTGGTTAATTCCTCTTTGGAGCGGGGATATGTGCTTCCTGGATTAAAGAGTGCTGTAATCCATCCAGTTTTAAAGAAAGCTAATCTTGATCCTGATATGTTTTCTTATTACTGACCAGTGTCAAATTTTGTCAGTTATCAGTAAGGTAGTGGGTTCTCGGCTATTACTCCATTTTGAGAGTGTAGAGGCATGGTATACTTTGCATTCAGGCATCGAACAAGGCCATGGGAAGGGGTCTATTTATTCTGGTCTCCATGATAAATAGTTTTCAGAATGCTGCAGACAGAGACTCCATTTTGGTGTTTCTGGAGCTGCCTGCAGCTTTCGACACGGTGGATAAGAAGTTTGGAGTGGAAGGGATAATTTTGGAGTGGTTAAGGTCATTCTTGAAGCCCAGGACACAGTCCATCTATTGGAGAAATAATGTAGTAGATCTTACAGCTGTGGAATGGGGTGTACCTCAGGGGTCAGTGCTTTCACCCCTATTTAATTTTCAATTTGAATCTCCTTACCTCGGTTATTAAGGAGTTTCAGATTGTCACCTATATGCAGATGGTGTTCAGTTACGAGTAATGTTGACGGGGAGTTGAGATTTGGCAGTGGCCAATTTGAATAGGTCTTTGGCAGATAAACTGAAACCTAATACAGAAAAAAAACCAGAAATATTGTGGATAAGCAGACAGAGGAGACAACTAGAGGTCTGTCCATGTGTCCAGATATGATACTGCAGCCTAAGGCTGTGGTCAAACGTTTGGGGGACTATTTTAGACTCTGCATTTTCTGTGCAGGACTAAATCAGATTTGCAGATTTGCTAGTCTTTGTATGATGCAGCAGTTACGCCTACTTTTAAAACTGTAAGATATGTTAATTCATTCTTCAGTGACCAGCAGGCTATATTATTGCAACGTACTTTATCAGGAACTACCAAAAGAGGGATATTTGTGCATTGGCAGATTTTGTTTTTGGTTGTTCACTCTGGGCAAAAGCTTAGAATGAGAAATCAAATTTAAGAATTTAAGTACAAATTTTAACTAAATAAATACATGTCCACAAAGCAGGAAAGAGACCTTAGGGAGATTATATCTGATTTCAAGGTAGCAAAACATTGCAACAAGATGGGAGCCAGAGCCAGAGAGATGCTAGAGAGCATAGGGAGAAGTATAACTGGCAAAACAGGGCGACAAGATGGGGGCCAGAACCAGAGAGATGCTAGAGAGCATAGGGAGAACTATAACTGGTAGAAAAGTGTGACAAGATGGGAGCCAGAGAGATGCTAGAGAGCATAGGGAGAACTATAACTGGTAGAAAAGTGTGACAAGATGGGAGCCAGAACCAGAGAGATACTAGAGAGCATAGGGAGAAGTATAACTGGTAGAAAAGTGTGACAAGATGGGAGCCAGAGAGATGCTAGAGAGCATAGGGAGAAGTATAACTGGCAAAACAGTGCGACAAGATGGGAGCCGGAGTCAGAGAGATGCTAGAGAGCATAGGGAGAAGTATAACTGGCAAAACAGTGCGACAAGATGGGAGCCAGAGCCAGAGAGATGCTAGAGAGCATAGGAAGAAGTATAACTGGCAAAACAGTGCGACAAGACGGGGGCCAGAGCCAGAGAGATGCTAGAGAGCTTAGGGAGAAGTATAACTGGCAAAACAGGGCGACAAGATGGGAGCCAGAACCAGAGAGATACTAGAGAGCATAGGGAGAAGTATAACTGGTAGAAAAGTGGGACAAGATGTGAGCCAGAGCCTGAGAGATACTAGAGAGTATAGGGAGAAGTATAACTGTTAGAAAAGTGTGACAGGTTGGGAGCCAGAGAGATGAAAGAGAACATAGGGAGAAGGAGGATAACCAATGGGTCAGTGCTATATCAGGGTACAAATTATATCGCAATGATAGGGAGGATCAACTTGGTGGGGGTGTGGCACTTTATGTCTGGGACGGTATAGAGTCCAACAGGATAAAGATCATACAAGAGACTAAATGCTCAGTAGAATCTATATGGGTAGAAATCCCATGTGTGTTGGGTAAGAGTATAGTGATAGGAGTATACTATCCACCTGGACAAAATGGTCAGACAGATGATGAAATGTTAAGAGAAATCAGGGAAGCTAACCAATTTGGCAGTGCAATAATAATGGGAGATTTCAATTACCTCAATATTGACTGGGTAAATGTAACATCAGGACTTGCTAGATGCATAAAGTTCCAGGATCTAATAAATGACTGCTTCATAGAGCAATTGGTTCAGGAACCAACAAGAGAGGGAGCTATTTTAGATTTAATTCTTAGTGGAATGCAGGATTTGGTGAGAGAGGGTAACGGTGGTGGGGCCACTTGGGAACAATGATCATAACATGATCAAATTTAAACTAATAACAGGAAGGGGGACAATAATTAAATCTGCAGCTCTAACACTAAACTTTCAAAAGGGAAACTTTGATAAAATGAGGAAAATAATTAAAAAAAAACTGAAAGGTGCAGCTGCAAAGGTTAAACGTGTTCAACAGGCATGGAAATTGTTTAAAAATACAATACTAGAGGTGCAGTCCATATGTATTCCACACATTAAGAAAGGTGGAAGGAAGGCAAAACGATTACAGTCATGGTTAAAAGATTAGGTGAAAGAGGCTATTTTAGCCAAAAAACATCCTTCAAAAATTGGAAGAAGGATCCATCTGAAGAAAATAGGATAAAACATAAGCATTGTCAAGTTAAGTGTAAAACATTGATAAGACAGGCGAAGAGAGAATTTGAAATGAAGTTGGCCATAGAGGCAAAAACTCATAATAAAAACGTTTTTTAAAATATATCCGAAGCAAGAAACCTGTGAGGGAGTCGGTTGGACCATTAGATGACCAAGGGATTAAAGGGGCTCTTAGGAAAGATAAGGCCATTGCAGAAAGACTAAATGAATTCTTTGCTTCCATGCTTACTAATGAGGATGTTGGGAGATACCACTTCCGGAGATGGTTTTCAGGGGTGATGAGTCAGGCGAACTGAACGAAATCACTGTGAACCGGGAAGATGTAGTAGGCAAGATTGACAAACTAAAGAGTAGCAAATCACCTGGACCGGATGGTATACATCCTAGGGTACTGAAGGAACTAAAATATAAAATTTATGATCTGTTAATTAAAATTTGTAACCTATCATTAAAATCATCCATTGTACCTGAAGACCGGAGGGTGGCTAATGTAACCCCAATATTTAAAAAAGGCTCAAGAGGCGATCCGGGTAACTATAGACCAGTGAGCTTGACTTCAGTGCCAGGAAAAGTAGTGGAAACTATTCTCAAGATCAAAATCGTAGAGCATATAGAAAGACATGGCTTAATGGAATACAGTCAACATGGATTTACCCAAGGGAAGGCTCGCCTAACAAATCTGCTTCATTTGTTTGAAGGGGTTAATAAACATGTGGATAAAGGTGAACCGGTAAATGAGGGTATTGGGATTTTCAGAAGGCGTTTGACAAAGTCCCTCATGAGAGGCTTCTAAGAAAACTAAAAAGTCATGGGATAGGAGGCAATGTCCTTTCGTGGATTACAAACTGGTTAAAAGACAGGAAACAGAGTAGGATTAAATGGTCCATTTTCTCAGTGGAAAAGGGTAAATAGTGGAGTGCGATGGAGAAGGTACAGAGAAGGGCAACCAAAATGATAAAGGGGATGGAACAGCTCCTCTATGAGGAAAGGCTGAAGAGGTTAGGGCTGTTCAGCTTGGAGAAGAGATGGCTGAGGGGGGATATGATAGAGGTCTTTAAGATCATGAGAGGTCTTGAACGAGTAGATGTGAATCGGTTATTTACACTTTCGAATAATAGAAGGACTAGGGGGCATTCCATGAAGTTAGCAAGTAGCACATTTAAGACTAATCTGAGAAAATTCTTTTTCACTCAATGCACAATAAAGCTCTGGAATTTGTTGCCAGAGGATGTGGTTAGTGCAGTTAGTGTAGATGTGTTCAAAAAAGGTTTGGATAAGTTCTTGGAGGAGAAGTCCATTAACTGCTATTAATCAAGTTTACTTAGGGAATAGCCACTGCTATTAATTGCATCAATAGCATGGGATCTTCTTAGTGTTTGAGTAATTGCCAGGTTTGTGTGGCCTGGTTTGGCTTCTGTTGGAAACAGGATGCTGGGCTTGATGGACCCTTGGTCTGACCTAGCATGACAATTTCTTTGTTCTTATGTTCTTAAAGTATAACTGGAAAAATGGGAGCCAGAGAGATGCTAGAGAGCATAGGGAGAAGTATAACTGGTAGAAAAGTGGTGGTGATTATGCTGTTGTACAAGTCATTGGTGAGACCTCACCTGGAGAACTGTGCCCAGATCATCATCATCGTTTGTTTATGATCATACTTTTCCACCGTAAGAGTTACATTGAACAGGAACTGAGCTACAAAGAACTGGATTTACAGCTGGTAATAAGTAACAGTAAACAATTAGCAGTAGGATACAAAATGCAGAACAATAACCAAACTAGGGGGAGCTGTTTATAGTATAGAGTTCAAATTCTGATGATAATGCAGAGTGGGAAGGCTCCTGTCGGCTTGTGGGATTATATGGATTCTAATGGCAGGGTAAGGAAACAATGATTTGAGACTTTCTGTAGGCTAGAGTTGAATTCAAAGATTGCCTGATCGGCATCAGGGGACATAATATTTTATTTATTTATTTAAGGCTTTTATATACCGACTTGATACAAATCAAATCAACTCGGTTTACATCGAACAAAGCGGTTAACCATAACCAAATAACAAGAGACATAGATTGAAGAAACAAAAAGTTACATTGCAACAGGGGCGCAAAAACTGGGGATAGGAAATAGAGGGGAGAACAGCGATAATGTCTTAATAATAATAGCTAATAGATAATAATAGCTGGATGTCGTCAGCATATGCGTGGTAGAAACTGTTGGTATTCTTGATTATCTTATAGAGAGTAGGAAAGAAGATGGAGCCATGAGGGACTCTACATATGAGAGGACGGGGGTGTAAGGATGCTTGTCCCAGAGACATGATCTGGGTTTGATCTTGAAGGAAGGATTGAAGCCATTTTCGTGCTAGGCCCAAGATGCTCAAGTCTGTTATATGGGAGATCAGGATTTGGTGTTCAATGGTGTCCAAGGCTGCAGAGAAGTCGAGGAATACTAGGAGAGCAGGTTGACTTCGATCTAGGCAGAACCTGAGGTTATCAACCAGGCTCACTAGCATTGTTTCTGTACTGTGACTGGTTCTGAATCCTGAATGGAAGGTTAGCAGTATGTAGGAAGTTGGTGAGTTGACACAGGACTGCTTTTTCAATGACCTTGCTGAGAAGTGGGAGATTGGAGACTGGTCTGTAGTTACTCAGGTTGTTTAGGTCCAGGCCTGGTTTCTTTATTGTCAGATTTATTGTTGCTTTCTTTAGGGACGTTGGAAGGTGACCTTCAGAGAGTGAGACATTAATGAGGAGATGGAGTAGACCGACTTTGGATTGTTTGATAACCCATGAGGCGCAGGGGTCTTTGGGGTATGTTGTAGGTTTGAGGCTGGCCAAGAGGTTATCCATGTCATAATCTGTGAAGGAATGAATAGGCATGGAGTATTCTTCTAGAAAGGGCCAAATCTTCATGGTGGTGTCTAGTTCTTTTCCAATGTGAGAAATTTTTTCATGAAAAAAATTAGCTTGTTTGTTGCAGTAGTCTTTAGTCGCAGGTGGAGACCAAACCTAGAAGCTTATTGTTACGTTTTTGTAAGAATGTGAACCCTGGGCTGAGATGAGAGATGTCTCCGCCCACAGGGAGGAGCCCTGTGAGCCTCACCGTCGGTGGGCATGGTCTCAGTGGTGTAGGATACAGCTGTATGACAGAGACTTTATTATGAAGGAAGGAAAAGCAGAGCCCGCAGAGCGGGGGATGCAAATAAGTACAGTTCTGAGCAGTGGGGTATACTCAGGGTGATAACAATGATGTAAAATCCAGTAGTGGCCTGCAGAGCTGGGTACGCCAGGAAGTCCCTTCAGACGAGTATAGATTACCTCAGAAATGCAGATCCGGCAGTGGCCCGCAGAGCAGGGAATACCGAGGATGTCTGTACTGAAGATGATGAAGAGATGGTCTGAGGTGGAGAGACCCAGAGAGGATCCTGTAGCTGATGCGACAATACCCTGCAGCAGTGGGTATACTGGAACAACTTCTACTGAAGAGGCACAGTAGTGGCCTGAGGCATGGGGTACACCGCAGGGAACCTTCAGTGAAGCTAGTATCGTTGAAGTCTGTAGTAAGGTACTCACAAGAGGTAGTTCCAGGAGAGTGACACGAGAAGCGGGTCAGATAGAAGTCCAAGGCTGGAAGGCCCTCTGAGGAGCGGATAGCCAGGAACGTGGAAGGGCCCCCGAGGAGCGGGTACTCAGAGCATCCACATGCCAAGAAATGAAGCTGGAACAGAAAGTCCAAGAATGGAGCGTATTCAGCAACGAGGAAACTCCTTGCTAACTCATTGAAGCAATGGGCCGGTCAGCTTCAGTACAGCAGCGAGTTGACGTCATTGGGAGGGGACGCCCCCGAGGTTCCCGCCATGATGTGTACAAAGGAGGCCCTTGCGCGTGCGCGCCCTAGGTGATTCCAGAGACAAGATGGTGGTTGGCAGCGCCCATGCCATCCCAGATGCACCGGGGAGGTCGGCGGTGCTGGCGGAGGCCGCCATTCTTCCTAGGATTGTCGGAGCAGGGAAAAAAGAGGTGAGCATGAGTGGTCGCAGCCGTCTTCGACCGGGCGTAACACTTATTTTCAGTGAGGACGAGTTCTCTTGGTGAGTTTTCTGCTAGGGTGATGGTTTTGGAAGCCTTACCTCTGAAGGGCATAGACTGAGTGGAAGTGGTCCAAAGAAGGGCTAGGCAAATGGTGCAGGGTTTGCATGTAAAGACTATGAGATGAAACTTAAGGATCTAAGTATGTATACCTTAGAGGAGAAAAGAGACATGGGAAATATATGATAAAGACATTCAACTATCTGAAAGGTAATAATCGTGCACGGGAGGTAGGCTACAATAACAGAATTAACTGGCAGCTGAGTTTGACTGGCAGATTGCAGTAATAAATAGAAGACTGTGTGTTTGGCTGTCTACTTTGGGCCTGGGAGACTGAATGCTTGGGTAGTAGCCACGCTGGTATTGGTAACTACTTAGACTATTACAAAGCTTTGTGGATAGACCTGGAAAGAGAGGGGTGCTAGATGTAAACTAACCAGTATGCTTATGAATCCAATAGTACAAATTGGGAATATGACAAAAATAGTCTTGGATAAGGAGATCTATTATACAAGCAGTCTCACTCTATGCCTGGTAATTGGAATATACCTTTGGTAGTATGGATAGAAGAACTGGCAGACTGTCTCAATTGTTAGTCTTTTTCTGCCATCATCTGTGATGTTCAGGCAGAGCACTTAAATAAAATGTAAAATTAGAAATCGATGCTGACCACAAGAGGATATTCCTCTTCAAATCAATGTGATCATTTTTAGTCCATCTTTCCAGTCTACTTGGCCTCTCCAAGGTGGCATATGCCAGTGAAAATGTAAAAGCTATTCAAGTGGAGTGCATGCAAAATTAAAAACATCCATCTGGGAACCAATGACCTTGCTAGAAACAGCATCCAAGAGGTACAGAGAAATTTCCAGTCTCTAGCAAAGCAGATTAGTCACATGGCGACAACCATTGCCTTTTCAGAAGTGTTACCTGTTCATGGAAAGGGGAAGGAGAGGCTAAGCCATATAGATAACTTCAATGTATGGCTCAAATCCTGGTGTAAGGAACAAAGTTTTGGATTATTGGGGGCTGGGGCCATGTATGGAACAGTAAAAAGCTCTTTGTCAAAGATGGCTTACATCTGTCTATGGCAGGAAAAAGGATCCTAAGAGATAAATTCAAATCCTATGTCATAAGGCATTTAAACTAGATGCCGGGGGTGGCAGAAGGAAATTAGAATGTCACCCCCCAAATATAAATGGAAAAGGGTGAAGTGGATAACAAAAGTCAGCTAAATAAGTCACAAAAGGAGTCCCAGAAAAGCAGTAACCTGAAGGAGAAAAACTGGAAAGCTATGAGTATAAATGCTCGTAGTTTGGGCAATAAAATCCCAGTGGAGGCGGACTTGGATATTGTTGCTGGCACGGAGACGTGGTTCACGGAATCTCATGATTGGGGATATACGGCCATACCGGGCTATAACTTGTTAAGGAAGGACAGAGAGGACAGAAAAGGGGGAGGAGTGACTCTGTGTCAAAAACAATATCCAAGCATCTGAGCTGCAAGGAAGATGGGGCAAAGAAGAAGCACTATGGGCTGACCTAAAAAAAAGAAGATGGAGCATCCATTTTTATTGGAGTGGTTTACAGGCCTCCAAATCAAATGGAAGAACTTGACAGAGATATGGTTGAAGACATCCAAAAAATGGGAAAGAAAGGAGAAGTGGTGATTGTTGGAGATTTTAATCTGCCGGATGTAGACTGGAGAATCCCTCCTGCAGAATCTAACAGTAGTAGAGAGATAGTGGATGCCCTGCAAGGGGCTCTGTTCAAACAAATGGTAATGGAACCCACGAGGGAGGGAGCTATACTCGACTTAGTGCTCACTAATGGGGATAATGTCTCTGTCTGGGTGGGTGCCCACCTCAGCACCAGTGATCATCAAACAGTATGGTTTCATATCACAAATAGGAGTCAGAGAAGTCGCACGAAGATCCGAGTTTTGCAGTTCAAAAACACGGACCTTGTTGAAATGGGGAAGTACCTGGAGGAAGAACAAGAAGGCTGGGAGCAAATGAGAGATGTGGAACAACAGTGGGCCAAACTAAAAGGAGCAATTACCAAGGCAACTAATTTATATGTTAGAAAAGTAAAGAAAAGCAAGAGAAAAATGAAACCTATCTGGTTCTCAAGGGAGGTGGCTGATAAAATAAAAGGTAAAAGACAGCATTTAAGAAATATAAAGGATCCCAAAGAAGGATCACAATGAAGAATATCTGGTGGAACGGAGGGAGATGAAGAAAGTAATCAAGACAGCAAAATGTCAAGTGGAAGAAAGGATTGCCAAAGAGGTAAAGCAAGGTGACAAAACATTTTTCAGATACATCAGAGAAAGGAGAAAAGTACTAAGTAGTATAGTGAAGTTGAAAGGTGAAAAGGATCAATGTGTGGAGAGAGATGAAGAAATGGCAGAAATATTAAACGAATACTTCAGTTCGGCGTTCACTAAAGAGGACCCTGGAGAAGGATCGTCGCTAGTTAACAAGAAACTGGAGGGGAGTGGAGTAGATGAAACTCCGTTTACAGAAGAGAATGTATGGGAAGAGCTAGGAAAACTGAAAGTGGACAAAGCCATGGGGCCAGGATACTGAGGGAGCTCAGAGATGTGCTGGCAGATCCGCTGCGTGACCTGTTCAATAGATCCCTAGAAACGGGACTGGTGGTGGTCCTGCTTCACAAGAGTGGGAGCAGAGAGGAGGCTGGAAACTACAGGCTGTTTAGCCTCACCTCGGTGGTGGGAAAAGTAATGGAATCGCTGCTGAAAGAAAGACTAGTGAACTATCTACAGTCAGAAGAATTGCTGGACCAGAGGCAGCATGGATTCAACAGGGGAAGGTCCTGTCAGACAAATCTGATTGACTTTTTTGATTGGGTGATTAGGGAATTGGATCGAGGAAGAGCGCTCTGTCATCTGCACAACTACTAAGAAAAATGCATACTTTGTAAACCGTTATGATGGCTCTACTGAGTGACAGTATATAAAACTCAACAAATAAATAAATACATCTCTTGGATTTCAGCAAAGCTTTTGATACGGTCCCACACAGGAGGCTTGTGAATAAAATGAGAAGCTTAGGAGTGAGTGCCAAGATGGTGGCCTGGATTGCAAACTGGTTGACGGACTGAAGACAATGTGTGATGGTAAATGGAACTTACTCTGAAGAGAGAGCAGTGTTAAGCGGAGTGCCGCATGGATCGGTGTTGGGTCCGGTTCTGTTCAATATTTTTGTGAGTGACATTGCGGACGGGATAGAAGGTAAGGTTTGTCTTTTTGCGGATGATACTAAGATCTGCAACAGAATGGACACACCGGAAGGAGTGGAGAGAATGAGACAGGATTTAAGGAAGCTGGAAGAGTGGCTGAAGATACGGCAGCTGAAATTTAATGCCAAGAAGTGCAAAGTCATGCATATGGGGTGTGGAAATCCGAAAGTGGCTGATGTGCACGGAGCAGGAGAGAGACCTTGGGGTGATAGTGTCTAACGATCTGAAGTCGGTGACAAGACGATAGCTAAAGCCAGAAGAATGCTGGGCTGCATAGAGAGAGGAAAATCTAGTAAGAGAAAGGAAGTGATGATCCCTTTGTACAGGGCCTTGGTGAGGCCTCACCTGGAATACTGTGTTCAGTTCTGGAGACCATATATCCAAAGGGACAGAAACAGGATGGAGGCGGTCCAGAGAAGGGCGACCAAAAAGGTGGATGGTCTTCATAAAATGACTTATGAAAAGAGATTGAAGAACCTAAATATGTATACCCTGGAGGAGAGGAGGATCAGGGGTGATATGATACAGACTTTCAGATACTTGAAAGGTTTTAATGATCCATGGTCCACAACAAACCTTTTCAGTTGGGGAAAAAAATCAGTAGAACTAGGGGTCACGATTTGAAACTCCAGGGAGGAAGACTCAGAACCAATGTCAGGAAGTATTTCTTCAAGGAGAGGGTGGTGGATGCCTGGAATTCCCTTCCAGAGGAAGTGGTGAAGACTAAAATTATGAAGGATTTCAAAGGCTCATAGGATAAACACTGTGGATCCATAAAGGCTAGGAGGATGGGAATGAAGAGTAGAGCCATGGGTGTGGCTTGCTGGAATGGTGGCTACTACCTGGTGATTACTACCCTTACTCAATAAGCCTTCACACGATTAATGTAACTCCAATATTGCTCTCTGTTTCAACGACAAGGAGAAATATGAAAAAGAGGATTTGCGTTCAGACAACAACCAACAAGGACTGAACTACACAGTCTGGGTAAACAAATAAGCATGGGAGTAGCTTGCTTATTGCAGTGGTTACTACCCTAAACCAATTAAGCCTGATACTTCACTTTGAATGCATATACAGCATTGCTCTCTGCTTCAACGGCAGGGGGAAATGTGGAAAAGAGGATTTACATTCAGACAACTTGCTTGATGCGGCAGTTGCTACCCTTAGCCATTAAGCCTTACGATTCACCTTTGATGCAACTCCAAAATTACTCTCTGCATCAACAGCAGGGGTGGCAGGAAATTTGAATCAAATAATTACCAACAAGGGCCCTGAATTTGGTGGTCGGTGAAACAGACAAGTATGGGAAAATAAGTGTGGGAGCTTGCTGGGCAGACTAGATGGGCCGTTTGGTCTTTTTCTGCCGTCATTTCTGTGTATGTATCTACGAGTGTAAGAAGTAAAAACCAAATACAATAAATCAACATATGGAAAGTCATAAAAAACGTTATATTAAACCCATCAAAACAGCACAAAAACCATTAACCAAAATCACAGTCATGAATATCATATTAAACCCATCAAAACAGCACGAAAACCATCAACCAAAATCACAGTCATGAATATCATATTAAACCCATCAACCAAAATCACAGTCATAGCTGTTGCAAACAGATGCAGAGCATATCAGATTTTTGTAGGTTTATGTAGCCAATGCTGTTGCTTTACGTGTTACTTAAAAAAAAACCTACTGGTTGTTCCAGAGGTCTGGAAAGTGGCTGAGTGAGGGCAGATTCAGCTATCAAGATCTTGGAAAGCTATGGCCAAGCACTGCTGAATAAAATGATGAAGATTATACCTTTGAGTTTTATCCAGACCCTTCTGCCAAGAAGCAGTTGTTTGCCCTTCAGTGCCTGCAGGGGCTGAGAGTCCTTTATTTTCTTCTTCATATCATTTTCAAGATGACAGGTAGAGCTTAAGGCTCGCCTCAGCCATTTCTGGCAGACGATGCAGGTGTATGAGGGCTGTTGATCTCTGGGAAAATGTGCTATTTTGGATCTTGTCCTTTTCTGATCAAAACCAGCTGTCCACGAAGAGTGTTGCTTCATGTAGCTCGCTGCTCCTTATTCATCTGTTTGTGATTTTTAAAATAATTTAATGGTAACATTATCCACAAAACATCAGTCTGTTCTGTGGATAAACAGTCATTGATAGGCTTAGCTAATTTGATATTTTGTGGGTTTAACGTTGAATTTTTAGGGGAATCGTGTGGTTAAGGCATTGGTTTTTATGGGACATTAATGCAGAACCCTACCAATTTTGGCAAGTCTCTATCTCCCCGTGTACATATTTTTACCTCATACTAATTGGGCGATAGTAGCAACTATCTTCCTGGTTTCTTTGCCCCTTCTGAAATCTTCTGCCATCTGGCTGCAAGAAAGTATTCTGCCAAAGTGTTCATATGCTGAGTAGTCAACTATTTGTTTCTGAAATATTATAACTGTAATGCTCACTGGGATTCTGTTTGGATGAAAGGTGCCATATAATTTAATCATGTTATTTTGTCTGGTATTGCTTGGCTTAATATGGTTTCCCTTTTGTACAAAAGTTCTGTGCCCATCCGCCACACACTGTATATATCTATACATAGAGACTCAGTGACGTAAACCCTGTTGGTACTCATGCATGCACCTAAAGGTATTTAAACCTGAGAAAAACGAAAACTAACTGAACAGATTTCTGAATCCCTTCACTTTAGACTGGGGTGAGCAGCTCCAGTCCTTGATGGCTACTCACACTAGTCAGGTCAGAGGGCGCAGCAAGAAGAGAAGCCAATACAAAACCTGTAAAAGTAGACTGAATATCTTCTCATGAAAAAGAAAATTAATATTAAACATGGAGTTTGCTAAAATAAAAGTGAAGACAATTGTCATGTGTTACCCAGATGAGATAGAAGTACTGTTGCATGGGATTTTAATTGAATTAATGAAATCCATTTAACTCCTTGTATGAAATTAAACATATGTGAATAACACATTAAAGCTGCACCACTGCACACAGAAGGAGGAGGGCCTTTTGATTTACACACCTAATATTCTGGAGGGGAGATTTTGTGCGCTGCTGGTCTATAAAGCAAACAGAATGTTAGGAATTATTATTTATTTATTTGTTTTTTATATACCGATATTCAACTAGAGTCATCACATCGGTGTACATATAACAAAAATTTAGAAATGTTATATTGTAATAATCATAACAGTGAGAAGACTAAATGTAAAAAGAGAAGAAAAAATAAAAAATATGTGAAAAAGAAGTAATGAGAAATAGTTAAAATGAGACTAGAAGAATATTAGGAAAAGAATGAAGACTAAAACTGTCATAATATTTCTGTATTGCTCCATGATGAGGCCCCCACCTGGAGTATTGTATGCAGTTCTGGTCACCGCATCTCAAAAAAGATATATAGTTGTACTGAAAAAGATACAGAGAAGAGTGATAAAAAGGATAGAATAGCTTCCTATGAGGAAGGGCTAAAGAGATTAGGGCTGTTCATCTTGAAGAAAAGACAGCTGAGGGGAGGAGATGATGATAGAGATCTATAAAATCATGAGTGGAATAGAATGGATAAATGTAAATCAGTTATTTACTCTTTCAAAAAAATACAAAGACTAGGGATCACTATCCAAAGTTATTAGCACAATTAAAACAAATCATAGAAAATTCTTTTTCACTCAATGCACAGTTAAGCTCTGGAATTCATTCCTGGAGGATGTGGTTAAGGTAGTTAGTGTAGTTGGGTTTAAAAAAGGTTTGGATAAGTTCCTAGAGGAGAAATCCATAAATTGTTACTAACCAAGTAGATTTGGGGAATAGTCATTACTTATCACTGTGTGATAGCAGCATGGTATCTGGTCACTGTTTGGGATTTTGCCAGTTACTTGTGTCCTGTATTGGCCATTGTTGGAAACAGGATACTGGGCTTGATGGACCCTCAGTCTGACCCAGTATGGCATGTTCTTACGTACTGAGCCCTTAAGCTTGCTCTTCTGCCAGCATAGGAGCTTTAGCAGAAGCACTGCTCTTCCTTTCCTCCTGGAGCCCTGCTACATTACCAATATCTTCGCCCTGCCTCCCAAACCCTGTGTGACATGGAGATGGATGGGATACTTGAAATGGAGTCTGCTGCGGAGCAGCTTAGGCATGGATCAGACTCCATACAAGGCAACTTTTGTCATCAGTGGAACACTGTCAAATAAAGTTGGGTCACAGAAACATGGACATGGTGGCAGATAAGGACCATCTAGTCCTCCCATTTTCACTCATGGTGCAATGCTGTAGACCTGTAAAAACCTTTTGAAAATCAGCACTCTGGAGTGGAGCCCCAAAGCAAGGCTGCCATGGTAGAGTCAGAGCAGCAAAGAAAGCCTCAGTAGGTTGAGGATTGAACATAAGCATGTCAATGCTCTTCGACTTAAGGTGGTAGAGAACCAAAGAGAAAGACAACAATAGCCGTCTTGGACGAGGAGAGAGATCCAATGAGTATTCAAGCTTTTGCACACAGCAGCTGGGATATTTAACTGGTCAGGCCAGGTGGGCCAATTTGTCTTTAGCTGCTGTCATCTACTATGTTACTATGACCCCCCCCCCCCCCCCCGGCATCATTGAGTCTAACCCCTTCAAAGCCTCGTGCTATGACCTTTTGTTCTGATCTAGAACATTCTTTTCTCTGAAAAAGTTTGCTTCTTGTGCCTTTTGTGAACCTTGGAGGTTTTTGAATGTCTCTATTGTATCTCCCCTCTCTCTTCTCATATGGCTTTCGGTGTAGACCCTGCACCCTTTTGTTAGCTTTTTTTTCTGGATATCCCCCCCCCCCCCCCACACACACACACACTTTCTATATTCCTTCGGAGGTGTGGGCGCCAGAAGCAGACACACTATTTTAGGTAAGGTCTTACCAGCAGCCTTACAGAGGGATTATCACCTCTTACATTTTTCAATGTTTCTTTGGAATCATGCGTCCCGGCCTCATACTGCATCTCTGTGGACTGGGAGTGCCGAGTTCCTGTCTTCATTTCTCTTCTCAGAAAGCTCTGGGCTCTGGAGAGAGCATTGCCGACTTTGCTCCCAGCCTAACACTGTAACTATTGTAGGTCACAGTTTTAGATCCAAAATGTGTTGTGAAAAGCCAAGAGTATTTAAATATATTCTAAAATATATTGCAGTAAAATAGCAAAAGGGTCATCTTACTCTAACATAATAAAGAGGAAAAGTGGCCTGTGCTTGCATCACTGGTGTGCATATGGAGCTCTGTTCCTCTCCCTCCCTGTATTCTCCAGCTGTGCCCCGCTCTCTCTCCAAGTAAGGTACTGGAGCTCGCCCCAAAAGAGAAACATTGGTAGCCGTGGACAGCGCAATCTTCCCCTAATCCCCACGCTCACCAGCTGATATCGACCAAACAGGAGGAGGGGGAGGGCAGCCTTCCAGTGCATCCTCTGGTCCTCCCCTGCAGGGCGTGAATGGGGGTGCTTTGAGCCACGTGGTTCAAAGTGTGGTGCTCAGGCTCCAGTAGGGGAGAAGGCAGGACGCCTTGGAGACAGTGCAAGGCTGCCCTTCTCCTCCTACTGTTTGACCGATAGGAGCCGGTGAGTGAAAGGGGATAAAGGGGGAGGGGCCAGGGAGAGAGTGAACTGCAGGGTTGGGAGGAGGAGAACGAACCAACCTTGGGATCAGGGGCAGGGGAAGTGATTAAGTGAATTGGGGTTGGGAAGAGTGCCCTGGGGTGACTGTAGGGTTCGTTGGAGGAGGGGAGGGAATGAGCCAGAGTGAGTGAGGGATTTGGGGGAGGGGGGTAGTAAACCAGGGTGAGTGAGGGGTTTGTGGGGGTGGGGAAGGAACCAGGGTGAGTGAGGGGATTGGGTTGGGAGAGGAAGTGAAAGATGAAGGAATGAAGGGATCAAAGGGGCTTTGGAAATGGGGATAAGGGAAAGAGAGGATGGAGGTATGATTCTACTACCACACATCTGGATTATGCACTTCTGACACTTTGCAGTATTTCCCCATCCTTGGACGGGCTAGCTTACTAGATCATCACTGTTTCCCCTTAACTGGATTGAGTTCAGGCTGTAATACCTTTTTATTGGACTAACACAAGAATTCTCCAAGGATGAACAGGAACTTTTGCGACCCTGTAGGGCACTTCTTCATCAGCTGCAAAAAATCAAAATCCAGTTTCCTCCAGCACCAATATGGCTACTGGAGCCCACACATGCCTCTTAATTAAAATTACATCCGCATTTCTGCAGTCAGCGGTGATGCCTATGAAAACAACTTGTAAAGTGTATACTTGAAGCATGTCGCAAGGGTGCGTTCCCCTTCCTCACAGCAAGTGAATGTCGGCCTGGGGAACTATTTATACCATTTGTAGGCTGCCTACTGCTGAGACTGTAAGTGGTGTACATAAAAACGTACATAAATGCGTACAGAGTAGCTAGTAAATGTTTCCAGGTGATTGCAGCTTTGCACTCCTTTGAACGAAAATCACAATTCCACAGTAACTTTGTCTCCATCCCTTATGCAGAATTTCAGGCAGATCCATGCTGAGTTGCAACACGCGGATAGATGCACCCTTGACATTAGGCGCGCTTGCGGTGGTGAAATAACAAAAAGGTAGCCATTCTGCATCAGGTAGCACATCTCCAGAGAGAGAGCCAGCGAAGAGAAGCGGCCCAGAGGAGAGCTACCAAAGTGGTGCAAAGTCTGCCCACAAGGCCTGTAAGTTGAGGCTTTAGGGACTTGGAGAGGGAAGTCTATGTAATCTACAAGGAGCAAGTATTTTGCAGTAGGAATGAAGTTGTGTAGAACAAGAGCTCATGATCTAAGGCTGGAAGGGGGAAAGTGGTGTGGAACAGCCTTCCCACTGCAGGTAGCGGAGGCAGGAAACTGTGTAAACAGAAAGCAAAGAGAGTCTTTTGCTGTAGGTTCTGCAGTACGTGAGGGAAAATGAAGAGACGAGAGCAAGATATGGGCCTGGTAGTCTTCATCGTCTGCATGAATATTCTGACCCCTGTGAACTTCGTTGTGGCATCAAGCTCAGAAAGAGCCATTTCCGGTGGAATAAAGAAAAGACGTTTTGTGATGTGAAGTTGAAAGGAGGGATCAGAGAAGGTGCAAGGAAATATTTCTTTACTGAGAGGGTGGTGGATGTGTAGATTAGCCTGCTGGCAGAGGTGGTGGTAACCTGACCAGTGATGGATACAGGGGGTTGGGGGGGGGGGGTACCTGGAGAGCGGGTGCAATATGCAGGAAGCTGGATAGGATCCTTGCCATCAGCTGCTGTGTTTCTATGCAATTCTTGCTAGATTAAAAAGAGAAATCGATACTCGCTGCACACATTGCATGCATAGCTCCTGCCACCATCTGTTACGAGCACTAGTGAGGAAACACCTTTTAACTTCTGCAAGGAAATAATTATGACAAATGTCACTGAAGTTCATAAAGACTGCAAAGAAGAAACAGGTGTTTGAGAAACAGACTGAATTAATTCTCGAGTGTGTGAATCTTGGGGTCTTTTCTAGAGTCTGAGGCTTGAATGATCTTTTGACAGTGGGAATGTGACCGAGGCAGAACTGTAGCAACACTATAAGAGTCAGGCAGAGAAGCAGGGGCTGCAGCACAATCGGGCCGATACAGAAAGAAGCGCGGGAGAGCCGGCGAGTGCCCGCTCTCCCGACGCGCGCACAGGCCAGTGTCTTGGGCGCGCAATTCAGTATGGGCCCGCATGCAAATGAGGGCCCGCGGTAAAAGGAGGTGCTAGGGACACTAGCGCATCCCTAGCGCCTCCTTTTTGACAGAAGCGGCGGCTGTCAGCGGGTTTGACAGCCGACGTTCAATTTTACTGGCATCGGTTCTCGAACCCGCTGACAGACACAGGTTTGGAAAATGGACGCCGGCAAAATTGAGCGTCCGTCTTCCAACCCGCGGGCAGATTTTTTATTTTTATTTTTATTTTTGGAGCTTCCGACTTAATATCGCTATGATATTAAGTCGGAGGGTGTACAGAAAAGCATTTTTTCCGCTTTTCTGTACACTTTCCCGGTGCTGGCCGAAATTAAAATGTGCGGCTTCGCTGCATATTTTGCTTTCTGTATCGCGCAGGAATGACTAATAAGCCCATCAACATGCATTTACATGTTGCGGGCGCTATTAGTTTTGGGGGGGGGGGTTCGCCACGCGTTTTCGCTGCGCTATTACCCCTTACTGTATAAGGGGTAAAAATAGCGCATCGAAAACTTGCGGCCAAACGTGGGCTAACAGTGCGTTCCACCGGAGCGCACGTTACTGTATCAGCCCAAATGGGTGATGCAAGAGGGGCTGTTCCAGTCACAGTAGAGCCGACTCCATGGTACTGGTACCGAGTCTGGCGGCAGGTTACCGTGCCTCTGGAAGGATCATTACATGCTCCTAATGCAAGCATGTGCTGCTCGGTGCTGGCTGACTTGCAGTGCTACTACCAGGCATTGTCATATTAGCCTCATGAGATTTCAAGTCACTGCTGGAATTCTTATTCTGGCTTCCTTTAATACTGTCTTGTCATGGAGTGTGTGGATTGGGCCACAAGGACATAGAATATGTCATAGTGTTTCACACCAAAGATCCACCAAGCCCAGGGTTCTGTGGCCAATCCAGGTCACAATTACCTGGCAGAATCTCAAAGAATAAGTGCAATCCTTCTTGCTCATAACCAGAGATAAGCAGTGGCTTTCCCCAAGTCCATATGGCTAATAGTGATTTATGGACTTTTTGTTCAGGAACTTGTCAAACTCCTATTAAACTCAGCCATGCTAACTGCTTTCACTACATCTTTTGGCAAAGCATTCCACAATTTAATTCTGTGCTAAGTGAAAAAAAAATACTTTCTCAGATTTGCTTTGAATGTGCTACCTGTTAGTTTCATGGAGTGTGGAATTAATTAGAAATTGGTTGACTGACAGAAGTCAGTGGGTAATGGTAAATGAAACTCGCTCTAAGGAGAGAAGAGTGATTAGTGCCTCAGGGATCAGTTCTGGGGTTGGTTCTGTTCAATATCTTTGTGAGTGATATTGCAAAAGAGTTAGAAGAAAAAGTTTGTCTTTTTGCAGATGACAGTAAGAACTGCAACAGAGCAGACACCCTGAAGGAGTAGAATGTTTGAGGAGTGGTTGAAGGTTTGGCAGCTGGGATTCAGTACCAAGAACTGCAGAGTTGTTCATTTAGGGTGCAGAAATCCAAGTGAGCTGAATGTGATTGGGGGAGAGGGAGAAGACTGATGTGTATGGACTGGGAGAGAGACCTTGGGGTGACGGTGTCTGACGATCTGAAGGTGGCGAAGCAGTGTGACAAGGTGTTTACTGAGATATTGGGCTGCACAGAGAGAGGCATAACCAGCAGGAAAAAAAAAGAGGTGATAATTCCCCTGTATAGGTCAATGGGGAGACTTCACCTGGAGTATTGTGTTCAGTTCTGGAGACCACATCTCAAAAAGAATACAGATAGTTTAGAAGCAGTCCAGAGGAAGGCAACCAAAATGGTGTGGGCTCTGCTCCAAAAGACACACGAGATGAGACTTTAGAACCTAAATATGTTTACCCTAGAAGAGAGGAGAGACGGGGGCTATGGTACAGAGGAGAGGAGTAGCCTAGTAGTTAAAGCAGCGGGCTGTGGACAGGGAAGCCAGGGTTCAAATCCCACTGCCGCTCCTTGTGACCTTGGACAAATCACTTCACCCTCCGTTGCCTCGGGTACAAACTTAAGCTCCTATTTACTAAACATTTTTCCCATTGACACAAAATGGGAGAAAATCATTAGTAAATAAGCTCCTTAGATTGTAAACCCTCTGAGGACAGGGGAATATCAACAGTCTATGAATGTAAACCACTTTGATGTGTCTGATAGGCGGAATATAAATGAGATATAATAATGCACAGGAATCAGCCTTTTTCTGATGGAAAGGAAGCTGTAGCACTAGGGGGGGTCACATGATATGAAGCTCTGAAGGGTTGCACTAAGGAACCGTGCGAGGAACTGCTTTTTCCCCAGAAAGGATGGTGGGGTCCCGAAATGCCCTCCTGGAACCCGTGGTGAGGATAAGAATTGATGCCGAATTAAAAAAAAAAAGATGTGGGTTAAACATAAGAACATAGAAATTGCCATGCTGGGTCAGACCAAGGGTCCATCAAGCCCAGCATCCTGTTTCCAACAGAGACCAAACCAGGCCACAAGAACCTGGCAAGTACCCAAACACTAAGAAGATCCCATGCTACTGATGCAATTAATAGCAGTGACTATTCCCTAAGTGAACTTGATTAATAACCGTTAATGGACTTCTCCTCCAAGAACTTATCCAAACCTTTTTTGAACCCAGCTACACTAACTGCACTAACCACATCCTCTGGCAACAAATTCCAGAGCTTTATTGTGCGTTGAGTGAAAAATAATTTTCTCAGATTAGTCTTAAATGTGCTACTTGCTAATTTCATGGAGTGCCCCCTAGTCCTTCTATTATTCGAAAGTGTAAATAACCGATTCACATCTACTCGTTTAAGACCTCTCATGATCTTAAAGACCTCTATCATATCCCCGCTCAGCCATCTCTTCTCCAAGCTGAAATGTCCTAACCTCTTTAGTCTTTCCTCATAGGGGAGCTGTTGCATCCCCTTTCTCATTTTGGGTGCCCTTCTCTGTACCTTCTCCATCGCAACTATATTTTTTTTGAGATGCGGCGACCAGAATTGTACACAGTATTCAAGGTACGGTCTCACCATGGAGCGATACAGAGGCATTATGACATTTTCCGTTTTATTCACCATTCCCTTCCTAATAATTCCCAACATTCTGTTTGTTTTTTTTGACTGCTGCAGCACACTGAACCGATGATTTCAATGTTTTATCCACTATGACGCCTAGATCTCTTTCTTGGGTGGTATCTCCTAATATGGAACCTAGCATAGGTTATTTTTCCCTATATGCAACACTTTGCACTTGTCCACATTAAATTTCATCTGCAATTTGGATGCCCAATCTTCCAGTCTTGCAAGGTCCTCCTGTAATGTATCACAATCCGCTTGTGATTTAACTACCGGTACTCTGAATAATTTTGTATCATCCACATAGTTGATAACCTCACTCGTCGTATTCCTTTCCAGATCATTTATATATATATATATATATATATATTGAAAAGCACCAGTCCAAGAACAGATCCCTGAGGCACTCCATTGTTTACCCTTTTCCACTGAGGAAACTGACCATTTAATCCTAGTCTCCGTTTCCTGTCTTTTAACCAGTTTGTAATCCACGAAAGGGCATTACCTCCTATCCCATGACTTTTTAGTTTTCTTAGAAGCCTCTCATGAGGGACTTTGTTAAACGCCTTCTGAAATCCAAATACACTACAGCATCTGGTTCACCTTTATCCACATGTTTATTAATCCCTTCAAAAAAATGAACCAGATTTGTTAGGCAAGACTTCCCTTGGGTAAATCCATGTTGACTGTGTTCCATTAAACTATGTCTTTCTATATGCTCTACGATTTTGATTTTGAGAATAGTTTCCACTATTTTTCCGGGCACTGAAGTCAGGCTCACTGGTCTGTAGTTACCCGGATCGCCCCTGGAGCCTTTTTTAAATATTGGGGTTACATTGGCCACCCTCCAGTCTTCAGGTACAATGAATGATTTTAATGATAGGTTACAACTTTTAATTAATAGATCAGAAATTTCATTGAGTTCCTTCAGTACCCTAGGATGCATACTGTCCAGTCCAGGTGATTTGCTGCCCTTTAGTTTGTCAATCTGGCCTACTACATCTTCCAGGTTCACAGTGATTTCATTCAGTTTGTTTGACTCATCATCCCTGAAAACCATCTCCGGAACTGGTATCTCCCCAACATCCTCATTAGTAAACACGGATGCAAAGAATTCATTTAGTCTTTCTGCAATGGCCTTATCTTCCATAAGAGCCCCTTTAACCCCTCGGTCATCTAATGGTCCAACCGACTCCCTCACAGGTTTCTTGCTTCGGATATATTTTAAAAAGTTTTTATTATGAGTTTTTGCCTCTATGGCTAATTTCATTTCACATTCGCTCTTTGCCTGTCTTATCAATGTTTTACACTTAACTTGACAGTGCTTATGTTTTATCCTATTTTCTTCAGATGGATCCTTCTTACAATTTTTGAAGGATTTTTTTTGGCTAAAATAGCCTCTTTCACCTCACCTTTTAACCATGACGGTAATCGTCTTGCCTTCCTTCCACCTTTCTTAATGCGTGGAATACATATGGAGTGCGCCTCTAGGATTGTATTTTTAAACAATGTCCATGCCTGTTGAACACTTTTAACCTTTGCATCTGCACCTTTCAGTTTTTTTCTAACTATTTTCCTCATTTTATCAAAGTTTCCCTTTTGAAAGTTTAGTGTTAGAGCTGCAGATTTACTTATTGTCCCCCTTCCAGTTATTAGTTTAAATTTGATCATGTTATGATCACTGTTGCCAAGTGGCTCCACCACAGTTACCTCTTTCACCAAATCCTGCGTTCCACTAAGAATTAAATCTAAAATAGCTCCTTCTCTTGTTGGTTCCTGAACCAATTGCTCCATGAAGCACTCATTTATTACATCCAGGAACTTTGTCTCTAGCAAGTCCTGATGTTACATTTACCCAGTCAATATTGGGGTAATTGAAATTTCCCATTATTATTGCACTGCCAAATTGGTTAGCTTCCCTGATTTCTCTTAGCATTTCATCATCTGTCTGACCATTTGCCCACGTGGATGGTAGTATACTCCTATCACTATACTCTTACCCAACACACATGGGATTTCTACCCATTTAGATTCAACTGAGCATTTAGTCTCTTGTATGCTCTTTATCCTGTTGGACTCTATACTCTCCTGGACATAAAGTGCCATACCTCCACCAAGTTGATCCTCCCTATCATTGCGATATAATTTGTACCCTGATATAGCACTGTCCCATTGGTTATCCTCCTTCCACCAAGTCTCTATGATGCCAATTATGTCAATCTCATCATTTGCTGCTATACACTCTTACTCTCCCATCTTACTTCTTAGACTTCTGGCATTGGCATACAGACATTTCAAAGTGTGTTTTTTGTTTGTATTAACAACCTGCTTTTCAGTTGTTAGGGATAATTCGGAAATCATTAGCTTTGGTGATATTTTACATATAGGCACATGGACTACATTTGCTTTTATTGGAAGCTCTCTGTTGGGATGCCCTAACTATCCTGTTTCATTAGTATCCTTCAAGGATACATTTCTCCGAGCCATGCACTGCTGAGTGACTGTTGGCTTTCCCTCTTGTTCTAGTTTAAAAGCTGCTCTATCTCCTTTTTGAAAGTTAGTGCCAGCAGCTTGGTTCCACTCTGGTTAAGGTAGAGCCCATCCTTTCCCCAAAAGGTTTCCCAGTTCCTTAGAAAGCTGAATCCCTCTTCCCTGCACCATCGTCTCATCCACGCATTGAAACTCTGGTGCTCTGCCTGCCTCTGGGGACCTGCACATGGGACAGAAAGCATTTCAAAGAATGTCCCTGGAGGTTCTGGATTTCAGCTTTCTTCCTAAAAACCTAAATTTGGCTTCCAGATCCTCTCACCCACATTTTCCTATGTCGTTGGTGCCCACTTGTACCACGACAGCCGGCTCCTCCCCAGCACTGTCTATAATCCTATCTAGGTGACGCGTGAGTTCTGCCACCTTCGCACCAGGCAGGCAAGTTACCAGGCGGTCCTCACGTCCACCAGCCACCCTGCTATTTACATTTCTAATAATTGAATCACCAACTATGATGGCCGGCCTAACCCTTCCCTCCTGGGCAGTAGCCCTGGGAGACTTGTCCTCAGTGCGAGAGGACAATACATCACCTGGAGAGCAGGTCCTTGCTACAGGATCACTTCCTGCTACACCAGGGTGATGTTCTCCTACTGGGAGACCTTTCTGATCCAAAGCAGCACTGGGGCTGCCAGACTGGATTTGGGACTTGGCTACTATGTCCCTGAAGGTCTCATCAATGTACCTCTTTGTCTGCCTCAGCTCCTTCAAGTCTGCTACTCTAGCCTCCAGAGATTGGACTCGTTCCCTGAGAGCCAGGAGCTCTTTGCACCAAGTGCACACATACTATCTCTCACCGGCGGGTAAAAAATCATACATGTAACACTCAATGCAAAAGACTGGAAAGCCCCCCTCTTGCTGCTTGGCTGCTGCCTTCATCTTAGTTTTATTGAGTTCCTAGTTAAGTTTAGGCTACTAAGGGAGTTGGAATGAGAGTACTTTAATTAGTAAATTCACCTGTAAATTTAATCAGCTAGTGACCTACAAGGGGATGATTAAACTTTCAATAAGGGCTGGTACAATAGTATGATTTAGATAAGTCCCTGATTGATTTTTAATAAGAAAGTGTCTCGTGCCTAAAAATCAAGGGTTGAGTGGGTGGGAAAAACAGACACTAGAATTAACTATCTCTGGCTTGCTTATTACCTCAGACACACACAAACTCTAAAGAATATATCCCTCAACTTCACCTTTCACCAAACTTTTATAAGTCCAAAAATTTCTGAAAGCTATACTTACCAATCCTCTTTAACCACTGTTAAATTAATCTTCACTCGGTTAATTGAAGGGTTTAAGATTCGCGTATCATTAGGTGCGTGCTTCCAGTCTTCCTCTACTGCAAAGGGTACGGGGCCTCTGGAAGCTGGGACTGTGAAATTCAATCCCTGGATCGCTTGCGGTGACCTCTGGACTCCTCTCCCGGGGGATGCTGGGAGCAGTATGCAGATGAGCCTTCCGATCCTCCTCTGCTGGAGGATCCATGGTGGCTGGAGGGAGGAAATGAAGAAAAGAAAAAACAATTGGTAATTTTGGTGGAAGATTGCTGCGTGGGGGTAACCTGCACGGAGCAGCATTTACAACTCTTAAACATCTTGCTAGGCAGACTGGGGGGACCTTACTTGTAGTACGATTGTACTGTTTACCCTTTCCACCCCACTCATGATTTTATAATCTCTATCATAACTCCCGCAAGCTCGGGAGCCCCAACCTGTTTATCCTTTCCTCATAGGGGAACTGTTTTCATCCCTTTTATCATTTTTGTCTTCTTTCTCTGTATCTTTTCTAGTTCCGTTATTTCTTTACTGAGATGCAGTGAGCTAGATAGGATTTTAGACAGTGCTGGGGAGGAGTCAGCTGTCTTGGTACATGTGTGCACCAATGATGTAGGACTGTGTGGGAGGGGGGCTCTGGAAGCCAAATTTAGGCTCTTAGATAGAAAGCTGAATTCCAGAACCTCCAGGATAGCATTCTCTGAAATGCTTCCTGTTCCTCGTGCAGGTCCCCAGAGGCAGGCAGCGCTCCAGAGTCTCAGTGTGTGGATGAGACGATGCTGCAAGGAAGAGGGATTTAGTTTTGTAAGGAACTGGGCGGCATTTTGGGGAAGGGGGAAGTCTTTTCCAAAAGGACATCCTCCACCTTTACCCATTATGTCCTAAATTTTTTAAGAGGCTGTCCTGTGAATAGGACTCTGGGACATAATTTTATTTATTTATTTTATTTTTTTAATTTTAATTTTTATATACCGAAGTTCTTGTGGGAATTACAAATCACTCCGGTTAATGGGTTAACCAGGGTGGAACCAGGCTGCTGGTGCTAACCCTATAAAAGGAGACAAAGCAGCTTTTAAAATAGATCAAGGGGCAAAACTGACAGTCGCTCAGCAGCACAAAGGTTACTAATGAAACAGAGGAATTAGTTCATCCCGATAGACTACTTTTGCTCTTATTGGAAACCCTCTATGTGCCTATAAGTAAAAGAAACTGAGTTAAAAGATTCCAAATTGCTCCTGACAACTGATAGATTGTTAATACAAACAAAAACCGTACATTAAAATGTCTGTATGCTAATGCCAGAAGTAAAAAAAAAAAAAAAGTAAGAGGTAGCGCAAAAATGTCCACATATGCACAACGTGAATTTTACAAAGCTGCAAAGTACGAGCTCTGGAATTTTTTGCCAGAGGATGTGGTTAGTGCAGTTAGTGTAGCTGTGTTTAAAAAAGGATTGGATAAGTTCTTGGAGGAGAAGTCCATTACCTGCTATTAATTAAGTTGACTTAGAAAATAGCCACTGCTATTACTGGCATTAGTAGCATGGAATAGACTTGGTTTTTGGGTACTTGCCAGGTTCTTGTGGCCTGGATTGGCCTCTGTTGGAAACAGGATGCTGGGCTTGATGGACCCTTGGTCTGACCCAGTATGGTAAAAAGAAAAAAAAATGTACTTGTGCATGAGTCAGAAACAAGGAAGTAGAAAAGGGGCATGGCGTGGTGTTCCAGGGTGGGGCCAACATGCGCCTAACTCCGTATTTTAAATCGGAGACTGCGGTGCACACCGGCTTGTTGGCCTGATGAGGAGCAAATTTGTAGAGCTCATGGTTTAGGGCTTACAGGATAGGGAGGGGGGGTTTCTGGGTCAACTGGGGATGTGCAGGATGAAGAAAAAGAGGGGTCTGGAAGACCTTGGTATTGACTGGGCAAACTGATGAACTAATTGGAAAAATTGGGAATGTCCCTTGTGTGAGCATGTTTTTTAAAACCACTGATTGCTCGAGCAAAACTAGTGTGCATAAAAGCCGGTAACGTACCCTTGGAAGATAGGTGCACTAGCTTTGCTCGAGCAACCTCTTAAAATTAGATGCATATTTACTTGCAATAGGTGTATTTTAAAACATACATGCACAAGTGTACACATGACTTTAAAATTCCAGGGTATCTCCTCTTGTGCACTCCTTTTAAAATTAGCCTGTAAGATAGAGTAGGAATGTATAGAACTGAATGGCATAAAGTCCAACAGGATAAAGATCCTGCAAGAGACTAAATGCTAAGTGGAATCTTTATGGGTGGAAATTCCAAGTGTAATGGGGAAAGAGTAAAGTGGAAGGGGGTATATTACCGTCCACCTGGTCAAAATGAACAGATGGACGATAAAATGCTAAGAGAAATCAAGGAATCTAACAAATTTGCTAACACAATAATAATGGGAGACTTGATAAAGCTGGGGAGTGAGCACTAAAGTGGTGGCATGGATTACAAACTGGTTGATGAATAGAAGACAATGTGTGATGGTAAGTGAAACCTTCTCTGAAAAGAGAACATATAAAGTGGAGTGCCACAAGGATCAGTGTTGGGACCGGTTATGTCCAATATTTTTGTGAGTGACATTGCGGAAGGGATAGAAGGTAAAGTTTGTCTATTTCCGGATGATACTAAGATCTGCAACAGAGTGAACACGCCGGAAGGAGAAGAGAGAATGAGACGTGATTTAAGGAAGCATGAACAGTGATCAAAGTTATGGCAGCTGGGATTCAATGCCAAGAAGTGCAGAGTCATGCATCAGGGGTGCAGTAATCCAGAAGAGCTGTATGTGATGGGGGTGAAGGGCTGTTGTGCACAGAGTAAGAAAGGGCCTTGGGGTGATAGTGTTTAGCGATCTGAAGACAGCGAAGCAGTGTGACAAGGCGATAGCTAAAGCCAGAAGAATGCTGGGCTGCATAGAGAGAGGAATAACCAGTAAGAAAAAGGAGGTGGTGATCTCCTTGTATGGGTCCTTGGTGAGGCCTCACCTGGAGTATTGTGTTCGATCTGGAGACCTCATCTCAAAAGGGACAGAGACAGTATGGAGGTGGTCCAGAGAAGGGCGACCAAAATGGTGGTGGGTCTCCTCAAATGACTTATGAGGATAGGTTGAAGGACCTAAATATGTATACCCTGGAGGAGAAGAAGTGCAGGGGGGATATGATACAGACCTTCAGATACCTGAAAAGTTTTAATGATGCACAATCAACAACAAACCTTTTCTGTTGGAAAGAAATCGGTAGAACTAGGGGGTCACATAATAAAAATCCAATGAGGATGATTCAGAACCAACATCAAGAAATATTTCTTCACAGAGAGGGTGGTGGAGGCCTGGAATGCCCTTCCGGAGGAGGTGGTGAAGACAATAACAGTGAAAGAATTCAAAGGGCCAGGGGATAAACACTGTGGATCCCTAAAGGCTAGAGGATGGAAGTGAAGAAAAGGGTGCATGGGGTAACTTGCCAGTGTGGCGTTTATTACCCTTAACCAAGAAGCCTTCATACTGTTGATGGAATTCCATCATTGCTCTCTGCTTCAATGGCAGGGAGAAAAGAGGAAAAGGGGAATTAGATTCAGACAGAAAGCAACAAAGACATTGAATTTTATGGTCTGGGGAAAAAAAAAAAATAAGCATAGGGTTAACTTGCTGATGTGGCTGTTACTACCCTTAACCAATAAGCCTGAAACTTTTGATGCAACTCTAACACTGCTCTCTGCTTCAACAGCAAGAGATGATGGGGAATTGGACTCAAACAGCAACCAACAAGGGCCCTGACTTTGATGGCCTGGGAAACTAAGTATGGGCATGACTTGATTGGCGCAGCAGATACTGCTATAAGCTTGCTGGACAGTCTGGATGGACCGTTTGGTCCTTTTCTGCCGTTGTTTCTATGTTTCAATTATCTGAATATTGACTGGGTAATGTAACCTCAGGACATGCTAGGGAGATAAAGTTTCTAGACAGAATAAATAACTGCTTCATGGAGCAGTTGGCTCAATAACCGATGAGAGAGGGAGCCATTTTAGATCTAATTCTTAGTGGAGTACAGGATTTGGTACTGGAGGTAATGGTGGTGAGGCCGTTTAGCAACAGTGATCATAGTGCGATCAAATTTAACTTAATGACTGGAGGGAGGACATTAAATAAATCCACAGCTCTAACAAACTTTCAAAAGGGAGACTTTGATAAAAAGAGGAAAATAGAAAAAAAATAAGGTGCAACTACATAGGTCAAAATGTACAACAGGCATGGACATTGTCTAAAAATATCATCATGAAATCCCAGGCTAGATGTATTCAATACATTAAAAAAGATGGAAAGAAGGCCAAATGCCTTCAGACATGGTTAAAAGGCGAGGTCAAAGAGGCATTTTTAGCCAGAAGAACATTTTTCAAAAGTTGGAAAAAGGATCTACCCCAGAGCTTTCCAAACTGTGTGTCGCGACATGTTAGTGTATCACCTGCAGTGTGAAGCTGTGTCGCCCGGTCCATATAGTAGCAGGGCCGGCAGAAGTAGGGAACCACAGCAGGAAGATCTGCGGGACCATGGTGGAGCTTGCCTCATCACGGCCCAAAGAAAAGGGTCACGTTCACTCCTCCTCCTTCCTACCTGCGCAGCCCCGGAAGAAAAACATTGCCGGAGCCACGTGGGCAGGAAGGAGGAGGAGCATCTGCCGTGTACAGAAGAAGAACAGCGTTAATGGGCCACTGCCACCCCGAGAAGAGGAGGAAACCCAGTAGTAGGGCCGCTATGGGAATGAGAACCTGATTGTGTGTTTGAGGGAAGAAGACGGAGAGAAAAGAAATAGAAAAAAAAAAGATCCTGTAAAAGGAATTGGCAAAAAAACAGAAAGGGAAGGTGGGAAAAAAAAAGCCTGTGACCAACCGATTAGAAAACTAAGATCAGACAGGAAAGGTAAAAAAAAATTACTTTTTAGTGATTGGCATATGTTATCTTTGGGAATGTGCAAGAGTAGCACTTTCTCTATGCCGATCTTGCAATGTATGAGATCGGCATGGAAGAAGAGGATGCCCGGAAATATTTAATACCGCGGGGCCTGTTCAGAGGAGGCAGCAGAACAGGCTTCAGTGCCAGTAGCAGCAATCAGCACCTCCCCAAATATCCACATGGCAGCAGAGGCAGAGGAATGAGAGAGACTCAGAGGTTGCTGGCATAAGAAAGAGAGGGGGGGTCTCCCTTCAGTGTGTGCAAGTATATGAATAGGAGTCTGCCTGGGGGTGTGTATGTGTGAATGTATGGATGCTTGCCTGAGGCTGTATCTGTGTATGAGAACAAATGGGTGTCTTCCTGGGTCTGTCTGTGTGAGAATAGGTGCCTGCCGTGTGTGGTGTATGTGTGTGCGAGAATAAATTGGTGCCTGCCTGGGGGTCTCTGTGTGTGTGTGAGAATGAATGTGTGCATGCCCGGGGGGTGGGGAGGGAGCGGTGTGAGAATGAATGGGAACTGCCTGGAGGTCAGTGTGGGTGTATCATTATGTAATCCACAAAAATGTATGTATATATTTAAGGAAACATACATAAATTGTCGAAATACGTTTTGTTCGTTTAACCTTTAACCTCTGGTTTGCTAGTAGACTGAATTACTGTGTCGTGAAATTGTCTAAAAATTGTCACAAACATGAAAAGTTTGGAAAGCTCTGATCTACCCTGAAGAAAATAGGAAAAAAACATAAGCATTGGTAAGATAGATGTAAAACATTGATAAGCCAGGCTAAGAATGAATTTGAAAAGAAGCAGGCCATAGGGGCAAAAACGCATAATAAAATTTTTATTAAATGTATCCAAAGCAGAAAGCCTATGAGGGAATCTGTTGGACCATTGGTTGATTGAGAGGTTAAAGGGGCACTTAGGGAATAAAGGCTATTGTGGAAAGAGTAAATTAATTGTTTGCTTCAGTGATTACTAATGAGGATGTTGTGGAGGTACCCATGCCGGAAATGGTATTCAATGGTGATGACTCAGAAGAATTGAAACAAATCATACCTGGAAGATGAAATAGGGCAGAATGATAACCTAAAGAGTAGCAAATCACCTGGTCCAGATGGTATGCATCCCAGAGTTCTGAAAGAACTAAAAAATGAAATTTCAGATCTATTAGTAAAAAGTTGTAACTGATCATTAAAATCATCCATTGTACCTGAAGATTGGAAGGTGGCCAATGTAACCCCAATATTTGAAAAGGGCTCCAGGGGTGATCCGGGAAACTATGGACCTGTAAGCCTGACTTCTGTGCCAGGAAAAATCATGGAAGCTATTCTAAAGAACAAAATCACAGAACATATAGAAAGAAATTGTTTAATGGGACATTACCAGCAGGATATATACAAGGGAAGTCTTGCCTCACCAACCTACTATATTTTTGAAAGGGGTTAATAAACATGTGGATAAAGGTGAGCTGGTGGATATTGTGTATTTGGATTTTCAGGAGATGTTTGTCAAAGTTCCCATGAAAGACTCCTAAGGAAATTAAAAAGTCATGGGACAGGATGCAATGTCCTATTGTGGATTACAAATCAGTTAAAATAGGCAGTTCTCTCTGTGAAGAGAGATAAACAGTGGAGTGCCTCAGGGATCTGTACTTGGACCAGTGCTTTTTATTTTTATAAATGATCTGAAAAGGGGACCAATGATTGAGGTGTTCAGATTTGTAGGCGACACAAAATTATTCAGAGTAGTTAAATCACAAGCGGATTGTGATAAATTGCAGGAGGATCTTGTGAGACGGGAAGATTGGTCATCCAAATGGCAGATGAAATTTAATGTGGATAAGTGCAAGGTGATGTATATAGGGAAAAATAACCCTTGCTGTAGTTACACAATGTTAGGTTCCATATTAGGAGCTATCACCCAGGAAAAAGATCTAGGCGTCATAGTGGCTAATAATTTGAAATCGTCAGCTCAGTGTGCTGCAGCAGTCAAAAAAGCAAACAGAATGTTAGGAATTATTAGGGAATGGTGAATAAAACGGAAAATGTCATAATGCCTCTGTCTCGCTTCATGGTGAGACCGTACCTTGAATACTGTGTACAATTCTGGTCGCCGCATCTCAAAAAAAGATAAAGTTGCGATGGAGAAGCTACAGAGAAGGGCAACCAAAAATGATAAAGGGGATGGAATTGGTCCCCTATGAAGAAAGCTCTAAAGAGGTTAGGGCTGTTTAGCTTGGAGAAGATAGCTGAGTTGGAGGATATGTTGGAGATCTATAAAATCATTTATTTATTTATTTATTTTTGATTTTTATATACCGGAAGTTCCTGTATAAAATACATATCACTCCGGTTTACAGGTAACAGAAATAACTACCGCCGTGTGGCGGTTTACATGGAACATATCAAACGATTTATATGGAATTACATGGAACATATCAAACGATTTATATGGAGTTACATGGAATATATCATACGGTTGATCTATAATAAGTGGAAAACAAACTAAATTCAACTTTGAGTACATAGGTTAGGCAAATAATAAATAGGTCAGATAAACATTATATTAAAGCTATAGGACAGGAGGGTAGTTTATTTCTTGATCTTAGCTCTCTGGAAATGCTTGTAGGAAGAGCCAAGTCTTGAGTTTCACTTTAAAAGTGGTATGGCATGGCTCAAGGCGGAGGTCTGGAGGTAGTGAGTTCCAGAGTGACGGGCCCGCTGTGGATAGGACGCGTTTTCTCAGGGAGGATTTTGCGGGTTGGGTGATCAATCTGTTTTGGTATGCCCTTCTCGTCGGCTTTTTAGACGTGTGTAGTTGAAGCTGGAAGGTTAAGTCATGAGAAGAATAGAATGGTTAAATGTGAATAAGTTATTTGCTCTGTCAGAAAATACAAAGGCTAGGGGACAATCCAGGAAGTTAACAAGTAGCACATTTAAAATAGGTAAAAATTATTTTTCACTTGATGTACAATTAAGCTCTGGAATTCATTGTCAGAAGATGTAATTAAGGCATAGCTAAGGTTTGTACAAGTTCCTCGGGAGACGTCCATAAACAGAAGGTATCATAATGCCTCTGTTTCAGCACCTTGAGTATTATGTGCAGTTAGAACATAAGAATATAAGAAATTGCCATACTGGGTCAGACTGTGGTTCCGTCAAACCCAGCATCCTATTTCCAACAGTGGCCATTACAGGTCACAAGTCAACTTGGTTAATAATTTTATCTTTCCTTCCTTTCCTTATAATACCTAACATTCTGTTTGCTTTTTTGACTTCCACCACAAACTAAGCCAAGGATTTTAAAGTGTTATCTAATGTGAGACCACGATCCTTCTCCTGAATGATGATGCCTAATATGAAACCCAGCAGCATGCACTTAAGAGCTTGATTATTCTTGCCTATTTGCATCACTTTGCACTTGCCCACAATAAATTTAATCTGCCATTTAGATGCCCTGTTCCCCCCTTCCTCTTGCAAATTCTTCTAATCAGCTTGTGATTTATGTACAGTATAATTTTGTATCATCTGCACAGGCGATCACCTCAGACACTGCTCCCCTTTTTAAATCGCTTATAAATATATGAGGAGCAGCAGTACACTGCGGCACTTTGGACAAGGGTCTGGATTGCCCTGTTCTGGGTGTCAGATCAGGCAGCCCTGGAGAAGCCTGTAGCTGACATGTTGCAGGATGCACTGTGGCAGCAGAATTATTTCATCGCAAGACTGACACATCGTGCCTTGGGGCAGTCATGTTGATGGATGATGAACTTTAAGGAAAAGGAACTAGCTATGTAAATAGCAGTGACACTGCTGTCTATGTGACTGTGCACTCACTCTAGACTCACTCTTGCTTGAGTTCATAGTAGAAACCTGGACAACAAGATCTGCATTAATTCTGATGTATGTAATCCTCCTCCCCCACCAAAACCACAGGGAGGTAGCTTGATTGCTGGAGTAGCTATATTGGATTAAAGGCATATGAAAGGATTGGCGAAGCGATTCTGACTCTTACTGGCCTTTGCTTCCTGGAAAGCATTGGGATAACCTGCATGGAACGACTGTTGCAATACTGGTATGGCCGCATTGGGTTTCCAAGAAGGCATGGTGTAATTTACATGGAGTGAAAATAAGGTTCCCCCTTGCGTAATCATCTCTCTCCAGTCCTAGCCGAACTGTAATTGGTTTCCTATGATCTGGCGGGTACAATTTGAAACTCTCACCTGGATCTTTAAGGCCCTTCACGAGCTTCCCCCGCTGTTTGATTTCTTCATTTTGGAAATACCAACCAGTCTGTAGTCTTCGCTCTTCTTGCTAGAAATCAGACACGGCTTGCGGAGTCCCGAAAGCACATTTTCTATACTGCTGGCCCTGCCCTGGGGGAGATGAGAGCAGAGACGGATTTGCTTTTCCTGACTGACCTTGCCCAGCCTTTGTGCTTTGTTTCTGTATTTCTATCTCTGCGTTTTTTGGTTTGTTTTTTTTAGCTGGGTAACAGTCTATTTATGGAGGACTTGAGATGTTCAATATGCCATTGGATTACATGATTTTATTGTGTATGCTCTCTTGTAATCCGCCGAGATTTGTGGATCAATAGAATATAAATTTGCAAAATAAATACATTTCTTAACCAACTGTAAATCAATGCGATGGGCCTATAAAACCAGTACAGCGAAAATAACCAAATGCTGCCCCGGCCCCAATGAGGGGTGGAGGAATAGCCCTAGCGCTTAGAGAAGTGGGCTAAGACCCAGGGAAGCCCAGGTTGATATCCTGCTGATACTCCTTGTGACCTCGGGCAAGTTACTTCACTCTCCGTTGCCTCGGCTACAGAAATTAGACTGTAAGCATTCCGGGGACAGGGAAAATACCTCCTGACCCTGAATGTAACTCACCTTGAGCAACATCCAGTTAAAAGACCATAAGTCCATCATTAAAGCGAACACCCAGCCCCTCCTCCCCCCACATGTCCTCTCCATCAGGCTTCCCAACAACCCGCACAGCCACCAAAATTAGTGTCTAAAGCATCCAGTGTCCCCATCCAGAGGTTCGTGTCTTATTAGTGGAAAGACCTGGGGGTAAGAATTGGGCAAACCTACAAACAGAACGTTACAGCAATCCATTGAGAGCAAGATGAGAGCTTGAGTGACGGCACGGGAATCGGAGTTGCAGTAAGCGGTAAATCAAATAATCAACATTTCAGCCAGTCGGCGGAGAAGCGGCTTGAAAGAGTAAAAAAAAGACTTCAGCGATGCTCCTGCCTTTTTGCTTTGCTCCTGTGCACCAGAGTAGCTTTCCTGCAGCAATTCCACCTCCCAGGACAACTTACAAAAAATCCCCGCCCTTTTTTTTTTTTTTTTTTTAGCTGCTCCACAGTTTAAACCAATTTTCACCCCTAAATTCCTGGAGTTTTCCAAAAGTGACAGTCTGTTTAAATTGATTTTCACCCTAATTTTAGGCTAATTAAAGAGCACTGCAGAGGCAGCATCTCAAGGCCTCCAGCCACTGCTGGAAGTCAGTGTGAGCCAAAGCACCTGCAGTATTTCAAGCCCCCACCCACCAGCAAAAGCGCTTGCCGTCCAGTGCTGCTGTTGTGTTTCAGATCCCTTCTCCCCCTCCCCACCCTTAGGCAGCCAAGGTGCCTGTTGCTTGGTGCTGCCAATGCCCACCAGAAGCACATCCCAGCGGGCTCTGTGGCCCTGCCCAAAAGCAGAAGTGCAGTGCTGCAGGACGTGGGAGCCTCCGTAAACGCTGCCGAAGGAGAGAGGAGAAGCCTGGAGCCACCACTAGGGAGGATGAATGCTGTGGCAATGTGGGAGAAGAGAGATTCTTGTTGGGGTGTGGGGAGAGAGAGGCACATGCTAGGCAGGGGACAGGGGTAGAGATAGGAATGCTGCTGAATGGATGAGTGGGAGAATCTGCTTAATATCGTTTCATTGTCCTGGCTTCTCTCCACCAAGAGGGGTCCCTGCAGGCAGGAGGGCCACACAGTGGCCAGGTTCCTTGTCGGATATTTACTGAGAAAATACAGATCTGAAGAGAAATACTCTAGCTTCCACTCAGGCAACATGTTCCTTAGGCTGCCAAAGAATTTCATCAATAATAGATTAAATTACCCAAAAGCTTGGGTAAATAGCCAAATTTTTGAGAGTTTGTGAAAACCATATTTGCAGTAAATCTCTGCTTTACTGGAAGAGAGTTCCACGTTTCTGGAGCTGCCACAGAAAATGCTCCTGATCTATGTCTCTCCAACTTGATCTCATAGATTAGTTAGTATTGAGGAGCAAATCAAGCTGGGAAGAATGGAACAATCTTGTTGGCACATATCTACCAATCTTTCTCACTAGCTTCTGTGGTGCCTGATTATGGAAAGGCTTAAATAGCAACGCCAATAATTGAAACTGCATACGATATTGTAGAGAAAGGGGGTCCTGGGTTGATCGATCTTGTAAGAAGCAAAATTGAAGATGGCCAGGCCTGATGTGGCTTAGTAGTGGAGGGTGGTGAAAGCCATCACTGTAAGAGCTATTGGGCATGGAGGGAAGTAATAAGGAAAAGGGTTGAGAGCTCAGGTAAAAGACATATTTGGTGTAGACACTCGATGCATAAGCTAATGCTCTGAAAATGTTAAAATCTTTGCTTCCAAATGGGGGCGGGATTTTCTGTCCCAAGTCTGGATGTCTGGCTGTACGTTGAAAATTCACTCTGCATTGTGTCCAGCGGGAGGTGCAGAACTTTCGAAAACCCTTTCTTGCAAACGGTCTCATTGGCACAGGGTTGGCATTGCTGAGTGGTACAAAAAGGCAGCACTGCTTTCTTCTTGAAGGGTGAAGGACTTCCAGAGCTGCTGTGGACTTCCAGAACATTTCTGGCCAGCGTGGTAATGGTCATTGGTTTGATCTTGGCCTCTCTCATCATGGTGCTTGTGTCGCAAGCCATGGACTGTTCCAGAGCAGCCCGGAAATCTTTAATTATGTTCCTCATCATATGATTTTGTGTTTTATTAAATGTCCTGAAAGGGATTGAAAACACATTTGGAAGGTATGCAAGAACCGAATTGCACAATGATTTATTTTAACTGTAAACTGAGCAGATCTCATTTATTTTATAGGATCCTATTGGTACACACAGTACTGTATGGGACATTGGAGCCTTTTTACTTTGTCCAGAGCTGTGTGCACTGATGGAACTATCATTAGTATGCATTTATTTGGATTTAGAACCCGCCTTTTTGAATATGAAAGTTCAGCCAAAGCGGTTATAGTGCTGTGAAAGTAACAGCAGATATGCAAAGGTTGTTTGCAGCTTTACAAAAATAAATATATAACAATTTAAAGTAGCAGCATTTTAAAACCAGGAGCAATAAATATTTCAATTCACAATAAAAAGGTGCTCAACAAAATACTGGCGAAGTTCTATAAACAGTATAGTAGGAAACACTAGCGAATGAATTTGGAAAAGAAAATAACTTACAGCAGAAATGTTGGGGACGCGCGTTTCAGCAGTGAGTTGAAAGCATTTGTGGTGAATCCGTAGTGACTCGCAATCTCTCACTTTAGTTGGATTCGGCATTCAAGGCCTGACAGAAGAGCCAGGCTCTTATTTGCTTCCTACAAAGAGTAATCCTATATTTCTCTGAGCTCTTTTGGGAGGGAGTTCCAGGCGGCAGATGTAGCTCCTGAGAAGAATCCGCTTCGGGTTATGGATGGAATTGACATTAAGGATCCAAGTGAGGATCTTTAGTGATCTAGAAGGTGTGTATGCAGCTAGGCCCATCTCCTTGTACATAAGTGCCATGTTTTGAATTTTGTTGTGTATGGTATTGGTGATGGTGTTGTTTGTGTAGGACAGGTATGATCTGGTCATGTGGTTTGTATCCTATCAATTATGCAGTTTTTGTTTTGCATTATCTGGAGTTTGTGGCGGGCCTTACTGCTAGACCTTTGTACTGCACATTGTAGTCCAATGGAATAAACAACCATAAGTAGATTTGTCTTCTTGAAGAGCAGACATAGCCTTCATAAATTTTGTAGTTAAAAGTGGTAGCACTTTTACTGTTCACAAACCAAAGTGGCATAGAACAGCAGAGGTTACTTCAAATAAAACAATACACAGTGTGGATGATAAAATAAAACAAAGTATAAAAATACATAAAAACAAATATAAAACTGTAACTAAGATATAAATGCAAGCACTCAAGGGTGTGTACCAATAAAAGTACAATTTTAATATCGGAAACCATGAAATTACAAAAATACAATAATAAAGCCAACAGTTACCAATAAGAACGCAACATGGACCGTGTTTTGGCGAATCACCTGCATTGGAGGAACATTACAGTGACTGTCTTCCCAGGTGTCTTGCATATAAGCAAGATCTTTCAAACGATCTTTCCAAATATCCCCAAGTATTTATATTCTCAAATCCCAACTTTTATTTCTCAAACAATTCCACCGAATGTGTCCCCAATTCTCACTTAGCTTTTCTTGCTTCTGATTGTTTCCTCCTCCAACAAGCTCACTTCCAACTGATGCCTCAAGGGAAAGATCGTTTGAAAGATATGCGTCCAGTAGTGAATTGAAACAGTCTCTCCTGAAGAAGCCTGCGAGAAGGCGAAACATGGGAGTATTATAAAGTCTTGCAAAGAAGGATAAAGAGAGTTTTCTCAATAACAACAGATAAAAATAACTTCACTATGAGAGAGATAATCAATAAGTATTTTAATGTGTGTGTGGATGGATGTGTGAATGTTTTTTTATCTAATTGTTTTTTGGAAATATGTATTCCTTTGTATATTCAATATGTAAATTATTGTGAAAAGATCTTTATTAAAATATTTTTTGTAATTGAAATAAAATTTACAATATTAAATTATATGTCACTATATGATAAATTTTGATTGGTGGTGTGATATATTGTTAAAATTGCCAGGATTGTGTATCTTGCATATAAGGAAAAGCATACACAGGTGGAGAGGGAGAGAGGAGCTTGCCAGACTGAGTCTGTGTCAGCTCATTTAGCTTATTCCAAGTGTCCCAGCTATGGGGAAACCATTAATTATCAGCTTCCTCTGCTCCAAAGTTATGTCTTCTCTTGTTTGGCTGCTTCTTAAGACTCATAAGGGCACTCTCTTAGAGAAGGGGTAGCCTCTAATCACCTACACACAGAAATGGGATTTTCAGGTCTGGCAAATGTCTGTTTGTTTTGTACCCAAAGAATCTCAGTTTTGTTGTGATTCAGATAATTTGTTTTCTTGTCCATTAATAATAATTTTTATAGAGCTGCTGGATATGTTTAGTGCTGTACAGTGGTAACAGGTATTCAGGTATGGTAGCTCTGTTAGCTGAGGCAATGATAGAAGAAATGGTCTAGAGGTTAAGGCAATGGGACCCCCAACGCTCCTTGTGATCGTCACTTTACATTCTAAGCACTCTGAAGCAGGGAATTATTGTACCTGAATTCTCATATTGCTGCAAGACACCTTAGAACCCCATCTAAAAAAAAAGACAAATTGACTTGCCCAGGATCACAAAGGAGCACAGGTGCCAAAAGTGGGAACTGAATCTTTGTTTCCCTGGCTCCCCAGCCCATTGTTCTAACCACCAGGCCAGTCGTACCTGAATACTTCTCACCATTGTACAGCACTGTGTATGTGTCCAGTTAGAATCCTAAACAGAAGGCTTTGGGGGGTCACCTGCATTTAATGGCATTTACAACTGTAAACACGTTCAGGCCAATACTGTAAAGTGCGTGGAAAAATGGGCGCTCAGTGTTGAGCGCCCAGCCACCTCTCCTGGGCACGCGATACTGTATTTAAGTGAGGGGTCACACTAAAAAGGAGGCGCTAGGGACAAGAGCGCATCCCTAGTACCTCCTTAGCAGTGGAAACCCAGGAGAGGTGGCTGACAGCGGGTTCAGAAAATGGACGCTCAGTTTTACGAGCATCTGTTTTCCAAACCTGCTGATGGTCATGGGTTAGGAAAATTGAGCGTCCGTTTTCCTAACCTGATCTACCCCTAACCTGATCTGCCTGCAGATTTAAAAAAAAAATGTTTTAACCTTTTCTGGCTCCTCCAACTTAATATTGCTAGGATATTAAGTCGGAGGATGTACAGAAAAGTAGTATTTTCTGCTTTTCTGTACATTTTTTTTGGCTGCTTAGAAATGAATGCCTGCTCTTGGGCAGGTGCTAATTTTTGAGCACAAAATGTGTGGGTTATGGATGCCGTAAACGGTTGTGGACGCATGTTAAACCTGCTTGCTGGGCAGTCTGGATGGGCCATTTTGGTCTTTATCTTCTGTCATGTATTATGTTAGGTACAATTTTTAGTGCACCGTAAGGAAACAAAATTGGTTATTAAATGTCCTGAAAAGTCATTGAAAGTATGGTTGTTTAAACATGACTGATAGTGAGAAACACACAAAGAGCAAATTATAGAGAGAAAGCCGTAAATGGTTGATTGAGGCAGTTGGAAATAAAGTGGCTTGCCCAAGTGATATTGTGTCTGTGAGTGGAAGAAGTGGGATTTGAACCGTGGCTCTCAGCCTGCTGCTCTGAGCACTAAGGGCACTCTTCCTTCCATACGGGTTACCCCCTCCCTCACCTTCTGTTTAGGGTTGGTCATTGGCATTCTGTGCAGGTTACCCCCTAGGCCTCCTGTTTAGAGTTGGAAGTGCCTTAATGACTGTAATTAAAGCCGAAATACATTACAAAATGACTTTCTCATGTGCCATGCAGACGATGTTTGTGAGTTTCCCGCGTGTGCGTAAGCAGCTCTTGGCTGACGCTGCGTGTAAAGGTCCGTGGGGGAGTGCCTGTGGGCGCGTAAATGCTTTTTCCTACCCTGGTCATTATTACGGATAGACGTGATGTGAATTGCACCCGATATCATTTAGTGGGAGCTGTCGCAGTTATGCTTCCCTGTTTTCGCCTGGAGCCTGGCGCGCGCGGAGGAAGGTTGAGGCACGCGGCGGCCGAAGCGTCAGAGCCCGGCGGGTCGTGGGGGGAGCGGACCGCGTCGTCCTAGCAACCGGCTGAGGGAGGGGCGACGCCCTTCGTCCGACGCGACGGAGGAGTGGGGGAAGGCGTTGTCTCCCGCTCCCGGTGTGAAGCCTCGGCACCTTCACCAGTGCTGTGTGTGTGTGTTTTCCTTCACTCCAGGCTTTAACCCGTGATTGTTTTTGTTCACACCAGAGGGACATAGCGACTGCCCTGACCCCAGTCTGTGGGGTTAGCTCCGCCCCCATCAGCCGGATCTCCCGACCACCCTAGTGGCTGCGTGCATTGGGTGTCGGACCTTCACAGTGTCCAAGGGGCGGCAGCACCGGCGTGGTGCAGGTGCACTTTCCTGCCCTTACAGAGCACAGCCCCCCCCCCCCCCCGATATGGAGCCAGGCCTGGCAGCTGCTCGGTCCCGCCAATGATCCCGATTGCTGTCTGATGCCAGCGTAGCCTGAGGGCGACTGCCGGGCCAGCCCCTTTCAGATGACGCTGAGAATGGGAGGGAAACGAGCAGGAGAAAGGGGGGTTGCTAGAGGAGAGCTGCTTAATGAGGGCTTAGGATGTGCCAGCCAGGGAAAGGGTTGACATGCTTGGACGACTGTGGCTGATGGAAAGGAGCTGTTGTTTTAACCCTTCATGCAGCTAGCTGAGTCTCCGAAAGCTGAAGTAGAAAATGGAGTCTGCAGCTTGCCACTGTCTCTTCTCTGCAGCATTTGCTCAGTTCACAGGTTTTATTTTACCTTTTGTTCCCTGCACATTCAGGTTTGGCACAGAAAATCTAGAAGTAGGTGACAGATAAAGCCCATCACTGATCAGGCTCACCTGAGTGGCCAGTGATTCCTGCGCACATTCCCCTCTGTGCTTGTCCCAGCCTATCTTCACTGCCTCCAAGAAAGATTGCCCTCTGTTACTCCTGAGTCTCTCCCTATTTCGTGTTGTCGTGTAGGCAATGTTGGCATGGGCTAGGGAACGTGAGCTGGCAGCATGCACCACAGCGCAGCCGAGTTGCAGGGTCTTCTTAAAGGGGAGCCGATGGATGCAGCAACAACCTAACTGTGCAGTCAAATCCCACTAGTTTTCTATCCCAGAGGTTTTTATGGTCCATCCTGACTAGCATGTTATTTAATTGATTCTACCAATTAAACTTCATTAGTTATTCACTCCTGATCTACTTGCTCCCTCTGAACTGTAGGTATAGGCAGCTCTAGGGCAGATAGCGCTCCGAGTGAAAATTGTCCATGGCTCACTCCTCCTCCATACATTTTCTTCTCCCTCCCTCCATTCATTCTTTCCCCTTTCTCCCTCCGTACAGACATCCTCTCCCCCCTTCTTCCCCCCTCTCTCCAGGCATTCTTGCAATGTACATAATATACAAATTCTGGAGTCACCTCAACAATAAATAATTCCCCAGTATGGACATAACACAAAACTCAATAAATAATGCATTCCAAACCTATATAGCAAACATGCAAACCAAAGCAACATTACCTGCCAGGACTGAAACCACAGAAAATCTCCCTATGAAAAGCAGCACTGCAAATACTACACCGGGCCCTAGAATATCAATACACTTCCTATGGGAAAACAGAATAAGTCAGAATGCTCCAGATCCCTACACTGAACCTAAACACTAGTAAAATAACTCACCTCTTGTCACAAAAGCAGAACACAGACAGACCCTCACTTAATACAGATGAAGGGACCACAAATTAGAAATAGACAAATTTAAGCAAAAACTGTACTAGAAACGCACAAAATAGATTTTGCATGCAGTGCATCACTGAGAAAGAGAAGCACAAATATACTTCCTCCTGTATTTTGTAAAATATAAAGACATCAGAGATGCACATTTCCCAAAAGCTGACATGTTCCAGTTAGTAAATGTAAAATAAAATGTTTTCTACCTTTGTTGTTTGGGCATTTTATTTTTTCTAAATATTGGTGCTGGATTTTTTTCCCCTGCTTTGTGTCTTCCTCTTCTCCGTTATCCTTTTCCATGGTCTCCTTTCCATTTTCTGTTTCTTTTCCCTCCTCCTGTTTGCTTCACTTCCTCCACTACATCTGTCTCTGACATTGATCTTTTCCTTTCTTCATTTCTCTTCTTCTCTCTTCACTCAGATATCACCCTGCTTTTCTCCCCCTCCCTTTCTTGCTGCCCCAGCTTGTCACCTCCCTTGCCCCTTTCATTGCCCCCTCCATCTCTCTTTACCCCACCACTGCTGCCTCCTTTCTGACTTTCTCATCCCCCAAGCTGTCTCCAACCCATCCCCCTTCAAGCTCTCCTGTATTCCTCTCCTCACCTCTGTCCTTGCCATTTCACCAGATCTTTGTTTTGCACTCTCCTTCACCTCTTATCATCCTGCATCTCTATCTCTTACCTCTGTCCTCCTTCCCAGTCCTCTCAATCTTCCCATTTTCATCTCTCACCCACCTACCAGCATTCTATCTCCCAGTCTCATCCCCTTTCTAGTCTCTGCCCCTTCCCCAATCTCCTGTTTTCCCCCCTCTTTCAGCTACTCCCTAGACCTCTACGTTCATTCTTTATACTCACCCCATCTCCAACCCTCATCTACTTTCTTCTGCCTCTCATCTCACCAGCTCAAGCTCCTTCCCTGTCATTCGCACTCATCCCTGGCTCCAGTCCCTTTCTTCTGTCCCATCTTGGGTTCTATCTCCCTTTTCGTCCTCCCATTCCTTATCCCCTCGCCAGCTCTCTCCATGCCCATGATCTCTCTCTCTCTGTCCCCCTTCCTTTCCTTCAAGCCGATGCAATACCGATGTGCTAAAAACGTGCGTTCAAACTAGATGCGCTTTTTTATTTTACACACGCACAATCACCTCTTCAGGGTGCTCGATGCAATAGGCAAATGAGCCTAGGGCGCTGTAGGGATAAATTGTGCGTCCATGACATCTGGCGCCCAGGAGAAGTGGCTGTGCGCCAGTTAGGAAAACAGACGCTCGTTAATTGAGCATCCATTTTCTTAACCTGATCGCTGGCAAGACATTAAAAAACTTTTTTTTTTTTTTACGTTACTCCTTTTTTTTTTTTTCAGTTCCTCTGACTTCATATTGCCACGATATTAAGTCGGAGGAACTACAGAAAATCAGTATTTTCTGCTTTTCTGTTAGCTTTTGGGGCTCCTCAAGATTTAATGCCTGCTCTGGGGATGGCGTTCATTTTTTGAGGATTAAAATGAGTGCGTCGGTTTACGGTTATTTTTTACATAAGGGGATAATAGCTATAGTCTCATCAACAAGACATTTACACGTGATGAGAACTTAGCTACGTGCTGGTTGGACGTGCGTTTTGGGCACGGTAATCCCCTTATTGCAAAAGGGGCTTTGGACGCATGTCCGACTGCGGGTTGACCTGTGTGCTGGCCTGAGTGCATGGTATTGCATTGGCCTGCATGTTTAGTCTGCCCCACCTCCTGCACACTCTCAAGCTTCCCTCCAGCTAAATGTGGTCCTCCCTCCCTCTCTCTCCTGGGTCCTTTTCCTTTAATCTGCATCCTCTCTCCCACATTATGCCCTCCTCTTGAGTCCTCCTCCCTCTACCTCCTACCCCATTTACTGTCTCTTCCCTATCCCTCCACCATCACCACTCCCTCTCTCTCTCGTCACCAGTTCATGTACAGTCTCCCTCTCTGCCACCCCCATCTCCCCCCCTCCACATATGGTGTAGGTCTCCTGCTCCGTCCTCCCGATTCCTGACACTTCCAATCTCCCCTTGCAGCTGTCTCCTGAGCTCTTCTTTGGGCCTTCCTTGGCCAACAGGAGCAGCACTTAATAGCCCCTCAGGTCCCTGTGCTGACGCTGAGATCCCACAGCTCCTACTGCAAGACTGGACAAGTGTGGTACAGGAAGCTGAGGGGCTATTAAGTGCCACTTCTCCTGCCGGCTGGGGGGGGGGGGGGCATGTTGGTAGACTTGGTCCACCATGCTTTGGGAAGGCTTAGCCTTTTCAAGCTTTGTGTTATACTGGCAGTCAATGATCAATGGCTGCTGCCCAGCCTCTGGCTGACTTGCTCAATGGGTGATGCTGGCAGTACTCAAGCCGCCCCTTATCTCACAATGATCCAGGTGACTGCCCAGCTTGCCTTACCCAAAGGCCAGCCCTGTGTTTTCACCATATAGTTAAGTAATAGAGTATCACAGGGTGGAAGTGTCAGTGTTTCCCATGGAGCACACCATTGCAAGTAAGAGGTCTGGATGTAGCCTATCTTGTGTTCTGGGATGGTGTGTTGGTCATCTTGGTCTGTCACTGCTGTCTCTTCCCCTTATGGATGTATGCTCTTAGTGGGAAGAGGGTTAGTGTCATCCGTGCTGGCTGCAATCAGAAGCAGTCATGGAGAGCTTTGTTTTGAAAAGCCACCTTGAAAGAAATTAAGCTTTAGGATTGCTTTTTTTTTTTTTTTTTTTTTTTTTTTTGCAGCTTCGTGGACATCCCTGCATGGTTGGTTCACTAAAGAGTACTGTATGGGAACCACGTGTGAAACCAGAATGCAAGGCTTTGGATGCCATCCTGTCCGTTAGCTGAGAAAAGGAGACACCCTAAGCTTCATATTCTATCTCCCCTGTGCAGTAATTACAATTCTTTTTAAAAAAAGTTTTAATTCATAAATGGCGCAGTCAACACGGGGTCACTACTATTTGTCTCCGGGTGGGGATATCTGAGTCTTTTCCAGCTCTTGTGCGCTGTCCTGTTGAAACTGCAGAATAACAAGGCAGTCAGCTTCCCAGTAGTTGTATGCCTGTCTTTCTCTTCTTAATGCAAGGTGTATTTTTCCATTAATTTGTCAAATTTACATCGAAGGCATGATGGCTTTTCCCACTGATTGCTTTCTCTGCCTTGGAGATAATATTTCTTCGTTTATTTGTGCGGGAGAGTGGGTTAGAGAGCGAAGGCTGCTGTTCACGTGCTGAGTTGAGAGAGAAAGTAAACTAAAACCTTAGCAGCACCTTTTCCTGATGGATGTGTCGTCACCAGGCTGGCTGCCATCTCTTGCGGTGCTTGGTCCAGACAAGATTTTGCAAGTAGGTCAGGCTTCGGGCCTCGGCATTTTGGGCAAAGGTAATAATTGGATTCTAGCTAATCAATAGGTTCATTAAATAAACTGGGGCATTAGTATGCAGAAGCAAACTGCCTTATTTATTTACAGGCCCTTATATACCACCCATATCGGAGCTCTGTGCTGGGCGGTTTACAGTGTTGTAAGCTGCCGCTTTTATAGTTCATGGAATATTGTTTGTAGCAATGATCTTCAGAAGTCAAAATATCTGTAATTGTCTTGTACTATTAACTAGGCTGTGTTGCTGGGCAGGAAAGCTGCATTACCCGCCAGTTGTGGAGTGCTTTAAAAGTACTTGCAGCAAATGGTAATCTAGCCTTTACCACCACGTTGGTGATTTTTTTTCAGTTCTTCCGACTGCTCGCTTACAATTCCCTTGCAAGCCTGGGGAAGGTGCTGTCTGGCATTACCTCATGCAAACTGAGGTCCGGTTGATTCATGCAGTGTGATGTCACTCCTCACATCACAGCCACTGTGTGCCAGTGAGATCATTTGTGACTGCCCCGGAGCTGTTGGGATTTTGGAACTGAATTATTTCTGTGCTTGCAGGATTTTTTTTTTTTTTTAACATTGTACAATAAAATCAGGCAGTTCTAAGTACTGTGCTGCAAATTAAAGATATCCCTCTTGTTACTTTGGAGCTTGAGAAGGTCGCCAGGGTGCCTCAGTTAAGCCAGTGCAGCAGGGCTTGCAGACTTCAGCTGGTAGCATGAGAGAGCTGAACTTGTTTGTATGGGAAGGTACTAATGCACTATCGGAATGCTCATTTAAGTTTCTCACCTTTTTTTTTTTTTTTTTTTTTTACACTGATAAATTAATACACAGAATTAACATTTCGGTTTTCTTCTGACTAGCCTAGTGGTGCATGCTCCTATGCAGGAGACCTGGTTCAAGTCCTGGATCTGACCCCTGTGCTTCAAGCTGGCTGCAGAGTCTGCGTTCACAGCCATTGGAAGGGAAGGCAGTCTGTGCACGTCCACGTGCAGCAATGCCACCTTCCGGCTGGTTCCGTGGCCTGCTTGTGCCGGGTTCAGGAGCTGAGACTGTGCGCTTCAGCCAGTGGAAAAACGTGGTAGCTGTGAAAGAAGTCCCCTGGCACCTTTAGCCCCAGTTGGGGCAAGTACCCTTTTAGATTGGAAGCCTAGGGGCAGGAAGAGAGCAAAACAAACAAGTTCCTTGCCTTGCTTGCCCTGCATGTTTGAATGGTGTTATAGATCCTACGTGGGGCTTATGTATGGCTGGGGGTCCAGAGTGATTATGTTGCAGGACAACTCATGGGTTCAGGAAAGAGGCAGCTCTGGGGTTTATGAAGAGCTGCCAAACATAGAGAGTTTCAGAAGTGCCGTGGCTTGCTCAGCTTATCAAACAGGCTGAGTCTGGGACGGATGTTTTCCTGAGTGTTGGTTCAAAAAGGTTTATCGGCCTATAGGAAAAAGTGGTGGCCTGTCAGACATGTGAAAGTGCGAACAAAAATCATTGTTTGAGTTTTGTAGAACTCTAGCAGCCTTATTGGTCCTGGAAAAAACTGAAGCCCGCAGGCTGGGATAACTTTTATTGAACCAACATGAGAATTCTCCAGGAGAGATGCATTTTTTAAATTATAATTGATTTATCATCTAAAATCGGTACTTTTTACAATTTGAAATATTGCCATTAAAAAATGTTCTATCAAATAGTAACAGTAGATGTCAGCAGATAAAGACGATCTAGTCCATCCAGTTGCCCCTGCCTACACTCCTCTAGCTAAGATTACCTCCCACCTGCCAGCTGTACGACCTTGACTGCCTTCACTGTTCTAGTTTTGGCCTTGACTTTTCCGTATCATTAGCCCACCACTCCCATTTTGCTAACAATGTCTCCCAGCTATCAGCCATATAAGTCTGACCGCCTAGCTAGAAAGTGTAGTCAACCCACCCTTCCACTGTTCCTAGTCTGGTCATTGCAGTAACAGTTCTTAGGCCAGGAGCCATGTACCCATGGGCACTAAATCCAGCCTCCGGGTGTTGGCCTTAATGGTACTCATTACTCTCTACCTTCCCCCACTCTGTGGCTGTGGACGCTGGCTCCACAGTGTGTGGAAGACCCAACTTGGGGATTGCACCAGGGACCTTCCACTGAGCCTCCAGACCAGCCTCTCTCCTCTTTGGATCTTGATATAGCTTATTGGCCAGTAAGGAAGTGATCTTCACTCAGCATTGGTTTGATGCCTGATTGCCTTAAAAAAGCTGTAGTTAAACCTTTATTGAAAAAGTCTCAATTAGATGCTTCTTACGCTGGAAATTATAGGCCTATTTCTTCCCTTTGTTGTGAAAATTATTGAAGGCACTTTTTACAACAACTTACAGACTTCCTTGAAAAAAATGAAATACTTGACCCACATCAATTTGGTTTTCGCTGGTCTTTGAGTACAGAATTGTGCCTTATTTCTCTTATAGATACTTTGAAACGGGGGCTTGACAACGGACAACAATTTTCATTGGTCTCTTTAGACATCTCGTTGGCTTTTGACACTGTCGACCATGAGATTCTTCTTTTTTGATTTCGTGAATGTGGTATTACTGATTCTGTTCTTGAAGGTCGTTCACAAGTAATTAGTTTTAAAAATCAATTGTCATTAATCTCCCTTTTAAAATCTGGAGTGCCACAAGGTTTGGCATTATCTGCTACGCTATTAATATCTACCTTGCACCCATTACGAAATTGCTGTCCAATGTCACTGACGGTTTCAAACTATATGCAGATGATATACAGTTTTTCATTAAAATTAGACCTTCGTGGCAAGAAACACTTGTGATCATTTACATCTTTGTTTAACAACCATTAAACAATGGCTTCATCAAAATAAGCTCACTCAATACAAAAAAGACAGATTTTCTACTCATACACCATCCTCATTCTACACCTCAGGCAGATACCATTAGGTTGGATGATTCATCTTTTGCTTTGAGTAAACCTATCAAAAGTCTTGGCGTCCTTCTTGATGCCACACTTTCATTCAAACCTTACATCAAAGCTTTGGTTAAATCTGGGTTCTTCAAATTACGCCATTTGTTGTTCAAATCTGATTTTCTAATTGTAGTGCGAGCTATTATTTTTCCACATCTAGACTACTGTAATAGTCTTTTGTTAGGTTTACCTAAATCTAATTTGCAGCCGCTACAATTACTACTCAATGCTGCTGCTAGATTAGTGACCTGTACTAAACATATTACACCTATTCAGCTTCACTTGAAATGGCTTTCAATTTCTGAATGCATTAGATACAAAATTGTGATGACTGTGTATAAATTACTCAGTCCGGACTCTCCTCCTTGGGCGAACGCCCTTCTCAGAATTTATCAACCTACTCGGCATTTAAGATCGTCGCAACGTGGCTTATTGGATTTGCCTTCCATCCGCCATACCCATCTTATAGTTACACGAGAAACTGCATTCTCTGTTGCAGCCCCTTCTTCCTGGAACACCTTACCTTTTGAGGTCCGAATGCAGGAAAATCTGAAGAAATGTAGGCTTTCTCTGAAAAACTTCCTCCTTCAATGTACCTGAAGTAAAATTTGAACTTTGAATGCTGGCAGTTTTATGTTGTATTAGAGTTTAATGTTTGTGCATGTGTTATCATTGTTGTCTGTTTTTTGATATTATTTTATGAACGTTTTATTGTAAATCGCTTAGGCCACACTTTTGTTGTTAAGCGATCAATAATTTTAATAAATGAAATGAAATGAACTTTGGGCATTGGTGTTGATGATTAGCTACAAGTGCCGACTAATGACCAGCCATGGCAAGTAACAGAGTCCTCAGTGTGTGCGTTCCTATTGAATTAAAAACACTTTATTCTCACTGACCTTCAGGTCAAATGGACCATGGTGGAAAACCCAAAGCTTCCCGAAGGGCTAATGAGGTACAGCCAAAAAAAGCACTTAGTATTCTTGGATGGTTTCAGTGAGGAATTCCTTGCAAGGACGGCCATTGCTTGACATGAGATGCCAAGGGAGTAGACCGAGGAGCAACTTTGGAAGGGGTGATGGATGCGTGGAACAATCTCTGGAGATGTACAGAATGCCAGGGATAAGCACCGGGGGGATGTGAGATCGGGGCCATCAGGAATTGGCCGACTGGATGAGCCTGGTGGTCTTTATCTGCCATCATAGTCTATGTTTTTATAATAAGATTTTTGAAAGCTTTCGCCACTGTGCCTGCATAAATCAGGGCTGGGCTGATCTTGGCCAGAGACCCCAGGTAGGGATTATATAACATTTTTAGCTTGAACGACTGAAGGCTGGGGTTAGAAAAGCAGGTTTTGCAGAATTGGAGAGTGGGACCCTAATAAAAGGCACATGCCTTTTATTCCAAAGCCAGATTAGGACATAAGAAATAGAATGTTAGAGCCCGAAAAAGAAAGAAAGTCTTGGGAGAAAGGGAAGCAAAGAATGCAAGAAGCTGGGAAGTTGGTATTTTGGAGGAATCCGGCTAGTAGGGGGGATATAGCAAAGCTAGACAGAAGACAGCAAAGAACACCTATGGTAATTAGGGAGGGGAACATATGAAGGAAGGCTGGGGCAGCTCACAGTGTTTACCCTGACAGTTTTGCTGGAGTGATTGTTTTGACAGTCTGCACAAGTGTATGCCAACAGACTTCTCAGACTCCTTCTTTTATTGAGTTCTGCTGTCAATCAGGAGAGCGTGTGCGGAAGACTGGCTGCCACCTGCTTGCAGAGGAGCGCCTGGAGATGTGATGGAGAGCTGCACAGCCTGGAGAAGTGAGGGGCGTGAGAGCTTCTGCGAAAAAAGAATCACAGAGCCCCGGGTTAATAATGCCCTGCTTGGACCCTGTGTTTGCTGGTCTCAGTGCAACCAAAATACAGTGCTGACTAATTCAGTTGGCCGGTGAGGAATTAGAGTATTCTCTGTCTTTCGAAAGTCCTTTCTAGTTATCCGCCGATATCCCCTGTAACACTGATGCAAATAACCTGAGGACGTTGCTGTGCTGCTCATCATAACCCTGTGCTAATGCCGTCCTGATGCTGCAAAACCAAACACAAACCCCAAGAGTCGAAGGAGGGAGCTTGGTGAATGGCTTTTGAAAAACGTGTATTGCCCCAGTTAAAGGTGTCGGCTTCTAATTAAGATGCAGCCTTTGGCTAGAAGAAAAGAAGGGAAAGAAAGACATAACACCACTGATATTTTAAGAACTGTATGGCTGTATTCCTTGTTTAAAGGAGAAAGAGAAGTACTTATTACTTATCAGGGCTGCACCTTTCGTCGGACAGTCCATTGTATTTCAGCCTTGACTGCCTCCATGGTAAAGAAAACCAGTTCATATTGGTAGGAGAAGGTTAAAATCTGGCAGCAATGTATATTTTTGTCCGAGTTTGTAAAAAAATGAACTGCCTACCCGGTGTTTCGTGTTTCGTGTGCCTTCGTGTGCCTTGCTGATGGTCTCTGAAATCCAAACTAATGATCCCACCCTGCAGAGCCTTTGCTAGCCTGAGGCCAGAGGTCTAAAGGTGCCTGATTCTGTATTCCTGGCCCTTGATTAACAAGAAACAGTCCTGTGGAAGAAGGGGCTTTCACGACAGCACTTCTTATCTTGACATTTATACACTGCCTTCCTAGACTTCACCATCTCAAAAAGCGAATACAGTTTTTGTGGTTGTATTTTTAGCTCGTTTGCTGTCTCGTTAATGAGGAGCCAGAAGAAGCCTCATTAAGAGAATTCACCCATTGCCGGCGCAGAGACTCCTGGTAGGAAAGCTTTCTGACTTCCTCCTGGTACCAGATAGGGTTCAGGTGGCACCCCCTCGCCATGGAAGGCCCCTGGTTAGAAACCTGCGGAGGACCACCGGAGCTTGATATTGGCATCTTGTTTATTATTTATTGCTATTTTCTTTAGCTGTTGGAAAAGTTCAATGCCTCAAAATATTAAAGGTGGGGGAGGGGAGAGAATGGGCCTGCCAAATCTCTTTCAAACTTTTGTTTTTATTGTTTTTGCATTATTGGTATTGTGCAGTACTATAGCTTCAACCAGAACAAAGATGAGAAAAATGAACAATCCGCATGCAGTTACAGAGAAAGCTATAACAGTCTATGGATCCTCTAGCATGAAAGAAGAGAGAGAGAGGGAAAAACCATTGCAGAAATTCAGCAAGTCCATATTATATCCAGCAGGTGCAAATACAAATATCACCAGGATATATGCTATGTGTCGTAAACGGAGTCCATGTTGGGTCAGACCAAGGTCCATTGAGCCCAGCATTCTGTCTTCAACAGTAGCCAAACTGGGTTACAAGTACCCGTCAGATCCCCCAAAATTGATCTATTTCTTCTATCTCACTCCCAGCAGTAAGCGCTGGCTTTCCCGAGTCTACCTGGTTAATAACTGGTTATGGACTTTTCCTTCAGGAACTTCTCCAGCCCTCTCTTCAACCCCGCTATGTTAGTTGCTTTGACCACGTCCTTATTTGTGCGCTGTGAAAAAAAAATACTTCCTATGATTTGTCCTTTGCTTCTTTGGTTTTGTAGTTTAATAAATTCCCCTTTATATGTAGAGAAGAAATGTTCCAATTTTATGTGGGAGACAATTGGCTCTCTTGGGGTCTCCAGTTTGTGCTGCCGAGGCCTGGCACGTTTCTTAAACAGCTTTCGGTTTCATTGGGCACAGTTGTGCATTGGGGTTTCAAGGGTGGTGACTAAGAGTACATTTTTCAAAAGTGAAGTGCACTGAAAAAAACGAGGCTTGGCATTGAAAATGTAATTCCCGTGGTCGAGAAATGAAAAGATCTATCCTGAAGTGGCCCCAGCACCTCCAAGTACAGCAGACGAAGGCGAGACGAAGCGGTAACGGGGTCTGCAGAGGGCCTTCCAGCCCCTCTCTCTTGGAGAGGAAGGGCTAATCCTGCTCTTCTGTAGGGGGACATTTTATAGATCCGTGACTGGAAAAATATTTGGAAAACTTGGGCACTAGCCAAAGCTTTGTAGGAACCAGGGCAAAGTTCTTCCCAGCCCCACATCTTTGTTTCTCTTTATTTAGCCCATTTTTAGTTGTTTGGTTTTGTTTTGTCATTTTTTGGACAGAAGGAAGGGGTGGGGTTTGCTTTTAGCTGTTTGTTCTCCCCTTCCTACGGCTACTTTTCCTTTCCTTCCCTGCTGCTGTGTCTCCGTGGGTCTTGGGGAGGCGGCGGTGGCAGCTCTTCTGCCCAGGAGAGCGACCTGGCACCTGGAGTTCTTCCAGCCCTGGAGAATGTATTTATTTTGAAGTGAATCTGAGATATCGTAGTACAGAGTTGGTCATTTTCCATCAAGCTCAGCCGTGGCTGTTTGGTGCCAAACCATAGGACTTTTGTCATTTCCTCATTCTCTTGCCTTTGTCTTTTAACAGTCTTGGGGTGGCCCTCGTGGGTGAGAGGTGGCGCCGTCGTATTACCAGAAACCTGCCTGGTCATCTTTTGAGTTATTATCTGAGCTCTAGCTGTGGTGGCAGCTGGTGCAATGGAGCAGTTCCATCGTCACACCCACCCACCTCCAGAAAGGTACGGGATCATGGGATTATCCTGGAGCAGCCCAGCCCTGTGCTCTGCCTGTTCTGTGCTGGGGTGGGGTGGGGGGTGCTCATGCTGTACCCAATTAACTTTCAGTCCAAAGGCCGTTCTTCTTCCCTTGAAACTTTCATGATTTAAATTGTATTTTTATTAATTTCATACAAAGAGCAAGAAAGCATCTTGTTACAGAAAATAAAAATGATGTCTTCAGTGAAAACTGAACATGAAATAATAAACAATGAAAAATATCTGTGTAAATTACATCATTTTTCTCAAAGGCAAACTGTGAAGGGTCCCGAAATGTTTTAGGGAGAAATGTCTGTTTCTAAGATTATATTTCCTTAACGGTCTCGGCAGGTACAATTCAATGGATTATCTAGGGATCTATTAATCCCCAGAATGTGATAAATATATATTCCTGGCATTTATAAAAGATTTTAGTTGTTCTGGTAGAAAGAAAACAAAACATTTTTACTACGAATAACACATCTACATGGATATCTCAAAACAAATGTATAATCCAATGTTACAACTTGAGGTCTCATAATAAGGAAATCTCGTCTCCTTATTTGAGTAACTAGCAAAATCAGGAAATATTTGTATTAACTGACCATAAAAGGTAAGAGATATTTTAGAAATATCTCCTCACTACCTCATTTACGTCTTGTTCCACAACAAAAGATACAAGGAGGGTTGATCTTTCAATAATCTTGGCGGTTGAATCTTCCAAAAACTGAGTCAAATTAGCTAAGGCTTCAGTATGACCCCCTTTAGGATGTTTACTAGCATTTGATAGAAAAATCACGTTATTTATTAAAGGAGTCTTGTCTAATTCAAATTTCAAATTTTCATGGAAAAACGTTTTTAGAGTGCTGTATATATCTTCTCCCAGCACTCTAGGAAAAATTAAAAAATTTAAATTTAAATGCCTAACATAATTTTCTAGTATTCCCAATCTGCGAGAACAATTCCCAAAGTCCTTGACCAATTTAGAATTGCAGGCCTGAGATTGCGATATGGCTTGCTCCGAGGACTCCACACGCACTTTAAGATCTCGAATATGGCCTCCGAAATTAATATTAAGAGAGTTCACATTTGTTGTCAAAGTCTCAATCCTATTTTGACATTCTTTCACCGAGCTTCCAAAACTTGCCACTAGATCCCATAGCGCCTCGAGTGTTACCACCGCTGGTTTGGGAAGAGGTTGAAAAAACTCACCCTCGACACCAGAGCAAGCCGCTCCAGACAGTCCCACCGCTGATACCGCTGTAATTCTCTCCCGCTCCTCCTGCGACTCCACCGGTGACAGAGGGAACGCAGACACCACAGCCTCCACCGGCAACGCTGACTCCAGCAAGCTGGAGGAAAGCTGAGCAAGCGGCATCAAGCCTCCGCTCCAGTCCCCCCGAAACTTTCATGATTTAAAGTCCGTCATCATGATTCTGCCATTGCCGCCGCCACCACCGTTCCCTCCCAGAACAATCCTGTAAAAAGAAAAAAATGGGTTGAAATGTTAAGCTTTGTTTCATATGTAAAACATAAGTTGACAAAAAACATATTTATTGCCCTTTAAGTTTCGACCACTGCTCTTCTGTGAGGTACTTCCCTCATCATAACAACCCCACCCCCCATGACATCACAAACGCTCTCCTCATTTGTAAGCGCCAGGTCCAATATTGGCCCCCCCCCCCCCCTCACGTGTCGGTTCAGTTACCAGTTGCCAGAATCGATCTTCGTGCATACGGTCCAGGACCTTCTTGCTTCCAGAAGACACTGCAGCCGCGACATCCCAGTCAACACCCAGCAGACTGAAATCACCTAGCAATTTCACCTCCTCTGTCATAACAATTTTCTGAATGTCTTCAGTGAAGTCTCTATCCATTTCTTCTACCACTGAAATATCACACCAGATAAACAGATGGTCCGTTCCCTCTTTAAAGACGAGGTATAGTTGTGTTTTAGGGCCTGGTACGATAACCCCAGTTTGCCCATTCATAGAAAGCATTGTTGATGTTTGAGCTCTGGAAGTTAGTGCTGTTTCGGTGTGGCGTGTTTGCTCTACAGTTTCCGTGTGTCTCTCTTGAATGGTTTTGTGTTATTTCACAAAGTGCCAGGTAATGGAGGAGCTTGTGTTACAGTTACGTAGGTGAAGACAAATTTTGTTTGATGAGCAGTAAGGGGAAAGAAATATCCTTGTTCAGACCATCCAGGCAGACTAGCCAATCATTTCAGAGACTGCTTTCAACCAATGCCGTATGGATTTCTTTTAACTTATACATTCATATATTCATGATTTTGTTGTTGCATTTTCCCCCTGAAACTACAGATGACACATTCATGAGATACTGTGACATGACTTCTGAAACAGATTTATATATATGTTTCGTATGTATTTATTACATAGTATATTTTGGGATTATTTTATGCCTGTGATTTGATGTTTTATGAATTTTATTGTAATTCGCTTAGCACATTTTGTTATAAGTGACAAATATTTGAATAAATAAATGAATAAATTATACCTTTCTGTTAGGAAAATAAATAAGAGGAAAAAGAGGCCTCTGTGGTTTTCTAAAGAAGTAGCTGAAAAGATGAGAGAGAAAAGGTTTGCTTTCAAAAACTACAAGAGATCGCAGAAAGAGGAAGACAGGTGACAATATCTGGAAAAGCTACGAGAAGCTGGGACAGTAGTCAGGAGAGGAAGGCACAGATGGAAGAAAAAATAGCAAATATTGTAAAAGAGGGGGTGGATTGTTTATTCAAAAACGTGTTTGATATATCCAAATCAATTTTAAATAAATAAGACATTTTATATTATTATTATTTATTATTTATTTCTTTTGTATACCGACATTCGATCGAGATATCACATCGGTTTCCAGAAAACAGGTTGAATAGAGCCGGATCTGCCCTATTTTACATTGTAACAAGAGAACAGTTGATTAAACAATAAATATAAGGAACATTGTAACATATGAATAATATTAAAATTAAATATTAGTGGGTATATAGAAATGGCAAATAGCCTATATACAATATGTACAATATGACTTGGTTATGAGTAGGGTGGGGGACAGGGAAGAGGGAGGTTACGAGAAGGGTGGGGGACAGGGAAAAGGGAGGATAGAGAAGGGGGGAGGGGTTATGCGTTCATGCAGAGTAGAAGTTATGCGGTAAGGCTTTCAAGAGCGTTTATTATAGGATGTTGGGGTTCAGGAGGGAATGCTTTCAAGAACAGCCATGTTTTGAGCTGTTTTTTAAAGACTTGCGGTGAGGGTTCGTTTCTGAGCTGTGGGGGAGGGAGTTCCAGAGGGTAGGGCCAGCTATTGTAATGGCTCGTTTGCGTGTTGTATTGAGGTGAGCATTTTAAGAGTTGGGATGGAGAGGAGACCTGAGTTGGTGGATCTGAGATTTCTTTGTGTGAAATATGGTTGGATGTTGTTGTTTAGCCAGACCATTCTGTTGTTGTTTATTTTTTTGTGAAGAAGGGTGAGGGTTTTATACTGGATTCTTTGTGTGATGGGCAGCCAGTGGAGGTCTTTGAGAGTGGGTGTGATGTGGGAGGATTTTCTGTGATTGGTGATAATTCTGGCGGCGGCGTTTTGTAGAACTTGGAGGGGCTTGATGTGGATTTCAGGAAGTCCAAGGAGGAGGGAGTTGCAGTAGTCGAGTTTTGAGAAAAAAATTGATTGTAGTACTGTTCGGAAATCATGCGGTTGGAGGAGAGGTTTGAGTTTTTTAAGTGTTTGAAGTTTGAAAAATCCATCTTTGATTATATTGGAGATGTGTCGTTTAAAGTTGAGTTGGCTGTCGATGGTTACTCCTAGGTTTTTTGTGGATGGTGTGAGTGAGGTTCTTGATAAGTTTGGCATCCCAGTGTTGTTTGCGCTTCCTGTGTTGTTTGAGGGGGTGCTCTCGAGGGGGGAAGCGGGACGGTCGTCCTGGATGTGAATGATTTCTGTTTTGGCTTGGTTGAGGCAGAGAGATAGTTGTGATAGCAGTTGAGATAAATTTGAACTGAGTTTGTTCCATCTTTCCATGGTGAGTTCAATGGATTTGGTGATGGGGAGGAGAATTTGAATGTCGTCTGCATAAAAGAAGAAGGTGAGGTTGGCATCAGAGAGGTATTTGCATAGTGGGAGGAGGTAGATGTTGAAGAGGGTCGAGGATAGTGAGGTAGATCTCACTAATATACATATTAGTGAGAGGAGGAATTGCAAAAATGAGATTCTCAGACTCAAATGTGAAGGTGGGAATACCTAGAGGCTGAGCAGGAGAAAGCAGGATTTCTATTCAGTGCTCACTGAGGAAGGGCTTGGAGTAGCCCTTGGAGAAAACAGCCCCAAATAGGAATGGGAGTGAGGTAGATCTCAAGCAGTGTTCAGAAGAGGAACACTGTCAGCCAATAGTGTAACTAAGGCAGAGTCTGAAACTGCAGGCCAGTTAGTCTGACCTTGGTGGTAGGCAACTTAATGGGATCGCTTAGTGGAGTTTCTGGGATCCAGTGGATTTACAGGGTCTGAGGCACCAGAGGTAGGTCTTGTCAGACGAATCTGATCAGTTCCTTAGATTGGGTGACCAGAGGGTTGGGTCCAAGGAGGGCGCTAGACTAGGTGTACTTGGATTTCATTCAGTAAGGGCCTTTGACACTGTTCTGCATGGGCAACTTTTTATCATGGGCAAACTTTTTTAGCAAAGTTTTTATCATCATTATTATTATTGTTTATGTAATATTCAAGTTGTATTTATATTTAAGTTAAGTTGTATTTATACTTATATTTAAGTTGTATTTATAGTTATATTTATATGTGATATGTTAAGAAAATATATGTTAAGAAACGCTGTTTAATGTAACGCCTTTATTGCGACAGTTATTGTTCTATGTAAACCGACCTGATTCGATACTTGTATTGAGAATGTCGGTATATAAAAATCCGAAATAAATAAATAAATAAATAAACTCACTGCTCTAGATACGAGCTCTAAAGTAACTGACTTGTTAGAAAGTCATTGAGTGGGAGGCAACAGAGGGTAGTGATAAACAGCCCCCTCTAAGGAAAGGGGGGGTTATCAGTGGTGTGAGGCCGCTCTCTCCTCCTCAGCCTGGGTGGGAGCTGGCTGACAGGCGGCTGTTCTTGCTATGTTCACTTCCTTCACCTTGCCCTTTTGGGCCCAACAGGACACCAACTTTATCTTCCCCCATCGGACCCCACAGAGAGGCTACTGATATCTCGTCACCCGCGGGGCCTGCGACAGCAGGAGCACGAGGGAGAGAACTGTGTGTTCTGAGCATAGAGATCCACTGCCCACTTCTGTTGCTGAAGCCTCTTCCTCCTCCTCTTCCTCTCCCCAATGCTTCTTGCCCTCGTCTGCTGCCGGTAAGCAGGAAGGGAGACTCTGGACTGGGCTGAAGTCTTTTTTTGCTGGCTGGGAGCCAGGAAGAAGGGGAAAACCGGGTTCTTCTAGGCGGGGAGGGATAGAGGGGGTGTAGGTGCTGCTAGGCGGGGAGGGATAGAAGGGGGTGTAGGTGCTGCTAGGCAGGGAGGAGTGGGGAGGTAGTGGTTCAGGAGTTTGCTGGGCAGAAAGGGGTAGGGAAGGAGGTTGGGGCTGCTGTGCAGGGAGAGGTGGAGCAGAGAGAGGGTGTGGGGGCTGCTGGGCAGGGCAAAGAGGGAAGGTTGGGATGCTGAGCAGGAAGGGGTGGGGTATCCTGGAGAGGGGAGCAATGGAATGTAGGGATATGAGCTTGTGAGGGGATGATTGAAAGTGAGTAGGTGGGAGAAGTGAGGGATGATGGAGGAGTGGGGATGGGGTGTAAGAGCCTTGATATGTCACTTTTGGGATGTGCATTTCTTCTCTCTTTGAACTTTGCTTAGTGCAGGAAGAAATGGATTTCTGTTTCTAGTTCTCCAGTTTTGCACTGCATGCAGAGTTCCCTTTTTTTGAGGTTTCCATTTCAGGGCCGGTGCTTCCATTAGGCAAACTAGGTGGTCGCCTAGAGCGCCCAAAGTTTGGGAGCGGCCAAATCCTGCCAGCAAGGGGCCCAGAGGAGAGCTCTGCCAGATAAAAATGCGCTGTGCCGTAGCCACCGCCACCAGTAGGAAGGCGTGCATTTTTTTTTGGGGGGTGGGTGTGATTGACCATAGGTTTGCCTAGGGCGCCAAACACTCTTGCCCTGGCCCTGATGCCAGTTTTGTAATTCGTGGTCTTGTATTCTGTATTTGCTGAAGGTTGGTGAGGTATTTTATTAGCATGTAGGCATTTGTATCAATCTTATTTATTGTTTTCTCAATAAGACATGCATTGGGGGTGCACTGCTGCCTTTTCATAGGTAGGGCTATTGCTGTTTGAGTCCTGGGATGGCAGGTTTTGCTACACATATGTTTTTTTTTCAGGTTTTGCATTGTTTTTCTATCTGCCTGGTAATAGAGTTTCTGTTGCTTTTACTGAGAAGACACCAGAATCAGAATATCCTTTTGTAGAGTGAGTGGTACGGGGAATGTCCTAGTTCTGCTCTGCACCCTTTGTTGGGGATTGGAGGCTGTTCCTATGGATGCAGAGGATGTTTATATTAAGCCCCATGGCGGGCATGCATTCAGTGTATCACGCATGTGAGCATCACGTGTCGACAGAAGGTTGAGGACCACATAGAGACATCCAAGGGATCGATGCACAGCAGAGAGGAGGACTCTGGAAGGAGGAGGGGGGGGGGGGTCATGGCATGAGGGTGAAAGGGGATAGACTCTGAAGTAACTGGAAGGAAATATTTCTTTACAGAATGTGTGGGGGATGATGCATGGAACAGCTTCCCCGTGGAGGTGGTGGAGACCAGGACGGTATCTGAATTCAAGCAAGCATGGGACAAGCACAGAAGATCTCTGAAAGAAAGGAATAGACTATCTTTATCTGCCGTTATGGGATTAAATGGTCAATTTTCTCAGTGGAAAAGGGTAAACAGTGGAGTGCTTCAGGGATCTGTACTTGGACCGGTGCTTTTCCATATATATATATATAAACGATCTAGAAAGGAATACGATGAGTGAGGTTATCAAATTTGCGGATGATACAAAATTATTTAGAGTAGTTAAATCACAAGCAGACTGTGATACATTACAGGGAGGACCTTGCAAGACTGGCAGATTGGGCATCCAAATGGCAGATGAAATTTAATGTGGACAAGTGCAAGGTGTTGCATATAGGGAAAAATAACCCTTGCTGTAGTTACACGATGTTAGGTTCCATATTAGGAGCTACCACCCAAGAAAAAGATCTAGGCATCATAGTGGATAATACTTTAAAATCGCCGGCTCAGTGTGCTGCAGCAGTCAAAAAAGCAAACAGAATGTTAGGAATTATTAGGAAGGGAATAGTTAATAAAACGGAAAATGTCATAATGCCTCTATATTGCTCCATGGTGAGACCGCACCTAGAATACTGTGTACAATTCTGGTCGTCACATTTCAAAAAAGATATAGTTGCGATGGAGAAGGTACAAAGAAGGGCAACCAAAATGATAAAGGGGATGGAACAGCTCCCCTATGAGGAAAGGCTGAAGAGGTTAGGGCTGTTCAGCTTGGAGAAGAGACGGTGGAGGGGGGATATGATAGAGGTCTTTAAGATCATGAGAGGTCTTGAATAAGTAGATGTGAATCGGTTATTTACACTTTCGAATAATAGAAGGACTAGGGGGCATTCCATGAAGTTAGCAAGTAGCACATTTAAGACTAATCGGAGAAAATTCTTTTTCACTCAACGCACAATAAAGCTCTGGAATTTGTTGCCAGAGGATGTGGTTAGTACAGTTAGTGTAGCTGGGTTCAAAAAAGGTTTGGATAAGTTCTTGGAGGAGAAGTCCATTAACGGCTATTAATCAAGTTTACTTAGGGAATAGCCACTGCTATTAATTGCATCAGTGGCATGGGATCTTCTTAGTGTTTGGGTAATTGCCAGGTTCTTGTGGCCTGGTTTGGCCTCTGATGGAAACAGGATGCTGGGCTTGATGGACCCTTGGTCAGACCCAGCATGACAATTTCTTATGTTCTTAAAACCACTGCAGATCCCCACACAGAAACTTCACATTAGAAGAATACCTCGCCCTGCCCACACAAGCAGAACACAAGATCCTCACCAAATACAGAATAAGTGATCACAAATTAGAAACTGAAATATGCAGCCAAAGCCTCTGATGTCCACGTCAACCTAACTCCCTCCCCACCTGTTCCCTGCACAGTAAGAGGGGGTTAGGTGGGGAACAACAAGATGGGGGCTGGATTCAGAGAACTGTGCTCTGGATATTCTAGCCTCACCCCTCTCACCTCACCTTCCCTGCCATCTGTGAGGGAGGGGAGGGGCTGAAGTAGTAAGCCCAATAGTTATTTTCTGCTCTTTAAGGTAATGGAGCCGCTCCTCCTGCTGCCTCTAACATTCGGGCCGATACAGTACAGTGCGCTCCACCGGAGTGCACTTTTAGCCCGGGTTTGCACGCGCGTTTTCGATGCGCTAGCTTTTACCCCTCATACAGTAAGGGGCAATAGCGCATCGAAAACGTGCATCCAACCCCCCCAAAACTAATAGTGCCCGCAACATGCAAATGCATGTTGATGACCCTATTAGTTATTCCCGCGCGATACAGTAAGTAAAATGTGCAGCCAAGCCGCACATTTTACTTTCAGAAATTAACGCCTACCCAAAGGCTGGCGTTAATTTCTGCAGGCACCGGGAAAGTGTACAGAAAAGCAGAAAAAACTGCTTTTCTGTACACCTTCCGACTTAATATCATAGCGATATTAAGTCGGAGGCCCCAAAATTTTAAAAAAAATCAAAAATTAAAATAAACAAAACATTTTTAAATCAGCCAGCGGCCCACGGGTCGGAAGACGGACGCTCAATTTAGCCGGCGTCCGTTTTCCGAACCCGTGGCTGTCAGCGGGCTCGAGAACCGACGCCGGAAAAATTGAGCGGCGGCTGTCAGACCCGCTGACAGCCGCCGCTCCTGTCAAAAAGGAGGCGCTAGGGATGCGCTAGTGTCCCTAGCGCCTCCTTTTACCATGGGCCCTAATTTGCATCTTCTTCCCCCCCCTGTATCACGCGCACAGGAGAGCGGGTGCTCGCCTGCTCTCCCGCGACTTTTACTGAATCAGCCCGTATGTACGGCTGTAGGTGACGGCTCAGCCCTGGCTCTACCTCTTCTGTGGGGTGAGTGTGCATGTAAAGGAAGCTTGCATTGATCCTGCCTGTGCTGTTCTTGCTGCTCTGTGTGTGTGGGTAGCTTGCATTGTTGCTTCCTGTTATTGGTAAAAAGCTTATAGAGCTGGGGCTTTGGGATGTCCTCAGGATTGTAGAGAAGTATTTCTTCCCGGAAGAGGTGGAGAATCCATGCGGCAGCGTCCCAGAGCATGTAAAATCGGAGGAAGCGTTTGGAGCTGGCACTGAGAGATCCTGGGCACTTAGCAGTGTGAACGCCGAGATAAAGCAGGAAGTCATGTAGGGTCTGCTGCATTAGGGAAGACAGGCTGAGCCTGGAGGTTTCTGTCTGTCAGCTGTTCCTACATCTGTGCTCACTTGGCATGGAAGAAGAGCTTTCAGGAATATAAAGTGGCATAGTTAAATCTGAAATTCAAAACAGGGCTGTGCATTCCGAGGGGGCCTACGCCTCCGCTTTCCCCAACAGAGCCATCGGGTCAGACGTGCTTACATTTGACTCCCAAAAAGTAACCTTGTAATATAGTAGATGATGGTTGAGAGAGGCCAACAGATCCATCCACTCTGCTCGGTTCTTACTGTCCACACTGCCAAGGATGCATGCGGGCTGCCAGTTATAGAGTGTGACCGCCTGCAGGATATCGCTCCTTGCACACCCAGCACCCCTTCTTCCTCTCCTTTCCCATGTCCAACCACAAGGTCCCACCACCAATGCAAACCACCAGCATCATCACAAGCTGTTGCACGAAACCCTTCCTCGGTCTCCGTCGGCCAACGGCGCCCCGCCGCCACCACCACCACCAGTCTGCTTCACTGGCCCAGGCAACACGAGGAAGGCGTAGCCTACCGGACAGACCCGACTTCTTGAGCATCTGGGTTACCTCTAGGACTTGCAGTCTGCCAGACAGGATCCAGCTGTGTGAGTCAAGGCTCATCTGAATCTTAGCTTACCAGAGTGTATGCGATTTACTGGCCTGCGTTCTCAACGTTTGGCTTGCGGCGCAGAATTTTAAGGGTCGTTTTGAATGGTGCAAGAAGCTCTGATCATGTGGCCGGTGTTACAGCTCCCAAATTATGGAACCCTATTCCTAACGAGGCAAGGCTTTTTTCCCCGATGTTACAGAAATGGAGGATGGGGTTTTGTCAAGGTTCATTTCATCCCATTGTTTCCAGTAATTTATAGGATTTGGCTGCTGTTCTTAGGCAATTTTAGGAGTTTTCAGAGATTTCCTTGCAAGGTCTTTTACTTTGTAAGGACAATGCTATTTTCTTCTTTTTCTTCTATAGCGACATGAATGAGCATTTAATTAATGATGTTTCTTAATTAATGGGATTTGATGCCACTCCTTGTGACCTTGGGCAAGTCACTTCTCTTCCAGTACCTTGGGTGCAGACTTTGAGCCTTTAGGGGACAGGGAAATGCCTGCAGTGGCTGAAAGGCGGCATGGACCGTAAATTAAACAAACTTGTCTTCAATATATTGTAGTCATGGACTTGTCTGCACTTTTTTTTTTCTTCTGATGTTGCTTTCTATAGTTTGTGGTATTTTTAATTTTGTAAAGGTGGTGAATAAAAATAGTCATGACAATTCTTATTCTGTTAGCACATAGCAGAGGGAGCCGTGGTCCGTGCCCCCAGGCCAAGGACTAGGTGGGGGAAGGGGATAGAAAGAGGGGAAAACCCTGGATGTTTCTGAATGAACCTTGGGGCGCCGGTTCCGACTGAGCTGCGGAACCGAAAAGGAGCAGGAAGAAACTGCTGGGCCCCACAAACTTTCTTTCTGAGCTGGTAGCTTGGGGGTTATTCGCCTCGCTGAGAACGAAGGTCCAACTTGTAACTCGTTTGCCAGACCGGGAGCTTCTTTGTAAAATCCTAGGGCACGTTGTGCTTTTTGTCAGACGTGCTGCAGCTGGGGGAGGCTCTACGGGATACGCTGTCAGAATCCCTGCAGCGTGCACGGACCGAACATGATTTATTTTTGGCGTGGCCTCTCAGGCTATTTAAGCGCTGCACCGTTCTAATTAAGACTCATAAAAGTGTGTGGGTGCGCTCGGAGCGTGAAAATCTCTTAGCGCCGTCGCTGACCTCATGACTGACAGGAGCATAGGCTTGGCCAGCTCGTGAGTGGCAGGGTGAAGGGCCGGGCAGTCTCAGAGCTGGAACGAGCACTTGTTTCTCTAAGCAGTGCTGTTGCTCACTTGACTCCTTTTGATGTGACAGGATCATCTCTTTTGGTAGTTTGCCCTTCTCAGCGTGTCTCGCATTTCATCTTGACAATACATCATTGGAGCTGTTGGTAAAAAGGAAGAGAATGTCGCCCCCTCTCAGTCCCTAAGGTCTTGTTGTGACCACTTTAAAATGTATTTTCCTCAATTCATTGAGAGTCCAAATCAGCACCCGCCTACGGAAATGGCTTTTAACTTCTAGGAGCTGCGTAGAACTGACTGCGCCGGTAAAGGTTGCGTGGGTCTATCCGAAGCCTGCTGCCGAGGGATGTCTTTTTGCAACGAGATGAAGGGACATGGCAGTAACGCCCAAACCAGATTATCCCAGTATACACGTACACACATGCGCAGAAAGTTACAGCCCTCTCCTGAGCATAAATGCTTTCCCTTCCCTGACACCACCTCTGGAACCCCTCTTGCTAGTGTGGGTAAAAGGCACAAAATGGGGTTTCATGTGTGTTTTTCGAAATGGGGTTTTGCGCACGTAAGTCACTTTGAAAATCGATCTCTAAAAGTATAAATACAGCATATGCAAGTGAATGAGTTTGGAAAAAAGGGTAATAAAAATGTGAGAACTTTATAGAAAAAATTCTCTTCTTTCTGCCTTCCATCCCCCCATTTTCACAGCCCGTGCCCCAGATGACCTTACAAACCCTCACTGGACTGAGGCAGCTCCTCTTATGTGCACCCTCAGCAATGCATTTAGGTTGGCGGGAGCTTCCTTCCCTCCCTGAGCTTCAGTGCACCACCTTTCTGGCATACCCAGGTCAAACTGGCCTAATGAACAGATAATCCAAACCTAGAGTGGTATTGAAGAGAGGTATCAGAGGAAAGGTTTGCCTCTTTGCAGGTGACATGAAGATCTGCAACAGAGTGAACTCACCTGATAGAATGAGACGAGATCTAAGAAACCTTGAGGAATGGTCAAGTGCTTGACTGCTGGGCAGTTACTATGCAATACAAAAAAAGCACAGAATTGTGTATTTGGGGTGAAGAAATGCAAGGGACCAGTACACGATGGCGGGTGAGATATGAGATCTCAGGGTGATCATGTCTGAAGTCAAGTTAGTGACCCAAGCTAGGCAAGTGATCTTTTCTGCAGATCACTTAAGGTAAAGCCCTCTCCTTTTGGGGTGCCAGGAAACCAAGAGGTGATTTCCGCAGAAGTGGCAGTTGGTAGTGGTCACTCTCAATAGGATTCTCTGGTAGTAATGTCTGATACCCTGAGCATTTGTCTTGTATGTTGTCCACTGACCTTTTTACAGTCTAACTTAACTCCATTTTCTGAGCAGCTAGTTTCTTCTAAGGCTAACTTAAATAATATTATTATTCTTGGAAACTTTCTTACATGTCGATTTGGACCTCTTACCCTCAGGTTGTGCACTTTCTCTTGATATCTTGACCTCTCTTGGATGGTTTCAATTAGTTCATCGACCTACCCATCGACAGGGTCACATATTAGACCTGATTTTTGTTAATTCATTGCATGAACGTTGCTAGACTAGAATCTCTGATTTAGAAGTGCCTTGGTCAGACCATTATTTACTTAGTTTTGATTTACTCAATAATGCTGGCTGCTCAAGGCAGTTTTTAGTTAATACAATGTGAACAGGGGACATATTGAAAGTGAGGAATTTATGAAGCCACTTGAGGCTGAACTGGCTACTTTTCATCCTAGTAATGCTGACTCTGCTGTTGTATAATGGGATTCAATCATTATACAACCATTTAGCTGTTTTAAATTTTACCTAGGCATTTAACTAACTTTGGCAGATGTCAGTCACGAGAGATGCTAAACATTCTCTGCGCAGAAGTGAACATAAATGGAAAATATATCGAACAACTGAATCTCGGTCAGCCTTCAGATCGCAGTTAGATAAATACAGAATCAAGATTAATGAAGCCAAAAAAAGCCTACTTCTCAAAACAAATCCAGTATGTGGGATACAATTAAAAAAAAAAATGGTATTAACTCAAAATGACTTCCGAACAATTCTACAGGCACTAATTTTCTCCAGCACGGACTACTGCAATGCCCTTATGCTAGGACTACCTAATACGACATTAAGACCACTGCAAATACTTCAGAACACAGCAGCTAGAATACTAACCGGAAAAAGAAGGAGGGACCATATAACTGAAACCCTAGCAGAGTTACATTGGCTACCAATTGAACACAGAATTAAATACAAAACCCTATGTATCATTCACAAACTAATTTATGATGAGAAATCAGATTGGCTGAACACAGCATTACGGGTACACATTCCACACAGGAACCTCCGATCAGCAAATAAAGCACTCCTAACCATTCCATCAGTTAAAACAGCAAGACTGACCCAAGTGAGAGAAAGAGCCCTATCACTAGCAGGACCCATAATCTGGAACACAATGCCTCCAGAGATCAGACTACAAAGTGATCTCAAGGCATTCAAGAAAAGTTTAAAAACTTGGCTTTTTAAACAAGCATTTTACAAAGAGACGAGAGAATAGAGAGAAATTAGTCAGGAAAAGATAGAAAGGCACCGACACACATAACTTAGAACTTTACAGTAGATTAGTCTATGAACTCTCTACACCACAATAAGCACAACTATAATACTATGTATGATAAAACTACCCGTGTTAAGTACCTTGGTACAATTGGTCATGAACTACTTCACTAAATAACTGTCTAATGATATATTGTAACCGAATCTTTGACGGTACCTGTTAGAATGTACTATAGTAACTTTTACCTACATTAAATATGTGCCTACATGTAAACCGTTGCGATGGTATTTAACGTAGCAACGGTATAGAAAAGTTTTTAAATAAATAAAAAAATAAACAAAGAAATTTACGAGTACCCCTGTCAAGGGTTCATCGGATGGGTTGATGAGAGAATGGGTTCATCAGATTCTCTAGGTTGTGATTTTTTTTTTTCACCTCTTAAATAACTAATGGTTAATGTTTTCATATCAGTGCCTACTTGGTGCAGAAATTCAACTCAGGTGCCTCACACATGGGCCTTGTTTGAAAGTGTCTCAGCTACAGAAACATCTCAGGCCATATTGAAGCTTAATTTCTCATATTCCTCCTTGAATATCTGTGATGTTTCAATTCTGAAAGTGTTTAGGGATATTATTGCTCCATCATTTGCATTGATCATAAATACATCTCTAGCTCAAAGTGTCATCCCTGCCTCTCTTAAAAGAGCCTTGGTCAGGCCACTGTTAAAAAAGCAAGGTCTTGACACTTCCAATCCTGCCAATTTTAGCCCTATTTCTTCTTTGCCTTTTTTGGCTAAATTGTTAGAACGATCTTACGACAATTGACCAGTTTCATTGAAGAGAAATATTAGACCCTCATTATTTGGTTTCAGAAAATCTATGAGTACAGTTCTTATGGTATTTTTTGTTGGACACTTTCAGAAGATGCCTGGATGGTAGCAACAGTTATATTCTTGTTTTGTTGGACATCACTTCAGCCTTCTACACTAGATCACAGCATATTGCTACATTGCGTAATAGAATGTGATATTTCTGGGGTTGTATTGGCATGGTTTGAATCTTACCTGTCCGAGTGCTCTCAACAAATCAGGATGGGTGCTAATCAATCAAAGTGATTGTGTGTGAATACTGATAATCCCCCAAGGGTCAGCCTTGTCATCTTTGTAGTTCAATGTTTATCTAAGCTGGCCTTTGCGAGGGGTATAAAATCTATGTTGATGTCATATAGATTTTTATTTGTGTCCCGTCCACTGGCCTGACTGTGTCAAGCTTCTCCAAATCTGCTTGTCTGTGGTCAAATAATGGCTGTTCTGTAACAAATTGGCCTTACATATGGCAAAAACAGAGTTCATTCTTATTCAGAAATTACATGGTAAACCTCAGCTATCTGCGATGACCATTGACATGATATTTCTCATCCGTTCCTGTGTCAGAAGCCTTGAAGTCTGTGTAAACTAAATCCTGTCTTTTTGCTGTGGATCTGGATTTTACAAACTGCAAGTTCTGTGTGAGTAGGGATCTTTGTTTTCAGTTTTTGTTTTATTTTGTCTGGGAGCCCAGGCATTAGCAATTAAGACATTTTCATAATGATAAAGTATCCCACATCGCGGGAAGCAAAAACATTCCAGTTGATTTTTTTTCAGTAGGAACAAGCTAGATCCCAGGGAATGGGAGCTCAACCAGGAAGCTTTCTGCCTGATAGTAGAGTGATGGGGATGGGAGGTCCTCCGTTCATGGACATAATGGTAATCTAAAGCCAACAGGTTTTTCAGCTGGCAGAAGAAAGTGAGCTGCTGCGGGATATATGCCTTGATCATGCCTTGGCCAAAGGACAAGCTCTTGTATGTCGTCCTGCCCTGACCCATTTTAGGAAGGATGCTAAAGAGGGTAGAGGATCCACCATGAACAATAATCCTCATGGCTCCAGATTGGCCAAAAAGGCTCTGGTATGCAGACCTAATAAGGCTACTATCCGAGGCTCTAATTCCTCTTCCCAGAGCATGCAGATCGCTGTTGCAGTGCTGGTGGAATATCTGGCTCCATTTTGTCGTGCAGCCTGGCCTTTGAAAGGGCCCGACTGCGCAGGAAGGATACTGCCCGCTAATTATCACAATCATGTTAAGGACACAGAAGAATTAGACCTCTTTGGCCTACATTTGGGTTTGGCGCCTTTTCAAGAATTTTTGCTAAGGGATCACAGTCTCCCCCTGGAGACCTCTTGTGCATTTTAAACTTGATAAGGTTTCTAATATAGGTTGCGGCCATTTCTTGCTCCCAGTTGCCGTGCATTTGGACATGATTCACTTCCTACGGAGAATGAAGCATATTTACCCTTCCCCCTTTAGATCTGTAGTCCCACAATGGGACCTTAATCTTGTCCTTAGCACCTAGTGGGCCCACCTTTTAAACCAGCTTTAAATACAGCTTTCCTAACCCTTTTAACATCTCTCTCAGATACCATACTGAGAGGCCTTGACAATAGCAACTCTTATCTTCTAATTTTATTAGATATTTTGGCGGCTTTTGATACCATTAACCACGAGTCCATGATCTGTAGACTTAAAGAAATTGGCCTTCAAAATACCACTCTTGCTTGGTTTAAATCTTACCTATCCAATAGATCATTTAGGGTAAAATCATGTTATACTATTAAAAAGGCTAGAAGAAATAGGACTACAAAACAAAACAATTGCCTGGTTCAGATCTTATCTAAGCAATAGATTTTTTCAAGTACAGATAAAAAACGCAATGTTGGAAAATTGAGCTAAAAACGGGAGTACCCCAGGGATCAGCACTCTCCGCGACACTTTTTAACATTTACCTGCTACCCCTATGCCACCTCTTGGCAGCCTGGGTATCGTACATTACATATACACTGATGACATTCAACTAATTTTGCCCATAGATGATACAATTGAATAAACATTAAACCTAGCAATGATGTACCTAGACATAATTAAACAACTACTAAATCAAATGGAGCTAGTTATTAACATCAAAAACACTGAGAGGTAGATCTTAAAAAGATACGCGATCGCGTACTTTTGTTCGCGCACCAGGCGCAAACAAAAGTACGCTGGATTTTATAAGATACACGCGTATCTTACAAAATCCGGGATCGGCGCATGCAAGGCTGCTGATTTTGGGCAGCCTGTGCGCGCCGAGCCACGCAGCCTGCCTCCGTTCCCTCCGAGGCTGCTTCGAAATTGGAGCGGCCTCGGAGGGAACTTTATTTCGCCCTCCCCTCACCTTCCCCTACCTAACCCCCCCCCCCCCCCCGGCCCTTTCTAAACCCCCCCCTACCTTTATCCATGGATTTACGCCTGCCAGAGGCAGACGTAAATCCACGCGCACCAACGGGCTGCTGGCGCGCCAAGACCCGACCCGGGGGCTGTTCCGGAGGGTGCGGCCATGCCCCGGAACGCCCCCGGGCCCGCCTCCCAAACGCCGCGTCACGCCCCCGAAACGCCGTGTCATTTGGCGACGCCCCCAACACGCCCCCTTAAAAAAGCCCCGGGACTTACGCGTGTCGGCGGCCTATGCAAAATAGGCGTGCCGGCGCGCGTAAATCCGGCCAGATTTATGCGAGCAGGGCATTTAAAATCCGCCCCTGAATTTTTACATTTAGAACGAAAAAACATTGAGATGATTCAAAATCCAATCATACTTAAAAATAATCAGAAAGTGGAATTAGCCGAGAAAACTCGAAACCTCGGTGTAATAATTGACACGGAACTCAGCCTTAAACCACACATATCACTAAAAGTAAAAGAAGGCTACGCCAAACTTATGGTCCTCAGGAGGCTAAAACCCTTACTAACTCAAACACACTTTTGAACAGTGCTACAGGCACTAATATTTGCAAGCACAGACTACTGCAACACACAATTTCTGGGATTACCATATTCAACTATAAGACCACTCCAAATTTTACAAAACGCTGCTGCAAGAATACTTACTGGTAAAAGTAAAAGAGATCACATCACTCAAACACTTGCTGAACTACACTGGCTACCTATAGAACATAGGGTACAATACAAAACACTTTGCACAATACACAAATTAATTAATGAAGAAAAAGCTGAGTGGCTGAACACAGCGCTACGTTTACATGTCCCACAGAGAAATCTTAGATCAGCCAATAAAGCCCTCCTAACCGTTGCTTTGGTCAGGTCAGCAAGACTGACCCAAGTTAGAGAGCGGGCACTATCCTTAGCAGGACCAATATTATGGAACACCATGCCCCTGGAAATCAGATTACAGAGAAATTTAAAACTTTTCAAAAAAAGTTTAAAAACCTGGCTTTTCAAACAAGCGTTTTACAATGGGAACGGAGAATAGGAAAATGACTAAACAGGCAGCAGAACATCAACACACAGCACGCAGTCATCTATGTGTGTATTTTATTATTTATTTATTTATTTTATTTAAAGGTTTTTCTATACCGAGGTATGGCTAAGTGCCTTCACCCCGGTTTACATGTACAACAACCAAATACATTTGACAGTAGAAAATTTAACATTTAACCATTTAACGTTGGGCAGTAGCTGAGTCAGATTAAAAAAAAAAAACTTGTTGCAATAACTCATAGCATTTTGAACAGGGTCTGTCAGATTGGTCAATGAGGTAAAAAGGAAAGTAATTTTGTAAAAAAGCACGAATTATCGCAAAAGTCTTGTTTAAAGTGACAGGAGTCATAGTTTAAGGGGTAAAATTATTAACCAGGGGAGGTAAAGGTAAGTCTCAGAGGTACATATATTTGATACATTCAAAGTGATCAGTGACATGATCTGTGAACTTAACCGATACCGTCTTATTTCTATCTAACTACTAATACTAGATAAAAGACAGTATAAAGTACTATACATATATAATTAATCTATTACTCATATAAATGGACAAGATCCATGACACTTATCAAGTAGCTTTTATTTTTGAAACTATGTAACCGGAACCTTATTGGCACTTTGTTAGAAAGTATTACCCAATCTGAACATTACTATATGTGCCTATCTGTAAACCGTTGTGATGGTGTATGACTAAACGACGGTATAGAAAGATTTTAAATAACATAAATAAAAATAGGCACAGTAGAATCAGGAAAGATTATGCTAACATCAGGAGTACCTCAGAGATCTTCCCTTTCTCCTACCTTGTTTAATATTTACATGGCCCCACTATGCAGGCTTTTAGCTGGTTTAGGATTAGTTCACTATATATTCGCCGATGATGTTCAGATCCTCCTACCAATTACAAATTCGCTACATAACACACTGAAACTCTGGGAAATCTATTCCATCTCTATTAAACAACTTCTTACTCACATGTCATTATCCCTAAATGACTCAAAAACCGAGATCCATTACAACTGCAATAAAATGACCGAAAAAATTGCATTAGACATCAGTTCAAACCTGCCCTCTTCTAACATCAAGCAGGAAGCTAGGGATCTTGGTGTTATATTCGATAGCGAACTTAATTTAAAGGCCTATATAAATCCATAGTAAAAGATGGCTTTTATAAATTGCAGATTTTAAAGAAACTGAAACCTTTACTACATCATAATGATGTTTGTATAGTTCTCCAAGCCTTGCTTTTGACTAAACTGGATTATTGCAATGCCCTTTTTTTGGGCCTTCCGGCATCATCTATTCACCCGCTGCAGTTGCTGCAGAATGCGGCCGCGCGCCTGTTGACAAATGTCAAGAAGTTTGATCATATTACTCCCATTTTGAAGGAGTTACATTGGCTCCCTATACAGGCCAGAATCCAGTATAAATGTTTGTCTCTTATTCATAAAACCATTTATGGTGACAATACAGAATGGTTGAATGCATCCCTCCATATCCACACTCCCTCTTGTACTCTGAGGTCTTTAGGCAAGGCACTACTCACAGTTCCAGCACCGAAATTAGCACACCTAAATGCAGTCAGGGAAAGGGCACTTTCGTTGGCCAGGCCAAAACTCTGGAATTCTCTCCCATCCAATATACGATTAGAGGTTAGCATACAGGCATTTAAGAAACAGGTAAAAACATGGCTGTTTGAGCAAGTTTTCATTAAGACAGATTAATACCTTCAGCAACTCTCCCTAGGAATTTGTAGCTCTAGACAAAAATACCTAGTATTTTTTAATTTTTAGTTTTATATGATTTTATTAAATTTTAAATTGTATGTTATTATTTTGTAACTTATAGTTAAGTATGTTATTAGGAGATATAAATCTATAGGCCTTTATGGGGTTTGAATTTAATTTAATTATGTTCCAATTTTAATTTAATTTAAATTTTATTTTATTATGAGTTTTTGGGATTTTATTTTATTTATTTAAATTATTTTACTATACCGATACTCAAGACGCGGTCTTATCATACCGGTTTACAATAGAACAGGGGAAACCAATTAACAACTATATAGAAGGTAAAAGTTACATCAAACAGGGAGCGAAAAACATGGGAGCAGGAGGACAGGAAAGATATTTTAAAACGATAACAACTGAAGAGTGGTACAATGGTCATTGAAAACAATGAAAAACAAAAGAAAGCGATACATACTCAGCTAGATTAAGCTCGGCTGTAGGTTAATCTTAGGCAATTATTCACAATTATTCATAAATCTTGTGGACGGGGGAAATATGGAGAGGTAAGCAGGGGGGGAGGTGGCAGGGCAGGGACGGGGGGGTTAGGGAGGCGGTCAGGGTGAGAGTCAATGTGTTTGATAAAAGGTTCCTTCAACGGTAAGCTTGAGTGAACAGCCAGGTTTTCAGTTTCTTTCTGAAGGAGAGATGGCATTGTTCCTGGCGTATATCTGGGGGAAGCGAATTCCAATGGAGTGGACCCGCAGTCGAAAGTGCTCGCTTATGAATGGAGTTGTGGACCGAGGATTTGTTAGGGGGGGCCTTGAGAGAACCTTTGTAGGCGGATCTGATCGGCCTTACGGAAGTATGTAGTTCGAGAGGGATGGTGAGTTGGAGAGTGGATTGCTGGTATACAGATTTGTGGATGATAGTGAGAGTCTTGAATAGTATTCTATATTGGATGGGAAGCCAATGAAGGATTTTTAGAATAGGTGTGATGTGGTCCTTACGACGTGTGTTTGTAAGGATCCTGGCCGCTGCGTTTTGCAGCATCTGTAGAGGTTTACTAGAAGAGGCGGGAAGACCGATTAGTAGAGCGTTGCAATAGTCGATCTTTGAAAACAGTATGGCTTGCAGCACTGAACGGAAATCCTGGAAGTGTAAGAGCGGTCTTAGCTTCTTCAGGACATGTAGCTTAAAGAAGCATTCTTTAGTTGTAGCGTTAATGAACTTTTTGAAATTCATTCTAGAGTCAAGGGTGGCCCCAAGGTCTCTAACCTGGCTAGCTAGCAGAATAATAGTATTATTGGCGAAGGGGTTGTCATTGTTAGGGGAGATAATCAGGAGTTCCGTTTTGGAGGTATTAAGGACCAGGTTGAGACTCAAGAGCAGAAGGTTGATGGCGTGTAGGCAGCTGTTCCAGTAATTTAGAGTAGAGGAGATGGGGTCTGAGATGGGGATTATGATTTGCACATCGTCCGCGTAAATAAAATGGGTAAGGTTGAGACTGTTTAGTAGCTGGCATAGAGGGAGTAGATATATATTGAACAGGGTAGGGGAAAGTGAAGAACCCTGTGGTACTCCTTGTTTTGAAGGTATGGGGTGGGATTCTTTGTCATTAATTTTAACTTTGTAGTGCCTGTTGTTCATAAAGTATTAATGGCTTGTCCAACTTTTATGTAAACCGACGGGAAGTGTATACTATATGTTCGGTATATAAAAATGCCCAAATAAATAAATAATAGCAACTGCCTAAGCTATAACTCCCTTATAGCCAGGGATGATGCCTCAAGAAAAAGGTGTGTCCTGTGTTTCCATCAGCTGAGGGATGGGAAATCCCATTGGTAATGAGTGGTCCAGCAGGACTCAAGGAAAGGAAATTAATAGGTAACATTGAATGTCTCCTTATTCAGAACTCCCAAGACAGAGCTGAAATTTCAGAATTTTTAAAAGAACTCATAATTAAATAGCCCTGAGGAGAAAGACTCAGGAGTGATGACAACAGAAAATATTTCTTCATAGAAAAGGGTGGTGGATACATGGAGTGGCCTCCCAGCTGAGAGTGCAAGCAAAAACAGTGACGTAATTCAAGAAAGCCTGGGATGAGCACAGAGGATCCCTGGATGTAAAGAAGTGAGGGAAAAGCCAGCATCACCTGGGGTCTAGGGCACAGCACCTAGAATGAAATTGAGTAGCCTGGAAGGACCTTACATTTCTTATCTGCTGTCTTACTCTCTGTTTCCCAGTTTATATATTTGTCGCTGTGTGCCATTGTAATGGGACTTTCTTTTACAGGTTTTGCTGTTTTTATACCGTTGGGTTTTCACAGGTAATTTCTTATTTTTGGGAGGCAAGGGTTTGGTGTTTCTGGATATTAAAAAGTAAAATAGGGCATGTCTAGAGAAAAAAATACAGCCAGGTCGCATATCCTTGCTGCTAAAATTGTTCCTCCAAGGTCGAATATCAGGTATGCAGAGAGACTTGGGAGGCACAGGAGGATGGGGGGAGGGGGCGGGCCAAGACAGACAGAAAGCCAAGAGGTTTTTTGAAGGATGTATATCCTTGCCTTTTACAGATTTAATCCAGAAATCTGTCACTGCAAGGAGGTGTTATGAAGTGTTGAAAATGACCCCACGCTGCAGTTAGTTGGCGATGGCAATTTTAACTCAAGGATTTAATAAGCCGTACTCTTAAATTTGATCTGGCTCTTCATCTTGGTGTTACAGTGCTGAGCACTAGACGGGCTGATTTTTCACTGTCAGGTTTCTGCCTCTTGATCATATTTCTACCAACTTAGCTGGTACTGAGTGAAGAGTGGATATAGCAGCAAAACAGAAACGTACAGCTCTTAAGGATTTCTGAAGAAATAAAGATTGACTTGCTAAAGTGTAGTCCTAGCAGATTTATACTTCTTGTTTTGTTTTTTAATGAAGGGAAGTGAATTGGTGTCGTTAGTATTGCTTTGTATTAAGCATTTCTTTCATTTATCACTTGACAGTGTAGATGGTTTCTCTGGCCAAGACTAAACATATTTTTTCTGATGAAGGCAGGCACAGAATTCGCATGAACCTTCCAGAGCTTTCTAGAAAGGCAAAAGCCTTTTACTTACCATGTATACTGGCTTTCATGCTGCAATAGACATATTGCTCCCTTTGTTGGATGCATTTTTTCTTTCTGTGGCCACATACATCTGCAGCAGTGCTGGCCTTTGGGTAGGGCAAGCTGGACAGTCGGGCCGAAGTCCTGTGATATGAAATGTGCCATAGATGCTGCCAGCATCACCCTTTGCCAGCGCAGTCCCGTGACTAAAGGGAATGAAAAAGTTACACCCTGATTTTCATTTGCTGTCTGCCTTGGGCCCAGCACAGGTGAAGAACTGCCGTGCCAATGGCCTGAAGATGATGCATCATGGTGTGCTCAGGCAGCTTCTTGCTTGCAGGAGCAGAGTAGTAGAGACTACAGGGCAGAGCTGCATACAGAGTGCAGGAGAAGAGATGAGGGCATTTTACTCTGCTACCTGTGACCAATAGATAGACAGAGCAGTACTTTCAGTGCTAGCCTGCTACCAGTTTGGCTGTGGAGGTGTGATAAAGCCCGGAGCTGTGGATAACGTAGGGATAGGGAAGAGAGAGAGAAACACTGGGAAGTTCAGGATGGGTGATAGAGAGAAATGAATGTTGGTCGGGGAAGTTTAAGGAGAGGGGAGAGAGAAATCAGACATGCAGGACAGGGAATGGGCTTGGTGCATCAGCAATAGCGTCCATGGTCCACAGTGGTGTACAGGCACCTCCAACTTTAAAACAGAGTATGCCGTGCACCACCAGCTTGGGAAGCTATTGCGTCTTCTCTGACTCTCTCCCCAGAACAGAAGTGCTGCTGTCCACCACTGCTGTTCCCTGTAAGCTGCACGTGTGCACAACTTTTCCGCAGGTTCGCACAACTCCCTCCCCCCCCCCCCCCCTGGGCAGGAAGCCTGGTGGTGCCGTAGTACAGCCTATCCCACCACGGCTCAAAGTGAAGAGGAGGCTGGCGGAGCCATGGTGGAGCCCATCCCACCACGGCCTGAAGTGAAGAGGCCATGTGTGTGTGTGGATGTCTGTGTGAGAACTTGTGTGTCTGTGTGAGAGCCTGAGGGGGTGTGTCTGTACGAGAGCCTGTATGTGTGAGAGCCTGTGTGCATGTATGTCTGTGAGAGAGGTTGTGTGTGTGTGCACGTGCCTGTGAGAGCCTGTGTGTTTGAGAGCCTGTGTGTGAGGAAGAGAGGCTGTGTGTTTGAGAGAGGGAGGGAGTGTATGTGAAAGCATTGGCATGTATATGAGAAAGGAAGTGTCTGAAAGAATAAATGCGTTAGTATGTGTGTGTGTGAGTGAGAAAGAGAGTGAAGAGAGTTTATGTGGCCCTACCTCCCCATAAGCACGATAACCTCAGGGTGACTGGAAATCAAAAGATTCAAGTACGGAGCAGGAGATTTTTTAAAATTCTTATTAGTTTTAATTATTGATGTTTCTTTTGTTTTTAAACATATATATATATTTTTTTTAATATTAGAACATTATTTAAATATTGGATGTTTTATTCATCAGTAGTTTTGAAATATTTTATTGGTGTTTGGGAAATAGAACAAATTTATGCAAGTTTTTTTAAATTACTGGATGTTCATTAGCTGTTTTGACATTTAATCTTTTTATTAGCATGGTTTTAATATTATGAGTGATGTTTTATATCTCCAATTTTATTGTTTGATGTTTTGAGAGGAATGATGATGTTTCTGTTTTTCCATTGTTTCACTGCATAACACAGTTGGGCTTGTGGTTTCTAATTCAGTTTTTGTTGGCACATTTCTATTCGGTATTAGGTGAGGATCTGTCTGTATTTTAAAGGTCCAGTTCTTGTGTAACTTTAATTCTTGTTATGAAAATGATGGTACTTATCCCTGGCTTTTATGGCATTATCATTATCTCGTCTTCATTTTTATTTTAAACCAAAGTTTGCTCTTTATTAATTTCACTTGCATGCAGAAAGCGGTTTTGAGTGTTGCAGAAAATATTTTTTCATTCACGTATTTTATTGTAACTGCTGTAGTAGATTAGGTGATTATTATAAGGGATGGATTTAGCTAATGTTCCCTCTAAGGATTGGGTTGCTATGAGCATACATTTCATAGGCCTGTTGCATCAAAGAAAGTAGTGTTCACAGGGTAATGTAGGAGGCTGTACTGTGTTCTAGGGCCCTTGGCAGCAGCACATTTTCCGGTGCACAACCAATTTCAGCAATCACCTACGCCCCTGGCTGGATGGGATAGAGAAAGTAAGGGTGGCAGGTGCAAGGGATGCTGAGCTGGTGGACTTTATTAGTGGGTGGGAGAGAAAGGGATGCTGTCCAGGGGGTTGGAAGAGAGAAAATGGGTATTCTGGGAAGGAGACTTTGATAGGGGGAGAGAAATGGATGCTGGGTAGGAATGTTCCCTCTAAATTTTTCTGGGATGTGTGTGAATGTATCCTAGAGTTGGTCACACAATTTTTTTCACATGAGCATAAATGGGGTGTGGCATCTCTTCTTCGCCCCCTCTGCCAGAATCCTCTCCCATGCCGTCTTCTCCCTGTCCTGGCATCTGTCCACTGATTCGTTCCCCCAGCATTTGACTTCTTCCCCTCCTTCCCCAGCAGCCTCTTACCTTTCCTCCCCAGCATCATACTCCATCCCTTATCCCAGTATCCTCTCCCTGGTCGGCAGCTGAGATATATTCTTGGCAATATGGACTGGAATAATTGGGCTCACTGGTTGGGCTAATTGGTCTTTTTCTGCCCTACTTGTTGACAGAGAAAAAGCAAGGTGTTTACTGTAACTGGGTTATCCATAGACAGCAGGATGAATTAGCCATGGTGTATATCTGCAGAGCGAGAGACTGCTTTAGCAGACATAATATGTATGCACAGAACTGCAGCTGTGGTGCCCATGAGTCATATCAGAAAAAGAAACATTGCCGGCGGGGAGATCTGAAAACTAGACAGAAGGGACACATGACAACAGAGACTCATGATGCCGAAACCACTGGCACCCAACGTGGGGCAGAAACTCAGGAAGAAGGGAGGTAACAATAGTATAAATACTCCCAGAACCCGAATCAGTCATGCGCCTGTTATTCCCTACCCCAGTGGTTCTCAACCGGTGTGTCGTGACACACCAGTGTGTCGCCACAATTCCCGTTCCCCCGCTGACCCAGCTGCTCCCCCTCCCGAGCAAAATAAGTCCTCCGCCCAGGCTTAAAATGCTGATAGCCCGGGCAGAATGCGGCAGGATAGCTGGCGTCAGCGGCACCAGAATGCTCTCTTCTTCCCGTCCCCCCACCCCGCGGCCCCGGAAGAGAAAGTGGTGAGCAGCGTGTGTGTGTGCGCGGGAAGAAGAGACCATGCTAATGCAGGCAACGTTGGCTCGAAGAAAAGAAGAGAGACGCAGCCTGAGGATTGAGCTGCGCGGCTTGGAGCAAAATAAAGAATGTAGTCAACCCCTGTGGCCGATGGGACTCCTTTCTCCATGAGGGCTGAAAATGAAGTAGGTTGCTGCTGCCTTTAGGGTTAGAAGTGGAGGAGGCTGCTGCTAGTTCGGGGGAGGGGGGAAGAGTGAGTGAATGAGCAAGCATGTGTGTTTGAGATCCTGTGTGTGTGTGAGAGAGCATGTATGTGAATGATTGAGAGCCTGTACATGTGAAAGAGTATGTGTGTGAGAGCTGGTTTAAGTGAGGGAGTATGTGATTGAAAGCATGTGTGAAAGTGAGAGAAAAACAGCATGTGTGTCTGTATGTGATTGAGAACTGGTTTAGGGTGAGAGAGCATGTGAGTAAATGAGAGAGAGAGAGAGCATATTTGTAAGCATGTGAATGAGAGTCTGTGTGTGAGAGAAAAAGACAGCATGTATGTGTGCGATTGAAAGCCTGTGTGTGTGTGTAAGCCTGAAAAGATAGACAGCAAGGGTGTAAATGTGTAATTAAGAGCCTATATAAGTGAGAGAGAAAAAGCATGTGTATATGTGAGTGATTGAGAGCCAGTGTGTGAGAGCAAGAGCGAGGAGAAAGTTGCAAGCAAACCATCCCTCCTCCTGCTAATTCAAAACAATCTCAGGGCACCTGGATATCAAATGTTCCCAGGTATGCAGAGCAAAAAATTGTTTGTATCATTATTTTTCATTACTGGGTCTTTGTGTCTGCTATTTTGAAATATTTTATTGGTATCTAGAAATTTTTTATATGAGTTTTTAATTATTGGATATTCCATTCATCTGCTGTTTTGAAATAATCTGTTCTTTTTGTTAGTACAGTTTTACTGCTACTGATTTTATATTTCTTGATTTGTTTTATAAGGATGGGTGGTTTCTTTTTTCCTTTGTTACACTGCATACAGAGACTCTGGCTTGTTGCACTTTCCAATTCATTTTTTTCTTCATGCTTCTAGTTATGCGTTTTGGTCTCTTTATTCTTTGTTAGGTGAGGGTCAGCACATGTGATTCGGGTGAGGTTTTCTGCTGGTGTGTAGTTTCTGTGTAGGGCTCTATAGCAGCCTGACTTGGTCCATTTTCCTAATAGGAGGTGTATTGGTGTCTTAAGGCCTGGTGTAATATTTCAGTGTTGCCTTTTCTTAGGTAAGGTGGTTACTGTTTAAGTGCTGGAAATTGGTGCTGTTTTGGTGTGGGATGTTTACCGTTTATGCAATTTCTGTTCAGACAGAATAGGTATCTTTTTCTTGTGTCATTGTTAACAATAAAAATAATACCGGACCTTTACTTTTTATTTCCGCCGTGAATTGTAATGAGCAGTGTGTGTCACATGTGAGCTTGGTCTGTCAGGTGTGTCACGATGGGAAAAAGGTTGAGAACCACTGCCCTACCTTGTCACTGCTTGTACTGTTTTTGAACATTTAACATCAGCCAACTAGTCTTCTTACCTTTCTACCCTGTCCAACTCTATTTTACCTTTTAAATGTGCAGCTATATACATTTTTAATCCCTTTAGGTCCACTTTTTATCTATTTCCTGAAGTTTCTTGGGTTAATTCCTCTGTCATTCAAGATAGGGAGTGTTTTATTGGTGGAAAATGGCAAAGGTATATGTATGCTTTAATGTATCGATGTTTTTTTACAGAGATGCTCTGACTACAATGCTAATGATAGACGCTTTAATGCAAACACATATATTGCTTTGTCTCACCTTAACTTTCCAGTAGTCCCTTACTTTGCCCCCCTTTGTGGTGTTATACGCCCCACCAATGCCAATTCTGCCAAATTTGGTGCCCGTTTTACTAATTTTATCATTAATTGGTCTACAGTTATATCCTGTATTATTCCAGCTGTTACTCATAGGCCTTGCAGACAAGGTGCTTATGATATTCCTCTTATGTTACCATTTCTCCTATTGATGAAGGAAATGTCTGACCCAAGTTCGACTGAAACTTATTGGTCTAATCCTACTTATACGCATCAGGGACTCCCCGAATGTACATCTTCTCCTTGGGTCCCTGTTGCCCCCTTATTTATGGCTCAGATATATGACCATAAACGTTACAGGCATCGCCCGCTTTAAGAGGGCCACAAATGAAGATGCTGTTAAAATGGGGGATCCATTAACCTCAACTGAACAAGATGGCCTTATCGCTGCTTCTGCTCTAATCTATGGGGCTGGTCACAGCACTGCTCGCCTTGCTACTAGCGTTTTGCACTTTCAAGCTATTGTTGAAATCTTTAAAAAAATATTACTACTGCTACCCAAATTAGAGAAATTACTGAAACCCTACGGGACCACCGCTTAGCATTAGATTTGTTATTAGTGGCACAAGGAGGCTTGTGTCACACTTTAACTACAAAATTTGGCTGTCAGGGTTGTGTTGAAATGACTGATAGAACCCCTATTATTTTTAATCTTACTAAGCATTTACATGAAAATTATAATTTACCCTCTGCTTGGTTAGCTGAACCCGAGTAGCGTAAGCCCCTTCCTATCACTTTGGGAACAAATACAAGGTTGGGGTACAAATATTCTCATATATCTTGCCATGTAGCTTGGTGGCTGTATCGTATTAGTTTTAATCAGTCAGGCCGATACAGTAAGGATGCGTTAGAATGCGGTAGTGCCGGGCACACCCTAACAGGTTAAAGACGCGGCAAAATAGGTTAGAAAGGAGATAATCGGAGCGCACGTTACAGTATCGGAGGGCATAGCTAATCCGTTCATTAACATATCATATACATGCCGCGTGCGGAAAGGGTTACGCGTCGGTTTCAAGAAGCGCTAAGGACGCGTGAAACCGGATACTGTATCGCGGGATCGCCTTACACGTCCCAATTGTGCGCCCACAGCGGGTTAGAAACAGGGAATCTGCGGCCGCTCTTTACTGTATCGGCCTGTGAATGTATTAAAAGTGCTTTAAAGCAGGTGATTACCAGCCTTTTACCAGTAACTTTGCCAGTTGTTGTGCCCCCTAATTTGAGTACTCCAGTTTTATCATGGTTTAGAGATGAAGTGATTGCCTGTATCTGCCATCATATTCTTCTTCTCTCAGCCAACCAGTTTAAGTATTCCTTCTCTTGAGGTTTTCGGAAGACAAGTAGCTAAACTGGGATTCTAATTTAAATTGGGGTGGTGATAGCATTGTGTATCTTTCCTACTGTCCTTTGGATGCCCATAAGGTTCTCTCTCTCAACATCTCGATGATCTGATCTTTCTTATGTCGCCCACCTCCGCCACATGTTTATGACCCTTGCTGTCCTCTGGGCAAGGGTCAAGAGGGAAATGTATATCTGCAGAGCAAGAGGCAGCTCTAGCAGACATAATGTGTATGCACAGAACTGGAGCTGTGGTGCCCATGAGTCATGTCAGAAAAAGGAACATTGGCTAGTTGACTACCTAGCTAAAGCTAAGCTTTAAAGTGGACTGAGGAGCTCATGAGGCAGCACAGTACACGTTCAGGAACTCCCATGCATATTCAGTTGTAAAACTTTACTGAGCTAGATGGATGGGTCTGTTCAGCCCTGTTGGATGATGTCAACCTCATATGTTATGGCTAATTCATCCTTCCGTTTACAGAAAGCAAATTTGCTGTGGAGCAAGCTTTTACTTCTTGTTTTTACTCATTCATTACACAAACCCCTTCGCTCGCTCCCCCATCTTCCCCCCCAAAATGCAGTAATCCCCGCTCCTCACTTTTCTCCCCTATCCTGGCTGGCAGGAGAAGAGCAGAATAACACATCTCCCTCCTGCTGTCTGTTCTAGGCCGCTGTTCAAAGCTTGGCTACAGTGGAATATTGCGTTGCTCTGCTCTTGTGCAGGCCTGAGTGGTGGATAGGTAGTGGATCAGCAGGGGGTAGAAAGGTGGATAGAAAAGTGCACTGGAAGGGGGGGGGGGGAATGCATCCCCACTCACCAACTGCAACCAATCTTTACCAGATCTGCCCTTGCTCTACTGCCTCCCTTGCCTTTGGGCCTTCAGCTCTTCACCCAAACACTGCTGTTTATACAGTTCCACATGGCTCTCAGTGAATTGGAGCTGTATGATGCCCATTCTACCAGACAAATACAAAAAAGGGAAGAGTCGTGCCGATTTCCAGAGGAGAAAAAAGGACTGATCATGCAACCTCATAATCACCTTTCAAAGATATTAAATATCTACAACCAAACAATTGGCTTGCTGGCACTGTCTAATGCATTGTTTCTGAAATGAGGCTGGCAACGGCCTTTTGCACAGCCACAATTCCTTCCACTGGCAGAACCTCCCCGGTGTCCCGGCTCTCTGCCCAGTCACTACCACTTTACAGCGCCACATGGCTCTCAGTGAATTAGAGCTGCGAGGTGCCTGCACTCCCATGCTGTTCTCACATAGGATAATGGCTCCGTTAGAAGGGATTGTTAAATGAAGTGGTGCTGTCGTCTCTTGTGTCTTCATTGGAACAGATTTGAAGGTATCACATAGGACTGTAAGATTTGTAAAATAAAGTACAGGCTGCTGTATTTATTTATATTTTTACTTATAGATTCTGCAAACTTCAAATTATTGTGTTCAATGCGGATCCACATAGTAGCCAAATTAGAAATAATTTGAAGGAAAACATGTTGCTCAGTGTCTGTATTCCGTTCCCAGGGGGTCTGTGGAGTTCGGGGTGTAGATTCACTTCTGTTTTGTATGTACAAGATTTCTGAGGTGGCCATAATGGTTAGCATTTTGCGATGTGATTTGTGGACACATGGCAGCCCCTGGGACTTCAAGGAAGCATCTGCTGCTGAAGGAAGATAGCTTGTGAGAATAAATTCCATAATTTTTTGTAGGAATTTCTGGTTGGCTGGGGATGTTGCACTACAGGGCATTAGCATCCAGAGAGCAGGAAGGCTTGCCTTACAAAGTATCCTAAAATGCATTTCCAAAAGGGCGATGCTCCAAAATATGCAAATACAACTAGGTGCCTGCCAGCTTTTTTCTATGCAAATCGGTCCTGTGTTTTGAGCGTGCTCCTTTTCTCTTGTGCAAACAGATCCATATGGATGGTGCAGATGGTTCTGCAGGACAATGAAATACATCCATTATGCACTCAGGAAGCAGAAAAGGAGAACTTTTCTTAGGCTGCCAAAAATGGAATTTGTTAAATGTAAACCCTGGCAGTAGTTGGAGAGGGCTGGCCTGGTGACTCGCTTGATAAGTGCCATGCACTGCCGTGTAGAAGATCCCAGGTTTGAACCCCAGACCGGGTCAGTTGGGGCTGGGGATGCTATGGCAGTAACATTCACAGACCCACCCTCATAGGGGGGGGGGGATCCTGGTAATTGCCTAAGGGCAGCGCCTAGTGATCAGATTCAGGGCCCATGATCACAGGGCTCTGGAAGGAGCCTTGGTGCATGGTTCCCGACCCAGCATGTCACTGCAGGGACCAGACTGAACAAAAGTTGGGAGGGGTCGTATAATAGGAGGACAAATCCTCTGGTAGTTGTGAAAGGTGCCAGGATCTCAGCCTCGGTTCTGACTGAGCTGGAAGCCCCAAAAGATGCAGGAGGAAACTGCCAGGCGAAAAAGAAAAGTAAGTGAGGAGATATTAGAAGAGCAGCATACAGTTTAACAGTATAATAAAGACTGAGCCAGTATGTAAATCAACAGGAATGACGATCTTGAATTAGAGGATGAAGAAGCTTTTGGCGTGCTCCTTCATTATTTTCACTCACATCTCAGGTATTTGCAAAGCTTCCTGCTAATCTCTGCATCGGTGACTGTTATCTGCCATTTCCTTAACCCTTTCCCTGTTGGGATGCTCAGACATGCCCCTTGTTTCACCTTGACTGCTTCAACCCTTTGCAATCCCCAGCCCCAGCTTTCTAGACTTAGGGAGGCCATTTTCAAGGCTGTTTTCCTGCAGGTAAAACAGTGGAAATGGATTTTTACAAACTCGTCTGCCTGATGCATGGGTGTAGGTTTGTGTAAAGGGGCCTCAATGTGCCTACTTTTACCCACAGCGTGCAGAGGGGTTTCACTTACAAATTTTAGCATTTCCGAAAGTGTATGAGTATTTTTCCTTAGAAAAAACGTTAGCAGGTACGTGCGGTAGTCTTGGTTTTGTAGTTTTGAAAGGGCATTTGCAACAGAAAACAGCAGCAGCAGGGCTCCAAGAGAGCAGGGGAGGGCAACGCAGTGATGGACTTTGATATGAGAGAGAGAGAGAGACTTGAGGGGGGAGACTGGTGTTAGGTTGTGTTCGGTAATTTTATAGGCACATCTCTCAAGAGGATGAATCTCAATGGAGAAACTGAGTGGGTCGTTTTGGTCTTTATCTGTTACTTTGCTAAAATTGCCCCCGGTATGTCAAATGTCGTTGCCTGCTGTCCTACACCACAATCTTTGCTCCCGTCTCCTCTGTTCAGAGACGTTCACGGGTCCCCGGCTTCTTGCAGGAATCAGTGTACAATTGTTCTGTCCCTCGCTGCTCCTGCACTTTGGCACCATCGCTTGCTATTCCCTCTGCTCCTGCCTCTTTAGTAAGTCACGGCCCAGCCTTGCTTCTGTTGGTGAGAGGAAAAGTGCTTTATTTTATTTTTACTTGAGACTTCCATTCCAAAACCAGGGTCATCTTTTTATTTTATTTTTTTTTGTCTTCCTGTTTTCAAGATCCAGTTGAAGAATTATCTTTTCACCCTTGCCTTTAATTCTTCCCCAATGCCCTCTTCAACAGTGCCGGAAACATTTTCTGTAAAGCTGGGCACCAGCCAACGATTTTTAGGAGCCAGAGGAAAATTATACCTAATAACTCCCCCCCCCCCCCCCCCTTTTATTCTTTGTCTTAAAAGGTTGCCAACCTGATGTCCCTGAGACTGTCACAGGAGTTCAGTAAGAAGGGGCACAACTGCTGAGAAATGGAGCAGGCCGACCTCACCTCTGAGGAGCTCTGCTCCTTAGGCTTCGGTGCTTGAGCCCATAACGAGGAAGAGGAAGGTCGCAGCATGAAGAGGAGGCTGGGAAGAGTGTGGCTGACTGTGCTGAGAGGAGGGGAAGCGAGCGGTCCCCAGCACCTTCAACAGCCACTGCTTCATGTAACCAGAGGTGGCAGCAAGCAGGGTGAGGACCCCAAGGAGCTTTTCTGGCCACTGCTGCATGTGCGCCGGCTGTCCTGCAGGCCTGATAGGGAGGGGCAACAAAAACCGCACTGAGGGAGTAGTACAGCCATGGCGGGGGTTGGAGGGCAGGAGCCATAGTGGGTTCAGCACTCAAAAAGGGGCATGGAGGGAGCATAGGAGTGAAAGTGTTTGGAAAGGGCCTTAAGAGGGAGAAAGGCAAGAGGAAGTGCTGGGAAACTGTGTTGCCGTTTATAAGGCTCCATACACATGCTGCTGCAACCTCATGTAAAAAGAAAGCCAAAAGGTAGGAAAAAGCTTACAGTTTGTGTTTCATGTAAAAAGAAAGCCAAAAGGTAGGAAAACGTTTACAGTTTGTGTTTCATGTAAAAAGAAAGCCAAAAGGTAGGAAAACGTTTACAGTTTGTGTTTCATGTAAAAAGACAGCCAAAAGGTAGGAAAAAGCTTACAGTTTGTATGTTTCATGTAAAAAGAAAGCCAAAAGGTAGGAAAAAGTTTACAGTTTGTATGTTTCATGTAAAAAGAAAGCCAAAAGGTAGGAAAAAGCTTACAGTTTGTATGTTTCATGTAAAAAGAAAGCCAAAAGGTAGGAAAAAGCTTACAGTTTGTATGTTTCATGTAAAAAGAAAGCCAAAAGGTAGGAAAAAGCTTAGAGTTAGTGTGTGTTTGTCGGTGAACATCAACTGGTGCAGTAGGAAAAGATCCTGTAGCAAGGACCTTCTCTCCAAGGTGGTGTATTGTCCTCTTGCACTGAGGATGTGTCTCCCAGGGCTACTGCCCAGAAGAGAAGGGTTAGGTAAGCTGTCATAGTTGCTGATTTGATTATTAGGAATGTAGACAGCTGGTGGGCGTGAGGATCGCCTGGTAACATGCCTACTTGGTGCGAAGGTGTCACCTAGATAGGATTTTAGACAGTGCTGGGGAGGAGCTGGCTGACATGGTACATGTGGGCACCAACGACATAAGAAAATGTGGGAGGGAGGGTCTGGAAGCCAAATTTAGGCTCTTAGGTAGAAAGCTGAAATCCAGAGCCTCCAGGGTAGAATTCTCTGAAATGTTCCCTGTTCCACGCGCAGGTCCCTAGAGGCAGGCAGAGCTCCGGAGTCTCAATGCGTGGATGAGACGATGGTGCAAGGAAGAGGGATTCAGTTTTGTAAGGAACTGGGAAACCTTTTAGGGAAGGGGGAGTCTCTTCTGAAGGGATGGGCTCCACCTTAACCAGGGTGGAACCAGACTGCTGTCACTAGCCTTTAAAAAGGAGATAGAGCAGCTTTTAAACTAAATCAAAGGGGAAAGCAGACAGTCGCTCAGCAGCGCATAGTTCGGAGGGAGGTATCTTCAAAGGATACTAATGATGCATTAGAGTTAAGGCATCCCGACAGAGAGGCTCCAATAATAAGAAAAGTAGTCCATGTGCCTATAAGTAAAGAATATCCTGAGGTAAAGATTCCAATTTATCCCTGTCAACTGAAAAGCAGAATATAAATACAAACAAAAACACACTTTGAAATGTGTGAATGCAAATGCCAGAAGTGTAAGAAGTAATTTGGGAGAGTTAGTGTATAGCAGTGAATGATGACATATTTAATTGGCATCTGAGAGACATGGTGGAAAGAGGATAACCAATGGGACAGTGCTATACCGGGCTACAAATTATATTGCATTGGCAGAGAGGAGCAACTTGGTGTGTGTGTGTGGGGGGGGGGCACTTTTATGTCCGGGACGACATAGAGTCCAACAGAATAAAGATCCTGCAAGAGACAAAAAATATACAATCGAACCTTTATGGGTAGAAATCCCTTGGGTGTCGGGGAAGAGTATAGTGATAAGAGTATACTACCGTCCATCTGGACAAAATGGTGAGATGGACGATGAAATGCTAAGAGAAATTAGGGAAGCTAACCAAATTGGTAGTGCAGTAATAATATGAGATTTCAATTCAATATTGACTGGGTAAATGTAACAATAGGATATACTAGAGACATAAATTACAGGATGGAGAGAACAACTGGTTCATGGAACAATTGGTTAATGAACCAACGAGAGAAGGAGCTATTTTAAATCTAATTCTTAATGCAGCGCAGGATTTGGTGGGAGAGGTAACAGTGGTGGGGCCGCTTGGTAAGTGTGATCACAACATGATCAAATTTGAATTAAGTAAATCTATGGCTCTAGCACTAAACTTTCAAAAGAGAAACTTTAATAAAATGAGAAAAATAGTTTAAAAAAAAAAATAAAATTGAAAGGTGCAGCTACAAAGGTTAAGAGTATGCAACAGGCATGGACATTGTTAAAAAATATAATCTTAGAAGTGCAGTCCCGTAGTATTCCATGTATTAAGAAAGGGGGCAGGAAGGTCAAACGATTGCTGGCATGGTTAAAAGATGAGGTGAAAGAGGCTGTTTTAGCCAAAATATCTTCCTTCAAAAATTGGAAGAAGGATCCATCTGAAGAAAATAGGAAAAAGCATAAGCATTGGCAAGTTAAATGTAAAACATTGATAAGACAGGCTAAGAGAGAATTTGAAAAGAAGCTGGTGGTAAAAACTTAAAAAAAAATATATCGGAAGCAAGGAAACCTCCGAGGGAGTCGGTTGGACTGTTAGATCATCGAGGGGTTAAAGGGGCACTTAGGGAAGATAAGGCCATCACGGAAAGATTAAACGATTTCTTTGCTTCTGTGTTTACTGAAGAGGATATTGGGGAGATACCCATTCTGGAGACGGTTTTCTAGGGTGATGATTCTGATGAACTGAACCAAATCACGGTGAACCTGGAAGATGTGGTAGGCCTAATTGACAAACTGAAGAGTAGTAAATGATAAGGGGAATGGAACAGCTCCCCTATGAGGAAAGACTAAAGAGGTTAGGATTTTTCAGCTTGGAGAAGACAGCTGAGGGGGGCATATGATAGAGATGTTTAAAATCATGAGAGGTCTAGAATGGGCAGATGTGAATCGGTTATTTACTCTTTTGGATAGTAGAAAGACTAGGGGGCACTCCATGAAGTTTGCATGGGGCACACTTAAAACTAATCGGAGAAAGTTCTTTTTTACTCAACGCACAATTAAACTCTGGAATTCGTTGCCAGAGGATGTGGTTAGTGCAGTTAGTATAGCTGTGTTTAAAAAAGGATTGGATAAGTTCTTGGAGGAGAAGTCCATTACCTGCTATTAAGTTCACTTAGAAAATAGCCACTGCCATGAGCAATGGTAACATGGAATAGACTTAGTTTTTGGGTACTTGCCAGGTTCTTATGGTCTGGATTGGCCACTGTTGGAAACATGATTCTGGGCTTGATGGACCCTTGGTCTGACCCAGTATGGCATTTTCTTATGTTCTTAAATCACCTGGCCCAGATGGTATACACCCCAGGGTTCTGAAAGAACTAAAAAATGAAATTTCAAGAAATTACAAGTAATTAGTAACCTATCATTAAAATCTTCCATTGTACCTGAAGACTAGAGGGTGGCCAATGTAACCCCAATATTTAAAAAGGTCTGCAGGGGAAATTATAGACCGGTGAGCCTGACTTCAGTGCAGGAAAAATCGTGGAAACAGTTATAATAAAATCACAAAACATTTAGATAGGCATGGTTTGATGGGACACAATCAGCATGGATTTACCCAAGGGAAGTCTTGCCTGACAAATCTGCTTCATTTTTTTGAAGGGGTTAATAAACATGTGGATAAAGGTGAAGTGCTAGATGTAGTATATTTGGATTTTCAGAAGGTATTTGACAAAGTCCCTCATGAGAGGCTTCTAAGAAAACTAAAAAGTCATGGGATAGGAGGCGATGTTTTTTGTGGATTGCAAACTGGTTAAAAGACAGGAAATGGAGAGTAGGATTGAAGGGGTCATGGGTGGGGAGAGGCAGAGCAGGAGGGAGGGAGAGCACTCAGGAAGGATTTGTTGGTGGAGGGAAGCAGAGCAAGAGGGAAGGCACTTGGGAAGGGGGTTGTGGTGGAGCTGGAGAGTGCGGTTTGTATCAGAAAGCATTCCTTGTTCAGTATTACATTGTATAAATTACAGGTGATTCTGGAGAGTTCTCACATTAATCACTTTTCCGTACGGCATGGAGCCACATGTAAAAACAAATCAGATGCATGTGGGGGTCGGTACCAATTTTGGGGGCTGAAAAAGGGGTCAACACTCCCCAAAAGTTGAGCTTTCTTTCTCACTCTGCCCCTGCTTCTCTCTGCAGCGGTGCTGGCATTTCTCGCTTAGGCCTGCAGCAGCAGTGCCTTCTCTCTCTGGGCAGCTGCGAGATCTTTTGCCGTCCCCTGGAGAGCTGCAGCGGCTCTGGGCAGCGTCGGGTGATTTTTCCAGCTCTGCTCCTCCTGGCGTCCGACCCCGTTTTTCCACCCCCTCCCTGCTATGCATGGCGTTTGCTGAGTTTTCCCTCACTGGGGATAAAGCACTTTGGGGTATGTTTAATTTGATACAAAGTAAAATTGTATTGTGCGGTAATCTAATTATATGGTAGATATTGTGCCTGGTGTTAAGTACTATTTTTCTAATGAATGAAACCAATAGGATTCCAAGTAGATGCTTTCTTGGGTGTTTGGGAAAAATTGCACCCCGGATAGGGTTCATTTTTATTTATTTAAAGATAAAATGTGAAGAGGAGAGGGAACCTATCCAGCAGAGCAGCACCTCAGTATCCTAGGAACAGCGTAAATGCAGATGCTGCTGACAGGCAGCCAAGTCGAGCCTGGGCATGAAAGGACAGCTGTGACCAGGGACTGCTGTGCTCTCCATATAAGTGTGCTGTCACGCAGATTGGTGCACAGGCAAAAACAGCAGGGGTCTTTGCAAGAGCTCATTCCTCTGTTGGCCCGCGAACGTCACGAGGCCCGTGCCAAGCCGCCCAGCTCTGTTAGTGAACCTTAAGGCATCGCACGGGGCCTGCATAAGAATGAAAGAAGAGAGAAGGGAGTCTCTCTCATCGGGGTAGCTTCCCCCCCCCCCTCCTCATTCTGCATGTGATGGAGGCAAGTGGGGCCTTCAGCCAGAAATGGACATCTGTGTGTATATGGGAGTTATAAGCCCCTGACCTTCCAGTGCATTTGAAATGTTAAAATTTTGTTAACCATGTGAGCTGCCTTGCATCTTTTTCTCTTTCAGTAGCACAAAAGGATGTGTGTGTGTGAGGGGGGAGTTCTCCCTTGACATCCTGCCTTCAAGATGGGTGCCACCCAGGACATCCTGCAGCCACACTGGCACATTCTCTTGGTGGCAGGTTGTAAACAGATTTGCCTCTGGGAACCGCACAGGATTATTAGCAAATATAAACCTACACTCGACCTGCAGCTAACAAGTTTTGCACTTTACCAAATTGGGGATAAGAAGGTGCACGAAAACCTTAGACGGCAGTAATGTGACTATGCAGGGAGCACGCCAACCCCCCCCCCCCATGTGGAGTTTCCCTTTGACAGCAGGCCTGGGACAAGCACTGCAGGTACCAGTGTACTTTGCACGGGCATTGAAGCATGCCTGGCAGTGTGAAAATGCAGACACCGTGTGCACTTTCCCTCCCTCGAGCTCACCCCGCTCACTCTGCACCACAGTAAGGTGCAATAATAAACACAACTTTTTCTTCCTTCAGCATCTCAAGTGGTCACACCATCTCCCATCTGCTTCCGCATACAGCTCAGGCATCGCTGCATGCACTCTGCCGCTCCTCATTACCGATCTTTTCTTCTCGCTCCCTACACCCTTCCTTGTGCACTCCATTCATCTGGCAAGTCCCTCCACCGCCTACTCCCGACTCTGTTTTTTCTGCCATTTGCATGGAGTACAATTCCTGCTTGGTTGCATCGTGCTCCGTCTCTGGCCATATTCAAATTCAGTCCAAAAACGCCCCCCTTCTGAGGTGGCTTTTAAAATCTAAGCACTTCCCACAGACTCTTTTGTAAATATAATCGATATATTTTTCATTTATATTCCACCTTTATTGACTCTTCAAAATGAATTGCATCCAGGTACTGTAAGCATTTCCTTATCCTCACATGGATCACAATCTAAGTTTGTATGTGAGGCAATGGAGGGGGAAGTGACTTGCCCGAGGTCACAAGGCGTGGCAGCAGGATTTGAATCCTGGCTTTCCTGGTTTTCTGCCTGCTCCTCTAACCACTAGGCTACTCCTCCACTCTCATTTGTCTTGACTAGATTGTAAGCTCCATGGAGCAGGGACACACTGTTATGTGTTCAGCGTTGTGTGGGTCTAGTAGCGGTTTAGATTAATAGTATTAGTAATTTTTACACGGATAAACATGTTTATCCATATAGAAACTTTTGATTATTGCCTCCTTAATCTCTGGCCCACTCTCATGCCTTCCAGAAGCTAAGCAAAATTGACTCCACTATGGTGTAGTGGTAGGACCTTTCTTGAATCCGACATACAGGCCGATGCAATATCGGTGCGCGGAAAATGAGCGCTCATGATTCAGCGCCCGGTCTCCTACTGTGCGCCGATCAACCTCCTTTTTGCCACTGCCGTGGCAAAAAGGAGGCACTAGGGGAAATCGTGTGCCCCTGGTGCCACCTCAGCAGTGGGCGCCCAGGAGAGGTGGCTGTCGGGTAAGGAAAATCTAGTAGCAGTTTAGGTAAATAATATACCGTATATATATATTTTTTTAAAGTTCTTTTTGTGTTCCTCCAACTTAATATCACCATGATATTAAGTCGGACGAAGTACAGAAAAGCAGTATTTTCTGCTTTTCTGTACAATTTTTGGGCTCCTCAAACATTAACGCCTGCTCCGGGGCAGGCGTTAATTTTTGAGGGTAAAAATGTACACGTCGGGCGTACTTTTTTTTTTTTGTATCGGGGGGGGGGGGGGGGGGGGAATAGCTAATAGCCTCATCAACTTGAATTCCCATGTAAATTCATGTTGATTATTAGTTATGTGCTCTATTGGAGTCGCGTATTGGATGCACTGACCCCTGTTTTACATCGGGAGTTATGGATGCGCGTCTAGCCATGCGCTGTGGCCAGCACACGGTATTGCATGGGCCTGGTAGTGATGTAGTAGCTGTCAGCAGGTAAGGACCATTTGACACACCCAGTCTGCCCAGCTGCCCCTGCGTACACTGCTTTAGCTGAGGCCACCTTCCAGCTGTCAGCCAATATGAGGTTGAGCTGCCTGCAGAATATTGCTCTTTCTCGCTGGCTGGGAAGTGGGGCCAAGGATGTGATCATGCTTTATTCAGGTTGTTTGTGAGACCATACCTGGAGTAATATGTCCAGTTTTGGAGGTCAAACCTTTGAAAGGATATAGAGAGAGGATCTAGAAAAGGGCTACCAAAAATTATGCAGAGTCTACACCCAAAGCACTACCCTATGAAGCTGAAGGTCCAAAATATTTATATTCTAGAGTAGAGGTCAGACATTTATCTACCTGGAAGTTATAAATGATACACAAGAAGCAAACTGTTCGCAGCAGAAAGGAAGCTATTATTACTGCTGCTTTTTAACACTTCTCTAGTGCTTTTAGGTGTACACAGTACTGTACAAATATATATGCACACACATAAATACAATGAAGCTGTGGAATCTGTTGCCAGAGGATGTGATCAAGGGAGTAAGCATAGTGGGGTTTGGACAAGTTCCTGGAGGAAAAGTCCATAAACAATTATTAGTCAGGTAGACTAGGAGCAACCGGAAATAGATTAACTTTTTGGTATTTGCCGAGTACTTATGATCCAAACTAGCCACTGTCAGAGACAGGATGCTAGGCTCAATGGACTTTGATCTGACCCAGCATGTTGTATTTTATGTTCCTACACTGATGCAACTCATGGATCAAGAAGCAATAGCCCCATTTAAAGCTTGTTGTCTGAGGTGAACCTATCGACAACTCATCCAAGGAACTAATATGCCAACAGAGTTCTGGTGAAACTACATTATGACCATCATTGACAACATCTTTGAGTCCTGGGCTAGAGTATGTGCATGCTATCCAGGGATCATCAGAAATGGAAACCATTCCGCAAATTCAACAGAACATAGAGACTCTTACTTTGACGTCAAATATGGAGACATTGTAGAATAAGATGTGGTTGCGTTAAATCATATGGACAAGATCTGTTCAATCAGTACCTGATATAGCTAGCACAAAACTCAGCTATAGAAGAGGAGGAGAATTTAGGAGTTCCAGCAACCTCACGGCAGTTGCACACAGAGCAACTGTCTGAAGCATTTTCACGCTTTGAGGCTGACGAGCAGATCCTCATGGATAATGATCCCAATCATGAACACACGTAAGTTTCCAGAGGAGTAAATGATGGCTCAACTTCTGTAGGCCACCGTACAGGGATGAGAAGCATTCAAGGGAGCTGTGTTTGGATGCCTGTTTTGTTAAAGAAAGCAGACCAACAAAAGCTCCAAAACAAGGAAAAGAAGATAAGGGTCTACATGATAAGGCGGATCATCCACAGGATGGTGATTATGATCCATAGAAAGTGGCAGCAGATCTAGAAGAAGAGACAGAAGGAAGATGATTATGGATTAGGAGGAGTTATATTTCTGAAAGAAAAATAAAAAAAGTGTTGTTTTCGATACTGCTTGTCCCCCCCCCCCAATAGGAACAGATCTCCAGGTTTATAATGGGAATCTGTGGAACTGGGTTGGATATATGGAAAACATTGCAGAAACTTCTCTCTTCCATATATCAAGGGACTACTGTAAAATTATAAGGAAAAGTAAAGAATCTTCCATGGTTTCTACATTTTCAAAATATTTTTGCAGCACCGATTGAGCATACAAGTTTCTATAACCAGTCCTAGGCCTGCCAATCATTCCTTTTACTGTACCTGCCACTTTAAACCTATTCTTAGCTTTGTAGCTGCCTCAAAAGTGCTTAAATTCTGGCCTAGTTTTGCTTAAGTACTACTTGTTCTCTCCCAGATCATCCTAATCCACTTCATTTACATTTGTTTTAATTGGCATTAATTCTTTTATTTAAATGGATTGTGTATCATGTTTCGTTTTGTATTTTATTGACCAACACATTCAAAGATGTAGGCGTGGACCCATCCTGAAGTTGCAATGCACGTGCAGGGCTCTGATTATGTGATGATTTACAGATTTTTAGGATAATTGTCATTCCAGAAAAGGTTTTTTTTTTTTGTTTTGTGATATCATATTAGGGTAATAAATAGAGTAACAAGAATAAATGAACCTCCCATTTTTTGTTTGAAATAAGAGAGAGATTTTAAAAGGCTTTATTTTCAGGAAAGGGGAAGTAGCCATAGCACGATAACCTTGCTTCCATATCACATTTATTCGGGACAGATATCGGGTGATATTGACAAGCTGAACTACACCAATGGCAATGAAGCAATTAACCATTGAACTTTTTAGGCCATATTAAGAATTGTAGCATTTTATCCAGTTTCTGTACATTGGTTTCTTACTGTGGGTTTGAAAAGATCGGTGCTCTCTGTTTCTGTCTACATGCATGGTGGTGTCTGTGCAGTGTGCAAGATTGCAAAGCTCCAGAAAACACAGTGGCATCCACCGATAGATGCAGGGGACCTGATTTCTGCAGACAAAACTGTAGGGGGGTCGGAGACTGCTCGGGTTGGACCAGGAGGATGGATGAGAGTGCTGGATTCAAGCATAAATCTTCCCCGTTGAAGGCTTGACATGTGTCAGCCAGCATACATGTCTAATCCTTTTGGTAAATGATATGATTCGGGATTAGCAAAGGGAGGAAGGACGGCTATAAACATATAAAATAAGCCTGCATTTCCTCCCAAGTGAGTCAGGGAAGGTGTATTTTGGTACTCCATGCTGGAAATTTGTTGAATCTCTACACAGCAAAAATGCAGTCACCGGTCACTGGAATAATGTACTCTGTACCGTGGTTTCCTGTGCATAAAAACGAAAAGCAAGAAATCACTGAGAGGGTCTCTTTGTGTTTTAAAGGAACAAAGGTGTAAATCTGTTTCTCTATTACACTTAATTTAGCTTGTTCTTTCTTTGCTTTCAGGCAGATTCATATTTGTGGTTACGTGCCCTGCATGGCAAGGAAACATGGGTGGCGAGCCTTGCCAAGGGAAGATTGTTGACTAGGTAGACTACACAATGACCTCAGTGTTCAAAATCCTCCTCGTATGTATGTTAGGAAAAAAATAACCCGTTGGTGCTTAATCCTGCTCGTCTGCCTTGACTTGAGTTGGCTTGGTTGCTAGTTCCAATATCTTCACAAGTTAATGACAAATAAGTCAAGTGCATCAGATAGAGGAATGCTGCCCCTTTTAGCGATACGCTGGCAGCGAAACGAACATGACCACTCTTCCCCATCTGTTTATAAAGCTATATAAAGAAGAGCAGGATGGTTGCCGTGGAAACTAACAGTTCCAAAACCACAAGTGTTTGCTTAAATTCTCCATGCGTTTTAGTTGGTTCCCATCCCCCCTCAAAAAAAAAAATAAAACACACATTAAAATTACATCTTACTTTTACCAAATATTATTGCTCATGCACAGTAATGTTTCTGTGCTCTTGATTATGTTTTGGTGCTTTAGAAGTTAAAGCATGCGACGTTGGTACACCGATGAGACCTTTGCGAGGGCTCTGGAGGAAGGGTGTTTGTCCAGGACTGCCACTTCCCTGGCCGGGTTAGACCTATGAACTTACTGACTCGCCGGTGGAAATGATTCCTACCCCAGGCAGAGGAAATTTCTGGTCTCTAATGGATTCGTTCTGATGATAACGATTCACAAAATGGTTTGTAGCTGTATGGGTCCTTCATTAAGAAGAAAAGGGGAAAAAAATGCTAAATGGGTTGCTAGACCTTTTACTTGACAAACACGCCAGCTTTGTTGAGGCGGTTTTCAGATCTCTCCAGAGGGTCCTTAGCAAGGTGTGGTATCTTGAGCAAGGGACATCATAGGCATGCGCCTGTATTGCAGGGTTGCTTGTGTCACTTGAATCACAGGAGGCTGTTAATGAAAGGGCCAAAAGAGGTAACAGGAAGGCCTTAAACTGATTTATGCCCCTAGAGGTGGCAGACGTGTTAACTGTAAACCGTTATGAACTAGTGATTCTCACATGGAATAATGGTATATAAAACATTTACGTAAATAAATAGTTGCATGGATTATCTTAAAAGGTTCCCAACCAGGATGATCACGTTAATCTGGTGTCATCTAAGATGCTGTTCATCAGGTTCAGGTTTCTTGGCTAGTTAATTGTATTGTCATAGAAAGGCTTTAGTAATCATGAAATGTGTTTGGGTGTTGGTTATCTTGGAGGAATGGGATTTTTGCCTTTTATAGAAGTTTAGGATACTCCCTGTTGTGTCTTTATGCTAGAAATGTAGTGTGATCTCATAATGTTCTTTGAATCTTCTTCAGAAGACGAATTCTCAATGAGGTACGTGCATTCTTGTGATGTTTTGTGGAGAACCAGTATTAATTAGCCTTGGTGTCAGGCAAGAAATGCGATCATGTCAAAGCTGTATGACCCTCTGAAAAATGGGCTATGTTGAAGGTCTTTGCCATGTCTTGCACTCCCTGGAAATGAAATGACTTAAACATAAATAAATAAAAGTTACTTTTTGAATGATAGTACACACCAGGAATGAATTTGCCGCCTTGTTTCCAAAGGATGCATACCCCTTTCTAGTAACGATAAACACCTTACACGTGCATGCCAGTGCTCATCAAATGTTTAATGCAGAGTAGTTTAATTTCAGTTTTTTGGATTGTACCCTACCCATGCTACCTTCCGTACACATTGCAAAAGGAAAGCTAAGTTATCAAATCAATGGTACACAATTAAGAGAGCGGAAAAGAAGGTGGCAAGAGGACTTTAGGCATCTGCAGCTCTAACACTAAATTTTAAAAAGGGAAACTGATAAAATGAGAAAAATAGAAAAAACTGAAAGGTGCAGCTGCAAAGGTTAAAAGTGTTCAACAGGCATGGATATTGTTTAAAAATACAATCCTAGAGGTGCAGTCCATATGTATTCTGCGCATTAAGAAAGGTGGAAGGAAGGCAAAACGATTACCGTCATGGTTAAAAGGTCAGGTGAAAGAGGCTATTTTAGCCAAAAAAACATCCTTCAAAAACTGGAAGAAGGATCCATCTGAAGAAAATAGGATAAAACATAAGCATTGTCAAGCTAAGTGTAAAACATTGATAAGACAGGCGAAGAGGGAATTTGAAATGAAATTGGCCATAGAGGCAAAAACTCATAATAAAAACTTTTTAAAATATATCCAAAGCAAGAAATCTGTGAGGGAGTCGGTTGGATCATTAGATGACAGAGGGGTTAAAGGGGCTCTTAGGGAAGATAAGGCAATTGCAGAAAGACTAAATGAATTCTTTACCTCCGTGTTTACTAATGAGGATGTTGGGGAGATACCAGTTCCGGAGATGGTTTTCAGGGGTGATGAGTCAGACGAACTGAACGAAATCACTGTGAACCTGGAAGATGTAGTAGGCCAGATTGACAAAATAAAGAATAGCAAATCACCTGGACCGGATGGTATGCATCCTAGGGTTCTGAAGGAACTCAAAAATGAAATTTCTGATCTATTAGTTAAAATTTGTAACCTATCATTTAAATCATCCATTGTACCTGAAGACTGGAGGATGACCAATGTAACCCCAATATTTAAAAAAGGCTCCCGGGGCGATCCAGGTAACTATAGACCAGTGAGCCTGACTTCAGTGCCGGGAAAAATAGTGGAAACTATTCTCAAGAACAAAATTGTAAAGCATATAGAAAGACATGATTTAATGGAACATAGTCAACATGGATTTACCCAAGGGAAGTCTTGCCTAACAAATCTGCTTCATTTTTTTGAAGAGGTTAATAAACATGTGGATAAAGGTGAACCGGTAGATGTAGTGTATTTGGATTTTCAGAAGGCGTTTGACAAAGTCCCTCATGAGAGGCTTCTACGAAAACTAAAAAGTCATGGGATAGGAGGCGATGTCCTTTCGTGGATTACAAGCTGGTTAAAAGACAGGAAACAGAGAGTAGGATTAAATGGTCAATTTTCTCAGTGGAAAAGGGTAAACAGTGGAGTGCCTCAGGGATCTGTACTTGCACCGGTGCTTTTCAATATATATATAAATGATCTGGAAAGGAATACGACGAGTGAGGTTATCAAATTTGCAGATGATACAAAATTATTCAGAGTAGTTAAATCACAAGCAGACTGTGATACATTGCAGGAGGACCTTGCAAGACTTGAAGATTGGGCATCCAAATGGCAGATGAAATTTAATTTATTTATTTATTTATTTTTTATTTTTATATACCGACATTCTTACATCCGATGTAAATCATACCGGTTTACATTAAACAGAATAGCAGGAAATAAATTTCCATAGTCTAATACAAAGAACATTTCTAATTAAAATTATTAACAAGCGAAAAAAAAGGGTAAAGAATTGGAATAAAGTTTAAATAAAATATAAAAGATATTATTATTATTTTTTTTTTTTTACAAGCACAAGGGTTGCACGAAGGGGTGCACAAAGGGGAGGGCCCCTTTGTCGCACCCCTTCGGCGCGTGACGCACGGCGCGCGGCGCCTGATGGTGAGGCGCTCTTCAACCGTCGCCGGAGCTCCCAGTGACATCGGGGGGGGGGGGGCGTGGTCATAGATCTCAGTCATTCAATTTCCCTCACCTCCTGCTGTTGGTTGTTGGTTCCGTATCTTTTTTTTTTTTCTGCCATTCAGTTTGTTGTTTAGTTTTCGCGGGGGCCCAGGATGGAGGGTGGCCTCCCCAAGTGCAGGGTGTTGCATATAGGGAAAAATAACCGTTGCTGTAGTTACACGATGTTAGGTTCCATATTAGGAGCTACCACCCAGGAAAAAGATCTAGGCATCATAGTGGATAATACTTTAAAATCATCAGCTCAGTGTGCTGCAGCATTCAAAAAAGCAAATAGAATGTTAGGAATTATTAGGAAGGGAATGGTTAATAGAACGGAAAATGTCATAATGCCTCTATATCGCTCCATGGTGAGACCACACCTTGAATACTGTGTACAATTTTGGTTGCCGCATCTCAAAAAAGATATAGTTACGATGGAGAAGGTACAGAGAAGGGCAACCAAAATGATAAAGGGGATGGAACAGCTTCCCTATGAGGAAAGGCTGAAGAGGTTAGGGCTGTTCAGCTTGGAGACGAGACGGCTGAGGGGGGATATGATAGAGGTCTTTAAGATCATGAGAGGTCTTGAACATAAGAAAATGCCATACTGGGTCAGACCAAGGGTCCATCAAGCCCAGCATCCTGTTTCCAACAGTGGCCAATCCAGGCCATAGGAACCTGGCAAGTACCCAAAAACTAAGTCTATTCCATGTAACCATTGCTAATGGCAGTGGCTATTCTCTAAGTGAACTTAATAGCAGGTAATGGACTTCTCCTCCAAGAACTTATCCAATCCTTTTTTAAACACAGCTATACTAACTGCACTAACCACATTCTCTGGCAACAAATTCCAGAGTTTAATTGTGCGTTGAGTAAAAAAGAACTTTCTCCGATTAGTTTTAAATGTGTCCCATGCTAACTTCATGGAGTGCCCCCTAGTCTTTCTACTATCCGAAAGAGTAAATAACCGATTCACATCTACCCGTTCTAGACCTCTCATGATTTTAAACACCTCTATCATATCCCCCCTCAGTCGTCTCTTCTCCAAGCTGAAAAGTCCTAACGAGTAGATGTGACTCTGTTATTTTCACTTTCAAATAATAGAAGGACTAGAGGGCATTCCATGAAGTTAGCAAGTAGCACATTTAAGACCAATCGGAGAAAATTCTTTTTCACTCAGCGCACAATAAAGCTCTGGAATTTGTTGCCAGAGGATGTGGTTAGTGCAGTTAGTGTAGCTGGGTTCAAAAAAGGTTTGGATAAGTTCTTGGATGAGAAGTCCATTAATGGCTATTGATCAAGTTTACTTAGGGAATAGCCACTGTTATTAATTGCATCAGTAGCATGGGATCTTCTTAGTGTTTGGGTAATTGCCAGGTTCTTGTGGCCTGGTTTTGGCCTCTGTTGGAAACAGGATGCTGGGCTTGATGGACCCTTGGTCTGACCCAGTATGGCAAGTCTTATGTTCTTATGTTCTAGTGTGTAAAGGAATATCTTGGATATTTATTTAAAATATTTCTGTTTTGCCTATAACAAATAAATGTGCTAGGCGAATTACAAAATATAAACATATTATAGATAAGAACCGTAAGGACTATCTAGTCTGTCAGATTTATTTTCTGGTGCCATACCTTACTTCCCAATTGAATTGTGGCATTCCTTCACTTCTTCACAACTTATCCCAGGCATTGCTGAATATTCCTACTGTTTTTGCCTGTATAACCCTCCCCTAGGAGACCATTCCATGCATCCACCACCCTCTCTGGGAAGAAATATTTGTTAATGTTATTCCTGAGTGTACTCTTTGAGCTTTTTACCATAACCTGTTATTCTGCTATTTTTTTCCCCATAAAAATATTTGGCTGCCAACTCTTGTACCTCTCCTCTCTACTACTGTCTCATCTCTCCTCCACTACATTGTCTGGGTCAGTTTCTTCTTACAGCACTATATTCTCCTCTGCTTTAGACACTTTTGCCCTCCTCTTACCTGTCCTGTAAAGCGCACCAAACCCCCCAGCCTTGGCTCACCCCCAGAATTTCCTTCCTCCATTCTTGTGCCTGCTCTGCAGAAAGTCTCTGGATAAAATTGACCATAGTGACTTCATACATTTCATATTCATGCTGACTTCCTTCCAGTCTGCTACTGCACTTGCCAAGCAAGACTACTGTGTCCATCTGACAAACTGTCTTGCATTGAACCCTCACTATGGCTTTGCAATTCTCGATTCTCTTCCTCACTAAGCTCTCTGCCCAGACTATGGCTGGCTACTTCCATGACAATGTTCACAAAATTAGTCTCGAGTTCTCAATCAGGTCACCTCTACCTCAATATCTTTCCTCTGGCCCCTGCCATCCTCTCCTCCTTTTCTGACATCACAGTGGAGGAAAAAAGTGCTCCTTCTTCTCTCCTCCTCTGTGCTCACTGCTTGTTCCTCTGACCCCATTCCCATTAAGCTTCTCGGCTCTGTTTCCTCTGCAATCGTCCCTTCCATCTGTCATATCCTTAGTGTGAAGGAGTATACAAGAAACTCCCTCAGAAACCTTAGAGGACCGGCCACAGCTATCTGTACCGGTCCTCCTTCAGTCCAAACCAGGCAAGGGATTCTGGGCTAGGGTGGATCCTGGCAGCCTGGGGTAAGGGACCAGGCCCCAGAGAGGAAGCCTTCCTATGAGAGGACAGGTTACCATTGACATTTGAATACTGTCAGAGCAGCAAGGTGAGCTGCATCTGGTATTTTTGTTTTGCTTTCACTGTAAATAAAAGTGTACGTAAGGAAACAGCCAGAGTCTGCCACCTTTGTTTTCCTGGCTATTTCCCAAGCTGCTACCACCCAAGTTACCCCATTCAGTCTATCACTTTCCACTGCAACTGTTTCCTGCTGCCTTCAAACTTATTCTCTTTAGGAGCAAGGTGGCCATGGCCAAGTTGCATAGGTTCATCCGAGGGTCTGGTAGAAGAGGAGGCCGGAATTTGTGGAGACAGTGGTCACTGGAAGTGAGGAGCCAGTGTGATGGCTTTGCGCAGAGGTTAAGTTTCTCTGGCTTGTTGCTGAAGGCAATGGTCTGTCTTCCTCGTCAGGTCGATGAGCCTCTCCAGAGACTCCAAAAGATCTCTTGCTGCCAGTTTGTCTTTGATCCTGGGGGACATGCCCTCCAGGAAAATACTACGGAGTCAGTCCTCCCTCCAGTTGAGTTTGGATACCAGGGTCTGGAACTCAATGGCGTATTCTGCCAAAGAGCGGGTACCCTGGTGCAGGTGCAGGAGTTCTGAGTCCATGGTGACCAGCCGGCTGGGTTCCTCAAAGAATCTCCTGCATACAGGGGTGGAGCTGGCAACTGTGGGATGGGTTGGGTTGACTTGGGGTCTCGGACTTGGCTGGTGGAAACACCAGCGTGGCTGCAAGTGCAACAGCATCCAGCCGAGTAGTGAGATATTTCATGGAGGCTGCGAGCAGTTCCAGAAATTGCTGCTGTTCTTGGAGCTTTTGCATGAGGCCTGGAATGGCTTGGAGAGCAGTGACATCCACAGAGTCCTTGGCCTCGGCAATCTGTTACAAGTGTGGACCTTGGACCAAGATGAAGTTGACGCAGCCTGCAGGCTGGTGCCCTGCAGGTCCCCAACTGGAGCTTTACCTATATCAGCCCTCATTCCCCTTATGTTGAGGCCTTGGGTGCTGGGGCCAGCAGGTCTTAGATGGGGGCCTCTGCTGAGCTGGAGGTTCATGGAGAAAGGTTTGTCATCAGCCAGGGTCTAGGGCAGGTGGTGCAGGTGAGATTGAAGAGCAGGAGATAGTCAAAGCAGGCAGAGCTCAGATGTGGTCAAGAGTCAGGCAGTGGTCAGTGGAACAACACAGGTGGACAAGCAAAGACACTGAAAACACTGAACTGAAGACTGACCACAGATAGAAACAGAAATGACAGCAGAAGAAGACCAAACGGCCCATCCAGTCTGCCCAGCAAGCTTCACACATTTTTTTCTCATACTTATCTGTTTCTCTTAGCTCTTTGGTTCTATTTCCCTTCCACCCCCACCATTAATGTAGAGAGCAGTGATGGAGCTGCATCCAAGTGAAATATCAAGCTTTATTAGTTAGGGGTAGTAACCGCTGCAATAAGCAAGCTACACCCATGCTTATTTGTTTTACCCAGACTATGTTATTCAGCCCTTCTTGGTTGTTTTTCTTCTCCCCTGCCGTTGAAGCAGGGAGCTATGCTGGATATGCGTGAAGTATCAGTTTTTCTTCTCCCCTGATGAAGATGAGGACCACTGGAACACAGGATGCAGGAGCTGAAGAGAAAAAGACCAGGAATGCTGAGGCAACTCGCTCATTTAATAGTAGTGGACTCCTATTGCCGAGGTGTCTTGCTGCTGGAAGATTGCCCTTTCATAGGGCAGCTTCATTGACATCATCAACAGGGGTGCAGAGACTTTCCCACCGCATTCCCTTTAAATTCTCTTGCACGTGCGCCTAAGGAACAGCGCAGCATGTGAAGGTCGGCAGCGTCTCAGCATGCAGGGAGGTAGAGGGAGATTGTGGTGTCGGCGGCTGGCTTGAGGCTTGGAGATAAGTGTGCAGTCCAAGGATTTGGCCCGTGGATCACCAATTGCAGCACAGTCTTGTTTTTGCCCTGTACATTCCTTAGAGTCTTTGCCAAAGTCTCCAATGACTTGTTTACGGCTAAAACCAAAGGCCTTTACTCAATCTCTTATTTTCCTTGACCTATCTGTTGCTTTTGATACATTTGATCCCCACCCACTCCTTGATACTCTGTCCTCACTTGGATTTCGGGACTCTGTCTTGTCTTGTTTCTCGTTTGTCTCCAATTGCACTTTTAATGTGTGTTCTGGTGGATCCTTCTCTATGGCCATCCCACTATCAATTGGTGTGCCTCAGGGTTTGGTCCTGGGCCCTTTCCTCTTCTCTTTGTATACTAATTCCATTGGTGCTCTGATCTCCTCTTTGTTACGACTGTCGCTGCCCGACGTCTCCATTCTGCCCTCCTTACCTCTCTGGCGACTCCTCCTACGTTTGGCTGCCGCGGCGTCTGCCTGCCATCCCCTCTAGCGTCCCCGGTCCGGCTTGGGCGCTGCCTCCCGCCATGCTGTCCAGCTGCCTTAGGGCGCGTACGCCGCGCGGCCCTGCTTCAAATACTTTCTTTGGTGCGAACCTCAGGGGCGTCCCCCTGTGATGACATCATGCATCCTGGATACAAAAGGCCTACACTACTGCTAGCTAATCGAGTTAGCAACAGGTATTCATACTGGTGAACTCCTTACGGATGGGATTCGCTCTCCGTACCTAGCTACTCTGCCTCTCCATTATTGGACTTACTCTATTTGGGGTACCCGCTCCTCGGGGGCCTCTCTCTTCTCTTTCAGGTCGCTGTCTGGAACCGGTACTCACTCCTCGAGGGCCCATGTTCCCGGATTTGCTGCCTGGACTTCACTTCTGCCTGGAAGATACTGCTGCCTACACCATCATTGAGTTACTATCTACTTCTCTCTCAGAGCTCTTCCCTGGAGCCAGGTACTCGCTCCTCGAGGGCCTGCCTCTACTCCGGCTCCTGTGTTCCCTACCGAGAGAAACCGCTGTGTGAGTACTCAACCAACGAGGCTCTATTCCAGAACCCTGCATATACTTCATTGTACTCACTATCTCAGTTTCTCTTCATTACATCACAGCCATTGTGGGATCGCTGTTCCAGAGCCCTGAGGGACTACAAGCCCAGCCAGGCTTCATCTCTGCTCACTACTGCCACCTCTGGTGGCTCCTCAGTACTGTTAATAAAAGATCTATCTGTGTTGTGTGTCCTAAAGCTGAGCCTGACCTGTGGTCCCTCACGGGACATCCCCCCCATGGGCATGGTCAGCAGCCACAGGGTCCAAGGGTCCACCCAAAATCTTACAAACAGTAACACTTATGGCTTTTAATACCATCTTTATTTATTTATTATCATTTATTAATCATTTTGCAGATAAAAAATTATTGCCCAAAGTGATGAACAAAAAATAAAAACATAAAATTCCAACAACATATCATAACATAAAAACTCACAAATATTATGACTGACAGCACTTAAATGCAGCATTTATGCTGATAATTCACAGATTTACTCTCTACACCGATTAATTTCACCAGGAATCCAGTCCTGGATCTCGGCCTGTCTGTCTGACATTGTTGCCTCCATGTCCCACTGTCATCTTAAACTCAACATGGCCAAGACTGAGCTCCTTATCTTTTCCTCAAGCCCACCTCCCCTCTTCCTCCTTTCTCTATTCATGTGGATAACACTGTCTCCTCCCAGTCTCTTCAGCCGTAACCTTGGGGTCTTCTTCCATGCCTTGCTGTCCTTCTCTACACGTATCCAAAACTCTGTTAAAACGTATCCTTTCTTTTCTCTAAAATCACCAAAATCGGTCCCTTCCTTTCTGAGCACACTACCAGAACCCTTACCTACCCTCTCATCACCTCCCACTTAGACTACTGCAACCTGCTCCTCACAGGTCTCCCAGTGATTCATCTCTCTCCACGGCAATCTGTCCTAAATGCAGCTGCTCTCAACGTATCTGTCACCAAAATTGCTACATCGATACACTCTCTTCTGAAGTCACTGCATTGGCTCCCTATCTGTTCCCGCATTCTGTTCAAGGTCCTCTTACTCACCTACGGTACAAATGCTTTCAGTCTCTGGCTCCTCGCTGCCACTCCTCTCTTACTTCCCTCGTCAGGCAAGACACTCCTACCTGTGCCCTTTTCCCTTGCCACCAAGTCCTGACTCTGTGCTTTCCACTCGGCTGCACCGTGTGCTTGCAGTAGACTTCCTGAGCTGGTGCGTCATGTTCCCTCTCTTGCCTTATTCAAATCTCATCTAAAAACCCACCTTGCTTTTAAATCTTAACTCCTGATTCTCCCGCTTACAGCCTTATTGGTTTTAACCATTTTCTTAATACATGAAATTTCCCAGAGTCTCTTTTGCCTGTATGTTTGTCTTGATTAGATTGTAAGCTCTACTTATATCTACAGTGCTATAGACTTGATAAGTAGTAGGGGGAAGACTGACAAGGAAACTACTGTAGTAATCCAGATGCAAGAAGTAGAGAGTGTGAAAGAGGAGATGCCATATGGCAGAGAATTAAAGATGTTATGAGTCGTAAATTGTTAATAGTGCAGATATATATAGAAGCAAACAGAGAAGGGTTAAGATTCCTGAGTGGGTGAAAGCAGGAAGAACAGAATCAACAGAGAGATCCCCAGTTGTCAGGCAAGAGATACCGGTGGGAGAAGAGGCCATCCGTCTTGAATGAATTAAACCTTATAAAAATCGTGGACATATCCAGGAAGAATCTGTGGACAGACATGAAGAGAGCTGAGTAGAAAATGGGGGTGGAGGAGGAGGGGAAGAATGGCGAGAAAAAGAAAATGTGTGAAGTGTCAGCGATCTGATGATAAGAATACCCCAAGGAGGCAATTAATGAGATTCAGACTGTGACTGCATAGAGAGAAAAGGAGAGGATTAAAGATTGAAAGCCAATTCAAGAAACAAAATGACCGCAGTGTGCCCGGATGACTCTGTTTGAACTCTGTTCTTTAACCTCATGGTTATGGACTTAATATTTTGCACCGCACAATGATTAAAAGAGAGAGGAAAGTGAAGCTTTTCTGTCTGATGATCCAGCCCTGTATGGAGTGATGGTGTAACACGTCATCCCCCGGACACTACTGAGAGCGGCCTGGAGCGTCCTGAGAAGCAAGTAAAGGCCTGGAGATGGTCACCAGCCGAACCATCAGTCTGGGCCTTTTCTAACCTGCATAGACCGAGCAACAGTTTACCAAACCGATGTCATCGCTTGAGAGAATTAGGTGTGCAACTATAGCTGCAGTCTGTGTGTGTTGCTACACCTCAGAGGGCACTGCTGTGCCTGGGACTGTGAAGGCTTTCAGATTTTTGGGGTTTTTTTCCACTCCATTCTCCTTAGCCAGAATGAGATCCTGTATCGGGAGCTTCGTTGGGCTGTGAGGAGACTCTGAAGAATTTGAATTCCCCCATGGAAATGATACTGGAGGTGCTTTGATGATAATGGAGGCGTTTTCTGGAGGCAGAAGTGACTGGCAAAATGGACACGTTGCAGTCTGCTGTGACTTAAATAGACGTTAAAATTAATGCCCATGAGAACTGCCTAGTGAAGACTACAGAGTAGCACGAGACTTTGGAGACAAGATGATTAACCTTCACATATCGTGCAGTGTCTCTCTCAGACAGAAGTTTTGAGCATTTGGAAAAATAGTTTAAATTTGAAGACTTTGAGATTTGTTAATTGTCCTAAATGGGGAAATTTCTCAAGTTTGGATTTGCTCAACAGAGATTTCAAAGACATTCTTTTGTTTCCTAAACAGGCAACACCTCCAGTCGCCAAAACTTAAATTCCAGACCTATGAAAACAGCTTTAAATGTTTTCTAGGGACAGCAGCATTCTGGTTAAACTTCAGATTTATGTGGGGGATAGTGCTATATAGAATTTAGAGATACATTTCAGATTTACCGAAGAGGGTTTTTTTTTTGTTTTTTTTTAACAGCTTGCTACTTCTCAAGCTGCTGTAGTAACACTTATCTAGGAGCCTGACAGAAACTGGATGTCAAGGATGCTTTTCCAAAATAAGAACACACCGTTTTTGGGACATAAAGTTGATGGCTTTCCTAGATATTTCAAGGGCCACACAAGCCCACAGAAAATTATTTGGTAACGTACATCAAGAGGCCTTAAACGTGGGAACTTGATTCTAATTCTACCTACTTAAGAACTTTAATATTTCATTGCTTTGCAAAGCATCTCTCTGTGCAACCATGGTGAGAGTTCTGAGTATGCGTTATTCCAATGTTTCCCAACCATTGTGTCTCGGGAAGGGCCGGGTATGAAAAGAGGAGGTGCCGGACGTCTTGCAATTTTCTCTCTTCCTAGCCTGCAGGATGTCCTCCTGCCAGCAGAGGGTGTCAGAGAGCAGCGTCTATCTGCTGGTGCCGTTGCTTCCTCCTGCTGTTACTATTGCAGAGGTGGAAGCAGCATCAGCAGCAGGTAAGTGCTGGAGAGGAGGAGGAGAAACAGCAGCTATATATGCCATGGGGTGTGGGGGGAGGGAAAGATGAATGTGCCAGAGGATGTGGGGGAGAGGAAACAGAAGGTGATGATGCCAGAGAGGGCAGGGAAGGTAATGATTGTCAGGGGGTGGGAACGAGGGATGGTGATGACAAGGATTAGACTGGGGCTGGATGGCTGGACAAGGAAGGTGATCATATACCAGGAGAGGGAAGAGGAGAAGAAGGTGATAGTGCCAGGGGAGAGGGAAGATTAAGATGATGATGGTGCTAGAGGGGTTGAGGGAAATGATGAGAGAGTGGGAATGATTGCAGGGGGTGGAGGGAGAGAGAAGAAAAAGTGGTGATAATGCCAGTGGGTGGGGGGAGAGAGAGGGAAGGTAACAAGATGATGTTAGGAGAAAGGGAAGAGGTGATGATGCCAGAAGGGTCGAAGGAGAAGGGAGGGTGATGATGCCAGGGTGGTGGGGAAGAAGGGAGGATAAGGTGAAGATGATGCTAGGGGGTTGAAGGAAGAGAAGAGACGTTGATGGTACCAAAGGTGGGGGAAAAGGAAAGGGAGGGTGATGATAGCAAAGGGAAAGGGATGGAGGGGTGGCAGGGAAGAGAAGATGAAGATTGTGAAGGTGGTGGTGTGCCACAATGAAATGAACCCTGTGCTGGGTGTGCCATGACACAAAAAAGGTTGGGAAACACTATCTATCTGAACTAAGGAAAAAAAAAGATTTTTAATTATGTATAGATTTAAAAACATGGGAATTGGAAGATTTGTCTTCCAGTATTTGTCCTCCAGTATTTAAAAAGATTATTTCCCGACTAAATGTGGCTGTGGATTAGCTCTGTAGAGGGAATTCTGATGTCAGTATTGTAATAATTACAGACACAACTTCTTTTGACATGAGTGAAAGAAGGTGTTTAAGAAAAGATGGCACCCGGTCATAAACATGGCCGGAGAGTGGGATGGCCATCCATGTCAAAGGTAGCAGCAAGGTCAAGAAAGACAAGAAGAGGAGCCGAGCATGAAGGAAGAGCCGGGCCGCAGTGGGCGGTCAAGTTGGGTGGAGTGGAATGGGCGGGCTGAAAAACTGACGAAAGAAATCCATCAAGTTAGAGGATAGAAGAAAATCAAAATTCTAGAAATCAAATGCCTCAGGAATTATGTAGAGAAAGGAAAAGAGAGGGAGAGGCTGATGACAAGAAAAGTAAGGGTCAAGGAGGAGACCTCTTTGAAATGGGAAAGAGAGCAGCAGTTTTAAAATTCTCGGGGATGAGCCCAGAGGATAAAATATAAGGGGAGAGCAGAGATAGGAATGGGGTCTATAGAAGATATTGGAAGGCTTGGCAGAGATGAGAGCAACGGTATCTCGAAGAGATAAAATCAGGTTGGCAGCAGGATGGATGAAACGATGAAACAAGAATTGTACATCAAGTAGAAGAGACAAAAAATGGGAGGCAGGATAAGGTTGGGGAAATTGGGGCAATGAGGAGACAAAAAAGGGCAATGACACTAGAATGAGATGCCGAGGTTGATCAGTAGTTTTTATTTATTTCCAGGCATTTAATATTCTGCTTCTTTCAAAATTGACATCAAAGCGGATTGCAATCAGGGTTGCCAACCGGCTCCAGATTTTCAGGGCAGGTGGATCCAGTCCTGGATTTACTTCCCTGTACGCAAGTACTTATAGTCTTGATTTTCTAAGGGAATGCAATAGGTAAATCAGAGTAAGTCCCAGCATGCAATATGGTAAAACCCGGGACCAGATCAACCTGTCCTGAAAATCTGGAGCGGTTGGCAACCCTGATTACAATTGACTGAGATTAGACTAACAGGTGCACTAGTGATAACATTAGTTGAAGGGTCGTGCGCAGTTATGATTCAATCAATTTCCAGGTACAGTGGATATTTCTTCCCTCACTAACAGGTGGTCTGGGGTAAAGGCCTGATTGAACAGCCCTGCCTTTGCTTTTTTTTTTCTGGAAGTGGTAGCTCAGTCCAGATTTTGGATGCATAGCAGCTGAAAGCCTGAAGTCTCATGCAGACCAGATTTTACAGAAGTCTGGAGGGGGGTGGGAAGGGCCTTTTGGGGATCTCTGGAGGGGGGTGTAGGAAGCAAGAAGGAGAGAAGTACACTGAGGCCCGCTTTTTCACACATTTAAAGCCGAAGGAATGATCATTGACAGTACTTTTGTTTTGATGCCATGGAGTGCATCCCAGGTTGGGCCTGGAGTCTGGAGCAGCTGGGAGGACAAATGGAGCAAAGGAGAAAGACAGCACAAAGTTAAAAAGAAAGGCCATAGCATTAGAGTCTAGAGAGAAGGGCAAAAAGGGATGAGAGAGAATGGAGAATGAAGAGAGTTATCTAGTTCTCAGATGAGAGGACAAGGGTGGGAGGCAGGGGAGTCTGGGAGTGACATGGACAAGGCTGGAGACTTAAAAGTAGATAAATCATTTGGCTGTCTGATTTGTCTAATCAGTGAGTTACCAGTTTATATAAACTTTTTAAATCCAATATCAAGTCACAGTGATTTGGCACAGAAAAGGTTTGGGAAAAGGACCTTGATATGGAGTTGGACCCAAGTAAATTTTGGGGTAAGGCCATTCATGTATCCTCCTCTGCTTCAATTACCCAGTCCTGGATTTTCATTGCTCATAAGGCCATTGGGACTCCTGTTAAAGTTGCTGAGTTGGTGCGTGATGCGGCTGTTTCCTGTTGGTCTTGCAGTGTGGGTGCACCCCTCCTTCCCCTTGTTTTGGCAATGGGTGTGGAAGCGTACATGGAAGATTCTTCATTTTCAGGAACCATTATTGTTCCGCATTGTTATCTTTAAATCCTTGTCTTGTACAGTCTTTATTCATTGGCAGTGAGAAGAAGCTTCTGGATTTTCTAATGTCCGTTGCTCTGAAGTTGATTCTCACTCTTCGGAAAGATACCACTGTCTTAGATGGAAACGTGGTGGTATACAGTGTGTAAATTTGCTAAAGATGAGCTAGCTATAGCAATTAAGAGTGGGAAGGCTTTGGCCTAGAGCAGTCTTCAGCCACCTCAGTCCCTGGAGTATCTTGGTGTTCGGCTCGACACAAAGCATGGCAGGGTTTTCCTGTCAGATGGTCGTATTCAGAAGTTGATAGTGCAGGTGTGTCGATCAATGAACACAATATGCCAGACAGTATGGTCCTATCTATAGATACTCAGATTGATGGCGGCCACCCTGGAAGTGGTACCGTGGGCAAGGGTGCATATGTGTCCTCTTCAATACTCCCTGCTGTTTTGTTGGAGCCCACACTCTCAGGACTAGTCAATTCAGCTTTTTTACCACTTGCAGTGGTGATTACAGGCGGATCATCTGAGAAAGGGGGTTTCCCTAAGCTCACTGGACTGGCTGGTACGCATGCCAGATGAGAGCCTCCAGGGTTGAGGGGGGCTCACTGTCAGGAGCTGACAGTGCAAGGGCGCTGGAGCCCAGAAGAGTCTCTCTGGAGTATCAATCAGCTGGAAGCCTGTGCGGTCCTGTTAGGTGACCAATTGTAGGGTCGAGCGGTCCGAATAATGTCTGACAATTTGATGAAGGTGCCTTGCATCAATCGGTAGGATGGAACCCAGAGCCAGCAAGTGTTGCCAGAAATAACCCAACTTATGGAATGGGTGGAAGTGCATATTCAGGAGATCTCGGTCCCGCACATTGCAGGAAAAGGCAATGTAAAAGTGGAGTCTAGATCCAGGTGACTGGGAATTGTTAAATGAGGCATTTCAGCTGGTAGTGGATCTCTGGGGCCTTCTGTTTTTAAACCTGCTAGCGACTTCTCGCACTGCAAAGGGTTCTCGTTTATTCAGTCTCAGGAGCGATCCAAAGCCCTTGGCCATCTATGCCCTGGTGCAGGAGTGGCCAGAGAGTGAGCTGCTGTATGCCTTCCCCGTGGCCCATGTTGGGCAGGGTGATTCGGAAGATGGAGAGTCACAGGGGGATGGCACCAGATTGGCCTAGGAGACAATGGTATGCAGATCTGAGAAGGCTCCTAGTGGTCTTCCCTTCCGGTTTCTGTTTCACAGGGATCTCCTGCTTCAGGGACCTGTTCCTCACGAAGATCCGATTCAATTTTGTTTGACGATATGGCCCTTGAGAGGGCTTGCTTGTTGAAGTGTGGATATTCCACTGCAGTGATTGCCACCTTGCTGTGAGCTGGAAGGTTTTCCACTCCCTTGGCTTACATATGGGTTTAGTGAGTGTTTGAGGCTTGGTGTGAAGATCGAGGGTTTGTTCCTTGTTCGGTTCAGATCCCGCTCATTTTGGAATTTTTGCAGGATGGATGGCATGAAGGGTTGGCACTTAATTCCTTGCAAGTACCAGTATCGGCTCTTGCCTGTTTCAGGGGCCAGATGAATGGTGGACTCTTGTCAACTCCTCCAGATGTGGCCCATTTCTTAAAAGGAGTGAAATATCTTCATCCTTCCCTGCAGTTACCTGAAAACAGCGTTCTGGTGGCAATTGTTCGGCATGTAGAGTATCCGATCCGCAGACTTTGTCTTAGCGGGAGCCATTTCTCCAGGTGACTCCAGGGACGGTTTAGCTGCCTACTGTTCCTTCTTTTTTGTCCAAAGTGGTTTTGGATTTTTACCTGAATCAGTCTATTTCCCTACTGTCTTGGGACAGGGAAAGAGATGGGGAGGAATACTGCCTGTTGTGGCCCTTGGATGTCAAGAGACATATTGGGGTTGATGTAATGAGAGCTGTGGCAAAACAGGCGCTCGTTATGTGTGCGGGTTTTGATCACCGCACGCGAAGCTGCCGCTTCTGCGCGATGTAAAAAAAAAAAATTATGCAAATGATTTGCGTGCAGAAATCTGCGCATGTACGGAAAAATGCGAGTACCTAAGCGTGGTACAGGGCCTGTGTAATAAGCGGCTGCATCCGCGCTGATAATCTACACATAAAAGCGAGTGAGCGAGCGAGCGAACGGGTCTCCCTATTAAGTGAAAGTATGACCCTGGAAAGTATTTTTAATATTTCCAGTAACTGTGCTGCAGAAAACATGGCAAATATTTTCATGGGTGATAACGCACAGCAATCTTGCCCCTCTTCTGTCTGCGTATCTGTCCGCCCAGGGAAGCGCCTACCTCGGATGCCGTGAAAAGCACTTTGCTAAGCTTGCCGCTCTGAAGTCGAGATAAGTGTTCAGCCAGGCGCTTATCAAGCCGCTCATGCTCTTCTGTTTGTGGCAGAAAAAATCTGCATGATCGGGCATCCAGAAAGGCGCCTAGCTTACCTTGCATTTGGCTGCTCAGCTAGGCGCTTAGTTGCTCGCAAATCTGCACGATCGGGCGCTCAGAAAGGCGCCTAGCTAATCTTGCCATTAGGGCTCTGAGATAGGCGCTTATCAGGCCGCTCGTGCTCTGTTCGTGGCAGAAAAATCGATACGATTGGGCACCCAGAAAGGCGCCTAGCTAATCTTGCTGCTCAGGCGCGCTTCTGGCCATGTATCTGGCTGCTCGGGCACTGAGCCAGGCGCTCAGCACAGCGCCTAGGGAAGCACCTACCTAAGCTGGCTGTTCTGATGCCCAGGAAAGTGCCTGGCTAAGCTGGCCACTCGGACGTCAAGATACGCGCTCAGCTAGGTGGTTTTCAGGAAGCTCGGACGCCAGCATAGGCCCCCTGAGTCGGTGCTGACACATAACTCGTGCCCTGACAATGGCGGTAAAAAACCTGCATTAAAAAACTCGCACTAGCATTAGCGTCGCTCCCTGCATTGCCTATGATTAGCTAATTGCCTCCTTTTCATGCCGTTAGCATGCATTCGCGCAGGAAAAACCGCAGATCCGTAAGCGTGTCTGTACGTGCTTTTTTTCCCACACACAAAACCCTTATTACATCCCCGTATAGGGCTTTGCGTGGGAAAAACATGTTTAGGTGCACACAAACCCGCGGCAGCTTCAGTGCACCTTATTACATCGGCCCCATTGTGAGGTATCTGGAGGTTTCTAAACCTTTCAGGAAGACGGATCGCCTGTTTGTTCTTCATGGTGGAAGTAAACAGGGCAAGCTGGCTTCCCGGGCTACAATAGCTCGCTGGATTAAGGAGGTAGTCACGGCCGGGTATGTGGATGCTGAACAGCTGTTGCCTAGTCAGGTTAGGGCTCAGGCAGTGTCATGGGCAAAGGTTAGATTGTTGTCTCACATTGACATTTGCCAAGCTGCGATGTGGTCCTCTTTACACACCTTTTCCAGGTATTATCATCTAGATGTGCAGGCCCGGGAGGAACACAGCCTTTGCCCGGGCGGTTTTGACTGGACCGTGGGCAGCCTCCTGCCCTTTTCAGGAGTAGCTTGGGTACATCCCACTGGTTCTGGATTTATCTGGCTGAACGCTAAGAAATGAGAAATTACTACTTTCCTGATAATTTCCTTTTCTTTAAGATAGACAGATAAACTGACTGGCTACGTATTCCAGGGAGAGAGAACTGGTAAGTGTCAATCCATTCCGTAGACTAGCTTCAATACATTCTTTTCTGAACTCAGTGTTTCCTGTTGTCCGAGTGCTGGAATGGTTATCTGTTAATAATCAAGTTTTTTGCTAAGTTTGTCCAAGTTTGGCTTTTTGCAGAGAATACTGGCAGGCTGATGTCACTGCAGGGATATAGATACTGTGATGTCAGCTTTGCTCCAACTCCATCTTCTGGTCGAGGTGCATAATCCACTTGTTCTGGATCCACCCTGTGTATCCTAAAGAAAAGGAAATTTATCAGGTAACTACAAATCTCTCATTATCTTCAGTGCAGTCAAAAGTAAACTGATATCAAAACAGCATCTTCCTTACCTAGCCAGAGTGATCAGGGGAACTATTAGGGAAAGGCTTCTAACCACCCTGTTTAAAGTTAGGAAGCTTATCCCCTCCCAAAAACCAATTCAGGTAGCCAGTTGACATACTTATAAATAATCAGAGTTCCCTCACTGAGCACACCGATGGGAGCAATAAATCTCTCTGACTGCCAATTATCTATTTAGAGGACCCTAGCGTGGGCTTTGACTCGTGGTTTAGCCTGGATTTTTCAGTGCTACCATAACCCCGGTATATAGTAGGGGTTGTGGTGCTATAAAACAGGAGTTAATACCTGTGCTAGGATTCCTCTGCAGGTGCATGCTAATCCCCATCTAAATGAGGGCGTTGGTGATTTTAGTCCAATGCAAGGAGATGCGCCAGTGGGAAGATTGCCTAATGTGCCTTTTTTTTTTTTCCATTGCGGGAAATTTAACTGCTGGGACAGAGCAGGCGATAAACTAAATGCTAATGCAAATGGTAAAAAAGCATTTTTCTAAGACATGAACGTCTGTAGGCGAAATTCTCATTAAAGCTGCTTTATACACCGGTTCTATTTGTGACACAGCGACTGTAACCAGTTCTTGCTAAGGCGTTGCGTCTCCAGGTGTACGACTCAGCCATAGTGCCATGCAGAAGAGCCACCTCTGGGGCCAACGGTTCCATTAGAAAGGGTGGGGCGTGAAACCAGTCTGTCAGAAGAAGAGGCAATAAAGCTCCACCCAGGACAAACCCAGAGCTGGCTGCAGCTCCTCCACACTGATTTACTGTTTTCCAGGAAGTTCATCTGCATCCCCCTTGTCTACGAATTCAAGGCATGGGCTGTGGGAGGCTGAAGGAGGGTGTTTGTCCTGAATAGAGGGGGAAAACCGTAGCTGCAGTGTGTAGTGTCTGCTCGCCTTTGTTCCTTAGCGCAAATCACCGGCTTCAGCTACTTTTTAAAGACAACTTTCCACCAATCTGTGAAATACCTGCCCTCTGTTAAAACTGCCTTTGGCCATGCCAAGCACCGCTGCCATTTTAACAGGCAACTGTTTGTAGCACGGACTGGGAGTGTAAACGACATGCAAATGGCATGCCTTTTTTTTAAACTCATGGGCCATTTGCATGTCATGAGTTTACTGCATCCTGCGGGGCCGTATGTTTCTCCATGCAAGTAGGGTGAAACCCATGCTAACATTTTATCACATCAGCCCCTAAGGGAATAACATTCTCCTCTTCCGCCAAACTGGGGCAAATTCAACGGTGCTCTGACCCATAGGAATTACTGCAAGAGCGAGAACACCTCCAATGCACTGCATTACAAATTCAAAAGAGAGAAAGTTTACTTCATCCCACCATGTGGCCAAAACAGTAAATTAGACAAGGCTTCCTATGTAGCCTAGTGGCTAGAGCCTTCGAGTCCCATGCCTTAAACTCCTTTTTTTCACTTAGATGCAGTTCCAACACTGCTCTCTACATTAATGGTGGGGGTGGAAGGGAAATAGAACCAAAAGGTTACTAAGAGCCAAGAGTAACAGATAAGTATGAGAAAAAAAAAAGTGTGAAACTTGCTGGGCAGACTGGATGGGCTGTTTGGTCGTCTTCTGCTGTCATTTCTATGTTTCTATGAGAACTTTGGAGAGGGTAAAATCACAGCTTTCCTGCAAACGGGAAAATTCTGCGCAGGATCTCTCCACTAGAAAAAAAAACAAACTGCCATTAATCAAAAATCAAACCACAAAGTAAATGAAAGCAGCAGAGAAGGAAGGCCCTGTGGTGATTATGGACACCCACAAGGCCGTGGGAGAGGGTCATAGACAGCCCTCACGCAATGCTGGAAATCCTGATACCAACCCACCCAAAATCCACAGTTCTGGAAACCCTGGCAGAGCAGTCCTTTCTGGTGCCCGCACACTCACCGAGGAAACATCTGGATGAATACAGCACCCAGCAGAAACCGCTCCATGGAAGAAACCAGAGGCTTTCTGAGCCGGTTAGACAGCATGGAACAGCTGCCCCCTGACGCTCTCCTGGCCACAAGGGATGCGCAATCTCTATACAGTAGTAATCCCCATGCACAGGGCATAACTGCACGTGACGTCCACCCTGTGCCGGAAACTATTGCAAAATGAATTATCTGGACAGTAATGACATCTGCTGCAGGTCCTGGGCACCAGGATGGTACTACGGGATGCCAACCTTTTCCTGGCAGACCTCAGAGAAATAAATTTGAATAAGTATCAGATTGGGCTCAACAAATCTTACCGGTATATTGATTGGAAAGAGAGGTTTACAGATAAGAATAAAAAAATATGTGAGATACCTTTTTATTGGACCAACTTCGAACATTTCTTGACTTAACTTTAGGGAGCTAATGCTCCATCCCTCAGGTCAGAATATAATTTGTGACATTTTTGTATGATTTTGATTGAGAGCGAAGAGACTCTCACACAATTTCACAGCTCTTTTGACATCTTCCATCCTTCGATCAGATTAAAACTGGACTACTCCATAGCAAGAGTTAACGTTTTGGATACCGTGCTCTCGGTGAGCAATGGCCATCCACAGACACCTGTCTACAGGAAACCGACTGACAGATGTAACCACCTTCCGCTCTTCACATTCGAAAAGTCCATTATAGACAGCCAAGCCACACTGTATCACTGTATGTGCTCTGAAGACCGGCACAGACATCTCAAAGCCCTGACTGACTCCTTCAAACAGACTCCATAAGAACATAAGAAAATGCCATACTGGGTCAGACCAAGGGTCCATCAAGCCCAGCATCCTGTTTCCAACAGTGGCCAATCCAGGCCATAAGAACCTGGCAAGTACCCAAAAACTAAGTCTATTCCATGTAACCATTGCTAATGGCAGTGGCTATTCTCTAAGTGAACTTAATAGCAGGTAATGGACTTCTCCTCCAAGAACTTATCCAATCCTTTTTTAAACACAGCTATACTAACTGCACAAACCACATTCTCTGGCAACAAATTCCAGAGTTTAATTGTGCGTTGAGTGAAAAAGAATTTTCTCCGATTAGTTTTAAATGTGCCCCATGCTAACTTCATGGAGTGCCCCCTAGTCTTTCTACTATCCGAAAGAGTAAATAACCGATTCACATCTACCCATTCTAGACCTCTCATGATTTTAAACACCTCTATCATATCCCCCCTCAGTCGTCTCTTCTCCAAGCTGAAAAGTCCTAACCTCTTTAGTCTTTCCTCATAGGGTAGTTGTTCCATTCCCCTTATCATTTTGGTAGCCCTTCTCTGTACCTTCTCCATCGCAATTATATCTTTTTTGAGATGCGGCAACCAGAATTGTACACAGTATTCAAGGTGCGGTCTCACCATGGAGCGATACAGAGGCATTGACATTTTCCGTTTTATTCATCATTCCTTTTCTAATAATTCCCAACATTCTGTTTGCTTTTTTGACTGCCGCAGCACACTGCACCGACGATTTCAATGTGTTATCCACTATGACACCTAGATCTCTTTCTTGGGTTGTAGCACCTAATATGGAACTCCAATCCCAGAATCATCTCCAGGAAGACTGCATCGTCACTTTAGACACCCAGGATAAAGCCACAGCAGCTCAAAGAAAGAAAAACCATGGAGCCGAGTGCCCCTCTTATAGATGCCTACAACCCAGAGCTGGAAAAACTGGGAGATATCTAAAAGCCCTACAGATACTATTCCTGGAGCAAGAGTCACTGAAAGAAATTCTCCTTGCAGGCAGCCACCTAATCTACAGCAAAATGTAGTAACACAAACTCAGAAGAAAATGGCCCCCCTACCCCTGCAACGTACCAGGCCGCTAACCGGGCCAACGCCTATCACAGGGCCCCATAATCTCTCACAGGGGAAAAGCGTTCAGCAGAAGAGTCTCCTTCATTGATGCAGTAAATATGATTCAATGCAGAAGATGTGTGGAGGAATGCTGCTGTGCAGAGGCAAGGCCAGACGCTGAAGACAACAAGCAAGCCACAATATCGCCCATCAGAGAGATGAGCAAGGTGGCACCTCCATGGAGGGACGTGTTTGGGAACTTATGGCCAGGCTACTGAAAGGTAAACTCTGCACAATCCAGGTATGGAAGTCAGGTGAAGTTAAAATGATCAAACACTTTGGAAGTGACATAAAAAAAACCCCCCAACTTGCTAGAGGCTTGTTATTTTTAACTCACTATCAGAAATAATTCTGCCTCTCTGTCACCTTCTTATCACTCTAACTAATCAGTTCCTTCTCCCCCCATCACCAGTTTCCTCTTCCCCTACCCACTATTGTTCCAGTTTACTTGTATTTTCTGGCGATTACTCCGACCTGCTCATTCTGTTTTGACCTGCGGAAGCCAGTCGAGAAATGTACGAAGTTAGTCCAATAAAAAGGTATTGCCTTGTTTGCTGACTTTTATTTCCATGCGTCTTGTGTGATTATTTTTTTTTTTTTAACGAATGCAGAGGTATGCCGAGTACGATAGTGCCTTATGTTTTATTTCATCAGTGTCTGCTTTTCTCAGTTTGAGAGAGATGAGGGTCTGCTTGGGGTATTTGTTTATCTTGAATTTGTGTGCCATTCTTGAGCGAGATTGTGTCTGCCTCTTGCTTTGTTGTTGAAGTGCCAGCCTGCATGCACCCATCAGTAGCACAGAAGCGAGAAACTGCACGCCTTGGACAAGATCAAGGAACGTGCAAGAACCTTTCTGGTTTGTTATGTAGCAAGAGTTCACCGTGACTGCTTGGCTCCGTTTTCTGTTTCAGCCACTTGTTAAACATGCTGTGAAAATTGTGATACGTACCCAGATGCTGACCTGTCTCATTAATTCTAACTAGCAGTATTTGTTTAGTGCAGAATGCATTGTCTTGAGTGACGCAGGGCTTCAGATGACTTAATGAGAGAGGTCAGTGTGTGTGTGTGTGTGGGTGCGCGGCCCCATTTTCACAGCACGCGCTCCGAGTAGATGCAGCAGTCCCTGTATTTGGGGGCTCGAGAATCCAAGAGAGGGGGACGTGATGGGGGAGGGGTGAGGGACGGACGCGGACCAAATGAGAGCGTGGTGTTGGCATGAATGATAATGGAAGATCTCAAGGTGTGAGGAGCCAGAGGAGAGTAGGGAAAAGGAGGGATAATGCCTCATACAAATGGTTTGTAAAACCTTGTCTGAGCAGAAACAGTCCAGAGCAGGCCCGGATTTAGCTTCAGGCAAATTAGGCAACGGCCTCTGGTGCGTCAAATGTTCCCAGGCGCTGGCATGTCGCCACCGCCTTGCCTCTCTCCAGGGCTGCTCCCACTGTGGCACTAGCATGCAGCAGCACCTACTTCAAAGAAAAAAAAAATTCAGCATGGGGCCTGGGAGCTGACAGGCCCTTCACATGGGTTTCCAAGGTAGCAGGAGGGGGCAGGGTGCCGCTGGGCCTGTCAGCGTGGGAGGGCTCCAAGGCCTTGTGCTAAAATTCCCCCCCCCCCCCTCCTGTTTTTTTTTTAAGTAACTTCTGCAACTGGGCCAGAGCCAGAAGTCTGAGGTGAGGGAAGGATCAGGATGGAAGAGGCCCAGGTCCTCTGCATCTCCAGTGACCGGGGGGAAGAGAGGAGAACAGAACATTGCGTTGCACCCGTTCCCCCAACTCCCTACTCGGTTGCCTGTGGGCATCGGCTTATTAAATCAGGTCGTGGTCCAGAGAAGTGCTATCACAGCGATGCAGGCCCTGGGACCTAGAGAGAGTGAGGGAGGGGTACGATGACGTTAACATGCACCAGAACGTATGAATGCACGAGAAGCAAACCTCTAGAACAAGAAACATGATAGGAGACTCCAGGGGAGAGCCGTAGGCTGAGGAGCAAAGTAAAGAATAGTGGACAAGTGACTTGGCCTCCCAAGTGCTGTGGCAGAGACCAAAACTGCATCTGATAAACGGGGGAGGTAAAGATGGACTTCGTCTAGCATCTCTTTCTGTGCTTGACGGTGGTAACGTTTGCAGTTTGGAGTTGCAGAGCAGGGTGAGTCGTTTTACCATACGGACTTTGCAGGTAACTTTCAAACTCCGCACGTCAACATGGAATCAAATCTTTCGGTCACGTTGCATGAACATAAGAAGAACATAAGAAAATGCCATACTGGGTCAGACCAAGGGTCCAGCAAGCCCAGCATCCTGTTTCCAACAGTGGCCAATCCAGGCCATAAGAACCTGGCAAGTACCCAAAAACTAAGTCTATTCCATGTAACCATTGCTAATGGCAGTGGCTATTCTCTAAGTGAACTTAATAGCAGGTAATGGACTTCTCCTCCAAGAACTTATCCAATCCTTTTTTAAACACAGCTACACTAACTGCACTAACCACATCCTCTGGCAACAAATTCCAGAGTTTAATTCTGCATTGAGTAAAAAAGAACTTTCTCCGATTAGTTTTAAATGTGTCCCATGCTAACTTCATGGAGTGCCCCCTAGTCTTTCTATTATCCGAAAGAGTAAATAACCGATTCACATCTACCCGTTCTAGACCTCTCATGATTTTAAACACCTCTATCATATCCCCCCCTCAGTCGTCTCTTCTCCAAGCTGAAAAGTCCTAACCTCTTTAGTCTTTCCTCATAGGGGAGTTGTTCCATTCCCCTTATCATTTTGGTAGCCCTTCTCTGTACCTTCTCCATCACAATTATATCTTTTTTGAGATGCGGCGACCAGAATTGTACACAGTGTTCAAGGTGTGGTCTCACCATGGAGCGATACAGAGGCATTATGACATTTTCAGTTTTATTCACCATTCCCTTTCTAATAATTCCCAACATTCTGTTTGCTTTTTTGACTGCCGCAGCACACAGCACCGACGATTTCAATGTATTATCCACTATGACGCCTAGATCTTTCTTGGGTTGTAGCACCTAATATGGAACCCAACATTGTGTAATTATAGCATGGGTTATTTTTCCCTATATGCATCACCTTGCACTTAGCCACATTAAATTTCATCTGCCATTTGGATGCCCAATTTTCCAGTCTCATAAGGTCTTCCTGCAATTTATCACAATCTGCTTGTGATTTAACTACTCTGAACAATTTTGTGTCATCTGCAAATATGATTATCTCACGCGTCGTATTTCTTTCCAGATCATTTATAAATAAATTAAAGTAAGGGTCCCAATACAGATCCCCGAGGCACTCCACTGTCCACTCCCTTCCACTGAGAAAATTGTCCATTTAATCCTACTCTCTGTTTCCTGTCTTTTAGCCAGTTTGCAATCCACGAAAGGACATCGCCACCTATCCCATGACTTTTTACTTTTCCTAGAAGCCTCACATGAGGAACTTTGTCAAACGCCTTCTGAAAATCCAAGTATACTACATCTACCGGTTCACCTTTATCCACATGTTTATTAACTCCTTCAAAAAAGTGAAGCAGATTTGTGAGGCAAGACTTGACTTGGGTAAAGCCATGCTGACTTTGTTCCATTAAACCATGTCTTTCTATATGTTCTGTGATTTTGATGTTTAGAACACTTTCCACTATTTTTCCTGGCACTGAAGTCAGGCTAACCGGTCTGTAGTTTCCCGGATCGCCCCTGGAGCCCTTTTTAAATATTGGGGTTACATTTGCTATCCTCAGTCTTCAGGTACAAAGGATGATTTTAATGATAGGTTACAAATTTTTACTAATAGGTCTGAAATTTCATTTTTTAGTTCCTTCAGAACTCTGGGGTGTATACCATCCGGTCCAGGTGATTTACTACTCTTCAGTTTGTATCAGGCCTACCACATCTTCTAGGTTCACCGTGATTTGATTCAGTCCATCTGAATCATTACCCATGAAAACCTTCACCATTACGGGTACCTCCCCAACATCCTCTTCAGTAAACACCAAAGCAAAGAAATCATTTAATCTTTCCGCGATGGCCTTATCTTCTCTAAGTGCCCCTTTAACCCCTCAATCATCTAACGGTCCAACTGACTCCCTCACAGGCTTTCTGCTTCAGATATATTTTAAAAAGTTTTTACTGTGAGTTTTTGCCTCTACAGCCAACTTCTTTTCAAATTCTCTCTTAGCCTGTCTTATCAATGTCTTACATTTAATTTGCCAACATTTATGCTTTATCCTATTTTTTTCTGTTGGATCCTTCTTCCAATTTTTGAATGAAGATCTTTTGGCTAAAATAGCTTCTTTCACCTCCCCTTTTAACCATGCCGGTAATAGTTTTTTCCCTTCTTTCCACCTTTCTTAATTTGTGGAATACATCTGGACTGTGCTTCTAGAATGGTATTTTTTAACAATGACCACGCCTCTTGGACATTTTTTTACTTTTGTAGCTGCTCCTTTCAGTTTTTTTTCTAACAATTTTTCTCATTTTATCAAAGTTTCCCTTTTGAAAGTTTAGCACGAGAGCCTTGGATTTGCACACTGTTCCTCTTCCAGTCATTAAATCAAATTTGATCATATTATGATCACTGTTGCCAAGCGGCCCCACCACCGTTACCTCTCTCACCAAGTCCTGTGCTCCACTGAGAATTAGATCTAAAATTGCTCCCTCTCTCGTCGGTTCCTGAACCAATTGCCTGTAAAAAGACTGCCGTGCGACAGCGTGGCAGGACGTTACGAATGGTAATTAAAAGAAATCCTGCTGGTTCCTGTGAAAGAGGCGGCCACTGAACATTTATCGTCTGCGTGTGGGGTGGGCAGGTGGTGAAATACTTTGCCGAGCACGTGCGCTGCTTTTCCACCCCGGACCTCAACACGCCATGCAGCTAAGAAATCCGCATCTTGTGATCCCCGCTCGGGGGGGTTCAGGCCAGGTTACCCAAGTAAGCCTGCATGTAAATGACTTTGCAGGTTTCACTCTCGCCAGGCGGAGAATCGGAAATGCCGGAGAGAGCACAATAAAGAAAAATGTTCTGGGGCATCAGGACACTCGCTCGCTCACTCACGTGTCACCGGAGCACTGAACATGAAAAGGTTTCAGGTCTCATTCTTTCAGATGTGTGCCCAGCGTGGCCCTGCAGAGAGCTGCCAGTAACGTAGTATTTCTCAAAAAACAAACAAAAAAAACAAAACACAAATAATGATCATGTTTGGGACTTGCCTCTTTTCTATGTGATTCCTTTTAACTTATGACAGACTGCTAAAAGGCATCAGACTCTTACAGGGTCTTCCTTGCTACGGCTTGGGTCTTTCGTCAACGCTAACTGCAGGCAGCGAGCAGCAGCACTCAGCAGAACTCGGAACAAGGCAAAAAGGAAATTTCCATATATAGTGGCACAGGAATTACAATTAATTGACAATTGATTAATTTTAGTATTTTAATATTCTGATTTATAATTACACATGGAATTACATAGTAATGGCAGCAGAAAAAGACCAAACAGTCCATCCAGTCTGCCCATCAAGCTTCTTATGGTAGTAACTGCTGCTCCATGCAGGTTACCCATGTTTCTCTTAAGGGTAGTAACTGCCGCTCCGTGCGGGTTACCCCCATGTTTCTCTTAAGGGTAGTAACTGCCGCTCCGTGCGGGTTACCCCCATGTTTTTCTTAAGGGTAGTAACTGCCGCTCCGTGTGGGTTACCCCCATGTTACTGTTAAGGGCAGTAACTGCCGCTCCATGTGGGTTACCCCCATGTTTCTGTTAAGGGCAGTAACTGCCGCTCCGTGCAGGTTACCCCCATGTTTCTGTTAAGGGCAGTAACTGCCGCTCCATGTAGGTTACCCCCATGTTTCTGTTAAGGGCAGTAACTGCCGCTCCGTGCAGGTTACCCCCATGTTTCTGTTAAGGGTAGTAACTGCCGCTCCGTGCGGGTAACCCCCATGTTTCTGTAAGGGTAGTAACTGCTGCTCCATGCGGGTTACACCCATGTTTCTGTTAAGGGTAATAACTGCCGCTCCATGCAGTGTCCCTTTATTTGCTAAGGATCTGAGTTTTTTATTCTTGTTCAGGCTAGGCCACCCTGCCTTCCTCGATAAAGCACAGCTGGCGTTTCTTCCCTCAGTGCACTCTGTGGACACGGTGTAGCAGCTCAAGGTCCACCAGTTCTCAGAAACAACAGACAAAGATTCACTCACTTTCCAAGTAAAAGGACCCAGAAAAAAAAAAGATTTTAAGTGTACTCACTTTCCCGGAGTCAAAATCTCCTTTCAGAGAGACCAGATGTCTTGCAAACATCCCTCCGTTTGCAAGTGAAGACAAAGTGTGGTAATTTTGAGGAGGCACACAGATTAGTGGCCGGCCAGTGAAAGCAAGAGGGGGAGGGAGTAACTTGAACAAATTTTGCAGAGCTGAAAATAAATCTGGCAGGACTGTTCAGAATGAGTTGCAGATGGCGGGTGTGATAGAAGTCCCATTAGAAAGGCATATTATGGTGGTTGACACATGCCATGATGAGGGCATTAACAAGAATTAGAGCGGAATCAAGGGAAAGAGAAAAGAGATGCAAAAGAGGTTTACAAGTTGAGGATTTGAGAGTGTTTAATAATAGAGGCAGTAAGGGTTAAATGAGAGGAGCTGTTTAGGCAGGGGAAAATTTGGTCTCCAGTGATCTCCATACTGTCTGGTTCGGGCTGAACCCTGGATCAGAACCAAACTATTTTACACAAGGTTTCTAGATTTCAGAAGGGCTGACTGTAAGAAAATGAATGATTATGTTAAGATAAAGGAAGGCAGGAAGGACACTTGCACAGGCAAGGGCTCGAGTAGGAGTTTATTGCCCAGGCAGTAAAGCAGGGGCTAAAACTTTCATGGGATACGTAAAGGGAAAAGCCAGGAGGGGAATAGTAAGAATGAAAGGGAAGCATGGTTCTGGTGAAGAGGAGGAGCAGAAGAAGCAGATGTTCTAAGTACTTTTGCTTGGTATTCACACTAGGAGGAGAGGGCAGGGTAAACGCATTGCCATGCACCAAGAAGAGGTAGTAATCTTTGTAGTTCTAGAAATGGAAATGAACAAGGCTCTGGGAACTGATGGGTACTTTGCTAAAGGAGGATGCGGCGTTGGCCCAAGCAGCTCTGTTGAAAGCATCGCTTGAAACCGGAGAGCTTTCGAGAGACCATGGAAGAGCAGACGTGGTACCACTTCACAAGGGCGAGACCGAGCAGGAAGTGAAGGTAAATACTGCTCAAGGACATGAGTGCACCACGTTGGTTTACCGCACTGGTTCCCAACCTTTTTTGTTTCGTGGCACAGGGGTCACTTCGTTGTGGCACACCAACCACTTCTCCATCATCATTTTCTCTTCCCTCTCCCCTCCACCCCTTGGCATCATCACCTTCTCCCATCCCTCTTGCCTCAGCATCATCATTGTGCCTCTCCCCTGGCGTCATCTTCTTCTCTTTCCTATCCTCCCCCATGCCCTTGGATCATCATCATTATCTTCCCTCTCCCATGATCTCTTTCCCTCCCTTGTATTATCATCATCACCTGTTCTGTCCCTCATTCCCTAGCATGATCACCTTCTCTCTCCACCTCCTCATCCCTGAAATCATCACCACCACCTTCCTTTTCCTTCTACCTCCCTCCCCCATCCCTGGCATCGTCACCACCTTCCTTCTCCCACCACCTCTTCCTCCACCCTTGCTTCATCATCACTTTCCCTTTTTCACCATCCCTTTCCCCATCTCCAGGCATCGTCACCACCTTCCACCACCTTTTTTTCACCCCTCGCATCGTCACCACCTTCCCTCTCCCCTTGACAACATCTCCTTCTCTCTCTCTCCCTGACATTATCTCCTTCCCTCTGCCTCTACCTCTCTCTCTCACCCCTAGGCATCATCAATTTCCCTCTGTTCCCATCCCCTGGCATCGCTTTCTCTTCCCTCTCCCTCCACTCCCCACGCCAATCACCTTCTCTTCCCTTTCTCTTCACTTCCTGCCATCACTTGCCCTCTCCCTCAACCCCTGACATCATCACCTTCCTTCTCTATCTCCACCCCACTGACATCATCAATCTTCCGTCTCCCCCTCCCCCAGATTTACCCTCTTTTCCCATTCCCTCCACCCCCTGGCATCATCTTCCCTCAACCTCACTCTCTGCATCATTATCACTTTCCCTCTCCTTCCACCTTTCCTCCCCATCTCCTTGAATCATCATCATCTTCCCTCTCCCTTTCTTCCCCAACCCCTGGCATCAACACCCTCCCATCTCCCCACTCTCTGGCACATTCATCTGTCCCTTTGCCTACTCCACCCCCAATCCTTGAATAGCAGAAGTCTGGGAGCAGGTTTATCCAGTGCTGCTGCTTCCTCCTTTGCCACCCTCCCTCTGCAATCTGAACTGCATGGGACTAGCAAATCTCACAAGTCTACAGAGCCCCGTGCAGTTTTTATTGCAATGGAGAGAGCCAGCAGAGGGGGAAGTAAGAGAAGCTGAAGATAAGTGCTGCTCTCTGACACCCCCTGCTGGCAGAAGGACATCCTGCAGGCCAGGAGGGAAACAGGAAATGAGATTGCAGCTGACCGGTTGGGAAACACTGGTTTACTGGATCACAGGCAACGTGATTTCACAGGAGGAAAACCTTGCCCAACAAACAGTCGTGAGGCCACTATTAAAAAAGAGTCATCTAAATCCTAAGGAAGTTAAAAACTTTAGGCCTATTTCACATCTTCCATATTTAGGGAAAAAAGTTGAGAAGGCAGACTTTTAAACTGGGACAGCTTTTAGAAGATCGTAATTTGATAGATTTCAAACCAGATTTAGATGAAAACATAGACTAGAGACTGCTCTGGTCTTATTAGATAAATTTCAAAGAAGTCTAGACTCCGACACCGATATGGTTTTTGTTCTTCTGGATCTTAGTTCAGTATTTGACACAGTTCACCCTGCTGTTGCGCTGTCTGGTTTCGCAGCTTTGGAAGTTGTGGATTCAGCTTTGAAGTGGTTTCAGTTCTATCAGATAAGATTCAGAGCAAAATGGCATTGAAAGTTCACACCCTTAGAAAATGCAGTTTGATGTTCCAAAGGGATCACTACCCGTCTCCTGTCCTTCTCGTTATTTATCTGAGACCTCTGCATGATGTGATCAAGATGATAGGACTTGATTTTGTAACTTATGCCGATGATATTCCGATCACGTGTCCTACAGATAAAAACTGACTGAGCCAGTTGGAGAAGCCGAATTCCGGGTTAAGACAGATTCGAGATTGGTTGAAGGCTAATAAACGTAGCCTTAATCAATCAAAAACGGAGGTTTTATGGATTAGATGTCTGAAACTTGATGCTAATGCCCCAGAGGTATTTGTGGATAATGATTTGATTCCACCATGTAATGAAGTAAAAACACTGGGTATTGTCTTTGATGCCCACTTGACTTTTCATATACAAATTAGTAAAGATGCTAAGATCTCTCTTTTTTTTTTTTTTTTTTTTTGCAGCGATGGAGAAATTTGCATCCATTTCTTAGTAAAGATCTGATTACATTAATTTATGCTTTAATTTTAAGTAACTAGATGATTGCAATTCTTTGTAAACAGGTCTCCAAGAAGTTCAGTTATCTCATTTCCACCTGGTTGGGTCTTACATGTTAGGATCACATAACTCCTGCATTGGAATTGCTTCATTGGCGCCCTGCTTTATTTGGGATAAGGTTTAAATTTTTATTGCTTATTTTTAAGTCCTTATACTGCTTGGCCCTGGATTATCTTTCATCTTTACTTAAGCTTTACTGTTCAACAAGACAAGTGCGTTCTGCTGCTAAACTTCCAGATTGAGTTTAGTAGAGACATAAAAATGTATTTTCTTTTTATGGTCCAACTATGTAGGATTGTAACCCTTAGAGAGGTGGCTTTAGGAAGTTACAGTATATAAGGTGTGCTTGTTTGCATAAGGTTTTACCTAATGAATTTTATATTTACATAGATGTATGTTTAAATGAACATTTTGTGTTTTGATTTTGCATTGCGTGTTTGTGTTCTTTAAATTTGTTTTAGAAATTTATACATCGCTCTGAGACTTGGGATGGGGTGATGAATAAATAAATTAAATGCTCTCTAGAAGAAAGAAGGGAAAGGGGAAATATAAGTCAAACACGCAAATACCTAGAAGGCTCCAATAAAGTATCAGAAGGAAACATTTTTCATAGACTCTAACCCCAACTCTAACCCCAACCATCATCCTAGAGACACCCTTGACTCCTTCGAACCCACTACCATCATTGAGATAGAATCCGCCCTTAAGAAAATGAAACCCTCCATCCATCCGACAGACCACATACCTACTAAACTTCTGCTTCTCATCCCCAGCACCATCTCCAGATCACTCACCAACATCATAAACTGTTCCCTAGCCCAAGGAATCTACCCTGATGAGCTAAAAACAGCATCTCTCAAACCCCTCCTGAAGAAACCCAATCTGGACACAAAAGAACTCTCCAATTTCAGACCCATATCTAACCTTCCGTTTCTAGCGAAGCTCACAGAGAAAGTTGTGAACACACAACTCTCTGACTACCTTGAGGAAAATAAAATACTTTACCCTTCACAGTATGGTTTCCGAAAATCCGCCAGCACAGAAACCCTTCTCATCTTCCTATCAGACCACATCCTCATGGGTCTTGACAAAGGGCTATCATACCTACTGGTCCTCCTAGATATCTCAGCGGCCTTCGATACGGTTAACCATGCCATCCTGCTAAACCGTCTTTCAGAAATTGGAATCACGGGTCTCGCCCTCAGATGGTTCAACTCTTTCCTCAACAATAGAATCTACAAGGTTAGAGTCAACAACAAAGAATCACCAAGCTATAAATCAACGCTGGGCGTCCCCCAAGGCTCTTCATTTATTTATTTATTTAGCATTTGTTTATATACCGAGGTACAGCTGACATAGCCTTCACTCCGGTTTACATTATAACAAACCAGTTACATTTAAATTCATAACAGTGTAACAGAGAAATGAATCAGAACATTAACTTAATAAAGACAATAAATATATTGAACAATACATTGAACAATAGATATGAGTGTAAGCAGCACTTGAAGTTGACGGTTGATACCGTTAATGAGAAGAAAAGGTTTCTGCAAGATAGGACGAAAGACAGAAGGAGGGGATTGCTGACATAAAAAGAACGTGAAGGTGGATATGAAAAAGATTTATGTTCTGTTGTCATTGGGTGAGCAGCCATTGTAAGACTGTGAAAGTAGCCAGTCTTTAAGATCTTTTTTAAAAGATTTAAAGTTTTCTTGCGAATTGAGGTGTTGAGGTAGTGAGTTCCATAATTTTGGGCCAACGATAGAGATGGCTCTATTTCTAGTGGAGAATAATTTGGCTTGAGGTAATGAAGGGACATCCAGCTGAACTTTATATGTAGATCTTGTTGTACGTGAAGATTTATGTAGGTGTATAATATTGTCCAAGGCAGAGTAGTCAGCTTTGTGAATTGATTTGTGTAGGATTGTGAGTACTTTGTACTCTATTCTTTTTTTAACTGGTAGCCATTGTAAGTTGTGGAGTACTGGGGATATATGGTCGGCTTTTCTTTTACCAGACAGGACTCTGGCAGCTGCATTTTGGAGTAACTGCAGTGGTCTTAAGGTTGAATTAGGGAGGCCTATCAGAAGGGAGTTGCAGTAGTCCAAACTGGACATTATCTCCAACCCTTTTCAATATCTACTTACTACCCCTCTGCCAACTGCTCACTAACCTAAAATTAACACACTACCTCTATGCAGATGATGTTCAGATATTGATCCCCATAAAAGAAACCCTGCCAAAAACACTTGACTACTGGGAAAATTGCCTGAAATCCATAAAAAGTCTCCTCTCCAGCCTGAACTTGGTTCTCAATGCATCCAAGACGGAAATCCTGCTCATCTCACCTGAACACTCGACCAACACCGATTTTTCAGCTCCTGACACACAGATTTCTCAAACAAGAGATTTAGGAGTCATACTAGACAATCATCTGAACTTAAAGAAATCAATCAATAATGTCACCAAGGACTGCTTCTATAAGCTTCAAGTTTTAAAAAGAATTAAACCACTTCTCCATTTCCAGGACTTCAGAACCGTCCTTCAATCTACGCTATTTTCAAAAACGGACTACTGCAATGCTTTACTCCTGGGGCTCCCCATCTCAGCAACAAAACATCTACAAATGCTCCAGAATGCAGCAGCTAGAATCTTAACCAACACTAACCGAAGTGCTCACATCACCCCCATCCTCCGTAACCTACACTGGCTGCCAATAAAATACAGAATTCTACATAAAGCACTCACCATAATCCACAAAACCATCCACAATCAGCTCACCCTAGACCTCCAGACCCCATTCAAACACCATGCCTCAGAAAGGCCCATCAGAGAGGCATATAAAGGAATGCTTCAAGTCCCACCTACCAAATCCACCCGTCTAACAACCACCAAAGAACGTTCCTTCTCCACAGCAGGCCCAGTCCTTTGGAACAAACTACCGACTGACCTTAGACCGGAACCCTGCCTCCACACCTTTCGAAGGAAACTTAAGACGTGGCTTTTCCTCCAAGCCTTCCCCTAACTCAAATTTACTCGTCAGACTCAGGTCAAGGAACTGAATGTTTAATAATTTCATAACCATCTTATATGATTTATATGTATTTAATTTCTATCTCTTATTCCTAGCTACTCTAGCTCCCAAGTTTAGTCCCCCTGTTATATTGTAACTTTGCTATTTCAACCTTCTTATTTTTGGTTACTTTGGTTTATCCCCATGTTCCATGTAAACCGGCCTCATATGAATACCATTCATAAAGTCCGGTATAGAAATATTTTAAATAAATAAATAGAATGAAAAGCTCAAGGACAAAGGGTCATTTGAGAATAAAGGGAGGGAAGCTGGAAAGGAACATAAGAACATGCCATACTGGGTCAGACCAAGGGTCCATCATGCCCAGCATCCTGTTTCCAATAGTGGCCAATCCAGGCCATAAGAACCTGGCAAGTATCCAAAAACTAAGTCTATTCCATGTTGCCGTTGCTAGAAATAGCAGTGGCTATTTTCTAAGTCAACTTAATTAATAGCAGGTAATGGACTTCTCCTCCAAGAACTTATCCAATCCTTTTTTAAACTCAGCTATACTAACTGCACTAACCACATTCTCTGGCAACAAATTCCAGAGCTTAATTGTGCGTTGAGTAAAAAAGAACTTTCTCCGATTAGTTTTAAATGTGTCCCATGCTAACTTCATGGAGTGCCCCCTAGTCTTTTTATTATCCGAAAGAGTAAATAACTGATTCACATCTACCCGTTCTAGATCTCTCATGATTTTAAACACCTCTATCATATGCCCCCTCAGTCGTCTCTTCTCCAAGCTGAAAAGTCCTAACCTCTTTAGTTTTTCCTCACAGGGGAGCTGTTCCATTCCCTTTAGCATTTTGGTCGCCCTTCTCTATACCTTTTCCATCGCAACTATATCACTTTTTAGATGCGGCGACCAGAATTGTACATTATGACATTTTCCGTTTTATTCTCCCTTCCCTTTCTAATAATTCCCAACATTCTGTTTGCTTTTTTGACTGCCGCAGCACACTGAACCGATGATATCAATGTGTTATCCACTATGACGCCTAAATCTCTTTCTTGGGTGGTAGCTCCTAATATGGAACCTAACATTGTATAACATTAAATTCCATCTGCCATTTGGATGCCCAATTTTCCAGTCTCAGAAGGTCTCCTTGCAATTTATCACAATCTGCTTGTGATTTAACTACTCTGAACAATTTTGTATCATCTGCAAATTTGATTACCTCACTTGTCGTATTTCTTTCCAGATCATTTATAAATATATTGAAAAGTAAGGGTCCCAATACAGATCCCTGAGGCACTCCACTGCCCACTCCCTTCCACTGAGAAAATTGTCCATTTAATCCTATTCTCTGTTTCCTGTCTTTTAGCCAGTTTGTAATCCACGAATGGACATCGCCACCTGTCCCATGACTTTTTACTTTTCCTAGAAGCCTCTCATGAGGAACTTTGTCAAATGCCTTCTGAAAATCCAAATATACTACATCTACCGGTTCACCATAATCCACATAAAGGTGAACACATTTATGTGGATAAAGGTGTTCACCTTTCTGATTCACTGTATTTAAAGTTCAAGGTTCTTATTGAAAATATTGTTTTTTACGTTACGTTATGCTTTACACTCCTTGTTATTTGTAAACCGGGTTGTTGTGATGCCTATCATGAAACTTGGTATAACAAAAACAATAAATAAATAAATAAATGTTTATTAACTCCTTCAAAAAAGTGAAGCAGATTTGTGAGGCAAGGCTTGTCTTGGGTAAAGCCATGCTAACTTTGTTCCATTAAACCATGTCTTTCTATATGTTCTGTGATTTTGATGTTTAGAACACTTTCCACTATTTTTCCTGGCACTGAAGTCAGGCTAACCGGTCTGTAGTTTCCCGGATCGCCCCTGGAGCCCTTTTTAAATATTGGGGTTATATTAGCCACCCTCCAGTCTTCAGGTACAATGGATGATTTTAATGATAGGTTACAAATGTTTACTAATAGGTCTGAAATTTCATTTTTTAATTCCTTCAGAACACTGGGGTATATACCATCCGGTCCAGGTGATCTACTACTCTTCAGTTTGTCAGTCAGGCCTACCACATCTTCTAGGTTCACCGTGATTTGGTTCAGTCCATCTGAATCTTTACCCATGAAAACATTCTCTGATACGGGTATCCCCAACATCCTGTTGAGTAAACAATGAAGCAAAAAAAATAATTTAATCTTTCCGCAATGGCCTTATCTTCTCTAAGTACCATTTTAACCCCTCATTCATCTAACAGTCCAACTGACTCCCTCACAGGCTTTCTGCTTCGGATATATTTTAAAAAGTTTTTACTGTGAGTTTTTGCCTCTACAGCCAACATCTTTTCAAATTCTCTCTTAGCCTGTCTTATCAATGTCTTACATTTAACTTGGCAACGCTTATACATTATCCTATTTTCTTCTGTTGGATCTTTCTTCCAATTTTTGAATGAAGATCTTTTGGCTAAAATAGCTTCTTTCACCTCCCCTTTTAACCATGCCGGTGATCGTTTTGCCTTCTTTCCACCTTTCTTAATGTGTGGAATATGTCTGGACTGTGCTTCTAGGATAGTATTTTTTAACAATGACCATGCCTCTTGCATACATTTTACCTTTGTAGCTGCTCCTTTCAATTTTTTTCTAACTATTTTTCTCACTTTATCAAACTTTGTGAAAGTTTAGCACGAGAGCCATGGATTTGCTTACTGTCCCCCTTCCGGTCATTAATTCAAATTTGATCATATCATGATCACTATTGCCAAGTAGCCCCACCACTGTTACCTCTCTCACTGAATCCCGTGCTCCACTGAGAATTAGATCTAAAATTTCTCCCTCTCTTGTTGGTTCCTGAACCAATTGCTCCATAAAGCTGTCATGTATTCCATCTAGGAACTTTATATCTCTAGCATGTACCGATGATACATTTATCCAGTCAATATTGGGGTAATTGAAATCTTCCATTATTACCGCACTACCAATTTGGTTAGCTTTCCTAATTTCTCTTAGCATTTCACTGACCATCTCACTATCTTGACCAGGTAGACGGTAGTATACTCTTATCACTATAGTCTTCCCCAACACACAAGGGATTTCTACCCATAAAGATTTGATTGTGCATTTAGTCTCATGCAGGATGTTTATCCTGTTGGACTCTATGCCATCCTGGACATAAAGCGCCACACCTCCTCCCGGGTGCTCCTCTCTGTCATTGCGATATAATTTGTACCCCGGTATAGCACTGTCCCATTGGTTATCCTCCTTCCACCATGTCTCTGAGATGCCAATTAAGTCTATGTCATCATTCACTGCTAGGAATTTTATCAAAAGCTATGATCCCAAACAATGCATATAATTCGTCGTGTAAGTACACATTATGCTAGTTGTAAGCAGTCCTCATATCGGGGCATACATATTCATTGCTAATTAGCAAAAGGTATACCGAAAATATAATCATAGGTCTTGTTGTATTTTTTTAGAATTATTTTTTGCTAAAGTGCAATAGTGCATAGTCCATAGTCCATTATGTGACCAATATTATGGTTATTACAAAAAGTATAACTTAGCTTGATAGGCAAAATGGAGGATCGCCAGAGACATGGTCATGGGTTCTTACAACCGGGAAGCCCGACACGGACCGTGTTTCGGCGGCAATGGCCTTCGTCAAGGGCAATTTCTTCGGCTTAGACGCTTATGTTCGGACAAAGATGAATTTGTTATCCAGGCACAACATTTAGCTAAGAGGTTACTACACCGGGGCTATCCTCCATCTATTATCAAAAGGGCTTTGAAAAGGGCATCAAATGCACAACGTGAATGGCTTCTGTTGGACAGCACCGATGATCTTCAAGACTTACCGTTGGTATGCACTATTCGGTTTTCGACCAAATCAAAAGCAATTGCTGCGACTATACATAAATACTGGCACGTTTTACACACTCATGAAATATTTAATGATCCTCCTTTAATATCGTTTAGTAGGGGCAAGAATTTACGGGACTTACTTACTCGTCCGATTATTCAACCAGCTGTAGATCCCTCTTCAGAAGGACCCCTTGGACATTGGGCTTGTGGGAAATGTACTGTATGTTCCCAATCTTTGAATGGTATTACATGGTCTGATCAGCATGGAGATCTACACTCTGCCCGTTTTCACTCAGACTGTACTACTAGTCATGTAATTTACATTATTATATGCCCCTGCATGAAGATATATGTAGGGCGGACAAAACGTGCGATTAGAATTCGTCTTATCGAACACCGGAGCTGCCTGAACACCGGCAAGATTAACGCTCCTATTGTCCAGCATTGCCTCGATAAGAAACATCTTTTTGGAGAACTTAAGTGGCGCATTATTGATCGGATCTATCTGACAGCTCGTGGTGGTGATCCTCAGAAGCTTCTTAATTATCGTGAGCAACGTTGGATTTTCCAGTTAAAAACTATGCAACCCGATGGCTTAAATGCTGCCATCGAGTGGTATTCGTTGCTATGACAATGTATCAACAACGTCCGTCGTTTCCGGTCTGCGATGGTTTCTATTGGCTATCATTTTCTTTAAAAAACGGCGCAAAAATGGATCCCCGGACAAAAGACAACCAGTACTACTCAGATATGCTGCGTTTTACGATCTCACGTTAGTGCCTTGTACCTGTTGGATGTGTTGTTATCATTGTTGCTATATTGTTATTAATTCTTGTTTTTGCGTTCATAGATATTAATTGCCCTTGACGAAGGCCATTGCCGCCGAAACACGGTCCGTGTCGGGCTTCCCGGTTGTAAGAACCCATGACCATGTCTCTGGCGATCCTCCATTTTGCCTATCAAGCTAAGTTATACTTTTTGTAATAACCATAATATTGGTCACATAATGGACTATGGACTATGCACTATTGCACTTTAGCAAAAAATAATTCTAAGAAAATACAACAAGACCTATGATTATATTTTCGGTATACCTTTTGCTAATTAGCAATGAATATGTATGCCCCGATATGAGGTCTGCTTACAACTAGCATAATGTGTACTTACACGACGAATTATATGCATTGTTTGGGATCATAGCTTTTGATAAAATTCCTGTTTTTCCTCGCTATTCCCTGCCTAGTACTTTTGCACTGAGGATTTAACAATTTACACTGTTGGATCATTCACTGCTATACATTCTAATTCTCCCATCTTACTTCTTAGACTTCTGGCATTAGCATACAAACATTTCAAAGTGTGTTTTTTGTTTGTATTTTCATTCTGCTTTTTAATTGATAGGGATAAGTTAAAATGTTTTAGCTCAGGTGAGCTTTTAGTTACAGGCACTTGGACTACTTTTCTTATTATTGGAACCTCTCTGTTGGGATACCCTAATTCTAATGCATCATTAGTATCCTTTGAAGATTACCTCCCTCCGAACCATGTGCTGCTGTGCAACTGTCGGCTTTCCCCTTTGTTGTAGTTTAAAAGCTGCTCTATCTCCTTTTTAAAGGTTAGTGCCAGCAGTCTGGTTCCACCCTGGTTAAGGTGGAGCCCATCTCTTCGGAAGAGATTCCCCCTTCCCCAAAAGGTTCCCCAGTTCCTAACAAAACTGAATCCCTCTTCCTTGCACCATCGTCTCATCCACGCATTGAGACTCCAGAGCTCTGCCTGCCTCTGGTGACCTGCGCGTGGAACAGGGAGCATTTCAGAGAATGCTGCCCTGGAGGTTCTGGATTTAAGCTTTCTACCTAAGAGCCTAAATTTGGCTTCCAGAACCTCCCTCCCACATTTTCTTATGTCGTTGGTGCCCGAATGTACCACGACAGCCGGCTCCCCCCTAGCACTGTCTAAAATCCTATCTAGGTGACGCGTGAGGTCCGCCACCTTCGCACCAAGTAGGCATGTTACCAGGCGATCCTCACGCCCACCAGCCACCCGGCTATCTACATTCCTAATAATCGAATCACCAACTATGACGGCTGACCTAACCCTTCCCTCCTGGGCAGTAGGCCTTGAAGACACATCCTCGGTGTGAAAGGACAATGCACCACCTGGAGAGCGGGTCCTTGCTACAGGATCCTTTCCTGATGCACCAGGTTGATGCTCTCCTATCATGAGACCAACTTCTTCCAAGGTAGCACTAGGGCTGCCAGTCTGAAGTTGGGGCTTGGCTACTATGTTCCTGAAGTAGAATAAGATTAAAAGACCCTGAGTTTGGACACGGCACTGATTCTTGAGGGATTCTGTCAGAGAGGAAAGGAAGTGAAATTGGAACCACGTACAGAATACCAGAAAGGAGCATGACAGAAGGTAAGCCCTGAACCAGGCTAGAGAGGGAACTGAACATGTGAGAGAAGAAATAATTTGGTGCGGCACAGTGGATGGGCAAAAGGGGGATGTCTGATCTGTGTTGTTAATAAACTAGTTCCTTGTTATATGTTAGTATTTTAATTCTTTTAAAAGGGGTATTAAATATGAAACTGCTTGTTGCCATATTGTTCCCAGTTAAAATGCGACTATTTTGGAGATTGTAATATTTTAGTAGGTTAACAAAAGTAAATTCTAGATCGATGTTATATATTAGCTTTTGAGGTCTCATAGGTCCTTTCTTCAGATGTTTCTGCATCTCTTAGAGAGAAGGTAGATTTTATACACCAGGAGCACATTTCTCATGCTATTAATATTCACCATATGTTATGGAGGACAGCCATCAACAATTGGCATATGTTAATGGGCCTTTGCGTAGGGGGAGTATACGGAGGGGAAGAAAGCGAGGAGTCTCACATAGGAGATGATAATTAGCTCAGGAAAAGAAGGCAAGGTGATATAAAACAGGAGGCAGAATCCCAGAGAGCTGTGAATGAAGGCTTGTGGTGCCAGATCCCAGCGCTTGATTCCATGCGAGCAGGAGACCCAAAAGAGCAAGAGGAAATTGCTGGGTGGAAAAATGAAATAAGTGTCAGCTGATGAGTCTAGTGCTGACCAGTGCTATGGAGAATTCAGAGGGTCCTAATGTCTCGACTGAGTTTATTCTTGCCCCTTAATCTGTAGCCCCCTCCCTGTCTGCTCAGCCCAGTCACTGCAGTTGCAGCTCTGTCAGGGACCACCAGGTGTCACTATTGTGCGACGTCTGAGGCTCCCTCTCCCTAGGGCAGGGGTGGGGATCCTTTGGTCCTCAAGTGTTGCAAACCTGTCGGACAGTCAGGATATCCCTAGTGCGAGAGATTTCCATGCACACTGCCTCCCTTGTATGCAGATTTCTCTCCTGCATCATCATTGTGGATATCCCGAAAGTCTGACTGGCTTAGGTGGTTCCCAGCACAGTTTGGGGAAAGGGGCCGTGGTTCACAGTAAGAGGAGTGTGTCTTTTTTTTTTCCAAGCCAGAGGAAAAATGGATGACATTGCATTAGCCTCTAGTGGAAAGAGGAGTAGTTGGAGCTGAGACCCCCAAGGGAGAAAGTTAATGAAGGCAGCAGGACGGTGGGTGATATGGTTGTGTAGCTCCAGGAATGCAGTTTGTCTTCCTTGCTACATCTTCTCATGATAGTTAAGCCTTTGCACCCTCTCTCTGTGCAAGCATTCGGAGTTCTGCCATGTCAGCCCGCCAGGCAGCCTTTGGGAAAGGGCCGCTCGTCGTGCTGCCTGCTGGACGCTCATTGGGTTCAGCCAGGAGCCACAATCACGGTTTTGTCCTTTGAATGGTGAGGAGTAGGATAGGATTCTGTCGTGGCTGCAAGAACAAGGGCGCAGGAGGGAAGGCTTGTTCGGGTAGGACCATGAGATGTATTCCCCACGACAGATGGACTGCAGCTCTGGCGGGCGGCGGCGAGTGGCATGGCAGGCCTAGACCTTTGTGCACTGATGATGCCCCATCTTTCAGAGTTTCTGAGCAGCTTTGCATGTTTGAGCAGAGCAGTCCTACAGTTTTCACAGTGATAGGTTTTTGTATGTGACACAAACAGTGCCCCTCTTCCTCTCTCCCTCTTTATGATGAGGATTTTTTGCAGCTAAGGCAAAAAAACGTGCATGGTTGCAGCTACGGATTTCCAACTGGATCCAGTCCGCACAGTAAAAATGATGCCACTTGGAGCATCGGGTCTTTAGCATTTAATTTTGTGCAGCTGGAAACACGCGTGTCTTACACCAGCACGTCTGTGGTTTGGGGGCAGAATCCCAATCCCAGTCCCTGTGGACAACTGAGTTCCCTCTGCCTGCTCGTTACAAAACACGTCTTGATGGGGGCAAAATACCTTTACTTTAACCGGTAAAAATACAGTTTCCTGGCATTCCTCTTCTGTTTGCAGATCTCCGTCCTTAGCTGTCACGTACAAATTCTGCCTGCTCGGTTCCCAAACCCTATGTCCAGATTCGGGTGCCCCCCCCCCCCCCCCCCGACCTCTCGGCTGCTCACACGTGGGGCTTCCTTGGGTGGTTTCACGGCTTAGAGAGAAGCGGGGAGGGGGGTCTCTCTCTCTTTACATCTGAGTCTTCCTGTGGCATTTGGCATGTTGTGACGCGCTTTGAACGTGAGATACATAAAACATATTGAAAACTCTTTGGAAGTGTAATTAATGCGCAGTCAGCAAACCTGTCAGAACAAAGGAGGTTCTAAATGAATGTTCCTGGTACGATGCTCAAAGGAGTAACTTCAGGAAATATTCCTTCCCAGAAAGGCAGCGGCATCTCTAGCCAGAAGTCTTTGGGGGGGGAGCCGAAGTGACCTTTCCATGCGACACTTTCACCCCCCTGCCTTTAAATGCCTTCGAAAGACACAATAAGAAAAAGTCCTTCTGCCAAATTTGGTTAAAACCTGGCTGGTTTTGATCTCCCAGGGAAAATAGCCATTAACTTTGTGGTCAGGTCTGTGACATTTGGTATTCGGGACGGCGGGCTGGTCAGTAACTCTCGCTGGCTAGTTGATCCCCAGATGCAGGCAGGCATAGCTGTTACTGTGTGCCTGGGGGGGCGGGTGTGTGTATGTGTGTGTGTGTATATATATATATATAGCGGGCCTCTGCCACCATTCCCCCTTGCTTGTAATTTCGTCCTTCCTGCGCTGCAACGTAATAACATCTGGAAGGGTTTTGCGCAGCGGTGGCTTTCGTTCAGGTGCAGAAGTCCGTGCCTTTCTCAGAGCCCTTCCATGGCCTGTTATGAGGATAGTAGTAGGTCGCCTTTGTTCCGCTCTTAGACACGCGTCCAGTCCACGTCGGAAGCATCCCGTTTACATTTGTTTGCCCGGTCACGTTAGAAAGCTCTTTAAAGAGGCAACAGAGGGCGAGAGGAAAACCTTCAAACTGCAGCATTAGGAAAATCATGCGGAAATATTTTAACTGGTAGTTGATGCTCGTCCAGATTTATTTTTTGTCTTTTAAATCTTGAGAATTTGTGAAATTTCTTGCAGCTTAGCTATGCTGTTGTCAGTCCTGCTGCTCTGATCATCATTGCAGCCCCCATGCAGGTATTGCACTGATAAACGCAAAGCATGAAGACAAATTATATAGCCGGAGAGCGTATTTTCAGAAGACCCTCAGGCTGGTGTTGCACTGATATACGCAAAGCATGAACACAACACGGATCTCTATCAGAATCCCAAGCAGATGGGCCAGCCCAGTGGCTCGGTGACATTGTCATGTAGAGAGTCCTCGGTTCAATTTCAGATCAGCCTTTGGCACCATGGGGGTCGTCATTAAGGGCCAGATTTATAGCCTATAGTACAAGGTCCTGGAAGGAGCCTCAGAACCATCACAGCAATGACCAAACTAGGAACCGAAAGAGGAAGTTGAAATAAGACAAAAATCCCTGGCACATTGCAAATGAACAGAATCCCAGCTGTCTGTGCATGAATACAGCACAGACAGCTGAAGAGCAGATTTTTATCAGACCCCCCATGCAGGCTGATACATCTGAAGCATGAATACAACACAAACAGCTGAAGAGCAGATCTTAATCAGAGCTTCATGCAGGTGTCTCACTGATACAGCTAAAGCATGAATACAGCACAGACAGCTGAAGAGCAGATCCTCATCAGAGACCCATGCAGGCATCACACTGATACATCTAAAGCTTGAATACAGCATGGACAGCTGAAGAGCAGATCCTCATCAGAGCCCCATGCAGGCGTCACAGTGATACATCTAAAGCTTGAATACAGCACAGACAGCTGAAGAGCGGCTCTTCATCTGAAGCCATGCCGACATGCACTTGTATAGAACATGACACCAGATAAGACCCATCCAGTCTGCCCAGTTTCTTCCTGGCACATGCCATAGACCCTAGGTGATGTCTGGTTTTCTCTTTGTTTCCTCACAACTAAGAATCCGCTGTCTTTGGCCCAGGCTTTTTTTTTTTTTAAATAGAAAAACCTATGTTATCCACATTGCGCTGTTAAAATAAAAAGTACAGAAGAAAAAATTCAAATGTAGGATTAGTTTGTCTTATTAGATTGCAATCTCTCTTGAGCAGGGACTGCCTTTATTTTGTATGCTGTTTGTACGGTGTTGCGTGAGTCGTGTAGCACTATAGAAAGGTGTAGTAGTCCCATGTGGAAACAACGTGCATGTACCAATCACAGTAAGGAGGATTGAGGCATCTCGTGAGCCAGTTTTTTTTGTTTTTTTTTAAAGGCGTGCTCCGTTCCTCTCTCCTTATCCTTTCTGTATGCTTGCATCCCAGGCTTTTTGCATTGAGAGACTTCCATGCTCCACCACCCTCTCTGTGCAGAAAATTTTCCGATTTGTTACTACTGAATCCTCTGATCTCATGTTCTTTAAAATTATGTTTATTAATGTGAGAATATGAATAAACTCAATACCTATAACAATGCACTAGACCAGAAGCAGCTCATAAGATATCACAAGAGAACCCCAGCATTTAAATTAGCAAAATCGCATATTATCGTGTTTTTTGTTTCTTTTCTGCCACTCGTAACACTACAATCCAGAAACAGTTCCCAGCGCAACACTCGCACATCCCTCATGCACCATTCACACATGACACCTAACTAACGCACATTATCTTAATATTCACTTTAGGCTCAGGCTCGCAGCAACCTCTCCACTTTTCTCCATAGCAAAAAGTAATTTCTCTGAGACGGTAAGGACTTATGTCCCCGAAGGTTTTTGAATTTTCATTTTTCCATCACGGCATAAGCCTGCATTTCTGATTTCCAGGTACGGAAGACAGGCAAGATGTCTGTATTCCAGCAGGCTGGAATAACATTTTGTGGCAACAGTAAAAGAAAATACTCAACATTTTTTAGCTCTCTGCTGGGTGGGCTCAGCGATTTCTCAAACCAAAGCAGATAAATCATTTTGCCATCCCAAGGTATCGTCCTCCCCAGCAAACGCTCCATCAGAGCATGAATTTGCCTCCAGTAAGACGGCAGTTTTGGGCTATCAGTTATGATATGACAGCGGTTTGATTCCCAGATTTTCATCCTAGCTCCCATTTCTCTCTCTGGTCAGATTGGCAGGCTCGGAGCAGCTTGAATGACCACGACATCTCATGCAAATCCCAGGGCCACACCTCATTGATTAGCCGACGTACGCAAGTGTTTAGCATCTGGCTGTTGTCGAATATGCTCAGCCCAGATTTTTAACTTCTTAAATTTAGGTCCAGTTTCAATAAAAGCTTCATCATTTTCAGTAAAAGTCAGAGGTTTAAGGTCACCGTTGCAACAGCTTAAACAATAATGTCTAGTTTGAAAATAAGCAAATTATGTCTAGGAATATCCTGTTCTTCCTGTAGCTGTTGATATGTATAAAACTGATGAAGTTCAGGATCTAGAGAATGTCCTAAGCAATGCAGCCCTTGTTGCATTGCTTAGGTGGGTTACCCACCAGCCGTAAGAACAGGGAAATGCTGCTCCTAAGTTTGTGCAAACCTCTCCCCCATTTCCATGCTTTCCTGAATGCTGGAAACCAAAATCCCCATGCTCCCTTTGTGGGGGAGCTTAGATCTATCACAACGCAAGAGGTTTACTGGATGATATGCTCGCGCCCAGCTCCTCCAACGATTTGTCAGAATCAAATGTATTTTTTATGGCACCCAATCCTGTATGTAACACAGCAAAGAGGCCCCATTAAATGCCGTTAAACCTGAGAGAGCCAGAGCTTCCTGACGTTTGGGTGTGGTCCTCTGATCTCTTGTTCTCAAACTTCCCTTCCCCTAAAAAAGGTTTCTTCTTGTCCATTATTTTTACTCCTCCTCTCCTCTCCCTTAGGAGGGGGTTGGGCAATTTTGATCTTCAAGGGCCCCTAACCTGTCCAGATTTCAGGGAAACCCTCATGAATATGGATGCAATGTATCTGCATGCAGTCTGGGACTGTGCATGCAAATCTAGCTCATGCATATTCATTACATAGATCCTGGAGACCCAGCTGGTTAGGGAACCTTGAGGACCAGAGTTGCTCATCCCTGCTTTAGGGAATACATGTTTAGATCCGCGTGTCTCATCTTGTAGGGTTTTTGGTGCAGACTCTCCACCACTCTGGCTTGCCTGTACTCTTTCCGCATCCTTAATTGTAATGATTTGTGCACTGGCATTTTCACCATTTTTTAAAAAACCTTTCTACTTGTTGTAACTCGGCCTCTGCCGCTAACACTTCTCTGTCTTGCCCTTTGCCTCGCTGCCCTTGGATATCATTGGAGGAAGATATGACAAAACATCTTAGGCACCTTCTGGGTCCACCGAAGGGGGCCCACTCCAAGGTAACATAAGAAAAGATTATTTTACAGAAAACTGTGGTGGAGCGCCTCCCGAGTTAGAAGCCAGAATGGCAACAGAATTCAAGAAAGCCTGGAATCTGCACAGACAGTCCTTAGATACGAGGATGAGCCTGAGAGTAGGCAGGCTCTGTCTTATTTATTTAAATAGTATCTGTTACTTGTCCATCCACCATTTCAAACGAGTTAGAGGAATATCCATAATAAAAATACTAACAATAATGTACTTACTCCATAGACATCAAGCACACACACAAACAATACAAAAGAACACAAAACCCACTGCTACATTCCCAAATTGTAATCAGCAATTAAGCCTGCCTTGAACGGCAGTAGTAGAGCTGACTAAATGTTACTGCTAGGCTTCCAAAGGCTCAGCTGCCAACAGTAGCAAGCTCACTCCCAAAAGCTTGTACAAAGAGAGCGTAAGATGTTTTCCTACCACTACCTCATCCCTGAAATTCGGTGGCAGAGATTTTCACGTCGATGGACCTGCAGCCTTTAAGGTCCACTCGCATGTCATGGTAAGATGTAACCACTGAATGGGAGGGGACCTCCAGCAGATTCTTCCCTAATGACCTCGGCGTGCGAGTCGGAGTGTAAAATTTTAACACTGATGCTGTACTAGATGGATCATTATCACAGAGAGCTTTATGAACCATGGTAAGCATTTGTAATCGAATGCGCCAAGCCCCAGGTGTAGCCAGTGTAAAAGGAACAATGCAGGCGATATATGATCGTTGCGCTTAGCCCCCCCAGTAAGGACTCTGGCAGCAGCCTTCCGAAGAGTCTGCCTGACAAAGTGGAAGCCGGATCATGGCAGGCAAAACAAATGTAACCACAGATTTCCCTTGGGCATGGAAAGTAAGCGATGTATCATAAACCACTCCTTAGATTCCGGACCTGCTTAGAAAGTGGAAGGGCCCAGTCATCGCATAGGGATCTGGTTAGGATAATCAGTTTGATCTTCTCTATATTAGGCGTCACTCGGTCTGCTGTCATGCATTGTTTGGTCCAGAGCATTGCTGATCTCACCTTGGAGAGCCTTGAGCGCCCATGGTGGAGCAAAGATTTAATGGGCACGAAGAATTGCCCATTTTATTCCAATAAGTACTGATTTCAGTGTCTGAGACTCCAGCACTTTGAAATAAACGTATCTCTAGGTGTATCTTAATGACTTTGAATAGGAAAATTGAGAACAAGTCAGAGAGTTTTTCTGATTGGAAAAGATGTGAAAATTGCTCAGGGGAAAACAGAGTATTGGTAAGAACATAAGAAAGTGCCATTCTGAGTCAGACCAAGGGTCCATCAAGCCCAGCATCCTGTTTCCAACAGTGGCCAATCCAGGCCATAAGAACCTGGCAAGTACCCAAAAACTAAGTCTATTCCATGCTACCATTGCTAATGGCAGTGGCTATTCTCTAAGTGAACTTAATACGGTAGCAGGTAATGGACTTCTCCTCAAGAACTTATCCAATCCTTTTTTAAACATAGCTATACTATCTGTATCATCCCTAGGACCATCATCATACTGCTGTGTTAATTGATAAACTGGGAAAAAGTTCAGAGGGATTGCTTCCAGGATTATGAATCTTTCCAGCCATATCAGTTCTTTTCAACCTCATGAGAAAGAAATCTGTAGCACTCGGCCTGAGATATGAAGTCTTTGTTATCAGGGTTTTAACTTTTTCCACTGCCTGTCAGCTCTGTGAAGGCACTCTCTTTTTTCTGAGTGAAGTTCTGTAGTAAACCAAGGAGTGAGATGAGATCTATGTCAAAAAAATCTTTCTTTTACTGGACCATATCTGTAGGGCATCATCAACAATCAGGGCGGACTCTGTGTATTCAGACCAGGCAACCAATGCTCAGAGAGCTGTTTACAGTAGACGGTCTTGATAATGATAGAATGGGAATTCAAGGACAATATTCAAATGCTGTTACATCGGGAATAGACAGACTCTCCATGGTCTTTGCAGCCTTCATCAACTGTTATTTTCTTTTTATTTATATTCTGCTTTTCGGGCACTTCAAAGCAGATTACGTTCAGGTGCTGCAGGCATTTCTCTATCCCCTGAGGGGCTCACTGTCTTAACACATAAATAAAAATAGTTATGCATGTAAATGTAACATACTGTCATAGCCATTTTCAAAAGCCATTTACCCCCGTTAAGTGCACTTAATGTGGGTAAAACCTTCTGACAATCCCATGGCATATATTGTAGTAATTTTCAAAAGCACACTTACATGTGTACCACACATCTACCCATGTAACACCCAGTTTTAAGCGTGCAAATGCTTTTGAAAATCAGGCCCTTCGTTTATACTTGAGGGTGAAGTGTCTTGTCCAAGGTCAGAAGGGGCGCGTCATCTAGGTTTTCTGGGTTTCTCTGTTTCTAGACTTAGACTGGCCGTCCTTTGGGGTAGGATTGTCGTAGCCGGGTGAATTCTTGTCTGTAGAGCTGTGTACTGTGGTGCTGCGCATCGTAACAGTTCTGGTCCCATACTGTGTCTAATCGTGATGCTTGTTGAGTAACTATGACCGGATAATAAAGGTGATTGTTCTGCCTCTTGCTTCTCTTTGAGGTCCTGCTTTTCTTTCTCTTTTGGCAGGGGGTTCATCTATGACAGCCGGAACAACCTCCAGATGCGGGGACTGGTCATATTGCTCATCTCAAAGGCAGCGGGCCCCAGCAAGACGGACGATCTCTCCCTCCAGCGTGATATGGTCAGCGGAATTTACTCAAGGTAGGAAGCAAGCATCTCCCAGACTTCGTTGTTTGGGGCAATCTTTTCTATTCTTTTATGTTTTTCTTCTCTGCAAGCCCCCTTTTCTTACTCTCACCCGTTCGACTGCCACTGGAGAACAGAACCCTCTGCTCCTCCGTGATTTCCAGATGCTGCAATCTGTATTTTGCTAGCGTCTCTGGTATTCTCAATATGTATTCTGCAGTCTTCCCATGCTCTCGAGCGCATTCGGCACTTTTAGATTCCGGGACATTTTATAAATACAATCATGCACTCTGCGGCCTTTCTTAAAGGATTTTTCTGCACGTCCCAAAGCTGAAGGGCGGCCCTGTGACTTGCAGTGAACTCAGAGCAGCTGTCTGTTGTCAGCCCCGAAGATCGCCACTTGGGGGGGACCATCGCGCTGACTCAGAGGCAGACTCTGAGCCCAGCTTTGCAGAGGGGCCTGGGTTTGAAGCTTGAGGCAGCGTTCACAGCCCTTGGGAGGAAAGGTGTCCCAGTTATTCTGCAATGGTGGCACCTAGTGGTTGGACTTAGGGGGCCACAGAGGTGACTGAGCTGAGTTGGGAGGGGGATGAAAAATAGGAAAAAAAATCCCCAGGCAGTTTTGGATGAAGGCTGGTGGAGCTGTAGCCCAAAGGTAGCCATTTATGATTGAGCCAGATGCCCAAAAGAGCAGGGAGGAAACTGCTGGTTCCCTATAAAGTGAGCTCTGTTGGCAGCTGACGGGAGGTGTTTGTGAGATGCAGGGTGTGCGGGACGCTGTCCGGAGCACAGGTCTGTGAGCCAGTGTGTCCTCACAGTCCCTGCCTCGCGTCTTTACAAACAGGAAGCTTGTGGGAGGAGGTGGCAGTGGAGCTGACGCGGGGACTGATCATAGCTTTCCCTCCAGCTCTTTTCATGGCACATTTCTTAGTGTGGTCTGTGTTTTTAAGTAAAATGAACTTCAGAGTTGTAGCTTTTTTTTTTTTTTTTGTAGATATAAAATATAAATGTCAATGTGAGATTCTTTGAGGAGGAGTGGCCGGTGCTTACAGGAATGGCTGTGAAGCAAAGTTCGACTCTCGTTTCTCCCACTGACGCCCCTTGTCACCTTGGGCAAGTTGCCTCAGATACCCTCTTAGATTGTAAGCTCTCTGGGGAAGGGACCTCTCATAGCTGAATCCTCATATCAACACTGTACAGTGCGGAATAAATCTGGAAATGTTATCATTCGTGATACCCAATAGGTGGAATGCAGATTTGGGTTCTGATACAATACTTTCACCCAGCATACTGCATGGACAGAGTGAACTCCTGGACTGGGCTTCAGCTCAAGTGGCCTTTTCTTGTGCATCTATCCAGGCGTGTTCCCCTGCTTCCTCTACCCCTCCCAGTTCGGCCAGGGCCACCAGCCACAGCTCTCTGCCATGGGCCCTCGGTCTGGCTGCTGATCCCCAGGCAGAAACCGCGTCCGGGGCTCTAACCCGGTTCTCCACATAGCAGCAGCAGCTCTGATTGACCCATTGTTACTTGTTGACGACGCTGGGTACTCGCTGACCTATGGTCATAAAGGACTGAAAGCTGCTTCAGCCGGGCGGGGATTTATTTATTTATTTATAATTTATTTATTTATAATTTTTTATATACCGCCGCTCATCAAAGATATCACGTCGGTGTACAGTGAACAGGAACTAACGCCGGAGCGTTATACATTTAACAGGGTTATATAAGCGTTATACATTTAACAAAGGTAAGTATATAAATATTTGAACATAAAACAAGTATTTGAACCCATGTGATGTGATTTGATTTGAACCAAGTGATTTGAACCCATGGATGGAGTTGTCTCGGAATGAACGCCAGCTGATACCCCTCTTCGTGCTGCTGTTGGACACGTCCCTGCCCATCATAAGAGCGCGCGTATTTTAATTTCCTGCCGAGAGAGGACAGGGCGATGCCAGGAACGTGTAGTTCGCGTGAGAGCGAAACAAGCCCCAGACTTCCTTGTGTCTTTTCCTGCAGGAGCTGCCGAACTCTTGACTGGCCGCTGTAAATTCCACACTCTTTTTTTTTTTTTTTTTTTTTCTCTTGCCTCTCTGCTGTCTGATGCACACAAGCTCCCCAGCATTTACAAAGCTTGTTCCTCAGGGTTTTGCCCGCTAAGCTAGGGTCCATTTGATTCTGGAATAGTTAGCAGTGATTCATTACTTGCTTTCCTGTAGCCCTAGCGAGAATTGAGTCAATTCTTCCAGTACTTAATCCATAATTACACCAACCCAGGCTATTTTTTTTTTCATTCTGCTGCTTACTTTGGAAATGCAACCAGTGACATACATGTATACACTGTGTGTTTTTTTTTCCACAAGGAGCTGCAAGCCACCAGCATATGAAATGTGGTAGTTGGTATGCTTCAGGTGTTGGTGTTAAGGCTGAAGAAAATGGCTCAGGATCTAATTCCGCCCCCTACAGGCGGAGGCGAGCAGTTCCAAGTCCCTGCCTTTGCTCAGAGGTGACATCTGGTGACTGGAACCAGGGTGCCCAAGTTTCACGTCCCGCAGGGAGCGGTGGATTTTGGCTCCAGGTTGAGGGCCATCGCCGTAAAGGCCGAGACAGGTGGGGGAGGGGGGGAACCCCGGGTGGCTGTGAATTAAAGGCTCCTGCTGCTGCAGCCCAGTTACAGGCTGGCTGCTGAGCAAGAAGCCCGAAGGATCAGGAAGAATAAATAAGAAGTCTCTATTCCAGTCTGGGTGCACTGACTTGGGGTTTCATCTTCGAAAGCGGGTAAAACGTCCAGAGAGCGTCTGCCGGAAGAAACGCTGACTGCCGGGGTTAACAGCAGACCTCCAGCACGGTCGTTACAGGGGGCAGGACTCTGGAAGTGACCGACAGCACCCTTCTCGTGCCAGCCTGCGTCCGTGGAAGTGGCTGGGAGCCCCTGATGCCGTTTGGGGGTGCTTGCGATCAGGACGGCTACCTCAGGTGGAGGAAGGGACAGTGAAGCCAGAGATGGAAAGGGGATTACTTATGTTTCTCAAACAAACAAACAAAAAAAAAATCACTCACAAAACCCTCCCCCCCCCCCCCCCCCCCCCCCCCAGCTGCTCATGTGCTTGCATCCATACACAGCCACAAAATACCTATGAGGGCTGCTATTAAGAAAAATATCAAAACTGTAGCAAGGGTGGGCGTTTTTGTAACTTCTCTGTTAGATCGGGTGGTTCCTGTGCATTTAAACAGCATTTTCTAAAGGCTTAACGAGGGTATACTAACAAAGATGTTTTGAAAAAGTTTAAAATGTGCTAATTGAAAAAGAAATGAAACTGAAATTAAAGGATACATATTATGGATATTGCATGATATCTGAAACTTTATAGCCCACCGAAAGGCCTTCTAGGGCCTTTAATATTGTCCTGTCTATATCTAACACTCTGGACTGAGGACGAAGGGAACACTCCTCAGGGTTGAATCAGCGAGAATGAAAGGGGGCCGATCCAAGATGGCATCTCCCAGGGTGAAGCAGGGCTGCCGAGCTCCTGAACCTGTCTTCTATTTTTACTACACTTTCTTTTTCATTCATGCCCTTAAAATGGGAAGAGAAAGCAAAGACCCCAAGGACTTACCCTCAAGAGTCCACTCTTCTTCCTCAGCAGATTGTGAAATGCTCTGGGTGTTGCTACAGAGCAAGCCACTGCTGAAGCCGGCTTGAGAGCGGCCAATCAGCCAGAGTCCTACATCATCTTAGGTCCCGAAGCCAGAGGAGCATAGCCTGGATACCTGGGGGTGAGGGTGGAGCTGTGGAAGCAACCCTGCTGGAGATGTTGCTGGTGAGCGAAGTGTTACTGAAACTGGTAGGCTCTTTGGGGAAGGGGAGGAGGCCAAACTGTGTGGGAAGCAGACCCCTGCTCTCCAGTCTCTGCTACTCCAGAGCCACTGACTACCAAGGCAATGGGCCTGTGGGAAAGAGGTGACAATCACTGGCGGGGATGAATGGCAAACAAGCTCACCAAGGAGATAGACTGGAGGCTGACCTGCAGCCAGCTCATGAATTGAGAAGTGTGCTGATGGGCCACTTTGACCGTAGTTGACAGGTCCTTATTTAATCTCTCACAAAATGTTTTCTTTTACAAATGCTTGGCAGAGGAAGCAGGTACAGCCAAAGGAACAGCTGACCCTCCATACTGAGAAGTTGTCAGCGGAAGGGAACAAAGCAGAATTCTTGCATATAGCCAATCTTTCCCTAATCCAGGATAAATGAGCAATACACAGGAAGCATGATACGCTTAAAAATCAGGCCAGAGGATTAAATATGAGACTTCTGGATGTCCCATGGTCTCCTGTGATTTCAAACACCAAAAAGAGGTCTAGATAAAGGTTCACACAGTCCAAAGATCCGAAAAGTTTTAATCCAAAATTCTTTTTTATTTTTACATCTGGCAACTCCACTGTAAATAATGTTTTATTCCAAGGGGAGTCCCCTGACACGGACTCGTGTTTCGCCGAGGCTGCGTCGGGAGGGACACACAGGAAATATCAACAGTTCTACAAACAAAGTGTCAAAGAGGACTATGTTAGAAATGGGAACAGTGCCGAACAAAATATATACTCACAAACATAAATCCTACCTTCATCAGGTTTCAAAGGTAATATGGCAGGGAGCGTGTCTTACTCTATTATGGGGGTATTCTTAAACTCTGTCAAAGAAGGCGCCAAAGGATCGCGGGCCAATCAGCTAAAGGGACGACCCACCAATCAGAGTGAGAGTCGGGTATGTCCAATGAGAATCAGGTAAAGTAAAACCACTCTGTCTCCTTGTTTAAACCAGCGGGGGTAACAGGGTTTAGCAGATGTATCCATTTCTGCTCACGTCGGATCAAATGCTCATCAAAGTTACTGCCTCTGGTGGGAGTGGCCACAACCTCCAGAACAAAGAAAAACAAATCGGACTCAGTGTGTGGAGATGCAGTCCAATGGTCCACTAATGGAGCCAAATCATGGGAATGTTTGATATTTGATCTGTGCTCTATGATTCTGGTCCTGACCTGTCTCCTAGTCTTACCCACATACAGTTTGTCACAGGGGCATCGTATGACGTAAATGACCCCCTTCTGAGCTGCAGTCAGAATTATCATGTAATGTAAAGCATTTACCTGAACCAGGATGAGTAAACTGAGAAATTATGGTGGTGGGTTTGCAAACGGAACAGTTTCCACATGGTTTATGGGTACAAACAGTATACTTAATAGGCTGTCTCAAAGTCGAGTCCGAATGTATTAATAAATCTCGCAGACTTTTACCCCTGCGGTAAGTAAACCTTAAAGCTCCCTGAAACAAATTTTGAAAAGACAAAGTGTGCTAATGTCTGTGGATAATTTGAGATATGGGATTACTCAGTGTTGAGAAAGGTAAAATACAGTTTAGAATTTTGTCTGTATTTTTTTGTGATGGGAGAAATAGCAAATCCCTGTTTACATTCAAAGCTCTTTTAAAAGCTAACTTTAGGAGGGTACTCTCTCAGCCTAAACCGAGAGGACATCTCCTTAGCTTTAATAACAAAGTCAGCCTTTGATGAGCACAGTCTATGTAAGCTCAGGAACTGTCCGGTGAGTATGTTTTTCTTCAATACTCTAGGGTGACAGCTGTCAAATTTAAGAATAGTGTTACGATCAGTATCCTTGCGGAAGATCGTTGTGGAGAAGGAGAGACTGTCAAAGGTTATTAACATGTCCAAAAACGATATCTGAGAGGGGTGCATGCTAAAACTAAACTGTAGATGGGGAGTACATTTATTTATTTATGTGTTTGTTTATTTATTTATTTAAGGGTTTTTATATACCGCGGCCCGTTAGCAAACATCACCTCTGTTTACAATGAACATTAACTTAGCAAAAAGCTTTACAATCCAAACCAATTATATAATGACACATAGCTGTTAACGTAGAAACTATTAAATAATTAATATCAATTAAATTCGGCAGGGGCGCATAAGGCAGGAGGATCAAGAGCAACAGTACAAAATTAACAGTACAAATATATACAATTTGGGAATATGGAACAACACGTAGATTTCTTGAGTCAGAATTAATTGACAGATAAGTTACAATATAAAGAATATTGCAAGTAAAAAGGTCATAATGGTGTGCTTAGCGTTATTGAATAAATACTGATTGCTATGAATAGGTAATATAGTATAAATGGGAATTAAATATTATTATCTGAAGGGAAGTGTTCATAAATTGTAGGCTTGTTTGAACAGCCATGTTTTCAGGTTCTGTTTAAATTTCTTGTGGCAGGGTTCCTGGCGCAGATCTGTGGGTATTTTGTTCCACAGGTTGATTCCAGCTATCGTGAATGATCGTTCTCTTGTTGAAACATATTTTATATGTCTATGCGTTGGAGTAGCGAGTTTAGCCTGGTGCATTTTTTTCTATTGGTCTGTCTGATGTATGGAATGTAAAATACTCAGGGAACCAATGCATATCTTGGTTATATAATGACTTGTGTATAAGGGTAAGAACTTTGAATAATATCCTAGATGCGATCGGAAGCCAGTGTAGGAATTGTAGAGCTGGAGTAATGTGATCGTGGCAGTGCGTGTTAGTAAGCAAACGCGCAGCTGCATTTTGTAGCATCTGTAATGGTTGTATTGAGCTATTTGGTAGACCTAGTAATATGGAGTTACAGTAGTCCAATTTAGATAATATAGTAGCTTGTAGTACAGTCCGGAAGTCATTCGGGTGTAGAAGTGGTTTGATCCTTTTCAAAGTATGAAGTTTATAGAAACCATTTTTAATGATGGAAGTAATAAATTTTTTTAATGTAAAATGTTTGTCAATTATAACACCAAGGCTGCGGACTTGTTGTATAGTGTGATGGTCAGATAGAGATTGTTGAGTGGGGCTAGCATGGTTGTTTTGTGGAGAAATAATGAGAAGCTCTGTTTTGTTGGTATTTATTGCCAATGAGTTTTCAGTTAGTAGATTCTCAATTTCTGCTAGTGCAGTATTCCAGGTTTTGAGCGCATTGGGTAGGGAGTCATTGATAGGGATTAGGATCTGCACATCATCTGCATATATGAAGTGCGGGAGACCCAGTTTCATCAACAGTTGACAGAGTGGAGTGAGGTATATATTGAAAAGTGTGGAAGATAGAGAGGAACCTTGGGGTACTCCTTGTAGCAGATTTTTGGGATTGGATTCATGTTGGCCAATTCTTACACTGTATTTCCTGCCGTTAAGAAACGATTTGAGCCAACATAAAGCAGTACCAGTAATGCCGATTTGTGAGAGGCGAGTTAAAAGGATGTTGTGGTTGACTGTGTCAAATGCCGAGGAAATGTCCAGCAGGGCAAGTATATAAGAATGACCAGTGTCTAATGCTATTAGAATTGTATCGGAGAGTGCAGGAGAAGAGTTTCAGTACTATGGTACTTTCGGAATCCGTACTAGGATGGAGAGAGTAATTGATTTTCATCTAGGTATTCAGTGAGTTGTTTGTTGATGACTTTCTCTAATATTTTGGACAGAAAAGGTAGGTTCGAGACTGGGCGAAAGTTTGTTGAATCCGTTGGGTCCAAATCTTTCTTCAGTGTTGGTTTTATTATGGCGTGCTTGAGTTGGGCAGGTACAATTCCAGAGGTGATAGATTTGTTAAGAATCTTTGTTATGGGTATTGCAATTCTTGAGGAAATGGCGAGGAGTGTTTTTGTAGGCATGATGTCAAAAGGGTGCGTTGCTGGTTTAGTTTTTCTGAGTATACCTTCAATTTCAAGTGTCGTCGTGGTTTCGAATTTTGTAAGTGATGTTGAGCAGGGACTGTGTAGATTTGGATTGTGTGTGGGTGGTCTATGTGTAGGGGAAATAGGGGGAGTGGTAGTGTTTGTAGAGAGGTTGGAGGGGGGGGAAGTGGAGATGCGATTCATAATAGCATTGATTTTGTCATGAAAGTAGGTGTAGCTAGTGTTTCACATCTGTTTTTGTCATCATTATCTGAATTGAAGTTAGCTGGGAGAGTGATAATGCTAGAGACATATTGGAAGAGAGCTCTCGGGTTGAATTGGTATTGGTGGATCTTCAAGGTGTAGTAGTTTTTCTTGGTTTCGTCTGTTGTTTTCCGGTATTCATGAAGGAGTGACCTACATTTCTGAAGTAACACTGGCGTTTGGTTTTTACGCCATTTCTTTTCTATTTTACGGAGCTCAAGTTTCAATTTTCTAAGATCGGGGGTGTACCAAGGTTTTTTGTCTTTCTTCTCTGTGTTGATTTCTTTAGTGTGTAGAGGGCAAAGCTCATTTGCTACGTTACTAGTGATGTGATACCAGGAAGAGCAGGCTGAGTTGGCATCAGAGAGGTCTAATTTAAGGAGTTCTTCTGAAAGCGCTTTAGCGATGTCTTCGGTTTTGCATTGTTTTCTGAAGGTAATGGATCCTTTTTTAGTGTGAGGTGAATGGGGGTTGCATGTAATGGTGCAGCATGTGTCAATCCGGTAATGGTCTGACCAGGGTATGGGGGTGCATTTGGGTGGGTCAGAATCAACAAGAGAGTTAGTGAATATAACATCCAGGTTCATTGATTTATCCAATCAAAAAACATATAGAATTGGATGTCTGTGCCCAACCAGATCAAAAAAATGTCATCAATGTATCTGAGCCAGGAATGTATGAAACTAAACCAAACAGAAGGGTATGTATCTTCAAATTTTGCCACATACAGGCATGCCAGGCTGGGGACCATAGCTGCCCCCATAGCCTTGCCCTTAATTTGCTGGTAAAAAGTCTCTTCAAAACAAAAAAACTTTTTTGGCAGTGCTAATGAAGTCAGTTGCATTAGAAAGGGAGTCGGAACCCGTATAGATGCAGGGTGACAATTCAATGTCTCCTCGATCACTTCCAATGCCTCATGCTGAGGGATATTGGAATATAGCGATACTATGTCTAAGGTGATCAAAAGACAAGGTGAAGAGGGAATGTGTTTAAGAATATCTGGTATAGATCTTGGGCCTTCCTCCAGGCAAGTTCCCCCCTCCCCTGGTGAATAACATCTATTATCTTCCTTTTCGGAAGAAAAAGCCAGAGAGTGGAGTCAATACTGAGGATGGGCTCCCCAGCCATCTATTGCAAGCTTTGACCTTACTGGTCGTCTTGAAAGATCTACCAGAATTTTTATTTATTTATTTATTTATTTATTTGCGTTTTTTCTATACCGGCATTCATGGTTAGAAACCACATCATGCCGGTTTACATGTAACAAGGGGTGAGAACAGAGAACGGAACATAAACAAGTGCAAGGAGATCAAAAGTTACATTACAACAAGGGTCTTAAACTTGGAGGAGAGATAAGAATAAGAGAGCCGAACTGTAAGGATTACATTATTTACATTATATACATTATACTGTGAAGTTTCTTGTATAATTTACTATTTATGAGGTCAAACCCACAACATTGTTAGTATATTTTTATTGCTGTTTCTAGGAATAAGCAAGATCATAGGAAATTTATGCCTTATGCCCTAGGTAAAGCTCCTTCGAAGTTCAGATGTTGTTAAGCTATCTGTTTAAATGCCTAATAAGAAACCAAACTGGTAGGTACCTATTCTTTTATCCTGATCATTTGAGATTGTTAATTGAATCTAAGGAAGGCTCTCAGGAGGAAGAGGCAGTAGGGGTGAATATATGTTGTCTCTGGGAGATGTCTTTCCCAAAGATTGAAATGGAATGTCTTGAGTACCCTAGACTTCTAGGTTGATCTATATTTGATTTATGCCTGTTTTTGTTTCTTGATAAATGCTACTGTTGTCTCCTTGGATCTTCCAATGTTTTGAGGGTTAACGTAGATGTGGATCCAGTTTATTAGGGCACATTGAGTGTGGTATTCATTTTTCTTTGTATTAGTTTTAAGTGATACCGTCTTTTCTGTTTCTTTGAGTGTACTGTTCAAGTCTATTATAAAAATGAATATATTCATCAGAAGATTTGTTTTTGGGCAGGATTGGAGGGAGATTCGTAGGATTAATGCCTACTAGGTTTCTCAGCTATTTAGGATAAAGTCTGCTCTCTTAGCATTGCTGGTATAAATAGAAAGAAAGGAGAGATTGATATTAAAGTCCACACAGAGACAAAAAACCAAGCTAGCCTGAAGGATTGATTGGGGAAATAGAGTCCAGGCATCTCCAGGCTTTAGGATTGTTCAGCTACCGCATCACTCCATTTTAAAGAAATCAGCATTTAAGCAGGTGAAGCATACCCGAGAACACTCTTAACACACCTCCTGGAAAGGATTCAGAAGCACTGGATGCATTTGAGAAGATCTTCCTGGGATCTGGACACAGCTTGCGGCTCACCAGTTGTTTATGGGTGCAATATTTACATAAGTGTATGCAAATACTAAAGTTATGGACAATCGTCAGACCCGCGCATGCCACATTTCTCCAGGCTGTGGTAGATGCAGAGAAGTGTGAGAAGCATCCCATCCATTCCACATATGAAGCTTTTAACACTGCAGCTAGACCCTTGGCTGTGTCTATAGAAGCAAGGAGTCTGGTGTGGGTACAAGCAAGTGGCCTCCATGAAGATGTACACGACTGTCCAGTGGATGTGCCTTGTACAGGAGAAAACTTGTTAGGAGATAAGGTGCTGGAGACAGCTCTGATTAAGGAGCATCAGTCCACTCTGCAGTCACTGTCTGCGGTGGCAGGTGACCAGCCAGCCCCGACCAAACACCAGTACTTTACCTACAAGTGTCCATTTTTCCAGAAATGCTCCTTCTTTCCTTTTCAGCATCATTGGGCTTCTCCTACTCTACTGCAGCAATTGCACATTGACATCATTGAGGCCCACCTCTTCGCTTCGTCTGGTGAGGGGAAGGGTTCAGTCATTCCTTTTGGTGTGGGTCCACAGTGTGGTGGACCCACACCAATGCTCCACAATTCTCAGGTGTGGTGTCCTGAGAATTGTGGAGCATGAGTTCCACTTGTGCTTCTCTTGCCCTCCTCCATCCCAGTGGAGATCATTCTTCAACTCATACCCTTCTCAATATGTTCAATTGCAGTTGGATGTAACCTCTTTTCTTCAAAAGCAGGTGATAGATCTGGTTCCACCTAAAAAATGTGGCTAGAGATTCTATTCCTGGTACTTCTTAATCCCAAAGAAATCAGGGAGTTGAGGCCCATCGTGGATTTGTGTAAACTGAACAAATTATTGATCCAAGAAAAGTTCAAGATGAATTCCATTCAGATGTTCTATCCTTCATTCAACTGAGGGCTTGTTTGTGCACCCTGGATCTGAAAGACACTTATGTGCATATCCCAATTCACCCCGCCCATCAGAAGTTCCTTAGGTTTGTATTGGAGAACATGCACTACAAGTCAAGGTGCTTCTGTTTGAATTCTCAGCGTCTCCGAGAGTGTTCACATAATGTCTCATATTTGTAGCTGTGTAGCTTCATTGGCAGGGAATCTTTGTGTTCCCATATCTAGATGATTGATTGGTTAAAGCCTGTCTCCGGAGGTGTTTTCATGTCCCTCAGTATGACAGTCTAGATCTTCTAGTCACTAGGGTTTCTAGTCAACTTTGTGGTACAGCTTGGTTCGTTCAAAGAATTCAGTTCATCAAAGCCTGGAAAAAACTCTCTTTAGGTGAAGATGTTTCTTCCTATCCAATGAGCTGAAATTTTGATGGGCCTGGTGAGGTCCCTTCTGCAACAGGACCGGATGTCAGTAAGGTCAATCCTTGTTCTAGATTTCATGGCAGCGGCGATTCATGTGGTTCCTCTACTTGTCTGCACTTGAGGGGTCTGCATTGGGTCTTCCAATGCCAGTGAAATCAACTGTTATCCCATCAAATCTTAGTGATTCCTGAGATGCAGGCATCCCACCAGTGACGGATGAACTCGAAAGTTCTGATGGTGTGTCTCTAGCTGTGCTGCATTTTAAGTGACCCTATCCACTGATGCCACTATCAGAGGATGGGCAGCACATACTGGCACTGCTGGGACCCAGGAATTGTAGTCCCTACTGGAAAGTCACTGGGAAATCAATCTTCTGAAGCTATGAGCAATCTGTTATGCACTCTCCAACATGCTCTCCATCAAGAGACTCTTGTTCCAGATGGACAACCAAGCATCATATAAAGAAGCAAGGAGGCATGGGACCATATGCCTTCTGGGAGAAGGCCCTCCAACTCTGGTCATGGGCCAGTTGTCACTGCACGCATCTCCAGGCGACCTACCTTCTTGGAGTCCAGAATAGACTGGTAGACCATTTCAGCAGAGGTCTACAACCTCACACGTGGTCCTTGGATTAAGAGGTCATGAATGGCTTATTCCATTGTTGGTGCATGTCAATAACCGACCTGCTTACCTCAGAAGACAACAGGAAGGTTGAGAAATACTTCTCCATCCTTCCAAGCAACTGCAGACCAGCTCCCGATACGTTTGTGCTGGACTGGAGTGGAGAAAAAAACAGAAGAGTGGGTGTCTCCTTAGGCTACCTGTAAACAGCAGGGAGGATAAGGAGAGCAGGTGTGAGGCTATACACAAGGAAGGCAAGAAAAGAAGTAACTTCTAGAAGGCTATGAGTGCAAATGCTCATAGTCTAGGGCAGAGGTTCTCAACCCAGTCCTCTGGGCACATCTAGCCAGTCAGGTTTTCAGGATATCTGCAATGAATATGCATGAGATAGATTTGCATGCACTGCCTCCATTGTACGCAGATGTGCTACACATATTTATTGCGGCTATCCTGAAAACCTGATTGGCTAGGTATGTCCCGAGGACTGCAGTGAGAACCCCTGGTCTTGACAATAAAAATTCCAGACTTGCAAGCCCAAATGGCAGCGGTAGATCCAGATATTGTTGCTGTCATAGAAGCATGGTACAATGGCTACAGATACACAGTATGTCTTTAACTTTCCCCTTTCCCCTTCTTCTCATAGCCTAACAGATTTCTCTAAGTCATAAGGCTATCAGAAGAAGGCTAGACTCAATGGACTGCTGATCTTCTTCATCCTAACCAACTTAAATAACTATGAAGAGACAGGAATATGTTTTTATATTTTGTTGGTTGTGCACCGCTTTCAATGGTTGCTCAGGAAGATGGTGTATAAAATTTTAAAGATCAAATTAAAGAAGGTGAAGGTGAACATAAAAAAGGTAAAAAAAAAAAAAGTTTAAGAAAGCATGGGGCAAGCATAGAGGATTCTGAACTGTAGGGAAGGCAATGGTAAACCAGAGATCAGGTAGGGTAGTGGTTCCCAAATCTGTGATACTACCCACACAGTCCATCTGGTTATTAGAATATCCACAGTTAATGTGTTTGACACATATTGGGCCCATATTCAAAGTGCGTTCAGCGCTATTTAGCCAGATAAGAGGGACTTAAGTGGCTAAGTTGCCGCTGCTGAATATGTGCCTGCAATACGTGGCAGCTGGCGCTTAGCCGTATAAGTCCCTTGTACAACTAAAAGTTACATGCACAAAAAGTAGGTTTGTACTGGGCGGATTGGGGGCGGAGCAATGAGCTCTCTGGGGAAAAGGGTCACAGGTCTGGGCAACAAACCACAAAGCATGCACAACCCATGCTTCGCCACACTGGCTAACGCTTGCTTAGAAACAGTCAGTCTCTTGTAACAGAGATGGGAAGGTAAAGCCAGTGGCGCCTAAACTCAGCCCAGTTAGTATGCTCAGTATATGTTTGTTTACGCTACCTCCAATGTATGTAAAGCTGTCTCATGCATATTTATTAGCAGTCTCCTGAAAATCCATTTGGCTGGGTAGGGGATGACCCAAGAGCTAGTTTGGGCAAAACCTTGCAAATTCCGGCCAACATAGCTTATTTTTTCTGGCTTGCCCTGCCTTTTTTTGCTGGCCCATGGAGGAAGCTTTCATTTTTAGGCAGAGTGGCAGAAAGACAGCAGGGGTTTCTCAGGCCCTGCCAGTGGGAGGAGACTGACCTCATTCATGGTGATGGGGAGGTCAGGCTCTGCCAGGAGAAAGGGGGCGGGGGGAGGGAGGGGAGGAGAGGAGAGATTGCACTACGTACATCGGGGAAGGGGGCAGATGCAGGGGACAGCAGGAAGCAGGTCTCCCAGGGTTGTGACAGGAAATCTAGAGATATTATTACTGGCATTCTCATCTTCCACATCCCTGGGAATCCAGCACCTCCTTTCACCTCAGCCACAGCTCAGCAGATCCGTATGGGAACCCCTCCTTCACCTCCCCAGGCCACTGCTGAGCTGTGGCTGGGCTGAAGGAAAGGGCCACATAGAGCATTTCTTGGTGATTTGAAATGCTCTATGTGACCCTTTCCTTGTAAAGTCTGGGGATCCCTGGTGTGAAGTCTTACTTGTTATGTTTTTCAAGTTTTTTTGGTTTTTGTTTTTTTTTTTACTCGAATGAGGCACTATCCTGGACACACAGTGAAGACCAGAATTGACTCTTCCTGCATGGTTGACGGCAGAGATAAATAACTAGGACAGAGCCGCCACGTCTCGGAAGGCTTAACCTTGCTCTGATGAGTGACTGTGCTTCCCTGTGACAAAGCCCATGGAAAAAGGTGCACCCAGACGCACAGGATTGTGCAAAATCTTTTTACTGTTTGGATGTCGTGCCGACATCTGTTCTTCATTGTATGACTTTAATGCGTATCGCTGTATACCTATAACACGAGCTGATACGGCTTTTAGGACAATGTAACTCACTTGGAGCATTTCGGCGATAAGTGAGAAATAAACGCAGAAGAATTCATAAATTAATTTTAATGCTGGCTTTTCCCAGTGAACTCCCCTGAGATGGCTCATCTTGTTGGCAGGGGCAGGGATGGGAGGGAGGGAAGGCTTCAGGAGGTGGGGGGGGGGGGGGGGGGGGAGAGAGAGCGAGCATCCATCATCATCTAGGCACAGGAAAAGTGAAAGGCAGAGCCGAACCTGAAAGCATTCATAATTCATTGCAGTCACTTCAGATTAAGTACTACATAGACAATATGAATTTAAATGGCCTCTTCAAATTAATTTATTGGAGCTGGCTTGTTGGGAAGCCATAGACCTCTGGTTCCCTCTCGACCAGTGCTGAGATGCTGTAGGCAAATGGGATTACTCTGTAAACCAGCATGTCCTTCATCACAATTATTCCGTCACCTGGGATGCTATTAGCTGCTGCTGGCCAAAGGGCTGATATTTTCTATTTCCCTTGTTCGTAGTTTTGCAGAGTATACGCTTGTAGCCTGAAGTCCCCTGTTTTAGCCATGTGGTCCCATGGTGTGACCTGGCCCTGTCCGATTCAATCCGTATCTTTACTTGGCTGCTGTTGGTTCTGGGAGAATGCACAGATTTGCATAAAAAATTTAGAAGTGAAATGTGTTATACACATTTTGTTAAACGTCTATTCACAATCAAAAAAGAAGTCAAAAACTGAACAAGCCAGTCACATGTGATAAAATGGATAGCGATAAAACGGCAGTGCTTGAAGAGAGCTCGGTGACCAAAATATTAGTGGTAGCAGAAAAACACCCAAGCATTCAACGGCAGCCTTAGACTAGAAAACAGGCAAGCTACCATCAGTGATTTGTAAGGACTGTAATTCAACCAGTTACCATGTTCATAGTTTCCTTTTATATACAGTGTGTATCTTTTTTTCTTTGTATGTGAAAACAGGGAAATTAAACAGGTTAAAAATATCTTTTATTCTTATGGGGAAACTGATGTCTGTCCCACCGGCATGAACCAATGCTGTCAGTGTTTTGGCAGCAACTTCCTGCTTCGGGGGGAATGTCAAAACCTGTGGCAGAAGAAAATCAAGTATATCCCCATACTCTAATGCTTGTTTTTTAAACCCAGTTTTGTTTCGCTGACAAGTTGAACCAGGCTTTGTGTCTTCACTCAAATAAACCATGCCTCTCCCAACTGTTTGTATAGATTAAACCAATCGTATGTGTCCGTGACATTCAACAGTCTTATGCCACGGAAAATTGACGTGATCAGTCTCTGTGCAAAGCAGCCAGCAATCACCGAAAAAGGGATGGTAAACTAAAAAGTTCCAGATCTCTATCAGACACCAATCAGTATCCTTAGGCGATCCTTTCAGGGTTACTGTTTGCAGATGATCCATCCAACGCTGCGAGCTTCCCTAGTTATTCACAGGGAGTAAATCCACAACCTCAAATTTTAAACTCGCGACTTCATGATGTTTCTTACGCTAATGTGACACCAAAGGGGCTTCAGTTTGAACGTGCCAGATACAGCTAAGATGCTCTGTTGTTTGGATCTGTATCTTCCATAGGGACTTTGCCCATATATATTAACCATATCAAATAGACCACACCAGAAGTTTCACGTGTGGGTGAATGCTTTAACTTAATGTGAGAATAACCACTCAGGGTAATCTAATTCCCACTGAATGAAAGAGGACACGCAATACCATGTCCACATGGATGGTGACCCAGAATTACATCAGGGACTCCAGCTGTCAATGTATCAATCTTCAGTATACACGTCGATCGTACCAGGGAATCTCATAGCTTTCATCCTCCAATGAGAGCAAATACTGGAGGTTCCTGCAGTGACACATGTAATCATAATCCCAATGGTGCTGAATTCTATGCTGTAGTCTGAAAGGAAGCGGAGAATGTGGTAATACATAGATTAAGAGAGATATAACAGAGGGAATTAAAAGTAAATCCCGGTTTGCCCATATGGATCGCTTATCAGCTTGATCGATCACACGCACCTGTGTGTGTTTCTTAAAGTCATCAATAGATAAAACATAATCTTCGTAAGGACAGAAACTGATCCCATAGGCAGATTATCATGCAATCTCCTCGGATGGCAGCTTTGATATTGAAGCAGCATGTTTCTATCTTTCGGTTTTCTAAAGAGGGAAAAACGAAACCCATCAGTAGTAATATAAATTAAAATGTCTAAAGAAAAGAAATCATTGATGTATCACTCACAAAGGTAAATTGTAAATTAGGATCACAGCTGTTAAGCCATGCACTGGAGCACTTGAGAGACTGTGCATCTCCATTCCATAATACAATGATATCATCTATATAGGGTTCCCTAACAAAATATGATTTTTTAAAACAAACTTGTGTCAGACATCTGTGCTCAAATTGCTCAACATATAGGTTGGCACTCCAGAGTTCATCATGGCACCCATTGCCAAACCTTTCACCTGTTGGTAAAAATCAGGAAAAAATATTTTTAAAAAATCCTCACATAGTCAAAAGCAGCCAATTTGCATAGAAAACTAGTAGGAATACATACTGGACCAGGATGGGGATCCAGAGTCTCACACATGATTTGTAATGCTTGAGTCTGAGGTACTTGGACATACAAGGAAACAGTATTTGTTGCCAGAGTAATCTGATCAAAAGGTAGAAATTCCAACGTAGCCAAAGTGTCAGCTGAGTTCTGAATGTATGATGGCAGCTGGCTCACAAACAATATTCAAAATGTATGAATAAAAATAAAGAGGTTCCAAAAGCTCACCCTCAAATGCAAAATGAATGAATTAACGTCTTATGGATCTTAGGCAAAATATACATTATAGGCACGATCGGATCATTCACTGTCGAAAAATGATATTCTTTATCTGTAACCCACTTCTCTTGTAAAGCATGTTCCAAACATAAATCAGTCCACATCCTAATCCCAATTGTAAGCTCATCTGATAATAATTGATAGGATATCTTATGCACATAGGCCAACCATCGAACCAAAATTCAAGAAGAAAACTCTTCATTCTGGGTCACATGGGGGGGATGGATGGAGGCAAAATCAGCCGCAGAATTCAAGCAAGCCTGGGGGAAGCACAGAGGATCCTGAATTGTAAAGAAACGAAGGGAAAGCCAGGGGTTCACTGGGGTCTGTGGCACTGCACTGGGAAGTTGTTCTGGCAGACTAGATGGGCCTTTATGGTTCATATCTGCTGCCTTTATAATTTATTTATTTATTTTATTTATTAAAGGCTTTTATATACCGACTTTCTTGATACAAATCAAATCAACTCGGTTTACAATGAACTAAGCAGAAAATATAATTAACCAATCAACAAGAGATAAAGGAGCATAAAAGTTACATTATAACAAGGATGCCTTAACCTGGAGTAAGAAATAAAGAGGGGGTGAATGAAAACACAAATAAATAAATACTATATACAAAAGAGGGGGGCAAGGAGCCAACCTCGTCAATAGATACTATGCATGAAATATGGAAAAATTTGTTTACATGAGTGGGTGATGGAACAATTCTTGATCAGGCAATGGGGTTTGTAGTGGGGAAGGCTTGGCTGAACAGCCATGTCTTTAGTTTCTTTTTAAAAGTTATTAGACAGGTCTCCAGTCTGAGGTCCGGAGGCATGGCGTTCCAAATGGAAGGGCCTGCGGTAGAGAATGATCGGTCTCTGATATTTGAGTGGTGCACTAATTTGTTTGGAGGAATGTGTAAGGATCCCTTGTAGGCATCCCTTAAAGGCCTGGCCGTGGAGTGCAGTCTGAGAGGATGAAGCAGATCAAGAGGGGTCTGATGGTGGATATTTTTATGAATGATTGTGAGAGATTTATGAAGGATCTGGAAGTTTACTGGGAGCCAGTGGAGATCTTTTAGAATGGGAGAGATATGCTCTCTCCGATTGGTATTTGTCAAAATTCTTGCTGCTGCATTTTGTAGCAACTGGAGAGGTTTGATAGTAGAGGCTGGAAGACCATGCTGAATGGAATTGCAATAGTCGATCTTTGAGAACAGAATAGCTTGGAGGACGGATCTGAAATCGTAATGGAATAGGATTAATCAGGCGCCATACAGGATTAATCAGGCGCCATACTAAACTATTCATGGCGATTTACAAGCATCATAAATCAAAATAAATAACGCAATTCATATAGCGCAGATCAGAAAATTAACAACAATGAAAGCAAGTCAATATGAAACAATCTTAATATTCTGAATAAAGACCATATTTAAACCAGATTTAGAGCGTAACACTAAATCCAGTTCTTCATGTTTCTAAGGCCATATTTAAGTTTCAGGTAAAAAAAACCAAACAACGTGGAACAAGCACAAACGTTCTGAAATGTGCGTCTTATCCGCTTAGGCTTTAGTTTCTGGGGTTTCTGGAAGGGGAGAAAACCGTGCAAGAGAAAACGAGCAGAAAGCACTTTCACACTTTTTCCTGACCCCTTTTACCCAGGTTTTTCCTTAGCGAATATGTTTTCCTTTCTTGAAATGGCAAGAAATGAAGCCCCTGTGCCAAAGAAGCACTTCACTGGTATGGTTTATCACTTCTGCAGTGCCACTCGATGTGCACAGGGCTGTACAGGATCATATGGCCGTCCCTTTCAGAAGGATGCAGACGTTCTTGGAAAATGGTATCCCACGTTACTCTAGAATTTCAGAGCCCTAGGACTCAGCCTGGCAACCAACCCTCCAGTCTTTGAGTTCAGTAGATCAAAGTCCTTTCTGGAAGTACATGTGACACCTGTTTGGAAGATGATGCTCCTGGGGAGTTCAGTATAACCGAGGAAGCTATAAGGAAGAAGGGAAGTATCTACTAATCCCAGGATTCACTATGAAACAGGGTGCCTGCAAGAGCTGATGAGATACGCTTTCAAGGCCTAACAGTCCATGACTTTGTTAGTCACTGGCAGAAGTAATAGAATGTTATAATGGTCTGTTGTGAAAAGTGACAGGAGCACTGTATGTTGTGTGTGTGTATATCTACATCTATCTGTCTATATGCTGTGCTTCGATTTAAAGCTGACCTCTGTAGTATATTGATGAGTTTTGAGGTGTCTTCGGCATTCAGTCCCTGAATGATAGATCTGTCCACAAACCCTACAGATCATTTCATGAGGGAGAGTAGCCCAAATACTTGGGTCTCTTTCCTTTTTCCTTCCTCCGCTGCCTCTTTTGCTTCACATCGACATGGGCTGCAATAGGCTGAGGTCACTGCACCACTGTTCCCGGTCGGTGGCCTCGTGAGGCTGAGGTCTGCCTTTAAAGTGTCTTTTATCGTTTCCTCCAGCTGCCTCAGGATCTCTGGCCGTGATGGATAAGGCGATAAGGGAAGCAGCAAATCAAACGACGTAAAGCAGGGAAGAGTTAGTGCAAGGGAAATAAATGGTGGTGAGTGGGAGTGATGGAGCAAATACATCGAAGGAATGCTGTAAGGAAATATGAGTGAAGTGCAACCAGAAGAAAGGCCTTTTCTGCCATGGGTCCAGTGGTATGGAACTCCTGTTCCACAAGAGGCTCACAGCCAACAAGATCAGCTAGTGTTCCGAAAGAAATTGAAGGCTGTTCTTTTTAATACTTAAATACAGTGGAGAAGAAGCAGCGGGCTTACAAACCGGGGAAACCAGGGTTCAAATCCCACTGCTGTTCCTCGTGACCTTGGGCAGGTCACTTCCCCCTCCATTGCCTCAGGTACAAACTTAGATTATGAGCCCTCTGGGGACAGGGAAACACCTCCAGAACTGAAGTGCCAAAAAGAGGAATATAAATAAAGTAACCTAAGGTAAGTAGAAGCAAGTTCTTCAGGGCGCTAGCCGTGTCAGTCTGATGTAGCAAAAATGACCAGAGGTGGGTGGCACCTCCTGCAGCGGACAAAGTGCATTCCGTCCTGGAAAGCTCAAGCCTCAATAAATTGCTTATTCTATAAATAAGGTGCCACCCATCTCTTGTCATTTTTAATTATAGATGGTTCATTATTTTGTATTTTATGAAAAACGTTTGTATTTGTGTTTTTGTTTTTATATTATATTGTGCCAGTAAACTAATAGAAGGACTAGGGGGCACTCCATGAAGTTAGCATGGGGCACATTTAAAACTAATCGGAGAAAGCTCTTTTTCACTCAACGCACAATTAAACTCTGGAATTTGTTGCCAGAAGATGTAGTTAGTGCAGTTAGTATAGCTGTGTTTAAAAAAGGATTGGATAAGTTCATGGAGGAGAAGTCCATTACCTGCTATTAATCAGGTTGACTTAGAAAATAGCCATTGCTATTAGCAACGGTAACATGGAATAGACTTAGTTTTTGGGGACTTGCCAGGTTCTTATGGCCTGGATTGGCCACTGTTGGAGACAGGATGCTGGGCTTGATGGACCCTTGGTCTGACCCAGTATGGCATGTTCTTATGTATCAATCAACAGAAGCTAGAGATCCTCACTTACGAATTTACTCAATACAAAAAAGGAGGATATATATAATGTTAGATCATTGTTGAGTTGGAAGGAAATTGCTATAAGAAATTGTTATGAGGGAATTGGTAAAAAAACGTTTTGGGAAGGTTAAACAAACCTGTATCTGTGATGAGATTTTTTAAATATTTTTTAACAATATATTTTTGTATGTCCTAGTTCAAATTAACTGACTAGCGCTGGTAAGGCAGAATAACAAAAACTGTTTTTGGAATCGTGATTACAACATACTAAATATCCCCTGAGGAAGACTGGAAACAGTCGAAACATGGCCCATGTCGGGACAATTTGAGAAACAATACATCTACAGTGGGGCTAAGTATAATCTATCCTAGGATTTTGTTCCAGGATGTCAATGATTGAATAAACTGAATGACGGTGGACATTTAATTTATGCAAGGATAATAAGCATTTGAGATTTTAGAAATACACAAATAAATGAGCTTTTGGGTTTTGGGATAAATTAAATTTTGAAAATAAAATAAAAAATATTTTTAGTGGATAGGAATCAAATGTTGTGGAATAAATAAAGGAACAATACCAAATGATTGTATACTAAGTGCTTGAAAAAATGCTGAATTTGCCTGGGGCCCATTGCGTGGCGAGAGGCGATGGATTAAATTCCATTTGCACTACTACTGATGGTATTTGTTCCTATATAAAGAGTTGATAAGGTTTATTTATTTAGCACTTCAAAAATCATAAAAGAGAACATTATATATATCCTCCTTTTTTGTATTGAGTATGTTCTTATGTATGCCACAATGGATATGTTTTAGAATTGTGGAATATAAATTAGTAATGAGAATTCATTAGCTAAAGTGGAATTCTGTCCCTAGTTCTAGTAGAAATAGCGTGCTCATTCATTGATGTTTCAAGAGAAGTCGCATTAATTCAAGGGCTACATCCCTATCCAGGACGTGTTGCTGGAATATTACCTCTTCCCCTCCCCAGCCGATGCCTCCTTGTAATGCCACCAGACCAGGGAGATTTTAACCTTCACAAACCCTTTCCTCTCCTACGATCTCTTAACATTGAGGATACAAGATGTTAACCTTCTCCAGACCTGTGTTTTAGAAAAGTAAGAGCTTGGTATGTCCATGGTAGGCAAGGAATGCCATGTTTGGTCACCAAAAATACAATGCGCTTATGGAAAACTATCAGAATAGTTAGGTAGCTAAAGGTTTCATATCTACCCAACTACTTGGCTGGAATTCTTTTACCCTGTTTGCATATTGGTGGAAAGGTACCCAAAGAGGAGAGAAAATGAAATGCCTGGGGGTTTGCATGTGAAACAATCACATTCTGCAAAACAAAATAGACATTGAATCTGAATACCTTCTGTATGTTATTTTAATAAATACCACATAGGATAAGTCCTCAGAAACCATTTAAAGCCAGCTATTTATTAGATGGCCGCCTTTGTCCTCAGAATCCAGCTAGCAGTTTTGGAGCTGCAGTAGCAATATGTTGAGAAAATGCTAGTTTTGCATTGATCTAAACAACCCATTAACACATCCAAATTAGCAAGCTGACGACCCTCTAGACATGTGAATGTCAGTAAATTTATGAAATCCTGCTAGTAAGGCCAAATGTTTTACAATCATTATTATTTTGGAGTTCAGCTCTGCTAAATTGCTCTAGGTCTGCACACCTGTAAGAGGGAACAAGAACCAAGCCTAGACATGAGCCAGGGTCTACCCATTCGGAGGGCTGGAACTCTGCCCCCGAGCCACAGGGCTTGCATACCTGCTTTCAGCCCAGACCTGCAACCACGCTCCCGAGGATTCGCAGTGGTCATCAGGAATCATACGGGATCACTTGGGCTATCCCAGTGTTCCGGCAACTTGAGGGTTGCAAGCCATGTTGTGGATCCAGGACGAGGAAGAACCGTAACCCTGCTTCAACCCAAATGCCAGCTGAGCTGCATCTCCATGCAGGTTTCCCCAGTGCTTCATTTCCATCCTCTTGTCACTAAGGATCCTCTGTACTTATCCCCCGTAATATTTCAGTGCAGCAGGAGAAGCGTGGTCGTGGATACTGCAGGACTTTCTATAAAGAGTGGATACAAGTCTGAAAAGGAGGCACGTGGAATCTGCGTGCTGTCAAGATATTTGGACAAAAATCCCCCAAGCCTTTCTCCAGACCACAAGATAATTCAGCACTTACAGGACCTAGAGAAGGATGAGAAGACCATAAACTGCTTTTAATCAATAGGGAATAGCCACTGCTTGTTGCCGGCATCAGTAGCATGGGATCTATTTAATGTTTGGGATCCTGTCAGGTTCTTGTGGCCTGGTTTGGCCACTGTTGGAAACAGGATGCTGGGCTTGATGGACCCTTGTTCTGACCCAGTATGGCAAGTCTTATGTTCAGATGACTCAGCAATAAGTGCTACAGGCTTCAAAGCTGGATATAACAGGGACTGGGAGTGTCGCAAAGGGGCTGTGCATTAAGCTGTTGTGGTAGATGAGAGCCACCCGAATGTTTGTTGTTTATATTTATCTCTACCCTATGGTTCCAATCCCTGAAGCAGCCTTTGATGTTGTGAGGCCCGATCGCGATCGCACGTGACCGGGCCCCCCTACCTCCTCCAGGCGGCCCGTTCCAGGTCCCCTTCCCGGCGGTCCGCGGCGCTACGATGGCTGCCCTCCAAGGAGCAGCGTCAGTAAGACCGCGGCTGGCCCTGCCTCTTAAAGGGGCCGGGACGCGAAGTAGGGGCCGGCCCGGAAGATGACGTCATCAGAGGGGGGAATTTAAACTCCTTCAGCGGAAGACTGGATGCCTTCACAACAGGTCCTGTGGTTGGTTGCGTCCTTGTGCTGCTTCGTTCCTGTTTTGACGCTTGCCTTGCTTTGACGCTGCCTGCCTGGACCCCGGATTGGACTTTGACTCTGCCTGTGCCTGCCGCCTGCCTGGACCCCAGATTGGACTTTGACTCTGCCTGTGCCTGCCGCCTGCCTGGACCCCGGATTGGACTTTGCCTTTGCCTGCTGTCTGCCTGGACCCCGGATTGGACTTGACGCTGCATTTGGCTGCCGTCTGCCCTGACCCCTGCCTGGTACCTGGACTGTGTGCCTGTCTGTTCCTGGCCTGTACCCGGATCACGCTGTGTCCTAGCGGAGGGTACTGAGGGGTTGGCTGTTCCGGGATTTCCACCTTCCGGAGGCGAAGTTCACCAAGGTCCCTCAGGTGGGTGTTCTCTCGCTCCGGGTCAAGGGTCCACTAGCATAACAGATTGTGAAGGCCATGGACCCGGTGGATCTGTCCGGTCTTCAGGCTATACCAGGTTTCGCCCAACAACTGATGCAGCAACGACAGCAGCAGCAGCAACAGCAATTGAGTCTGGAGGCTTTAACCGCCACCGTGGATAGATTGGTACGGCGTCTGGATTCTACCCACGGAGCCGAAGCAGCTGCTCCGACGCCTCCCCCTCCGAGTACCTCAGCCTCGGTTTCGCACTTGCCTGCACCACCTCGTTTTTCTGGGGAGGCTAAAGTATATCGAGGATTCCTCAATCAATGCTTCATCCGCTTCTCACTACAAGGACAGCAATTTCCCAACGACCAGATGAAGACTTCTTTCATTATATCCTTGCTCGACGGGAAGGCCATGGCCATGGGCTTCTCCCCTCTGGGAAAGAGGAGATCTGATTTTGAATGACTTAACCAGATTCGTTTCCACCTTCTGCCAGGTGTTTGATGAACCAGGAAGACTTGCTACAGCCACGTCTGAACTCCTTAACCTGCGCCAGGGTGCTCGTACACTCGCAGACTTCGCTATTGACTTCCGCACCTTGGCCTCAGAAGTAGGATGGCGCCCGGATTGCCTCCGAGGCATATTCCTAGAGGGATTATCTCCCCACATTAAAGATGAACTGGCGGGACGAGATCTTCCGGAGGACCTCGACGCACTCATCGACTTGGCGGGTCGTATTGACCGTCGGATTCAGCAGCAGGTCAGGGAGAGACCAGACCTCCTCCTCGTCTGGTACCCCTAGCTCCTCACTTCTCCCGTCCTTTGGTGGCTCCAGTAACCACTGAAGCTTCCGCAGAGCCCAAAGAGGAACCCATGCAGTTAGGAAGGAGTCGGCTGACGGTAGAAGAGAAACAACGCCGAAGAAGGATGGGCCTTTGCCTATAGTGTGGCAACAAGGGACATCTTCTCGCCCAGTGTCCCGAGTGTCCGGGAAACTACCGATTCTAGGCGTCTCTGAGGAGCAGACCCTAGGGGGCAATCCAGCTCCTCAATTCGTGGTTCCAGTTACGCTACAAGGGGAGCAGGGATCTTTCATCACCCAGGCTCTGGTCGATTCAGGAGCGGGAGGGAACTTTATACTGGCTGAACTGGTTCACCAGCTTCAGATCCCGACACATCCTTGCAAGACCCCATTGTTTATTTCCTCCATCCAAGGTGAGAACCTGCCTGGACGAGTTACCCGTAACACCGCTCCTATATTGCTTCTTACCGGAATCCTTCACCAAGAAGAAATTTCCTTTTTCATCTTAGAAAAGGCGGTCCATCCGGTTGTACTGGGTCTGCCCTGGTTACAAATGCATTCTCTGACTATTGACTGGAGGACTCTTCAGATTGCGGCATGGGGGCCAGAATGTCGGGAGACATGTATCCACTGGACTCACCAACCGGTGATACCGTTGACTACCACCAATATAGCATTACCGCATCAATACTCCGATTTCTTTGACGTCTTTTCGAAAGAGAAGGCTGAGATCCTGCCTTGTCATCGGAGATTTGACTGTGCTATAAATTTGCTTCGCAGCGCCATCCCGCCCAGAGGAAGGATTTATCCACTTTCGGGGCCTGAATCACAAGCCATGGCTGAATACATTGAGGAAAACCTCGCTTGGGGATTTATCAGACCCTCCACGTCCCCTGCTGGGGCGGGGTTTTCCTTCGTACCAAAGAAAGACGGGTCTTTAAGACCTTGCATTGACTACAGAGGACTCAACGCCATCACCCGCAAGGATCGTTACCCTCTGCCTTTGATACCAGAACTACTAGACCAATTGCATGGTGCCAATATCTTCTCTAAACTCGACTTACGCGGTGCCTATAACCTGGTCCGCATTAAGCCCGGAGACGAGTGGAAAACCGCTTTTAATACTCGCAACGGCCACTATGAATATCTTGTCATGCCTTTTGGACTGTGTAACGCACCTGCGGTTTTTCAGAACCTTATGAACGAAGTTTTTCGGGACATGTTATATAAATAGGTGATCGTTTATTTAGATGACATCCTTATTTACTCTAAGGATCTAGATACTCATCGCAAGGATGTTAAACAAGTCCTACAACGACTAAGAGAAAATCAGCTGTTTGTGAAACTAGAGAAATGTCTCTTCGAGAAACAATCAATACCTTTTTTGGGATTTATTGTATCCACCACAGGGTTTCAGATGGATCCAGAGAAGGTAGCCAGTATTCAAGACTGGCCACAACCTATGGGACTTCGGGCCATACAGCGGTTTCTTGGTTTTTCCAACTTCTACCGAAGCTTTATCCCACATTATTCTCACATTATAGCCCCGATCACCGCTTTGACCAGGAAGGGGGCGGATACCAAGAAGTGGTCCCGGGAAGCCATACAAGCATTCAAGGATATCAAGACGGCCTTTTTACAAAAACCATGTCTCCATCATCCAGACCCTAATCGTCCGTTCATCGTGGAGGTAGACGCATTCGAGGTAGCAGTTGGAGCAGTCCTCAGTCAGCACTCAGACCGAGGGGTATTGTTTCCCTGCTCTTTTTTCTCTCTAAAATTTTCGCCCGCTGAGAAGAACTATGGAATTGGTGATAAGGAATTACTGGCTATCAAGATGGCTTTCGAAGAATGGAGACAGTGACTGGAAGGGGCGCAACACACCATCACAGTTTACACCGACCACAAGAATTTAGAATATCTTAACAGAGCTCAACGCCTCAACCCTCGCCAAGCCCGCTGGTCACTGTTCTTCTCGCGATTTGATTTCGTTCTTAGTTATCGTCCTGCAGCGAAGAATGGTCGAGCGGATGCCCTTTCCAGATCTTTTGAGATTGAGGATTCCCCTGAGACTCTTAATCACATTATTGACCCCGCCAAACTGATACTGGCGGCCACCGAGACTGTACCTCCCGGGAAGACGGTAGTACCCCTCAGACTACGCTCCAAGGTGCTTTCATGGGCACATGACTCGCTGTCTGCAGGACATCCTGGGAGAGCACGAACCTGGGAACTACTTGCCCGCTACTATTGGTGGCCTCAGATGAAGGGGGATGTGCGGGCCTATGTTTCCTCTTGTCCTAAGTGTGCTTAGCAGAAGCAGTTACCTGGTCGACCCTGGGGCCTCCTCTAACCCCTTCCGCCTCCTCAAGAGCCTTGGACCCACATTTCCACGGACTTCGTAGTTGATTTACCAACATCAGGTGGAAACCAGGTAATCTGAGTCGTTGTCGACCGTTTCTCCAAGATGGTCCACCTTGTACCCTTACCCAAGTTGCCTTCTGCTCCTGAATTGGCGGACCTATTCGCTTCACATATTTTCCGGTTCCACGGACTTCCACTTCCCATCACATCTGACAGAGGACCTCAGTTCACGGCTAAATACTGGAGTGCACTTTGCAAGAAGTTCAGCATCCAATTAGACTTTACTACAGCTTTCCACCCGCAAGGGAATGGTCAGGCAGAATGGGTCAATAGAGGGTTAAAATTATTCTTACGCCTTTTTGTGAACCATCGTCAGGATGATTGGGCCAGTCTTCTACCCTGGGCCGAATTCTCACATAACTCTCACATAACTCTCATGTACATTCTGCCACTGGGCAATCTCCTTTCCAGATCGTCTTTGGTAAACAACCTTGACCTCCACTACCTCTACCACTTACGGTAGCTTCGCTGTTGGCTGTTGGCGCTAAAGCTGTCTTAGCTTCTATGGCAGTGTGTATTCCAGTTCATGCTGAGAAATTGGAAGAAAGTAACCTAAATATGCACCTTTGCCTGTGCTTATTGCATCTAAATTAAGAGCTAGTTTATGTAGATTTTTTACTGTTAAGGATATTCTTAGAGACCCACTTGCTTGCTTCTGGTTGGAATTTGACATGATACTGTGCATGAAATGTTGCCAACACCAACGAAGTCTTAATGCTCGAAGAACACAGCGTGTATGTTGCCAGCTGTCATGATACTGACTGCTAGGCTACCCCCCCCCCCCCCCCCCCAAAGCAAGGGTCCTCAGTAGGTTGCACTCAGTCTTGCTCCATCCTTCACCTTGAAGGCTACATGATGCAGCAAGGCCAGTCCTATAAAATCTTCCCTTACAGTTTGCTCTGTGCCTCATCATTAAGTCACCTTGGCTCCTTGCTTTGGCCAACCTTGCCTTGTCTTGTTGCTGTGTGGCTAGTGGCTTTCTTGTCTTGTTTCTGTGTGGCCTTCTTGCCTTGTCTTGTCTGTTTTTGTCTGATTCCCTGTGGGTCTCCCAGTGGCCCTCTTGTTCCTAGTGTCCTGTCTAAGTCTCCTGGTGGCTTAGCTTGTATCATGCGTTGTTCTAGTCCTGTCCTGGCCTCCCGGTGGCCCTCCTTGTCTGTGTATTCCTTGCCATTGTCCTGTCTCTGTATTTCTTGTCTAGGCCTCTTGGTAGCCTATCTAGCCTGTCTGTACCCTGCCTTGTACCCCTGTTCCAGTTTTGCTGCTGTTTACCTCATTCCTGCCAGTGTGCTCTAAGCCTTGCATTTACTGCTTCTGCTTGCCTTGTGCCCTCTGTTTGGTTTGACTCCTGGTACCTGACCCAGCCTGATCTTCCACATTGCCTGTACTCTGCCAGCCCGGACCATTACCTGCTCCATCTTCTGCCTGAACCTCTGTTCCAGGTGCTCCGCCAGCTACGTCCTGCTGGCCACGAGAACTTGTGGGCTCAACCTGCATGGAGGAGGTGGCCCTGCTCTCCTCTGCTCTGGAGCTCTGAGCTGCCCCTGCTGGGGAAATATATTTACCCAGCCTGCCCGGCCGTGACACCAACTTGTGAAAAGTTTTAAGAGAAAAGTGTCTTATGAGGATTGGGCTGGGAAATGGAAAATGAGGGAAGCATGGAAAAGATGGTATTTTTTGGGAGGTGGGGGGGGGGGGGGGGGCAAAATAACCATGAGAGCCGCCGTAAAGTCATTTTACATTTGCCGAGTCAGAATAGGGGCTAGGTTGAAACGCTTCCCTGAAAGGTATAAGGCGATGCACCTTTTGAATTAACTGGCAATATGAGTTGGGTCTCATTGCATACCAAGGAGATCTTTTCATTTATCTTTTTACAGACGGTCCCCTAGCACTCCTGCAGGGCACCAAGCGACATTATGCTCTCTGAGGTGTCCCGGTGACCCCCATCAGGGGACGAGGGGGCACCTGGAAGGAAGCTCCAGAGGGACATATCCAAGAACTTTTCCTGGTGGTAGTTGGTTTTACCTCCTGAGGGCGCAGTGTGATGTGTTGTAGCACTACGTGCTGGCGGGAGATGTTTGAATCGAGCTGAACGTTGTAGATGGACGTGCTGTTTTAATTAGAAAGAAACCTCTGGTTATAGTATAACTTATTACAGTACTATCACACCGGAAGCTAGGCTAATCCATATTTTTTTTTTTTTTTTAAATGGGTTTCATTATCTCCTACGTTAGTGTTCCTGGCATTTTGGTATGTTTGGCAGGTATTCAAGTGGTTTCATTTCATCTATTTCTTGATTATTTTGCTCACAGTGAGTGCCGCCTCTGTCTTCCCTTCTGGTATGGCAGGCGGTGCTTGCTAGGAAAACATTTCCGTGAAACGCTTGGCCCTGGTACTCGGCCACCCAGGGGTGTGCTGGTGGCTGTGGGTGATTTGACATGATGCAGTAATGGAAACTGTATCGCTTTGCTGCAATTTGTTCCAAAATATTCATTACAAATAATATTTGAGCAGAGCTAGATGGGCAGAGAGGCCTGAGAGGTTGGGCAAACTGAGAGAAGATGCTTTTTAGCCCCTCAGTCTCTCTTTTCTGTTTTGCCCCAGGATTGCATAGAGTGAATGCATTTATAGAAGTCTGTCCAGTTTGTGTAGGTGCTGGCTGGGCTCCGTAGATATTCACAGAAGGCAGAATAGCTCAGGAGAGCTTTGCATGCCTGGTGGTCGTAATGGTAAAGGCTGTATATCAAGTTAGCATATACAAGTCCATTCGCTTAAAGGGACTATGAAATTGTGTTGAACCTACAGTTCAGAGGCAGTGCTGCCATACCATGGACTCGGATTTGGGGTTTCAGGTTTGAGGGGTTGCCAACATTCTCTTCCTGAAGAAAAAAAACTATTTCCCCTTGTTAGAATTCCCATGGGCCACAGCGCTCACTGCCCAGTCCCAGCGTGGCAGGAACACCACCGGATCCAGCTGCCCATGCTGCTGCAGCCGGCCTCTCCCATAGGTGCACATAACATGCGCACAGGCCCCATAGCAGATCCTTGCCTCGGCAACAGGTCTCCTGATGTGCCTTGCTCATCAGTGCATGTTGCCTCGCTCCTGCCTTGTTCTGTATCCTGGTGTTCCTATGTTCCCATCTTGCTTCAGAGTCCCTGCCTTGTCCTTGCCTGGTCTTGGTCCTATCCTTGCCATTGTTGTCTTGCCTTGTCTTGTCCTCCCTTGCCCTGACTTCCCGGTTTCTGACCTCTGTTCTGTACTTTGAACATTCTCGATTGCTGCCTGTACCTAACCTTTGCTTTGGACCTGACTCTGCCATGTCTGCTGCCTGTCCTGACCTCCAGCCTGCCTACTGGTTCTTGTTATCTGCTGCTTGCCCTGACTTTTGCTCGGCTTTAGACTCTCGTTCTTGCCACCACCCTAGGAACCCACCTAAGACCTGCCGACTGCCAGAACCCAAGGGCTCAATCTGCAGGAAAGGCGGATGGTATAGGCGAAGCTCCAGTCTGTCCTGCCGCAGGGCAGGACTATCAGCTGACAGGGTGGGCCTAGCAGGTTTTCTCACAAGGCTACACCAACTACCCCTCGGCACCAAAGGTCCACCATCACCTGATCTGTTGTCAGCCTTACACCCCTCTCTTGGCGCTCACTAAAGCACCTGTGTCCCACTCCCCCTTACCTCTCTAACATCATCTTGACTCCTCTAAACCCTCCCAACCTCATCTCATCTCGGTATCAGGTTCCCAGCACAGAAGTCTCTCCTCAGGTGTGAGGGCAAGAGAGAGTTCTGGGCCTCTCACAGTTTGGAGCCAGCCCAAGGTTCATCTGGCAGTAATGAGGAGATGAGTTTAGCAGTAATGGATCCATTCTAAATCAAAGATAGACAGCTGAGTCAGCTTGTTTCAAAATAAGCCATCCCTGTGCAGAAGCAGGGCCTGGGTTCCAGGCGTGGGGCAAGGTAGCCTTCAAGCCACCAGGGATAGCTTCCTGGTTCCTAGCAACCTCTTTTCAAGGCTAAAGGCCCACTCCTTTCAGCACCTCAGCATTAGTCTGGAGGCCAGAGCACTGGACTGCTTTCGGTTCTTACACTCGGCTTGGCTTTTTTCTGTGCCACCTGCCTGCCTTTCCCGGGGTTCCAGCTCTCCTTCCTAGCAGTGGCAGCAGGCCTGGGACATGTGAGTCCAGCACACTTGCAGGCCCTGCAACTTTCTAAAAAGTTGTTTCTAAGAATCAGTTGTTCGAATAAAGCTCTTTTTGTATTAAAAAAAACAAACAAGAATTTTTTTTTGGGCTGACTAAAATGGTAAATTGTGATAAGTCATCTTAGAGTTGTATATATGTTTAGTGGGGACAGTGTTGAATCCCACGGTAGATGTGAGCAGAGGACAGGTCATGCTGAGTGGTTTCAGTGTCCATCGAGCCCAGCATCCTGTCTCATGACAGTCCATTCCAGGTAACATAAAAAGTTGCCATACTGGGTCAGACCAAGGGTCCATCAAGCCCAGCATCCTGTTTCCAACCATGGCCAGTCCGAGTCACAGGTACCTGGCAAGTATCCAAACATTAAATAGATCCCATGCTACTAAAGCCAGTAATAGCAGTGGCTATTCCCTAAGTCAACTTGATTAATAGCAGTTTATGAACTTCTCCAAATCTTTTTTAAACCGAGCTACACTAACTGTCCTAACTATATCCTCCGGCACTAATTTCAGAGCTTAATTGTGCATTGAGTGAAAAAGAACTTTCTCTGATTTGTTTTAAATGTGCTACTTACTAACATCATGGCATGCCCCCTAGTCCTTATGTTAACTGAAAAAGTAAATAACCAATTTCTTAGCATCCAGCTAGATGAATCCAGAGCCAAATGGGTTATGCACCTCTACCAGCAGATGGAGACGGAGCAAACTGATGTCACAGTATATATATATACCCCTGCAGTAACATTAGTCTGCCATTTTCAGGAGATTGTGGACAGGCATCTCCTTACTAGGAATTGCTTTATTTTGAGAAAGGAGAATTAAGGAAATAAATTCGCCCCACTCTACTGCTGTGATACCAAATGGTCCCTCCCCCAGTTGAGAATTCTTGAGGTGATTCCCATGGTCCCTCAGATGAGTGCCTTGGTAGCGGGTTTTCAGCCGGCATGGACTTAGCTGCTTAAGCAGCTGAAAAGCAGTGGGTGCTGGAAGCCGAGCACAGTGGTGATGGCACATGCTCTCTCCCCCCCGCAGCCGGAGACTGTCTCTGTTCTCAGCCAAGTAAGGCTGAGCTCAAGTAAATTAAAAAAAAAAAAAATAATAATAATAATGTAATATAAGGAGACTGAGAAGGACGCTTTTGTTGTGCAGGACTTCCTCTTTCCTTGGTCTTTGTGCTCAACGCACTGTTCCGAAGTTTGTCCCACTCCATGGGAGATAGAGGGACGTGGGCAGCCTGGTGGATTGAGTAGCCTCCTTAAGCTAGGCCTTGCTGTTGCCCATGTGATAGACTGCAATGGCATTTCACGCACTTTCTCAGGCTGCCCTTTACAGGATTTGGTTTGGCGTGTGTGTCTAGCTGTACATCCAGATTGTGCGCCTAGTTTTTGGATGCTCAGTCGGGCCTTATAGTTTGTGCGCCCAAGTTACATGACTCCATAGTGCTTACCTGTGGACACAAGTTGTACTGTGTGCTTAAGTTTCTTAGGGCGCATATCTTTGGGACACCTAGTTAGGCTCCTAGGTGTGGGTCACCTAAGTGTTGGGCGCCTAATTTTTGGGCACCTAAGTTGGAAATATATACATAAAAAAAAACCAAAAAACCCCAGCTAGACACCGCCTCCGGCCACCACTCAGCGCACTGTTGGCTATAATGGAGCCTATGCCTAAGAAGCCTAAGCGCCTTTCTCTTTGCACTGCCTGTCATATTAGGGCATCTCAGCCAGGAGTGCCTGCTAATTTGTGCCAGTACTATTTGGAAGCTCAGGGAGATTTATCTTCCTCTGAATTCACTAAACCTGGTTATTCCCAGCTGGATTTAGGTCTGGGTAAAGTTGACTCAGGTGGGGCGCCTAAATTTGGACCTCTCCTAACTGGTTTCTTAGCAGGGGGCGGTAGCTCAGTGAGAACGTCTCAGGTGCCTCCTGGTTTGATATTCTTACTTTTTCATGGGTAGAATTTTTCCAGGGGTTGCATTCTTTCTTCAGGTACAGTCTTCAACCCTGTCCAATGTTCCCAGAGCAGAAGCACAGGTAGGATCTTTGCTTGGACTTTCTCTTAAGCGCCGGAATGCTCCTAGAGCGGCACGAGACTTCCAGATAGAGATCCGGATGGCATGGATCATGGTGACATTTCTGACTCTCTTGAGGATGGTGAAATTCCTACAGGATTAGAACCATATAGAACTATGCTACGATTCTTTCATAGAGGTGAACTGCCAGATCTGCTCTCACACATCTGGGAAATGCTCGGGGTTCCTGGGGCAAATTCCGAGTCTGAGCCGAAGAGAAATCCCATCTTGGTTTCCTTGCGTAAAGCCTCTTGTTTTTTCCCCATGATGGAGGCCATTCAAGAATTAATTGATATTGAGTGGGGCTCCCCAGAGGTTAATTTGAAAGAGAGGGTATAGTTCTGGAAGGCCTGTACCCTCTGGATCCAAGTGGTAAGAGAGCACTTACGTTTTCCACAGGTAGATGCATTTGTGTGTGAGGTCTCCTAGCGGACCACTATTCTTGTGGAAGGGAGGAGCGGCCTTAAAGGATGCTCATGATAAAAAGATTGAGTCTATCCTTAAGCAAGCATTTGAAGCAGTGGCAATGCTCTTGCAGATCACTTCTTGTTCCTTGGAGGCTCGCTCTTGTTTGCTTCTCTCCCAGGAGGTTGATGACTCTAGGGTAAGCTCCAGGGCAGTTATGGAACCAGCCACTGCCTTCTTGGCACATGCGGGCTGTGACTTGGTTTGCACTTCAGCCAGAGGGGTGGTTTCTATAGTAGCGGTCAGGCATCAGTTATGGTTGAGAAATTGGTCAGCCGATGCGACCTCCAAGGCTAGCCTCATCAATTTGCCCTTTAAAGACTCGCTTTATTTGGGAGCAAGTTGGAGGAACTGGCCAGTAAGTGGGGCAAATCTCCAGTTCCTCGTTTGCCGGAGATAAAAAGCAAATGCAGTGCTCCTTTAACATGAGAAGTCGTGCTTGAGGATCCAGGCATTTTCGACCTTATAGAGAGAGGAGTGACCTTTCAGAGGACTCTACCTTTCGGCAGGTCTCAGTCCTTTCGTCCCAGACAACCCAGAAGGGCGTGGGCTCAGGTAGTGGCACCTCCTAAGCCTCCTAATGAAAGTTTGCTGACCCACCCCTGGGGACAGGAGATAGGGGGATGCCTCTCTCTCTTTTATCAGAGGTGGGTTGAAATCACATGGGTCCTGGAAGTGATGCGAGAAGGATATGCGATGGAATTTCACAGTATTCCTCGGGACATGTTCATGAAGTCCCCCTGTCACTCCCCGCAGGCGATATTCCATTTATTTTTTCATACCAGAGAAGGTGGGCTCCTTTTGTCCCATCCTGGATCTCAAAGGTGAAACATTTTCGCAAGAAAACTTTGTGCTTGGTTATAATGGCCATGCGGTCAGGGAATTTCTGACCTGCCTGGATCTGTCCGAAACATATCTTCACATTAATGTTTTCTGCAGTTCACAGATCTGGGATGCCACTTTCAGTTTCAGGCACTGTCCTTTGGTCTGGCCGCCGCTCCAGAACCTTTTCCAAGGTAATGGTGGTAGTTGCGACAGAGTTGAGAAAGGATGGAATCCTAGTACACCTATAATTGCATGACTAGCTGATTCAAGTGAAGTTGCTGGAAGAGAGCCGCCGGGTGACTCACAAGGTGATTTCCCTGTTGCAGGAGCTTGGCTGTGTGGTGAGCTTAGCCAAGAGCAGTCTTCAGTCTATTCAGTCACTGGACTAACTCAGGATTCAGTTCGACACGAAGCTGGGCAAGATGTTCCTGCCTGAAACTCAAATTCAGGAGTTGCCAACTCAACTCCGTCTGTTGTTGAACATACTCTGCCTGACTGTTTGGCTTAATGGTGGCAACCCTGGAAGTGGTACCATGGGCAAGGGCACATATGCATCCTCTTCAACACTCCCTGCTGTCTTGGAGGAATCTGCAGTCTCAGGACTATTCGATTTGGTTCCACCTGCTGATGGAGGACTACTCCCAAATGCAGTGGTGGCTGCAAGCGTATCATTTACGAAAGGGAGTTTCCCCAACCCCACCGGATTGGCTAGTACTGACAATAGATGCGAGTCTCCTTGGTTGGGGAGCTCACTGTCAGGAGCTGACAGCGCAAGGGCACTGGAGTGCAGAGTCTCTTTGGAGCATCAATTGGCTGGAAGCTGGAGTGGTCCGGTTGGCATGTTTACAATTCGGCGAAAGGCTGCAGGGTCAATTGGTCCAAATAGTGTTGGACTATGCAACGACTGTGGCTTACATCAATTGGCAGAGAGGTACCAAGAGTCAACAAGTGTTGCAGGAAATAGATCAACTTATGGAATGGGCAGAGGTGCATCTCCAGATGATCTCAGTCTCACGCATTGCTGGCAAAGACAAAGTAAGAGCAGACTTTCTCAGCTGGGAGAGTCTGGACCCAGGAGAGTGGGCGTTGTCAGACGAGGTATTTCAGCTGATTCGGAATCGCTGGGGTCTCCCATTCCTAGACCTATTGGTGACTTTGCGCAATGCGAAAGTTCCGTGTTTCTTCAGCTGCAGGAGGAAATCATTGGAGATCGATGCCCTAGAGCAGGAGTGGCCGGGAAGGCAAGTTGGTGTATGCCTTCCTCCATGGCCCAGGTTGGGCAGACTGATTTGAAGGATCAAATACCACAGAGAGATGGTGCTCTTGGTCACTCCAGATTGGCCCAGGAGACCATGGTATGCAGATCTGCGGAGGCTCTTGGTGGATTCGACTCTTCGACTTCCAGCTCAAAGGAAACGTTTGCAGCAGGAGCTGTTGTTCACGAAGATCTGACTCTATTTTGTATTACAGAATGGCCCTTGAAAGAGCTTGCTTGCTGAAATGTGGATATGCTGCAGCAGTGATTTCCACCTTGCTAAGAGTTAGAAAGTTCTCCACTTCCTTGGCCTATGTGTAGGTTGGAGAACGAGGCCCGGTGTGAGAATCGAGGTACTCTTCCTTTCCTTGGTCAGGATTCTGCTCATTTTGGAATTTTGTAGGATGGCTTGAATAAAGGCTTGGCTCTCAATTCCTTAAAGGTACAAGTAGCAGTTTTCACCTGTTTCAGGGGTCAGGTAAATGGTGGATCCTTGTCAACTCATTCTGATGTGGCCGTTTTCTGAAAGGAGTGTGAAGCATCTTCGTCCTTCTTTGAGGTTTCTGGTGCCTCTATGAAGTTTTAATTTGGCTTTGGATTTTTTTGGCAGGCCCTACGCTTAGACCACTACGTACTCTGTCCTTGTGGTTGCTGACCTTGAAAACAGTGTTCCTTGTGGCAATTTGTTCTGTGTGTAGGGTTTCCAAACTGCAGGTCTTGTCTTGCTGGGAGCCATTTCTCTGAGTGATTCCAGAGGTGATTTCTTCCTTTTTATTGAAGGTGGTCATTGACTTTCACTGGAATCAGTCCATCTCCCTGCTGTCTCTGGACAGAGAGAGAGAGATATGTAGAGGAGTGTCGTCTGTTGCGACCCTTGGATGCCAAGAGACATATTGTCAGGTATCTGGAGGTTACTGAGCCTTTGCAGAAGTCGGATCGCTTGTTTGTTCTTCATGGCTTGTTTGTTCTTCATTTGTTCTTTATACCCAATTGTTGGATGTAATTGTATATTTGTTTAATTGTTCAATCTGTTTGATGTAATTTTCTGTTCCTTGTTCTGTGTAAACCGAAGTGGTATGCACAAGTGCATGAACTCCGGTATATAAAAGCCTTTTAAATAAATAAAAAATAAATAAATGGCGATACTATGCAGGGAGAGCCATCCTCGTGGGCTACAATAGCTGCATACATGGATGCTGGGAAACCATTACCTAGTCAGGTTAGGGCTCATTCCACTAGAGCTCAGGCAGTGTTGTGGGCAGAAATTAGATTGTTGTCTCTGGTTGACATTTGCCAAGCTGCACTGTGGTCCTCTTTACACACCTTTTCCAAGTATTATCATCTAGATGTTCAGGCCCAGGAGGACGCGTCCTTTGCACATGCGGTTTTGACTGGACCATGGGCAGCCTCCTGCCCTATTTTATTTATTTATATTTATTTTTACTTTTTATATACTGAGGTTCTTGTAGGAAATACAAATCACTCCGGTTTACATAAAACAGTGAGATGCCCAAAAAGGGAGGGGCTTTACATAAAACAGTAGAACAAAGTACAAATTGAACATAGAATAGTGTAGTTACAAGAAACGTTTGAACTCAGTATCATAGTGTTGAAACAAATAACAAATAGAACCATAAAGCGCAGTGTATACAATAAAGTATAAATTATATACAATAAAGTATCTATAAACACATTAAATAGAATAAAGCTCAGTATCTTAATAGGGAACAAAGGGATGGGTTGACGTGAGTGAGTACTGAATATATAGTGCGCAAGTATGTGAGCATCTGGGCAGCGTTAAATGTCTGGAAAGGCTTGGCGGAAGAGCCAGGTTTTTAGTTTTTTTTTTTTAACTCCTGATGACTAGGTTCAAGTCTTAGATCTGGGGGGAGCGCGTTCCATTGGTGGGGGCCTGCAGATGATAGTGCTAGTTTCCTTAGTAATGTTTTTGCAGGCGGGGCATACAGTGTGCCTTTATAAGCGCTTCTGATGGGTCTGGAAGATGTATGAAGTTGAAGTTGTGTGCTTAACTTGATGGCGCGAGATTGTGAGTTGCTTTGTGAACGATTGTAAGGACTTTGAAGAGGATCCTATGTTTGATAGGAAGCCAGAGAAGGTTGCGGAGGATAGGGGTGATATTTTCTCTTTTGTTGGAGTTTGAACAAGTGGGATGTACCCAAGCTACTCCCTATGAGGGAGTAGCTTGGGTACATCCCAATTGTTCTGGAATCTTCTGACTGGATGCTAACAAATGAGAAATTACTACTTACCTGATAATTTCCTTTTCTTTAGGACAGTCAGATGAATCCAGCTTCTGATCCTTGGCTGCCAAATGATTGTATAATGATCCTCTTGTGTGCCTGAGTGTTACAGGGATTACTGGTGTTACTCTAGTCCCTAGACTAGTGTTATTACATTCTTGTCTGAACTCAGTGTTCTGCTGACTGAGTATTGAAATGGTTATCTGTTTTTAATCAAGTTTTGTTAGTCTGTCCACAGTTGCTTTTGAAGAGAATACTGGCAGGTTGATGTCACTGAAGGGGTATATATATATAGTGTAATGTTAACTTTGCTCTGACTCCATCTGCTGGTAGAGGTGTATAACCCACTTGTTCTGAATTCATCTGACTGTCCTAAAGAAAAGGAAATTATCAGGGAAGTAGTACTTTCTCATTCATATTTACCCGTTCTAGTCCTCTCATGATTTTATAGACCTCTATCATATCCTCCCTCAGCCGTCTCTTCTCCAAGAGAAGTATCCAGCAGATTCCAAAGGAGAAATCTGTTTCCTGTTACTCTCTTCCAGGAATAAGAAGTGGCATTCCCATGTCTACCTGGCTACTAACTGCTAGTGTTTACATTGCCAGTTTAAAGGATCTGCTAGCTTTGACTTCCCTTAAGCAAAACTGGCCAAGCTGGCTAAATGGTAACCTGTTGGCAGCCCTAGGTTTTCCACGGAGTTTGTGTGCTCTTGAAGGGTGTGGCAAGAATGATCCTCTTCTGTCAGGTGAAGGTTCACCTTTAGGGGAGGCTCCCTTATTCATCAAGGTGACCTGAATTACTCTTCCCACCTGTTTATTTTTTTTCCAAGTTGCTCTTCATTTGCTAAACCAAGCTGTCTCAGATTTGTTTTTATAATTGGTGATATTGTGATGGTACTCGGGGTAGCCACCAGGTGGAACTTCCTTCTGCTTTCTGAACCACAAAAGGGCCACTGCTGTACCAGAGGTTATGCTAGGGGTGAAGAATGGAAAAGCTTGCACCATGGAGATGATCTCTGCCGGCTGGCTGGGAGTAGGGTAAGGAAGAACAGCTTTGCAGGCAGAAGGCAACTGATGATCTTGTGTTCAGGGGTAAACCAAGAGCGCGTTCATTTATCAGCCTCAAACTCAATGTAAAAAGAAAAAAACCCAGCTTCAGGACAATGGCCAGTTATGGGGGGGAAAGTGGTTTTCAGGCTACGAGGATTCTTTCAGAGAAAGATGATTGTCAGGAAGGGATAGCTTTAGTCTGAAGTGCTGTCTGCTGAGCCAATTTTCTATGTGTGTGTGTGTGTGTGTTCTTTCATTTGTTTTATATATCAGAAAGGAAGACCACAGAGGGATGCAAAAAGAAAGCATGATATTTTGAAGAAGGATGCCAAATTTCCTTTTAGAGAGCTGTTGGAAAAGAGTACTATAATTGACAGCCATTCACAATTGGCATTGAGACATTGATGTACACAGGCAATTGGATCTCCGGATGCGGTTTAGGTGCCTCTGACAGTGTTTGCCATTGTGAGATGAGGCACTGGGATACAAAGCTTTTCCTGGTGCACTGAGGTTTGCATTTGATTGTGTCTGGTAGGATGATGGGATCTACATCTTTTATGGACACCTTTAGTTTTCTTTCCCCTTCCCAGGTCCATCATGCAAGGTTAGCGTAACTGTTCATGCTTGCATTTAAGGAGGATGCTTCATCTTGTTACCCCACTGATAGCCAATGAAGTAAACAAATTCTCGGTGTGAGAAAGTCGTTATTTTGGCCCCAGAAGATGGTTTAGGTACAATCGACAATATTGACAGAGCTGGAACTGCTCCTAAGACATCAGGGGTTCTGTTTTGAGCAAGATCAACTTCTTTCTCTCTTTTTGTCTCAAGCGCTGGCACGTCGCCTTTGTAATGTAGCCCCCCACTGCCTTACAGGAGACCAAAATCCAGGTTCCTTGTACCACAGCGTTACTGCTAAATCACCGACTGATTTACTCCTGACTAAGCTGAACCCCAATTTTAACACAATGGAGGCAATTTAAAACTTCTGCCTTTTCGGGAAAAACACATACAAAGCAGATTACAAGATAGATATAGGGAGAGTAATTTCCAATTGCTTATTGTCTATTGTAAGCCAGCTCATATGTGCACAAAGTTTATAAAGTACTGTGCATCTCCACTGTGAACTTATGGGTGTTTTAGTACATGCAGGGGATCTATATTTTATATAAAAATCTGCGTATATAAATTATGCGTAGAAAAATTTTAACATGTGCACGGATGAACCCTTAGTTTTAAGCATGGAAACAGGTGCTTTCCAAAGTTGGATGCTGTTTATGCACTCTTTGCTTACAGAAATAACTTGTGCTCGTACTTAGCAAGCATCAGTTCACCGAGGCCTCCACCACCCCAAAACTGTGGAGAAAAGAGAAGCCCTGTTTCATTACCGTGACTTAAAGAGAAAATGTAAAAGAGCCGGTACATGGTGTGCACGTACTTGGCTTCTAGAATTCATGAATGTGCCTGTACTTTCTCACCCTGTCCCAGAGTGCCCTTGAAATGCCCTCTATGCACACGCTTACTTTTCCACATTGCCGCAGCAGTGCATGCAGAGCCCCGGCCCACACAAAGGCTCCTTACATGCGTATGTCCTGATTTTCTGCGTGCACGCAGAGTGTAAGTCTTTGAAAATTACCCCCTTAAAATATCACAAGTTACAACACAAATCATCCATTGTCTATAAAACATCAGCAGCAAAGCATTCATCCTCCAAACAATATATAAAATTACATTACTACTTTAGAATACAGTTACATAACGTCAGGACCCAAGCCATCCTGGTTCAATCTCAAACCGCACATCCAAAGGAGGAAGTCTGGGTCGCAGCCATGAATGTGCATGTTCTGTTTCTCTCCAAAGCTCTTTACAGATTCGTATCTCAACATGAGACAGATATTCTTGCCAATACATTGTTAAACGTAGATCTGATGATGGCTTGGCGGCGTTGCCATGCAGTGCTGCATGGGAAATGGGTTGATTGCCAAGCCTGGCCTTTCTGCTCCTCATCCATTAGACACTGGTGGTACCTACTGGTTTGCCAAGAGAGTATTTCTGCTAGGACTCGGAAGGAAGATGAGGGCCTTGCTTCTCGGCCAGAGGACCGTCAACATAGTGGGTGAGGTGGGAAATGATTAAATAACAGGAGGAAAACCCCAAGTAACTGGGCACAAAGACTCAGGAAGCCGTAGTGATCTCTCCCCCTCCAATAGGGGCAAGGTCGCACTGAGCGGGAATAAGCTGCTAGGTTGGTAAAATGGAAAGTTGAAGATCACCAACTCTGTGTAGCAGCAAAGATCAAGAGATTGAGGTACCAGATTTGGACTATCCTTGCCACGCTAGTTTCTGGCGAGGAGCCGCTGAGTCTCCAGGCTGTGTAGCTGTGTATGTTTTCCTTCCGATTATAAAGAAATCTCAGCAAGGTGTGAACACGTCTGGCATACTGTGGCCTTCAAAGTTTCAAATCTTTATTGAAAAGGTTAAAGCATTATTGTAAAATGAATGACTGTAAAAACTGATTTGCTGATATGTTACTCTGAAGTACTATTGTATTATTGTTTGTGATTGTTTAGTTTTTAAATCCTATCTATTCTGTGTGGGTTTTATTTTGTTACCTGCTATGATCTTAGGAGAGTGAATGGTTGATAAATTTTAAAATTCATATTCAAACATATCATAATGTACTTTTTAGGGGATGATTTTGTAATCTCGCATATAAAAAAAAATCAACAAATACGCCTGTTTGTGTTACATTAGTCTTCAAAACTATCCCACTGGATCTGCTCGCACAAGTTACACCTTGTAATTGTCTGCACAGATTTTTCATGAAAATATGCGCGTGCACTTTTTTAAAATTCAAAAGTGCATGTGTAAACCCAAACCCCCTCTTCAGCTCCTCCTCACCCAGGAATGCCTCAGCTCGGTCCAGGTAAACTTGCACGTGAACATGACATAGGGGCCTAAGTTTACCTACGTGTTAAGCGGGCCATTTCTACATCGAAAACCCTGTATTACCCACAGAAGACCCTGAAAAAGCACCCTCTTAATGTCAAGTAGAGGCAAACTGCATGCATGATTTTAATTTTCTCCCTCGTTATCCTGCATTGAGATCATTATTTTATTGTAATTCTCTGTGAGTGCAGTTGAATGATGTACATTTGCATATGACGTGTTACATTGATGAGGGTTTTGTTTTTTTGTTTGTTTCAAATGCAAAGTTTGAAAGAACAGTACTATCTTTATTTCTCAAAAATTGGATGATAGGGTCTGGTATTCAGTGTTTTTTCCCATAGCCCATTTAGTATGTCTGGCCCAGGGTTATCAGCAATGCCCTTGGGTGATGTGGGTGAGCATTTGTAATAGAGAATTTTCTAAAACTTCTTTCATGTATGCTTCCAGTTTCATCAGTGGATAAATTAAAATCCCTAAAACTTCCCTCAAACTGTAAATTGTAATCCTTCAGATCTCAGTAAATTTCTTCTAATATATCTTTATTTATTCTTTTGTATTTATCTGCTTGGCCTGCAGTCTCATTAGATTTGGTAGTTGGTTGTATTATTACAAAACTTGATGGTAAGACCTTGGGTGAGATGGATTGTAACAAGCAAAAAAGGAAGATGACAATGCCTGGCCTACCAGGGGAGGTGGCGGAGGCCAGCATTGTCAGAGAATTTAAATGTTGCCTTGGACGGAGAGAGAGGGTAATGGTAGAAATGCACTCAACGCACAATAAAGCTCTGGAATTTGTTGCCAGAGGATGTGGTTAGTGCAGTTAGTGTAGACGGGGTCAAAATAGGTTTGGATAAGTTCTTGGAGGAGAAGTCCATTAACGGCTATTAATCAAGTTTACTTAGGGAATAGCCACTGCTATTAATTGCATCAGTAGCATGGGTTCTTCTTAGTATTTGGGTAATTGCCAGGTTCTTGTGGCAATTACCCAAACACTACTCCATATTGTAGAAACAGTCAACAGTCCTTTATTTTGAGATCTTAGCATTTGTAGGGATTTCATGGTGACTTGGAAAATAATATACATCCTGGATTTGATTATGATTTGGAGGGGCCTAGAAATGAATAACATTATAGATGCCAACAGATAAGGATCAATTGGCTCTTTTAGTCTGCCCAGTTGTCTTTCTAGCACTTTAGGCAAATGAAAAATTCCCATACTTAAATCAAGAGCAGCATCACCCAACCTCTCAACCCTATTTAAGAACATAAGAAATTGCCATGCTGGGTCAGACCAAGAGTCCATCAAGCCCAGCATCCTGTTTCTAACAGAGGCCAAACCAGGCCACAAGAACCTGGCAATTACCCAAACACTAAGAAGATCCCATGCTACTGATGCAATTAATAGTAGTGGCTATTCCTTAAGTAAACTTGATTAATAGCAGTTAATGGACTTCTCCTCCAAGAATTTATCCAAACCTTTTTTGAACCAACTACACTAACTGCACTAACCACATTCTCTGGCAACAAATTCCAGAGCTTAATTGTGCTTTAAGTGAAAAAGAATTTTCTCCGATTAGTCTTAAATGTGCTACTTGCTAACTTCATGGAATGCCCCTTAGTCCTTCTATTATCCAAAAGTGTAAATAACCGATTCACATCTACTCGTTCAAGACCTCTATCATATCCCCCCTCAGCCATCTCTTTTCCAAGCTGAACAGCCCTAACCTCTTCAGCCTTTCCTCATATGGACAATCTCTTTGGATTGAGGAAGTCTGAGCCATCTGCATTCAAGGACCTCCGAGCCTTTACCGATCAATACCACGCCATTGACATTGGTGGGACTATCGGTTCCGTCGAAGTTGCTGGTGATAGGGGTGCCGAAGACAGACTGTTGTTTATCTCCTCCGGGCCAAAGACGTTGGGTTCATTGACCTCGGCACCGGGGAAAGACCAGGCCGAGCATCATGGGAACATCAAGATGCATCAGCACCAGTCACCGGTGATGCACGGGGATGCATCAGCTTTTGCTGTGATGCCTCCAAAATGACCCTGTGGCGAGGAGTGCCAAACCTCCATCATTTCCCTGGATCTGCAATAGTCTCCAACAGTTCTGGTGCCAGTCACCGATCCCCCTTGTGGGTCTGAGGAAGAACTGGCCACCCCCTCCTCCATCCCAGTCGGTGTTGGCATTAGCAATGTTTGAGGAGAAACTGGAGCGTTGAGTCCAGCTAGTGGTGGAGCGGGTGCTGCAGGGCTTCAGTCCCGTGGCACCGATGCACCAGAACCTGTGCCGCCCGTGCTCATACTGCTTTTGGAGAAGCTCAATGTGCTGCATGGTGAGACCACATCTTGAATACTGTGTACAATTCTGGTCACCGCATCTCAAAAAAGATATAGTTGCAATGGAGAAGGTACAGAGAAGAGCAACTTAATGGTAAAGGGGATGGAACATCTCCCCTATGAGGAAAGGCTAAAGAGGTTAGGGTTGTTCAGTTTGGAGAAGAGACGGCTGAGGAGGGATATGATAGAGGTCTTTAAAATCATGCAAGGTCTAGAACGGGTAAATGTGAATCCGTTATTTACTCTTTCGGATAATAGAAGGACTAGGGGACACTCCATGAAGTTAGCAAGTAGCGTATTTAAAATTAAATGGAGAAAATTCTTTTTCATGCAGTGCACAATTAAGCTCTGGAATTAGTTGCCAGAGGATGTGGTTAGTGCAGTTATTGTAGCTGGGCTTAAAAAAGATTTGGATAAGTTCATGCAGGAGAAAGTCCATTAACTGCTATTAATCGAGTTGTCTTAGAGACTAGCCACTTCTATTACTGGCATCAGTAGCATGGGATCTACTTAGTGTTTGGGTACTTGCCAGGTACTTGTAGCCTGGATTGGCCACTGTTGGAAACAGGATGCTGGACTTGTTGAACCCTTGGTCTGACCCAGTATGGCAATTTTTCTTATGTTCTTATGTTCATCTGTGCCTTACTGACCCATCTAGCTTCGGTTCCCGGGACGGTGCTGATGCCCGGTTGGCCACCGAGGCCTCCCATTACCAATATGGTGGTCGTCGCTGTTTTCTCTAAGGAGGAAGCTCAGCCAAGGCCAGTGGAGACACTGAGGCCAGTACTCCCCCGCTGGCCGAGCAGTTAGAGCCCCATCCCCTGAGGTTATACAGTGAGGATGAGGGTCCCTACAACCCCTAGGGGGATAATCAGCTCTGACGAGGATTCAGATGGTCTCCTATCAGACCCTTTTGCTCCAGAGTAGTGAAGGAAATCCCCACCTCAGGACTTGATCTTTGCAGGGTTTATCAAGGTAATGACAGAGGCCATCCCATTTCAACTTTTGACTGAAGAAGACGCCAGGCACAAAATGCTTGAAGTTCGTCAGTTCATGGAGCCTCCTAAGGAGACCATGGTGGTCCCGGTAGACGAGATCCTTATAGAGTTGCTTCTGAGGATTTGGGAACATCCCCTCACAGTGCCTCCCATGAATAAGAAAGCTGCTGAATTCAATAAGCGTCAGTTGCCCCACCAATCAGTGGTAGTCAAATCTGCTCTCAAGAGGGCCAAGCACTCTTGGACCCACTCCTCAGTGCCACCGGGGAAGGACCACAGTGTGTTGGATTCTCTTGGGAGGAAGGTGTTCCAAGGTGCCCTGCCTACCAGCTCTACATGATCCAATACTCGAGGGACATCTGGAAGCAGGTGCAGGAGGTGGCTGAGGAGCTGCCTCAATACCATTAAGACTCCCTGATGTCGCTGGTGCACAAGGATTTGGAGTGTGGAAAACATGAGGTCAGTGCAACCTACGATGTTTTTGAAGTGGCATCAAGGCTAGCATGGCTGCAGGCCTTGGATCTCAGACCAGAGGTACAAGAATGGCTCGCTGACATTCTTTGGAAATAGAATGAAGGATCCTGTGGCCCAACTTTGGGACCATCATGAAACCCTCCACTAGCACTCCGGACCTGTCCTCCTTATCCAGAAGGCCCTTGAGACAGGGGCCCAGGAAGCTTTTCTTTCACCAAAAGAAGTACTTTCCTCCACCTCCTTGATCCTGTACACATCAGAGCTCCCGTGACCGTTCCAGGCAGCAGAGAGCCAAGCCCCATCTAGCTGCTTAATCAACTCTGGGGACAGGGTTTTGACTGTGCTGTAGGGAGCATAAGCCAATTGCCTGTACCCGGGACAATGTACCCTCCAGTCAGGGGCAGGCTGCGGTTCTTTGCAAACCAGTGGTCCAGTGTAACCTCAGACCAGTGGGTTTTGTCCATCGTCTGCCAGGGGTACCAATTTAAACCTATTGGGTGTCCTGCCAAATTGCCCTCCGTGCCCATTTTGGGGGCCAGTAGTGCATTAGGAGGTTTTACAGATGGAGTTCTCCTCCCTCTTAATGGCCAGAGCAGTCGAGCATCTACCACCAGGGCAAAGAGGGCGGGGATTCCACTTCAGGTACTTCTTTATTCCAAAGAAAACAGGAAGACTCCGTCCCATCCTAGACCTGATGGCCTTGAACAAGTTTTTAAAGTTCAAGATGGTTTCCATGGGCACCTTGATCAGCATTTTGCAAAAAGAGGACTGGCTATGCTTCCTTGACCTAAAGGACTGATATACCCATATCGAGATTTTTCCTGGCCACAGGAAGTATCTCTGATTTGTGGTGGGGAAACAGCCCTTCCAGTACCGGGTGTTGCTGTTCGGACTCGCATTCACCCCTCGACCTGGCTGTAGTGGCAGTGCACCTCCACAGACTGGGAGTGCATGTTTTCCTGTATCTGGACAATTGGCTGGTCAAGAGCACGTCTCAAGCAGGGGCCATCCTGTCCATATGTTTGACCATTCGAGTGTTGGATTCACTAGGGTTCATTCTCAACTACCAAAGTCCCATCTCATTTTGTCACCTCAATTGAACTTCATTGGAGCCCTGCTAGACAAAGCTCATTCCAGGGCCTTTCTGCCACACTAGAGGGCAGTTGCTGCGGCGAACATTGCAACAGAGATGCAACAGAGCCAGGAGGTATCAGCTTGACACATGTTGAGGCTGTTGGGTCACATGGCTGCGATAATCCATGTCACTCCCTTGTCATGCTTACATATGTGCTAAGCCCAATGGACCCTGAGTTTGCAGTGGCACCAGTCCACTTAAAGCCTCCAGGATTACATCCGAGTCACCCCGTCTCTCCAGGACTCTTTGTCCTGGTGGCAGATACTCTCCAATCTGGAATGGGGGATTTCCTTTCAGAGTCTTCCTACTCAAATTGTGCTTACCATGGATGCATCTACCCTGGGGTGGGGAGCTCATATAGATGGGCTCAGCACCCAGGGGCTTTGATCTGCTCAGGAACGTACTTGTCAAATCAACTTCCTGGAGCTTCGGCCGATCTGGTACGCACTATGGGCTTTCAGAGATCAGCTGTCCAACAAAATTGTCCTAATCCAGACGGACAACCAAGTAGCTATGTGGTATGTCAACAAGCAGGAAGGCATGGGATCGTACCTCCTATGTGAGAAAGTGGTCCAGATCTCATACTGGGCCTTGGCCCAAGGGATGGTGCTCAGGGCCATGTACCTGGCCAGAACGGACTACATGATAACGGACAGGCTGAGTCAAGCCTTCAGACTGCTCGAGTGGTCCCTGGACCAGAGTATAGCGAATTGAATTTTCCACCTCTTGGGGAGCCTAGACGAAGATCTGTTCGCATCCCCTGCAACCAGAAAGAGCCTCGGTTCTGCTTCCTGTCCAGGTCAGTTGGCAAACCAGCCTCGGATGCCCTTGCCCATCATTGGGGCAAGGGTCTTCTGCATGCACATCATCCGATTCCCTTAGAGGCGAAGACTCTCTTGAAGCTTCGCGAGGACCGAGAGACTATGATCCTCATAGCCCTTCATTGGCCGTGACAGGTCTGGTTTCCACTCCTGTGGGAGCTGTCCATCTGGAAACTGATCAGTCTGGGGACTTCCCCAATCTCAATCCGCAAGATCAGGGCATGTCGCAGCATCCCATTCTCCAGGCCCTGTCGCTCACAGCCTAGATGTTGAGAGGTTAATCCTGCAGCCACTTGATCTTTCTGAGGATGTCTTGGGTCCTAGTGGCTTCCAGAAAGCCTTCCACTAGAAAGTCCTACGGACTGAAGTGGAGGAGGTTTTCCATGTGGTGTGAGCACACATACAAACTGCTTGACTACCTTCTACATCTTTCGGAGGTTGGCTCAAAAAACAACTCCATCCGAGTTCATCTTAGTGCGATTGGCACATATCACCATGGTGTAGATGATATGCCCATCTCTGTACAGTCTATAGTATGTTTCATGCAGGGCCCACTTCAATTGAAGCCTCCCCTAAGGCTTCCTGCTGTGTCTTGGGACCTCAACATGGTTGGCTCAGCTGATGAAAGCTCTTTTTGAGCTGCTGTTCATCTGTGATCTGAAGTACCTGACCTGGAAGGTCATATTTTTGGTGGTGGTCACCAGTGCACAGGGTCAGTGAGCTCCAGGCCTTAGTGACTTATCCACCTTATACTAAGTTTTAACAAATCAGGGCGTTTTTGTGTACACACCCTAAGTTCCTGCCTAAGGTGGTGACGAATTTCCATCTTAACCAGTCTGTCATCTTGCCAATTTTCTTTCCCAGGCCCCATTTGCACAGTTTGGACTATAAGCAAGCCTTAGCCTTCTACTTGGAGTGGACAGAAGCCCATAGACAGTCCACCCAACTTTTTATTTCTTTTGATAAGAATAGGTTGGGTGTTGCCATTGCCAAAAAGACTAGATGCAATTGGCTAGCAGATTGCATCTCCTTCTGTTGTGCCCAGGTGGGACTGCATCTTTGGGGTCATGTCAAGGTTCATTCTATCAAAGCCATGGCAGCATTGGTGGCCCATTTGCGAACAGTTCCCGTGGAGGAGATCTGCAAGGCTGCAACGTGGCATTCTCTGCACACATTCACATCACATTACTGTCGTGATAGGGATGGCCTGCACGACAGTAGGTTTGGCCAGTATGCTCTCCGAAACCTGTTTAAGATAAAGAACACAACTCTCCTAACCTAGAGCCCATTGTTTGAGTTCAGACTGTATCCCCCCTCTGTTACCAACAGCACCAGTGTTGCTGTGGCCGTTGGCACCTGGTTAGATGTTGGGGAGCAGCCTGTAGCTAGGGATTCACCCATGTGTGAGGTCTACCATCCAGTGTATCCTCGGAGAAAGCAGAGTTGCGTACCTGTAACAGGTGCTTTCCGAGGACAGCAGGATTTTAGTCCTCATGAAACCCACCTGCCACCCTGCAGAGTTGGGTTTCTTCTATTTTTTATTTTAATTGTAATTCTATGTTACAAGACTGAAGAGGAACATCGCTTAGATGCATGATCTAGGGCATGCTCAGTGTCTTTTTCGTGCTGGGCTCCATCGGATGATATCACCCATGTGTGAGGATTAACATCCTGCTGTCCTTGAAGAACACCTGTTACAGGTAAGCAACTACTTTTTCAACAACCTAGCCCCATTATTACTTAGCACGTAGAGGTGTAAAGCCTGCTCAGCTCATTCACTGTTAGATACCAAGATTATATTCTGTATTGGGTATTTGTTTAGAAGCATCCCTCTTCGACTTCTCTGCTTTCACTGTGACGTTGATAATTCTGTCATCCTTTTTCAAGTTTTGTAAGATTTACCATTAACTTTTGTTCAAATATCTTCTTCCTTAATAATTTATAAATAGATTTTTGTTGTTACTGGGTTTCCGAAAATCACGTCCCACCATTTGTGAAGCATGAATGAATTGTACTCTGACGTATGATGGGATTTTCTTTAATTGTTGACTTTAAGTACGCTGATGTTTTGAGGCTATTTTAATTTCCATTGGTGTGCCCCAAAATCTTCATAGTTTGAGCTCCTCTGTACGAGGTAATTTACCATTCCATCACATTTGCTTTTACTTCCCAGTGCTGACAGATGAGCTGTCAGTTACATCATGATGATGCTCATCCATTATGATATTTGTTTCCTCCCTGAGAAACACTGTGGGAAGGTCAGAATGCTAATAACATAAAATTTACAAGCCTGCATTTGTGGATGATACAGTTTACTCCAGAGAGAGAGTTGATCTGGTGGTGATCTTATTTATTTAAACATACTTGTTCACTGCTTCCCCAGTCGGTATTGGACTGCCCAGAGCAGCAGCCTTGTATCTGATTACCATCTGACTTGTTTCAGATAAGTCCTTTAGCGATCAGTATGAACTTTGTCTTGTGAGGCCACCCACACACCATGATTTTACTTTTAGGATTCTTTTTTTTTTATATGTTAACGTGATTAGGCATAAATTAAGTAGGGCTAGCAAACATTGTGATGTCATGAGACATAGTAAAAGCTATTTTGTTATTGGCTATTGCCTTATGATATCGAGATTAAGCTTCAAAGAATTTTGACTCAGATCATACAATAATGGCAAATCACAGTGCTTAGGGTTTTTTCCAACTCTTATATGAGTTAAACAGTAAGATGAGATAAAGTGTGTTACAGTGATGTGATGATGATATTTTGTATAATTACCCTGCCATGTATGTTGTGACCCATGGAACGTCTTGTTGCCAGCCCAATGGTGAATGCTCTTCACTGTCAGGCAGGAGTCTCGGGTTTCATTTCTGGCTTGGGTTCTTGATTGTGGAGTTGTACTGGGGCTTGGAGAGCTGCTGAAGTAGCCTCATATTTCCTTAGGGGAGGGCAGTCCTGTATATTGATCCATAGCTAAAAGTTGGTTAGTGACTTTGGAAGTGATTCTGGAGCAAACTGCAACATGATTTTCTGCAGCATATGAGGGAAGATGATGGGAACATACTGGAAGCATCACACATTGATGGTCGAAGAACTTGGAGTAGGAGAGAAACTGTACGAGAAAGGCATGGAGGTAGAAAATAGAGAGCTGCTACTCACTATCTTATAAATCAAGAACCAAGGGGGCAACCAGTGAAACTGTCAGGTGACAGATACTCCCTGCTAGTTTCGGCAATGAGTTGTTTGCTTGGGGTTGATAGACAACTGAGCAACCTGTGCAAGCTCTGACAGTCCACCGGTCTGCTTCCTTATATTCTTTGCTCCTTCTGATTGGATTGTCGGGGGGAGGGGTGGTAAAGCTAATGTGCCCATGGTATATCTCTGGCCAATGTTGCCTTAGTTTTTCTCCTAATGTGGGTTGCCCAAAGGGCTTTCCTGCTCTCCTTGCTATCCTGTAACAGGATAGATGAACCTGTTCTTGACAGGTGTTCTCGGGTGAGCTTCAGGTCTGTTTCGGGGATTGTCTCTCATCCCCTGAAACCCTTGACGCTCTCCTGTGTGGTTAGCTAGGTCTGATGTTTTGGCAAGCAGTGTTTGTCCCAGGCCCTACCATGGTTTGCTGCTTGGGTTTTTTCTGCCCATTTGGTCTACCAGCCACACCTGGGCACTCTTCTCCAGATACATTTGATACTTTGGATGTCGGTGGACGACAATTTCTTTCTGGAGGGCTCTCGGGCCCCAGTTTGTTTTTTTTGGTTGTTTTTTCACACTGAAGGAAACTGGGCAGTTTTCGGCCAAGAGGCTCTCTTGTTTACATCTCTGGGTCCTTCCTGTATCCAGGAGGATCTAGATCCATTGTTTTTTTGTCGGGGTTTACTTATCAAGAGCCCTGCTTGTACTGTTTTCCGTGATGCAGAGTTTGCTTCTGCTTGCACTCACATCACTCCTCTACCTCAGGCATCCCTGCTACGCATGTGTCTCATTCTTTTCTATGGCTTTCTTTGTAGAACCCAACTCTTCTCCAGCCTGGACCCCTGGTAGGTCAGCTGCCTCGCAGGCAAAGGAGGGAGGTAGTGCTCCAGCACTGTGCGGTTTCCTGCTTTGTCCTGTTCGGACAACCTAAAGCTAGGGATTCACTCATGTGGGAGGACTACCATCCTGCTTATCCTAGGAGAAAGCAGAGTTGCTTACCTGTAACAGGTGTTCTCCGAGGACAGCAGGATGTTGGTCCTCATGAAACCCGCCCGCCTCCCCTGGGAGTTGGTTTCTCCATGTATTAGCTATATCATTGATTGAGGGACTCTGCCTAGGGGGCAGAGTGATGACTACAGCTGCACATGCTCACTAGGGCATGCTGAAAGCTCTAGATTCTTTGAGATCAAAGTTCCATGCCGGGCTCCATCCGATGATGTCACCCATGTATAAGGACCAACATCCTGCTGTCCTAGGACAACACCTGTTTACAGGTAAGCAACTCTGATAAATGTTATGTGGCACACCGACCTCTGTGGTGCCTGTAGTCCAGAGAGGATTTATATGGCCAGAAGAGGTAGGGAAGCCCTGAAAGTGCCACCAAACTTTCTTCCAAATTCTGAAATTAACAGATAAGTGTGCAGACACATACTGGACACGGGAATATGGGGAGGTAAATCTTGAGTGGGTGCATTGGTGCAAACCTTTCTAGTAGTCTTATGTTCAGGCTTCGCACCAATAATCAAGACAAAAACCCAGTAGTTTTGCTTTCATTATTGCTGAAGGAAAAATGACCTGCAGAGCACTGGACTTGCTTTCTTTGTACATCATTTCTCAGTACAGAACTACATGCAAAGTTTTGTATAATTAAAACTGCGTGTGTCATTCCATTCTCCAGCCTTTTATCCACAGTATGCAAGTTGTTGAACAAGGCGCTTTTACATGCATACAGAGTGGGTACCACTGTTTTATTTTACCTGTGGAAATGCCTTTGATTATTACCCTTATGGTAAAGACACAAAAAGGGGTTGAATTTGCCCAAATTTGAAACTTGTTAGCAATAGCACCAGTTGTCAAGGATTCTACTGTAGCTGCTGTCCAGTCACACATCTTTCATGTACGTTCATAATTCACTCATCGTAAAAGTCGAAAGGGAAAAAGAGGCAAGGACAGACGTAGGCCCAATACAGTGGCTTTTGAAATGAGCTGACATGCCTATGTTACAGCAGGACGCGCCAGCAGCTTCCCCCGCTATCAGCTTTAAATGGATGTTTTCTTTAAATGTATGTACATATATACATACAGAAAGGCAGACATGCATGTGTACAGACTTCCAGCAGAGGAGTGGGCAGGAGCCAAAACAGTGCCAGAATTCAAGCAAGTAGGGGATAGACACAAAGGGGCCTTAGTGGGGTGGGGGGAGAGGAGGGGATGAAGGAAGGAAAATACCACAGATTGCGTGACGGCACAGTAGGGAAGCGCACATGGGCAGACTGGGTGGACCAGGTGGTCTCTCTTTGTGCTTCTCTGTCTCTGTATTTCAAGATGCTACCATGTCCGGTTTGGTTTGGCCTTCACTTCTTGCCTGAGGTGTCCAATATTTATTTCCCTGCCATTTTCTGCATTTCAGAAGTAGCATGCGAGCCTTCTGTAGGTAATACTGCACCATTTGCTGATCAGATATGCTTGGGTCTTTACTCGCTACCCGACGTCGCTGTCCGTGATGGCCCTCCTCTCTCTGTCATACATTGCGGTAAAGGAAGTAATGGATCCCACCTTCCTTTCATCCATCATTTAATATAAAACAAGATGCAACTTTAGATTTCTTCTCAGCCGTAATGGCTTTAACCTTGTGCACTGATTTGACGGTGCTTGTGAGAACAGAGCCTTTGAATGGGGACTAAATGAAGGAAAAATTGCTAATGCTGACACTGTCTGCCTAATGAGTACGGTGTAATAAACCATAACCTCTTCAGCACCGCTGTGGAAAATGACCTGATTATTTTGGATGGCTGGCCCTTTGCTTATGGCTCATTACCATCTGGCATAATGTGTATTGATATAGCCTATAATTGTCACCTCCTATTTGACATGCTGCTGCTAATGTATGTGACTTGCATGAGTAGAACCGGCTAATGGTTATGTGGGAAATGATAATTAAAGGAGATATTTGCGGGCATTTCTCTGGAAGGGCTGGATTATATGAACGTATTTTCTGAACTCAAAAATGGTGCGCTTGTCCACCAGCCCTCGTCCACGGATCTCGTCCAGATTTCGCAGGTGTGCCATGAAAGAGATGTCCCTGCACGTTTCTTTTATTTTTATTTTACTTGCTGTAAGAGGTGAAATCGGCATCTTGAGAAAACCCAGGTGTAAAATAAAAAGTTATTTGAGCCAGCATGCAATAAGACCAACGTGGCACGCAGGGGCTAGATACTGACCCTTGCCCGAGGTGTGCTGTGAGGCTATCGGCAGCCAGCGACATGGGAACTTGGCAGATGTTGAGGTCTTTGATATATCCAGAACATTTCCCAGAATTTGATTTTAAACTCAAATAAAAATGAATCTTTTTTTCTTAACCATTTCCTCACTAATATTTTGATTTGAAAGTTAAGTCTGACCATGTTTTAACGTCTTCACCTATTGCCTCTATAACGTTGGCCAATAGAAGAAAATTAGAATTTTTGCATCATCAGAGGATCTGATCCCAAAGTATAACTTCTTATGACTAGCTGCATTAAAGTTTGCCCTGTCCTGTAGGGATTTGTAGCAATTTTTGTGTTATATTATGAGCGTGTTTCCCAGCTGTCGTGCTCAGGCAGTGGGAGCGCTAAAACCTCAGTAGTATATTAAAAATAACTGTAGTAGTTAAGCTTTACTTAACGGTAATAAAGAGTGCTCAGCAGAGTGCACAATTTAACCTGCAGTCGTGCTCACATTTTTTGGGCGCAAACTTTACTGCCAATGTAGTAAAAGGTGTTGCATACAGTAATGTTTTGCACAGGTTAGCAGTCCGTAATGCAAATCCCATACTAATGATGGCCTTAGCTATCACGCCCCAGTGTACAGAGGTGGCTTACCTCGTGTTTTCTTAGCACTGGAAATGTAATGCCTAGTCAGAGGTGGAGTCAAGTTTCTAGGGTTAATGTTAGTCTGTGGGCGGAAGCTGGAGCTCTGGCGCTGGGACCTGTACTCGGGAGTTATGTGCAGAAAGCATCCTTTGTGCGCACGCATGTTTTTTATGCAGAAAATATGGTCTGAGCTCACAAAGCAGTTTTGGGCACTGAAAGTATTTTTGTGCACAGAAGTCATATTTTATGCTTTTTTTGTGTACAAAGTATATTTTCTGCACATAAAAGACTTTTATGTATATGAAAGTGCTTGTTTTTTTGTGCGCATGAATTCGGAGTCCAAGAGAAAACTTTTTCCTACTGGAGTTAAAATGTGAGTACATATTAATTTGGGTTTGCATGCTTTTTGACTCCCGAGATATTTGCATATCTTTTACTTACTGCATCAAATGTTAACAGTTTTTTACTGCACAGGTTAAAAACCTGTGCAGTAAAAAGGGAACCTAAACTCAGTCTTCCTGATAATTCTTGAGCCCTTCGTCTCCTTCAGCTAGGGGCACTGATTAATGATCTCGGTTGATGTCAGTATGGCAATACCATAATATTTAGAGCTTTGTCACACTGTCCATGTGTGCGGTGATGCCACATCAAGGGGAACATATGCATTAATATGACACCGCACAGTATTAGCTGTATCATGGATTTAGGACACGGTGCGGTAGTTTACGTAATCTGAAAATGCAGGTCTGTCTCAAGCTAATTTCTGGTCGTGCCTGTTTCCAATGTGTGCGCACTTCCCATCAATTCCATATACATCTGATGAAGTTCTGGCCAGTGGTATTTCTTTTGACTACTGTTCCGAAACCCTCCGCGGTTTTGCATTTATAAATGGAAAAACAGTTCCAATCGTGTATCCTGCATAATTTCATAACAAATGACTGTACAAAAAGGTGCAAAGTTTCAGGTACTAATCCTCCCATGTCTTTGCTTCCTGATCATTGTCCATTGATTTTAGATCCATTTTTTGTTTGTATTAAAAACCTGCTTTTCAGTTGATACGGATAATTTGGAATTCTTTAGTTCAGGTGATTCTTTAATTATAGGCACTTTGACTACATTTCTTATTATTGGAACCTCTCTGTTGGGATGCCCTAATTCTAATGCTTCATTAGTATCCTTCAAAGATACCTCCCTCCGAACCATGCACTGCTGAGTGACTGTCTGCTTTCCCCCTTTATTCTAGTTTAAAAGCTCTATCTCCTTTTTAAAGGTTAGTGCCAGCAGTCTGGTTCCACTCTGGTTTAAGGTGGAGCCCATTCTTTCAGAAAAGTCTCCCTTTTCCCCAAAACGTTATCCAGTTCCTTACAAAACTGAATCCCCTTTCCCTGCACCATCATCTCATTCATGCATTGAGACTCCAGAGCTCTGCCTGCCTCTGGGGACCTGCACGTGGAACAGGGAGCATTTCAGAGAATGCCACCCTGGAGGTTCTAGATTTCAGCTTTCTATCTAAAATCCTAAATTTAACTTTCAGAACCTCTGTCCTACATTTTCCTATGTCGTTGGTGCCCACATGTACCACAACAGCCAGCTCCTCCCCCGCATTGTCTATAATCCTATCTAGGTGACGTGTGAGGTCCACCACCTTCGCACCAGACAGGCAAATTACCAGATGGTCTTCACGTCCACCAGCCACCCAGCTATCTACATTTCTAATAATGAATCACCAAATATGATGACTGATCTAACCCTTCCCTCCTGGACAGCAGCCCCGGAAAACTTGTCCTCAATGTGAGAGGACAACACGTCACCTGGAGAGCAGTTCCTTGCTACAGGATCACTTCCTACTACACCAGGATGATGCTTTCCAACCAGAAGACATTTCTGATCCAAGGCAGCACCAGGACTGCCAGACTGGATTTAGGACTTGGCTACTATGACCTTGAAGGTTTCATCAATGTACCTCTCTGTCTGCCTCAACTCCTTCTGGTCTGCCAGTCTAGCCTCCAGATATCGGACTCGTTCTCTGAGAGCCAGGAGTTCTTTGCATCGGGTGTACACATACAATCTCTCACCGGCGGGTAAAAAATAATACATGTGACACTCGATGCAAAAGACTGGAAATCTCTCCTCTTGCTGCTGGACTGCTGCCTTCATCTTAATTTTGTTGAGTTCCTAGTTAAGTTTAGGTTGCTAAGGGAGTTGGAATTAGAGCACTTTAAATTTATAGGTGTATTCACTAATTAATCTGGTAGTGACCTACAAGGGGATGATTAAACTCTCAATATGGGCTGGTGCAATAGTATGATTTAGATAAGAACCTGATTGATTTTTAATGAGAGAGTGTCTCTTGCCTAAAAATCAAGCATTGAGCTAGGGGTGGGTGGGAGGGAAAGACAGACACTAGAATTAACTCCCTCTGGCTTTCTTATTATCTCAGACACACACAAACTCTAAAGAATATATCCCACTATTTTACCTCTCTCCAAACTTTTTCAAAACCTAAGATTTCCCAAAGCTGTACTTACCAATCCTTTCAGCCACCATTAAGTTGATCACTCAAAGGATTGTTAGGTTTGACAGCGCATGCTTCCAGTCCTCTTCTACTGCAAAGAGTGCGGGACCTCTGGAAGCTGGGGCTGTAGAGTCGAAGCCTGGATTGCTCGCTGTGACCTCTGGAATCCTCTCCTGGGGGATGCTGGGGGAACAGTATGCTGATGAACCTTCCGGTCCTCTTCTACTAGGTATCATGAAATGAATTCAAACCGACCTCATCCTTAGAGATCGAAAATATCCTAAAAAAGCTCAAACCTTCTTCTCACCCTCAGGATACCATACCCACCAATCTCCTCATCTCTTGTGCTAAAATCATATCCAAACCCATCGCACAAATCATAAATTGCTCCTTCTCTCACGGGATTGTACCTGACCCACTAAAAATGGCAATCATAAAACCACTCATAAAAAAACCTAATCTTTCTCCTGAAAACCCAGCCAATTTTCGCCCAATAGCTAATCTACCATTCATCGCAAAAATCTTGGAACGAGTTGCAAACAAACAACTAACAGAATACCTAAACGACCACAACATTCTTTCCCCATCGCAGTTCGGTTTCCGCCAATCTCGAAGCACCGAAACCCTCCTAATCTCATTAACGGACTCTATATTACTTAATCTTGAAAACAGACAACCGTGTCTTCTCATCCTCCTAGATCTAACAGCAGCTTTTGACACGGTCAATCACAACACATTAATAGATCGCCTGGCAGAAATTGGCATCAGAGATGAGGCCCTCAACTGGTTCAAATCGTTCCTACAGAACAGACAGTATAAGGTCAAGATCAACAAGGAAGAATCTCAACCAGTCACCTGCAACTTAGGAGTCCCACAAGGATCATCACTCTCTCCAACCTTATTCAATATTTACCTTCTGCCACTCTGCCAGCTCCTCATCAACCTGAATCTCGTCCACTACTTATATGCAGACGATGTTCAGATACTGATTCCAATTACTGAATCTCTCCAAAAAACTCTGGACTTCTGGAACTCTTGCCAACAAGCCATCAACAACTTACTCACTAGCCTCAACTTGATCCTTAATCAAAACAAAACAGAATATCTCCTCATTTCCCAAAACGGAACCTACACACTTCCAAGTACCATCTTGTCAACTCAATTAACAATAACCCCACAAGTCAGAAATCTAGGAGTTATACTTGATAACCAAATGAATTACAGATCACTCATAAATAACATCGTAAAGGATGGATTCTTCAAATTACAAGTCTTAAAAAGACTGAGACCACTCCTACATTTCAAAGACTTCCGATTAGTTCTACAAGCAATCATTCTCACGAAAATAGATTACTGCAACTCACTTCTACTGGGTCTCCCTGCCAACGCCATAAAACCACTACAGATGCTGCAGAACGCTGCAGCGAGGATCTTAACCAAGTCCAACAAAAGAGACCACATCTCACCCATCTTAAAAAGCCTACACTGGCTTCCCGTCAAATTCAGAATACTATTCAAAGTGCTCTCAGTAACCCACAAGGCAATACACAACCTGGCACCACTCGAGCTCACATTCCCTCTCCAACTCCACACATCTTCCAGACCAGTGAGACAAGCCTACAAAAACAACCTTCAAATTCCACCGATGAAGTCAGCATTAAGTAAAAGAGCTTTCTCCACAGCTGGGCCTAAACTCTGGAACTCTCTCCCATCAGAGCTCAGATCACTGCAATGCTCCACTACATTTAAAAAAAGACTCAAGACTTGGTTATTCAACCAAGCTTTCCCATAACATCAACCTGCGAAATATCCCTGCCAATATCCCCTCAGTGGTAACACGCTAGAGAACTATATAGATCTTCTCTAGAAATCACATGATCTTTGGCAGTCTATTATCTTTGGCAGTCTATTATCTTCGGCAGTCTATTATCAAAACCCAACTTCTAGCCTATATTAGGCACCGCTCATGTTAATTATGTTATTACCCCCATATATCTTAATTATGTTATTACCCCCATATATCTTAATCCAAGTTAATTCGACCTGTTCATTGTAAGACATTTACTTGTCATTGTTGTTATTGTTTAAAATGTAAACCGAATTGATCAATAATTTTGTTATTGGAAAGTCGGTATAGAAAAATGCTAAATAAATAAATAAATAAACTCCATGGAGACGACTCAGAACCAATGTCAGGAAATATTTCTTCACGGAGAGGGTGGTGGAGACCTGGAAAGCCCTTCCAGAGGAGATGATGAAGAAGAAAAAGGTCAAAAAATTCAAAGGTGCATGGGATAAACACTGTGGATCTCTAAAGGTGAGAGGACGGAAATGAGATAAGCGTGCAAGGGAGTAATTTGCTGGTACGGTGTTTATTACCCTTAGAGGAACGCATGGAGATTACTATTCTTACCCAATATGCTTTTAATGCAACTGCAACATTGCTCCCTGCTTAGACAGCAACATTGCTCCCTGCTTAGACAGCAATGGCAAAATAGGAGTTGGATTCAGCAGTCAACTGAGTGCCCCGACTTCCATAGTCTGGGATACTGATATGCAGACATAAGGGAAAAAGCACAGGACTGCTTCTACAGTCAAGTCCTAAAGGAAACGAAGAAAGCGATGAGGGGGATAACTTGCTGGTGCGGCGGTTACTACCCTTAACAGAAGGCATGGATTACTACCCTTAATCAATAAGCCTTGAAGCTTTGGATGCATCTGCAACATCGCTCTCTGCTTCAAAGGGGGGGAGGGAGTGGAGGGAAAGAGAAATTTGTATTCAGAGACAATCAACACGAGCCATGAATTTTATTTTATTTTATTTTTTTATTTTTTTACAGTCTGGGGTATTGATGTGCAGACATTAAGAAAAAAAACACAGGACTGCATCTACGGCCAAGTCCATAAGCAAAGCTCGTCAAGCAGCACTGACTTGGGGGTAACCTGTACAGCAGATACTACCATGGGAAGCTTGCTGGGCAGACTGGATGGACCATTGGTCCTTTTCTGTCGTCATTTCTGTCTCGCATGTTTTAGGCTGCTTGAGAAGCAGCCAAAGGAAGTAAAGCCAAAACATAATCCAGTCCTTACTGGTATTAAGAAGCCATCTAGAGCTTTCCCTATTCATTTAGCCTTCCAGGATAGAATAGAAGCTGAATGGGATATCCCTGAAACTAGATTAAGAAGCAGAAAGATGATAGAGAAAGATGTATGTGATGGAGCAGGCATGTATGGATAGATTTCTTTCCCTACTTAAGCAGTGATGGGTTGAGAAAGCAACAAGGAAGGCTATCTTAACAAAGCCGTGTAGGCAACAAAATGTGGATTAGAAGCCAATATGTCCAAAGTATGATCCTGCGCAGAGGTCACGCAGATGGAATTGGGGGCAGCATTTATGGCAGATGTCCTATATGATCTAATAAGAATCTCTGCAAAACAGGCAGCAACAGGGTTGTGGTCAGATGGCTATTGTTGTCGAGAAATTGGGTGCTGGACTCAACCTCAAAAGCCAGGTTGAGGAAGCTTCCTTTTAAAGGGGATTGCTCTTGGAGACATTAGTGAAGAATGGGGAGATTCAAGCTGCAAAGGCTACCAGAGGACAGGAGCAAAAGAATTGCCAAAGGGAGCACTAGACGGCAGGAAGAGCAGAAATAATAATTGACTAAGGAGGGGTCCTTTGGTTGATAGCGCTAGAATCCAAATCATGTCTTTGTTTTCTGTTTTGAATTTTAAAAAAAGAGAGAGATGAACTAAAGGAAATCTGGAGAACCTGGATGAAAGTAAGGACCAGCTTGAGCAAGAAACTACTGACTCCTTCTTTACTGCACCAGCAAGGAAGGAGTCAGTATAAAGAGTCTTGTACTCTTTATACTGACTCCTTCTGTCAGTTTAAAGAGTCTTGTACTCTGCCTCCATCTGCTGGTAGGAGGAACAAATCCCACTCTCTGGACTGGTCTGCCAGGACTCAAGGAAAGAAAATTAGCAAGCACTTACTCACCTATAAATGCATTCTCTCTGCAGCTCCTTATTACCTATATTCTCTTCTCTCTCTCTCTCTACACTCTTTCTCGTGAACTCAGCTCATCGGGCAAGTCGCTCTGGTCTGTGCCAGTCTCCTCTACCACCAACTCCCACTCTGTGCTTTCCAGCTTGTTGCACGTAAGCATGGAACACACTTCCTGATTCGGTGCATTGTGCTTCATCTCTGGCCATGTTCCAGTCCAATCTAAAAACTCCCCCTTCTGAGGTTGCTTTCTAAATCCTAAGCACTTTTACACAAACTCTCGTTTGTCATGTATGTTTGTGTTGACTAGACTGTAAGCTCCATGGAACAGGGACTCTTTCGCATGTGTATCTGTACAGTGCTGTGTGTGTCTAAGTAGCATTTTAAAATGGTGATTAGTAACAGTAACCTCTCCTTTGCCCATTTTCAGAAGTGTGCGAACAAGGACACTCAGGAGGGTAAAGCCTCCCAGGACCGCGCCGGCCCAAATATCTTTTACGCAGCAGAAATGAAGCCGTAGAGATTTCTGGTCCAGTTTTCTTCCTTTGTTTATTTATTTTTTTAAAGTGCATTTTATATAACCCAAAAGCCAAGAAATCAACAAAATTTGGATTAGCTGAACAGCTGCAGTCCCCAGCAGCAACATCGCTTCAGGCCTTAACAAGTGGCTTGAAATACGAATGCCCCCAATGTTCTACACGTGGAGAAACTAAAAATACAAGAAGCAGCAGCAATGTCTGAATTTATCATAAGGGGAAAAGCACAGGACGGCTTCTGAGGCCAAGTCCCAAAGCAAAGAACGTCAAGCAACATTGTCTGAATTATCAAGAAGGCTCCTCGCCCAGTAAAAATGCTGCGAGCAGTAATTTATGGGTTTGACAGTTGCTTGGTTTTGATTGATAGTAAATCAAGGAATGACAATAACATCCAGATTCCAAAAATTGTATATTCTCCCTCTCCTATGCCCCTATTTTATTTTTTATTTAGTTTTACCTTGTTTTAAGTTTATTAATGTATAATTTGTGAGCATAGATTGTTTCATGTATTTTTAACATTGTTGATTTGATTCATTTTTTGTAAACCATTGTGATATAAATATGAACCACGGTATATAAAGCGTTTTAAATAATAAATAAATAAATACCCTCATCATAAGGCTTGGGGGTAATGCAAGGAGCGGCAGTTACTATCCTTGAGAGAAACATGGGGGTAACTTGCAGGGCGTGGCAGATACTACCATAAGAAGCTTGCCGGGCGGACTGGATGGTCCATCTGGTCCTTTTTCTGCCGTCATTACTAATGTGACTGTATGGTAATCCCTTTCATTACAGACCTCAGTGTGTTGCTTATTTGCTCTGGGTGCTAGTTCTTGGGCACTAAAGCACCCACATGGCATCGTCCTCTCTCATCAGAAGAGGTTTACGGATCCCTCTAGCTCCCAGAACTCTTAAAGATTTGAGTCAGGGAATAGGTTTTGTGAAGGTAATCCTGTTCATTCGCGGCGTGCAGCCAGGACGTGTCTGGAAGGCAGGTGACTGGACACGGCGCAGGTAGGTTTCCTGCCTCCGTGTAGTCCTTCTGAAGGCAGAGAAAGGGAGGTTTGGTTTGCCTCATTAAGACCTTATTAAGCGGAGGACTAGGACTGTCTTGGTTCTACCTGAATAGCCGGGGTCGGGGAGGTGGGCCTGATCTCAGGATATTAATGTCTTCCTTCAGCTGGAGAAATGAGCCGTCACTCTGAGATGGCTGCAGCTCTCGGCGCTCATTGCCTGGGATCCCCTTCTATCCTGGGAGCTCAGCTGTAGGGAGCAGAGGGCTCTCATTGCTATTCATGACAGCTCGCTGGGCTTAATTTGCCCAGAGCAAGTCTGTTTAATGCCGATCAGCTGTCCATCTGATGAACTCACTCGATGCGGGCATCTTTCTGCAAGGGGCTGCCTTGACAATGACAGCCAGAGTGCTGGGCTGACTTGTTGGTCTTTTGGTTTTATTTCCACTGCTTGCTTGAAATATTTTTTTTAACCTTTGTTAGCTGGAGATGTGTTTGGCTGCCTGCTTCTGGTCTACAGCTGGTGGTCTATTTATTCATTTTACATTTATTTTTTTCCCATCCTGCAGACAATAGCATAGCCTGGCAGAGGGTCCATCAGGGCAGCCTACCAAAATTTTAAAAAGCCCTTATGGTCAGTAGTGTTTTTATCCCAGCATTGTAGTCTTTTACCTCTATAATAAAATTACAGCAACTGGGGGTCTGCCGCTCCTCTTGCTAATTTCACGTTACCTAATTGAACTACAGTACTAGGTAAGTGAAGTTTATTACCTCCTGGGTGGCTGCAGTAACGTTTCATTTTCCCAATCTTTTGCCAGCTAGGGGTCTGGTACTCCCAGAAGGGGTGAGCGTGATTAGATTAGGTAGCAAAACAGCTTCTTGCCCCAAGAGCTGCAGTTCTGAAGGTACGCACGCATGCTCCCGACCAATGCACATCTTTGTGCCCGGCGGCCTGCCTGCAGTTTGCCATTACAGTCCTCAGGAACTGGGAGCAAAAAATGCTGTCTGGCGTCCTTGAGGTCTAAACAGAGGCGGTGTCCTGCAGTTTAGTTGGGAACTGCAGAGCAAATAAATAACCCAATTGGTGCTGTACAGAATTAATTAGTACTGAAATCCATGAATTGTCACCTGGAGGCTTCAGGGCTGTGGCTTCCTCCTAAGTTCATGTTTTTTGTTTTGTTTTGTTTTAATTAAAAAAAAAAATTCCCTGTATCAGAAGCAGGCACTTTTTCTGCCAGTCTGCCCCTGAAAATGTTAGAAAAACACAAGGAGCTGAGGCTCGACTCGCAGTTTAATTTCACCGGTCCCGAGATTTGTAGATCTCCCTTACTTGAGCGTGTGCGTTGCCAGGGCTAATTAAGAGCCCAGGACTGGTTCCCAGGGGCCACTCGTGGATTCCAGGGTGAGCGCTCTGCTTTTTTCGGTACATGGCTTACCCAGATCTTGCCTTAGCTTATAGACCATAAGTTGCAATGCGTCCTTGCATCTGCTCCTTTTGCTTTTCCAGTGCGGCGATGAAGCAGATGCAAGGGTCTTTGGAAGTGATCTGGCCCTGAACGCTAAACTGTTACGGTGGAGCAAACGCATTGCTCAGGTCACAACATCCCACCTGCATGTGGTCAGATGGAAAATGATGTTTAGCATCCTCCTTTGGGGTGGAGAAGATGGTGGTTGCCATTCTTTTAAAATTATGTGCAAAACGAGTCTCTGATGAGGAGGAAAGTGTAACCTTACAACAGCCTGTGCTGACAGGTCATTAGGTTAGAACAGGACTCTGGGCATGTGAACATAAGAACCCACCAGGGCCCACTGAATGGGTGGGAGCATAACTTTTTTTTTTCCTTTTTCTTTTCCCCGTTTTCTTTGCCTGCAGACAGAGAAGTCTTGCCGAGATCACCGAACTGATCCACACCGCTTTCCTGGTGCACCGCGGCATCGTGAACCTCGGCCAGCTGAAGCCCTGCGACGCCCTGACGAAGGACATGCAGTTTGGAAATAAGATGGCTATCCTCGGCGGAGACTTCCTCCTGGCCAATGCTTGCACGGGCCTGGCGCAGCTGCAGAACACCAAGGTAACCTTCCGCCGCCGAGCTGGTGAAAGGGCAAGGAGAGCGGCTGAAGCACCACCAGTGTCAGAGCACCACGTAGGGGGGGAGGGGTCCTGGTGCAGATGAGCCAGCAATAAAGGGAAACCACTGTGGAGGAAAGGCTGTAGCTGTTATTCTCATAGGTCAAGCAGGATGGTAGTCCTCACATATGGGTGACATCACAGGATGGAGCCCTGTATGGGAAACTTTTCTGTCAGAGTTTCTATAAAGCTTTGACTGACACTGGCACACTGAGTGCACTGAGCATGCTCAGCCTGCAATTATCCCTGTGATCACAGGTGTCTCCCTCAGTCTTCTTTTTTCCGCTCTGCAGTAAGCATAGTGGTTAGGAGCTCTGTGAGAAATTCTTTAAACTTTTACTTTACAAACACTTTTTCCCTGCACGGGTCTCCCTTCGCGTACATTTATTCGACGCTCAGTGAGTACTATGCCCTGTTTTTCGATCGGTTCCTGTCACCTCCCTGGCATGCCAACCGACTGCAGCCTTCCCTCTCCCTATGTTTTCATAGTTAGCCACACATAGCCTGCGAGTGTCCCTCTATAACACTCTGCCTGGTTATTAGTGCTAGTGGGACAGGGACTTCCACGGTTTCCGTTGCCGCCAGGACCTCTGTTGAATCCAGGTCCTTCGATTACTCTGTACCCTCACACAGTCGATGGCCCCATTGCTACCATCGGTACCCCCTTCCAGACCATCCTGCATTCTTCGATGCCATTGGTACCCCTCCCCCGTGGTACATTGAAGCCATCGATCCCTATATCGATTCTATCAGTGCCCCATCCATGTTTTTCATCCATGTCACTGATTTTTCCCTGGGTTTCATGGATGCCATCGATGCACACCCTTGTGTCGGTGCCATCGTCGCCCAGGGCACTTCCATCGATGCCATCGTCGATTCCATCGGTGCCATCGTCGATGCCCGAGTCGATGCCATTGATGCCTGGGTCGATGCTGTCGATAGCATCGATGTCAATGTCTATTCCATCACCGCCCGCAGCCATGCCGCCGATGTGGTCATCGACTCCATCAATGCCGGCATAATTTTTTCCGATGCCAACGATGTTTTTCGATTTCTCGATGCCACATCATTCCATAGATACCTACGCCGATGCCATCAGTGCTTTCGTCACTGTTATCCTTGCTCTGCCCGGGTCATCGACGTTTTTCATATATATTTATTTATTTATTTATTTTTTGTCGAGGCCGCTTCGGCTGCCATCGACACCGTCAATACCGACATAGCACCTCCACGTAATGCCCTCGCCTAAACACAGTGCTTCATGCTTTGGGTTCTTATTAAAGCCCTGTACTGCTCCTGGCACTACAGAGTGCCAGGAGCAGTGCAGGCATGCTGACAGTTCGTCAACATTCGCCATCCAAGTCAGCGAGGGCATCCACCTCGGCGCTGGGGAAAGACCGGGCCGAGCATAGTGACCATCCGCCACCAACGCCATCCAGCACATCGGTGCTATCCTTCTCGGTGCTGGAGAATGCCCGGGCCGAGCAACATCACCACTGCCATCGCCACTGTTCCGCACAGTGCTGGCAGTCCTTAGTGCTCCAGAAACACCAGAACGAGTTCCGAAGAATTCTGCACTGGCATCATGACACATCGAGCCACTGCAACAAGGGCCGGGTTCACAAGTCATAATGGGTCCCCTGTACCCGAGCCAGGTTCATGAGTCATAATGGCTCCCCTGTACCCGAGGCATTCCCCACCGACACCGGTGCGGGGTTCTGTACCTCCACAAATTAATGTGGTAGCGCCAGACACATTCAGTCTGGACTCCTCTGTACCTGCGCCACCATACCAGGTTACAGAGTTGAATCGGACGTCTACGTCCACCAGGCTATCCCTCGATGACTCCTGAAATCCACAGAGCCATCCATCTTCGCCGGCTCGTCCTTCTGCGATCCACAGCGGATGTTAAGTACTCTACTTTACTCCCGCTTCAGCGACAATCCCATTGAGACCAGTTCTCTAAACCGGGCCATATGGTTCGATAGGTTCTAGGTTGTCTGGTCTTCCAAGAGCCGTATTAGTGTCACATATTGCTATTGCCATCTATGTTGGACACAATACCAAGAGAAGAACCTCTCTACCAGTCATTTGGGATTACATCAGGACATCCTCCCGTTGTTACCAACGGGACTCTGTACTGATTAATACTCTGGTTTCTGGTTCCTAATTAAGGACTGAAATTCCAGATGCATTCGCTGATTTGCTAAACACGAGATTCAGCAAACACTGTCTCAACTGCAAGTCCACCTCGATACCTGGCAACAGGTCTCGTCGTTTTCTTGTATAGCACACACAAACGTGGGTACGACTTTTACTGCTCACGCTCCCGTGGGAGATTACATGGTATCCTGATTACTTCAGCCCCGCCAGTTGGACACCTCCTGGTCTCTCAACTTGCCGGATATCAGAGCGGCACCCCACTTTATACCCCGGACACTTCAAAACGCAGAGAGGGGGTGGGGGGGGAGTTTTAATCTCACTATTCTTTATTTCAACAGACTAGTAGTTATTTCAACAGAAAGTAGTTACGCTCCGCCCATCCTGGACCTCAGAAACATCAACTTTCTTCAGAAGGTGCAGATAAAATGGTATCTCTCGTCACCATGCTTCCGTACCGCAGTAAGTAGGTTGCCTCTCTCTTCTATTTTTCTGTGTGCTTCATGGTGAGTCAACAATATTACAATCCCAAGCTCTGCCGGTTGCACCAGCTTTGGCAACTAGGGTATTTCATTAAATCACTATCGGTGACTGCTGTTTCTCTACGGAGTACAATATCATTCACGCTTTTCCTTGCATGGACAGCTGCATAACCACAGTCAATCCAAGCAAGGAGCTCTAATTTCTTCATGACTCACTATAAATCTACTACCTAGGATTGCTGTCACTGCCATAAATCCCTTATACAACACTTCTGGACACCACAGTCACAACGACCTTCCTGTCCAGCAGCCGCGCAGACATTCTAACAAATTCCTATATGTCCCTGCGCGCATATTCCATAACTTCAGCCCCTCAATTCTTTCATTGTCGGGCCATGGGGTTTTTTCACTATGCACTTTCCTCATAGATCCAAAATTGCTATGGGTTAGCTTCAGTGAACTTTCATTATCAGTGGGTCTAAGCTGTTCAACTGCTTTCATCCCTCATCCATATTGCAGATCTAGAACCAAAACCTAGTCTGCTCCTGCTAATGCTCGCATTTACTCAAGGTTTAAAGTTTGACCTAACTTCTTCTCAACCCAATATGCATCTATTCCGCTCCAGGCACAGTTTCACATGAACTTCCTGGAGCTTGTAGCCATGAGTTATGCCCTTATGCCTTCCAGTGCTGCCTCTGCAACAAATCTTTGTGTATACAGACACAGCATAGGGACAATGTGTTTTTCCAACACACAAGCACGCATAACCTCTTAGCTGCTCTGCTAAGAAGCTTACTAAAACTTACTAAACGCACTAACAGACCTTCTCCGTATAGGTTTTCATCCTCTCAAATGGTCTCGGACTACATGTGTAGCGAGAGCAATCTTCTAGCCCCGAGGTCAACCGAACTTGCCCTCTGCATCCGCATCGAACCATACGGTGCACAGATTCTACTCCCTACATATGTTTCCAATGCGTTCCTATAGACGTCTTTCTTCCATCAAGGGCCTCTTAAATGTGTCTCTTCCGCTGCCTCTCATAGCCAGCACTCTTCTAATGCTGAAACGGGACGGGGTTCACTGTTCCTCAGACCCACGTCCTGGCCGAGACCAGTATGCTTCCCATACTTCTTGGTCTATCACATCAATAACCAATTTGCCTTCTCACAAGTCAGTCTCATATCATCGACTTCCTTATGTTCTCAGGTACCCTTCCACACCCAAATCCTACCATTCAAAATGGCATGATTTACCACATGACGCTTACAGAAGGGTTTTACCCTTTTTCTTTTTTCTACACCACTCTTTTTTCTTACTACCTCGGATTCTGCTCCCCAGACATCTTTCACATGGGTACATCTCGGTTCCAATTGGCGTATCACTTGGGAGTGGGAATACCCGATTAACGGTCAACCCCTTCTGAGTCAGTTTACCATGGATTATCCACTGATCAAGCCGCCTCTGTTTTTACTAGTCACAGAATGGGACATGTAATTCGTGCTTACAAGACTCATGTGTTCTCTGTTCGAGCCTTTCCGTTCCTCTCACCTAACAGTCTGCCATGGGGAACGTTTTCCCTCATAGACATCACTTCTACCAACAGGGTCAGTGAGTTACACACCTTGTTACATACTCACCTGACCCTGCGTTCCTCTGTGACCAAGTGGTTTTACGTTTTCAACTTCATATCCTTCTTAAGGTAGTCATTGCTTCTTACCTTACTCAGAATATATTCTGCCCACTTTCCCAACACCTCTCTCTCACCAAAGTGAAAAGGTTTTCCACTCCTTGGACTGTAATAGTGCACTTGCATTCTATCTAGACCCACTCCATAGGAATTCCACCTAACTCTTTCCTTCTGTGGCAAGAGCCAAGCTGCGAGTTCCGGTGGGCAAACAGACCTATTCCTCCTAACTGACGGTCTGTATCTCTTTTTCCTATCAACAAGCAGGCATTTCACTACAACACTGTGTGTAACCACACACTGTTGTGTCCATCCCAACCTCATAGCTTACCTTTGGCCGGTGCTGCTTGACATATTTATCAGGCTCTCTCCATACCTTTGCAGCCATTATTGCTTAGATACGACTAGCCGGCATGCTCCATGTTTGACCAGTCCGTCTACTCCTATTCTTTTCGGTTTTAACTACCCAACATCCTTCCACCAACCTATTAAGGGTTTCAGGATGCCCTCCGTTCCAAATTCCACCCCCTCATTGCGCCTTTCGCGCGTCTTGGGTGCATTTGGTGCACTCTCGGGCATCCTCAGCTCGGTACTCACCCATATGTGAGGACTACCATCCTGCTGTCCTGTGAGAAAGAAAATGTTGCTTACCTGTAACAGGTGTTCTCACAGGACAGCAGGATGTTAGTCCTCACGAAACCTACCCGCAACCCCGCAGTGTTGGGTCTGTATACGTTTGTACTTTTATTTTAGTTTCGCTTGCACTTTTTGCTATAAGACGAGACTGATGGAGACACCTGTGGTCACAGGGATAATTGCAGGCTGAGCATGCTCAGTGCACTCAGTGTGCCAGTGCCAGTCAAAGCTTTGTAGAAGCTTTGACAGAAAAGTTTTCCGTACAGGGCTCCATCCTGTGATGTCACCCATATGTGAGGACTAACATCCTGCTGTCCTGTGAGAACACCTGTTACAGGTAAGCAACATTTGCTATTTACAAGATTTAAAAAAAAGGAGCATATGTGGTTATTACCCGCAGTGCTGTCATAGAAGCGCTGTGGAGGCCAAGTTCAGCTGAGCTAGAGCCTAAGAGGATTTGCACACTAAAGCATCTGTGTCTCCCACCCTTTCATCTGTAATTTTAGCATATTGATTCTTTTAAGCAACCTCCAAATCATAAATAAAAGCTTTGGGCTACTTCTAGAGGGGGGTGCCCTAATTTTATAATAACAAAGAAACAAATGGACATAACCCAGGAGAGCTATGCCTGCCACTGCTGTTACCAAACAACTGTATAGAGCTATGAGGCATATACAGCACTGTACAGATGTGACCATGTGCATGTACAGTGTGGTTGACAGACGGACACTGAGGACAGGTGGATATTGAGGCATTGATGAGAGAGCTACCTTAGTGAATCAGGGATCTTTGCCCCCAAGACCTAATGGAGAAACCGGTCAGGGAGGAGAGGGCACAGGTAGGGACCACTGGCTTTTGCTAGCTGAGGTGAGTTGCATGCAGACATGAGTCCTGTATACAGTGTAGTCGAGATGCTTCCCATCACCTTTTTACGGATGGCCAGGAGTCTGTAAAAGTAAAGTCAGGAACTACTACTAGATTATATCAGAACAAAAACTACTGCCGCTATTATTACTGCAGTCCAGGGTCACCAGAGCTCATGCGCTCACAGAAGGATAGAGCAAGACACGTAAAGCCTGGGCCAGGAGCCTAGGGGTGGTCCCACTGAAAAATTAAACATGCCAGGCCCCTGCCCCTTTTTTCATGAAACAGGTGGCAGTGGCAGCAATCGGGTGTTGTGGAAGAGCTCGGCCCAAGAACTGAGCCAGCATGGCCCAGTGGCCCCACCTTCCACCAAGACCGGGCCAGAGTCTCCCTATTGAGCGCCACTGGGCATAGGATCTAGGGGGGAGGTCTCCCCTCCAGAAATACAGGCCTCCCCTCCAAGGATGCTAGGGCAACTCTTTCCCACAGGCACCCCCTTCCCCAGCCCCAGGCAACGGCAGCACCCAGGACACCAGACAAGAACTCCCCAGTCTGTCACCATGGCCAAGTCACATTATCGCTGCAAGATTTAAAGCAAATTTCTAGCATTCTGCCTAAGTGATGTTGCGTAAGGTGCTAGCTAGATCAGTATTCTAACTTTTCATTCCAGAGCACTGCCAGAGGTCACAATTGCATCCCCCTAAATATTTGCATCTGCCTCCTGGACACGTCCAGGGTTCCATCCTGTTTGGCGTGTGAATTGCTGATCGTTGTCACTGGATATCACCATTGCCCCAGCTTCACATGCAGCTAGAAGCTAAAAATTGGCACGAGAAACTTTTCTCTTTTATCTGTGGACAGCATTTCACTTTAATAGTAATTAATGTTCATCCGGCACCTGTCATTCAAATAGGTTGGCAGAGGGCATGTTTTGAAATAGTTTGGCTTTATATCATGCTGACAATACAACTGGCACATTATAATATGTGCACACAGAGGGAACCATGAATCCCTGCCCCAAAGAGCTTACTGGTCGATTTTAAAAGCGTTGCTCATGGAAAATGCCCACACATAAACATGTATGTGGGCCACATGCGAGCAATGCACAATTTAAAAAGTCTCAAAAAAAGTGCATCTGCGTGTGTGAGGAATAAGAGGGGGGAGGAAAAGCGGCGGGGACTGGGCGTTCCAGAGTGGGGCCAAGACTTGCACGCATAACTCCGAATTGTAAAAACAAAGCCCCCCAGCTCGCCTAAGAACATAAGAAAATGCCATACTGGGTCAGACCAAGGGTCCATCAAGCCCAGCATCCTGTTTCCAACAGTGGCCAATCCAGGCCATAAGAACCTGGCAAGTACCCAAACACTAAGTCTATTCCATGTTACCATTGCTAATGGCAGTGGCTATTCTCTAAGTGAACTTAATAGCAGGTAATGGACTTCTCCTCCAAGAACTTATCCAATCCTTTTTTAAACACAGCTATACTAACTGCACGAACCACATTCTCTGGCAACAAATTCCAGAGTTTAATTGTGCGTTGAGTAAAAAAGAACTTTCTCCGATTAGTTTTAAATGTGCCCCATGCTAACTTCATGGAGTGTCCCCTAGTCTTTCTACTATCCGAAAGAGTAAATAACCGATTCACATCTACCCGTTCTAGACCTCTCATGATTTTAAACACCTCTATCATATCCTCCCTCAGTCGTCTCTTCTCCAAGCTGAAAAGTCCTAACCTCTTTAGTCTTTCCTCATAGGGGAGTTGTTCCATTCCCCTTATCATTTTGGTAGCCCTTCTCTGTACCTTCTCCATCGCAATTCCTCTCTGTCAGGAGGTGATCCCAAGGAGGCAAGGGAAGGGTACCAGGAGGATGGGGAGGGAAGGAAAGGGATGATGCCACGGGTGAGGAGGGAAGAGAAGGCGGTGATGCCCTGAGGGTGGGAAGGGAAGTGATGATGCAAGGTGGCATGGGGAGAGAGGTAAGTGATGCTGAGGAGGGGGGGAAGGGAAGGTTATATTGTGCTGTGGCAAAGGAAACCCAGTGCCGAGTGTGCCGAAACACAAAAAAGGTCGGAAACCACTGCACTAGAGTCTCATGAGAAAGAAGCTGGAGCTGTCATTGTGACTCCTCTTCCTCCTCGCCCGCTCATCTAATGGTAACATACTATTGTCAGCAGAAAAAGACCAAATGGACCATCCAGTCTACCCAGCAAACTTCCCATGGCAAAAACCGCTGCTCCGTACAGATTACCCCCATGTTTCTGTTAAGAGAAGGAACTGCTGCTCTGTGCTGGTTACCCCCATGCAACTTTTCTTCTATTTGACTTCCTCAGTATGGCTTTGGATTCAGAAGCTAAACGAGCTAATCTGAAGTCTTTTTTTAAGTGTGTCTTTCTATGGCTTTGGTTTGTTTGCTTTTACCTCTTCCATCTTTGAATCCCCCCCTCCCCAAAAGGCATGGCCTAACAGCTGAAGGGGCACCACCCTTACACAGTAACATAGTAAATGATGGCAGAAAAAGACCAACTGACCCATCCAGTCTGCCCAGTTACTTCTGTCCACCCTGCTAAGGATATATCCCAGCTGCATGTGTGACCACATGCTGGGGCGTAGTTGATGCAGCCTCATAGGTGAGCCTACGAGGCCTATGCTAGCTCTCAAACAGTCCTGCTAGCTGGCTGTCTGTCCTGCTTGATGGTGAATGCGTCCTGTAGCAGGACAGTCTGGAGCTTCACCTATACCATTCACTTTCCCCGCAGGTTGAGTCCTTGAGTTCTAGCAGCTGGCAGGACTTAAGCGGGTCCCTAAGGTGGTGAAGCGAGCGAGAATCTAAAGGCATGCCAGGGTCAGGGCAGGCAGCAGACTAATAGGATCAGAGACAACCCAAGGTCGGGGCAGGTGGCTAATGAGGATGGTCAGGTCCAGGCAAGAGGTCAAGATCCAGAGAGTCAGGCCAGAAGAGAGAAACACACACACAAGAGCCTGGACAAGACAACAGGCCAAGGCAAGGCAGGAGAGACAGGAACCAGGAACGCAAGCCACACACTCTGCTATGGCAGGGGCCAATAGCTGAGGCATCTGTGAAGGAGTCTGAAGCAGTCTTAAGTACCAACGGCAGCTGACGTCATCACTGGGTGCCTGGGTCAGGTTTCCCAACATGGCTCCTTTAAGGGTAGGCGCACCTAGAGACAGCCAGAAAGAGCAGGACAATGGCGGGGTCTGGGCCCCATGCCGGCGTGTGAGCCACTCGGTGCGGCCTTGGCAACGGGGAGTGGCGTTCCTGCCGCATGCAGATTCCGGCAGCATCGGGGGTAAGTGAGGCGGCTCCCGGGAAGGCACCGTAACACCACCTAAAAAACATCTCTCCTAATCCAGGACAGTCTTTGTCTTCCTTTTTTTTTAACTCCACTCTCTTGATTAGAGCAGCATACAAGATCCCTACTTAATTATCCCACCCATGCACCCACCTTTTCTCCTCTTTGGCTAGCAGAGGCCACCGGAGAAATGGAAGTTGTCATCCTCCCCTCCCTCCCTGAGCCTATGCATCCACCTGTGCAGGACACCCCGCCCTGGCTGGGCCCGGTGAGTATGGAATCCAAACTCTGATCGCACACAGTGCTGTCCTATATCCCCCCTCACACACCCACCACCTCCACCAAAGTAGGGCTTTCCTAACTAAAGGATTAGGTAGAGATGCCCTTCAAAGGCAGTGCCAATTCACCCACACCCCTCGCTATGCTGTATGAAAGGTGGAAGGCAAACTCGGAAACATAGAAATGTGACAGCGGAAAAAGACCATGCGGCCTATCTCATCTACCCATCCACACACCAACTGCTTAGCTCTACAATCCCTACCACTTCCTCAGAGATCCCTTGTGCTTCACCACCTTTACTGGGAGGCTATTCCATGCATTCACCACGCTTTCTGTAAAGAAATACTTCCTTAAATTTAGAGGCAGATTTGCCTATGGGGGCTTCGGGCATGCCCCAGTAGGCCGGTCACATGTTGAAAGGCGGCAGCATGACTTCTGCATTGGTTGCTTGCTTTGCTGTGTCCCCGCTGTCTGGGCCTAAAGAAGCCGCTGGCAGAGCCACCCTGGCAACCAGAGGAGGAGGAGGTGAGATCAGGGCTGCCGGCAGAGCAAAAGCAGAGAGACCTGGCTGCGAGCCAAAGTATAAAAAAAAAAAAAAAGAGAGAGAGAAAGACTCAGCTGCAGCCACTGCCGGATCCCAGGCCGGTGGGGCCAAATGATAGAGAGACAGTCACTGCGGGCACCACTGGTGCCCGCAGTGACTCTTAGGAGACCTGGGATCTGGTGGATCCAAAGAATGAGCAGAGGTACAATAGTGTGAGAGAGATTGGAAGCCTGCTTGTATATATATATGTGTGTGTGTGTGTGTGTGTGTGTGTGTGCGTGCCTGTGAAAGAGAGAGAGAGTTTGGGAGCCTGTTAGGAGGCCTGGGATCTGGTGGGTCCAAAGAATGAGCAGAGGAACAATAGTGTGAGGGAGACTGGAAGCCTGCTTGTATGTGTATGTGTGTGTGCGCGCCTGTGAAAGAGAGATTTTGGGAGCCTGCTTGTGTGTGTATGTGTGTGTGTGTCTGTGAAAGAGAGAGAGTTTGGGAGCCTGTTTACATACATGAGAGAATGATTGGGAGGCTGCTTTGCATGTGTGTGAGAGAGAAGGAGAGAGGTTGTGCACACCCCTCTGCCTTGCTAATAATCCACATTAATTTTAGGATGAGTGGAAATCAAACATTCCCAGATATGGAAAACAGGGTATATTTTTTATCCTTGCTAGTTTTACTTATTGGGTGCTATTTAATGTGTCTCCCAAATACCAATAATAATATGTGAAAAGAGTAATTAAAAAAAAAAAAGTATGAGTTTTCAATTATTTTATAATCTATTCTTCAGCTGTTTTGAAATATTTGTTCTTTTTTAGTATGGTTTTACTATTATGTTTTATATTTTTTGGTTTTATTATTTGATGTTTTATGAGGAATAGTAATGTTTCTGTTTTTCATATTATTGCAGTTTCCAGTTCAGATTTTGTCTGCAAAGTTTTCTGTTTGGTTTTTTTTTTTGTACTTTATGGTCTCTTCATTCTGTTTTTGTTGAGGATCTGTCTGTATTCTGCTTGTGCCAGACCAAAGGGAGGTATTTGGTTAGGGGATAGTTTCTGTGAAGGGATTTGTAGCTGCTTGGCTTGTTCTGTTTTCCTAATAAGAGACGTATTGATGATTTAGGGCCTGGTGTAATATTTGCATGAGTAGGGTTGTTACTGTTTGAGTGCTGGCAGTTAGTGCCTTTTGATTTGGGGATTTACCATATTTTGTAATTGCAGTTTAGTTTACTCATGGTTTTCTTAAGGCCAAGCCCACACCCAATACATCTTACAATAGGGCCTAATACCATATGAGTTCCAGGGAGTCTTACTTTCTGCAGGGTTGTATGATGTGCACCACAGCAGTGCATGCAAATATAGTGTGCATGTTATATTTTTATTTCAGAAGACTGTACTTCAAACATCCTTTTTCATGTAAAATCTTATTATAAATGCACAATTTTTAATTGTGTGTGTGTGGAGGGTAGGGCTGGGGATGCAAGGCTGTACGGTTTGCCTGGAGTGCCTAATACCCTTGCACCAGCCCTGGCTGGACCAGAGGCAGCATGGATTCACCAGGGGAAGATCCTGTGAGACAAATCTGACTTTTTTGACTGGGTAACTAAGGAATTGGATCAAGGAAGAGCGCTCGATGTCATCTACTTGGATTTCAGCAAGGCTAGGAGACTAGTGAATAAAATAAGAAGCTTAGGAGTGAGTGCCGAGGGTGGTGACCTGGATTGCAAACTGGTTGATAGACAGAAAACAATGTGTGATGGTAAATGGAACTTACGCCGAAGAGAGAGCGGTGTTGAGCGGAGTGCCGCAGGGATCGGTGTTGGGACCGGTCCTGTTCAATATCTTTGTGAGCGACATTGCGGACGGGATAGAAGGTAAGGTTTGTCTTTTTGCGGATGACACTAAGATCTGCAACAGAGTGGACACGCCGGAAGGAGTGGAGAGAATGAGACGGGATTTAAGGAAGCTGGAAGAATGGTCGAAGATATGGCAGCTGAGATTCAATGCCAAGAAGTGCAGAGTCATGCACATGGGGTGTGGAAATCCGAAAGAACTGTATTCGATGGGGGGAGTAGGGCTGATATGTACGGAGCAGGAGAGAGACCTTGGGGTGATAGTCTCTAATGATCTGAAGTCGGCAAAACAATGTGACAAGGCGATAGCTAAAGCCAGAAGAATGCTGGGCTGCATAGCGAGAGGAATATCGAGTAAGAAAAGGGAAGTGATAATCCCCTTGTACAGGTCCTTGGTGAGGCCTCACCTGGAGTACTGTGTTCAGTTCTGGAGACCGTATCTCCAAAGGGACAGAGACAGGATGGAGGCAGTCCAGAGAAGGGCGACCAAAAAGGTGGAAGGTCTTCATAGAATGACTTATGAGGAGAGATTGAAGAATCTAAATATGTACACCCTGGAGGAAAGGAGGAGCAGGGGTGATATGATTCAAATTTTCAGATACTTGAAAGGTTTTAATGATCCAAAGACAATGACAAACCTTTTCCGTTGCAAAAAAATCAGCAGAACCAGGGGTCACGATTTAAAATTCCAGGGAGGAAGACTCAGAACCAATGTCAGGAAGTATTTCTTCACGGAGAGGGTGGTGGATGCCTGGAATGCCCTTCCGGAGGAAGTGGTGAAGACCAAAACTGTGAAGGATTTCAAAGGGGCGTGGGATAAACACTGTGGATCCATAAAGTCTTTAGGATGTGAATGAAGAGAAGAGGCAAAGGGTGGCTTGCTTGCGGGAATGACGGCTACTACCTGGAGATTAATATCCTTATTCAATAAACATACACACATATGTATGTGTATGTTTATTGAATAGACATACACATACATACATAGAGCAATATTGGAGTCGCATTAACGGCAAGAGGAAATGTGGAAAAAAGGATTTGCATACACAAAAAAGCAGGGGAGTAGCTTGCGTGTTACGGCGGTTACTACCCCAAATCAAATAAGCCTGATACTTCACTTTCAATGCACATCCAGCATAGCTCTCTCCTTCAACGGCAGGGAAAATGAAGAAAAGATGATTTATATTCAGCATCAACCAACAAGGAATGAATTACATAGTCTGGGTAAACAAATAAGCATGGGTATAACTTGCTTGTTACGGTGGCTACTACCCCGAATCAATTAAGCATGATACTTGACTTGGAATAAGTATCCAGCGCAGCTCACTGCTTCAGGAACAGAGGGAATTAAGTAAAGAGGATTTTTATTCAGACAACCAACAATGGCTGAATTGCACATGCAGGATAAACAAATGGGAGTAGCTTGCTTATTACGGCGGTTACTACCCCAAACCAATTAGCTAGATACTTCACTTAGATGCAGCTCCAGCACTGCTCTCTACATCAGTGGTGGGGGTGGAAGGGAATTGGAACCAAAAAGTTACCAATAAGGGCCCTGACCTCAATGGTCAGAATAACGGATTATGAAAACAAATAGGTGTGAAAGCTTGCTGGGCAGACTGGATGGGCTGTTTGGTCTTCTTCTGCCGTCACTTCTATGTTTCTATGGCTGCACGTGGGAAAGCAGAATTCCTCCTGGAGCTGTGGTGCTGTGGGTCAGGCTCTCCCCAGTCTCTGCTGCAGCAGTGATGCATATCGCCTTGAGCAGGGCTTAATTTTTTTTCTTTAGCCCTATGAATCACTTCTAGTACCCCTCCCCCCCTCTCCAGGCAGAGCAGAGCCACAGTCAATGAGAATGTGCTGGAGTGGGGAAGGCCCTGAGAAGTTGGAGGCAAGTTACTGTCATAGATAGGGAGGGGGGTGAACCAGAAGGAGATGCCTGTGCAGCGCTAGTGAGACTTCTGTCCGAGGTGACTGGGCCAAGCTCTTAGAGGGGCTGCTGGCTGCGGCAGTGCCAGGGCAGGGAGACCCTTGCTGAATGAGCACAAGAACATAAGAACATAAGAAATTGCCATGCTGGGTCAGACCAAGGGTCCATCAAGCCCAGCATCCCATGTCCAACAGAGGCCAAACCAGGCCATAAGAACCTGGCAATTACCCAAACACTAAGAAGATCCCATGCTACTGATGCAATTAATAGCAGTGGCTATTCCCTAAGTCACTTGATTAATAGCAGTTAATAGACACTAGCGCTAGCGCCTCTTTTTTACCACGGGCCTTCATTTGCATGCTGGCCAATACTAAATTGCGCGCCCAGGAGAGTGGCCTGTGCTCGCTGGCTCTCCTGCACTTTTTTCTGCAACACAACATCAAATATCTTTGTGTGAGTGTGTGTCTGAGCCACTGGCTGGCAGTGTGGTTTTTCTCATTACTTGACAACTGGTTCAATAGCTGATTGGCTGGAAAAAGTCTTTTAACACCAGATGAGGAATTGAGGATATATGAGGGATGTAACCAAATTCATGGGGATTGCAGCTCAGTTTGCTCACCCCTGGTCTGGGATGTGCTCTACTTAAATGTCACCTTTTTCGTAAAAATTAATGTTGGAGATTTTTTGTCTCAGTTTTGTCAGGCTTTATGGTACCTCTCAGCTCTTAGTTCGCTGTGCTTTTGGGGAGGTATTGAAGCAACTACTGCACAGAAGGCACATTAGTTGGTCACAAATACCCTGTGGGCTGGCTTTGAAAAAAAATCCTGGGCTGGCACCTGCCTGCAATCCACCCCCTGCTTAGCTTACTCCTGAGTCTACCAGACCCAATAGACAAAAAAGGAGGAGGGAGGGGAGAGAGAGAATGCAAGGCTGCAAGAGTGAAAGAGGAAGGTCAGAAGTAGCTGACCTCCATTTGTGGTAAGAGAAGCAGGTGAGGTCTTGGCCAGTATCCCTTCATCAAAAGATCTGACAGTGGCATCAGGCTTCCTTAGGCAGCCAGGTTTCTAGACAATTTTACACAGGACATTGCAATTGACTGCTCTTGAGGCCTTTCTGGTGTGCTAGATATTTCTCCCAGGTAACCCGCTTCTCCGTCGTGCAGTATCTGAGCCATCTCAATCAGCCCTGTTGAGTTATGAAGGCTGCAGCTCCTCCTAGAGCCCGGTGTGAATTTGCTTTTTGGCTAGCGAGTAAAGGTGTCTTGAGCAACACTTTGGTTGCCCTTTTCCCTGCCACAACACAGGACCCAGACTCTAAAGAGAAGGCAGAGGGGGGTAATCTGCCTGAAATGTCAGTTTCCACTCTCAGCAACTGCTGGGCAGACTGGGTGGACCCCTTGGGTCTTTATCTGCCATCAGGCCCCGTTACCATGATTAATGTCATAATGCCTCTGTATCGCTCCATGGTGAGACCGCACCTTGAATACTGTGTACAATTCTGGTCGCCGCATCTCAAAAAAGATATAATTGCGATGGAGAAGGTACAGAGAAGGGCTACCAAAATGATAAGGGGAATGGAACAACTCCCCTATGAAGAAAGACTAAAAAGGTTAGGACTTTTCAGCTTGGAGAAGAGACGGCTGAGGGGGGATATGATAGAGGTGTTTAAAATCATGAGAGGTCTAGAACGGGTAGATGTGAATCGGTTATTTACTCTTTCGGATAGTAGAAAGACTAGGGGGCACTCCATGAAGTTAGCATGGGGCACATTTAAAACTAATCGGAGAAAGTTCTTTTTTACTCAACACACAATTAAACTCTGGAATTTGTTGCCAGCGAATGTGGTTAGTGCAGTTAGTATAGCTGTGTTTAAAAAAGGATTGGATAAGTTCTTGGAGGAGAAGTCCATTACCTGCTATTAAGTTCACTTAGAGAATAGCCACTGCCATTAGCAATGGTAACATGGAATGGACTTAGTTTTTGGGTACTTGCCAGTTTCTTATGGCCTGGATTGGCCACTGTTGGAAACAGGATGCTGGGCTTGATGGACCCTTGGTCTGACCCAGTATGGCATTTTCTTATGTTCTTCTTATTTGTTCAGAGTGGGTTTCAGCACTGCTGCCAGCCTGCCATTATTTGTTTGGTGGCACGTGCTAGTTGGGGAATCAGCAGATGAAACTAAACCCAAATGCACAGCTCTGCACATGAAACAGGAATGACAGCAGTGGACAGCAAACTGTACCTGGAAATCTCTCTGAATTGGCAGTTCAGGCCGCTTGGTTAATTGTAGCTGAGCCTGGGAAGTAATTTATTGTACCAGACTTCTTTGTCTGAGCTGCCGTACGATGCATTTATCTCCCTGTTCCTCATGGGGCTGACAATTACATGTGGATTCTGCAATCATTAATGAAATGTAGAGCGATTTCATAATTGCCAAGGGTAAAATTAACAAAGTCAATTATTTCTCCTTCGGCTTCACCCTCTAGATATAAAAGACCTGGAAGATAATTGCTTTAGGTAACACTTTGATTTTTAAATTATGTTAAATAAAGGAACCATTATATTAATTCCTCTTGTAACTTAATATATTTATTTTTATTTTCGTCAGAGTTGTAGAATTTAGTGGTAATTGTGTTGCCAAGAGCAAACAAGATGTGTGATTCAGTGGATTGAAGGGAAAAAAAAAAAAGATTGTTAAGACATGTTAAATTGTAACAGCTGCACAGTGCCTTGCTTTCCCACATTTTTACATATTGTACAAACGAGTAAGAGATTTACTCTTACTATCTCCAAGCCTAAGTGTATGTTGGCCTCATCGCTCCGGGTTGCCCTCCAATGCATGGGCTGTAAAACCTGTCTAGTCATCACAATTGTGGTGTCAGGCCATAGGGGTGCAACGATCCACTGCTTCACTGCGCACCGCTTAATAAATAGCCATTCTATGCATTCATTCCAGTGGAACAAATGGGCTGCAACTTTATTGAAAGTCAACAAATGACATTTCAAATTATACAGCCAAGACCTCGCCACAGCAGCCTGGTCGCCAAACAGGTTCCTAGCTGTGCCCACCTGTGGTGGGCCTTCACTTCCAGGCAGCCCATAATGCTGCCATTCAGGTCAGCTAGCCGGACCACTCCACCCTCAGGTTGCCAGCTGCTAATCTGTGCAGTGAGGCCCACGCTTGATTATCACCATCAGTCCAACAATGCTAGACTCGCTCTCCTCCTTCCTTTTTTTTTTTTTTTTTTTTTTTTTTAACTAACTCTTAACCTTTTCTACTGTGATTACAGTTCAGCAGCAGTGTGCCAGGTTAATTGTTCCTAGAGAAAGCACCCCAATTCCCACCTTGGCATCAATCAAGCAACAATAGTTTGTAATGACAGCAGTAGCTGTGAACAGCAGAGCCAGGGCCTAGCTTTTTATGTCCGTAGGTCAGACTGTGTACTGCCGGTTACTGAGTATCAAAATCCTTTACCTTCAAGACAGTATATATCCTGAATCCTGAAGATGTTTGTAGTATAGAGTTCCAGTTGCTATATTGATCCTGGAGAAAAAAAAACTGGCTTTGTCACATTTGAAGATGGATCCTGTGTATGCTTGTAATTTTAATGTTGCCTCAGTGAATTCTGGTGGAATATGGATCCACATAGGAGGGATCAAATTATTCATGTGTCCAATCATATATTGTTGTGCTTTAATTGAGCATATGGGCAGGTCAGATAGGCCATATGGTCCTTTTCTGCGCACGTTATATGTTTTTACAGATGAGGCCGTCTCCTTAATTATGTGTGGATTTGCTTTAGTAAATAACTCAGGATGCATGCAAAGGCATCCACTGGTGACTGGGAGGAGCTCAGCTCATCAGACGGTGCAGGGATAGGGTGCAGTGCCTCTTACGACTCATTTTTGAGAGTACGCCAGAGCTGCTGCAGTGTTTGTGAGGAGGGGACTTGGTGTCTCAAAAGCTCATGGATTATATCATCTGTGGATTGTTCTTGCATTGCTCAACAAAAAGTATAAATGCAAAGGAAGCGGTTAACTATAGTGTCCAGTGATGGAACGCATGCCCCTTATCACAGAGATCAAAAACTATATTTACAAAATGAGGCAAAGAATTAAATATTAATGGGGTATCATCAAATAGTCTCCCAAGAAGAAAATGTGTCATTTATAATTATTTAATCTGTAAGAGGATTCTTTTTCAATTGTACAGTTGCTGATAACGTCTCAAAAACATTGGAAAAAAAACAAAACAAAACCAATCTTATGCAACTTGTATCCAAAATAGCATAACATTTTTTTTCATCTTCCTGAAATCATGGCTTAAATCAGCAGGCCAATTCAAACAGACAGTCAAGATGCCATTATAGGCTAACCTGACTTCCCAAACTGAAGAACCCAGCCTGCTCCTGTTAACCCGTCCGTTGCCAGCTGCCCAGCAGCTAGCTGCTTGATAAGCTCTTAAAATAGGCCGAGACCCTACTGGTGTGCTGGACTTTCCAATTCCTAGCCATGCTCAGCCCTCTGTCTTCCTGCGATTCCCAGGCCCTTCTCATTTGAAGAGATGGGATATGCGTGTAAGATTAGATTAGATTTCTTGTCTGTTGGTTTGACTTTTGTTCCTAATCCAGCTGCAGTTTCCTTAATTGCCTTCACCTAGCAACACCTGAAGACTACAAATCCCAGCAGGCTCCACCCATATGTCACCTCACTCCAATAAGTCCTGTAGAGCTCCCCCTAGTGGCCAACCGCCTATTCGTCAGGAAAGACATGCCTACTTCCCTGAGCTTGCTTTATCGAGTCCCCACTGTACCAACAATCTTTTCACTCAGACTAGCAAAGAGTCTTCTGCAGATCTCCTCTCATACTCTCATGGGATCGATTAATAACCCACATCCAACCAGTGGAAAGTCCCGGGGAGAGACGCTTCCAACGCCGACTGACATTTTGGCCTGGAGTGTTTCAGAGGAGATATCTCGGTTAGTTTCATCCATCTGGACACATCAGCCAGTTTCACTGTGGGATAGATGTTATACTTACCCAATGAAATCTATCACATCCTTCAAGGAAGCCTTGAAAAATGGAAAAAAAAAAAAAAGTTTGTGTCCCACTATCTAAATAAAATCTACTGTCCATTTAAACCCTGGCAGATAGAGGCTTGTTTAGTAATGAATTGATGTGATAAATTGAAAATAAAATGTTCATTTGCAGCCTAAGTCATAAAAATAGTATGTTTAGAGTGTAACATTGCATATATTTCTGTGTTGCAAGCAAAAAAAACGACCCCCCCGTGCGACTGTGAATTGCCTGCAGAATGCATGTCCTGCCATTCGTCTTCACATCTCCATCCAAGTAAGCACGTGCACCGTGAAGAATAGCCCTGCCCCCAGGGAGACCGGCATTCCCACTGAAGCGTTTGCGCAGATGCGTGCCCGTGCATGCCGATTCAGCAGTGGTCCTTGACGAAAAGCCGGAGACGCTGCTGCAGTAGAGGTTAAGGCCAGTCTTAACAAATAACTTCTCCACGTTTCTGAGGCCGACCACTCTGAGAGGAGGAATTCTGCTGAACATCTGATAGCTAGGGAGATGCATGCTAAGGGCCAGATGCACTAAAGGGATCTTCCCATCTTGCGTCTAGGCTTAAGTTAGGAATAAAAAGCAATAAGCTGGGGCCTTTAACTTGCTCGTTAAATAAAATAGGTTTACAGTTGTCTCTTGATCTGTTTAGTGCAAAAGCTGGAAACCGTGGTAAAAAAGGCAGATAATTCATAGCCGTTGTCCTAGATGAGACTGAGGCATGTGGTTCCTAAATCTAGGCTACAGAAGCAGAGCTCCATCTGTTGGAATATGGATTCGGTTGTTGAAGACAAGAACACCTGCAGAAAAAAAAAAGCGAGAGAGAGAGAGAAAAAAGCCTTTGATCAGATCTGGAATCCGTGTCTGGACTTTCTGGGGCAAGAAGGAGCATTGGCTGTGACAGAGAGATTCTCGGGGAGGGATACCTAAGTCGTACGTATTATAATTTGTTAAGCAGGGAAAAGTTCAATACGGGATTCATAATGATGGGAGGCGCTTTCAAAAACTTCGAAGACTGATTTGGGCTCTGGGGCGAACTTTTAAATCAGAAGGGAAAATTGGATCATCGGGATTTAGTTTCTTTTACAGCTGCCTGCTGAATTTTCTTCAAAAATAACAAAACAAAACCCCCCGTGCGCGCTGTATAAGGCAACTGGCTCAAAACTGCACAGTGAGAATACAACCAGAGGGGTAGATTTTAATAAAGTGCACCAGGCGCGAACAAGAGTACGGCGGATTTTAATAGATACGCGCGTAGCCTTTAAAATCCGGGCTCGGCGCCCGCAAGGCTGTGCAAAATCGGCAGCCTGCGCGCACCGAGCTGCGCAGCCTGCCTCCATTCCCTCCCCCACCTTTGTTTGAAGAGTTACGCCTGCGCCGGCTGCGCAATTCCCCGGCCCGCAGCCCCGCCCCCAAATGATGCGCCGCCGCGACACGCTCCCCCCCCCCCCCCCCCCCCCCCCAGGAAAGCCCTGGGACTTACGCGCGTCCCGGGGCTTATGCGCACGCCGAGCCTATTCAACATAGGCTCGACGTGCGCAAGGGGAACTTGGGGCAGGTTTTCGGGGGGGGGGGGGGGGGTACGCGCGTACCCCTTTGAAAATCTGTCCCATAGTGTCCGTCGTATTCTTTCTTTGCTGCTATGAATTTAAAATTTTCAACAAAATGTGTTTGGGGTTTTTTTTTAATAAAACTTGGTTGCACCTAATTTATTTGTTTTTGGGTTTTGTTTTGTTTTGTTTTTTTGTTACTATGAAATTATAGCAGAATACTTTGGCTACAATATTATTTCTGTAAATTTTGCATTTCTTAATCTAAAGACTAAAAAATCCACTATAGAATTCACTAGTGGGGGATGGAAGATTCCAGCACGTCTGGCCACCCAGGTTACTAAAACGTGGCGCCTGGTGCTGTGGAGGGAAGAATGGCTGCGCCCAGCCCACCGTGGACCCAGGCCTCCTTCCTGTCGGCATAGAGTTGAGGCTGGAGGAGAGAGACAAAATGTAGAAACAGCCCCCCCCCCCCCAAAAAAAAAGAGCAAAAAATACAATTTAGAAGGGGAGGAAGAACTGTTGTCCTGGCTCCTAAAACTTTCAGCTGGCATCCAAGTTTTCCACCTCTGCTCATTGCACACAATGAAATCCAAAAGAAAACCCAACTTCTTGGTTTTCGCCATCTTATCTAAAATCTTCTCTCCCAAGCAAAACGGATTCCAAAAGTCCACCCATGTAGAGGCAAGTCAGCAAAAAGAAAAAAACACAATTCAGTTTTCATAACATGAGCTCGGAGAATGTGTGAGAGAGCCGCAGCCTTCATAATTTATTTTAACAAGCCCCCCCCCCCCCCCCCCCAACTCTCCGTCCTAAAAAGAATAAAAAGCTGCAAAGTTAGCCTGCAGAAAGATGTGCGTTTCTCTTTAGGTTAAGTAACGCGGTCGAGATCCAAAAATATTTGTCTTCGGATAAACTTTTTTTTTTTTTTTTTTTTTTTAATTCTTTATTTATTGATATTTTCATTTAACATATAAAGAAAATTAATATACACTTTCAACACTCACTTGAAATACAGCACTTTACATACAATATTTAACATAGTCAATATTGCATATGAAATATTGTTAAGAAAAATTATTGATCTCAAAGTAATTGCAAAAGTAATTACTCATTACTTGTCTTAACATGAAAAAGTATAGATAAACCTACCCTATAAAAGGAAATTAGAGGCTGATATTAGAATCTTTTAAAGAACCCAATGGAGAATAATTAAGATATTATCAAACACCATAGGCATATTCATAACAGCTGGATAAACTTTATAAATGTCCGTCTACTGCTGAGCCCCATTAGGTGTTATATTAACGGGAGAAGACTCAGCTATAGGATTTTAATAGATACGCGCGTAGCCTTTAAAATCCGGGCTCGGCGCCCGCAAGGCTGTGCAAAATCGGCAGCCTGCGCGCACCGAGCTGCGCAGCCTGCCTCCATTCCCTCCCCCACCTTTGTTTGAAGAGTTACGCCTGCGCCGGCTGCGCGATTCCCCGGCCCGCAGCCCCGCCCCCAAATGATGCGCCGCCGCGACACGCTCCCCCCCCCCCCCCCCCCCACCAGGAAAGCCCTGGGACTTACGCGCGTCCCGGGGCTTATGCGCACGCCGAGCCTATTCAACATAGGCTCGGCGTGCGCAAGGGGAACTTGGGGCAGGTTTTCGGGGGGGGGGGGGGGTACGCGCGTACCCCTTTGAAAATCTGTCCCATAGTGTCCGTCGTATTCTTTCTTTGCTGCTATGAATTTAAAATTTTCAACAAAATGTGTTTGGGGTTTTTTTTTAATAAAACTTGGTTGCACCTAATTTTGGGTTTTGGTCTGGTCAGTTTCTTGGTACTGGGAAATAGAAAAAAAAAAAAAGAAGAAAATTGGGGAGACAAGGGACAAGATCAATTGGTTCGTCTTTTCTGTCCTCTGTCTGCCCGTTTGTCTTTGTGTGTTTGTCTGGTGCTGCGAAGTTGTAGTTCAGCGTGGGGCAGGCTCGGAGGGTAATACCCTCCTCTTATTCCCGGAATTGAGTGTCCGTGTGGCTGGGGGAGAGCTTACCGGTGGGCCGGTCACCCTCCCCCCCCAATACCAGGGATTTGACCCTGAAGGGGGTTTAAAAAAAAAAAAAAAAAAAAAGTTACAGCAAAGAGTCATTTAAGACCTGTTGGGGACAGGCAGTGATCTCCCCTGCTTAACCCCGCGTACAAAGCCTGCCCGTGCCTTTCGGACCCCGGAGGGGGTGGCTAGTTCACCCGGCGCGCGCTCGCGTTCCGAATTTCTTCTCACCAGATTTTTGGCGCCTTTTTTCGCTGACAGCACAGCGCTCCATCTTCGGATGCCGCGATCCTCGGCTTGCCGGACATGTGGGGAGGCGGGGGCGCGACTCTCCCGCGAGGGTCTCTGCCCCCGATGTATTCCCGGGGGTGAGGGACCCTCGGGGGGGCCGAGCGCTGCCAGCAGCCGCTCTCCTCGTCCCTCTGCGTCGCGGCACAGCAGCGCCTCAGGCAGCCGGTCTTCGGCCCCTCCTCCCTCGGGGAGGAGTGCGGCGGCCATCTTGGCCACGAGGCAGGATGATTTTTCAGCTTCGGAGGAGGAGGACTCCCCTCCTCCCTCGCCTGACGCGCGCAGCCCGCGCTCCCAGCCCGATGTGGGGTCTCCTCGAGGCCCTCCCTCATCGGATGCCACGAGGAAAGGTTTAAAAAGGTCGGTGCCGTTTTCATCGGATTTTGTGCTTTTAATGCACAAGGCGTTTTTTACAGGCAGAATCCGGCTGGGAGCCGGAGGTGCCCCCTCCCCCGAAGGTGCCCAAAACGACTTCCTTGCCCCGGGGGAGTCCGCCGGGGGGGGGGGGGGTCTGCCGGGGCTACGGCTCCTCGCCCGCGGGGGGGAGGAGCTGCGGACCTGAGCGATACAGGGGCCGCTCCAGAGTCCCCGGGGGCTCCGGATTTGCTGACGACGGACGAGCAGGGGTCCGTAGAGGGGGATGACCCTCAGGTGTTCCGTTTGTTTGCTAAGGAGGAGTTAAGTGCCCTTATTCTCCACGTGCTGCAGGAGCTGGAATTAGTGACGCCGCCTCAGGAGGCGGATTCGTCTACGGGGGATATCGCGATGGCGGGGCTTCGGGCCCCCCCTCAGACTTTTCCTTTCCATCACAAGGTCTTGCAGATTGTCTCAAAGGAATGGGAACTGCCGGAGGCTTCCCTGCGTGTGAACCGAGCCATGGAAAAGTTATATCCCTTACCTAAGGATTCATTGGAACTGTTGAAGACACCCGCGGTAGATTCGGCTGTCACGGCTGTGGTCAAGCATACGACTATCCCCGTGACGGGGGGTATAGCGTTGAAGGACCTCCAAGACCGCAAGCTTGAGGTTTTATTAAAGCGTATTTTTGATGTGGCGGCACTGGGGGTCCGAGCGGCGGCTTGCAGCAGCCTGGTGCAGAGGGCCAACCTCCGCTGGGTTCAGCAGCTGCTGACCATGCAGGAGCTCCCTCCGGGCGAGGCTGAGCAGGCAAATTGTGTGGAAGCAGCGGTCGCTTATACAGCGGATGCCTTGTATGACTTGTTGCGCACATCGGCTCGCATCATGTCCTCGGCGGTCTCAGCCAGGAGGTTGCTGTGGCTCCGTCGTTGGTCGGCGGATGCCACCTCCAAGGCGAGGTTAGGTTCCTTCCCCTTTAAGGGCAAGTTGCTATTTGGCGAGGAGCTGGATCAGCTCATCAAGGATCTGGGTGACAACAAAGTTTACAAGCTGCCGGAGGATAAGCCTCGGCAACCTCGGTCCTTTGGTAACGCCAGGACTCGCTTTCGGGGGCAAAGGCGTTTCCGTGGGGGAAGAGGGAGTTCCTTTTCCCAGCGGCAGCAGGCGACAAGATCCCAGGCCTGGTCTTCTTCTTCCTTTCGTGGCAGGAGGCCTCTACGGGGAGGCTCCTCCCAAGGTTTTGCTGCCATCAAGCCCGCACAATGAAGGTGCGCGGGCCCACTCCTCCATTCCCGTTATCGGAGGCTGGCTGTCCCGGTTCTGGGAGGAGTGGGTCAAAATTACTTCGGATCAATGGGTCCTCGATGTGGTTCGGTACGGCTACGAGTTGGATTTTGTACGTCCCCTCCGGGACCTTTTTATGGTATCGCCGTGCGGCCCGGAAGAAAAACAAGTAGCTATAGCCCAAACGGTCGCTCATCTACAGGCTCTGGGGGCGGTGGTTCCAGTTCCGCGGGACCAGCTTCGGACGGGTCGGTATTCCATATACTTCCTGGTTCCCAAGAAGGAGGGCACCTTCCGACCCATTCTGGATCTCAAAGGAGTAAACAAGGCGTTGCGGGTGCCTCGCTTCCGAATGGAGACCCTCCGGTCTGTTATTGCGGCCGTCCACAAGGGAGAATTTTTGGCTTCTTTGGACCTGACAGAGGCCTATCTACACATCGGAATAAGAGAACGGCATCAAAGGTACTTGAGGTTCATGGTGATGGGGGACCACTACCAGTTCTGCGCCCTCCCATTCGGGTTGGCCACCGCGCCGAGGGTGTTCACCAAAGTTCTCGTGGTGGTAGCGGCTTCCCTCCGCCGCCAAGGCGTCCTTGTGCATCCTTATCTCGACGATTGGCTCATCCGAGCGAAGTCGCATGCGGCTTGCACCCGAGCGGTCTCCTTAGTGGTTCACCAGCTGCAGGAGTTGGGTTGGGTAGTCAACTTTGCGAAGAGCAGACTCGAGCCGACCCAACGCCTGGAGTTCCTGGGAGCTCGGTTCGACACCTTGGTGGGCAAGGTTTTTCTTCCGCAGCAACGCATGCTCAATCTCATGACTCAGGTACGGCGCCTGTTGGAGCTCGAGATCCCCACGGTCTGGGATTATTTACAAGTCATTGGTCATATGGTGTCTACTATGGAGATGGTACAATGGGCTTTTGCGCATATGCGTCCGTTACAAAGAGCGCTTCTGTCTCGGTGGGATCCCCGCTCGGAGGAGTACGGGATCGAATTGCCGTTGCTGGAGCCGGCTCGCTCCAGTCTCTCTTGGTGGTTGACTCCAGACAATCTATTGCAGGGGGTGGACCTCGAACCCCCGTCCTGGTTGGTGGTGACAACGGATGCCAGCCTGTCGGGCTGGGGAGCGGTCTGCCAGTCCCGTGCAGTCCAGGGCACCTGGTCAGCACTCCAAGCAACTTGGTCCATCAACCGATTGGAGACCAGAGCGGTCCGCCTGGCCTTGCGTTGCCTCCTACCACTGGTACGCGGACGAGCAGTCCGAGTTCTGTCGGACAATGCGACCACGGTGGCGTACATAAATCGACAAGGCGGCACGAAAAGCCAAGCAGTAGCGACAGAGGCGGCGCTGTTGATGTCCTGGGCGGAACGGCACATAGAGCGTCTCGTGGCCACCCACATTGCCGGCGTGGACAACGTTCAGGCGGATTACCTCAGCCGGCAGCACCTAGATCCAGGAGAATGGGAGCTCTCGTCGGAGGCGATGGCTCTCATCACACGGCGTTGGGGGACCCCGCGCTTGGACCTCATGGCGACCCGTCTAAATGCAAAGGCGGTGCGCTTCTTCAGCCGGAGGAGAGAGCACATGTCAGAAGGGGTAGACGCACTGGTCCTTCCGTGGCCACGTCACATTCTTCTTTATGTGTTCCCTCCGTGGCCCCTGGTAGGGAAAGTGTTAAGGCGCATAGAGTCACATCACGGTCCGGTGATTCTCGTGGCTCTGGAATGGCCGCGGCGTCCGTGGTTCGCGGATCTGGTCAACTTGGCGGTCGACGGCCCACTGCGTCTCGGGCATCTTCCCAATCTTCTTCGCCAGGGTCCAGTATTTTTCGATCTGGCGGATCATTTTTGTCTGGCGGCTTGGCTTATGAAAGGAAGCGGTTGAAGAAGAGAGGTTATTCGGATGCGGTGGTGTCTACTCTCCTTCGGGCGCGTCGGTCTTCCACTACACTCGCTTACGCGAGGGTTTGGAAGGTCTTCCATGATTGGTGTGACACGGCGGGTATCTCGACCAGACGTTCGTCCGTGGCGGATATCCTTATGTTTTTACAGGATGGCCTGAAGAAGGGCTGTCGCAATGAAAACACCTCAGACGGTCTTCAGGGTGAAGCGTGCTCCCCCGGCTTTTGGGAAGACTGCTCTTTTATTATAAAATGATCACATAGCATTTCATATGATACATACGTCACATATTTTCCTGCTACAATGTTTTCCACCATCAGTGTTTATGCTGACCTTTTACTACGTGGGTGCAAGTGGGCAGTAGGTGCAAGCGGTCAGTCCAGGCAGGGAGGGAGGAGGTCATTAGCTGGTCATGAGGCAATGGTACTGAGCTACCTAGGTGTGAAAACCCACAGAAATGCAAGTAGGTCATAAGCTATTCTGGGGCTGCAGAAAAGCTTGCACGATGTTTCCTGCTGACTTCCTGTTAGCTGGGGGCAGGAAGTATGTTTACTTGCTAAAACTTGCTGCGGTCGGCACAAAACGTTTTCTTTATACTAAGAGTAGGTGTTAAGGAAAAACCAGTTTAGAGATGGCAATGGAGTTTCCCCTTTCCATGACGTGGTGTTCCAGCGAGCCTGGAAAGCAGAACTCCTATCCCACAAAGGGCTTAGCGTATAATTCGCTGCGAGTTCAGGTGGCGGCTCTGGGCTGCTTGAGGGGTAAGGTCGAAGGCTCTTCCCTTGCGAGTCATCCAGATGTGGCACGGTTTCTGCGAGGGGTTAGAAACTTGTGTCCTCCCGTCAGGCTTCCCTGTCCGTCTTGGAACTTGAACTTGGTACTCCGTGGTTTGTGTGCGGCGCCGTTTGAACCTATCAAGGCGGCTTCCTTAAAGGATCTGACTCTCAAGACGATTTTTCTTGTGGCCATTTCTTCGGCTCGCCGGGTTTCGGAGCTTCAGGCTCTCTCTTGTAGGGAACCTTTTTTGCGCATCTCGGCGTCGGGAGTTTCTCTACGGACTGTCCCTTCCTTCTTGCCGAAGGTGGTCTCCACGTTTCATGTCAACCAGACGGTGGAATTGCCTTCCTTTTCGGACGAGGACCTCCAGTCTTCTCAAGGTAGGGATTTGAGACGTCTCGATGTTCGACGGATTCTTTTGCGCTATTTGGAAGTTACCAACGAGTTTCGAAAGTCGGATCACCTTTTCGTGTTGTGGAACGGTCCCAGGAAGGGGCTCCCAGCTTCCAAGGCTACCATTGCACGCTGGTTAAAGGAGGCTATTGCGTCTACGTATGTTGCCTGTGGTAAGCCGGTTCCCACTGGGCTCAAGGCTCATTCTCTGCGTTCTCAGGCTACTTCGTGGGCGGAGAATCACTTGGTCTCTTGTCAAGAGATTTGCAGGGCAGCCACGTGGAAATCCTGGCATACTTTTTCCAGGCATTATCGACTTGATGTCCGTGGCCCTCTTACAGAGTCCTTTGGGAGCAGTGTGATTCGAGCGGGACTCTCAGGGTCCCACCCCAGTTAAGGCGGCTCGGGTACATCCCAGCTGTCTGGACTGATCCTGGTACGTACTGGGAAAGGAAAATTAGGTTCTTACCTTTGCTAATTTTCGTTCCAGTAGTACCATGGATCAGTCCAGACGCCCGCCCTTGGTGCTTCTGGGAGTCCGCTCGTATTCTGTTGTTTTACAGTGCAGTTTTTTGTCTTGTGTCGGTCGCCACAGTGTCATGTGGCCGGTTGCCATTTTGTGGTGTTCTTGTTGTACATTTGTGGTGTCCTGTTTGTTGTTCTGGTTTTTACCTGTTTTCAAGGATGTGGCTACTTGATCTAGTCACTGGTTAAAAAAAAAAAAAAAAAAAAAAGTTTTTGTGGGGGGACTTGGTATGTAGTGCTTAAGTCATTCCTTCTGCTTTGATATCACATATACTGAAGGACCGCAGGAGGCACACCAGTATATCTAGGGGGTGCTTTCAGTTTTCTCTCTGACTCCATCTGCTGGAGGGGAGGCATAACCCAGCTGTCTGGACTGATCCATGGTACTACTGGAACGAAAATTAGCAAAGGTAAGAACCTAATTTTCCTTTTTAAACCCAGCTAAACTAACTGCTGTAACCACATCCTCTGGCAAAGAATTCCAGAGCTTAATTGCGCTGAGCGAAAAATAATTTTCTCCGATTAGTTTTAAATGTGCTACTTGCTAACTTCATGGAGTGCCCCCTAGTCCTTGTACTGCTTCTGTGGGTGCCTTTGCATCTCTGGGTTTTAGTCCTACATTGCTTTAGTGTTGTGCCGTTGTCTTTCCTATTTTGCCTGCTCAACTCCTGCCGGCCTCTAGTAACCAAGAGGAAGGAGGGCAACGCAGGCAGAAGACGTCTGTCTCTACACTCGCCGGAACCCACCAGACTTGCCCAGCCTGTGCACTGCCCCACTCTTGGGTTTGGGGGGGGGGGGGTCCCATCTCCGGCTGACTACGCCGTTACAGCTGTTTATATGGAATTTCCATTCTTCATACGCTACTGGGGTCAGCAGTCCAAGACCCAGAATTTCATGTGCAAGAACGTCTCTGGTGAATAAATAAAACTCCAGCCTGCAATATGCCCCATATCTCCTGGAACCAGCACTGCAGCAGTGCAGAGCGAAAAGCTGCCATTCTGCAGTCCTTTGTTATCTTCAGCCACAGGACCAAAAGAAGGCTGTAATTGCCTTTTTTTTTTTTTTTGTAAGGGTTAAAACGGTGAATGTTTGGTTCCCCCTCTCCTCCCCTAGCCGTTGCCTCCCAGGCTTGACTTCGGATCGTTGTGAGGAATTTTTTTTTTGCGTGCTGTTGTTGAAATGTTAGCTGCGTTTCAGTTTTGGGTCTGTTAGGAGGGGGATGCATCGGAGTGGCCAATGCCCATGGCGCATTAGGGCAGGATAATGCTTGGCTACTTTAACAGATGTCGATTGTATCTGTCAGATGTTAAAATGACAGTTTTCCAGCATTACTCTTATTGACTCAAACATAAACTGCCGATACAGAATTGTTAACAGCACTTACGGCTAATCATCTCTGTCAGTGCAGCACGGGCCACAAATCAATTTCCTGCTTTTTATTGCGTGGCCAGAGCCTTTGCTTGGTGTCTGTGTTTCTGCCTAAACAGATGTGATTTGCTTTTTTTTTTTTATCATGCACAGTTGATTGATGTAATAGTTTCCTGTGGTTAGGAAGCTCCGGTTTTTGTTAATTGTGGTCATTTTTATTTTGTTGGGGGGTCATGGGGAGAGCGTTCTCGAGTCGCTGTTTTTGTATCTTCAGTAGAGGCCAGCGTTGAAAGCCAACCATCTCAAGGCAGGAGGGGTGTCAGGATTTGCCGTGACTGCTGCCTTGTGTCAGGCTGTCGGCGGGCAGAGGCCCTGCTGTGCCAGGCCTGCAAATAGATTGTGCTGCACTGGGAGGATAGGGTTGACAGCTGCAGTTGCCAAATGCAAGCAAACTGGCAAATTCACTTGAAGGTATGCCACTCTCTGGTATTCTCCCATTGAGGTCTTTTGCTGCAGTTTTTCGCAGCAACTGGCACTGCTTTTCTACAGAAGACACAAGAACATTGGAGGCTTTTTGTATGATGTATTCTGCTGTTAGCGTATTCAAGAAAAGGATGGAACAGCTCTCCTATGAGGAAAGGCTGAAGAGGTTAGGGCTGTTCAGCTTGGAGAAGAGATGGCTGAGGGGGGATATGATAGAGGTCTTTAAAATCATGAGAGGTCTTGATAGAGTAGATGTGACTCGGTTATTTACACTTTCGAATAATAGAAGGACTAGGGGGCACTCCATGAAGTTAGCAAGTAGCACATTTAAGACTAATCGGAGAAAATTATTTTTCATCAAAAACACCATTAAGCTCGAGGATGTGGTTAGTGCAGTTAGTGTAGCTGGGTTTAAAAAATGTTTGGAGAAGTTCTTGGAGGAGAAATCCATTGACTGCTATTAATCAAGATTACTTAGGGAATAGCCACTGCTATTAATTGCATCAGTAGCATGCGATCTTCTTAGTGTTTGGGTAATTGCCAGGTTCTTGTGGCCTGGTTTGGCCTCTGTTGGTAACAGGATGCTGGGCTTGATGGACCCTTGGTCTGACCCAGCATGGCCATTTCTTATATTCTTATGATCCAGAAAACACCTCTGGAACATATTTTTTATTTTGTTTTGTTCAAAATGAACCTACGCTGAATTACATCAAGGTCATAGAGTATTACACTGCTTACACCCAACTATTTAAAAGCATGCTGTCAGAGTGGGTAAGATGGGAGCGACCATCCTGTTTGTAACCACGGTGGAGCAGCAGAGAGATGCGGTTTACGTCACAGGGGACAATGAAAGTAAAAGAGATCATCCAGCAGAGGCATCAAGGGCTGACCCAGTGGCCAATTTTAGGTTTGATTTCCAAATGAGGCTTCTGCTCGCTAGGATGGCCAGGGCATGCGGTGCTGTGATGGTTAGCTTGCACTGTCCCCCCACCCTTGGGGGACCGGGGTGAGACATTGGTCACTGAGCACTGAACAGCAGCGATACCTAGCAGGCAGGCTCAATGTGCGGGTTCTGGAGGGAGTCAGGAGTATCGCTCTGCTAACTGAGCGGCAGGCGGGGAGGGTGTGCTAGAGGGGACTCTTATTCAGCTGAAGCATATCCCAATTAGTGTGCAAGCTCGACCAGAACAAACCAGCTGCAGTTTGCCAGCTGTTGATGACACTTAGCCCGTCATGATCTTACCCTGCTGCAGGCACTATACCAGTCCATGCCCAGGTCACATTCTTTCTCAGAGAAGGGCACTGCATGGTGTGTGCCTTCACCAGGCGACGTGTATTTATTTATTGAGTTTTATATACCGTCATTTGGTAAAGCCATCACAAGGGTTTACAAAAGCTCAAAATGCAAGATTTTTAACAATTGAGCAAAAAGGGATAACAGGAAGTATATTAAACAAAGGAGAGATATTCAATTGCAAAGATATTAACTGGCATTTGCCCTACAGGTTGCACTAAGGGGCGCGACAAAGGGGAGGACCCCTTTGTCGCGCCCCTTCGGCGCGCGGCGCCTTTCAACGGTCGGAGCTGCCCCTGGTGACGTCGGGGGAGGGCGGGGCTTCCGATCAGGTCTCTCCCTCACATTGCAGTTCTGGTTTGTTTTTTTTTCCCCCTTTTTCAGTTTCAGGTGTTATTTTTTCTTTTCTCTTCCCATGGCGATGGAGAAGGGCCGCAGTTTTAGCAAAAAGGACAGGGTTGCCATATTCATTGTTTTTATTGTAAGTCGTCCTGAGCATTACCCCGACCTGGTGGTTAATCCGATTAGGATAACAGATAGACTCGTGTGCTATTGAAGTGAAAGTTTATATACTTAAAGGAGAAAGAACCTCCAAAAAGTGCTCCTCCACCTATGCAGTTTGACATCAACATGTGTGTGGCGCCTTGCATCATAAAGTTGTAATTAGGCCACGCTTTGCCCTTCAGGTGCTAAGGAAGTGGCCCCAGTGTGCGATATCCGAAAGCTTTCAAAGGAACAGCAGATCTTCTGCTTAACTTGCATCTGTTATGCATCCGATGGAGCCATCGTGTGAGCCATCCCGGCATTCACTGGTAACTTAAATAACTGCATCGGTGTGGCTCAAAAAGCCTTCATTTCTATACCACACAGCAACCGTGTTTGAGGCTCAGTTTGGGAATTTTTTTTAATTATTATTATTATCCAAAGCACTTTGCAGAGCAGCACTGAACAGAAGAGGGGCATCTCAGTGGTAGAGAGAGAAATGAGAGGGCTGCGGAGAATATGTGAGCTTTAAATGCCATCCCTGGAAAAGGGAGCAGGTGGGATGTAAATGAATACATAGAGTTTGGGTCTAGCAGTGCAAGGGGACAGAAAGCAGAAGTAGCACCCTGTAAAGAAGGGGAGAGGTTGGAGAGTATCTGGATGGCAGGAGGCACCGGGCGGGTCTAATCTAGAGATGTGAGCAGCGGCGCGGGCTTGTCCCATACCGCTAGCCATAACAAAGGGAGAGGCGCGCACAGGCAGGGTTTGGGGGGGGGGGGATGGATCGAACAGTAAGACGTAAGCCAATAGTAATTTAAAATCCTGGCGCTGCTATTGGTTAGCGCTGCTAACGGACCTAGGTTCAGTCAGCGCGGGCAACGAGCAAGGGAGGGAGCCCAATCTGAGCGGGGCTTTTCGGTTTCCCTCCCTGTTGTGTCGGAAATGGTCCTGTTGTTCAATGCATTGCTTGCTGTGAATTTTGTCGCAGTTGATGCAGAAACCCGAACCCAAGCTTAATGTGTATATAAATTGTTTGTTAATTGACACGGGGGGGAGGGGGGGCGAGTCTCGTGCAGTGGGGTGGAGGGGGGGGGGCTGCTGCATGAGAAGGTCAAAAGAGCTAGGGGCTACAGCTCATTGACCACGGCTTACCATTGCTGGGACGAGGCGGGGTAAGTAAAGGGGTGAATTGCCTACCACTGGGACGTGGTGGTGAGTAACAAGAACGGAACTGGAAAAGGGGGGGGGGGGAGGGGGAGCAAGTTGGGCCGACATGTTGTCGGCCACCTGTTTATTGTACGGGCTCGGGTTGTTGAAATAAACTGTGGCCTTTAATAACGCCAACACTTATCTGAATTATTTGAGGGGAGGAGGGGAGCCTATTAAGCCAAGCGCAGATCTTGATTCCTTTGTTAAGCCAGAACTCAGGTGGTGCCGCAGGAGCGGAAAGAAAGAGCCGGACACTGGAGCCTGGCAGATTGGGCCGGGTGGCGAACGAAGCGGAAACGAAAGGGGTGTGGGGTCCAGGCTCACTCCCCAGTTACAGGCCAAAGTGGGGAGCAAAAGATGGGAAGATAAACTTCTTCAAAGTAAAATGTCACTTTTCCCACAGGGAGATAGGGTCCTGAAAGTACAATCCTGGTTTAAGTTTACGCCACACAATAGAGGAAAAAACAAAACAAATAAATGTGCTCTAATATCCCACCTCAGATAGAGGATTTTAAACAAAAAATTTTTAAACAAAAAAATTTTTGGTATGAAATGACCATATCGGCAAGCCTGGCGACGTGCTCCTAATTGCTTATAAGGAGCCGTCCGGACTTTTCATCATTTACGGTCACAGTCTTTGTTTTCCAGATATTACATATAAGGTATTTATTTAATTTTTCTATTTTTAATAATTTTTTAGCATTTTAGATATCCACTGGACAAGAAGAGGTAGCTCGACACCCGGCTGCTTCCGGCTGCTTCCGTCGGTCTAGAAGAGAATCGAGACGTGGACTGTCCAAAGATGAAGGATATTGGGTAGTCTATTATTACAAGAAGAGACCGCTATTTAATGAAAATGTTTGGCGGGCAAGAATAAGATACGCTCCCGAAGAAGCAGTGCTTTAAAAATTTGGCGGGAGCTGTTTGATTGCGTGTACGCTCCTGAAGAAGCAGAAGTGAAACATCGGCCGGGTGTCGAGCTACCTCTTCTTGTCCAGTGGATATCTAAAATGCTAAAAAATTATTAAAAATAGAAAAATTAAATAAATACCTTATATGTAATATCTGGAAAACAAAGACTGTGACCGTAAATGATGAAAAGTCCGGACGGCTCCTTATAAGCAATTAGGAGCACGTCGCCAGGCTTGCCGATATGGTCATTTCATACCAAAAAATTTTTTGTTTAAAATCCTCTATCTGAGGTGGGATATTAGAGCACATTTATTTGTTTTGTTTTTTCCTCTATTGTGGTGAGTGTAATACATTGGAAAAACAGGAGCTCTTGTTTGTAATTAAGTTTACTCGAACAAGTTTAAAACTCGTTTGTCATTTAAAACTGAACTTATCACTGAATACGTGCTCAGCTGGCTGGAAGCGGTTTCAGGACCTTGAAAGACCTTTATTGTATTATATTTTGCTGTGGTGAACTGAATTTGGATGTAGAAGAAGTGGATTCTTTGCAGGTTTTGATGCCTTTTATTGGGCTGGTGTGAAAATTCTGTAGCGGTGTTGCTGCAAGCGAGCGTCTGAGTCCAGACGGGCCCCTTCGTGAGATGGGCATCGCAAGCATAATTGGAAGTTTCAGTTTTCCAGATCTACAAAGCTAGAGCCAAGAGCTTGTGCAGATTTGGGGGGCAGCTAATGTGCTGTAAAAGCTGGGCTGGCGGACACCCGCGAGTCTCATGGGCTCCCAGCATGTTCCCCCCACTGCCCTTTCACCCCCCCCTTGGGCTGCCGGCACCCATTCAGTAAGATGGGGCAGCGCGCTGGAAATCTTCTCCAGCTGTTGTAAAAGAAAAACAGTGAACCCTGCCAGCTTCCGACAGATGTTTGCAAGTGTAGGGGGTTTGCAGTGGTCTGGGAAGAGCCACAGAGCAGTCTCCTCCCAATACCTAAATGGGATCTGTCGTTTCGCTGCTGTGAAGTCTGCAGAACAAAGATAAAGTGAGGACAGCAGGCATGTTTTTATTTTTCACATTTCTGACTGTAGTTTTGTCTTTTTTTATATTTATTTATATATATATATATATATATATTTTTTTTTTTTTTTTTTTTTTTGGAAGGCTTCATTCTTCCATCCCTTTCCAAAGTCAGGCAAATAACCTTTCTGTAGACCAGAGTTGTTTAAAGAAGGAACAGAATCCTTCAGTCTGTCCCGTCCTGTCTAGAGTTTCAGCAGGGGGGCGGGGAAGGGCTGCTTATCCACAGCCAGATGCATTGTTAAAAGTTCATACTATCACTTTGACATTTAGAGCAGGACTCGGTGTCTTTGTAAATTTCTCTTCCTATTACCAGTGCTGGGCTCTGGGCTCAGGCCGCTGCACAAACCATAACATTTTTTCGCGAGTGATTGATCTGGATTATGTGTCCTGGCCATCAGAAGGATCCTGGGACGTTGCTTCTGTAAACCGTAATACAATCCGGCGCTGGGGGTTCAGTTACCATCTTTCTTAGACCTGTTGGCGATACTCAATCCTCCTGGATTTGGGAATGAGACTTATCGGATGACTTCCAGAAAAAAAAAAAAAAATCAAAAGCCCCCTCATTTTCTCTGTTCCCCTGTTAAATAACTCAACACATCTGGTAACACTGTAGGAGCATTGTCCTTTCTCTTCCTATCTGGTTCCTGTTGCCACAATATTGCTTGGGTATCTGGTTACCTAGAGGGTAACATGATTAAAAAAAAGACTTTCATGGTTTATAAAAATTAACCCATATGAGGCACAAGGAAATGGCAGTGGTTTTATCTGCAGCATTTCTGAAGTTATATAAAACATCTCCAACACATGCCCATGGATTGTGAGTGTTGAATGTTACATACACACAGCTCTACACGGATATATAAAATATGGAAGTTACGCAACGTAGAAGGATCTCAAATAGTTCCAAACCCAAGAAGGGTTCACTCATTTTATTCTTTGTAAAATAAATATAAAGGCAAACCCATCCCTCCCCCAAAATAAAGCCTGCCTGTCTGTGTAAAAGAGTAAGGCTGAAGAATGTCTGGGGCTATGGAGAAGGATCCTTCAGCTCAAGCGTCTTCTGTTACAAAGAACGATAAAGGGCTGAAACCCAATCCTTTAATTCAGTCAGAACTGGGCAGAATTATAGGAAGCCAAGACCGAGGATCGGATGGCCTCCAAAACTGCCTGCAGAGGAAATTAAACGTGCAGGGAAGGAGAGCGCGGTGAGCAGCCGGAGGGAGAGCCCCAGGCTGTGCTTGCTCCTTTGAGAGAGAGAGAGAGAGCTGCAGTGCAGGAAGTCTCTGTTTTAATTCAATTATTTTGTTGCCCGCAAATCTAATGTACGGTAGTTCCAGTAAAACTGTTTACGTTCAGAGTCGAGTTCGGTTCACACTTGCATTAAGTGGAAAAAAAAAAAGAGCCTGCGAGACGGTGAAGATGATATGTACAGATTGATAAGTGTAACTCAAGCCAGTTTCATATCATAGACAGCAGTTATGCAGATGGAATGTGTAACCAAAGCGCACGGCTCCTCGGGCGTGCTCCCAGCCTAGGGTCGCGTCATGGTGCGGTAGAGGAGAGCTGTCATCTGCATCTCGCTCTTTCTTTGCATCGAGGCCCTGTCCCCTCCTCCCAGTGGGAGGATGGCTGTGGTATAACCTTTCTCAGGTTCAATGAAGCCCACCTGGCTAACGGTGCGGTTGGTGTGGGCCGGGGTGCGTTGGAGAACGGGGACTGGAAGAGCTTCTCAGCAGCGGACGGCTACGGCTGTGGAGGAGTAAAGGTGGTGAGATGGATTATCTTCGGGGCATGGTGGGATTGGAGAGAAGGGTGAATGGGTTGTGGGAAGAAGGGAACTGGGGTGACCGTATACTGAAAAGGAGCTTGGGAGAATCAGACAAGTTTAACCTGGGAACGCAGCAGAATAAGGATTGTTTTATTTTTAGAAATTCATAAATCACTTTGAGCTGGCTGTAGAAGCAATTAAATGTAAAAATAAAACTTTTGGAGAATTCTCTGCCATATTGATTGATGGTGAAAAGCAAATTACAGTTTGTGCTTTTTTTGCTCTTTATATGAGAAAGAAAGGGTGCAATCCTGAACCGCCAAGCTGGTTACAAGATTCCGAGTTATTGGGCGAGGCATGAGCCATACTTGTATCTTCCAACCCTACAAACAAAATAATTGAAGAAGAGAGGTTTCGGTGTTGCACGTCTGCTTACAGCGATGAAGCATCAAATGAACCTGCAAGTGAGAGAGTCAGACTGGTCCAGAATCCGTGTATGATTTCTGCAGCGAAAAATGCAAAGAATCATCCTGCGATGCCACAGAAATAACCTGGCAAATGAAGAATGGACGGCAATCTGAAAAGGAAGTTTAGTGAAACACCCTTGGCCGTGTTATCAAGCAGTTTCAAACCAACTTATTTCCGCTTTGTTACCCTGTTTGACAGCGGATTTGTGCGAGTAAAGTTTTCCAGCTCTGTCGTAGATCAAGGGAACAAAGAAGGCTGCCTCAAGCCAGGGAATGAAGAGTCGAGAGCAGCCCGGTCAACGTTTCCAGTCCACATCAAGGCAGACTTGTATTTTTCACTAAAAATGTCTTTTGGGGGGGGTTTGTTTTCACATTTGTATTAATTGGTGGAGGGGAGGAGGACTGGTGCCTCACACAATCTGTATTAATGAAAATGTGCCTCAGACAGGAAAAGGTTGAAATGGTCAGAACAGTTTGGAAAGCTGTTTTTTGATGTCCAGAGGTCCTGTCCACTGCAGCTTCGCCTCTGTCTTCCAGGAATGCTGCTGCTTCCAGCCGATCTTTCTGGGTCTAGGCGTGGCCTGGATGGAGCAGACCTGATCCTTCCCAAAAGATAACATGCAGTGCTCATGCCAAGGTCCCTTGGCGTTCAGCCCTGTGGGCAAATGTAATGGTAGCTGCTAAACCTGGTACACACACTCGCTCTGGGGCCCCGTTCGGGCACACCCCAAAAGAACATTTTAAAAACTCAATAAAATGGTTACTCCTGTCATTTTTGCTACACCAGACTAACATGGCTATCCTTCTGAAGATTTAAAAACGCAGTCTTTAACACCTCATAATATAATTCGGCGCTAGGCCCTGTCTGCGGGTACTTCCTGTCTGTGGCTACGTTCCACAGAAAAAGCCATAAGGGAAAAAGGAGAAAGAAAAACTCCACAATGTTCTTCTAAATGCAGTTTGTTTGGGCCCCGCTCACTGCATGGCTTTGTTAGCTTCCATGGCTGTGTTCACTAGTCAAAATAATTAGAAAGAAATTCCAAGCAAACAGTTCCAGCAGCAGGAAAAAAGATAATGCTCCCCTGAACACAGTTTATTTGGGCCTTCCCTTTGCTCAAACTCACTCTGCTGCAATCCTTGCTACCACCAGGAACTTGTAGCCTGCCTCTTCTACTCAGGGAATCCAACCCCCCCCCCCCCCTTCCCTTTCCAACGTTCCCCTTTAAGATGCTACCAGCACTGCTGGTGTGCCTAGAGTCTCCGCCCTCCCATACTCAGAGACACACCCCCTTCCAAGGCCTGATGGGAGTCATAGTCCTACCAGTACAACTGCTTGCTCTTGGGGGTGGGGGTCTCAGTCTCCAGCCCGGTGACTCTATTCTGATGCTAGCCTGCCTAGGGCCTTCTCTGGTGCTGCTCTGAAGACTTGGGGTAAGAGTTCCCCCCTCATCCCACTACGTTGGTCTGCATGTGTTGTACCTTCGAGATGAGGTATCTGCTGTTGGCGATTCCGATAAGCCTCTCCAGTGAGCTGCAACCAGTAGCCCATGCTCGCTTGGGAAGTTCATGCGAATCCTTTAACCAGACCTTTTTTGGTTATTGCCCACCATGCACAAGCCGTTGTACAGTAGGTAAAGTTTCTCTGCATTAGTGATGTCCTTCCCAGTTGAAATGCTTCCAATCAGACCCTCATTTTAAATCTAATTACTTGTTATAAATGCAGTAGTACAGTTTAATTAAAAGTATTCTCTTTCTTTTTCAGGTTCTAGAACTGATATCGAGTGCAATAGGTGATTTGGTACAGGGCATTTACTATGAAAATTCTAATTTACCAGAGGTAAGCATTTTAAGAAAATTTTGTCGTCAATACATAAAATACTTTTGCTGACACGAGTTAGATGAATGTTTTAATTGTTAGACTATGTGTAAATTTGTTTAGTTTCCCAGAGCATCGGGAAATCCTGGTGCAACCACGTGGTATCAGAGGAAAACTCGCATCGTGCCAAACAGTGAAGGAACGAGCAAGCTCTAAATTTGTAAAAAAAAAATTAAAGAATTGGGATTAGAACACAAACCCTGAGCGAGACTACATTGGGATTCCTGAATTTATAAATGCCACCTCTACAACAAGTTTGTTGGCCCTCGGTCTTTATAATGCTAAGGGAGATGCTGCTTAGCAGCCATGTTGGTCCTGAAGTAAAGTAGCGTCTTTGGAGATTGTGAGACCTTTCGCTGGACAGACCATTTCGGGATAATTCTTGTGTTGGTCCCATAAAAAGGAGTATCGTGGTCTGCAAAGAACCCTACAAAGGAGCGAACCTGAGCAGAGCAAATGTTTCAAGAGTCTGTGGATGTGACCCATCAGAAGAGCCGTACAGCTCTGTCTCCATTCCTGACAGTAATAGGGGTAAAATGTGCCAGCAGGAATTAAGATCTGTGAATCATTTAACAGACCTTTCACAGAAGGATTCTGTTACAATTACTAACCAAAGGGTAATGGCGACTCAGCAGTGAGTTAGATTAAGTTCATGTACTGCAATCAGCTTTAAGCATTGTGTATAATGGAAAGAAATCACCTTGCAGACTCTGATTGCTTCTCAGCGTGATATCTACCCCTCTACGGAAATAGTCCTTGTAAGAATGTGCGCAGTGCATGCTGTTCTTGGCCAGTCTGCAGTCCCTTTTCTCCCTGCAGTGTGATAAGGTAAAGTTCATGGAGGCAGTGCCTACCTAGAGGGCCCAGTGGCATTAGAAGCAGGACCCAGAGCACCATCTCCTTCACGGGGATTTCTTGTCCCCACCTTCTCTCCAGCAGATAAGGTATTTGAAGTCCCTCGGTGTCATGGACAATTTGGAGTCTTAACTTGAAACGGGCAGATTTTAGCCCGGCTCGAGTTGGCCGGAAATTTTGCATTTTTCCCAAGGGTTAGTTTCAGGTTTTTCAAATTTCTGAAGCAGATTTTAATTCAAATGATTCATCAAGGCAAAGCAACCCACCTTCAAAATGTTTCCAGGTTCATAATAACATCATAGATGATGATATGAAAAGAACAATTTACCTGTCCAGTCTGCCCAGCTCTGGACAACCATAGAGCACAGACGTCATTCCTTACCCAATACAGTATTCATCTTGCAAGACAGAGTGCCCACATTTCCCAAAGGACTTCGAGATATTGCCATACTTGTAGCATATTTGCCTGTGTTTCTGGAATATTTTTTTTTTTGTAACATATGTTTATTCATTTTCACAGTGCAAAAAAGGTACAATCAAGCAAACAAAGAGGTACAATCTGTATGACACGATAAACATACATACATATCTTCATCTGCCAGCATAACTTGTCCACCGCGACAGGTTGCAGATCTCAACACTGCAGATTAAACATCCACTGAAAATAGCAAAGCAACCTGTACGTGTTGTTCGTTCTTACTCAGGCGAGAAACGATCAAACAGCCAAATAAACAACCATGTCATGCCTTTCTGTGGCTTCCAATATATCAACAATGCTTTTTGCAACTGACTACCCCCACTCCCCACCTCCCCCCGCCCCTCCCTCTCTCCCCTACCCCCCCCCCCATGTGCCTATACTATCCATCATCAAAATACTCTGTCAATCAATGGTCGGTCTCAGATATGCATTCAAGGGTTGCCAAGCTTTCTCCATGTCTAGCCAATGCTTAGGCAACGTGGCTCGGGTACTACAATGTTCCAGTGTGTATAATCGAATTAACAAAGTGCACCAATGCTCATACTTTGGGGGCTCCTCAAATATCCAACCTGTAAGGATCACCTTCTTCCCCACCGTGCCCACTTGTCTTATAAACATACGACCGTGCTTCATGATCCCCTGGGCTGTAACAGGGAGTACCCCAAAAAGCCACAACATTGGGTCCATGGGGAGGATGACCTTCAGTAATTGGCTATAGAAAGTAACTATCTGCGACCAAAATGCTTTGATCTGAGGGCACGTCCAAAAGGAATGTTGGTAGGAGACCTCCTCCAGACCGTATTTAGGGCATAAGGGGGAGGAAATAATCTTTGCCAGAAAGGCCTGAGCTGCCTCAGGAACTTATATTGCAGCTCCCTGTAAAGCACACTCTCTGACCATTCTGGCAGATCTTGAAAGCAAGACCTAAAGGTCTGTGTGGTCAGCGCGAACTCTGGCCATGAGCGCCAGTGGGTGTAAAGATGAAGTAAACTGTCTACCTCAGGGACAGATTGCAAGACCTTTCGGAATGCTGCACTTGTGGGTTTTTGAACTTCTTGGGTTAACACTAAACTATGAAGAGACCAAAAGTGTGCTGTGGGCTGTATCAGTTTTCCCTTGGTGTGCAAGAAGTGCCTCAGTTGCAGATACGCATAGTGATCAGAGCTGGGAAGTAGAAACGCCTCTTGAAGCTCTGAGAATGTGAGAAGCTGTCCAGTGTCTTTAGAAAAACACTGATACAGCCAGATCAAGCCCTTACTTCTCCATTTATGGAATACGGAGCTAGAGCAGGCAGGGCGGAAAAGCGGATGGTCACAGATAGCCAAGAACGCCGTCAGTTTTGATGGGACTTGCAGCTGCGAGCACAGATAGGCCCAAGCCTTCTGACAGGCTTGAATTAGGGACTGGGAGGCCACAAAAGGTGACAGACATTCTCCAGGGACTTGAACCACCGGATTTAAGGATCTAACCCCCAACCAGGATTGTAAGGCCGGCAAAGGAGGTGTAATAGGTGATACCCGCCATCATATCTCGCAGATGTCTCATGATAGACGCCAGGTTATATGTGCGCATATTAGGGCAATTCAGACCCCCCCTTATTAAGTGGTTGCATTAAGATTCGCAGAGCTATATGCGCTCTCTTCCCATTCCATAGAAATCTACGCATCAGGGTGCCCAGTTCCTTACAGTCTCTATTGGTTAGCCACACCGGCAGCATTTGCAGTATATAGAGCCATTATCATCATTTTAAACAACTGAATCCTGCCTGTGAGAGATAGAGGTAGGCCCTGCCATCTTTTTAAGGCTTGTCCCATAAATAGGAGTAGAGGACCCACATTAACTTTGGGGGTTAGATCCTTAAATCCAGTGGTCCAAGTCTCAGAGCTTCAAGAGGCGTTTCTACTTCCCAGCTTTGATCACTATGCGTATCTGCAACTGAGGCACTTCTTGCACACCAAGGGAAAATTGATACAGCCCACAGCACACTTTTGGTCTCTTCATAGTTTAGTGTTAACCCAAGAAGTTCAAAAACCCACAATTGCGGCATTCCGAAAGGTCTTGCAATCTGTCCCTGAGGTAGACAGTTTACTTCATCTTTACACCCACTGTGTGCTGTAATGCCCCTGCCCTCCTCAGTCTTGCAAACAAGAACAGTGAGAGACTATAAAAGATCTCCTCGAGCAGGAACACTAGCGGCCTTCCTGGGGACCTACTGATTCCCCCGCTGAGCTGGCTCTGGTGCACGCTGGACATAAATGTAGCACGTTGTCAAGATGGACGCCATACATATCTTTCATCCGCACAGTGTCTGAGCCACAAACTGCTGCACGTCTGCTGGCGAATCGAAAAAGTAAGTTTTATTTCCGTGCCAAATTTTCAGACATGCAGGGTACTGCAGAGTAAATCATATCTGTTTTTCGAAGAGAGCGGAGCAAACGGGGGTAAAGCCTCTCCTCAACCCTGAAACCTTTGCCGAGTAATCTTGAAATATGCGGACGCGGTGAGTTTCATACGCTAAATCCGGCAGATTTCGGTATGCTTTAGGAGAGCTTGCTTGTGCGCATAATTCAAGACCTTTGCGATGACCAGTCTGGGTCAGGTCTCACCCTCCTTTCTTTGCCCAAGCCGATGCGCTCTCTCAATCCGAAGTGTGGTGAGCAGCTCTGGGAAGTTTAACGCGTCTGGTAGCCAGCTTTCCAGGAATGTCCCCAGGTTTTTCTTGGACAGTGATTCAGGTAAACCCAGTAAGCGGATATTAGACCTGCGGCTTCTATTCTCAAGGTCCTCAATTTTAGACACTTGGGCTTCCACTTGTTTTTCCAGACCCAACACTTTTGTGGTCAGGGTCTGGTAATTGTCTTCCAGTGTCCCCACTCTCTCCTCGATCTGTTCGAATCGCGGGTTTAAGTCCAACAAAGCTGAGCGCATTTCTGAAATCTGGGAAGGAATTGTTGCCAGTTTTACATCCAGAGCTTCCATCAGGAGCGCTTTTAGTTGTTCTGTTATAGCTGGAGAGAGCTCCGTCCTTGTGCTGATAGTGGGTGCTGTCGCCATCTTGGCTTCAGCTGTCTTCGTTTTTTCTTTCTCTCTTTTCCTGCTCTTATTGGCATGCCGGTGGAAGAGCACTGCATGTACGTAGCTATGGACATGTACCCATTCGTCTCCGGTCGTTTTTAGGAAGTATGATGCTCAAATTCTAGGGCTAAATTGAAAAAAACAGAGCGCGGTGCCCGGAGCCCTCCTTAGCACGTCCTGCCTTGCTCACCGCATCATGTGACCCCCTTGGATTTTTTTGAAGGAGTTAATAAACATGTGGATAAAGGTGAACCGGTAGATATAGTATACTTGGATTTTCAGAAGGTGTTTGACAAAGTTCCTCATGAGAGGCTTCTAGGAAAAGTAAAAAGTCATGGGATAGGTGGCGATGTCCTTTCGTGGATTGCAAACTGGCTAAAAGACAGGAAACAGAGAGTAGGATTAAATGGACAATTTTCTCAGTGGAAGGGAGTGGGCAGTGGAGTGCCTCAGGGATCTGTATTGGGACCCTTACTTTTCAATATATTTATAAATGATCTGGAAAGAAATACGACGAGTGAGATAATCAAATTTGCAGATGACACAAAATTGTTCAGAGTAGTTAAATCACAAGCAGATTGTGATAAATTGCAGGAAGACCTTGTGAGACTGGAAAATTGGGCATCCAAATGGCAGATGAAATTTAATGTGGATAAGTACAAGGTGATGCATATAGGAAAAAATAACCCATGCTATAGTTACACAATGTTGGGTTCCATAGTAGGTGCTACAACCCAAAAAAGAGATCTAGGCGTCATAGTGGATAACACATTGAAATTGTCGGTTCAGTGTGCTGCGGCAGTCAAAAAAGCAAACAGAATGTTGGGAATTATTAGAAAGGGAATGGTTAATAAAATGGAAAATGTCATAATGCCTCTGTAGAAGGTACAGAGAAGGGCTACCAAAATGATAAGGGGAATGGAACAGCTCCCCTATGAGGAAAGACTAAAGAGGTTAGGACTTTTCAGCTTGGAGAAGAGATAGCTGAGGGGGGATATGATAGAGGTGTTTAAAATCATACGAGGTCTAGAACAGGTAGATGTGAATCGGTTATTAAACTCTGGAATTTGTTGCCAGAGGATGTGGTTAGTGCAGTTAGTATAGATAAGTTCTTGGAGGAGAAGTCCATTACCTGCTATTAATTGAGTTGACTTAGAAAATAGCCACTGACATTAGCAATGGTAACATGGAATAGACTTAGTTTTTGGGTACTTGCCAGGTTCTTATGGCCTGGATTGGCCACTGTTGGAAACAGGATGCTGGGCTTGATGGACCCTTGGTCTGACCCCCATTATGGCATGTTCTTATGTTCTTAAATTCGCTATGCTCACATAACCCCTCTTCTGAAGTCACTGCATTGGCTCCCTATCTGCTCCCGCATACTGTCAAGTTCCTCTTTCTCACCTACAAATGCCTTCACTCTGCAGCACCTCACTACCTGTCCTCTTATCTCTTGCTACACCCCTCCTCTTGCAGTCCGCTTGTCGGGCTTCTATCTGTGCTCTTCTCCTCTACTGCCAATTTCAGACTTGGTGCTTTCCAGCTGGCTGCGCCATGTGCTTGGGATAAACTTCCTGAGCTGGTGCGTCATGCTCCTTCTCTAGCTGTGTTTAAATCCCGTCTAAAGACCACCTTTTTGAAACTGCTTTTAAATCTTAGGCTTGAATGTTCTGCTTACAGCCTCATTAATTAACTAATATTAACCATTGTCTTAGTCTCTGAAACTCCCCTTAATCAGGTAAGCTGTATGTTTGTCTTGATTAGATTCTAAGCTCTGTTGAGCAGAAACTGCTTTTTATGTGTTGTTTGTACAGCGCTGCTCACGTGGAGTAGTGCTATAGAAATGTTTAGTAGTAAGTAATTCTTCAAGCTGCGTTCTCCCCTCTGCTTCGCGGAGCTGCTGTTGCAGTTCAAAGCACGGTGCATGGGGCCCAACACGGAGGAGAAGGTGGTGGCGGCTTGAGATGCTGCGGTGTGGCAGTGGGAGAGAGCCACGAGGGCTGCCACCACGGCTCTGCTGCTCCCAGTGCCACTGTTGATGCTCCTCCGGCCCTGGTCTCCTGCAGTGAAATCCGTAGGAAGGGCCGGATTCGCAGCGTTGCAGGGGTCCAGTTGCTCTGTGTAAGATGGACGTTACCAGCGGGCGGTCGCAGAAGAGTTATTTTGTAAACCATTGCCTCCGCACTCTTGTCTCCCTCCCTCCGGCCGCAGCCCAGAGAGAGAGAGTCCCCAGTCCTGTATTCCAGGGACCTGGGAAGTTCTTCCTGTCTCAGTGGCTGTAACCTGCGGATCCCGGCACTTCAGAGCTTATGTCAGCCATATTTATGGTGACTGTTATATAAGAGGCACTTTTTTTTTTTTTTTGGACCATGTGTCACTTTTTTCTTAAACACTGAGGCCAATAGTCAGCCACTGTCCATCTGGAAAAGTTAGCCAGATAAACTTATCCAGCTTAAGCAGATAAGAACTACTGAATATCAACCGCACTATCTTTTGATAAAACTGCGCCTTTTATTTTCACCAAAGACAACCTCAACTCACGTGCACAGCGCCGGGAAGGGCGCGATTATTATTGTTTAAACGCATTCATAGACAAAGTTCTCCTTTAAAGTAGACATGGACTGCTTTTCAGAGTTAGCAGCGTAGATTCACAGAAAGAGAAGACTGGAAGGAAGCAGCCTGGTCCATCCCCAGCCTTCAGGAAGAATCCACTTCACTGCACTTTCTTTCACAGATTTTTTTTTTTCAGTCTTGTCTTCAAAGCCTCCATTGATGGAATTTCCACCTCCTCCTTAGTAACCTGTTCTCTGCTTACATCCTCTTACGGTTAGGAAGATCTTTCCAATGTCAAGTCCCGTCCTCAGGACACACCCAAATGAGCCTTGTGTTCAGCCTATCGGAAGTGATTTTACTTGCGTAATGTTCCACGTAATGTTGATTTTTGGTAATCCTGAAAAACAGACCTGTGTGGATCTGCTTTGTGAACCTCACATTCGATGTCTGTCTGCTGCTGTGCTGAAAAGAAGATGCTTCTTTTACTGTTATCGGGAAGTGATGCATAGCCAAGTGCCAGTACTAGTGGGAACTTTTCTCAAATTTTAATTCCATCCCTTGATACTGCTGCAGGCAGGGAAGTCACTGGCGGGGGAGGGGAGGGGGGGGGGAATGGAACTCGTATCATTTATAATTGTGGCATAGGAGGAAAGATGAGAAAACCTTAGCAAGCCATCCTATTGAGCTGTTGTTTCCTGCTAATGATGCCCAATCGCGTTTCAATTTCCACATCTTTCTTGCTGTGTCACCACCATTGTAGCATGACACACATTGAACATAACATAAGAATTGCCTTACTGGGTCAGACCAAGGTCCATCGAGCTCAGCATCCTGTCTCCAATAGTGGTCAGTCCAGGTCGCAAGTACCCGGCAGATCCCATGAAGTAAATCTAATTGCTGCTGTTCACTCCCAGGAATAACAATAGCTTTCTTTAGTCTTCCTGGCTGATAATACGCAATGCACTTTTCCTCCAGAAACTTGCCCAAAAATCTTTTAAAAACCCACAATGCTAGTTGCTTTGATCTTGTCTTCTGGCAACAGATTACACAGCTTGATAGTGTGCTGAGTGAAAAAGATTGGCAAAACCATGTTGACTCATCTGCAGTAAACCATGTCTAACTATATGGCCAGTGATTTTGTTTTTAAAAATGGCTTCCATCATTTTACTCGGCACCAACATCAAGCTCTGTGGTCTGTAGTTTCTCGGATCACCCCTGGAGTCCTTTTTAAAAATTGGCGTCACATTGGCTACCTTTCAGTCTTCAAGAATCATGATTGTTTTAAATGATAGTTTACAGATTGCTAGCAACAGGTTAGCTATTTCATCTTTTAGTTCGTTTAGAACTCTTGGGTGGATGCCATCCAGTCCAGGTGATTTATTACATTCAGAGGGCTCGCAATCTAAGTTTGTACCTGAGGCAACAGAAGTTTATTTATTTATTTCAAATCTTTTATATACCGAAGTATAGCAATCTGCCTTCACTCCGGTTTACATGAAAACAACTTAATACATTATATGAACATTAGAACAACTTATTACAGTAAATGTACATTTGAACGAGAGACTTATTAATTGAACGACTATTATAATCTAGAAACGAACATTTCTAACAACACGCGAATTGAGCATATATATGGGTGGACCATAAGATAATTTTATGCAGGTTACGTAGTAATTTGAATACATCGTCGAACATAAGGTGCATATAGCTTTTTCGTGTATGGGTATGTTGGGACTGAGGGAAGAGGCCGAATTCGGTAGGCGGAGGGGTCAAGACTTACTATTAACTAAAAATGTTACAACATTAGGAGACCATGGATGGGTAAGAGATGTGGAAAGGTGAGAAATGAGAGAGGAGAACTTTTGAGAAGTTTAGTGTGTGTCAAGCAGAGGTGGATAATGAGTTAGGAAGTTGCATACAGCTTAATCAACACCATCTCTGAAAGTTTGACTAAATATCCATGTTTTGAGTTCCTTTCTGAAGGATTTGATGTCGCTAAGTGTGCTTAGGTACTGTGGTAAGGAGTTCCATAATTTGGGTCCTGCGATGGAGAAGGCTCTGTTCCTAGTGTTGGTAAGCTTTGCTAAAGGAAGGGAGGGTATGTCTAGGTGTAGTTTGCAGGCAGTTCTGGTCGTGCGTTGAGATTTGTGTTTCTGAATCATGTTATTGAGGGCGGTGTTGTCTTCTTTGTAAATTGCATTGTGAACTATTGTTAAAGTTTTGAATTCAATTCTTTGCTCGATTGGAAGCAAGTGAAGACTCCTCAGAACAGGGGTGATGTGTTCTGATTTCTTCTTGCTGGTTAGAATTCTGGCTGCAGCGTTTTGTAACAGTTGAAGTGGTTTTAAGGTAGATTTTGGAAGGCCAATCAGGAGTGAGTTGCAGTAATCGAGGAGGCTGTTTAAAATAAGAGATTGCAGCACGGTTCAGAATTCTTGTTGGTGAAGAAGCGGTTTTAGATGTTTCAGGATGTGAAGTTTATGAAAGCCTTCTTTAGTTTTAGTTGCGATGTTCTTTTTTTAAGTTAAGTTCATTGTCGATCCAGATATCGAGGTACTTTGCAGTGTTTTTCAGTTGGATGCTGATGTTATCGATTTGTAGGGAATGTATTGGGGTTGTTTGTCCTGAGTTGTTTCTTCCTATGAGGATGCATTCAGTTTTATTCATGTTGAGGCATAATTTTAGTTGGTTCAGCATGTTTCTAATTGAGATTAGGTGGTTGACTGTAGTGCTCAGTGCCTCTTTGATAGTGGTGGTTACTGGAATGAGGAGTTGAATGTCTTCGGCGTACATATAATATATTACACCAAGACTTGAGATGAGGTGGCAGAGTGGGAGTAGGTAGATATTAAAGAGCGTGGCCGAGAGGGCGGACCCTTGTGGTACCCCAGTTTTGAGTGGGAGGGGATGTGATGATTTGTTGTTAATGGGGACCTTGAAGAATCTGTCTTTTAGGAATGATGTGAACCAGTTGAGAGTTTTGCCGGAAAGACCAATGTTTGCAAGTCTTGATATCAGGCTTTTGTGGTCTACAGTGTCAAATGCCACAGAGAGATCGAGTAGGATTAGTAGGTGGCTTAGTTTGTTGTCGAAGCCCCTTATTATTTTGTTTGATAAATTGATGAGCAGAGTTTCAGTACTTCGGTTTTTCCTGAATCCATGTTGAGGTATGCAGAATATTGTTGTTCTCTAGGTGTTCATTAAGCTGTATCAGTGCCGCTTTCTCAGTCATCTTTGTGAGTAAAGGGAGGTTTGAGATAGGACGGTAGTTATTCAAATCAGTAGGATCTAGGTTCTTCTTTTTTAATATTGGTGTGATTGTTGCAGTTTTTAATTCAGTTGGAAGCTCACCTTCCAACTGAATTTGTGATTTGTTGAAGTTAAAGTGACTTGCCTAAGGTCATAAGAACATAAGACTTGCCATACTGGGTCAGACCTAAGGTCCATCAAGCCCAGTCTCCTGTTTCCAACAGTGGCCAAGCCAGGTCATAAGTACCTGGCAGGATCCCAAGAGGTAAATAGATTCCAAGCTGCTTATCCCAAGAAGAAGCAGTACTCTCCCTTAATAATGGTTAATGGATTTTTCTTCCAGGAACTCGTCCAAACCTTTTTTTAAATGAAGCTACACTAATTGGTTTCACCACATCCTCTGGCAATGAATTCCAGAGCTTAATTATGCGTTGAGTAAAAAAATATTTTCTCTTATTAGTTTTAAAATGTATAACTTAGCAGCTTCATTGTTTGTCCCCTGGTCTTTGTACTCTTTGAAAGAGTAAACAACTGATTAAAGTTTGCTCGTTCCACTCCACTCCTTATTTTATAGACCTCTTATCATATCCCCCCTCAGCCTTCTCTTCTCCAAGCTGAAGAGTCCTAACCTCTTTAGCCTTTCTTCATAGGGGAATTGTTCCATCCCCTTTATCATTTCGGTCGCCCTTCTCTGTACTTTTTCTAATTCTCCTCTATCTTTTGTAAGATGGGGTAACTAGAACTGCACACAATACTCAAGATGAGATTGCGCCATGGAGCGATACAGAGGCATTATGATAATTTCAGTTTTACTAGGATTCTAGTTGCTTTCTTGGCTGCTGCTGCACACTGAGCAGAAGATTTCAGAGTATTTTCAATGATGACACCTAGCTCCTTTTCCTGAGTGGCTACTCCTAATGTGGAGCCTTGCATTGTGTAGCTATAATTTGGGTTACTCTCCCTTAAGTGCATCACTTTGCATTTGCCCACATTAAATTTCATTTTCCATTTGCATGCCCAATCTCTCAGTTTTGCAATGTCCTCTTGCAATTTCTCACAATCCTCTTTTGATTTAACAACTTTGAATAATTTTGTGTCATCAGAAAATTCGATCACCTCACTTGTTGTTCCCATTTCCAGGTCATTTATAAATATATTAAAAAGCAGCGGTCCCAGAACAGATCCCTAGGGCATTACACTATTAACCTTTCTCCATTGGAAAAATTTTACCATTTAGCCCTACTCTCGGTTTTCTATCTTTTAACCAGTTCCCAATCCACAGTAGGACACTGGCCCCTATCCCATGACTTTCTAATCTTCTAAGAAGTCTCTCATGAGGGAATTTGTCAAATGCTTTCTGGAAATCCAGGTACTCTATATCAAATGGCTCATCTTTATCCACATGTTTATTTACGCCTTCAAACAAATGTAACAAATTTGTGAGGCAAGACTTCCCTTGGCTAAATCCATGTTGGCTTAGTCCCATTAAACTATGTTTTTCTATCTGTTCAGCAGTTTTGTTCTTTATGATAGTTTCTATAATTGTGCTTGATAGAAACTGTCACAAGCAGCAGCAGTGGGATTTGAACCCTGGTTTCCCTGCTCTAACCACTAGGCTACTCCTCCGAGCAATGTCCATACCTCATTCACACTTTTAACCCTTGCAGCCATTCCTTTTGTTTATTTTCCTGTTTCCTCTTTCTGTCGGTCTCCCTTTTTAAAGTTTTATGCTATTGCACTAGTTTTACTTAATGTTCTCCCTCCAGTGGTTTTTGTCAATTTTGATTGCATAGTGATTGCTATTGCTTAGTAGCCTCACCTCAGTAACCCCTTGTAGCGGGTCATGCTCCTCTTGTTGGTTCTGGAACCAGTTGTCCTCTATACAGAAACTTAACCTCTTTAGCATGTCCCAACCAGACACTGACCCAATCAGTACCGGTGTAATTGAAATCTCCCATTATGATGTTGCCAAATGTATTAGCTTTTTTAAATTTCAGCTAACATTTCAAAGTCTGTTTCTTCATTTTGGCCAGGTGCTCTGTGATATACCCCCACTGCTACACGCTTACCCATCACACATGGCTTTTCTATCCGCAAGGATTCCTCAGTGCATTCTGTTTCATGTTCGGCTCTGTGCCATATTTTACATACAATGCCACCCCTCCACCAATTCAATCTGCCCTCTCACGACGATATAATTTATACCCTGGTATCACAGTGTCCCTTTGATTATCCTCCTTCCATCACGTCTCTGAAATGCCTATAATGTCTATATGCTCGTATTATGCTATACATTCTATCTCACCTCTCTTACTGTTCAGATTTGTGGCATTCGCATACAGACATTTCAAAGTATGTTTTTTTATTTGTACTTTCATTTCTCTTTGTATTGACAACCTGCTTGTCAATGGTAGCAAATGGTAAAGGCAGTTTAAGAGTCCTTCACATCTGTTTGCTCTTTGTGTAAGTCTGTCTACACTACTTCAGCCTAAAACACAAACTCTCTGCTGGCATACTCTAACTTTCCTGTTTTGCAAGTATCCTTGGAAGATACCTTCCTCTGAACCATGCGCTTCTAAGCAACTGTCTGCTTTCTTCCATGGTCTCGTTTAAAAGCTGCTCTATCTCCTTTTTAAATGTTAGTGCCAGCAGCCTGGTTCCACGCTGGTTAAGGTGGAGCCATCATGCCAGAATAGGCTCCCCCCCTTCTCCAGAATGTTCCCAGTTTCCATCAAAACTGAATCCCTCTTCCCTGCGCCTTTGTCTCATCCGCACATTGAGACTCCCGAGCTCTGCGTGGAAGGGGGAACATTTCCGAGAATGCTACCCTGGAGGTTCTGGATGTCAGCTTTCTACCTAAGAGCCTAAATTTGGGGTGACAAAGTAATCTGAGGAGGGAGATGGAGAGGAGCCCCGTGGAGAAGGGGCAGTTGAGGGAGAAATGGATCTAAACCTAAGAGAAAAGAGAGGTTTCTGTGTGCATGTTAGGAGGAGATGGAGAGAAACCTTTTTTTTTGGGGGTGGAGAGGCAGGAAGAGATGAAAAAGAACTTAAGGTGAGAGATGAAGAGAAACCTGAAAGGATAAGAGAGACAGGCAGAAAGAGTAGGGAGATGATAAACCACACCCCTAGATCTGCCTTCGTGCATGATATATGAAATTCGGTCAAATTTGTTTTTACGTGCATGACCATCTTGGGGGGGAAAAAAAGGACAATAGTGCATCCTATTCTTGCTTAAATAGGTTTTAGAATAATTTCTTAAAAACAGGACCGTCCTATATAAAGCAAAATACCTGGCCACTCTAGTATGCTTTCTGCTCCCTTCTATCAATGTTCAGATTAGTCTCTAGCACCCGTGGTTTAATCCAGGTGAGGTCGCTGGCTCATGCTTTCTGCTCCCTGCACCTTTAGCAACTTAGTATTTTGCTCTAGTTCCAAGCCCTATTAAACTCTGCTGCTTACTAAAATGATAACAAGCGGTGAAGAGAGGGCATGGGGAAAGCTGCTGAAAATGGAGAAACCAAGCGGCACGTATTTAAGCATTCGGAGGGCTGGGACTGTCAGAAAGCTTGGCAAAGTGTGTTAGGAGCCCCTGTGGTTACACAGTCGTTTGCGTGGCTGGCTGTTGTCTTCTAGGCCGCAAGTTGTGGAAATGCAGTCCCTCACCTAGCCGGGCCAGTCTGGGAGGCTCACTCGTAATGGTAGCAATTCAGACCATACTGTCGTAATAACAGGATCAAACCAGCAGCTGGGTCTGTCCGGCGGGCCAGAGGTTCTGTGAGACGCGGTCGCCCACGTGCCCGGCTCGGTCAGGCAGGCTGTGCAAAGGACGTTTGGGCACAGGCCACACTAGTATTGCTGGCTGTGTAAATGGTGGCAGAGCTTTGGAGGTTCGACCTGAGAAAGGTGGGCGCTCTTCTGTCTGAGATGATGGAGTACAAAAGGAAGACGAGGCGGAGACCTCACAGGTGGTGCCATTCCTCACCCTGGCAGCTGGGATGCGTCCGTGGCGGTGTGGAAAGAGAACAGGGCAGCCGGGCTGGACCTGAATGGTCTCTTTCTGAAGTCCTTTTGTTCATTTGGTAGGAGGTGTGGTTTGTAGAGGTCGGAGGCCTACGGAGGGAGGTTGTAGCATTGCACAGTGAGTCTGGAGGAGAAAAGGACCCAATCTTTCAGCAGTCCTCTGTCGATTTCTTCTGCCACCTCTTTCTCTGCGCTTCTTGAAATGTCACCCCCAAAAAGTGCCTGCGTTGTCAGCATAGCGAAAAAAAGAAAATCATGCCTGAAATACATTTTAATAGACTGTTTTGATTGAAATATTCATTAAGTTGATGACTGACTAAACTCTCTGCAGACCTTGAAAATCCCAAGCAGCAGAGAAATAGGTCTAGAATTACTGAAACCCAGTTCGGTTAACGCTTCAGTCCAGGGAAGAGAGCAGCTTTCATTTCATACCCTTACAGCAGGGGTAAGGCTATGAAATTGGTTGGCCCTCCCCAAGATGATTTACTGCACACGCACACACATACGTGAAGGGAATTTCCCAGGCAGCCACACTGCCAACCAGTGGCTCTCAAAGCCCCTATTTTGTTTCTCTTCAAGTTGCTGAAAGGCGTAAGCTCACACAGACAGACACAGAGAGGCAGACACCCTGCAGCTAGAGAGCATGAAACAGACACCCAAACACAGACAGACATACACAGTTACCCCATACCTACACAGACATCCCACGGAGAGACAGAAAGCCAACACCCAGACAGGCAGAGGCAGACATACCACACCTAGGTAGAAAAACACAGACACACTAACCCCAGTCAGACACAGAAAGACCCCCTTCCCCCCCCCCCACCCCCAGACAGACACTGGCAGACAGACCATCCGCAGACAGAGAGAGTTACAGGCAGACAGACCACCCGCAGACAGACATACCACCCCTAGACAGACACAGAGAGAGACACAGGCAGACATACCACCCACAGACAGACACTGGCAGACAGACCATCCGCAGACAGAGAGAGTTACAGGCAGACAGACCACCTGCAGACAGACACTGGCAGACAGACCTCCCCCAGCTCAGAGAGAGACACACAGGCAGACAGACCACCCACAGACAGAAAGAGAGAGAGACAGGCAGATATACTACCCACAGACACTGGCAGACAGACCATCCCTAGACAGAGAGAGACACAGGCAGACATACCACCCACAGTCAGTCACACCACCCCTAGATAGAGAGATCACAGGCAGACAGTCCACCTGCAGACAGAGAGAGAAAAACACAGGCAAACAGACCACATCAGTCACACACACAGATGCAGGCTACACACAGACCAAAACACATCAAACACAGGCCACACCAGACAAAGATAAGGACTGAGAAAATTTTTTTTAAAAGACTCAGGTGCCAACCAAAATTTTCTCAGAGCTGAGAAAAATGCCATCCTATCCTGCATGATTTTTTTTTTTTTTTTTTACTGTTTTCACTAATTTTTCTCTGTGTTTATATTTTTTCTTAGTTTGCTCATCTTATGTTTTCATGCTTTGAGTTATTTAATTTTTTTCCACTTTTTGTCTTTATTCTCCCTTACCCACCTCCTCATTCTCTCTGGCCTCTTTGCCCATTCCCCTCACCACTTCTTTTCCCCCAGTGGGCAACAGCTGTGATCTGTCTGCCTGGGTAAGGGACCCGGTAGCAGCAGGAACTCCTTCCGGGCTGAGTTCTGACGGTGTTAGATCGTCCTGGGCTGTGCAACACTGCATATAGCTGCTCCTATGTCCAGGTCTGCCACAGAGTAAGCAGCTCCCCCTAGCTCTGCCACAGCAGAAGCAGCTCCTCTCCCTGACCCACCAAAAGACACATGGCTAAGCCGTGGCACACTTACAGTGAAGACACTACGTTCTGGCAGGTCCCTTCATCCTGAGCCTGCAGTGTCTCCATGGCACTCAGACTCGACCCATGGCCACTCGTGACTTAATACAAAAATACAGCTGGAAAAGCTTAGAAGACAGCGAGCTTAAAAACAGTAGCTCTTGGTGTGCTCTCTCATAATCTTAGCAGTTCTTGAGCAAATGGTGTAGTTGGATGTCTTCTGCAGGGACTTCTTAAAATGTTTCTTGTTGGACTCTGACTGAGGAATGAGGTGCTAGAAATGTGACTGGATTGACTTTCAGAGAGCCAGACCTGTGATACACTTGAAAAGTGATGTTCATGTAGTTCATCTTATTGTATGTATTGCATTAAAACATGCTTTTGTCTGCGCAGCTTAAATAAAAATGAAATTGACTTTGACACTCATTGCGTGACTTGTGGAAGATGGCTGACAGAAAAGTGACAGCCAAGTTCCTATTCTGCACAGTATCTGAGCCTCCCTCCATCCCCTCTCTGTCAGAGATTATCTATCCAATTATGTTTTGTCACGAAAAACATTTGCAGATCATTTTTAACTGAACAGTTGTATCACAATTGGATCTTACTAAGGCAAAGGAAAGGTGCAGAAACCCTTTAGGTCTCTTTGCTTTGCCCGATTTAGAACAAAGCAGTTCTTTAGCCCAAGGATTGATTTCCTACAACGTCTGGAAGAACAAACATCAGCTTTTGAGAGGATTCGGGCAGAAGTCCTATAGTGCATTGCGAGTATGTTTTTCTCTGCAGACCAGCAGTTTGCTACAGATGCATGCATGCATGATGCCAACAATGGAGATGTTTTCCAGAACTTTCTAGGAAATTCTTCGCAGCCTCTCGGAGCAGGTGTGGTAGTTCTTCATTTTCCACAGTGAGGAATGGATCTTGTCTTCATTCTGTCTCAACACATTTTCACTCTGTTCACAGTATTTACTTTTTATTGCACTTCATGTATTGCCTAACATGAAATCTCTAAGCGGTTCACATTGGTAATTTCAACCCCCATCCACCGTCACCCCAGTCCACTTAACAACTAATTCAAAATAAAATACTAATCTAATAACAAATTATATAATCTATAAACATTGAAAATGACGGCAGAAAAGGACCAAATGCTCCATCCAGTCTGCCCAGCAAGCTTATGGTAGCAATAGCTGCGCCATACAGGTCACCCCCATACCTAGTTTCTCAAACTGTCAAAGTCAGGGCCCTTGTTGGTTGCTATCTGAATCCAGTTCCTCTGTTCCTCCTGCCATTGAAGAAGAGGGTAATGCTGGAGTTGCATCAAAAGTATCAAGGCTTATTCGTTAATGGTAGCACCCGCCAACCAACAAGTTACCCCCATGCTTATTTTTTTTTTCCCAGACCGTAAAATCGAATGTCCTTGTTGGTTGCTGTCTGAATCTAATTCCCCTTTTCCTCTTATCCCCCTGCCGTAAAAGCAGAGAGCAATAATGGAGTGGCATAAACAGTATGAAGGCTTATTGGTTAAGGGTAGTAACCGCCGCACCAGCAAGTTACCCCCATGCACTCTTTTCTTCATTTCCATCCTCTAGCATTTAGAGATCCACAGTGTTTATCCCATGCCCCTTTGAAATCTTTCACTGTTTTTGTCTTCACCACTTCCTCCAAAAGGGCATTCCAGGCATCCACCACCCTCTCCATGAAGAAATACTTTCTGACTTTGATTCTGAGTTGTCCTTCCTGGAGTTTCATTACGTGACCCCTAGTTCTACTGATTTCTTTCCAACAGAAAAGGTTTGCCGATTGTGTATCATTAAAACCTTTCAGGTATCCGAAGGTCTGTATCATATCTCCCCTGCACCTCCTCTCCTCCAGGGTATACGTATTTAGATCCTTCAACCTCTCCTCATAAGTCATTTGATGGCAACCCCCCCACCATTTTTGTCGCCCTTCTCTAGACCACCTCCATCCTGTCTCTGTCCCTTTTGAGATATGGTCTTCAGAACTGAACACAGTACTCCATGTGAGGCCTCACCAAGGACCTGTGCAAGGGGATCATCACCTCCTTTTTCTTACTGGTTATTCTTCTCTCTATGCAGCCCAGAATTCTTCTGGCTTTAGTTATCGCCTTGTCACATTGCTTTGCTACCTTCAGATCACTAAACACTATCACCCCAAGGTCCCTTTCTTGCTCCGTGCACAGCAGCCCTTCACCCTCCATCACATACAGCTCTTTTGGATTACCACACCCCAGATACATGACTCTGCACTTCTTGGCATTGAATCCCAGCTGCCTTATCTTTGACCACTGTTCAAGCTTCCTTAAATCACATCTCGTCCTCTCTACTCCTTCCGGCGTGTTGCAGATCTTAGTATCATCCGAAAAAGACAATCTTTCCCTTCTATCCCTTCCGCAATGTCGCTCACAAAGATATTGAACAGGACCGGTCCCAACACCAATCCTTGCAGCACTGCGCTTAACACCACTCTCTCTTCAGAACGAGACCCGCCAGCACATCTCTGAGCTCCCTCAGTATCCTGGGCTGAACCTCATCAGACCCCATGGCTTTGTCCCCTTTTAGTTTGCCTCCTCCAGTACAATCGCTTCCTTAAACGGAATTTCGTCTACTCCACCCCCATCCACAGTCTTGTTAACAAGCGATGGTCCTTTTCCAGGGTCTTCTTTAGTGAACACCAAACTGAAGTATTTGTTTAATATTTCTGCCATTTCTTTGTCTCTCTCCACACATTGATCCTTTTCATCTTTCAGTTTCACTTTATTACTTTGGACCTTTCTCTGATGTATCAGAAAAATGTTTTGTCACCTCGCTTTACCTCTTTGGCAATCCTCTCTTCCGCTTGACTTTTTGCTTTCTTGATTACTTTCTTCCCTCAGTTTCACCAGATATTCTTTCCTGTGTTGCTCCCTTTGGGATCCTTTATGTTTCTTGAATGCTGTTCTTTTTATTTATCAGCCACCTCCTTTGAGAACCAGATAGGTTTCTTATTTTTCGTAAATATTGTCCAACTATTCTATTTGGCTCTACGGAGGTGTTTTTCCTTTGGCATTGGTTGGCAAAGTTAAAAGGACCCCCTAATGGGGGAGTTTACGTGAGTGACCTTTCAACTCAAAAACCAGCAGACGGATTGGTGTGAGAAGTCGGGGAGGTTACCTGTTATGGTGCTGCTACATTTCTGGTCTTTGCGGTTGGTCTTTTTTCACCATCAGGACATTCAGGCCAGAGAGAGCAGACACTAAGAAACTTTTACAAACTCTATGCTGCTGGTGTGGCGTTAATGCAAAAGACTGTACAATGAAAGCCCACAGTGGATGGGTCAGAATCTCTCCATAGCCAGTGTGCTATCACTGGGTCAACACGGAAACATAGAACATGACAGCAGATAAAGACCATACAGCCCTTCCAGTCTGCCAGTCTTTGTCTGGTGCTCAGCTTTATAGTCCCTTTCTCTTCCTGCAAGATCCTCTGTGCTTGTCTCATGCTTACTTGATTTCAGATACTGTTCTTGTCTCCACCACCTCCACAAGGAAGCTGTTCCAAGCATCGTCCACTACACATGCTGTAAAAAAAAAAAAATACTCCTGAGTCTACCCCTTTACCCTCATCCCATGAATGTTCTATTGAAAGAGATCTCTTTCTTGTGCATTTATTCCTTAGAGATGTTTAAATGTCCCCTATCCTCCAAGGTATACATGTTTAGATTTTTAAGTCTGTCCTCATATGTTTGACCATTATGTAGCTGCCCTCTGTATGGACTCTTTTTGGTTTATTTCCTTTTGAAGGTGCGGTCTCCAGAATCATACATAGTCCTCCAAATGAGGTCTCACCAGCCACTCATACAGAGGCATAGTACCCCCTCCTTCCTTCTGCCTATTCCTCTCCCTATGCACCCAAGCATCCTTCTGGCTTTTGGTTCTGTTCCTAGTTGCCGGAAGAGTCCTTTCTGCAGAGACAATCCAGGATCTCTTTGCTTCTAGATGAAACCACAGCTGGGATGTACCAGTCAATATCCAGCAGATTGAAATCACCTAGGAACAGTACCTTCCCTTTCATAGCAGTCTTGTGAATGTCTTCAATTAAACCTCTAGCTTACTTTTTTTTGCCTGTGAGGGAGGGTTCTGCAAGTGCAGCAATATAAATGGATACACAATTCCCTCTTTCCTAATTAACCCACAGTGCTGCCTCCTTACCTCATAAATCCTGCAGGCCTGTTACTGTAATATTCATTTTGATATATAGCGCCATGCCTCTTCCCATTCTTTCTGCCTTACCCTTCCTGAATAGATGCCTCTGTCCATATAACTTTGTTGTAATCCACCTTGAGACCAACTTTGGGGAAAAAGGCAGAATATCATGTGTGTTATACATACACAATTATGTGCGTGTGTATAACTATACCACATACCAGTCCAAAAATGGGGATTCGCCATGCACCATATGCCCCTGTATAATATTTTTAAAGATGGTATTATATTATTGTCAAAGAATTGGAGCATCCTTCACTGCAATAATGGAGGGGCTCAATATTGACATAAGCACAACTATAATCATAAAGCAAGATCTGAATTTTTTTTTTGTTGCACATAAAAATCACTCCAATGAAATCAGACTGTAAACAGTCATATGAGCATACTTAACTGTAAATTAATGCCGAAGATGATAACATTGGTGCCCAAACCAGATCTTTCACACCACCAGCCTGACACCACAGTGCCTGCTTCAGGGGCCAGACAAACACTTAGTTAAAAATAAACTTAAGAAGTGATTAAACACAATCCAAGCAGAATTTAAATAAAATATATGAGAGAGAACATTGGAGCAAATGTCACTGTCTTCTAACAGACTCGCTTCTCATACTTTTGGGGAAAACCAAGAACCATAAGAAATTGCTGGGTCCAACCAAGGATCCATCAAACCCAGCATCCTGTTTCCAACACTGCCAATCGAGGTTACAAGTACTTGGCTAGTACCCAAACAGTAAATACATTCTATGCTACCAATGCCAGTAATAAGTAATGGTTATTACCTAAGTCAACTTGGTAAGTAGCAGTTTATGGACTTCTCCTCCAGAAACTTGTCCAAACCTTTCTTTTAAACCCAGCTGCACTAATTGCCTTAACTACATTCTCTGGCAATGAATTCCAGAGCTGAATTGTGTGTTGAGTTAAAAAGAATTTTCTCCGATTTGTTTTAAATGTGCTGCTTGCTAACTTTTAATGAAGTACTCACTAGTCTTTGTATTATCTGAAAGAGTAAATAACCAATCCACATTTACCTATTCTAGTCCTCTCAAGATTTTAAAGACCTCTACCATATCCCCCCTCAGCTGACTCTTCTCCAAGATGATCAGTCCTAACCTCTTTAGCCTTCCCTCATAGAAGAGCCGATCCATCCCCTTTAACATTTTGGTCACCCTTCTGTGTACCTTTTCCAGTGTTGCTATATCTTTTTTGAAATGCGGTGACCAGAACTGCACACAATACTCAAGATGCGATTTCACCAAGGAGTGATATAGAGGTATTTTGACTTTTTCCATGTTATTTATCTTTTCTTTCCTAATAATTCCTAACATTCTCTCTGCTTTTTGACTGCCACTGCACACTAAGCTGAGGATTTCAATGTATTGCCCACTAAGATTCCTAGATCTTTTTCTTGCGTGGTAACTCCTAATATGGTAACTACAGCATGGGTTACTTTTCCTTATATGCATCAACTTGCACTTGTCCACATTAAATTTCATCTGCCATTTGGAAGCCCAATCTTCCAGTCTCGCAAGGTTCTTCTACAATTTATCACAATCTGCTTGTGATTTGACAACTCTGAATAATTTTGTGTCATCTGCAAATTTGATTACCTCACTTGTCATTCCCTTTTCCAGATCATTTTATAAATACATTAAAAAAAGGACTGGTTGCAGTACCGATTCCTGAGGCACTCTACTGTTTACCTTTCTCCACTGAGAAAACTGACCATTTAATCCTACTCTCTGTTTCCTGTCTTTTAACCAGTTTGTAATCCATGAAAGGATATTGCCTCCTATCCCATTACTGTTTAATTTTCTTAAGAGTTTCTTATATGAGACTTTGTCAAATGCATTTTGAAAATCCAAATACACTAAATCTACTGGTTCACCTTTAGCTACGTTTATTAACTGCTTCAAAACATCTAGCAGATTTGTGAGGCAAATGTGTTAAATCCATGCTTCCTGGGGCCCATGAAACCATGTCTGTCTATATGTTCTGTGATTTTATTCTTTAGAATAGATTCCACAATTTTTCCTGGGGCTGAAGTCAGGCGTCTATAGTTTCCCGATCATTCCTGGAGCCCTTTTTAAATATCAGAGTTACATTGGCCAGTCTTTAGGTACAATGGGCAATATTAATGGTAGATTACAAATTACTAGTAATAGATATGAAATTTCATTTTTGACTTCTATCAAAACCTTGTGGTATGTACCAGCTGGTCTGGGCGATTTGCTACTCTTCAGTTTTTCAGTGTGGCCTACTACATCTTACAGGTTCACTGCGATTTGGTTCAGTTCATCTGAATCATTACTCTTGAAAACCATTTCTGAAATGGATATCTCCCAAACATCCTCATTAGTAAATGCCGAAGCAAAGAATTCATTTAATCTTTCCAAGATGGCCTTATTTTCCCTACGTGCCCCTTTAAACCCCTCTATCATCTAATGGTCCAACCAACTCCCTCACATTCTTCCTGCTTCGGATATATTTTAAAAATATTTTATTATGAGTTTTTGCTTCTACGGCCAGCTTCTTTTCAAATTCTCTTTTAGCCTGTCTTATCAATGTTTTATATTTAACTTGCCAGTGCTTTTTCCTATTTTCTTCCAATTTTGAAAGTTCTATTGGCTAAAATTACTTATTTCACCTCACCTTTTAACCTTGCTGGCAGTCATTTGGCCTTCTTTCCGCCTTTTTTTAATGCATGGAATACTTCTAAGATGGTATTTTTAAACAAAGTCCATGCCTGTTGTATACTCTTAACCTTCGTATTTTTACCTTTTGTTTTTTTTCTAACTTTTTCTCATTTTATCAAAATCTCCCTTTTGCAAGTTTAATGATTGAGTTGTAGATTTAATGTCCCCCTTCCAGTCATTGTCAAATGTGCTTGCACTTTGATCACGGTTGCCGAGTGTCTCCACCACTGTTAACTTTTGAACCAAATCCCATATCCAGATCTAAAATAGCTTTCTCTCTCTCTGGTTCCTAAACTGATTGCTCCATGAAGCAGTCGTTTATTCTATCCAGGAACTTGCTAGCATGTCCTGATGTTAGATTTACCTAATCAATATTGGAGTAATTGAAACAACATTTTTGAAAAGTTCCACTAACTACAAAATGGACCAGTCAAAATTCCTACTCAAGTCAGTATCCCATATCCAGGTGACACATATAAACCAATCCCGACATGTTTCAATCTCCAGATGATCCCAGAAAATCAATCATAAATTGTTCCAGGTGACAATTTATTTAAAAAGAATGAAAGAGCCAATTGCAGAAAAGTTCCTGTTTATCTTACGACTCAGGCAGTCTGAGCACAAAGGATTGCAAAAGAAAATGGCTTTTTAAAATGTGGAAAATAATATAGATGAAATGATGATAAAAAGAAATAGGACAAATCAGTGGAGACATCCCAAGCCTAAATATCAATGGAAGACTGACCAGTCAATGTCTTTGTTTAAACCATGTGGGATCATGGTACCCAATGTGAAAATTCACTTTTGTTCGCATTGTGGTAACCGTGTCTTATAATCATTACCATGCACACTTGTACGTGGTGTGTTTAAAACAACAGAAAGCTAAATCTTCAGGTTTCTGTTGCAGATGCAACTAACTCTGTCGTGTGCATCTCCGATATTCAAATGTTTGTGTACATTAGACTCTTCCCTAATATAATAACTTACACGGACACCATTTGATGTGCAGAGCAATGACAGATCCTCGTGCAGTGGGGAAAAAACCCAGTTTGTGCAAGTGTGATACAGAAATAGGTCAGATATCACCCTTGAATGATTGAAGGCACATCTTATGACCTTCCCAGGCATACCGTCCCCGATGTGCATCTGCAGAGATTTTCCTTGGACAGCACTGCATGAGGCCTAAAGTGGTGGCCCCTTTGCAGAGCAAACAGTGCATATGTTGAAACCCATTGCATAAGTGCAGAATGCCCCTTGTGTTCACAGACTGCGCCGAGACAGGATGAGGAAAACATCTGTTACCTTACAGTGGAAACCAAAAAACTGAGGCATCCTGCGTGACCTACCAGACGTGCTCAGAGAGGCTTCCAGCTCTGGAAAAGTTTCCATTGTCAGCACATCATCCATGTGTGCAACCACAGTGAACTGCTTGTCTCCAGAGCAAAACGTATTCCCAACACACTGCAGGACTTCTGCCCGAGCCTCAGAATGCAGATCCCCTGGGGAGATGAAATTCTTCCTTCCACAAAAGTCCCCCATGAGAGACTCCTCAGGAAATTACAAAGTCATGGGATAGGAGGCAGTGTTCTATTGTGGATTGGGAACTGGGTAAAAAGCCGGAAACAGAGAGCAGGACTAAAAGGAGACAGGTCAATAAAGGAATGCCCCAGGGATCTGTACTGGGATCTGTGCTTTTAACTTATTCATAAATGATCTGGAAACGAGAGAAGTGATCAGATTTGCAGATGACACGAAATTATTCAAATTTGTTTAAAAGGCAGCTGCTTTGTGAGAGTAGGAAGCTGGGCAACTGAGTGGCAGATGAAATTTACTGTGGAAAAGTGCAGAGTGATGCCCAAAGAGAAAACTAATCCCAACTACAAGTACACGCTGCTGGGTTCTGTACTGGGAGTCACCACCCAGGAAAAGGACCTTGGGAGTCTTTGTGGACAATGTGTTGAAATCCTCGGCTCAGTGTGCAGCGGCGGTCAGAAAAGCAAATTGAATTTTAGGAACGATCCAAAAAGGAATGGGGAATAAAACAGAAAGTATCATACTGCTTCTGTATCGAGCCATGGTGTGTAACTTCACTTTTGAGTATTGTGTGCCGTTCTGGTTGCCCCATCTCTAGAAAGCCTCAGCAGAACTAGAAAAGGTGCAGAGAAGGGTGACAAAATTGGTAAAGGGGATGGAGCATTGCTCCTGTGATGAGAGGTTATGCAGGCCAGGGCTCTTCACTTGGGAAAGAGATGGCTGAGAGGGGAACATGAGTGGGGTGGAACAGGTAAAGAGGGGATGGTTATTTACCCTTTTAAGAAATACTAACACAGGGGGATACTCCATGAAACTAGCAACCAGCAGATTTAAAACAAATTTAAAGCATTTTTTACTCAGCACACAAACAGTTGAATTCTGTTACCAGAGGATGTGATTAAGGTGACTGGCATAGAGGAAAAGTCCATAAAACATTGTTAGGCAGGTAATCTGCAGAAAGCTATTGCTGTCCCTGGGAGTAATAACGAGAAATTTTTCTACGTTTTAAGATTTGTTGGATACTTCTGACCTGGGCTGGCCACTCTCTGAGACAGGATACTGTGCTAAGTGGACCTTGGTCTGACCCAGTATGACATTTCTTATGTTTTCAAGCTTTTATCGGGCCATGGGCACACTTTAACAGGCTCGTTTATTCCCACCGAAATTCAATCACCTGTGGGCCCCTAAGGCGTCTCTGATTGCCCACCAACGTCTTCTGTTTGTGGCAGCTTCCATCCCAGGTGTATGGTCATTGTCCCACCCCCAGCCGTGGATGGCTCCTATTGGTCCAGACTAGTGATGTCATGAAGAAGAGATGCGGGAGCCGGGTAGAGAGAGGACATGTAGTGGTGCTGAGTGACGTGTGCAGCAGGACCTGGTAAGAGGCAGAAAGGATCTCCATGCTGCTGAGAGGAGAGGAGCCTCGGCCACTGAGAGGAAATGCTGCAACCACTGAAGAGGAAGGGGGAGAAAGAAAACGGGCAGCATGCAGGAGATGCTGAGGAGGATCTGCTGCAGGGCCGGTGCAAGCATATTTGGCACCTTAGGTAAACCTTTGGTCATTCATCCCCCCTCTCCCTTCTTTGATAGTACCGGTTGTAGTACAGCACCCCTCTAGACCTCGCACTGTCAGGATTTTGCCGCTTCCGAAATCTTGGTGCTCTAGGTTCCCGTCTAGTTTGCCTAACGGAAGGACCAGCCCGAATCTGCTGCCATCAAGAGCAAGAGAGCAGTACAGAAGGAGGGAACGAAAGGGCAGCCGGAGCCAGTGCACGTAGAAAGGGGGTAAACTCAAGCTGCCGAGAAAGTAATGAAAAGGAGGATGCCACTGCTAATGGTGTAGGGTGCCACCTTTCTTGCAAGAGAGTGGGGAGAGGAGAGGTGAGTAAGAGGGAAGGGAGGAGAACAGGTGAATGGGAGGGGAAGGAGTGAGTGACGGGAGAGGGAAGGGGTGAAAGGGGAATGGGAGAGAGGGGGAGGGTATGTGGGGGAAGGAGTGCACTATATATATATATATATATATTTTATATAGGAGAGGTGGCTGTCAGCGGGTTAAGAAAACAGACGCTCAATTTTACAGGCGTCCGTTTTCCTAACTTGTGCACCACCACGGTTAGGAAAATGGTCACTCCGTTCATTGAGCATTCATTTTCTTAACCTGACCACTGATTACACTTTTTTTTTTCTCTTCTTTTTTAGATTCCTCTGACTTAATATCACCACGATACTAAGTCGGAGGAACTTCAGAAAAGCAGCATTTTCTGCTTTTCTGTAAACTTTTGGGGTTCCTCAAGAATGAACGCCTGTTTGTGACAGTTGAACTTTTTTTTTTTTTTTTTTGCATCGGAGGGTAATAGTTAATAGCTTCATCAACATGAATTTACATGTGATGAGCACTATTAGCTTCGCAATTGTTTGGGCACGTGTTTAGGTCACGCTAATCCCATTATTGCATGAGAGGTTTTGGACACGTGTCCAAAATGCACGACCAAGCGCCCGTAAAGTCGTGCGCTCAGCCGAGCGCACTGTATTGCATCAGCCTGTCTGTTTCTACACCCTGCCCTGCCTAATTCAATGCCTTCTCTTTGTTCTGTATCCTCCTCCCATCCCCATATATTTTATCCACCTCCTAAACATTTCATGCATCTTACAAAGTAGACTCTGCCCTCAAAAGCTCATGCCTCAATAAATTGGACAGTCTATAAGGTGTCACCTGCCTCTTGTCATTTTTGCTACACTAGACTAACATGGCTACCCCACTGAAGATCTGAACCACATGGAGGGCATCGGATTCTGCCCCTATGAAGTGGAAATCCGTCAACCTTATGAAGAAACTTGCTCAGATACAGATGAATATCTTCTTCCTATCTAAATGCAAACCACAAGACATCATCCCTAAAGGACTCAGGATAAAAAATATCCTCTAAAATCTGTATACCATACAATCTGTGGTGACACATTGTGCTATACCCTCTCCAAGAAACTACTCAGTCACCTAATCGGCCTTTTATACAACCGAGAGAGCCAAATCCACAAAGAACTTTCAGACTTGGAACATCTCATAAGGAGCCAACATACCACTGCCACCCCCCCCCCCCCCCCCCCCCCAACTGAACAGAATTGCTCCAAGAAACAAGCCATCTACCACAAACATTTCACCACGTTCAAGAAGAAGAAGAAAGAGGCAAAACTATCCAGCCTCCTACACACCAGGTCAAACAGTGAATAACCCGAACCTCATCAACATTATCAATCGGTGCAACCACACACTCAGCCAGGAAGAGGAAGCTGCCTTACACAGGGACTCTCCTCCTGCTCCACCAAATCTACATAGATAATACAATTCTGTAGTGATCTGGAATCCTACTTCCACCATCTCCGATTCAAGGAACACTTCTTTACTGACCAGCACACCGACACGCAGCCACACACATAATGCTGACACACCCTCACCACTTACTCAGAACGTCAGAAACAGAAACTCCCAATGGACTCCCTCAGATGGGCATAACACTGAACTGGATTTTTACATGGAATGCTTCTGACGACATGCCCAGTCTGAGATACTTCGTAAACAACATTGCTTGCCCCACAGCCTTAGCCGCATAGAACGAGAAGCCATCCATAACCTCCAAAACAATCCAGACATCATCATCAATGAAGCTGTCAAAGGAAGAGTCATGTTTGTCATGAATAATTGGACTATACATGAGAAGCAAGGAGGTAACTCTCCAACACAACATTTTACAAGCCCTTGCCCTCAGACTACATTGGAGAATACCAGAAGGAAATACACTTTACCCCTTACTGAATAAGGGGTAAAGCTAGCCAGTCAAAAACATGCGTCCAAACCTGGACTGTACTGTATCGGCCTGTCAGTGCCTTCTCTTTGTTCTGTATCCTTCTCCCCCACCCCCATCCCCATATATATTACCCAACTCTGTACTACACTTCATGCATCTGAGGAAGGTCATGGCTCAGGAAATCAGTCTGTAAGGTGCCGTCTGCCTTTTGTCATATGTACAGTACTTACACACCCACCCCTCTGTTCCTCAGGGGGCAGGTGCAAAGGTAGGCAAGAGGCGCGGTTGCCAACTTCTGAGAAATCTAGGAATATTACTGCTACTCGCTGGGAGCCGTGCTTCCCCCTTTCCCAGCATTTGAAATCAATGAAAGGGTCAGATATGCCACCACTCTCCTCCTCTCCCCTCCCTACCCCACCCTCTGCCCAGCAAGTCCCCCTCCTCCCTTCTTTAGTTTGTGGCCCTTCCTCCTCACTTGTATCTTGTGGCAATGTCACCTGCTGCTCATTCTGTTCAGACCCCAGGAGGGAGTGCGAATTCCCCAAATGTATTCAATCCGCAAGCCATGCTGTCGTCTTTTTCTTCCCCTTCACTTCTGTGCGTTCAGGTGGACTAACTCGAAAGGCAGAAGATGTTGGTGACCTCGCCCTGCACAGAAAGAGCCGAGATGCTGCTTTCTTCCGAACCTAAAGGCCTCTCTCTGTGGACCATAATACTTTTGGACTGGATCCCAAGAATCTTTATATTTCTTAATTAATCTTCTCTTTCAGGAAAGCCTGTGGTGTCTGCTTTTATTTTCCTCTGTACTCTTCTCTCTCCCTCGGCTGGCTCTTCTCTTTTCATTTCACTTTTCTCAATTTCCGTCCATGAAATTTTTCATGCTTTTCCCTCGGTTCTCTTGGCTATTTCCCTTTTCTTTGTTCCGTCACCCTTTCTCCTTCTAGGAATCTCTTCTTCCCTTCATTCTGTGGGAGGGGAGTGAAGGCAGCAGGAGGGGAAAGCCTGGGCAACACAGGCCAGGCAGGAGGAGGGAACAGGCTGCGCTTGGGACCAGCTTTCCAACTCCCACTGTCAGCCCCTGCCCCAGCCCCTCTGTTGCTCACTTCCTCCCCAGCCCTTCCCCACCTCTCCCTCACATCCCCGGCCCTGCCTGTCACTCCCTGCTGTCATGAAAACGGGGTCAGACCGTGGTCCGTCAAACTGTCGCCGACATTAGCCAGTCCAGTCACAAAGAGCTGGCAGATCCTTACTTGTATCTCACTCCCAGCGTTACGCATTGGCTTTCTCAAGTCTACCTGGATAGTAACTGGTTATGGATTTTCCTTCAGGAGCTTGTCCAACCTTCTTTTGAACCCCACCATGTTAGCTATCTTGACCACGTCCTCCGACAACAGATTCCATAGCTTGATCGTGCGCTAAGTGAAAAAATACTTCTACGATTTGTTTTAAATCTGCCAGTTGCTGGTTTCATGGAGCGTTCCCTAATTCTAGTGTTGTTTGAAAGGGTGAATAACCGTTTCCCTATTTACCCGTTCCACCCCACTCACGATTTTATAAATCTCAATCCTATCCCTTTCAGTCGTCTCTTTTCCAAGCTAAAGAGCCCTAATCTGTTCAGCCTTTCTCCATAAGGGAGCTTTTACATCCCCTTCATCATTTTTGTCGCCTGTCTCTGTTCCTTTCTTGTGCCTGCACCCTCTCTTTTGAGTTGGGGCGACCGGACCTGCACACAATACTCAAAAGTGCAGTTGCACCTTGTGACATTGCCACCAACCTTGGGCCACTGTTCCGCAGTCGACATCCTGTTACACCTCTTGGTCCTAGGTCCAGTGTAGTGCCCTGCAATCTGCTGGGGTCGCCCGGGATGGCTCTCCCCGCATTCTGCCCCTCCATGGTAATCCCGTCTGCTCTGAGTAGTTCCCGCAACGGCTCACCAGTTTTATAGACCTCGTGGCGCAAGCTGCTGATTTCAGCACTGCTGCAGCACAAACAGGAGCTCAGCCCTCTGGGCCACTGCCTGAGAAACAGGGTTCCCTTCCCGTGTTCCCGTGCAGTTGCTGACTCCTGGTTTTGACTCTTGCTTGACCTCTGCCTCTGCTCAGGTTCCACCTGCCTCGGACCGTTCCTGCCCAGTCACCTCTATGCCTCGCGATTCGGTACAGCCCCTTGGCCTGTCACTCAACAACAGAGTCCACCCCCCCCCCCCAAGTCAATAATTCCCTGCTGAACCCACCCCATCCCAAACGCTCTGCTCTCACTCTTCCAGTTCCCCACTCATATCCCCAACCCTGAATTCCTGCTGTTCCCTCCCCCCCCCCCCCATGAATTCCTGTGCTCTGAAATCCCCACAGTTCCCTCAATCCCCGAGTGTCCACTCTCTTAAATCCCCACTCTCTCCCCAGCCTGACACTTCCTGCTGCTCCCGCCAGCACAGTTGGCAGGAGAGTGGAGCCACTCTAGCCCCGCTGCTCCCGTCACCCGCTTCTCTCCCTCCTACGTAGGTCAAAGAGTGAGGTGAACTGCAAACCTGGAGGATGAGGAACTGGCAGCAGGAGATGTGAGTTACAAGCACCAGTCTGCTGCCCCCCCCCCCCCCCCCGCTCCTTCCAGCCAGACTGGGGAAGGGGGAGAGGCAGCGCTGCCGCTCAACCCTCTTGCCCCAGAAGGGCCCCAGTTTGCAGGGGAGGCGGTGGGCTCAGCAGCAAGCAGTGGTTCTTTATGACCTGGCACAGGCTGCAGCGGCCTGTGCCAGGTGGACAGCATCAAGGGTGGTGGGGGGCGGGGGGGGGTCAGTGGTATGACAATGCCTCACCCCTTCCCTCATCCTGATGTGGAAAGGAGAGCGATCACCACCACCCCCTATGCACCACCACCCCCTGTGCACTCAACCCAACCCAGTGGTGGTGTGGAGGCTGACCAATGAGCACCGCCTTCAGAATCGGGGGGATACAGGTAAAAAAACAAAAAAACTGCTGGGTGCCATCCCCCAAAAATCAAGGACATCTGATCATCTTATCATAGGGCAGCAATCTTTTTTAAAGGAGAACTTCCTGTTCAAATTGAGCAGTTTCAAGTTGTTGTTGTTGTTGTATAGCTGGGCCCTAGCCAGTAATAACTTGCTGCAATGGGATTCTCGGGCAGGTTGCAAGCATCAGTTCTAGGCTTCCTGCATCCGCTGCTGGCCTCTGTGGGCACTGAAGGCATGGAGGAAGTAAACGCGTGAGGCTTGGAAGCCCCGGCTGTGATTGATGGCAGAGCTTTAAGCTGCAGTGCCGCAGACTTTTGAGAAGCTAATTGGTAGCTGATGTTGTTGAGCGGCTGCTCGCCAGCACCTGGCTGTACTGTAAGATAGGCCCTTCCAGCAGCTGCATTTGTAGAAACATGAGAGATCCTATCAACCCTGGAATTCCTTTGTCTCCTCCCAGCCCAGCCACCGGCCTCACCCCACAGTCACTGTCTGCCAGGGATGGCTATGAGGAGAAGAGAGAGTAAGATCATAACATGCGCACCGCGCTTCACCAGGAGTCCCAAAATAAAGCCTCTGTGACATGGACTGCATTATCCACATAACTTTACCAGGGCAGCCTTGTCGCTTTCTGGCCCACTGAATAAGGCCCTCGGGATTTATCTTTTAATACTTGACGTGGCAGCGCTTATGGTTTGGAAATTCTCAAAGAGCAGAGAGGGCCTGCTGCCGCCCTCCGGGCTGGAACGTGGCAGGGATCTGTACACCCCCTTCGCCCCATCAAGAGGAGTTGCAGAGACCGATAGTTAAGATCTAGTGTTTTTGGCAAGATTGAGTTTTTCATCTGATTTGGGAAGGAAGTATTTTTGCCGTCCCCTTCCTTACTCAGAGCTGGACTTTAAGAACTGGTCCAGTAGAGGCCCCTTCCTCCCAGTCATATCTTTCGAAGAGGATACTAAGGGAGAAGAGGAGAAGAATATCTGGAGAGTCCCCAATCGGAGTTTCCACCCTGGGATGTGGAACACAGGCAGGTGGGAGATCGGGAGGACCCTCTGGACATCAGGTACTGTGGGGAAAGGGTTAGGATACCCCCGCTACCTTGGCACAGCAATTCATGCCACACCATGGATGAAATACTAGTTCCAAGCTTCAGTACTAAGGGACACTTCCACAGAGGGAGATACAACTTAAAGCCATGCTCCCTTAAGGACAAAGAATCAGGCTGTAGTTGGACACTTTCAGGCCGATACAGTACAGTGCGCTCCAGTGGAGCGCACTGTTAACCGGCATTTGGACGTGCATTTGACGCTCTAGCTTTACCCCTTATTCAGTAAGGGGTAATAGTGCGTCTAAAATGCGCATCCAACCCCCCCCCCCCCCCCCCAGACTAATAGCGCCCGCAACATGCAAATGCATGTTGATGGCCCTATTAGTCATTCCCTCGCGATACAGTAAGTAAAATGTGCAGCCAAGCCGCACATTTTACTTTCAGAAATTAGCGCCTACCCAAAGGCTGGCGTAATTTCTGCCTGCGCCGGGGAAGTGCACAGAAAAGCAGTAAAAACTGCTTTTCTGTGCACCCTCCTACTTAATATCATGGTGATATTAAGTTGGAGGTCCCGAAAGTTAAAAAAAAAAAAGTTTAAAAAAAAAAAAAGTAAAATGGGCCTGCGGGTTGAAAACCGGAAGCTCAATTTTGCCGGTTTCCGAACCCAGGGCGGTCAGCGGGTTTGAGAACCGACGCCAGCAAAATTGAGCGTCTGCTGTCAAACTCGCTGACAGCCCCTGCTTCCGTCAAAAAAGAGGCGCTAGGGACGCGCTAGTGTCCCTAGCGTCTCTTTTTACCGCGGGCCCTCATTTAAATAAATTAAGTTACTGAATCGCGTGCACAGGAGAACGGGTACTCTCCTGCGTTGTTTACTGTATCAGCCCGTTTATTATTTGCTCTTATTTATTTTTATACAGTCAACCACAGTAAACATTATTTTGGACACCCATCCAGTGACTCCTGCCTGTTTTGTCAATGTACCTGTCCCAAAGAGCTATGACAATACACATGCAGCAGTATCCAGTGCCTGGGCCCAAAAGGCTAGCCCCCCCTCCCCCCAGAAAAGAATCCACCCCTTGGAGACAGCAGAGGAGGAAATGGCAGAGGAGCTAGCTCAATTTAAGAAATAATTTTATGGCCCTTGGGAGTCAGATATATTCTCCGAAAAAGGGTTGCACATACACCTTCCAAACAGAACATTGGCATGTTGAACCAATAAAGGAAGCTTTCGGAATGTTTCTTTTGTATTTTGTGTGCTTGAATAATACTTCAGTAGTTATCTGTCATGAGAATCTTTGTTTGAAGTCTCCTTATATATAATTGGTACTGTTTAGCATTTTGCTTTTGCATGCTGAATTTTTCACATTATTTCTCTTCTAGCTCTTTCACAGTAGCAGACAAATTTTGTCTCAATTTGTTTGTTTGCTTGCATGGTCTGTACACGTTTTCAGTTATCACGCAACTGTATGCTCGGATGAGGAATCTCACGTACTGTGCTAGTTACCTACGGAATTTATTTGCACTTTTTATACCACTTATTTCATCAAAAGATGCACTCCAAATGGGGTGCAATCTGAAAAGCACCATTACATGTGCATATCAATGAAATTTACAAAAGCACTTCAACCCAACACCCACAAAATCAAAATTACTGCAAAGATTGACACAGCTCAACCTACATTACCCCCTCCATCCCTTACAAAAAAAATCCCCACCAGAAAATATCAAGTGCAATCATAAAACAGAGCATCAGTTAGCTCCCAGACGTTTTCCTTGGAGAATGATTCATTGTCTATCGCATACTACATTATATAGATCCAAAGAATTGAGGGATTTGAAGTCATTTCCTAAAAAGCAGATAATCCAACATAAAGCGAGTACACTAAGAAAGTGACTTTCACAAGACAGGGCCTACACATGAACAAGCTCTCTGACCCATTCTCTGTACTTTTCATCAGCCTTAAAGAAGGAAGTTTGAATAATTTGCTGTCTGAGGACTATACTTCCCAAGGTCCATCAAATACAGGGAGGCTAGCCCATTCAGAACGTAAAATGCAAGCAATACCAACTTAAATTGAATCCTCTATGCTACTGGCAATAAATGTAACTCCCAACAGACAGGCGAAATATGACCACAGGAGATTTGTGTCCAGCTGAATCAGTTTTGAGAGGAGGAATTGACACTGGGGGATATTTCGTATCGGTATTCCTGCAATCTGCCGTTTGCAGGGAATTAACAAATCCAGATTGTTTTCCCTAGATTGGTGGTTCCCAAACCTGTCCTGGGAGTTTGCCAGGCAGTCAGGTTTTCAGAATATTCACATTGAATTTTAAGAACATAAGATTTGCCATACTAGGTCAGACCAAAGGACCATCACATACCAGCATCCTGTTTCCTTCGATGACCAGAATTTCACACAGTGAAATTTCAGAAGCATTATGAGATTCTCCGTTTTATTCTCCATTCCTTTCCTAATAATTCCTAGCATTCTATTTGCTTTCTTGGCTGCTCCTGCACATTGATTTCAACATCTTATCCTTGATGACACCTAGATCCTACAAAAATGAAATAGGTGGTGACTCCCAATATATGGAACCTTACATTATGTAACTATAGTTTGGGCTTCTTTTCCCTATGTGCATCTCTTTGTACTTATTCACATTAAATGTCATCTACTGTTTGCATGCCCAGTCTCGCAATATCTTCTTGCAATTTCTCACAATCCTCTTGTGATTCCTATCCTATGACTTTTTAATTTCCTCAAGAGTCTCTCATGAGGTATGTTGTCAAACGCTTTCTTAAGATCAGGATTCACTAAATTGACTGGCTCACGTTTATCCACATGTTTCTCTTTTATTCTCTCCTTGACGAATTTATCCCCTCCCAGACGAATGGTTTGCTATCCTCTCGAAAGATGGACTCAGGCACTTCCAGGTTAAAGCACCTTAAGCTTTAACCCACATCCTTTACTATTATGTTACAATACTTCCTGCCTTTATTTTTTCCAGCTATTTTTAGCTTCCAAGTTTCTACACCTTGTTAAATGTAACTTTACCTTTTTCTCCTCTATTGTTAATCACTTTATTTATTGCTTCAGTTATCCTTGTTCTATGTAAACCGATCCGATATGGTTATCACTATGAAGGTCGGTATAAAAAAGTGTTAAATAAATAAATAAATGTTTATTCATGCCTTAAAAAAAGGTAGCAGATTGGTGACGCAAGTTTTCCATTGGCTAAATCCATGTTGGCTTTGGCCCATTGAACTATGACTTATCAATGTGATGAGTAATTTCATGTTTTATAATAGTTTCAACTATTTTTCCCGGCTCATTTGTCAGGCTTACCAGTCTGTAGTTTCCTGGATCACCCCTGGAACCCTTTTTATAAACTGGGGTTATGTTGGCCACTCTCCAATCTTCAGGATGGTATGATTTAATTAGGACACAAGAAATAAAGGTTCATTCTAAGACGAGGGTCCTAAACTTCAAGAAAACTGTTTCTTAAAATGAGGGAGTACCTCAAGGAGTCGTCAACTGGATGGGAAAAATAGAAGGGTAGTGGGCAAAACTTAAAAGGAGGTATCTTAAGGCAACTAATCGTTTTGTTAGGAATGTAAATAAATGGAAGAGGAAAAAAAGACCAGTATGGATTTCCAAAGAAATAGCTGAAAAGGTAAGGAAGAAAATGTTAGTGTTCATAAACTAGAACAGACTGCAGAAAGAGGAAGACAGGCGACAATATCTGGAAAAACGAAGAGAAGCTGGGAAAGTAGTGAGGAATGCAAAAATTCAAATAGAAGGAAAAATAGCAAATGCGGTAAAACAGGGGGGGGGCAAGACTTATTTTAGATATGTTAGTGATAGAAGAAGTGCAAAAGTGGCATTGTGAGACTCAAAATATGAAGGGGAGGAATATGCAGAGGCGGTTGAGGAAAAAGCAAAATTGCTTAACAAATATTTCTGTTCAGTGTTCACTGAGGAAGGGCCTGGAGCAGGACCACATAAAACACAAATAAGATTGGAAGGTGAGGTACACCTCAATCGATTTTCAGAACAATAAGTTTGTGAGGAACTAACTAAACTTAACAGTGGGGCTGAATGGAATACATCTAAGGGAACTGAGAGATGTCCTGGCAGCTCCGCTGGTGACCTTTTCAATGCTTCTTTAGAGTATGGAGTAGTTCTGGAGGACTGGAAAAGGGCGGATTGTTTTAAACTGCTTTTTTAATGTGATTTTATGTAATACTGTATACTTTTCTTGTAATCTGCCTAGCACATATTTATATTCTAGGCGGAATAGAAATTGTTTTAAATAAATAAATAATCTGACCTCTATGATGAGCAAACTTAATGGAATTGCTGCTAAAACAGAGGAGAGTGCAATTTTTTAAATCCAATGGATCACAAGATCCGAGGCAACATGGCTTTACCAGAGGGAAATCTCGACAAACGATTTGATCAAGTTCTTGGGGTACCCAGGGAGTTGGATCAAGGGAGAGTGCTAGACTTAGGGGTGGATTTTAAAAGATGCGCACACATGTTATAAAATTGGGTGGCCGGGCGTACATGTGTGCCGGATTTTACAATCCGCGCGCACAAGGGGGAGGTGAACTTTTGCAAATTATGTGCGGCGATGCAGTCGGGCCTTCCCCAGTTCCCTCCCAGTCTGCTTCAATTAAGAAGCGGACTGGGAAGGAACTTCTCTCCCTCCCCTACCTAAACTCCCTCCCTCTTGTCCTCTCCTCCCTACCCCTCCCTGCCCAGATCCCGCTCCCGGCCCTTTGAAGTGGCCCGGCACTTGTGCATGTACCGGGGTTTATGCACATGGCTGGGCCCCTTTGAAAATTTGCGCGGTGTGCGCAAGGCCCAGCCACGTGCGTAAAACCCGGGTTTTACGCACGCAGGCCTTTTAAAATCCAGCCTTTAGTGTACTTGGATTTCAGTAAGGCCTCTGAAACGGTTCTGCACAGAATACTTATAAATAAATTGAGTACCCTTGGTATGGCATATAGAGTGACTGTGTTAGAAACTGGCTGAGTGGGAGGTGACAAAGGGTAGTAGTAAATGGAGTGTTAGTAAAGGTGTGCCTCATGGGATCAGTCCTTAGACCTGTTTTTTCCAACAATTTTGTGAGCAACATAACAGAACAATTGACTGGAAAGGTTTGTCTTTTTACCGATGATACCAAAATCGGTAACAGGCAGGAAGATGTGCAAAACAGGAGGGTTCTAGCAAAGCTCGAGCAATGGTCTGAGGACTTCTAGCTAAGATTTAATGCTAAAAAAAAATGCAGAGTAATACATTTAGGATACAAAAACATATGGGAAAGTTACAGTATTGGAGGTGATATTCGGGTTCTGGGGGTGATTGTATCTGATGATCTTAAGGTGGCCAAGCAGGTGGATAAAGTGACTGCAAAAGCCAGAAAGACGTTTGGCTGCTTAGGGAGAAGAGTGGTCAGCAGAAAAAGGGAGGTGATATTGACCTCATTTGGAATACAGTGTACAATTCTGGAGCCCGCACCTTCGAAAGGATATAAACAGCATGGAGTCTGTGCAGAGGGAGGCTACTAAAATGGTCAGTGGTCTTTGTTCTAAAGCATATGGGGATAGACTTAAAAATCTAAACATGTACACCCTAGAGGGAAAGATGAGATACGGGAGATATGATAGACATATTCAAATATCTCAAAGGTTTCCATGCACAGGAGGTAAGCTGCTTTCAACAGAAAGGAGGCTCTAGAATGAGGGGTCATGAGATGAGGTTGAAAAGGTATAGGCTCAGGAGTAATCTTAGGAAATATCTCTTTACAGAGAACATGGTGGATGCATGGAACGGCCTCCCAGGAGAGATGGTAGAGACAAAAACAGTATCTGAATTCTATCTACCTATAAATTAACTCTTCACCAATACAAATCCAACACATTAAGATCCAAGAGGAACTACTACGCATCCAAGATCCACCACCTAATCTTCGACGCTAAAGCCCTCTTTAGCTACGTCTCTAACCTCACTCAAATAAACCCTTCAGAAATCGCTCCCAACCAAGCCAAAGCTAAAGCGGAAGAACTAGCGCTATTTTTCAACAACAAAATCAGCAAACTTCTAACTCAACTGTCCCCTAACACCACATCTACTTCAACACCACCTCAGAACGCCTTCAAAAATTCCCGCTTAGAAGAACTGGAACTTACTTCTTCCATTGAAATCCAAGGTATACTACGGAAAATGAAACCATCTTCTCACCCTTCAGACCACATTCCCTCGAAATTGCTTCTATCAATTCCTGACTCCATCTCCAAATCCCTGTCAGACATCATAAATTGCTCAATAACACAAGGATCTTACCCAGATGACCTAAAATTGGCCTCTCTAAAACCACTACTCAAGAAACCTAATCTAGATCCTAATGACCCAAACAACTACCGTCCGATCGCCAACCTCCCCTTCATAGCCAAGATTATGGAGAAATTGGTGAACACCCGACTCTCAAACTACATTGAAGAAAACAACCTCCTATTCCCATCACAATACGGTTTCCGCAAATCACTAAGCACGGAATCTCTCCTCATTTCCTTAACAGATCACCTCATCCTGGGCCTCGATAAAGGTCAAGCCTTTTTACTGATCCTACTGGACCTGTCCTCAGCCTTTGACACCGTCAATCATTCATTACTCATTAAACAGTTAGCCTCCATAGGTATCTCAGGCACAGCTCTATCTTGGTTCATATCATTTCTCAGCAATAGAGGATACAAGGTCAAGATACAGAACAAAGAATCCTCTCAACACCCGTCGTCAGTAGGAGTCCCACAGGGGTCCTCCCTGTCTCCTACTTTATTTAACATTTACCTCATACCGTTATGCCAACTTCTCACCGACCTCAACCTCAAACACTTCCTTTACGCGGACGATATCCAGGTCCTGATACCCATTAAGGATTCCTTCGCAAAAACTCTGGCTTACTGGGATACATGCCTTCAAAAAATTAAACTCCTCCTCACCAGCCTAAACCTGGTATTAAATTCCGGCAAAACTGAACTACTGCTCATCGCCTCAGAAAACAGCACCATCACCTCCGCACAACAAGCCACGCCAACAATCACACAAGTGAGAGACCTAGGAGTCCTAATTGATAATCGCCTGAATTTCAAAGCCACTATTAATAAAACCACCAAAGACTGTTTCTACCAACTACAAGTGCTGAAAAGAATTAGACCGCTTTTCCATGCCCAAGATTTCAGAACTATTCTACAAGCAATCATTTTTTCAAAATTAGACTATTGTAACACCATCCTACTTGGCCTTCCCGCTTCATACACCAAACCGCTTCAGATGGTGCAAAATGCAGCGGCACGAATTCTGACAAATACCAGGAGAAGGGACCACATAACCCCTATTCTAAAGAGCCTCCATTGGCTACCTATACACTTTAGAATAATATACAAGGTCATTCTTACCACATACAAAAACATACACCAACTGGCTCCCATGGACCTACAGATCCCTCTCCGACTACACAATTCGTCAAGACCGACAAGAGATGCATACAAGGGATCGCTACAGGTACCACCGTCCAAATCCACCAGACTCTGCACACTAAGAGACCGGGCTTTCTCTACAGCCATTCCACCGTTATGGAATTCCATCCCCTCAAACATCAGAACAGAACCATGCATCTCAACCTTCAAAAAAAGACTAAAGACCTGGATATTCACACAAGCTTTCCCGGAGGCCAATTGATCGAACACCTCCAAGCCACCCCTAATATCCAACTACACCATGGTTAATTAATCTCCAACATGGTTAACTATTCTCCAACTACTTCATGGTTAACCTTATCTTCTATCGTTTACCTGTGTGAATTATAACCTGTCCTTTCTCTTCCTTCTCAGCCAAGTTCTTATCACCCTGTTATATGTAACTGCCTTTTCCGCACCATTGTTATAGTTATGTTTACTATGCACCCCTGTTTTATGTGAACCAGCACGATGTGACTGCTGTCTCGAATGCCGGTATATAAAAATCTGGAATAAATAAATAAATAAATAAATAAGAAAGCCATGGAATCATGCAGGGGATCTTTAAGGAAGTGATTGATGGGAATTATAAAGCTATATTAATTGGATGGATGGGCAGACTAGATAACCCATACAATCTTTTTCTGCCGTCATGTTACTAGGTACTGTAGCAGATTTTAATGAGAGTTTATAGATTACTAATGGTAGATCAACAATTTCCTTTTTAGGTGTATGCAAATTTATCTTATGCATATTCCTGATGGGCTGGATTTCCCCCAGGACAGGTTTGGGAATTTCTGCCCTAGGTGTTTGTTTTCACCTTAGAAGAGGGTGAGCTATGCCAAATTCTAGTCTTATGAAAGAAAAAATGTAATTATTCCATAATGCAAGGTTTTGTCTCAGTCTGGGATCTTCATCGGAATTATTGGGAATGGATTTTCAATTGTTTTTGCTCAACCACAACATCCCCTGTATAAAGTTTACATAATCTCCATTGTCTCTTTCCTCATTGTGCATAGCATATTCCATTCATTTTAAATTTATGGTGGAGAGCGTTAAAAATCTGAGAGTCCAGCTAGCCCTAGGAAATCCAGGGCAAAACCCCCCACTGAAATCAGTGGATCTTCTGCAAGCTTCCAACTGGCTGCCCAACTTACATCATGGGATAAACACTGTGGATCCCTAAAGGCTAGAGGATGGAAATGAAGAAACGAGTGCATGGGGGTAACTTGCTGGTGTGGTGGTTATTACCCTTAACACAAATAAGCCTTGATACTGTTAATGCAACTCTATCATTGATCTCTGCTTCAATGGCGGTGATAAAAGGGGAATTGGATACAGACAGCAAGCAACAAGAGCCCCGACTGTTGCGGTTTGGGGAACAAATAAACGCGGGGTAACTAGCTGATGAAGCGCTTACTTACTACCCTTAATCGCTAAGCCTGATACTTTTGGTGCAACTCAAACATTGCTCTGTGCTTTCATGGCAAAGGTTAAGGGAAATTGGATTCAAACAGCATCTGAGGGCCCTGACGTTTACGGTCTTTGAAAATGATGAGCATGGGGGTAACCTGCACAGTGCAGCAGATACTGGCATAAGCTTGCTGGGCAGACTGGGTGGATCATTTGGTCCTTTTCTGCCCTCAATTTTATATTTCTATGTTACTGATACCATAAATATCCATGCATTCATTCTCCATTCCTCTCCAGCTCAGAATTCTGACCTGGTTTTTCAGACAGTTTACTTGTCAGTATTTCTGTTTTGATCTGTCACTTTCCTCCTGCTCCTTTGGACTTCTAGCTCAATCGTAACCAGGGCTGGGATCTGGCACCATGAGCCTTCCTTTCCAACTACCGAGGAATATTTCCCCTATTTAGGCACATTTATCAGTGTGAGAGCACCTGTTAACAATCGGTCTGACTGTCCTTATGCATGTTTTAGTGGTATAACATCTGTACTGATTTATCTCAAAGTTGTGGGAGAATCCCAAGTCTGGTTCAGAATGGTCCATATTTTAGACAACCTGATCCCCAAACACGTTCCTATGTTAACAATGTGCAACTTTTTCCAACCTGTTTAAATCCTCTCCAAGTCATTGTAGCAATAGCCCTCAGCCAGAGACTAAGCTTCAGGGCTCCTTCTGGAACCCTGCAAGTATGGGTCCTGTCAATTAGCACCTTAGTGCTACTCCTAATTCAACCTTAGGGTTAACTCTGTGGATACTCAGTGGCTCCTAACAAGCACTGCTCAGGCCCTGCCTGCACTTGCACAAGTGCCCCTATAATGGCAACCTCCTGCCCATCAACTTGATTCCTGCATGTTTTGGGCAAGTACTCTGCCTGCAGCCTATCACCTGTTGGTTTCTAGGGATACTGAGACTTCACACAACTCAAGGACCATACAGTTCCTAGAAATGCACTCCAAAGCAAATACAAAACAATGTTGGGACTGTCAGTTGGCCAAAGGGAGAGAGCTAACAAACTAAAAGGTTTATTGACAATGAATAGAAAACAATGTAATTTGCTAACAGGTAAAATAACAAGGATTCATATAGTTAACACTATGTAGACAAGTTTCACTGTACTTAAACAATGCCTGGGGAGGTTCAGGATAAGATTTCTTCACAAGGATGGGTAGAGCTGGGACAGGACATTAGCACAGGTCTGGTTCCTCTGCATTCCCAGCCAAGACTGAGATTTCTGGCAAATTCTGGGCTGGGTCACTCTGGAGCTGATACTGTACAACCAGTGATAACCCAGGACACTAGATTCCTGATCATTAGCAGTACAGAATGTTACAACATTACATCTTCTTGTGGATGGGCTGGAGTTCCCCCAGGACACTATAGAGCACAGCAGGAGTTAGGCTGCCACCTGCCTCTCATTTGAAGGATTGCAAGGGAAATGAGGTCTTTCTGAGGAAACAAAAAGATCTCGGTGCCCAATACGCAATCTCAATAGGCAGAAAGGCCCTCATTTTGCCATTCCGGCTGCTAGATGCAGTGACTATGATGCCCTTCCCGCCCCTTGCAGCATGCCCATCCCCCGTCTGCCTCAGGAAAAGGAAGACCTGAGTTGAGCCTTGAACCCAGGTCCCTCCCCAGGGCAGTGCCACTGGGCCAGATCATGATTCGTTTTAGTAGTGTTAGTGATTCTTAGTAATGTGCTCTCCATCTTTCCATTTTACTTTTATTAGCGAAAACTGCAGTTTATCTTTTCCTAATTGCATTACTTTCTATCCATTTTAGTATGTATTAATTGCTGAATTTTGCTGTTTGTGTATCACTTCGAGTGGATTCATTGAAGCGATTAAGAAATGTAAATGAATGAATGAATAACGCTGAGTGTTGGTCAAGAACTGTAGTAGTGACAGTAATAGTGATAATTGTCTGAAATTATTTTCACTGTCTCTCTCTTTTTTTTTTTTTTTGCTGGGATGTGTAACCCTTTGTGTGGGTTGTGCTTTCCATGCTTCACTCTAGCACGGGCCCCCTGGAACTGTAGTTTTTGCTTCTTGCTCACCGACAGTCCCCTTAAACTGTGAATCTGCCGCAGACATATACACTCTTTGGGAATAAAGGAAAGCAAGTCTTTATTGTGCACGCAGGCGTAATGTATGCCTGCGTGCAATCCAGGTCAGTGGGCTTGTATACCAGCGCGACAGAAAAACTGCAAAAGTCAGAGGCTTCGTGATTGCTCGATTTGCATAATTGTGCTGCTGTTGCTTTCTCACAGCCGGAATGAAAGGTGCTCGTTCTGAATAGCCCCAGATCGTTCCTTGCCATCCTTTGCACCAACTAAATAGCTCTGCAAATTAAAAACCACAGCGCCTTCCCTGCTCTCTCTTAGACAGCGGACTGGCTCGTGCCTCAGGCCTGTGGTGCTGCCCCAGGTTTTTGACTTCATGGCTAGCAAGCTCTCGATGACTAATTTTCAACCTTGGGTTTTATTTTCAGGAAACCGCTCTCACTGATGACATCGGAATATTGAGGTGGAAGGAGCAGGTTTTCCTTTCCCATGGTGCCTTGCTAGCCAAGAGCTGCCAAGCTGCCATGGAGCTGGCACAGCACGATGCCACCACACAAGCAATGGCGTTCGATTACGCAAAGCACATGTCCATGTGCCACAAGGTACCTAGCTTCCTTATTCCCACAAAGAAATGAGCGAGTGTACAGTATTTAATGTATCACCTTTGCCTTTCCTGTATCCAGTAAGCATTCCCACGATCATACCTCACTAGGTTTCATGCAAGCATGCTCTGAAAGGCCTCACAGGCCCTTTCCTCCGATATCTCTGCAGTGGTCTTGGAGAAACCGGGGCATGGATTCAAGTAAACATACATGCAAAACAAAAAATCAAAAGCTACAAAGAATGTGTAAGCTAATGCACAGCAAACAGTTTGATACACCCTACATGCAACAGAATTTGTAGGGTTATCAAATGAAGAATCTTTCTCAGTGTAACATATGTGGTCTGTGGAATCCACTTTATATAGTGTGGATAGGAGAAGACCATAGAGTTTGATCTTCTTCAATCTGTACCACAACTTGGACATCCAGGAAGTAGGAAATCGTTTGCAGACCATGAGCCAGCAGTGGACTGCGGGAGAACGTATACATGCCTGAAGTCCACAGCTGGCTGTTCTGCAAAAGATTTCCTGCCTTCCGGGTGTCCAAGCCCGTGATTGGAGAGTATCCCTGAATCAGCTCTTACCAGGGATTTCTGCCATTTATTCCATTTCATCCAAACAATGTGCATTAAGAATGTTCCTATATTTTTCTTGCGGTGTTGCATCTTCAGTTAAAACATACGCCATAAGTAGGACTCAGTTCTGCAATTGTGCAAATCACAGAGCGTCATTATTCATACCCAGACCAACCAATAAAAAGCTCGATGCTAGAGAAGCAGACAGAGAGGTAAAGGAGAAAATGAAAAAAACAGCGTGGCTAACAGAAGTGTCCTTGCTAAATTGATCTCCACTGAGATTATAAATCTCTTAAAATAAATAAATGACGGTTTCCCCTTACAACTCAGCATACAAACAAAGAATTCAATTTCTGGTGTCCTCTCTACAACAGAAACAGAAACTCCCTCCTCTGCCAGGTGCATTGTGAAACAATACAAAATCTTGGGGGGAAAAATACCCAAACCCCAGTAAGCACATATGTAGCAAATTTTCCGTTCCTTATCAGCAAAAACTCCCAGGGCTGAAACAGCAACAACACTACCTATGGAAAGGCAGCAGTGCAAATACTGCGCCAGGCCCTAAAACACCAGTACACTTCCCCTCAGGAAAACGCAACAGACAGCACTGCTCCAGATCCCTACATGCCAGCGGACAGCAGCCCCCCCCCCCCCCCCAATGTAACCCACCCCTCTCTCCACACTGCCCAGCACCAACCCTCTCTCCACACTCCACACCCTTCTCTCTTCCCCTGGCCCAGAGTGGAACGCCCCCCTCTTTCTCTCGTCCAGTCCCCAGCAGGGATGGCGAAGGAAGAAGGAGCAGGCCAGGAATGGGGATGGGAGGAGAGAAGGAGGGTGGATGGGGGGAGAGGAGGAGGAGGCAGACTCTGAGACAGGAGAAGAAGAGGGAGCTTCCAGGATCTGTGAGCAGAGTCCAGTGTTTGTTTGTTTATTTTATGGGCATTCGATATTCTGCTTTTAACCAGGAGTGGCCCCAGAGCGGGTTGCAGTAATATTAGAACAACAAACATTGTTGGGAGAGGAGCTCTGTATTGCAGGGCAGATTCTCAGTTGGGTTATTTTGTTGTTGCTGTAGAAATAGGAATACTTCTGTGGTAATAAGGTTGTTGGACAGGAAGTCTCTGTTGGGAATGCTTAGCTGGAAAGTTTCAAAGAGAAATCCAGATTGGGGAGAGGGGGGGGGGGTGAAAGGTGTTCTTACTCCTGGTGCAGCTCCCTCTCGCCCTTCCACCCCCTCTCTCTAGCCTCTCTCGCTCCCATCTGTCCCCGCCAGCTTGTAAGCTTGCCACCCAACCAACCAACCAACCAGCCTGCCCTCACAATCAGCCATTCCCTGCACACCAACTAGTTCTGCTCCTCCCCCAAACGGACTAGCCAACCTGCTGGCCTCCCCCGCAACAAACTAGCCAGTCTCCAAATGCATCCCGCTGAGCAAGCCTTCATATCAGCATGTCTGCCTGCCTCCACCACCACCACCACCATTCCCCCCAGCAAGCCTTGCCTGCTCAGCCACCAGTCTCCTCTGCAGGTCCTGCCTGCTCCATCACCACCACCCTCCCCCTTAGCGAGTCTGCCTGCCTCCACCGCTTTCTCCCCCAGGCAGCCCTGCCTGCTTCTCTCCCTCCTCGGGCCAGCAAGCCCCAGCCTCTTACACACCTTGCTGGCCTTTCTGGCTTTCTCCCCAGATCTTCGGTCTCTTGGCTGGTGCTCTCAAACAGCTGACGGGCCGGCACGGCGCGGCGCCCTCTGAGTCTGAGCCACGCGGGGCACCTGCAGGCCATGCCGATCTCATGAGGCCGGGACCGTGAGATTAAGCCCGGGTGCCTCTGCTCTCGCCAGCCTCGGACTCTCGAGATCGGCGTGAGATTGGAGGCGCCCGCGTGGGCTCACGTTTCATAGAGAGAGTCGCACCGTGCCGGCGTTAGCCGTTTGGGGGGACCGGTGAGCAGACTGGAGATCCTCGGTGGCCTGGGGGGGGGGGGGGCAGCAAAAGGTGGGGCCAGGGCCTGGGCTGCCCCACCCCATTACAGCACCTGTGGATTAGGCAGTGGGGTGGGGGGGGGGAGAGAGAAACTGGAGATGAAGGTTGGGGAGATAATGGAGGGAGGTTGAGGAGCTCAGAAGGTAGGCTTACCATAGTCTCAGTGTTTGGCAGCTTCTGGGAGTAGGGTGCTGTCTGTCCTCATGGCCCCTCCCCCCCCTCCTCTGTTTATATAGAGAGGAAGGACGCACCACCGGGGCAGGGAGCGCCGGGCTCTCGTAACATCGCCAGAAACTGCGCTGCCATTACTGTTCTTGCCTTAAGAGTGGGTTGCAAAGATGGCAAGGAAGGAGGCGGAGACCGGAAAGTGCTACCATGGAAAGATGGAGAGATCCAAGGGGGCGAATGGAGGGAAGGCTACAAAGCAGGGAGAGAGGGCTGCGACAGGGTGTACAGAGAGGAGACGTGAGCTGGGTGGGGGAGGGATACAGAGGGGAGAGAGATAATGTGCTGGCTGGGGGGAGTAGGATATATAGAGAGGGGAGAGGGCTGCATGGGGGTGAGGAGGGATGTGAGGTGGAATACTGAAATGGGGTGAGAGGAGCGATGCGGAGGGGAGATGGAAAGCTGGGTGGGGGAGAGATAGAGAGGGGAGAGAGATAATGTGCTGGCTGGGGGTGGGATGTAGAGAGAGGGGAGATGGGCTGCACAGAGGGTGGGTGGGATACAGGGTGGAGACAGAGGGCCCCGTGGGGTGAGGTGGAATGCTGGAATGGGGTGAGAGAGGAGCGATGTGGAGGGGAGATGGAAAGCTGGGTGGGGGAGGGATACAGAGGGGAGTCAGAAGGCCATGGGATACAGAAGGTAGAAGGAGGGCCAGTTGGGGGAGTGACACAACGGGTTGTGTGGGGATGGGTGGATCAATACAGAGAGGAAAAGAGAGCACCGTGAGGGGGGGGGGGTGAGGTGCAGAGGGGAGCTGGAAGGAGGAAAGTGGGGCAGAGGAATAAATTGCAGTGACCTTGCAGAAACCTGAAATCTCAGCTTCGCTTTCCCTCAACACCCGTGAATCCTCCTTTAATTCAGAAGTTCGGTAAGTGAGGGGGGGAGTGCCCATTGCGTCACCCATGGTTTCTGCTGCTGGGCACCAGTGCGTGATAGCAGATGCGCTCCCCCTTCTCACCACATCCCCAGCCCACTGTAAGCTTTGCCGCTTGCTATGCATGGAGCAGAAGGACCGAGCAGATTCCCTCTCTGCAGTCTTTCCATTGCTCAGTATCTGGCCCTCTTCACATCCAGGTAGCTGCAGAATTAGAGGAAATTTACCTTCCAAACATGTGGAAGGGAAGGAATTACAGTGTTCAGTTCATGCATCTTAGTATTTGTAGAACAATTACATGAAAAAACTGAAAATACCACTCTAGGGGAAGATTTCCAGAAAAGAGTTAATAGACAAGTCTCATCGTTGTGGCATTAGACGCTAAATAAATCCTAAAAGCATGCACATGGTGTTTTTCTGCATAATCGCATTTACGTGTACAATTTGGTGGTCATTTTGTGACTTTGTGCTTAGGTTAACACAGTTTTCAAAAGAAACTTGTGCGCCTAAGTCCACTCTGAGAATTATCCCACCCGCCTAAGCTAAAAAGGCTGCGGCAGTGTTTCCCTGCTTTCTAAAACTCCAACATCTGGGTGCTGGTCCAGGCTCCCCCCCCCAGGCTGGCCGTCTGCTTGGTCACGTTAAACGTGCACATGAACACGACCTACGGCTGTAGGGCGGCCGTTTCTGCACAAAAAGCCCCTGTGTCCTCAGAGGGCCCTTTCAAAGTTACCCTCACTATGTAAAGCACTCGCACGGTGATAGCCTACGTTGTCAGTCCAAGTTTTCCTTTTCCCTGTACACTAAGCTGCTGGGCTTTAATGCTGGTGGATGTTCTGCTATCACGTCTGTAACCTGTGTTGACTGCGGAAGAGCTGTAGATATGAGAAAGGCCCGAATTAGTGGAATTGGCTATAGCAAATGAATGCATGAAAGGGCTTGGATCAGGCCCCATAAGAACATAAGAAATTGCCAGGCTGGGTCAGACCAAGGGTCCATCAAGCCCAGCATCCTGTTTCCAACAGAGGCCAAACCAGGCCACAAGAACCTGGCAATTACCCAAACACTAAGAAGATCCCATGCTACTGATGCAATTAATAGCAGTGGCTATTCCCTAAGTAAACTTGATTAATAGCAGTTAATGGACTTCTCTTCCAAGAACTTATCCAAACCTTTTTTAAACCCAGCTACACTAACTGCACTAACCACATCCTCTGGCAACAAATTCCAGAGCTTTATTGTACATTGAGTGAAAAAGAATTTTCTCCGATTAATCTTAAATGTGCTACTTGCTAACTTCATGGAATGCCCCCTAGTCCTTCTATTATTCGAAAGTGTAAGCAGTCTACGGCATTCTAAACTCTTGGTTTTTTAATAAACTGCTCATTCCTTCCCTGCAGCTCAACTCTGACCTCCAGCCTTTCGTTAAGGGAAGTGCCAACGACTCTTCGGCTTTCAGCCTGAATTCTGCTCCCGTGGTCCTGCATCAGGAGTTCCTCGGACGAGAAGCATGGATTCAGCAGATAGAGGTAAGGGCCCCAGGTGAACGAGGCTGGATGCGGTTAGCCAGCGTCGCTGCGTCTCCCGGTGAATTGTGCTTCGAGCGTGCCTCTTTTTTTTTTTTTTTTTAAAGAAAGGCGTCGTGTTAAAAAGGAGCTATGCCTGTTGTCTCGCAGCGACGGCAGCCCTCCCGCTCACTGCGGACGTCGAGGTGTGCTGCCAGTGGAAGGCAGGACAGCCTCAGGCCCAGGATTGCTGCAGTCTGTTCCCGATATCCTGGAGCAATCTAGCTGTACAAGGAGGTGTTCGGGGCAGGTCCCAGGATCAGCACGTTTCGGTTACTGCACTCAGTAATGCTCTTAACCCTGGCATAAACGATAGCAGGTGAACACAGACTGCTCAGTCTGCCTAGACTGAGGATCTATCTCTCGCTTTCTGCAACTTGGCTTTCCCATTCCTCTGCTCCTTCATATAGGCCCGGGAACCTGAGGTCAACTTTAATTTCACGCGTGACGTTAGTTTGGGTTTTGTCTGGGAGGGATCGTTATAGTTTAGATTTGTAAGATTGCCTGTCACCCCCTCAATGAGCGAGCAGGGTCGGTAGAATTAGGGATTTCTACTTATTATTATTTGATTTTTGCTTTATTATGTTGGTGTACTTTTGTGTTCGTAATGAAAACCACTTTGGTTCTCATTGATGGGGTAGGGAGGCAGCAGATCAGCCGACACTGAAATAAACGTGCGTATTCCTATTGGCCCAAACCAACATCTCAGCACCCTCCTGCCATCTGCTCCTGCATCCACCGACAACAAATGCCCCAAGTCTATCCCTGTCTTTCACATCTTCGACCACTTATCCCTTATCGTGCTTCGTGCTTGTCCCAAGCATGTTTTAAACCCAGTTTGGTTGTCGTTACCTCGCAGGCAGGCTGCTCTTGACAACAACCACCCTCTCAGTGAGCAGGTGTTTTGTGATGCTTCCCCTCCCTTCCCTGCAAAGTCACGTCATGCCCCCTTGTCCTTGAACGGGCAATTTCACCCTCCCGTACACTACTGAAGCCTGTCAAATATTTGAAAGTTTCTATCATGTCCTCCCTATCCCATTGTAGCCTTTCTTTGTAGGGTTTGTGTTGCAGGCCTGGATCATTTCAGCAGGCCCTGTTTGAATCACCTCCATCCTCTCCATGTTCTAGAAGGGTATTCAGAGTGGACTTTTACCAGTAACCGCTACAGAAGCAATAGTACATCCTTTTTCCTGCTAACAATACTGCTGCTTATGCAAGCAAGCAGCAGTATTATCTTCATTACACTGACTGGCTACCTTTGATGTGATCGCTGTTTCTCTTCCCAGTTTTTGTCTTTCTGGTTAATACTTGCTTAATGGACTTTTGCAGCTCACTTGCAGACCTTTCCATTGTTCATTTTCCAAACCTTTGACCATTTTTCTTGGTTTCTTTTTCAAGTCCCCTTTCATTTTTTTTTTCCCCCATGCCCAATTTTTCTGGCGTGCCCACTCTGTTGCAGATGTTAGTGTCATCTGCAAACAAGCATGATTTCCCCTCGAGTCCCTCTGCAACGTTACTAATAAAATTATTGAAAAGAAGTGGTCCCTGTTCCATCCCCACGAATCCTTTTGCCTTCAGTGGAGTAGACTCCATTCACCACCACTCTCTGCCTCCTGCCACACAACCAGATCCTCGCCCAATGTGCAACCCATTCGTGCTTTGTTCTGTTCCTTGTCCCTATCCCTTTGTCTTTGTCTTTCCCTAATAAAGTCTTAAGTTACCTATCGCAGCTGTACTTTCTTTAGAATAAACAGGTCCTACTCCTGCTTGCTGAGCAGCCTTTTCTGTCTGAAGCTTTACAACCTCTGCCACATCTCCTTCAGCCACCCCTTTTCTCACCTCCTTAATGAACTTGCATGCTTAGAAGGCTTCCCCTCGTGAAGCCGTGTTGTCTTTTTCATTAGTAGCACTTCCATAGTTTGGCCCACTGCAGACCTCAGAGTAGCCAGTCTGAAGCTGTCTGTTTTCACTGTTGGATATCGGGATTGCATCCTGCGCTCTCACAGTGCCATGGAGCCTCTCCTCTCTACATGGGCAAGTTGAACAGAGCCACAAGGGGTGTCAGCAACACCTGCTTGAGCTCATTGAGTCTCTTGGGGTGGACACCATTTAAACCATGGCCATCCCCACCCTTGGTTCTTTAAGCACTTCAAGAACCTCCTCTGTAATTTCATTTCACGTTTATCAGTGCCTTGTCCCATCTTAGATCCAGCACCTTCCTATCTAAATGCCAACCTCACTACCTCCCTTTCTTTCCCTTCATAATTCTGCTTGTCCTCTCCTGCCCATGTGTTTTATTTTGTATTTTTTGAATGCTAATTTCATTGTTCTTATTAATTTTGATGAATCACATTTCTTACGTGTTAATATCAAAGTGATATACATATAAAAATGTTAAAAATTACAAAATATATTAGGTAATGTAAAACAATAAAATAAAATGGATAAATAAAAGAAACTAAAAAAGATATAATACATAATCAGCATAGATTATAAATTGATATTGATTAAGAACATAAATTGAAATTCAACATCATTAAATGCAATAGTTAAAATAAAACTTGTTTACATTTATGATCAGACGGAAACACTATTCTGGACAGGCGTATGTGAAGGAGGAAGCTTTTAAGAAACTCCCTAAATTTAAGCTAGTCTTTCTCAAGGCACAACCGTAAGAGAAAAGAGCCTCAAAGACTGGGAGCCAGAAAAGAGAAACCCGTTTCTCGGATGTGTTCAAGTCTGATCATCTTTGGTGAAGGCAGAGCTAGTAATTCTTGTTGCGAGAACGTAAAATGTGTGTAGGCTGGTATGGAACAAGAAGATTGGATAAGTATGGTGGAGTTCCCCAGCGGAAAGCTTTAAAGATTAAACACCCAATCTTGAACTGAATCCTGAAGGAAATTGGAAGCCACTGAAGTTCAGTGAGTAATGGTGTAATATGATCACATTTTTTCTTACAAAATATTATTTCAGCTGCTGTATTCTGTACTATCTGAAGTCAGCAAACACGAATAGAAGAGAGACCATGCAAAATGGCATTGCAGTAGTCTAACCTACTAAGTATGAGAGAGTGAGTCAGTATCTTCAAATCATTAATATCTTAAAATGGTCTAAGTCTTTGAATGAAGCGTAAGAAAAAGTAAGAATGCTAAACCAAATTAGAAACACAGGAAGAAAATTTCAATGATGAATTGAGTTGAACCCTATTTCTGTTACCTCCTTGGAGAGCCATATTGGTCTCTCCTATTTATACTTTTAGCCTTGCACAGTGATTTGTGGCCTTCTCAGTCCTCCCTTTTATTGCCCATCAAAGTTCCTCCATACCCTTCCGTTCTTGGAATCTCAGTTAGACCCTTCTCATCACTATCATTCATCCACTTAAAGTCAACCCTCTTGAAGTCCAAGACCCTAATTTTAATTCAGGTCAGAGGTTAATATTGAACTGTACCATACAATGATCACTAGATCCTGAATGTTCCCTTAACATGAAGTCATTGACACTGACCCCATTTGTTAGTATCAGATTCAGTATGGCCTCCTCTCACGTAGGCTCTTCCACTAATTGCCTTAAAAAGTCCAGTGGTAACTTGGGCGATAGCGGCTTGGAAACAGCCAGAAGGAATAAGAAGGCAGACTCTGGCTGTCTCCTTTTGTGCAGTTTATTTGCAGTGAAAAAACAAAGAGCAAAGTAAAACCAACAAATATGATGCACTCACCTTAAAGTTCAGATAGCACAGAGATATCACACATAACAGGTTTTAGCGAAGGCTGGCTTCATGCATGCTCCCCGGGGCCTCTCTAACCCTTCTGGGCCCTGTCTCCCTTCCTGGGCCCAGAATCCCTTGCTCTGTTGGGACTTAAGGAGGACCAGGCCAGAAGCTGTGGCCGGTCCCTTAAGGCGGTCTGAGGAAGTTTCCTGTAAACTCCCTCACACACCCCTTCTAAGGCATCCAGGACTTCTCCATCTAGTCTACATAATTTCATTCCAAGTGCAGTGCCATAGGACCCTATAGATCTCTGCCTTTCCTTTTGCATTTTACAACTGAAGATCCTCTGTGCTTATCCTCGGCTTTTCTTAAATTCTCTTACTATCTTTGCCTTCACCAGCTCCCCTAGGAGACTGTTCCATGCACCCACCACCCTTTCTGTGAAGAAATATTTTCTGATGTTACTCCTGATTACTACCCCCTTTAAAAGTCATATCATGACCTCTTTTGTAGAACTTCCTTTCCCCTGAAAAAGGGTTACAAATTGTGCATTATTTATGCCTTTTAGTTGTTTGGATAACTCTGTCACATCCCCTCACCCAACTAAAGGATGTTGTCTAAAGTAGCTAGAATTATCTGTCGGCAGCATATGCCATAAATAAAAAAAAAAAACAAAAAAACCAAGGCCAAAATTAACAACCCTGGATAAAATACAAATCAAATAAGACTAACTGGAGAAAATTCTTTTTCACTCAACGCACAATAAAGCTCTGGAATTTGTTGCCAGAGGATGTGGTTAGTGCAGTTAGTGTAGCTGGGTTTAAAAAAGGTTTGGATAAGTTCTTAGAGGAGAAGTCCATTAACTGCTATTAATCAATTTTACTTAGGGAATTGCCACTGCTATTAATTGCATCAGTAGCATGGGATCTTCTTAGTTTTTGGGTAAATGCCAGGTTCTTGTGGCCTGGTTTTGGCCTCTGTTGGAAAATCCTTCAGATCATAATGTATATCATCTAAAACAACCATATGTTCATATTTGTTTGTCAACCTTACAGAGGGGAAAAAAGGTATTGCGGAAAGGAGACAACCTTTGAGTACAATCATCGCATAACAAAAAACTCGCTTGTTAAATATTTGTTTTGAAATAAGTTCTTTAAAAAATGATGTTAACAACAAAAAAAAGACTTAATCCCACTTGACTGCAGAGTTAATCATCTTTAGAAAAGTGTTATTTAAGAGAAATATTTCAAGGAATAATCTCACTTGACTGTAAAGTTAATAGGATGGTATTCCCAAAACATTTGTGCCCAGATGACAGAAAGTCACTTAACTTCTCAGTAGCAGCCACGGTGGTCTCTCGTCAGCAGCCAGTGTCATCTCTGAGCTCCAACCTGGTCCAGGGTTCACCCCTCCGGGCTGCCTCGGGGTGACTTATTCTGACACATTGTTAGACCATAAATTGTAGCAGGCTTGGAATAGCCAAAATGTATATCTACATGAGGCATCAATGTCTCCCGGCCGCGTTGGGAGGAATACCTGGCATGGATCTTCTCACAGCAAAAACTGTGGATACTAAAGCAAGGGAGACTTACACTCATTCAGAGGAAATGTAAGGTTGTGGCAGCACGGGAGTTTAAATCGCCCTTAGTTTAGTGGCCATAGTGGGGGGGGGGGTCATACTTTTTAATGTAAGAAAGTCCATGCCAGTGTCCTGCTCTGTTCTCTGTCCGGCTGCCTTTCTCTGTTTTTCTGTGTTCAATTCATTTTTGCCAACTTTTATTTCTTCTCTTCCTTCCTAAGGCACAACAGAAGGGACCCTTGCTGGACTTTGCTAAGGTGAGTGGAATTTAAAACCGAATACTGGTAAATCTGCATTACACTCGTTGGCATTGTAACTTAGCAAGTGGCCCATCTGGTCTCCCCACTTGACTCATCCACTTTGAAGAGATGCACATACGAATTTCTATATGCAACACAGCCCCAACTCCCCCCCCCCCCTCTTCTACCTGACCTCTCAACCTTCTTCCCGTCGCCGGTCTCCACATCTGTCCCAAGCATGTCAAACATCTATTAAATTGATGGCCCCCGCCCACCCCTACTAGTGGGCCATTTCAGGCCTGGCCATCTTCAGCTTTGCTTCCTTACAAGGTCAGTACGTCCATGTCTTAGTACCAGGTTTTGTAAAAATTCCCCTGGCCACCAAACTTAGACCTTGATTCATCATTTTGCTATGAATATATCAAAAATAGGCATATGTGGTCAGGCTAATTTTCCTGATACCGCATTGCATTAGGTATTTACCGCACAGCGAGATACCATTATCGCACCGCACGTTATTTTCACACCGCGCACTGAGCCGAAGGGAAGGAGGGAGAGAGAGAAGAGCGCCTCTGTAGAGGCTCACAAAAACGTTAACTATTTATACCACTGTAAGAGGGGGCACCGGTAACCCGGGGTGAGGTTTGTGGGGTGGGTTCTGGGGGGGCAGTTTTACATGCACAGTCATGCGTACGAACAGCGCAATTACCATCGGTGAAGATTTAATGTGATTTGGAGCTAGGTAGAGAGAACATGGAACAAATCTACTCTTCTTTCACCTTCCATCCCTCCAAATCACATTAAATCTTCACCGATGGTAACTCTGCTGTTTGTACGTATGACTATGCATGTAAAACTGCCCCCCAGAACCCACCCCACCCCCACAAACCTCACCCCGAGTTACCGGTGCCCCCCTCTTACAGTGGTATAAAAAGTTCAAATATAAGTCACCCTCCACAGAGGCTCTCTCTCTCTCGTCCTCTCCCGAACCGACATCTACGATAAATCCCGTTTCGACCGGTAACGCACAGCTAATGCAGGCATATAACGCACAGGAAAAAAGGGGTAGTTATTTCCGGCGTTAAATCCGGCGTTGGTGCGCATTTACTTTATCGCGCGCCACGTTAACCGACCCTCGTTTCATTTCCATTTACTCCGCCCAGAGTCCTCCCACTCGAATACTAATTTTAAAATGTATCGCGGGCGTCACGGAGTTATCGCGGGCGTTAGGACCCTAACGCCCGCGATAACCCCCTAACGCGTTTTGATAAATGACCCTGTTAGTAAGGCTGTTGTAAAAAAAAAAAAAAAAATAATAATAATAATAAAATTAAAATTCCAGCCTCCCCATATTCGTTGAAGTTTGGATTTCAGCCACGGTCCTGTCCGTGCAGGTCACCCCAGCCTCCTTGGAAACTCGATGCTAGCCAGAGTTCCAACCATCGCTCTGTGCAGCTTATCCCACACCTTCTTGGAAGCCCAGTGCAGTTGTTCCACTAGCTATCACTCCGTACAGAGCTATCCTAGTGCTTTATCACCATCCTTTTGCCTCTGGGGATCCTCTGTGTTTATTCCAAGCATTTTAAAATTCCGTTACCATCCTCGTGTCCACCACCTCCTCTGGAAGGGCATTCCCAGCATGCACCCACCCTCTCTGTGAAAACGTTTCCTGAATCCTACCCCCTTGGAGGTTCATGTCCTCGACACCACCTTAGGGCAGTGTTCCTCGGCCACGGGTCCCATGCACCGGCAGCAGTTTTGCTGATTCACAGAGCGACTGTTGTTGCTGGAATGTAAAAGAGCCATGCTGCAGCCACCCGGCTGCCTGCACCCACTGGCTCAGACTATCCCGCTAGTGGCGTCACTCCTCACCCCACGCCACTGCACGGTGCTGCTGCTGCTGCTTCCGGCCGCAGAGACAGACTTGCCAGCACGCGCCAGCCAGTTCCTTACTACACCGAAACGTGAACACTGGGCTCAGCTGAGCCCCAGGCTGCCCCCCCCCCCCCCCCCCCCCCCCCCGTTCTGGCTCTGTAAATAAAAAAAAAAAATATCCAGCGGGTTGCTGGCTATGCAGCCACAAAGGCTGCTGGAAGCCACGGGCTCCTTAAAGTGGCAGCATCTAACTTCACTGCCACCAGTGCAGGTATTTTTAGCCTCTAAGCTGTGCCAATGCTCTGGAATAAGGAGACCTGCATGTTTTTCCCCCTCCCCTGCTCTGGGTGGAAGGACAGCGCCTTTGTCATAATTCTTTTAATTAAAACATTAGGAGGTGACTGGGTTGATACTGATTCCTGCCACCCTCCCCCCAACTAGCCATGGAAGGGGACCCCCGTGCTTTTCGGCCAAAGGAACTCCTCCCCCACTCTTTGGGAGCACCGGCCAGCCCGACCCATGTCAGTTCAGGAGGTCATCCAACTGTTCCCTGGCATAAAAAAGATTGAGAAAAACTAGGGCATAGATATTGAGAGAGACTCAGGAAGCTCTGGCTGAACAGAAGAGGATTTTGAGAGGTGATTATGCAAAGGGTTTGTCCAGCTAACTTTTGAAGTTAGCGAGATAATCCCTGAAATGTAAATATTTTCTCCGCACCCCCCCCCCCCAGTCCCCGGCTAAGTTTTGTCCCTGGTTAAAAAAAAAAAAAAAGCCAACGTGAAATCAGGAATGCCCCCAATGCCTGGGATAAGTTTTCACAGGTGCCCGAAGTCAGCAGGGTACCTCTGTCCAGACAAAATACGCGTCCTTAAGTTACCCGGATGACTTTACCGAGATAAAGTTTCCCGGCCGTATTCAGCAGCATGCGTAGGCGGGTAAGTCCCGCTGAATGATAGCCGGGTAACCTTCCTGCTCGCTGGCTTTTGCCTCTACGGGTCTGTGCTAGCTAGGTTGCGTTTTCACGGTTCTGGACAATGGATTCATATTTCGTCTTTAATGCAAGTGGTTCGAAGGGCCACATGTTTCTCACGAACCCTCCTGCCCCCACCTCTTTTTCACATTAGTGCTGCTTGGTAGCCAGTGGGCCTCTTGGCATGAGGACTGGAACAGTTGGCTTGGTCAGTAGGTGGCTCCGGTGACCACCAAGCTTGAAAGGTGCGGGTATGGCAAACATCCGGCAGCAGCTAATGGAAGCCATGAAACTCACTCGGGCCGCCGGCTGGATGAGGGTGGAGGGTTTTCCGCCATTCGGCAAGAGTAACTTCTTGAACTCCCCCCTCCAGGGACAGCTCAGCTCTGAGAGGGCCTGCCTGTACTCTCTCTGTCGAGCTGCTGCTTCCTGATGCTGTTGTGTTCCAGACAAAAGACCAGCTGTGACCGAGTGATCGTCACGCCGGCAGCAGAGCGCGTCAGAGAGAAGAAAACGTAGATGGTTTTCCCCACCATCAAGCAACGACGGGGCAGGCAGCTCGCCGTCCGCAGGCACCGAAGTGAAAGCAGTTTGGTCAGATTCGGTTGGGTCACACTTTGGGGGGAAGACGTTCGTTGCCTGTGGTCCAGCTCCGTTCCCGGCTCCGCTGGGCCCATTCCTCCTCCCGTTTCTCCCATGGTGCAGGCGCGCCCTGCAGCAGCCTCCTCTGCCAGCCGAGCGCTTCCTCTCACGCTCCTCCTCGCAATCTGCGGTAGCCGCTTGCCGGGGATGTTCGCGTGCGCGATTTTCACACTCCAGATAATTGGCTCCAGAGCTCATTAAACTGTAACCCATTTCTTTTCTGCCAGACCATGTGGTTTGCTCTCTGTGCCAGGTTCTCCCACCTCCTAGCTTTCTCTCTCTATTTCAGATCCCAAGCGAGCCCGAATTAATTTTTCTTTTGCTTTTTAGACAGGGCCTTGGGTGGGGGGGGGGGGAGGTGGGGTTTTCCTTGCATTTTTAATTGGTCAAAGAGATGAGCCTTCTTATGAATGAATTTGGGATGTTGGACTTTGCCCCAGAGGCAAGGAACTGAGTTTTATTTAAAAATAAATAAATGCTTTCTGGAGGCAGCTGATCCTTACCCCCACCCCCTCAGAGATCAAATTGTGGCCGAGTCTGTGGCAAATGACAGGACCCGGTACCATCGGTAGCCACAGTGGGTCATCTGTGGCACATGAGAGGCCCTAGGAAGACACGCACTTAAATAAACTCTAATAAATGCAGAGAGGGGGCGGCGTTTTCTGAAAAAGGGACAGGACCAGCAGACGTTTCCTTTGAAAATCACCCAGGGAGAAAGATCTGCACCTCCTCCTCCTCCTGCAGATTCCTTTTATTTATTTTTTTTAACTGGAAAACAAAGTGCCCAGCTTTAAAAAATGCATTCCTTGCCCCAGATCTGGCTTGCATAAAAGTGGCCACATACGGAGCGGGCATTTCTCAAAAAACCCCTGGTGCCTTGGGTAATTGCTTTAGAGCAGATACAGCCTCAGTTAATCTGCATGCAGGCAATTTCCTGGCTAGTGCGTCGTTTATAGAAACGCGTGGCCCTTGAAGATCCCATCCTGTTTTTCTTCCTTCAGCGATTCTGTTGTTGAGGAAAGGTTTCAAGGCGAGGAAGATGGTTTCCGTTTTGGAATGCTTCCCCCTCACTCTTGACACTTCTTATAGGGAAAACAAAGGTCCCCATGCCTCCTAGGTCAGACAGCAATGCAGGGAGCAGCCTCCCTCAGCATAACCCTAGTCCTTGCAGGGCTGGCTCTTCCGCTAGCTGAACTAGGTGGCCGCCGAGGGTGCCAAGATTTCGGGTGCGGCACTATGGGGCCAAACGGGGCCAACACCTAAAAGGGTGTCATGCTGTTATTAGGCTACTCACTCTCCCTCCCTCCCTTCATTTATCTATACCATCTTATATTCCGCAATTTCCATACTGTGCAACACAGACTACTTTAAAAACATACATAATAAAACAAACATAAAATACATAAAACTTCATAAATATTTCACCCAGAGCAGAAATTGGTAAATGGGCGGAATATACATTTTCATAAATAAATAAATAAATCAAATTTAACAGATCATGTATAGGCAGATAGTTTGTTTACAGCAGCCCATACGGAGTGCCATGTTAGCTGATGCATAGCACCATGTGACGCGTTCGGCCATAAAGACTGCTCCCCCATCCTACAACGGGACTGATGAGGTCCTACCAAGAATCCTAGAAAATATCACATACAAGGCCTTGGTCTGTTTTACAGGTATATTCAGACTTGAGCCTAGTCAAAAGGCGTTTAATTTTCAGTGCATCTAGCATTTTAAGGTCGGGGAATTTATTTCAACACACCCCACAGCGTGTGCTTAGAGGCATTACACTTCAAAGCTGATGGGTGGGCAAAACTGTCATGAAACTGCTAGACTTACATCGAAGGGCACAACAATTATAATTGTTTGACCTTGTCCAGTTATTGATCAGAAATTCATAAATACACCAGGAACAAAACCCTGGGTAGAGAAATCGTTTTCCCCTTACATTCAATAATTTCCCAAAGAGAACTGCACGATCATCATGGACTGCCTGCAACAGCAGCTAACAGAAGGCAAGGTGGCAACATACACGGTGCGGCGGTTACTATGCTCACTACCTTGCTAAGCCAACCGAATGGGCCCTTACGATATGGATATCAAGCCCTTTACTGCCTTAAGTAGCCGCAGAGCATACTGTGCCTAATTTCATCAACAGTGAGAGCGTATTTCAGTCTTATGTGCGAATGCAAATAAAATCTTTCACACTCACACGCAATACACTAATTCCATGCCATGTTGCATTCAGTTCCACCCGGGAAACGCATGCGCAAGCAGCGTGATCCCATGCGGTCGAGTGCGCCCCTGCAAGCGGAGGTAAAGAGAGGCAGTCATGGCCTATTAAGAGAGAGAGATTGCAGGAGAGTTTCCGTACTACCCAGGCACACGCTAGCCCCTTCCTGTCATGGGATTCTGTCAGGTTACAGGTTGCCCATAACATATCCGAAAGGCATGTTTTATGCTCCATTCGAACTGGAATTCCCACCTTAGCAGTTATTACCAGGAATCCAGTGTGAAGTCCTAGGGATCAAAATTCTTGGCGTACATTGAGGAAGTAAGACATGGAAACTGACCACTGCCTCCTGTTATAAACTTAATCTTAGAATGGATCTGGATGAGGGGAAGCCTGGAGCAGGAGAAAGGAGTATCAATCTCCCACCCCGTAGACGTGCTGGCCTGGCTGCCGCTGCTACTTCCCAACTCCCCCCTTCTCCCTTGTAGGGCCCGGGCCAGCTCGGCCACTGCTGCCTCATGCGTTTCCTCTTTTGCCTCATGGCCAGCGCAGGCCAGAGGGGGGGGGAGGGAAAAAAAAAAGCCATGTCATCCCAGCCAGATGCTGTGGGGGCCAGGGCAGCGAGCAATGCCCCATATCCCATCTCCTGGGGCCTGCAATTTTTTCCCCCCCTTCTATCGCGGATGGGGACAGGTCACCCCACGGTGGGAAGTCCACCGTGTCTTGTAAGGGAGTCACTTTGAGGGTATCTGTCGGCAGAGGTGGAGTAGACAAAAGAGCTCTGCCGTAATCAACAATCCTTGACACCCGGTACCGGCAGCCGGCTAAGGACTGGATTTCTAAACCCACACCAGGGCCTCCTCTCTCTCTCTTCTGCCAGGGACTTTTTATCCATAGGGCAAACGGGGCAATTGCTAGGGCCTGGAAAAAAAAAAAAAAAAAAGAAGGTAAAATAGGATAAGCTAACTAACATGCTGTATTAACTCGGCTGAGTCCATGGTTCGTAAATTGCACAAACGTTTTATATGGTGGGGAGGGGCCCATCCTAGTGAGGCTTAAAACGGCCAAGACTTCCACGCTGATGTGACCTGCATGGGAGGAGAGGCGTAAGAACATAAGGCTTGCCATACTGGGTCAGACCAAAGGTCCATCATCCTGTTCCCAACAGCGGCCAATCCAGGTCACAAGTGCCTGGCAGCATCCCAAGGGGGTAGAGAGATTCCAAGCTGCTCATCCCTCTGGTGGCAGGGGGAAAAACAACAGATGGTGGGGAGGGACAAAGTAGGTTGTTTGTTTTTTTTTTTCTTTTGTTTTTTTAATTCCAACATCTAAGAGCGCGGACACTCACAGAGGAAGGATCTTTGAAGCTATGTAAGTGGGGACTCAGATTATGAGGAGAATGCCAGGGGACCCAGGGATTTGGAAGCAGGATTGGGTTGGGAGGGAGCGCGTGAGGAGTTGCAGATTAGGAAGAGGGGAAGAGATTGTTTCGGGGGGGGGGGGGGTCTAAGCGGGGACTTGGGACAGCGAAGGCTGAAGGGGGGGTGAGGGAGAGAGCGCGGGGACTGGGAGTCTGGCTTCTCGGAGTTTCCACTTCAGGATTTCTCTGAGTAGGTCTGCTTATTCTCTATATGATGAGGGTCTTTGTGGCTGGGCTGCGGGTAGTTTCTGTGAAGGGATCTGTTGCAGTCTGGCTTGTTCTGTTTTCCCGGTAGGTGTTCTCTTGTCGTGTTTGCTCCTAGCTAGGGGGTCCTGGGACTTGGTGCTATGGCAGGTTTTCTAGGCTCTGAGTGTATTTTTTTTCTAGGGTTTTCGGTAATCGCTTTGGTTGGCAGTACAGCAGTGTACGCAAAAGTCACAATAAATGATAATTTGACCTCAGAAGATTGGACTTTGACAGCCTCTCTCTTTATTCCTCTCTTGTGCGCTGTTTTGAAATATCTCGTTATCCAGCTTTCCATGTGAAATAAATGCAGAGTTTGTATTCGTACTGATGTACAGTGTTAATCCTTGAGAATTAATTGTGAGCGTGGCCAGGGGTCTGGGGAAGGTGTGCAGGGCCGAAGGTTGGCCTAGGGCCTGGGTCCTTGAGGGGGCCGCAAGCGGGTTGGGTTTTGTGGGTAGATGAGCTATGCAGATTAAACCTGGCTCTCAGACCAAATGAATGCAAGCCGGCCACCTGAACCTTCCATCGGGGGACATGCTGAACGCCAGGCCTGTCTGTGGCCCTCCCTGCCTTGTACCTCCTGCAGGGATGGCTGCCACTAAAATCCCCCGGAAGGTGCATTTTTCCCTGGTTATCCGTGCGTCTCAGGGTCTCGTGGGCGCTGAATTTTGCAGAAGCAATGCTAGAAACGTAGACGGGCGTGCGCCGGACCCGGGGGAACAGACAGGGGAGGAAGGACTGAGTGAGCAGAGGTCTGAACCCCTGGCTTTTACTGCTCCTTTGTGCATCTTTCATAAATATTCAGAATTCAGCCATTCTCTTGAGTGCCAGCTTGGCCCTGGCGTCCTGCTTAACTAGGCACCAGCATGCTTTCCTCTTACCATGAAAGATTAAGCCCCTGCCCCCCGCCGCACGTCAGTCGGGGGGGGCAGTGAAAGCCCCTTCAGACGGGCGTCCGCACTCTCAGATGTTGGAATAATAAAAAAAAAAAAACACAGAATCCCTTGCTTAAGGAACAATGGCAGAATTTTTCTATTGGACTTTGGGTGGGGGGGTGGGGGGGGCTGATCCGTGCATCGCCCACCGAGCAGGTTGCCATGACAACCGGTAATGACCTGCACAGAGAAGCACTCCGGCCAATCGGAATCCAGGATGCCCGGTGTATGGGGGGGGGGGGGCAGGGGCAGGTTCCTACCCCCTTTCCTCACCAGCTTAGCCTCTCCCCCTCCACACACACACACACACACACACCACCTTTATCGGGGGAGTTGCAGCAGTATCCTTAATTCTTCCTTTAGCGGTCCGCACAACGTTCGTAAAAACCCTAACCGCGGCTTGCGCTGTGCTGCCCGATTCAGCCCCAGATGTGGCTGCATCCGTTCCCAAAGCGATGTCCGTGGTAAAAGAAAGCCCTAATAAAAAAAAAAAAAAAATGAAAGCCCGAGGATCACATTTTGGGTGCAAGATCCTGCATGAATGCCAGTTATTGGCATTGCCTCTGTGATTTAACCCCCGGTGTACCTCTGCTTACCCATCAGTAACTGATTAATAACTGTGACCCTAGCACTGTTCCCGCTGTCGTGCAGCACCATGGCCAGAGCCTTCCGCCTCAGAGGTGGCTGCTTGTCTCTGCAAAGCCTGCTGGGGTCCGTAGAAGTGCAAATGTGTGTGTGTGGTGTGTGTGTGTGTGTGTGAGATATAATTAAAAGATATAGATAGGGAGATATACACACAGTTTTATTTTTCACCGGCTAAGCGTGCAGTCTCAGTGTGCATTCTCTCGTGTGCTTTTCCTCACAGTTGCAAGGAGCAATCAAGGCGGGCCGAGGCGTGAGCGCGGCGGTGGACCTGTGCCGTTACCATGGAAACAAAGCGCTGGAGGCCCTGCAGTGCTTCCCGCCCTCGGAGGCCCGCTCCGCCCTGGAGAACATCGTCCATGCCGTGACCAGGTTTCCCTGACCGATGCTGGCGCTCAGCGGAGGGAGGGTGGGGGGGGGGGAGAGGGCCCCCTTCCACCGCCGCCCTCCCCACTCCCCGAAGCAATAAGCTCTTCCTGGCTGGGAAAGGCCTAAGTGTGTGCTGGCCACGTAAAGCTCGTGGCATTTATCCCACCGGTGGGGGGGGGGGGGGGAGACCCACACAGATCTGCGTGTTTGCAATGGCCACACGTACACACACACACGCACACACATACACGTTTTTATAAGTTTTGGTGATGGAAGGGTTGGAAAGGTCAAACAGTTTCCTCTCGGCATGCCAGAAAGCACACTTGAGGCTGTAGCAAGAGAAATAATTAATGAGGCTCCGCTGCCTGTGACCCTGAGCAAATGGACAGAAAAGAAGTTCCTTATTGATTGGACAGAGCCGGGGATGGCGCCAGCGGTTTTCTCCCTGCCGCACAGGGCATGGGCGGGGAGCTGCAGCTGTCACGGGAGGCGCTGGCCCCGCAGGACCAAGTCCGACAGCTCTCCTGTGTCTCGAGGCTTGGCCGGGCAGGATGAAGGATTGGGGGACGGGATGGGGGGGGGGACGGGGGAACAGAGAAGATTGAAGGAAAAGGTGCGGGGAAGAGGGGGTAGCATTCAGCTCACTCTCCTCCTGCTCCTTTTAGCTGGAGCCTCTGCTCGCGCGCTCTCTCTCTCTCTCTCTCGTCACGTCCTTGTCACAAATCTATTAGTGCTGATACAAGGCATCGAGAGAGCATTGCTCCATCAAATGCCAATTTATCTCCGCTCGGCAATAAATAATGCGATTCCGCAGGCAAAGATTACATTGTGACTCCTAAGAGCCTGATTCACAAAGCTGCTTTTTTTTTTTTAAAATGTAAGTCCTGTAGACACAGAGTGGGAAGGTACGGCTTTAAAGAGTCAGGCCCCTGAATTGCCCAGCGCGCTCTGGTTGATGTCGTGGTCGGAAGAATTTATTTTTGATTTTCAGTTTTGTAGAAATCCGGGTGAACCGGCAGGTTGCAGACGTGTGAAACCTTTTTCACGGGGCTGACTTCGGTACACCTGCGACCGGCTGCCCAGCCGTGCCCATCCCTTCGTCTGGTCAGCGAAGAAACCGTGTAGTTACAGATGCACCAAGGGAGCGCAACAAGGAGGCCTCACGTTGCAGGTTGTTGGGCTGATCCCTGGTTTCTACAGATTAAGAGGGCAACCCACCCTCCTGTTTTCCCACTTTCAAACTCGGTGCTTTTTTGCGCCCCCCTCATTCTCTTACTAGGTTTCCCTGCCAGGAATTTTCGCTTTTAGCCAGATAAAGGTTGGGCCCCGGTGTTGTCCTCCTGCCCGGAGGGGGTTCAGAGTCGCCCTGGGCCTCGGGAGCGCCAGACCTGAGAAGTTTCTAACCTTAAGTTTGTCAGGTCTGCAGGCGTCCCCAGGACAGGAGGGCGGGACGCCGGGCCCCCGGCATCTGACACCGTCTCTTGCCTCGCTCACTGGAGAGGATCTCTGTGGTTTTGCCTGCCTGCAACCCAAGAAGGCTGCGTTTACACAGATGATGCAGATTGAGGCTCGGCTACCTTTTCTCCCTTCTAGTGGTGTAATTACAGCCCAATCCGGAGAGACAGCCAGCACAGCAGGGGATTTCATTACATCGCTCACTCCAAACACTTAGTGGGAGTTGTTGCTGTTAAATTCCTCTCCGAAAAAAAGAAAAAAAAGACGAGACGGGCGGTGTGTGTTAGTGCTGTGTTATCAGGGACCAGTGTGCTGTGCGTCAGCGAGAAGGGAAACCCAACGCCGCTTTTATCAGCGCCGCGCTCTCAGAACGACCTTGCTGGTGCCGATTCCGAGACCTGGGTTTTTGGTCTGTGTTCGTATCTTATGAGTGTTTCTGCCGTTCGTGAGGCTTGGATTTTGAACGCACATAGAAGGGGGGGGGGGGGGTACCACGACAATAAGGGGACAGCGCCCCCCCCCCTCTTCCCTGTCCAATACTCCTGTTGCACTGCCGCACACCCCGAGGGATCCTCTCTGCTCACCCCAGGCTTTCCCGGACCCTCTGCCTCCCTTGGCAGGGAGCCTATGCCCAATGCACTTTCCACCTCTTCCAGTGTCACCCTCTTACTCTCACTGTCTCTCCTGCCCCTCCACCTCGCCTGATCACCTCGTCTTTCTGCCCCCACCCCCAGTCCTCCCTCCCATCTTCCCCCTTTACCACCTGTCCCTTCCACATTTCAGGACTGGTTTTTCTTATTTTAAGTTTATTTTCAAATTTATTAACCATGTCTCCTGGAGAGGCTACAAAGTGGTGCACAGAGGGAAACATTAACACAATTAAAACAGAATAAAGCAATCAAAATCAATCAGAATGTAACTCTGGCAAAGATCAGAAAGAAAGAGGGTGCCCAGTTCTGAAGAATTTGATGTATCTGACACAGCAATCTGATATCTAATCTTTGTGCAAGGGGAAGCCAGCGAGGAGCCTTGAGCACTGGTCGAATATGTTCACGACGTTTAGGCCCGGTCCTCTGCACCAGAGAGTTACAATAATCAATACGAGTTGAAATTAAAGCTTGAATTAAGGTGCGCAAACCTGCTTCAGGTAAATAAGGACACATTTGACAAAACACGCCTTAACCATAGCACTAATACATTTCTGCATTGTTAAGGATGAGTCTAACCAGAGTTTTAACTTCTGTAATCTGCAAAACGCTGTTTTAGGTTTCAGTTTGAATTTGAGGATTATCGAGACATAAGTGGGACCGTTTTATACCGTAATTCAGTTTTATCATGGTTTAATTTCAGTTTAAACCAACATTTTGAAGGCAGCCATACGGCTTAGTTATTGTTTCATCAGAGTTTCTACCCAGAGAGCAGTAGGTCTGTATGCCATCAGCAGACATACCATAACAAAAGCTCATAGCACTGACCAATTGGGCAAGAGCTGCCATATCAGTATTAGAGTAGGTGACAGAATTGACCTCTGTGGTACACCTGACCTTAAATCCAATGGAAATAAAGTGCCATTACCCCTACAAATCCTTTGGCTCCTGTTTTGAAGAAAAGAGGCAAACCAGGCATGGGCTATGTCCTCCACACCAATAGCCGCTAGACAAGCTAATATCATCTCATGGTCTATAGCACCAAAAGGCCACTGATAAATCCAGAGTGACCAAGACTCAGTCCTGACCTGAGTGTGAACCTCTTTGGAGGTTGGTCATCAAAGCTAGTAAATCAGTCTCCATGCAGTAACCAGCTTGGAAGCACAATGGCCTGGATGCCAAGACCTGTTCCTCCAGTCTAGGTAGTCAGACAATTGATGTTTAACTGTTCTCTCAATTAATTCCTCCAGAAAGAGCTAAGCGAAAGGTAGGCCGTAACTCAATAAAATCAGAGAAATCTATGATTTCCTTTTTCAAAACACGATAAATAATGGCTTTCTTTGATTGAGAGGGGAAAATCTCCTGCTTTCAAAGAACAATTAACAATAGACAATAGTTGTGGGATAAGGCTCTGTCCTGCCTCTTTAATTAAATAAGGTGGTACAGTGTCTATCATAGAGCCACTTGACTTGGCTTGCTTTCTGCAATGAGTGAAAAACTAAAAGTGATATTGATGTTATTGACTGCAAATTATCCTTTCCAGAAGAGGGATTCCTCCTATCTGATTCCCTGTTTATCAGGTCTCCTGGTTGCGAGCAGCTAAGGCCAGTAACTGTCAGCAAATAACTTTTAATATTTATAACCTTAGAATCAAAATAGCGGACCATGGAATTGGCCACTGTCTCATGATAATCAGGGACTACTAGAACTGTCTAGCTGAGTTTGTAGGGGTTCCCTCAGATTTTTAACAATTTGAAAGGTATCATGTGGTCTATTGAAGGAAGTGGACAACTAAGTGATAAGACTTTTTAAAAAATATATATTTTTTTTATTAAAGAGTGCTAACTGCTGCTTATAAATAAATTGATAGGAATCAGCCTCTGTAACTTCATATTATAATGCCTCATTGCTCTCACCTCTTCAGTAATCCAAGGGCCTTGTTTGTAGGTTTATTAACATGTTATTTAACTGAGCAATGTCATCTCTAATGTTTGTCTTATAATGATTCCAGGGTTCTAATTGTTCTTCCACGAAACTTACCAAATTAGGACTAGGCTTCTGATTTAATCTGTCTACAAAATGAGGTGTTGTGAGACCAGATTTAGAGCAAGTTGCATTAAATCGAGTAACTGAAGAAGTTAGATTAGGTGACCCAATAACTGAAAAGGAAATTTTAAAAAATGGTCAAACCACACAATTGATTTGACCAATAAATTCAGAGTAGAGAATTTTTTTTGTTGAAAATGAATTAATAATCTGAACTACATGTCCAGATAGAGTGGAAGATAAGAATATTTTTTAATTAAATACATTTGGCCTTAGTAGAGGTTCAAAAAATACTAGATCTAATCTTTACAGCCTTTAATATAAGTAGGAGACATCAGCTATTGAGTAAATCTTAAATCTGATAAGTACATCAAAAAATCCATCTCTTGTCCAAAGTATCATCTATACTCATACTGAAATCTCCTGAAAGGAGAATATTCTTATGTTCTGTGCATATCTCAGTAAGCAACTGAAGTAGATTGGGCAAGACTGATATGCCGACTCATGGCGCTCTGTACAGTTGTACAATGGATACATTTTGTGAGCAACCAAATTTGATCAAAAGTCATTCCGTTCATAGAAGGAAGCCTTACTTGGGAGCTATTCAGTATAGAGCACTCATTCATCAATCCCTCATCCCTTTAGTGTTTACTCTAGGACAAGGAAATAGAGAATTTCAATCTGGACATAGCTGTGTCAAAGTAACCTTATCTCCGTCACACAAAGAGTCTCGGAATTATGATTGGTTACCAAAGCAATAAGTATAGCCATCTTGGATCTAACAACACGCACACTCATGAAATGAGGTTTAAGTTCAGAAGTACTAACAGGTTTCAGCGGCGGCAGCAGAAGCTTTACATAATGAAATTGAAATTAAAGTAGATTGCTTGGGCTGTTCCAGGCATTTTTGGGGCCAGTAGGGTCTGGGCATATCTGCCTTGGCCTAACAGTGCTGGAATTACAGGTGAGAGACCCTTACAGAATAACAAATACCATCTGAAAGATGGCTGCATGCTGACCCCCATGGCCTCCCCTCTTCCTCCACCTATCAGCATGCCACCTGCTTCTGCTTTACCAGGATGTACATGCTAGAGAAGGGGGAGGGCAACACTTTTCGTGGTCCCACCACCACCTCCACCCGCAATGCTGCTTTCCAGCTGGCTCAGTGGCTCCGGACACCCTGGAGTGTTTCCCAGTCTCTGCCTGGTCTTTTGCTCAGACATTGCTCACACTCATACTCAGTCTGCGTGAGCGAACGTTTTTGTGCAAGTCTCATGCAATGTGTATGAGACGTGAAATTTATGTGTAACAGAGTTGATAAAAGTTATGTGATGATGAACTGATCATGTCCATTGACAGCTGCTCAAGTTGGATGCATAGACACCAAAGATCTGAAGAAAAGAAATGACTCAAATCCAGATCTGGCCAGTGCAGAAAGGTACACTCATGGTAGACCAATCCGGGTGCTCCATTCCTGTGTAGTCTTTTAGAACACGAAATACAACCTGGTTTTAATGCAAGGTTTCAAAGGTCAAGGCTGTCAGCCACCAGGGAGGGTGTGGAAATCCGTTCCTGCACACTCCGAAATGCCAAGTGCTAGTGTGAAAATGGCAATGCTTGATCCATTCTTACTGCATGCTCAAAAAACGGAGAAGATATCAGCCGATGAGAACCAAATTGTCCATCCAGCCTGCCCCTTTGTTCCTGCCTACTGTGCTGTGACAGGTCTTACTCAATCTGTGGTCTTCTCCCTCCTCTCACCTCTGAGGCTCCTTTGTATCTATCAGCTGTTTACTTGCAGTATTGGTGAGACTGTGACTTCACCAAGCGCCGTTAGAGTTGCTGTCCTTTGAGCTGATGCTTTCTAATAATGACGGCTGCCTACACAGTACTCCGTGTCAGTGCTACTGCATACATGTATGCACTCCTGTAGGCATGTCTTCGGCATATGGTTTGTCACGTGGAGCATTATTGATCCTGGCCGTCTTCCCTAGACAGAATATATACTGTTCCTCTAGGTTATTACAGATCAAAGGAGGTGTTTCTGTAACTCACAAGTGGTAAAGACCATGAAGAGCTACCATTAATTTTGTTGCCATTATATGAATCCATTTTTCAGGAAAAGTTGTTAGTTTAACTCTAAAATGGCTGAGAGAAGCTGTTATAACTTGATACTAGGGGTGTGCAGGCCAAAAAATGTCATTTTGTATCCTGTCGTTTGGGGATTGTTTTTCATTGTCAATGTTTTCTCATTTTTTAATTTTCATTTTTATGTCTGAATATTGTGCACTAAAAATGATAGAAGAAAAAACACAAAATGTTGTAGTTTTGTCTCTTGTTTTGAAAACATCAAGAAACGACATTTCAAATGAATGTACATCCCTGCTTGACAGTACCTGCCAAAGTACGTTTCTGATGTGACTGATGAAACAATGGTGAATTACATCCCATTGGCCTTACAGTATATATTTGGTACATATGTATAATCAGGTATACTTTGCTGATGGTGTTTAAACTCTCTCCCTATGTACAAAATGCATTGTTAACCTGTACAGCCAGACTATTAGGATATTAAAATGTGTAAATATTCTTTGACTGTGACCTTTGTGTGATGACGGTATGTTCTTCCAGCTTTCCCAGATCCGTGGGAAATGTCTTAGATGTGAGAAATATTTGATGCATGCCTTGAAGAGATGACCAACGGGGGAGGTATAGCAAAGACCTGTTCAACTAAACTTTGTGGGAGGCCAAAAACCTATTTAACCTTTTTTGTACTTAAGTATTCAATTAGGGTGGCTCCATTATGTTAGAAAACAAGTTATGGAATAATATATTGAAAAATATTAATGTAATGGATTTATTCTTTGTAAAGGGTTGCTGGGACATACAACACTTCACATACTGTAAGAAACACAGTACAAGCTGAGAGTTAAGTGAAGTCTAGAAACGTAATCCATGAAAAGACAAAACTGGCTCAGAATATAGTAGGTCTCTGCCCCTAAGAGCTGAAGAGAGTAGTGAGGGCTAAGATGCAAAGGGAAGAGGAACGCAGAGCAGAAGGCAGTTTGCAAAGGCTACAGCAAAGGAGGACCTAAGGGATCTATGAAAAGAAATGGGATGAACTGGCCGAGGCCTGAACATAGCACAGGAGGCTGAGAGCTGAAAAACAGGCAGGAATTGTGGAAGTGTGTCTGTGTGTGTGCAAAGTTTGAATTCAGCTCACAAGGAGATGGAGGAACTGGAAAAAACTAGGAGGGGAGCAAGACCAAGGTGTGAGGACTGGGAATGGCTGTCTGCACTCAGTACAACTGGGAGATGTCACCAGAGGTGCCATGAAAACCCTCTTCAGAACAATCATGGAAACATCTTTCCTCAGCTTCAAGACAGCCTGGGCTTCTTGCCACTTACTGTCTTGTTACCTGGAGAAGGATATTTTATCTTCTATCGTAGTTGGTCTGGCTCAGGTCTGGTCCCTAAAACACTTCCTCCTCTGTTTATGGAAGTCAAAAGTACCTTGGGTGGTGCAGGGTCAGAGGCAAGAGTGTCATTATGGGGCCTCTAGTCAGGGCAGGAAGCAGATTGTAACATAGCAGTGATGGCAGAAAGGGACTAAATGGTCCATCCAGTCTGCCCAGCAAGCTTTTTATGGTAGTATCTGCTGCTCCGTGCAGTTATCCCCAAGCCGTATGATAACCCATAAAAAAAAATGTATTGCTAACAATATTTTTACTGGGTAGAGAGGCCTTCTTGAAAATTCACAGAGCTGCTTGACATGCTTTGCGTTTGGACTAGGCTCTAGAAGCAGTCCTGTGCAGTACCCCAGACTGTGTACGTCAGGGCCTATGTTGGTGGTCATCTGAATCCAGTTCCTCTTCCCCCTCCCCCCCCCACCACCGTCAAAGTGGAGAGCGATGCTGCAATTGTGTTTGTCAGTTCCCCAGACTGAAAAAGTCAGGACCCTCATTGGTTGCTGTCTGAATCCAACTCCCCTTTTCCCCTTCCTGTTGAAGCAGAGAGCAATGTTGGAGTTGCATCAAGAGTATGGAGGCTTATAGGTTAAGGGGCGGATTTTCAGAGCCCTGCTCGCGTAAATCCGCCCAAAACAGGGCGGATTTACGCGAGCAGGGCCCTGCGCGCCGGTGAGCCTATTTTACATAGGCTCACCGGCGCGCGCAGAACCCCGGGACTCGCGTAAGTCCCGGGGTTTTCGGAGTGGGCGTGTCGGGAGGCGTGTCGGGGGCGGGGCCGGAGCACGCTGCGTTGCGGGGGCGTGTCGGCAGCGTTTTGGGGGCGGGTACGGGGCGTGGCTACGGCCCGGGGGCGTGGCCGCGCCCTCCGTACCCGCCCCCAGGTCGCGGGTACGGAGGGCGCGACAAAGGTAGGATGGGGGTTTAGACAGGGCCGGGCGGGTGGGTTAGGTAGGGGAAGGGAGGGGAAGGTGAGGGGAGGGCAAAGGAAAGTTCCCTTCTAGGCCGCTCCGATTTTGGAGCGGCCTAGGAGGGAACGGGGGTAGGCTGCGCGGCTCGGCGCGCGCAAGCTATACGAAATCGATAGCCTTGCGAGCGCCGATCCAGGATTTTAGTAGATACGCGCGACTACGCGCGTATCTACTAAAATCCAGTGTACTTTTGTTTGCGCCTGGAGCGCAAACAAAAGTAGGCTGTTCGCGCTCGTCTGAAAATCTACCCCTAAGGGTAGTAATCATCGCACCAACAAGTTACCCCACATGCACTCTTTTCCTCATTTCCATCCTCTAGCCTGTAGGGATCCTTAGAGGCAGATTTTATAAATTTGCTCGAGCGCGTACTTTTGTTCGCTCACCAGGCGCGAACAAAATTATGCGTGGTGCCGGGCGGGGCCGGCACCACGCCCCTGGCCCCGCCCTGAACCGCCCCTGACCCTGGACACGCCTCCCTCCCTGCCCCTTTTACGAAGCCCTGGGACTTACGCGCATTTCGGGCTGTGCGCGCACCAGCGGCCTATGCAAAATAGGTGCGGCGGCGCGTGAGCCCCTGCGCGCGTAAATCCAGCTGGATTTACGCGCGCAGGGCATTTAAAATCCAGCCCTTAGTATTTATCCCATGCCCCTTTGAATTCTTTGACTGTTTTTGTCTTCACCACCTCCTCCGGAAGGGCATTCCAGGTATCCACCACCCTCTCCATGAAGAAATATTTCCTGTGGTTGGTTCTGAGTCGTCCTCCCTGGAGTTCCATTTTGTGACCCTTAGTTCTGTGGTTTCCTTCCTTCAGACAGAGAGCTGCTTCCCTTCAGGAGCGTTTATCTTTTATATAAATATATATATATATATATATATATATACCGCTAAATATCTTTTATATATATATATATACCGCTAAATGTAGCGATAGTTACTGTTCCTTGTAAACCGGGGTGATATGTATATTATACAGGAACCTCCGGTATATAAATTACCTAAATAAATAAATATATATATTTTTTTTTACAGCTACAGGTGTGCAAATGAACAGAAAATGACTTTTGGGTTCACGGTGTTGAAATGTTCTCCATGGCATCTGGCTTCTCTTGCTAATGAACTGAAAACGTAATCATTATTAATCTCTGGCTGCATTTTGTCATATAAAGGGAGCAATGACTGAGATGATCAGATTTGCAAATGATAAAAAATGTTTCAAGGTTGTTAAAAAACACGAGCAGATTGCGAGGATCTGCAGAAGGGCCTTGCGAGACTGGGGGACTGGGCGTGTAAATGGCAGATGAAACTTAATGCGGGCAAGTGCAAAGTGATGCACATAGAGAAAAAAAAATCCTGACTAGTGCCTCGCCCGCAGTGGGTCCCAAGCATTGATCAGACACCAACAGTATGGTGTCACGTCATTTGCCAAAATACTTATTTATGCAATACAAAACTGCACTTTCATGCAAAACTCTGTTTATCTGCCCACGGTGCCAAAGAAGCTGAACAGCCACGTGATGTGAAACGCCCGACGCGGACGGTGTTTGCACAGCTACTGGCCGTCTTCATCGAGGTCAAAGTGCTTTAAGCAGCGCACACACACAACCTTTTCAAAAACGTGGCGCCACACACTATTCTCTGATACCATTCCTCCAAAAAGTGTAAAAATTGCGTTCATTTGTCTATAAGGAGTTATTGACTTGCACCCTTTTGTGCTTCGATACTGGCTTTTGCGGTGTTTGCCGTTAGGAAAAGTTTATAAGCCGTTATCAGACTGGTAGATTTGCTAAAGTCGCCGCTCATCATCGCTGCGAATGAGCAACAAGGAACGGATCTAATCTCTGGGCCCTGCTGGGTAATCACAGTCTGCCTTGGCCCCTGTCAGGGACAGGCTGCTGGGCTTGATGGCCCAGTGCTCTCACTCAGCAGGTCTGCAGCCCTGGAGGGAACAGAAAGTTTCAATTTTTTATTTTTTTTTTTGGCAAATTTCCATTTTTTTTTTTGGCAAATTTCCATTTTCTGTCTTACCTACAGAGCTGAGAACATTGTCACTGCAAAACGTTTGTGCAGCTGCATGAACACGTGGCCCACACGTGCCCTTATTTAACTGTACAGCTGTCACTTGTGAGATTCCACCACTGGGGTGTGGATGGCGTAGCCCGAAGTGGACCTCATGATGGAGCGAACTTCCACCTCCTAACAGCAAGCGTCGGTGTGTATTCCTGGCTGGCTGGTGTCACGAATCTGGCTGCTAGACAGCCCCGCCGGAAGGGGCCCTAACTGGGCCACGCTCAGACCCCCCTTGAAGGCTACATGATGCAGCAAGGCCAGCCCTATAAGAGCCTCCCACACAGTATCCTCCCTGCCTCAGCTTGCAGTCTCTTTGCTTTTGGCCCATTGTTCTTGGTCCTTGGCCTGTTTAACCTTGCCCTTGTTCTGTGTCTGGCTCCTGCCCTGTTTAGGCCTTCTAGCCGGTCTGCCCTGCCTTGCCTTGTCTCTTGCCTGGGCGCCTTGCCCTTGTCTTGTCTGGGCCTATCCCATTTACTTGTATTCTGTGTCTTGTCCTGTCTAGGCCCTCCAGCAACCTCCCTTGTCTATGCGTTTCCCAGTTGTGCTTCTGCTCCCTGTGGGCCTCTGGCCCTCCTCTGCCCTATCTAGGTCTCCTGGTGTACTAGCTCTCCTGTCTGTTCCTTGCCCTGCATGCTATTTTGGTCTTGCCCTGTCTTTGTTCTTTCCTTCTCTGCCCTGTCTTGCCAGTGTATTCCTTGTTCCTGTGTTCCCTGTTCCTGACCCAGTACCCCCCACCCCCGAAGACCTGCCAACCATCAGCACTGGAGGTCTCATCCTGAAGGGAAGGTGGCTGGTTAGGCAGAAAATCTATGCCTGACCTGCCTGCTCCCCCCTCTCCCCCCCCCCCAGCTCGGCCATGACATCACACTGAGGCCATACTAATCTGGAGAGGCACCAATGGTCAGCAAGTCCGTTTATTTTTTTCTCCAGCCATGCCTTGATTTAAGCCCCTGTTGGATCAATGTGCACACGCCCCATCGGTCCAATGGAAAACCTGGAAAAGGTTCTCCAGAACCTTATGTAAACACCTGTTCCCCTGTCTCAGCTCCTAAAGCATTGCCTACTTCCATTTTCTACTGGGACTGCAGCAGATGCCAATGCAGTCACCATTGCTACGAGAATGTCTTGGGTGTGGTTTCCGTAATCCTGCGCTGTGGAAGGGCAAGAACCTTAACTGAACTAGTCTGTGTCACTTGTTTTGTACCTAAATTGGCACCTGAGCTGCAGCCCCCAGTTCCAGATAACTTGAAACCTGGTGCACAGAAATCCTTAACCATTCTGAAATAATTTCAGCACAGCGGATTTCTGAGGTATTAGGGTTCTGCAATCAAATATTAGAGGAACAGTCTGTGATAAGCAACTCGTGCATCTCTATCCCCACCATAACCAGACTAAATGTCATGCCAGCTAAGTCTTTATACATCAACTTCTGCTAAACCTGCATTTACTCCAGCCACAGTCAAGATTAGACAAACATTTTTTTAAAAATTAGTACCTGCAAAATGAATCCTGCTCCAGACTCCAGTCCTGCTGCTGTTCCTGTATCTCTGTTTCAGGGGTCCCTAATCATTCATCTGCTCCCAGTTCTGTACCAGGGAGCTCTATCCATCCAAGTAACTTCAGTTCAGCCTCTGTGATTTCACCTCAGTCAGTCGATTCCTGCTTGGCAAGTTCAGTCTCCTGCTTCACCAGCTACTTCGTGTCAGGCTTTGAGATCAGTTGTTTTGTCTAATTCTGCTTTGATTAAGCCTGTCATTGTCTCAGACTCTCCCAAGACAGCCTCAGTTTCAGTACCCTGTTTTAGCCCTGCTCCAGTACATGTTTTCCAGCCAGCTGGATCCAGTCCACTCTCCATGCCTAAGTCCCAGGCTGCCAGCCTGGTCTCGAGCCCTGAGGCCAATAAGGCAGATCCCGCTATTATACCTGACAAATAGAATCTGGTAGCAGATTCCAGGCCAGGACCTATATCACGCTGACTTAGAAGAATATGCTTCTGTGGAGACTCCAGTGTTCAAGTCCCAAGACCTGCATTTGCCCCTGAAGGGAAGTTAATCCATACTCCAAACCTGTCCTGGGGACCCCATAGCCAGTCGGGTTGTCAGGATATCCACAATGAATATGCATGAGAAATTTGCATATACTGAGTCTCCGTGTTATGCAAATGTATCTCATGCATATTCATTGTGGATATCCTGAAAACCCAACTGGCTGTGGGGTCCCCAAGACAGGTTTGGGAAACCCTGCTCCAGGCCAAATGTCTAATGCTGATCCCCTTCCAGAGAATTTGGTCCAAAATGCTACCACAGCACATCTAAAGACGCTGGTCAAGACTATTCCAGCAGCGCCTCCAGAGAATCCGGGCCAGGATGCTACCACAACATGTCCAGAGACTCTGATCCAGGCTGCTCGGGCACACCATTCCAAGAGTCTGAGCTGGGCTTTCCCTGCAACACTTCCCAAGATGCTGGGCTGGGAGTCTCCCTGCAACACTTCCCAAGACGCTGGGCTATCCCTTCCCTGCAGTGCTTCCCAATTCGCTGAGCTAGGCTCTCTCTGCAACACTTCCTAAGCTGCTGGTCTGTCCCGTCCCAGCAGCACTTCCCAATTTGCTGAGCTAGGCTCTCCCTGCAACACTTCCTAAGATGCTGGGTTGTCCCTGCAACACTTCCCAAGACGCTGGTCTGTCCCGTCCCTGCAGCACTTCCCAAGATTCTGAGCTAGGCTCTCCCTGAAACACTTCCCAAGATGCTGGGCCAGCCTGTTTCTGCAGCAATTTTCAAGAATCCATTCCAGGCTGCTATTACAGCATAAAGACTCCAGTCCAAGCTCTGCCTGCAGCTCCTCCTGAGACCCCAGTCCAGGCTGCTCTTGCAGCCCTTCCAAAGACTGTCTCAGGCTGCGTCCAGCATCTCACAGATTCTACCCCAGGCTGGGGCCAAAGCAGATTCAAAGATTTTTTTGCCAGACTGCTTCTCCTGTAGCAGCACCAGAGACCTTGCTGCAGCCGGCTTCTCCTGCAGCCTCTAAGTCTCTGTTTCAGTCTGTGCTCGCGGCAGATTTCAGGACTCTACCCCAGACAATGCTCACAACGTATTCAAGGACCCTTCGCCATGCTGCTTTTCCAGTTGCAGCACCCAAACCTCTGCTCCAGGCCGTGCCAGTTGCAGCACCCAGGAAGCTTCTACCACACACTAAGACCATTGCAGCCCAAGAACCATCCTCCACGCTGTGTCCATAGCATTCAAGACTCCATCCCAGGCTGTGCCAGTTCCAGCACCCAAGGACCTTGTTCCAGGCTGCTTCCTCTACAGCAGCACCGGAGACTGTAGTGCAGGCAACTGTGCCCACGGAGTCAAAGACTCCATTCACAGAGAACCCATCTGCCTCCGTCCAGTCACCAGAGAAACCTGCAATGCCTTTGACTCCAGCTTTTCCTGCCATATCTCCGCAGCCAGATGGGCCCGTTCTTGCTGTATTCCCGCCATAAGCTAAACCAGTTCCTGCCATGACCCTGTACCAGGCTGAGCCAGCTTTTCCTGCCATGACCCTGTACCAGGCTGAGCCAGCTTTTCCTGCAATGTCTCTTTAGCCATATGGGCCAGTTCCCACTACATTTCCACGGCAACCTGAGTCGGTCCCTGCCATGACTCAGTTCCGGACTAAGTCAGTTACTTTGCCCCCGATGGACTCTGCTTCAGCTACAGTGCTGCAGGGGTGTTCTGAGCCAGATACTCCAGTCCTCGCTGCTCTTGCAGCACCTCCCCAAGATCCCAATACAAGCTGCATCTGCCTCACCAAAGCCTTTGCTTCTGATGATGATACTTGCAGCCCCAAGCTACAGATTATGCCTGCTATGGCTTTGCTGAAACCAGTGCTTGCTGCCGCTACTGCTCAAGTCCCTGCCTTCGCCTTGAGGAACTCCAAGCCAACTGTCCAAGGCTGCACTCACAGCACCAAGTGAGGCTGGAAGACTGGGCCTCCAAATAGCAGATGAAATTTAATGTGGACAAGTGCAAGGTGATGCATATAGGGAAAAATAACCCTTGCTGTAGTTACACGATGTTACGTTCCATATTAGGTGCTACCACCCAGGAAAAAGATCTAGGCATCATAGTGGATAATACTTTCAAATCGTCGGTTCAGTGTGCTGCAGCAGTCAAAAAAGCAAACAATGTTAGGAATTATTAGGAAGGGAATGGTTAATAAAACGGAAAATGTCATAATGCCTCTGTATCGCTCCATGGTGAGACCACATCTTGAATACTGTGTACAGTTCTGGTCACCGCATCTCAAAAAAGATATAGATGCAAATGAGAAGGTTCAGAGAAGGGCAACCAAAATGTTAAAGGGGATGGAACAGCTCCCCTATGAGGAAAGGCTGAAGAGGTTAAGGCTGTTCAGCTTGGAGAAGAGACAATGAGGGGGGATATGTTAGAGGTCTTTAAAATAATGAGAGGTTTTGGACGAGTAGATGTGAATTGGTTATTTACGCTTTCAGATAATAGAACTGGGTGGCACTCCTTGAAGTTAGCAGGTAGCACATTTAAGACTAATCAGGGAAAATTCTTTTTCACTCATCGCATAATTAAGCTCTGGAATTTGTTGCCAGAGGTTGTGGTTAGTGCAGTTAGTGTAGCTGGGTTTAAAAAAAGTTTGGATAAGTTCTTGGAGGAGAAGTCCATTAACTGCTATTAATCAAGTTAACTTAGGGAAAGGCCTCTGCTATTACTGGCATCAGTAGCATGGGTTCTTCTTAGTTTTTGGGTAATTGCCAGGTTCTTGTAGCCTGGTTTGGCCTCTGTTGAAAACAGGATGCTGGGCTTGATGGACCCATGGTCTGACCCAGCCTGGCAATTTCTTATGTTCTTAAGCCTTTGTCTCTAGCAGCACCCGCAATGCTGAACTTCTTGTCCCACAGTGTAGCTGCAATCTTGAAGACACCACTCCTGATGGATTTCTTCTCTGAGCCAGGCACCCAAGTACTACCTTGCTCCACTCCAGATGTCCAACACCCCATGCCAAGTGGGACCTGGTGGGGAGGAGTTCCTAGAAGATGAGGATCTATTTAATGTTTGGGTACTTGCCAGGTGCTTGTACACTGGATTGGCCACTGTTGGAAGCAGAATGCTGGGCTTGATGGATCCAGTATGGCAATTTCTTATGTTCTTAGGAGGCTACTATCATGAATAAAAAAAAACCTAAAGACCTGGCTCTTTAAACAAGCATTCCCAGAATAGCGCTCCACCCTCCACCGCACCCTATTAACAACAGCCCTCAGCCACTTATATTCCCTCCCCCCAGTTTTACCCTTTTCCAGCATCAACCCCCGTGCCCCCCTTAATCTTGATATCCATCCCAGGGATTAAAACCTTCCTACTCCCCCCCCCCCCCCATCAGAATCTATAGCCCCACCCCTCGCCATTTTAACCTCTACCAGCCCTCTTCCGACCCCTCGAATCCTGCATTAACGTACTTAGACCATGCCCCTCACAATACATTTTCAATTGCCTTAGGTGGATCTCCCTAATCATCCCACATAACATCCTCTGTATCAACATTATACTATTGTATTATTGAATTTCACATAATACTGTACGTATTATTGTACTATTGTATGTATATCCTCTATTCTTATTAAGTTGTATACTATATATATATCCAGGCCCTATATATGTATATCCCCTATAATTATCAAGTATGTATACATTCTATTCTTATCAAGTTCTGTTGACACCCCCTTCCAAGTTACCATGCACCCTGTTCCATGTACTGCATTTAAGTTCCTTGTAAACCGATATGATGTTCCTACGAATACTGGTCTATAAAAGCTTTTAAATAAATAAATACTAGACAGAGCTCCCTTGCCAGCAGAGTCCATCTCTCTGCTGGCAAGGGAGCTCAGATGCACTCTAGCCACTGAATTGAAGCTTGCATGACATAACAAGGCCAGCCCTATAAGAGCCTTCCTCAGCGTATACTCCCTGCCTCAGACTGCAGTCTTCTCTCTGCCTTTGGCCACTTGTTCTTGTGCTCTTACCTGTTTAACCTTGCCCTTGTTCTGTGTCTGGCTCCTGCCCTGTACAGGCCTTCTAGTCTGTCTGCCCTGCCTTGTCTTTTCTCTTGCCTCTGCTCCTTGCCTTGCCTTGTTTGGTCCTATCCTATTTATTTGCTTTCTGTCCTGTCCTGTCTAGGCCCGTCAGTGACCTCCCTTGTCTGTGTGTTTCCCAATGACTCTTCTGCTCCCTGTGGGCCTCTCGGTGGCCCTCCTGTGCACTGTCTAGGTCTTCCTGTGGCCCTCCTATACCCTGTCTAGGTCTTCCGATGACCTAACTCTCCTGTCTGCCCTTGACCTGCATACTATTTTCGTCTTGCCCTGTCTTTGTTCTTTTTTTTTCTCTGCCCTGTCTTGCTAGTGCATTCCTTGTTCCTGAGTGCCCTTTTCTTGAGCCCGTGCACCACCTCCAGAAGACCTGCCAGCCATCAGCACCAGCCATCCTGAAAGGAAGGTGGCTGGTCAGGCAGAAAATCTATACCTGTCCTGCCTACTCCTGACCCCTTCAGAAGACTGCACGCCTAACTCACCTGCTCCTTACTCCTTCTGCCCCCTTCTGGGGGCATCTCCAAATCGGCCAGGCCAGCATTGACAGTTGATTTGTTTTTACTAACGCTAGGGTTCAGACTTCCTTTCGGGGACCATCATTTTTTGCTACATTGTGCAAATATTCTGTTGGCCTTGCCTGCTTTCTTTGCCAGAGGTTGGTCCTATCCTCCTCCAGTGTGAGCCTTGTGCATCCATTGGTTCCTGCAGTGGCGAGTCCATGGGATTCTGTGCTGTGCGCATATCACTTGCTGCACCGTTTGATGGACCCTAACAAAGCCAAGAGCCACCAGCCCTGCAAAGGAAGGGTGACCTTGATTTGTTTATAAGCATTTGATATGCTGCTTTTTACCAAGAAAATCGCAAGGCTAGTCCCCATCAAATTTATCATAGCAGTTACGACCGAGTCACAATAAACATTAAACAATCAGCACGGGAGCATTGCCAACAAGGAAGGGGCCTAACCCAGATGCGAGCAGACGCTTGAGCTAGCTAACGTGAGTCTTCTGAATATAGTGGAACATATTAGAGAGTAGATGTGGGCTTGGAGGGCTACGCCTAGCGTGGCAGCAAGAGTAGAGGGAGAAGAGTTGATCTTTAAGAAAGTCTGATGGGTTGATAAGGTGGTATTATAGGGAGGGAGGGAGGTGTCAGTCATGCTAGCTTGTTTCCTGAAGGGAAGGCAACTTACTTAGAACCTAGCCAGTGACGTGCCAGAGAATGCAGGTAAGGTGTCCTCGGGGGAAGAGACTCTATTGCTGAAGGGTTAGGGGGCAGAGTGGAGGGCATGTTTAGTTATCTTGTCAGCTCCAGCATAACTGAGCAACAGAGAGAATTGTCATTAATTCGGCAACAACCCTTATCCAACAGTAAGGCTAGCTGATCGCTCCTTGATGCAGAAGCTTGGTCCAGAGCCATATTTATACTTTTATTTTTTTCGATGTAGCTCATGCCTTTTCATTCGTAGCTTGAGGTGAGTTACTATAAAGAAGGCAGAGTTCTCGATAGCTGTATTGAATCTGAAGAAAAATTGAGTCATTGCAGGTTAGGACAACTTTCACTGGACGAACATTAAGAGATCAAAAGAAGCTGTAGCAATGAGCCTTGGCACCACAAAGGACCCTTCTTCCGTTCTGACTGCAAGATTGAAGGAAGGAAATATTTCCAGTCTATCTAGAGCAGGGACAGCAAACTTCAGTCCTGGCAGACTGCAAACTGCTCTGGCTTTCAGGATTCTCACAATGATTATTCAAGAACGAGATTACCCTATATCTGGGTCAAGAAATAGGTTAATTTTGCATAGTATGTTCTGTAAAAGGCTTTTCCCCTTTGGGTAATGGTATCCCTCGTTACCGTGTGCACGAGGCTTTGGATAACAGAGTTGTACATGTTCAATAAGAAGAATAGACAGCTGAGTCCATCCCGCGAGGGATGATTTCTGGGGCGATGACAATAAATATCTACAAGACATAGCTGCATCCAGTGACTCTGAGTTAAATATATGAGTGCTTGACATATGTTTGTTCCTGAAACCTACCCTGTTTTGTGACCTTCAAGGACAGTAGGGTTTGAATCAAAATTTGACTGAATTTTAGCTGTAATTTAGCTTTTTCTCCCATTTTATCTCTCCATCATCATCCCCCTCTCCCACCCCCAAACAGCATTTCCAAATGGCTCAAGGAACTTTGCCGGCCTAAGGGCTGTAGGGCTTCTCGGGGGCATGCCCTCAGAGCTGTTGTTGACCACCAGGGGCCGCCACTGTAGCTGCAGCTGTCTTTCCACTCTCCCTTGAGCTGAGCACACAGCCCCCCATATCACACCCAGTCGGTGATGAAAGAGGCAAATCTGGAGACCCTTTGCTACGCTGCTGCATCCTGCGCCATGGGGCTAGCCCCCGGGTATTTGGTTCTACCCAAATGCCTTGTTATAGCCAGCTGTGAGCGTTTTCATGTTACAGGGTCTGGCTCATTGGCATAACAGCGACACGATGATTACACCATCATGGGTCGGTGCTACAGAGAGACATTGCCATTAAGTAACCATCGTGCACCAAAGAGTCAGATAATGTAAGTCAGGGCTTTTTTTTCAGGGGGTACATGCCGACACTAAGTACCGATGCCTTTTTCTTCCACCTGCTTGATTTGCTGTGTGCTCCCTCAAAGGAGACATGCATCTTGCATGTGAGTACTGACAACTTTTCTCCAGAAAGATAGCGCTGGTGCAAGTGAAAGAGTTCACTGCTAAATGTTCATCATTTGGCCTGGATTTGAGCTGGAATACAGCCCCTAATATGGCCCCTAATGTCCATAGCACAATAAAACAATAAAGGCATTGGGCATAGCACTGCAGAGAAGACAAGGAGGCGGAACGTCTCTTTTGCTCTCTTTTTATCCCCAAAATGTTGCCCCTGCGGAATAGGGTTGAGACCCGCTAGAGGTGGAAGCTCAGGGGGAATCTTGGTTCTGCCCGGGATGTATCGTATGGGTAGTTTGGATAAAAAAAGGAGCTGACTAAACTGTCGCCAGCCCCAAACATGCCAACAGCTCTAAATTCATCTGAAGCATTTGGATCGCGAGACGTTGAACAGCGTGCCCTGGTTCCTCCATGTCCGATGGGAACTTCCTAACCCGCGCATGGTTTCCGTTTTCCATGTGCGCCACCTCCGCTGTGCTATATATTTATAACCCTATCAAACAACGACAAATGGAGAAAGATTGTTAGTGAGTAACACAGGGATCAGTACTGGGACCTGTGCTGTTTAACATTCATAAATGGTCTGGAAAAGAGAGTTGCGATTGAGGTGATTGCATTTTCAGATGACACAAAATTATTCAAAAGTTGTTTAAAAAAAATGGATTGTGAGGAACTGCAGAGGGGTCTTGTGAGACTGGGAGACTGGGCAACTGAATGGCAGCTGAAATTTAATATGGAAAAGTGCAATGTAATAAAGGTAAGGAGAAATAGCTCCAACTACGGCTACACAATGCTGGGTTCTGTACTGGGAGTCACCGCCCAGGAGAAGGACCTTGTAGCCCTTGTAGACAATGCATTGAAATCCGCGGCCCAGTGCACAACAGTGGTGAAAAAAGCAAAAAGAATGTTAGGAACAATCCAAAAAGGAATGGAGAATAAAACAGAAGATATCATACTGTCTCTGTACTGAGCCATGGTGCCATCACACCTTGAATATTGTGTACAGTTCTGGTCGCCCCCATCTCTAGAAAGCCACAGGGGAACTAGAGAAGGTGCAGAGGAGGGGGACAAAAATGGTAAAGGGGATGAACATCTCTCCTGTGATGAGAGGCTACGCAGGCTGGGGCTCTTCTGCTTGGAAGAGAGACGGCTGAGAGGGGACAGGATAGAGGCTTATAAAATCATGAGTGGGGTGGTAAAGAGGGGACGGTTATTTATCCTTTCAAATAATACTAAAATAAGGGGACACTCCATGAAGCTAACAACCAGCAGATTTAAATCAAACATATAAAGTACTTTCTCTCAGCGCTGTATCAAGCTGCGGAATCTGTTGCCAGAGGAAGTGATCAAGGCGACCAGTATAGCAGGGTTTAAAAGAGGTTTGGACAAGTTCCTGGAGGAAAAGTCCATAACACATTATTAGCCAGGCAGATTAAACAAAGCTATTGCTATCCCTTGAATGAGTAACAGGAAATAGATCTACTACTTTATGGCATCTGCCAGGTACTTGTGACCTGGATTGGCCACTGTGGGAGACAGGATGCTGGGCTCCATGAACCTTGGTCTGACCCAGCATGGCAATTCTTATGTTCTTATGCATTACAAACACAAGTTACAGGCCATAGTGTCCCTTCTCTAGCTGCTTATACAGTTACGAGAAAGAAATGTGCAGTTCCATCTTTCATCTCATGTGAGTAGGTCATGCATTGAAGAAGAGCAGACGTGTATTTGATATGAAACTCTGTACTTTCAGTTTTAAGAGAAAGTGACATTTCTTTCAGGGGTTTTTTTTTTTTCCATGGGAAAGGACTCTGCAACTTGTCTGGTCCAGCTGGCGTGCCTCCTCTCCACCCTGTCAAAATAACATGTGCTGACTTTTCAGAACCATTCTGCAGTGTTCACACATAGGGAATACATTGCCTCCTTCAAAAGTGAAGTGCAGAAGATGCTGGGTATGTGTCCCGAAATCTGATTCATATGCTTCAGGCTGACTGGGGCTGTGCATGTTCCATCAGTAAATCTCACCTCATGTATCACTCAGTGGTCACATTTACTGACTGCACGACACTTCCATAAAGGTACTTAAAATCTCGCTAGAACTAGCTGAAAGGGCTGATCACAAAATGAGGTGGGGGGAGGGGGGAACCCAGCCTTCATAAGTATATCCCATGGCCCAACTCTGTCATATCCATGCCTCTGGCTGCTGCAGAGCATGGCTTTTCCGCTCGCTGCTTCACTGCACTGCCAGCCCCTAGGTACGTCACTATGCAGTCAATCTCCGGAGCCTGGGCTGCCAATGGAGGCAGGGGCAGGCATGCTGAGTGGCTGATCGGGGCTTTGCCTGTGCAAAGAGGATTTGGATGTGGAAAAGAGAATTTGCATTCAGACAACAACCAACAAGGACTGAATTTCACAATCTGGGTAAACAAGCGTGGGGGTAACTTGCTTATCATGGCGGTTACTACCCTAAACCAATTAAGCCTGATACATCACTTTGAATGCATATCCAGCGTTGCTCTCTGCTTCAACGGCAGGGGGAAATGTGGAAAACAGGATTTACATTCAGGCAACACCCAACAAGGCATGGATCTGTGCAGTCTGGGTAAACAAGCATCAGGGTAACTTGCTTGATGCGGCAGTTACTGCCCTTAACCATTAAGCCTTATGCTCACCTTTGATGCAACGCCAACATTACTGTCTGCATCAATGGCAGGGGGTGGCAGGAAATTTGAATCAAACAGTTACCAACAAAGGCCCTGAACTTGGTGGTTGATGAAACAGATAAGTATGGGAAAATAAGTGTGGGAGCTTGCTGGGCAGACTAGATGGGCCGATTGGTCTTTTTCTGCTGTCATTTCTATGTTTCTATGACTGGGTGCACACAAGCACATCCTGAGTCAGGCGCTTGGTGCGTATTGCTTCCGCATGTACTGCTTTTCCTATGCGCGCACGGGCATGTCGGTATGCAGAGAGGCAGGGGACATGCATGCTGCCTCCACACACATTGACCTGACTCATGCATACACACTCAGCAAATACAAGACAGAATGAAATGTCTCTGTAGTACATTAGGTCTCAATTGGTGGCTCAGTGGTAGAATTCTTGCTGATCCCGCAGGAGCCTTATCCCATAAGCAGTAGCCACATGGCCACAGGAACGTGCAGGTCTGGCATCTAATAATATAATGGTGCTCATATATAAATGCTCCCAATTACCAGACTATTATACCAGGAAAAGATATAAGAAATCAAACAACCACAACACTAGAAAGATAGATGGAAAAATAAAAGAAGGGGTGAAAAAAGGGAGTATGTTCATATACACGAGCAGAGAGCGACTCACAGGCCATTCATGCTTGTGATCAGAATCTTCTGTGTAATCACAACATACCCTTAAAAAACACTCAAAATACTTTTTTAAAATATATATTAGCAGTATTTCTTCCAAAATATTTCTTGTAAAGTTACTTGTAATTATTTACCTCTCACACATTTCAGTTCCCGTGCGGGCAACTGCTGCAAATTATGGCACTTCCTCAAATTACCCGCGGCAGCTGTAATATCGGTCCCATTTCACCAACCCCGACAAGGGACCCTCGTTTCACCCAGTCCGGGCTTCTCCAGGGGGATATGCTTGCTGACCCCTTCACATTGTGTCACACAAATAGCCTCACTCGCACCAGTCTCACCTTGTGTTAAATAATGGCGTTATTCGTATTATTCGAGGCTACCGTTCCTCAATCTCTGTGATTCCTCATACTTCCCTTCTCACAAGTAGTAATGAATGATGAACCACCTCAAATTTTGGTTGGGTATTATGAGCATGCGCGGGCACCTTCCTCCATAATTGTGACTTTCTCACCAGGATGCCATTATTTGACACAAGGTGAGACTGGTTGCGAGTGAGGCTATTTGCGTGACAAAATGTGAAGGAGGTCAGCAAGCATATCCCCCTGGAGAAGCCCGGACAGGGTGAAACGAGGGTCCCTTGTCGGGGTTGGTGAAATGGGACCGATATTACAGCTGCCGCGGGTAATTTGAGGAAGCGCCATAATTTGCAGCACTCGCCCGCCCGTCGATCAGCTGTGGGAATTGAAATGTGAGAGAGGAAAATGATTGCAAGGAACTCTGTAAGAAACATTTTGCAGTACATTGGAAGAAATACCGCTATGGCCTGAGATGCTTTCTGCTTAATGCATATGAACATACTCATTTTCCAATTTTTTTTTCAGGTATCTTTGTAGTGTTATGGTTGTTTGATTTCTTTTATCAATGCCTTGTTATAATAGTCTGGTAATTGGGAGCATTTATAAATGATCACCATTATATTAGTATTTGTGTATCGTGACTGGGGAGTTGACATTACCTTCATCTGGACCGTACAGGTCTAACATCTGCTATTTTGGATTTTCCCAGCAGCCTCAGCCTTCAGTGCCCAGGACCCTGTACATAGTCAGAAATGCTTCTGGTGCAGAGGCGTAACAGTGCTTGGATTCTCTGTTTGCTTTTATTATAATTCTGTTTTGTTCATATATAATTCATTGGTATGTCTTATTTTATGAGGTCTTTTCATACAGCAGAGAAAGAGAACACCCCGTAAGCTTCTCCAAACAAAATCTGTTGTAAGAAGTCCAAGCACAGAGTCAGAACCACCTGTAGTCTGGCGCATGGGCTGGCACAGTAATGGAGTAGATGCACACGCATGCGCACACGTGTGTGCTTTTATATAAAGAGAGGGATTCTCTCCTCCCCCTCCTTCTTTCCTGCTCTGCCCTCTGTCTCTCCTTTTCTTTCCCTGCCCTTCTCTCTGCTACTTATCCCTTCACTGTCCCCTCTGGTTTCTTCTTCCTTCCCTGTGCCACTCCCCTCTCCGCTCCCATCTGCTGCTGTTCCCCTCCTGCTCTCCCTTCTCTCCCTACCCTTCTCCTTTCCTCTATTGTCTCCTCTGCTTTCCCTTCTCTACCTCTGCTGCTTCTCCATCTGTCTAATATTTTTCTCCACATCCCCTATCCCCTCTTCCCCCTCCCCGTTCCTTAATACTGCCCATAGCCCCCTGAATTCATGCTCCTCTACCCCTCTCCCCCCAATATGTACACCCTGCACATTGAACCACAATTATCTGCCCCCCCCCCCCCCCGAAAAAAAAATCCCCGGTCTTCTTCTCTCACCCTAATCCCGTCTCTTTTCCTCCCCTTCCCTTTCTCCAGCACTAGGTTTCTCACCCTCCTGTCTCCCTTCTCCTCTATCCTTTTCCCTTCCACTCCCCACTGTTCTCGGGTTCCCCCCTCTCTCTCCACACTTGTCCATGTCCCAATCCCATTTCCTCTCATTCTAGCTGGGAAGAGGCCGATGGCACCTCATACCCGCACCGGCCTCCCCCACTGTGCAGGTCCAGGTTTGTAATTTCAGTGCGGCAATGTTAGCAAGTCCCTGCGATGATCTTTGGGGCTCCCTGTGGTTCAAGCTGTGAAACTGGGTGTGCATGCATGGCAGAGAAGGCTGATGCAGGTACGAAGAGCTGCCGTCCTGTACTAAGCAGGGATCACAACGGAGGAGAAACCGGAAGAGCCCTCGGAGTTTGGGGGAAGGAGGAAGAAGAAATAGAATCAGAGAAGGAGGGAGAGAGGCCCTGCATGCAGCCGGGCTGGGCAGAGCGACTTCCCTTAGGGCTTGGTTTGGTTCAGTTTATTTACATAAGAGCAGAAGAAATGTGAAACTGGGTAAGAGCAGAGCTCCATCTGCTTCCTGTCTCTGACTGTGGCCGGTCCAGGTCACAAGCACCCGGCGGGATTCCTAGGAGTAGATCCAATCCTTGCTGACAAGCAGGGATAAGCTGTGGCTTCCCCAGGTCTACGTGGCTGGCAATGCTTCATGGGCCTGTCCTCCAGGATCTTGTGTAAACCCAGCTATGCTAACTGCTTTCACCACATCTTCTGGCAACAAATTGTATAGTTTAACTGTACTCTTGAGTGCAAAAATACTTTCTCCTATTTGTTTTTAATTTACAACCTATTATCTTCGTGGACCATCCCCTACTTCTAGTACTATTTGAAAATAACCTTTTCCTATTTTCCCGGTCCATCCCACTCATGATTTTGTAAACCTCTGTCGCATCACTGTAGGCTGAACAACTCTAACCTACAGTATAGGAAAATTGGTTCTTACCTGCTAATTTTTGTTCCTGTAGTACCACAGATCAGTCCAGATGGCTGGGTTTTGCCTCCCTTCCAGCAGATGGAGACAGAGAAATTTTTCTACACCCCTGGCATATAACCTGGTGTCACTACCCTAACCACACAGACCTCACTTATTTTAATACTTGGACCATTGGTTGTGATATCATTAAACATCCTCCAGCTACTATGCTGAGCTCTTCAAACACCCTCAAGCACTCATCCGGATCTCATCAAGTATACACCAGAACACATCAGGATCTCTGCAACCCTCATCAAACCTCACCCTACAGCACGCAGCCTAGACCACCAGGGGCTTTTGGCAAGTCTTGGGGGACCCTCCTGACCCCCACAAGACTTGCCAAAAGTCCAGCGGGGGTCCGGGAGCGACCTCCTGCATTCGGACCGTCGGCTGCCAGTATTCAAAATGGCGCCGATAGCCTTTGCCCTTACTATGTCACAGGGGCTACCGGTGCCATTGGTCAGCCCCTGTCACATGGTAGGAGCACAAGATAGCGCCGGCCATCCAGTGCTCCTACCATGTGACAGGATCCGGCCAATGGTAAGGGCAAAGGGCCATCGGCGCCATTTTGATTAGTGGCAGCTGACGGCCCGGGAGCCGGAGGACGGCCCGGAGCGGGAGATCGCGGGAGATTGCTCCCGGGTCCCCCACTGGACCACCAGGTACAAACCCGGTGGTAACAATAGTATGCCTAGGCAAAGATGGGTAAGATCTGGTGAGCCCACCACTAGGATGGGCAGCGCTGGGCAACCTAAGACAGCCAGGTACGGGCCATTCGGGATGAAGAATTAGTAGCGCTAATTCTTCAAGAGGGGAATGAAGATAACCTGGATTAAATAACTAAATAATGAAATTAGTGGAACAGTTTTGCACAAGAGAAGGAATGTGTATTTGTTTTTAACAGGCTTTGCATGAGAGACACAAGCAGTTTGTGTGGAGCCAGCTCAAGGCCTATCGTACCAAGATAACGGTACTTTTACATCATTAGTTTAGGTAAAAGGTTTAGTCCAAATAAGGAAGTCATACCAAAACAAAAAACATACACTGTTAGCAAAATCTGTATATAAGAATGTAATGTGTAACTTGAAAACTGAGAAGGCTTTGATGCGTCACTGTTAAGACGCTACAAGTCACTCCCAGGAAACGCTGTATCTTTCCTGTATTCTTCTTCTGGCTTTCCTTTGCTTACTATAATAAAGAGTATTATTGAGAAATATAAAAACTGTGAGTGTTTTCTAGAACAAACCAGCCTGCGCAGCGAAACCTCTGAGTGCCATAAGCCTCAGTTAGTAAATTGGGAACTTCATGTGAGGTAAGAAAGGTAACAACTAGTAAAGTCCCTGCCCTACTGGTAAGGCAGGTAATAACTAAATAGTCCCCGAGACAGCCGCCCTCGGGACTATAATCAGTATGTACAGGGAAATAGCTTTTCCTCATAGGGGAGCCATTCTATCCCCTTTAGTTGACCTTCTCTGTACCTTTTCCAGTTCCACTATTATCTTTTTTGACATAGGGTGACTGAGCTGAAGATTATTCTTCCCTATGTGTATCACTTTGCACTTGTCCAAATTAAATTTCATCTGCCATTTAGTCACCTCATCCACAGTCTCACAAGGGCCTCTTGCAACTCCTCACAATAAGCTCATGATATAACAACTTTGAATAATAGCATCATAGGTGAATTTTATCAACTCACTCATTAGTCCAGATCATGTATAAATATATCAATACTCTTCTTACAAATCTCCACCTTGCCTTAAACACCACCAAGACAGAACTGCTTTTCATATCCCAACACCAAAACCCCATACCTTCCCTTACAAACGACCCGGCATATAACTCCATCTCCGCTCAGCACCATGTACGAGACCTTGGTGTCCTGATTGACCAGCAACTGAACCTAAAAAAAATACATCAATGCAATTCTCAAGGAAGGTTTCTTTAAGCTCAAAGTCATAAAAAAACTAATACCCTTACTCCATACCCATGATTTCCGTTCCGTCATTCAGGCCCACCCCCCTCATCCAAAATGGACTACTGCAACTCCCTACTCCTAGGCCTCCCCTATTCCACCTTAAAACCACTTCAAATGCTCCAGAACGCGGTAGCGAGGACCATCACAAATGCCCGCAAATCTGATCACATCACCCCCATCCCGAAAGACCTTCATTGGCTCCCAATCCCCTCATGTATCCTCTTTAAAACCCTCACTATCATTCACAAATCCATCTACAGACATAACTTCCAACTGGCTTGATGAGCCATTCCGCCTCACAATCTCTAACCGCCCCACCAGAGCAACCAACAAAGGAACCCTCCACTTACCATCCCTCAAGAAGGCACTCCTCACCTCTACGAGGGACCGTGTATTCTCCATTGCTGGTCCTACCCGCTGGAACTCTCTACCAGCAAACCTCCGACTTGAGCCCTGTACCTCCAAATTAAAAAATAAATTAAAGACCTGGCTCTTCAAACAGGCCTACCCTGATTGGATCCCCTAATCCTTCAACCTTTTATTGAAGCAGTATCTATTCTGAGCCCATGTACAAAGGCTTGTATAAAGTTATGTTTCATTGTTTACTTGTAATCTTATCTTGTTTGCCATTTTACGGCTAATTTCTCTTCATTGTTCTATGTAGCCCCATCCCCTGTACCTGTTTGATGTAATTTTCATCTCGGTTCAGGTGTAAACCGGTTTGATGTACCTACTAATACCGGTATAGAAAAGTTTTAAAATAAATAAATAAATATTAAAAAGCACCAGTCCAAGTTCAGATCCCAGCACACTTTGTTATTTACCGTTCTCCATTGAGAGTAATGACCATTGACTCCTACTCTCTGTTTCCTATCTTCTAGTATAGGGGTAGGCAAGTTTGGTACCATCAACATGACTGGTTTTCAGGGCATCCGCAATGAATATGCATGAGCTATATTTGCCTATAATGGAGGCTGCGCGTGTAAATATTCCTTATGCATACTTATGATGGATGTCCTGAAAGCCAAACCTATTGGTGGTACGCCAGTGTCGGAATTGCCTACCCCTCATTGGCCAGTTACCAATCCACAATAGGACACCGCCTCCTATCCCATGACTTTTCAGTTTCCTGAACAGTCTCATGATGAACTTTGTCAAATGCCATCTGAAAATCCAGATACACAAGGCAACCAACTCACCCTTGTCCACATGTTTATTAACTCCTTCAAAAAAAAAAAAAAAAAATCTAACAGATTTGTAAGGCAAGACTTCCCCTTTGCTAAATCCATTTTGGTTCTGCCCATTAGTCTGTGTCTATCCAGGTGGCCAGTAATAATGTTCTACAGAGTAGCTTCTATCATTTTGCTTGGCAGCGGCATCAGACTCACCAGTCTGAGGTTTCCCAGATCACCCCTGGAGCCCTTTCTAAAAATGAGCGTTATGCTAGCCACACTTCAATCCTCGGGTACCATAGCCCAGGGGTCCCCTAACTGTGGCCCGAGGGCCGGGTGTGGCCCTTGGCTGATTTTCATCTAGCCCTGTCAGCCACAGCAGAAGGAGCTTAATCCAGCCTGCAGCACTGATAATAGAAGAAGTTTGACCTGGCCTGCAGTGGCGGTTGCAGACACGCATTCTGTTGCTTTCTCCAGCTCGGATTATTGAATTAAACTGCGCGCATATAGCAGCATGTCAGAGTGGCATGGGTGGGGCATGCCAATGTAAGGCCACCACTGATTGGCTGCGTTATACGTTGCTTGTGGTAGTGCTGCTTGCACAGGTGGAGCCAGTTGGATCAAAGACAGGGAGAGGTTGCAGCACAGCCATAAGGAGTTTTGGGCCGCTGCAGAAGGCAGTGCAAGTTATGGGGAGGAAGGCACTGGCTGTATGGAGCTATGGATCCTGCAAGGCTGGAAAGCCAGATAAGCATGGCGGTTACTGGAGCTCCCAACCAAACCGCCATCTGTTTGAAGTATTGGGGGAGGGGGCATGGAAGGGTGCGGATATCCTCATTATTGTTACCCAAATACCAAGTCCAAGCGTTTCTCCTTGGATTAGGGTCTCCAGAGAGGTTTGTCTTGCTCATGCCATGAATCTGGCATGTTACAAGAGAGAGAGAGGAGTTAGAGGAGGGGAAAATGGATGAGATAGGGGAAGGAAGTAGAGAGGGAGTAGGAGGGGGTATGATATAGAGTGCACACTGCACACCCCTTCATCTCTGCTGGTCGATCCCTAGTGCAGAAGAGGATCAGTGGTTTTGTTTCCTGTGCACCTGGATGTTTAGAGGGTGCTGTTCCTGTGGGCAGCTCTGGCGGAGAAGCACTCGAACTTCTTGAAGAGGAGATCACTCTCAGCTGTCCTGAGAGACCACCACCAAATGGAGAGTCCGTCTTGTGCTTGGTGCGGAGGCCGGCGCTGTTGGATGAGGTGAATGTTAGATCCCGTTTGGAGGGGGCCATTCCTGCACTAGTGCTCCTGCAACCTACAGGGAACGGAGGAGGAAATGAATTTGCACTCAGAATGTGGTGGTTTCCTGGCAAGTAGATGTGCTGGGAAAATCTGGGACCAACCAGGAGCTTGTGGAGATCTGCCCTGAGATGGGCTCATCAACTCCTATTAGTGCACTGTCCTCGCTCCCGGTCATACCTCCAGGGCATTCTATTAAGGGCGGATCTTGTTAGGCTCGATTCTTCACTTAGTAAGTGCTGTTCACATATTAATTCCCTTGTACAAAGTATGAATGTGCTGACCTATGATCAAAAATCCTGTAGCAAGGAATTCAAGAGGAAGTTGGAATCATTGGAAAAAGAAATTAGCCTTTAAGGGAAGGGTGATTTACGCTCTCTGATGATAAGAACTTAAGAAATTGCCATGCTGGGTCAGACCAAGGTACCATCAAGCCCAGCATCCTGTTTCCAACAGAGGCCAAACCAGGCCACAAGAACCTGGCAATTACCCAAACACTAAGAAGATCCCATGCAATTAATAGCAGTGTCTATTCCCTAAGTAATCTTGATTAATAGCCATTAATGGACTTCTCCTCCAAGAACTTATCCAAACCTATTTTGAACCCAGCTACACTAACTGCACTAACCACATCCTCTGGCAACAAATTCCAGAGATTTATTGTGCATTGAGAGAAAAATAATTTTCTCCGATTAGTCTTAAATGTGCTACTTGCTAACTTCATGGACTGCCCCCTAGTCCTTCTATTATTCGAAAGTGTAAATAACTGATTCACATCTACTCATTCAAGACCTTCATGATCTTAAAGACCTCTATCATATCTCCCCTCAGCCATCTCTTCTCCAAGCTGAAAAGTCCTAACCTCTTTAGTCTTTCCTCATAGGGAGCCTTTCCATCCCCTTTATCATTTTGGTTGCTCGGTACCTTCTCCATCGCAACTATATCTTTTTTGAGATGCGATGACCAGAATTGTACACAGTATTCAAGGTGCGGTCTCACCATGGAGCAATATAGAGGCATTATGACATTTTCCATTTTATTAACCATTCCCTTCCTAATAATTCCTAACATTCTGTTTGTTTTTTTGACTGCTGCAGCACACTGAGCCGACGATTTTAAAGTATTATCCACTATGATGCCTAGTTCTCTTTCCTGGGTGGTAGCTCCTAATATGGAACCTAACATAGTGTAACTACAGTAAGGGTTATTTTTCCCTATATGCAACACCTTGCACTTGTCCACATTAAATTTCATCTGCCATTTGGATGCCCAATCTTCCAGTCTTGCAAGGTCCTCCTGTAATGTATCACAATCCGCTTGTGATTTAACTACTCTGAATAATTTTGTATCATCCGCAAATTTGATAACCTCTCTCGTCGTATTCCTTTCCAGATCATTTATATATATATTGAAAAGCACCGGTCCAAGTACAGATCCCTGAGGCACTCCACTCTTTACCCCTTTCCACTGAGAAAATTGACCATTTAATCCTATTCTCTGTTTCCTGTCTTTTAACCAGTTTGTAATCCACGAAAGGATATTGCCTCCTATCCCATGACTTTTTAGTTTTCGTAGAAGCCTCTCATAAGGGACTTTGTCAAACGCCTTCTTAAAATCCAAATACACTACATCTACCGGTTCACCTTTATCCACATTTTTATTAACCCCTTCAAAAAAATGAAGCAGATTTGTAAGGCAAGACTTCCTTTGGGTAATCCATGTTGACTGTGTTCCATTAAACCATGTCTTTCTATATGCTCTACGATTTTTATCTTGAGAATAGTTTCTACTATTATTCCCGGCACTGAAGTCAGGCTCATTGGTCTATAGTTACCCGGATTACCCCGCAGCCTTTTTTAAATATTGGGGTTACATTGGCCACCCTCCAGGCGTCAGGTACAATGGATGATTTTAATGATAGGTTACAAATTTGATGGGAGATGGATTAATTTAATGAGTTAATTATGTTCCTGAAATAGATAAATTGTTGAAAAAAAATATTATGTTCTGGTTTTAAACAAAATTTTTAATGAAAAAATCCTCTTAGAAAAAAATATAAAATATATCTAAAAAGAAAAAAAGTGGTGTTATTGATTCCTTTTTGCTAATTGATTGTTTAATTAATTATTCTTCCTTTCAGGTTAGAGTCTTTCCAGTTGGATTCTTGACCTAGACTGCTAACATATTTTTCCTTGGTAGGCTTTGGTATATTATCTATGTGTACTCCTATGTCCCTATTTGAGTGGAGATACCAAGTAGTCGTTGATAGATTTGTCCTAATGCATGTCTCAAGAGAAATGTGTATGGTGTGAAGTGATTGGGCTTTATGTATTAAAGTGTTGTAATGTAAGCTGGGCATGGGAGTAAATGTCATTTGTGGCCAGAGAACCCCACAATTGACTATTTATTATTTTTATATACCAACATTCATCTCAATTGAGATGATCACACCGGTTTACATTCAGGTACTGTAGGTATTTCTCTATCCTCAGAGGGCTTACAATCTAAGTTTTTGTACCTGAGGCAATGTAGGGTAAAGTGACTTGCCCAAGGTCACAAGGAGTGACAGCGGGACTTGAACCCTGGTCTCTTGGTTTATAGTCCACTGCTCTAACCACTAGGCTATTCCTCCTCCCTATATTTTTCCATGTGTTAGTACCATTTGTAAAGCCGTGGGTTCAGGCTAGCAAACCCGCTGCCAGTTTTGGGATGTCCCTGGGGTCCAAAATAAGAAAAGAGTTTTTATTTTGATAGATGGTGGATGACAACCCACTGGGTTATTTTCTTCCTGCAGGAGAATGGAAGTGGTGGTATATGATAAATAATGTAATGTTATTTGATTAAGTGTCTAAAGTGTAGACCCTGGAATTCAAGTCTATGCAGTTTGTAGACTCCACTTGGGATGCAAACCCCTTGTGGTTGTACCAGGTGTTAGTTACATCTCCACTACTGTTATGTGTTTATTATTTATTGTAACTGAATGAAAAAATTCTGTGTACATGTCCCGTCCACATAAACATTTTTGTCATGAGAGAAGAAGAGTATAGAGACCCCATAGGTCTCCACTAGATGACCTTAGATCCAAGCCCTTGGGTTAGCCAGCTTTAGAGGGACAAACCATTCCTAAAAGCACCTCCCCCTAGAGGATGGCTGAGGTGGTTAGCGCCCAGTCCAGAAGAGGGGGCAAAGTCAGAGTGGAGAGTGTGGTCATTTTCTCCACCGCATTCGACACAGTTGACCAGAAAATCCTAATATCAAGACTAGCGATCATAAGTCTCTCAGGCAAAACTCTAGACTGGTTCACATCCTTCCTAAAAGACAGATATTTCAAAGTCACCATCAACAACAACTCATCGGAAGCCATCCCCCTCAAAACAGGAGTGCCAGAAGGGTCTGCTCTCTCGGCCACACTATTTAACATTTACCTACTCCCACTCTGCCAACTCATCGCAAGTCTAGGCGTAACATACTATATGTACGCTGACGATATACAACTCCTCATACCAATAATGTCCACCATCGAAGATGCACTGACACTAGCAGCCTCTCAGCTCGACTCAATAAGAAACATGCTAAACCAGCTAAAGCTATGTCTCAACATGAACAAAACAGAATGCATTCTGATCGAAAGAAAAAACGCAGGATCAAAAACCAATCCCTCCATACAAATAGACAATATCTATATCCAACTAAAGGACAATGTAAAAGACCTCGGTATATGGATTGACAATGAACTAAACTATAAAAAAAACAAAAGAAGGCTTTCACAAACTCCAAATACTTAAACATCTAAAACCGCTGCTTCACCACCAAGATTTCAGAACCGTCTTACAATCTCTTATCTTTACCAGCCTAGTCTACTGCAACTCACTCTTGATAGGTCTACCAAAAACAGCTTTAAAACCACTTCAGTTACTACAGAATGCAGCAGCTAGAGTCCTATCCGGTAAAATAAAATCAGACCACATCACCCCTGTACTCAACAGTCTACACTGGCTACCGGTAGAAAAAAGAATTGAATTCAAAACACTGACAATCCTACACAACGCAATATACAAAGCAGAAAACACTGCACTCAATAACATCATAAGATACACAGATCACAACGAATGACAAGAACCGCAAGTAAATTACATCTAGTCATACCATCACTGCCATTAGCTAAGCTTTCCAACACAAGAAACAGGGCCATCTCCATTGCAGGACCGAAACTATGGAACTCACTACCAGATTACCTGAGCTCACAAAGCAACATCAAATCTTTTAAAAAAGAGCTCAAAACATGGATCTTTTGTCAAACTTTCAAAGACGGTATCGGATAACCACACACAACTTATCCAACACACATCCAAATGTGGATGTGCAAGAACAATCCCAAGACTATTACATAGAACGTTTAAGCTTGATGGTTCAACTGTCAAAAATGATACGATATAAATATCCACAGACTTTAAAATTAGTTCCCCTTAGGTAAAACAACGCAGGCATCCACCTCGGTCCATTAAATTACACTCCCCCCTTCAATGATAACACAATTCAATTATACAAACTAACACATTCTAAGTTGTTTTTACAAACTAACACACTCGAAGTTGTTTTTAATTTTCATAAGTTTCAATCAATGTGTTGATCATTACCCGGTTTGTTCACTGTTATACCATGTCTGTTTCAGAAGCTGATATTTCCTATTTATATCCATTGGTGTTATACCCTATTTGTATCAGATGTTGATAAATGTACTAAGGTGTTATATCTGTAAACCGGAGTGAAGGCATCTAGCTATACTTCGGTATAAAAAAACATTTTAATTAATTAATTAATTAATTTTGGTTTGGATTGTAGACAGTGAGGAGCCGTTTTGTTGCCTCTGATTTGAGTAGAAACCTCCTAGTCTGACTTGCTGTTTTGGTAGTAAACTTTCTTTCAACGCATCCCTGGCCTGTCAGGATCTGCTTCCACGTGTTGGTAAGTGTAGATATTTTTGTTCTGTGGGGAGAACCTGGCTTCTGGAGGAAGGATGTCTCCGGATCTGGTGGCCAGGGAAAAAACAATCTGCTGGTGCCTTCTGGCTGCCAGAGAGGGAGCAGCTGTGACTCATCACCTCAGTCTTCGAAAGTGATTTTCCCCTTTTTGGTTTGTGAAGAAGTTTGATACCACCCTTCCTCACACTGAAGCTGTTTCTTCCAGCAGCAGGACCTTTCCCCCGAGCGAGGTCACCTCAGGAGGAGTCTGGAGTACGAAGGACAGAGAGAAGAGGCAAGGTCTTTGGAGACACGTCTCTGGGATCTCCACTGTTTGGGGACACAGGGCAGAAGAACTGGACTCTTGTGGACCTCCTCATGCCTAGGAATTCCCTGCCCAGCTGGGGCCGCCTGCTCACTCCACCATTAGCCCAGGATCCTGCACTGAGGAGACATGCACAGAGATGGAGAGGAGTTCAGTGAAAGAAACCAGTCTGGGCACAGCTGCACCTTGGACCAGTTCTCCTAATTAATTGGACTTTATTTATTCTGAAGAAAAATCACAGTAAACTTTATTTTCTGAACAGCCAAATCTGTCTGGTCCCTGCAGCACCATCGGTGAGAGAGGATAGTAACACCCAATGGGAATCCACTTACCTGCCTGGGCCTTGAAGGTCATCCTCCCCCCCCCCCCCCCCCAGTAGAAAAGAACCCACCCCTTGGGATAAGAAGATTGGTGAACGGAGAGTTGGAGTTGGCCCTGTTGTAATTCGGTCATTACCCTGAACTGGGGTTACATATCTACAGCCGGAGTGAAGAACACTCCATTGTTGGTTCTCTTACTTAATGCTGAGAAGGCATTCGATTGGATGAAGTGGGACCTTCCTAAACGGCGTTTTAATGAAAGTGATGATTAGTCCTAATGTTAACGCTATAAATGTTAACGCTCGTTAACCGAAAGCATATTTATTTATTTATTTATTTGTTTGTTTTTATATACCGGTGTTCGATTTACATATCACATCGGTTTACAAATAATTTTTATGGCAAGTGCAGTAGATGATTAGTGAAATGTCATTGGAAGTTATACCGGTAGTAGCAACATGGGTAAAAAGACAGTGCCAAAAAGATAGCATAAATAATTGTAGTATAACAGTGCCAAAAGATAACATAAATAGTAATGGTATAGCAAACAGAATATATTGCATAAATAGTAGTAAATATCAGAGTAGCAGGGTAACAATAATTATCATTAGGTATATTTTGTAACAGAGAGGGTAATAGGGCTGGGTAGCATAGATAAATAGATAGCATAAATAGTTAAACAGACAGTGTAAGTAGACAGCATAAATAGTAATATAATGAGAGCAGTTAGCATTGGTGTAATAGGGGTGAATTTTTTGGTGTGGTGGTGGGGAGGGGGGTTGCTCTGAGTGCATGGTTAGGATTTGGTTTCGGGTTGGTTCGTGTGTGATTTGGAAAGGCTTTTTGGAATAACCATGTTTTAAGATTTTTCTTGGAAGATTGGGTGGATGGATCTGTTCTTAGTTCTGTGGGGTGTTCTGAAATTTAACCTGGGTAGGGGTACTTGAGTGTCCGCAAGTACCCCTTGAATTTGCCCTTCATGGTAGAACTGCTGGCGGAAAACAAATGTGAGCAAGCAAAACCACAGGGATTTCCAGGGGGTGTGGGACAGAGCACAAGGTGTTCTCATTTGTGCTAATCTCAGCAAATCCAGATTTGTCCCTGCCTACTGTTTTCAAGGAATTGGTGGAGTACGAGCCGTGTCTGGATTTAAAGTTAATTTTAATAAATCGGAGGCGCTGAATGTTAATCCAGGAGAGGATTTATTGAAGCTTGTCCAAGAACATGTTCTGTGCTATTTTGGGGATACACAGGATACACTCAATCAATTATTCAGAGCTTCTTAAAAATGTATATGGAGATCTCCAGATATGGTTATGTTACCGATAGCATCTCCTGGACTGGCAGACTAGTCAATAACATTAAGATGAACTTTCTCCCAAGGCCCTGACACCTCTTCTAGTCACTTCCAGTGAGGCTCATGAGAAGTACAAAAAAAAGGTATTGAAACTTTCTGTGGAAGCAGAGAACCTTCTAGAACAGCTGGGTCTATATTTTGTCTCCAAAAAAAAGGAAAAGGTGGTTCGGAAGGACTTCTAACCCAGTAAAAATGGTTGTGGAACGGTAAGCTTTCTCTTCCCAGTGCAGTTTGTGTAGTCCTACGTCAGCATGCATTCCTCAGGCTGCATCTCATGAATTCTTAGCTAGCTCAGATTGATACCCAAAGCGTGCAATTGATTAAGGGGCGTGCAAATATGTTGGACCGGTGAGCGCCGAGCGGATTTTAAAAGCCGTCCGAATACGCGCGTACTTTCTGCTACTGCTGCGCGCACAAATGAAAAGTTTAAAAAAGGAGGCGGGACGTGGGCATTCCTGAAGTCAGACTTGAAATCTGCACAGACTCATGCACACTGGCACGCGTCAAAGTCCCCTGCCACGTAACTTCACTTCTCCTATGGATGACGTGCGAGTGATAAAACAAAACAACAAAAAAAAATCCAGGCAGATTAGCGGAGTTTTAAAGGCCGGGGATAACAGGGAGGAAGGGGGAGGCTATGAAACAAGGGGAGGGGGGCGTTGCAAATCCTATCCCTTAATAGGGCTATCTGGGAACGTACTGTGAAAATGGGCAATGGGGTTGGCGCGCGTGCCTTACAATATCCACCCCTCTTAGACAGGAGGAAGCGGCATTTGTGCGCACATGAGCACGCAGTCAGGCTGTATTATATAACATCCATGCCTATATGCCCGTATGTTATAAAATAGCCACGCCTCTGGGTGCAAGCTGATGAATGTGCCCACATGGGCGCCTGTGCAACGCTTTGAAAGTCTCCGTCACTATGAATAACCATTTCGGAGGAGGGGAGTCGGATTTTTATTTGTTTATGTTTTTTATGGACCTTCTACTCCTTTATGCTTCCAGTTCAGTCGGAACCAGACCGGGATTCGGTGCCATGGTCTGTCGTTCACACCTACTCGGAGATTTTATTCCTAATTTATAACGCCCTCCACACACACAGCTTATTGTGGCCAACGTGGCGGAAGTCCTTGTCCAGCAGTGATGCGCTTACAGCTCCCTCGGCATCTTATAATCATGGACTCTGTGACTGGTCATTGTGTGACAGCTCTCACCCCCCACCCCCGAAGCCCCTGAGTTATGAAAGTACCCTGAGTCCCAGCCAGCCCAGGAAGCAGAAGTCAGGTCCACTGCCATCGAGCCACTGAGCAGCTCCCAATCGACCATTTCTTGATCATGCACTAACCGTCCAAGATAAGTTGGGATGGGGTAGTAGAAAAGGACTGGAAGGCTCATCTGCATACTACTGCCAGCATCCACCGGGAGAGGACTCCAGAGGTCGCAGCAAGCAATCCAGGCTTCGAACTCTACAGCCCAGCTCCCAGAGGCCCCGCACCCTTTGCAGTAGATGAGGATCAGAAGGATCATCGGCATACTGCTCCCAGCAGCCCATGGGAGGGGACTCCAGAGGTTGCAGCGAGTGATCCAGGCTTCGAACTCTACAGCCCAGCTCCCAGAGGCCCCGCACTCTTTGCAGTAGAAGAGGACTGGAAGGCTCATCTGCATACTGCTCCCAGCATCCCCCGGGAGAGGAGTCCATATGTCACTGCAAGCTATCCAGGGGCTGAATTCCCCAGCATCCCCTGGGAGAGGAGTCCATAGGTCACTGCAAGCTATCCAGGATTGAATTCCACAACCCCAGCTTCCAGAGGCCCAGCACCCTTTGCAGTAGAAGAGGGCTGGAAGGCTCATCTGCATACTGCTCCCAGCATCCCCCAGGAGAGGAGTCCAGAGGTCACAGCAAGCCTTCAAACTCCACCAGCCCCAGCTTCCAGAAGCCCCACACCCTTTGCAGTAGAAGAGGACCAGAAGGTTCATCTGCATACTGCTCCCAGCATCCCCCAGGAGAGGACTCCAGAGGTCGCAGCAAGCAATCCAGGCTTCGAACTCTACAGCCCAGCTCCCAGAGGCCCCGCACCCTTTGCAGTAGATGAGGATCAGAAGGATCATCCGCATACTGCTCCCAGCAGCCCATGGGAGGGGACTCCAGAGGTTGCAGTGAGTGATCCAGGCTTCGAACTCCACAGCCACTAGTACCTCTGAGATTTCTCAGTAATTTGGCAGGAATCTCCTCCAGCCTGAGTGTCTTGTACTCATGCTGGTTCCATGTAAACACTCGTCTGTATATGGAGTGAGATATTTCCCATTATTGTTATATACTCCTCTCGCTAAGCTGTGGGTCATCTCCAATCCTTCTTCAGTGAGCATGCACAATAGTATTTTTCTCATTTGGACTGGCATTGATGTTCAGTTTTTTTATGTTCCTAGATTGGCTGAATGCCTGCAACCATCAGTTGCATTTTGTTCACTAATTACATCCTTCTCAGGTAACCTTACTGGATATTCTCATTTCTGTCCAAGACGGTAGTTGTGTCATCTCTATTTCCAAGAAATCCACGGACAAAAAGACTTTGGCACTCACCACTCCTAGGTCCCTCCGGGATAATGTCCCATTCGGACAGTTTTTTTAAATTTTTGTTCAGACTACATCGGTACATTGGCTCTGCAGAGTTCAGTGTGCAGGCTCAACATGTAGCACAGAATGTTTAACAGCACCGGTACCCCCAGTGTATGGTCAGAACAGCCTTCAAATGAACAAGGTTCACCAGCAGTGACTCATTTCACCCCGTCCCATCACTGATTTGGAAAAAGCGAGCTGCGTCCTTCCATATTCAAGCCATCTGCCTGCTATATGTGCCATGTAAGAGGATGCACCATGACCTATCCCCCCAACCAGAAATTCTGACAAAGTCTAAAGAAACTCACAGCGATCCATGAGGATAGACGCATGCAGCCATGTAAATCTGATCGCAATCCACTTCAAGACCAGCTTGGTTAAAGGCAGAATATCGAATATTTATAATTAAATAATCGGGCGGCTCTGGTCACTCTTGTTCTATACTTTATCTTTCATAATGCAGATGGTATACACCCCCAGGGTTCTGAAAGGAATAAAAAATGAAATTTCATATCTATTACTAGTAATTTGTAACCTATCATTAAACTCGTCCATTGTATCTGAAGACTGGAGGGTGGTCAATGTAACCCCAATATTTAAAAAGGACTCCAGAGGTGATCTGGGAAACTGTAGACCGGTGAGTCTGACTTCAGTGCTGGGAAAAATCATGGAAATTATTCTAAAAAACAAAATCATAGAACATATAGATAGAAATGATTTAATGGGACACAGCCAGCATGGATTTACCCAAGGGAAGTCTTGCTTCATAAATCTGCTAATAAACATGTGGATAAAGGTGAACCGGTAGATGTGCTGTATTTGGATTTTCAGAAGGCATTTGACAAAGTCCCCTATGAGAGGCTTCTAAGAAAATTAAAAAGTAATGGGAAAAGAGCCAATGTACTTTTGAGGACTGCAAGCTAGTTAAAAGATAGAAAACAGAGTGTAGGATTAAATGGTCAGTTTTCTCTGTGGAGAGAGGTAAACAGTGGAGTGCCTCAGGGATCTGTACTGGGACCAGTGCTTTTCAATATATTTATACATGATCTGGAAAGGAATACGACGAATGAGGTAATCAAATTTGCAGATGACACAAAAGATTGGGCATCCAAATGGTAGATGAAATGTAATGTGGACAAGTAGAAGGTGATGAATACAGGGAAAAATAATCCTTGCTGTAAATACATGGTTAGGTTTCATGTTAGGAGTTACCACCCAGGAAAAAGATCTAGGCATCACAGTGGATAATACGTTGAAATCATCAGCTCAGTGTGCTGCGGCAGTCAAAAAAAGCAAATACAATGTTAGGAATTATTAGGAAGGGAATGATGAATAAAACCGAGAATCTCATAATGCCTATGTATCGCTCCATGGTAAGACCACACCTTGAGTACTATGTGCAGTTCTAGGAGAACAGAGAAAAGAAAAAGCAGGAGAAGAAAAGGAATACAAAGGGAGAGAGAACCAAAGTGGAGGAAAGAAATAATGAGGTAAACAAAATAAATGATCCCAACATGGAAGGCAAAACTTCTTTGGAGAGAATATTCAGTATAATGAAGCAATGGAAACTGTAGGCAAATGTGCCCTGGAGCCACTGCTGGAAATCAGGGCTTTTTGGATACAGCAGGAGCTGCTCACTAATGCAGGAGTTTAATCATTTGTGCAGGCACCAGATGTGCTGCTCAAAGGGCACTTTTGTAGCTGCTGGGATGTTTCGGCTGTGTCCTTCCTGCCATGAGGAGATTGTATTTGAGTTTTTTGTAGACAGAGCTCCCTCTAGAGGATCCTTTCTGCATTCCCTCATGTTTCTCAGCAAACCCAGAGGATCTGCTTCTGCTGGCATGAATAATAATAATATTACTGTCTCCAGTCACTGCCTGGCTTCCACCTTAGGGGTTTGTGAAGTGTCTGGTTTAGCTGCAGACTTTATATTCTAGCATTCACTAAAATCTCAACAAGCTACGAACTTAATGTCTGTCTCTATAAATATAGCCAGGGTTTGATCTTAATCCTTAACACAAGCACATGGGTTGTTTATTGCTAGGCCAAATAGCTGGATAATTGGATCTGGAATGGGTGGGAGAGATGATATAGGTTTTTTTCTCTCTGCCACACAAAGGTGATACCACATGCCTCTGGTGTTTCCTAGAACTTTCACTTCAATCACTGGCAGACAGGCTGCAGAAAGTTTAAAGCATTCACTTCCCGTTTGAACAGAAATGTCAGGCCTCTCCCCTTGCTCCTCAGTGTTTGAGGGGCAGCGATCCCTGTCATTTGGGTTTTCAGGATGTCCACAATGAATATACAGGGGATATATTTGCAAATACTAAGTCTCCAGTGCATGCATGCAAATGTTCTCCTGCATCATAAGAACATAAGACTTGCCTTGCTGGGCCAGACCAAAGGTCCATCAAACCCAGTATCCTGTTTCCAACAGTGGCCAAGCCAGGTCACAAACACCTGACAGGATCTCAAGGGGGTAGATAGATTCCACTGCACCTTAATGGTTTATGGATGTTTCCTCTAGGAACTTGTCCAAACCTTTTTTGAATGCAGCTATACTAACAGATTTCACCACATCCTCTGGTAACAAATTCCAGAGCTTAATTATGCATTGAGTCTTGATACTTTTTGAAAGAGTAAACAACCAACTAACGTTTACTTGTTCCTCTGTATCATATCTCCCCCTCAGCCATCTCTTTTCCAAGCTGAAGAGTCCTAACCTCTTTCACCTTTCTTCATAGGGGAATTTTTCCATCCCCTTTATCATTTTGGTCACCGTTCTCTGTACCAGAACTACACCCAATAGTCAAGACGAGGTTGCACCATGGAGTGATACAGAGGCATTATGATATTCTCTGTTTTTTTCTACATTCCTTTTCCTAATAATCCCTAGCATACTGAGTAGAAGATTTTCCTGAATGATGAACCAATGTGGAACCTTGCACTTGTCCATATTTATTTAGATTAATATTCCACTTTTTTTTTTCAGCACTTCAAAGCAGATTACATTCAGGTAATGGAGGGTAAAGTGACTTGCCCAAGGTCACAAGGAGCAACAGTGGGACTTGAACCCTGGTCTCCTGGTTCATGGCCCACTGCTCTAACCACTAGGCTACTCCTCCACTCCGAATGTTTATCCCATGCACTTTTGCAGTTTCTCACAATCCTGTTACGATTTCACAACTTTGGATGGGCAGATTTTATCACCTCACACATTGTTCCCATTTCCAGGTCATTTATAAATATATTAAAAAGCAGTGGTCCCAGAACAGATTCCTGGAGCACATTCACTGGCTGTGGGATTACCAGGACAGGTTTAGAATGGTCTAAAGGATGATCCATCCCTGGCCGGCATCCAAGAACCTAGAGCTCCTGACTCTTTTTCCCAGATTAAGATGAACATCGGTTGATCTGGGATGCCATTCCCAAGGTGGATCTGATTCACTGACTCCATGATATGAGTTAAACAGTACTGCGGAGCGGGCTTCACGGGAAGGCTACCAACCTGTAATGCCTGGTGTGGCAAGCAGTGAGGGTACGCCGTCTAGAACAGGAGGGGGGAGGGAGTGAAAATGATTCCAGGAAAGAGCCGCCGGATTGCTCAGGCACGCTTCCTTTCAGAAGAGCCGAATCCTGCTGCTCCTCTGGTCTTCCATCAGGATCCAGATACCCCACTGCCACAGACATAGGCACAGACACACAAGAAATGTGCACAGGCAGTGGATCCAGAGGGGTGCCCTGGACTGCACCATCCCCTGAGTAAGGCAGTGGATTCCGATTAAGGGCCTGATTTTCTCCCATTCTGTGGCTGTAAGGAAAAAGCTTAGTGAATCAGCCCCTAAGCTGGGTGAAGGTCTTTACACACACACATACACACACACACATGTCATAACATGATTCAAATTTATTATTTTCTCCTCAATTGGTTCAGTAATAATGAAGTGCAATTTTAAAAAAATGCTTGCTGCTTTGATAATTTTCCAGAAAAAGCCAGAATTGAAACATTTTTTTGTTTTTTTTCTTCTTGGCTGAGTTGAACGCGAGTTTTGAATGGCAGCCTGACAGCTGCAGCTTTGGGGGGGGGGGGGGGGGTAGCTCACAGGGGGCCTGAGGCACAGATGAGTTTGGTTTCCTGTGCTGGAGCCTGCTCGCTGGGCCACCCCCAGAGCTGATGTCGCCAAGGTGCTCGCTGCAGCAAGACAAGCTGGCATTCGAATGCCCGGCCATAATAACATAGTAATGACGACAGAAAAAGACCAAATGGTCCATTTAGTCTGCCCGGCAAGTTTCTTATGGTAGCAACTGCTGCTCCATGCAGGTCACCCCTAAGCCTTATGTTACAGGAAGCAATATTTGTAATCAAAACTAAGCAACTGTCAAAACCCATAACAAAATTACTGCTAGCAACAGTTTTACGGGGCTGAGCAGCCTTCTTGATGATTCGGACCGTGCTGCTTGAACGTGCATTGCTTTTGGACTTGGCCGTAGAAGCCATCCTGTGCTTTTTCCCTAATGTTGGTAACTGTCGCTCCATGCAGGTTACCCCCATGCACCCTTTTCTTCATTTTCATTCCCCTTTAGGGATCTCTAGTGTTTATCCCATGCACTTTTGAATGTGTTTACTGTTTTCATCCTCACCGCCTCCTCCGGCAGGGCATTCCAGACATCCACCACCCTCTCTGGTTCTGAGTCATCCTCCCTGGAGTTTCATTTATTGACCCTTAGCTCTTCAGTTTTCTTTCCAATGGAAAGGTTTGAGGATTGAACATCATTAAAACCTTTCAGGTATCTGAAGGTCTGTATCATATCTCCCCTGCACCTCCTATCTTCTGGGGTGTACATATGCAGATCCTTCAGCCTCTCCTCATAGGTCTTCCAATATAGACCCCACACCATTTTTGTCACCCTTCTCTGAACCACCTTCATCCTGTCTCTGTCCCTTTTGAGATAAGGGCTCCAGAACTGAGCACAGTACTCCAGGTGAGGCCTCACCAAGGACCTGTACAAGGGGATTATCACTTCCTTTTTCTTACTGGTTATTCCTCTCTCTATGCAGCCCAGCATTCCTCTGGCTTTAGCTATCGCCTTGCCACATTGCATCGCCATCTTCAGATCGCCAGAAACTATCACCCCAAGGTCCCTCTCTTGGCCCATGCACATTAGTCTTTCACCCCTCATCACATACAGCTCTTTTGGATTACCGCACCTCAGATTCATGACTCTGCATTTCTTTGCATTGAATTCCAGCTGCCAAATCCACAACCACTCTCAAAGCTTTCTTAAATCTCTTTTCATTCTCTCTACTCCTTCAAGTGTGTCCACTTTGTTGCAGATCTTAGTATCATCCACAAATAGACAAACCTTTCCTTCTATCCCTTCTGCAATGTCTCTCACAAAGATATTGAAAAAAACAGTGCCAGAATCGATCCTTGTGGCACTTCACTTAACGCCATTCTTTCTTCAGAGTCGGTTCCATTTACCATAACACGCTCTCCTGTCAATCAACCAGTTTGTAATCCATGCCACCACCCTGGTGCCACGTCCCAAGCTTCTGCTCCAATTCATCAGTGACCTGAAACAGAACTTAACTCTTAGGCTAACCTCCATAATAAATGCCATGCTTGCCCAGGATTGCTTGGCCCTCTCAGTCAAAGAAGCAGTGGTCAAGCCCATCCTAAAGGAACCTGGATCTGATCACAAAACCGTCACTCAATACCGCCCAATCTCCAGCCTCTCTTTTCTGTCCAAACTAGTGAAGAAAGTGGTTTACTTGTTTGTTTATTAAAGATTTGTGAGTTGCCAATACTGAGGCCCATGGTGATGTACAATAAAAAAATACTCATAAAATATTAACATAAATAAAATAAAACAATAAAATCACAAATAAACAAAATTGAAATAAAAACAAAAGGAATGAAATAAGAACTTCAGTCCACAAAATACCTAGCAATCATAGACCAGCTAGAATTTTAAAAAAGTATTCAACTATGCCTTGAATGTCCTAGCACAGGTCATTACCTGAAGGCCTTCTGGCAAAATGTCTATGAAATCGTGAGTGAAATAGAACAGATAAATGTAAATTGGTTATTTACTCATTCAAAAAAATACAAAGACTAGGAGCCACTCCATGAAGTTAGTAATGTACAATTAAACTCTGGAATTCATTACTGGAGGATGTGGTTAAGGCATTAACATAGCTAGCTTTAAAAAAGTTTTGGACAAGTTCCTGGAGGAGAAGACTTAGGGGTAGATTTTTTAAAAAAGCGCGTTTGTGTACTTTTGTTTGCGCACCAGGCGCAAACAAAAGTACGCTGGATTTTATAAGATACGCGCGTAGCCGCGCGTATCTTCTAAAATCCTGGATTGGCACGCGCAAGGCTGCCAATTTTGGGCAGCCGGCGCGCGTGGAGCCGCGCAGCCTGTCACCGTTCCCTCCAAGGCCGCTCTGAAATCGGAGCGGCCTCGGAGGGAACTTTCTTTCGCCCTCCCCTCACCTTCCCCTCCCTAACCCACCCCCCCCCCGGCCCTATCTAAACCCCCCCCTACCTTTATCCACGGATTTACGCCTCCCGGAGGGAGACGTAAATCCACGCGCGCCAGCAGCCCGCTGGCGCACCGAGACTCGACCCAGGGGTGGTTCCGGAGAGCGTGGCCACGCCCCCGAAACGCCCCGGTCCCGCCCCCGAAACGCCCCACCCCGCCCCTGAAACGCAGCGTCATCTGGTCCCACCCCGACACGCCCCTGACACGCCCCCTTCGGAAAAACCCCGGGACCTACGTGCGTCCCAGGGCTCTGCGCGCGCTGGCGGCCTATGGAAAATAGGCGCGCCGGCGCGCATGGCCCTGCTCGCGTAAATCCGGGCGGATTTACGCGAGCAGGGCTTTTAAAATCTGCCCGTTAGGGAATAGCCACTACTTTTCACTTTGTGATAGCAACATAGGCTCTATTTACTGTTTGGGATCTTGCCAGGTACTTGTGACCTGCATTGGCCACTGTTGGAAACAGGATACTGAGCTTGATGGACCTTCAGTCTGACTCAGTATGGCAATTCTTATGTGTCTAGTTAATCATAGAGCCCATATATTTTCAGTAGTAGCCCAACTGTGGAACGATATGCCCTATACCATTACCTGTATGTATGTGAGAGGAAGTCTTCCTGTCTGTGTGTGAGAGTGAGAGAGGGAGTCTGTGTGTGGTGAAAGAGGAAGCCTGCCTGTTTGAAAGTGTGTGCGTGTGTGTGTGAGACAGAGTCACTGAGTATGAGAGAGAGCCTGTGTGCATGTGGGTTTGAGAATTAAAGAGCCTGTGTATATGAGAACTTGTGTGTGTGTATGGGAGCTAGAGCTTGTGTGTTTATGTATATATAAGAGCTGGAGAGCATGTATGTGTATGTGTATAAGCTGGTGAGCTTGTGTATGTGAGTTTTGTATATATGAAAGCTGAAGTATCTGTACGTGTATACATAAGAGCTAATAGCCTGTGTGTGTGTTTATGAGAGGTAGAGAGCCTGTGTGTGTGTGTGTGTATGAGAGCTAGACCATGTATATATGAGAGCTAGAGCCTGTGTGCTTGTGTATATATAAGAGCTAGATAGCCTGTGTGTGTATGAGAGAGAGATCTGCAATGTACTATAAATTTAAAAGTTCCCATATGATAATTTGTGTTTCAGTAGACGGGGGAGGAGGCGCCATCAACAATTTTCACCCAGGATACCTTTTGCCCTAAATCCAGCCCTGAGAACCAAGCATTTTCTGATGAAAAGGAAGTTATAAAACTAGGGATCATGAAACTCCAAGGGGTAGACTCAGGAACATCAGGAAATATTTCCTGACGGAAATGGTGGTGGATGCTTGGAATGACCTCCTGGAAGAGATGGTGAATACAAGGACAGTAATGGAATTTAAAAAGGTGTGGCATAAACGCAGAGGATCCTTAATAACTAGAGGATGGAAATAAAGAAAAGGGGTAACCTTTGGCTATCTTGAGATGTAGCATTTCTGAACGGGGGTAACCAGCATGGCGCAGCAGTTACTACCGTAAGAAACTTGCTGGGCAGACTGGATGGGATCGTTTGAGTCTTTTTCTGCCATCATTTACTGTGTTACAGTAAGAAACACAAACAGGAGTTTTCGGGAAATGTTTTTATTACAGCAAACATGGTTAAATCAACAATGCTAGGACCAGGAACAGCCGGTGTAAGATTTTAAGGCAACTTCAAATAGGTGAGAGTTTAGGATGGGGACTTGAATGTGGACAGGGAGAGAGCGTGATGCAGCAGCTCAGGAAGGCTGTTCCAGCAGTACGGCACAGCAAGGTGGAAAAGCAGGAATCAGGAGATGGCGATGGAAGAGGAAGGGCACAGACAGCAGCTTGGCAATGAATGGAGCTCACAAGGAGGGCAAGTGAGGAGCTGCAGAGTGACGGTTCTCGTCAGCGAGTAAAGAGAGCTTGAACTGTAAGTGGGAATGGATAAGGAGCCAATGCAATGACTTGAGAAGAGGGGCTATATGGGTGTAGCAACTTTGGCAGAAGATAAATCATGCAACTGAATTTCAAACAGATTGTAGTGGAAAGAGATGGGTCGTCGGGAGACCTGTCAGGAGCAGGTGGTAGTAAATCTAAACAGGAGGTGATGAGAGAGTGGATAAGGGTTTTAACATAGTAATGATGGCAGAAGAAGACCAAATGGTCCATTCAGCCTGCCCAGCAAGTTTCTTATGATAGTAACTGCCGCTCCGTGCAGGTTACCCCCAAGTCTTATGTTAAGGGTAGTAATATTAACATTCAAAACCAAGCAGCTGTCAAATCCATGCCAAAATTACTGCTAGCAACATTTTTACAGGGTGAGCCGCCTTCTTAATAATTCAGACAATTCTGCTTGAGTGTGCTTTGCTTTTGGACTTGGCCATAAAAGCAATCCTGTGCTTTTTCCCTAATGTCTGCGAATCAGGAGACCAGAGCGTAAAAGTCAGGGCCCAGCATTGGCTGTTATCTGAATCCAATGCCCCTGTATTCCCACCCACCAAAGCAGAGAGTAGTGTTTGTAGCTGAATCAGAAGAATGAAAGCCAATGGTTAAGGATGGTAATCTCCATGCAGTAACTGCCGCTCCGTGCAAGTTATTCCCATGCACCCTTTTCTTCATTTGCAACCTCTAGCCTTTAGAGATCCGCAGTGTTTATCCCATCCTTTTTTTTTTTTTTTTAATTCATTTACTGTTTTCGTCCTCACCACTTCTTCTGGAAGGGCATTGCAGGCATCCACCACATTTTCCATGAAGAAATATTTCCTGACATTGATTCTGAGTCATCTCCCTGGAGTTTCATTTCATGACCCCTAGTTGTACTGTCTGCTTTCTAACAGAAAAGGTTTTTCTATGTAAAATTTTATTGAATGGTACAGCAAAACACAAGTGCAATAAAAGCTGGTCATACATCCAATTTCGATTTTCAAAGAGAAGAGAAGAAGTCCCTCCCCCTCCCCCCACTTCCACTACCAATTATAATTAACCCAGACATACAAAATAATAAAACAAGCAAATCATCTCCAACTGCGACCCCTCCAGGTTCCAAGGGCCTAAAAACAGGTAGCAGAATACAACAAACGAATAAAGAAAGAATACAATGCCCCAAGGTCCCAAGCAAGGGTTTCAACCTCCATTCAAGGAGTGAAAAAAGACAGGTAAGGTAAGATTTACAGAAGAAGAAAAGTGAACTAAAACCAGGGCAGGTTACTGAAGGGAAGACCATGTTGGAGACTGGGATGCCCACCAATTTACGTAAGGCTTCCAGATCTTCCGAGATGAAGACAGTTGATTGTGGAGAGAAGCCATGCGATAATGGGTGCGCAATCTATGAAGAACATCCGAAACAGAATGTCATTATCATTAAAACCTTTCAGGTATCCGAAGGTCTGTATCTTTTCTCCCCTGCACCTCCTCTCCTCCAGGGTGCACATTTTGAGGTCCTTCAGCCTCTTCTGATAAGTCTTCTGATACAGACCCCCCACCATTTTGGTTGCCCTTTTCTGGACCGTCTCCATCCTTTTTCAGCTGTGCTCTCTTGAACACAGTACCCCAGGTGAGGGTTCACAAAGGACCTATACAAGGGCATCACCACCTCCTTGTTCTTACTGGCTCTTCCTCTCTCTATCCAGCCTAGCATTCTTCTGGCTTTAGCTATTGCCTTGTCACATTGCTTCACTGCCTTCAGATTGCCAGATGAGGTTTCTCTCCCAGTCCATGCACATTAGTCTTTCACCCCCCAATACATACAACTCATTTGGATTACTGCATCTCAGATGCATGACTCCGCACTTCTTGGCATTGAATCCCAACTGCCAAATCTTCAACTACTCTTCAAGCTTTCTTAAATCATTTTTCATTCTTTCTACAACTTCAGGCGTGTCCACTCTGTTGCAGATCTTAACATCATCCACAAATAGACAAACTTCACCTTCTGTCCCTTCTGCAATGTCATTCACAAAGATATTGAACAGAGCCAGTCCCAAAATTGATCACTGTGGGACTCCACTTAGCACAGATATCTAAGAACATAAGAATTTGCCATAATGGGTCAGACCAAGGGTCCATCAAGCCCAGCATCCTATTTCCAACAAAGGCCAAACCAGGCCACAAGAACCTGGCAAGTACCTAAACACTAAGAAGATCCCATGCTACTGATGCTAGTAATAGCAGAGGCCATTCCCTAAGTCAGCTTGTTTAATAGCAGTTAATGGACTTCTCCTCTAAGAACTTATCCAAACCTTTTTTAGCTACACTAACTGCACTAGCCACATCCCCTGGCAAAAATTCCAGAGCTTAATTGTGCATTGAGTGAAAAAGAATTTTCTCTGATTAGTCTTAGATGTGCTACTTGCTAACTTCATGGAGTGCTCCTAATCCTTCTATTATCCGAAAGTGTAAATAATGGATTCACATCTACTCATTCAAGACCTCTCATTATTTTAAAGACCTCTATCATATCCCCCTCAGCCGTCTCTTCTCCAAGCTGAACAGCCCTAACCTCTTCAGCCTTTCTTCATAGGGGAGCTGTTCCATTCCCCTTATCATTTTGGTCGCCCTTCTCTGTACCTTCTCCATTGCAACTATATCTTTTTTTGAGATACAGAGATCAGAATTGTACACAGTATTCAAGGTGCGGTCTCACCATGGAGCGATACAGAGGCATTATGACATTTTCTGTTTTGTTAACCATTCCTTCTTAATAATTCCTAACATTCTGTTTGCTTTTTTGACTGCTGCAGAACACTGAGCCAACGATTTCAAAGTATTATCCACTATGATGCCTAGATCTTTTTCCTGAGTGGTAGCTCCTAATATGGAAAATAACATCGTGTAACTATAGCATGGGTTATTTTTCCCTATATGCAACACCTTGCACTTATCCACATTAAATTTCATCTGCCATCTGGATGCCCAATCTTCCAGTTTCGCAAGGTCACCCTGCAATGTATCACAATCTGCTAGTGATTTATCTACTCTGAATAATTTTGTATCATCTGTAAATTTGATAACCTCACTAGTCGTATTCCTTTCCAGATCATTTATAAATATATTGAAAAGCACCAGTCCAAGATCCCTGTGGCACTCCACTGTTTACCCTTTTCCACTGAGAAAATTGACCATTGAATCCTACTGTTTCCTGTCTTTTAAGCAGTTTGTAATCCACAAAAGGACATCACCTCCTATCCCATGACTTTTTAGTTTTCTTAGAAGCCTCTCATGAGGGACTTTGTCAAACACCTTCTGAAAATCCAAATACAATACATCTACCGGTTCACCTTTTTCCACATGCTTAACAACCCCTTCAAAAAAATTAAAATTTGTGAGGCAAGACTTCCCGTGGGTAAATCCATGTTGACTGTGTTCCATTAAACCATGTCTTTCTATATGCTCTGTGTTTTTGATCTTTAGAATAGTTTCCACTATTTTTCCTGGCACTGAAGTCAGGTTCACTGGTCTAGTTTCCCGGATCGCCTCTGGAGACCTTTTTAAATATTGGGGTTACATTGGCCACCCTCCAGTCTTCAGGTACAATGGATGATTTTAACGATAGGTTACAAATTGTAACTAATAGATCTGAAATTTCATTTTTGAGTTCCTTCAGTACCCTAGGATGCATACCATCCGGTCCATGTGATTTTCTACTCTTTAGTTTGTCAATCTGGCTCACTACATCTTCCAGGTTCACAGTGATTTGGTTCAGTTCATCTGACTCATCACTCTTGAAAGCCATCTCTGGAACTGGTATCTCCCCAACATCCTCATTAGTAAACACAGAAGCAAAGAATTCATGTAGTCTTTCTGCACGCTGGCTCAGAGGGAGTGCCCCCTAAAACCATGCTGGGACACTGGGTCAGTACTGTGTGTTGGGGGAGGGGGGGTGTCCCCTAATACCATGCTGGGTCAATGCTGGCCCAGAATGTGACCAACTGCAAGATTTCTCCTTGTCCAGAAGTCTCCTCTCTACTCCTCCCTCTCAGGCAGAAGACATACAAGCCCCCCACCCAGCACCCACTTTTCCCATGTCTAATCTTAATGGCCCTGCTTGTAGTGTTCACTGTTTAGATTATTAGAGCTCTGGGGTTTGACACGGGAAAGATGGGAAACTAAGATGGTGGAGAACGAAAGAGGAAGCCAAACCAGGCTGTTGTGGACAAGGAGAAATCTTGCAGGTGGGCACACACTGGGTGGCAACAGGATCAATCCGGGCAGACTGGATGGGTCAGATCAGGGGTGGATAAAACCTTTTTTCAGTTAGGGCCATGCTTGTGGTTCTCTCCTGCACCAGGAACCATGGGTGGATGGTCCCCCTCAAATCTCTAGTCAGGGAATGGGGGGTGGGGGAAGGCATCCCCTGAAGCTCCAGGTAAGGAGAGCTGAAAGATGATAGCAATGCATTGACTTAAAACTGAAAATGAATTAAAGCAGCTCCTAGTTTCCTTGTAGTGCTGGAATAATCAGTTATGCTGGCTTACATACTTCCCCCACTGGAGCTCCGAGAGGGAGGGAGGTCCTGCAACAACTTAACCAGCGATCATTTAACTCACCAGAAGACATGAAGAGAGAAATATTTTATCATACAAACTGGAACGCAGCTAGGAAACCTGACTGCTGGCTGACCCAAAGCTCTTCCCCACCGCAGGAGACAGACAGCAGGGTACCAGCTGCTACCTCCCCACCACTGGCAACTCTGCACCTGCTCCAAGCTTCCTGCGCGGCTCTTGCAGCTTCACACCAGTGTTCGCATGTTGACTGCCTAAAACAATCTTTATCATGTCCAGCCCCAAATGACCACAGATCTGAAGCAAGCCAGATCTGAAGCAAGCAGGCTATAGTTTGCCCATCCATGGCTCTGAAGGTCTTTTTCTGCTGTCATTTACTATGTTACTGTGTGTTTATCCCGCACCTTTTTGAAGTCCATTGAGGTTTTGGCCTCCACCATCCATCGCAGGAGGGCATTCCAAGTGTTAAAAGGGAGGACATTTAGACTGGTGTTCAAAATTGTTAGGAGTATTGAAAAAAAAAGTGATTAATGAGGAGAAAAGGAAAATTGGTTCTTACCTGCTAATTTTCATTCCTGTAATACCACAGATCAGTCCAGACCAGTGGGTTATGCACTCCCACCAGCAGATGGAGGCAGAGAACAAAAATTTGAGGCTCGGCTCTAACACACTAGTGCCATCTGCAGTTCCTCAGTATTGATTGATCCCAAAGCAAAAAAACAACTGAGAATAACTTTAAACAACCTTAAACATCTATTCACCCTGAACAAGGCGAACATCAAACAGGAGGGTTGGATTCCCCTAAGGTTGGAAATCCTACCCCGTCTCCGTTAGTATCGGAATAAAGAGTACTTCCTTCAGAATTCTTCAACACGGTAGCTCACCTAAGGGTCAGCCAATCTTTTGGCAGTCACGTCTGGGCGGGCCTCTGGACTGATCTGTGGTATTACAGGAACAAAGATTAGCAGGTAAGAACCAATTTTCCTTTCCTAGACATACCCAGATCAGTCCAGACCAGTGGGATGTACCAAAGCCACACTACTCTGGAGGGGAAATCGCGAAAGACACGCTCGAAGCACTCGTTGCCCAAAATTGGAGTCCTCTGGTGCTTTAACATCCAAGCGGTAATGCTTGGAAAAGGTATGCAGAGAGGGCCAAACCGCGGCTCTACATATCTGCTGTGGCGAAACCAGCTGGCACTCCGCCAAAGAGTCCGCTTGTGCCCGCGTCGAATGTGCTGTCAAGCCGACCGGGATGGAGCGGCTGTTGCTGAAGCAATGGTCTCCTTCAGCCACCTAGACAGACTGGTCTTGGACGCCTTGTTCCCTCAACTAGGACCACCAAACAGAACAAATAAATGATCCGATTTCCGGAAGGGATTGGTGATCTTCAAATAGTGCAATAGAATCCGACGCACATCCAACAAATGCAGGTCTCTATCTGTTGCCTAATCGCAGAACCAGTCTGGGAAGCCAGAGAGCTCTACCGACTGATTAACAAGAAACACCAACACCACTTTAGGCAGAAAGGACAGCACCATGCGTAAGGACACACTGTCCGCTGAAAACCGCAAAAACGGATCCCGGCAGGACAGAGCCTGCAATTCAGAAATGTGCCTCGCTGAACAAATAGCCACTAAGAAGACCGTCTTCAGGGTCAGGTCCTTGAGAGAAGCTTGACCCACTGGCTCAAAGGGCTGTACACACCAAGCCCGTAGGATGAGGTTCAAGTTCCGCTCTGGGCAGTTTCTGAAAAGGCGGCTGCAAATGCTTGACCCCTATGAGGAAGCGAACCACATCAGGGTGGCAGGCCAGGGATCTGCCGTCTATTCGTTCCCTAAAACCATCCCAGAGCATAAACTTGAACGTGTAGGGAATTGTATGCTAGGCCTTTGGAGAGACCCTGCTATAGAAAAGCCAGACGATGAGGGACGGTTGCCGACCCCGGCCCGATCCCGTTGCACACACCAGGACTTGAACGCTGTCCACACTCGCACGTATGCCATGGAAGTAGAAAGGCGCCTGGCCTGTAGCAGCGTGGCAACCACCGGCTCTGAATACCCCTTCAGTCGCAGATGCCGCTGCTCAAAAGCCAAGTCGCGAGAGAGAAGCGATCCTCCCAATCCGAGAAGATGGGACCCTGACACAACAGGTCCGGTAAACGCGCCAGCCGTAAGGGCCCGTCCGTGGCTAGTCGTACCAGATCTGCAAACCAAGGGTGACATGGCCACGCCGGAGCCACCAGCACTACCTGACCTTGGTGCTGTTCCACTCGTCTGAGGATACTTACAAAAAAATCCCCACAGGGGTACTTTTCTTTAGGAGGTGCTGGAAGAGGGCTTCGGGGCAGTGAGGGAACCAGTCCCCTTGGCTATCCAACTCCCCGGAATCCAAGGGCTCTAAAGCCGGGGGGTATCCAACTCCCTGTTCGCCCTGCTCCACCTAAGGGATGGCCCGCGATCGAAACCTCACACCTCGGGGAGCCCTGCTAACACTCAGACCAGAGCTGCAGGATGCACGACCACCATCTGCTGGAGACAGAGAAATACTGAGGAACTGCAGATGGCACTAGGGTTATATAGCCGTTCCTCGAAGTTTTGTTCTCTGTCTCCATCTACTGGTGGGAGTGCATAACCCACTGGTCTGGACTGATCTGGGTATGTCCGGGAATGTTTGTATGCCAACAGTTAAAATGTTAGCAGGACTGCCAAAATGCTTACCCTATCAGCATTCTTTGATTGGACTAGGACATCACATTTGAGATAAAATAAAAATGCTGATTGCAGTAGGTTTCTAGTAACCTCTGAATTCCAACAACCAGTAACAGAAAAATCTTCAGCCTTTTATTATAAGATATCTTATAATAGGAGCAGTGCTTGCCAAACAATGCAGATTAAACCTTCAACTCAGCTCTGCTAAGTCCTTACACTCTATTAAATACATCATTGCACCAATGAGTAAATTTGTTTGCATAATATTTTCCTAATTGCTTGGTATTATAATTTTATCTTATATATGCTAATAAGACTGGATTGTCATATGATTTCTTGTAAATTGAGCCCTGAAGGTAGAGATAAAACAATGCTGAACTTTAACATACTTTTTGACCTTTTAACATTTTTTTAGCATTTCAGCAGCCTTGACTATTCCTACAGTCTGATTAGTACAATCTCATTGTGTTGTATTTATCTTTATTTCTTCACTGCCACCAAACTAGTCTGGCTTCATAGAAAATCTTCTCAAAGCACCTTTACAATACTATATGGGGAAGGAGCTTAATGCTATGCCACCCACCCCTAAGGACACAATAACATAATGACCATTGCCTAAACAGGAGGATTAAATCTCCCGTTTAAAATTTGTTTTGCTTTGTCCAGTCTTTTAAGCTGTTTTCTAGTGCAGTCGTTTTTCTCTATTCTGGCAGGCAAAAAGCCTTTCTGCACATGCTGTGAGCCAGTCTGGATGTAATGGCTCCCGCAGCATTGGAGTCTTTAAATTGGCAGACAGCAGGAAACACAGCCGCAGCTTCTGCACTCACCTGATGAAGAGAGCTGAGCTCTTAAAAGCTTATCACACATGTATTAAATGAGTCCAATAAAAAAAAGTCTCACCTATAACTTGTTTATTGTTCTATGTAGGAAGTGGACCAACACAAAGCAAGTATTACATTTTAGCAGAGTCCTGAAGCGTGTGCTTTTTGTTTGTGGGTGCTAGAATTCCCTGACCAAATCCATAATGCTTTTATTTGTCTCACCTCAGTTTCTGTATCCTCCCTAATGAAGAAGTGCTCCTGCTACTCTGTAGCGGCAAGGTAAAAAAAAAAAACATTTCAGGAATTGCAGTAATTGTCTGTGAAAGGCATGACTAATCAGGACAGGCACTCATAGTAAAACGGGTGCCCCTGTGGGCCTGTTAATCTGAGTCTACGAGAGACCTATGCCCTTTGTTACGTCATTGCAACACTGGTTTACTGTATTAACAAAGGAGACAAATATCGATGGTTCCAATGTTAAATCAACAAATAGTAACAGTAACATGCACTAGGTACAAGAATTTGCCAAATCATTTGTAAAAATAACTTAAGAACTACATATTTAGAAAGACTGCTCAACAATGTATCCTATTATTATATAAAAGCCAGGAAATGACAAAAATGTTTGCACAAGTGAAATATCCAACGAGGTCATCAAATGAGTTTTATACCTTCTGAGGAGTCAATCAGTGAATTAATTGCATCTAAATTTATTTATTTATTTATTTAACATTTTTCTATACCGACCTTCATGGTTAAATACCATATCAGGACGGTTTACATCGAACAGGGATAAAAATAATTAGGTAAAGGAAGAGACAAAGTTACATTAAACGAGGACCGTGAACTTGGAAGCTTAGGTAGCTGGAAGAAAAGAGATAAAGTTAAGTAAAGAAAAGAGAAATAACAAATTCCGGACTAGAGATAGTTCAGAATAGAATTAGTCCACATGTTAGAGTTGGTATCCATGCGATTATATATATATATATATTATATTATATATATATTATTATTAAATGTGATTATAGGCATGAATTTTCCCTCTTGGTTTGATTTGTAAGAAAAATGGAGTTGTATTCATGTTTTTCGTGTGGATTATATGTTATTAAAATTGTGCTCCTATACATAAGTCCCGTTTTTCTCAAGTTGATGCATTTTATCCGTTACCACTGGTTATATTGCTTTACTACGAAATATTTCAGCTGCACATATTTACAGTTAACAAAAAAGTAACAGCATTTTTTTAAAGCAGGTTTAATCCTCCTACTGACCAGGTTCCCCATCTCATAGCCCAGAGCTTGGATCTTAGCCAAAAGGCCGAGAAACGGGGAGCCAGATGTCACCAGCACGCTTACAGAAATGGGCTCCTGCTCGCCAGCCAGCGGGAAAGTTCTCCCACGTCCCGCGGGCAGTTGCAGGCATGGGGGGGAGGAGAATCAGAGCAGTGCTGTCCGCTTCCCCCCTCTGGGAGCGGTGGTTCCACTTTGCACGCAGTGCCACGATCCGCGGCCGGACCCCCATCCCCTACTTGCTTTCCTTTGTTTTTAAACACCCACGGTCAGTGCATGCAAGAATACCACGGAGCGAGGGTTGGGGCTGGGCCTAGACAGCCCCCAGGGACGGTGAGGGACGTACGCTTCCCCTGCCCGCGGCTCCCTGTGTCCTTGTGCGGAAATGACACAGAGAGCGAGTCACGTCACGTCACGCGAGAGCGCACGGACACCACTCAGACACGCGCCAGCGGGCGAGCACGCGCGCGAGAGAGGGTGAAAAAAACACGGCACGGAGCCGCTCGCTCGCCAGGCCCTTGCCCCTCCCTAAGGTCCCACTCGGGGCAAACGCCAAGCGAGCACTTCCCTCATTCCACCGCAGGTAAGTGGGGAAGGACAGAAGCACAGAGGATGAGGCTTTGCGTGCTGGAGCTCTGGTGTTTGCAGGCCCGGGGATGGTGGGATCGCTGGGCTCGGGCTCTGTATTGCACGGCGCAGGCCGGGTGTCGTGTCGCGTCACGCGGTACCACGATGGGGCTGCTCTCATTTATTGCCATTGTTTTTCAGCCGTGTTCCATTCTGCTCTCCGCGCTTTTGTGATGTCACAATAGACCACGCGCGCGCGCGGTTGCTGTACTGTTATTGTTGCGGACGCTTTTGTGACGTCACAATCGACCGTGCGCGCGCGGCTCCCCTGTTGTTAACGTTCGCGTTCCACCTTCCGTTCTGGTTTTTGTGACGTCACAATCGACCACGCGCGCGCTACGTGAAACAGTGGGGAAGGGGGGGCACCTGTAACTCGGGTGCCGTGGGGTGGGGTGAGGTGCGCTGATCCTCTCACGATTTATGATTTCTTTCAAAAGCCCATTTATGCGGCTCTGCCATTCACACCCAATCCACAGCAGTGCGCACAGCGTCTCCATGCCTAATAGTCGTGGGCTGCCGCGTGGGGGCCCTTCTCAGCTCCGATATCTTTTATTCCTCCTGATGTTGCATCTGGCAGGCGTAATCCCAAACGAATTTTCGTTTGGATTCATACCGCCCACTATATCCCAGCAGCATCGCAGTTTGCTGTCCCATGTTGAGTAGTTCAAAAACGGATGCAGCAAGTTCACCTCTGAATGGGCTGGCAGGCTTGGACTTATTTTCTCCGGAGTTGAGAGAGAGGCAATATTGTTAACGTTATCCTATAAGAGTAGGTGGTTGAGCTGAGGCACAGGGAGATAAAGGGGAATGGGATTCAGACGGTCTGGGGAAACAAGCATGGGGGCAGCTTGCTGGTGTTGCGGTTACTACCCTTAATACAACTCTGTTATCTCTCTCTCTGCTTCAAGGGCAAGGAGTGAGGGGGAATTGGATTCAGGCAGTAACCAACCAGGGCCCTGTCTTACGGTCTGGGAAACTGATAAGCAAGGGGAGTGACCCACACAGCAGATACTACCCTAAGCTTCCCCGGGCAGACTGGATGGACCATCGGGTCCTTTTCTGACGTAATTTCTTATGTTTCTATGTAAAGTGGCAGAGCCAAGATTAGAACTAAGGCAGATGGCGATAAAATAACTTTTCCTTCAGGAACTCTTCTAAAACTTAAAAAACCCAACTATGCCAACTGCTTTTACCACGTCTTCTGGGGAAAAAGTTCCTCAGTTGAATTGTGCGCCGAGTAAGACATACTTTCTCCAGTCTCTTCATTAATACTATCCAAACGGGTAACTAAGCGTTTCCTATTTACCTATCACCCCACTCCTGTCACATCTAGGACTTCATTTGTAGATAAAAAGGAGATTGGGGGGGGGAGTGGGTCAGGGACAGGACGGTTGTGAAGTCTCCCTCCCTCCATCCTCATCCCTAGCTGAGCCCTTCGCTCACCAGAACTGATTTAGACCAGCTCTGCTCCACTTCCTGGGGGGGAACAGGGGCAGAACACCATTCTAGATTCCTTCAGAAATTAAGCCCAGGGCTTTGAATTAGCTCACCTTTGAAACTTGTGAGCAGTAGAAGAGGAGCCAAGGTTGAAGCCTTGATGATTGGCTTTACTGCTGGCAGGTATCAAGCTTGTGCTAATGCAACCCCTTTTGGGTGCCAATGCAGTATCGGGAGCTCGGCCCAGTGCCCCGGTTAACTTTCTATTGGACGCACTAAGCTATCACCCGATGCAGTAATGGGATTAACGCGTCCAAAACGTGCATCCAATCGAGCACGAAGCTAATAGCGCTCACCACATGCAATTTCACGTAGATGAGGCTATTAGCCATTGCCCCGGGATGCAAAACATGATCGTGCTCCCAGCTCGCTCTGTTTAACGTGGAAAATTTAACGCCAGCCCCCGGGGCTGGGGCTAAGTCATTCCGTGCTTAAGGGCTCAACAAAAAACATGCTTTCTGTGGTTCCTCCAACTTAGTACCACGACGGTACTAAGTTGGAGGAACCACAGAAAGCTGTATGAAGACTTAAAAAAAAAAAAAAAAGGCTTGACTGGAAAAGAAAAATGTTTCAGGCGCACGGCCCAGGCCATGTATATTGTGCCAGTAGTGGGAGAAAACAGACAGTCGTAATGAGCGCCTGTTTTCCTAACCCGCACGTAACAGCCACGTCTCCCTGGTGCCCGTTCCCGAGGAGTCTCTAGGGACGCCCAGTTTCCCCTAGTGCCTCCTTTTTAACGCAGCAGCTCATTTCCCTATTGCGTGGGGAACTGTTTGAAACTGAATTCTTTCAGGCCGATAGAGTACAGTGCGCTCCGGCAGAGCGCACTGTTAACCCGCGGTTGGACGTGCATTTTTGACGCGCTAGCTTTACCCCTTATTCAGTAAGGGGTAATAGCGCATCGGAAATGCGCGTCCAATCCCCCCCCCCCCCCGAAACTAATAGCACCCGCAGCATGCAAATGCATGTTGATGACCCTATTAGTTATTCCCGCGCAATTCAGAAAGTAAAATGTGCAGCCAAGCCGCACATTTTACTTTCAGAAATTAGCGCCTACCCAAAGGTAGGTGTTAATTTCTCTCGGCACCGGGAAAGTTTACAGAAAAGCAGTAAAAACTGCTTTTCTGTACATCCTCCGACTTAATATCATGGCGATATTGAGTCGGAGGTCCCAAAAGTAAAAAATAATTAAAAATAAAAAACATGTAAAATCAGCCCGCGACTCGCGGGTTGAAAACCGGACGCTCAGTTTTGCCGGCACCCGGTTTCCGAACCCATGGCTGTCAGCGGGTCCGAGAACCGACGCCGGCAAAATTGAGCGTCGGCTGTCAAACCCGCTGACAGCCGCCGCTCCTGTGCGCCTCCTTTTACCTCGGGCCTGTGTGCGCGCTGGGAGAGCGGGCGCTCGCCCGCTCTCCTGCGTTTCTTTCTGTATCGGACTGCTTGTTTTAGATTTAAAAAGCAGAGGTTCCAGCCCCTCCCCTCCAGGCAGCCCTCAGGTGAGCCTGGAGTAGACAGGGCAAAGACCCACCACTCTGCTCCCTAATTCAGCCCTCCCCCTCCTGTTGTGCAGAGAACAGGAGGGGAGGGTGTGATACTGCAGCCTAAGGAGTACAGAGGGGCCGATGCGATATGGGCGCGCTATGAGGGCTGCCTGACGGGGAGGGGCTGGAACCTCTGCTTTTTAAAATCTAAAACAAAGTGGTGGAATTCAGTTTCAAACAGTTCCCCCACCAGGGGCGGCTCACGGTAATCTGCAGGTGGCGAGACCCCTCCCTCCCCCCCCCCCCCAAGGTGTGGCACAGATCAAATCAGCGAGAAGGCAAGGTGGGGGTTTGGCGATTTGAAATGCTGAGGAAGGGGGGCAGGCAGGGTCAGGGTTCCCAGAGGAGAGACACAGAGAGAGAGTGTCAGTTCTTTTATTTCTAGAAAACCTGTAACCCCGTCACACTCCCAGGAACCCTACCACCTACACCTGCACGCTGGGGAAATGGGTGAATGGCGTTGGGTCTGTGTGTGGCATGTTCCCTCAGGGGTCAGTGCAAGGGTATTAAGCGCCCTAGGCAAAACCTTGCAGCTTTGTTCCTCCACCCCTTCCCACATGCAATTAAAAAGTATGCATTAATAAGAGTTTACTTGAAAAAGAATGCTCGAATCACTTACAAATATAAATCTATGCATTTTATAACCTCTGGGCCGAACGGATCCTTGAGCTGGCACCCGGGGCACGCAGACCCTTTCCGCACACACTTCCCTCTCTAGTCCCACGGATAGCAATGACCACTCTTGAGTTCCAGGGCTCCCAGAGCGGGGGGAACAATAGTTCTAATGCCCTTTTGCAAGACACGCAGAACAAGTCCCGCTCCGTCCTTGTAAACAGCACTAATAATTATCCCAGTCTTTTCAGCCAAAAAACACACTGAGAAGCGGGGGGCTTCCAACATCTTTTACTGATAGTTGATTTGATGACCGAAGAATATTTATGTCTCGCAATTCAGCATTTAAGCAAATTAATAAATAATAATAGGACAGTAGAAAGATTAATAAACTTGCGACCTCACCCTTTAGGCACAGTCTCTTAATGCCTTGGAAGCACACTTCCGAATACTCCATATCTTTCTCTTCCCAGCTTACTCAGATTGACGATAGTCCTCTTTCAAGTTTCCAGTTTGATCCCAGCTTCTCCCCACTGTGGAGTGTTTAAGATAAAGTCCCAATATTCCCAATTCTCCTACCTTGCCTGAAGTCGCCTCAGTTACTTTAGATCTCCTTAAGAAGAACCAGATGGGCACTTACATCTCAAGCAAAGCCTCAGTGAAGTTCACAGCAACAAGGTTTCCAAACTACCCTCAAATCTCTCCTTCCTCTGTGAAAGGCAAAGATCTAGTCCTGCCAGATACCCCTCCAATCTTCAGGCTCCTTCCAAGAGAAAGACACCTCGTTTGCAGCAGAAGAGATACTGTGTGCCTGGTACCAAGGGCACGCAGCTCTAGGAGGGAACAAAAATAGCTTGTTACTCAAAGGGGAAATGCAAAATAGAGACACTTCCAAGCCTCAAAGTGATGAAAGAGTTTCTTAACCAGGATGCTTAAGTTTGAAACTCCTCTGCATCAGGTCACCAGACTGGAAGTCTGCCAGAATCTTCCCTAATTCTTGATCTAACCTTGAACAGGGGTGCCCCAATACTCTGCTTCTAGAAAAAAGGATTACAAGAATAAATTACACCAAAAGAGGTCCAACTGGCAGGCAGACCCTCAAGGGAAAAAATTAGGAAAAAATAAGAGATCCCTCATTTTTTTGAAAGGCCAACAAAAAATCCACAAGGATTGATGGTGCTTGAGGATGATAAACAGCTAGGATACAACATCTGCAGCTCCCCCACAGGGGAGTAAAATCCAAATCTCTTTTCACTAATTTCTGCACTGAACCTCCCCAGTTAAATAGTATACTCTGTTTGTAAGGGAAACCACAAAACCCTGCAAAAAAGACACTTGGAACCCATATGGTATTAGGCTTATTTTAATAAGTGTTGGGTGTAGGCGTGGCCCTCAGGAAAACATGAGTAAACTGAATTACAGTTACAGTATAGTAAACCTCCCATACCAAAACAGCACTAACTGTTGGCACTCAAACAGTAACAACCCTACAACACTACAAATATTACATCAGGTACTAAAACACTAATTCACCTCCTATTAGGAAAACGGAACAAGACAAGCTGCTATAGATCTCTACACAGAAACTACATGCTAGCTGAATACCTTATCTCAGTCACCCAAGCAAAACACAGGCAGATTCTCACCAAATACAGAATAAAGAGAACATAAAGCATAAATAGAAACATGCAGACAAAACTGGAACTGAAATCCGCAAGAAGCCAAATTCTGTATGCAGTGCAACAAAGGAAAAACTGAAACATTATTGATCTCATAAAACATCAAACAGAAATTTAAAACATCAATAACAGTAAAACCATACTAATAAAAAAAAAATCAATATTTTAAAACAGGTATCAAAACATCCAATAATTTAAAACTCATAAAGTGATTTAAAAAATTTCCCAACACCAATAAAATATTTCAAAACAACAGATACATCAAACACCACTCAATAATTAAAACTAGTAAAGATAAAAAATATTGCTGTTCTCCATACTTGGGAAGCTTTGGTTTCCATCCACCCCGAGTCTGTCATGGACTTATGAAGGCCATATGATCCCTCCCTCTCTCTCTTACATGCACACATGCTCTCACGCACTCCCTCCCTCGCACACACTCACTCCTGCCAAGGCCTCTCTCCAGCTTTCCTTTGTTCCACTACTGGCTAGATGGGGGTCCACCAGGGTCTCTCTCTCGCCTTCCTTTCTTTGGCTGCAGTGGCCCCTCTGGGTGTCTGCTACCACCCCCTCTTACTCACCTTTCTCCCCTCCTTTCTCTCCCTTTACGTGCCCCCTCTGCACCCTTCTCTCTCCATTCACTCACCTCTCGTTCCTGTCTTTATTCTCTCATGCCAACCTTTTACATCCCTTCCCTTCCTCACTTGATGGGCCCAGCTGAGTCTTCTTTCCATGGCGTGGCCGCTGTGCCCTGTGGTTCTTTTGCTGGTGAGCTTTGGCCTGGTAGTGCTGCGTCTGATCCCACCTTCCCTTCCCCCCCCCCCCATTCACCCCCTTTTTTCCCATCTCATTCACCCATATCTCCTTCCCTTTCTTTCTCTCCCCTTCCCTCTCACTCTTCTCCCTTATACAAGTTGCAACTTCAGTGTTGTTGTACTGGAGAGGGGTGTGGGCGTGGGACCTGCCACCGGTACGTCATCAAATGGCGCTGCAACACCTGCGCAAAATTGTCTGCTACCCGACAAGTCAGCAAACCTTCGTCGCTTTCTTCCTGCTGGTGGAGGGTGGAAATCCCACCGGCATTTCCGCAAACCATGTTTCTTTCTTCCTGGCAGCAGGGATAGGAACCCCACCGGCACCTTTTCTACTCATGTCACTGAGCGGGAACCCCGGTTCAGCAAACCGCGCCGCTCTCCTCCTGCCAGTGGGGGTGGGAACCCCGCCGGCACCTTATCTGCCCCATGTCACCGAGCAGGACTTTTAGTTTCTGTTTGGCAGGGAACTGAGGCGGTCACCAGATGGCTGTTTGGGGGGGGGGGTGGCGCCCTTTTTGACGCCCCCAAAATTTTGCCACCGAAGCAACCGCCTCACCCTGCCTAATGGTAGAACCTCCCCTGTTCCTCACAAATGGTATTTATAACAATAAAGATTATTTGAAGGCCTTTAGATCTATCTCCTTCTTTTGTCTAGCTCACAAATTAAGCCCTGATGATATCCCTCTCTTCTCCGGGCTGACGAGCCCTAACACGTTTAGCCTTTCCTCGTAGGGGAATCGTTCCATCCCCCTTATCATTTTGGTCGCTCTCCTCTGCATCTTTTCCAGCTCCACTATATCTTTTGGGAGATGGGGGTGACCCCCAGAACTGCCCAAGGTATTCAAAGTGCAGCCGCACCATGGATCCAGCCACCATGCAGGCATAATGACCTCTGTTCCCGTTCTTCATCATACTTAACACGATGACAATAAAGAGACTGCCCAGAGTTACTCAGAAAGCCAGGGATAGCTGGGATGAGAACTGAAGCACGGAGGATATTTATTTATTTATTTATTTATTTATTTAAATGTACGCCCCACTTTCATAGCGTTTGTCATTCTAGACCAGGGGCTCCCAATCTTTTTGGGAGCGTGGACCCCTTTTCCACCTCCACATTTTTCACAGACCCCCACATGGTTCTCTTTCATTTTTACCTACAGTTATGTGCTGTATATAGTTATTAATGTAATAACAAAGAAATAATTATATGCACCCCAGACTCATTTATAATATATATAAAACGAATGGGCCGATGCAATAAAGTCACCTAGAAAGCGGGCGCTGAACAGTCAGCGTCCAGTTTCTTAACGCGCCCCAGGTAGGCGTTAATAGATGAAAGTTAAATGTGCGTCCGAGATGCACTTTTTTTTTTTTTTTGGATCGGGAGTGAATGCTAATAGCCTCATTCACATGCATTTGCATGTGATGAGCACTATAAGATTCACTCCGCATTGGATGCGCGTTGAATGTGCGCTTATCCCCTTATTGCATTAGGGGATTGATTAGCACCTATTCTACCCGCATCCGACTGCAGGTTAACAGTGCTCTTGGCTGAGCGTACCATGTTGCATCGGCCCTCTATCAGTAAGCATTATTTAATAAAATGGAATACGTAGAATTCCAAAGCTCAGCAGTAAATGTGTAAGAATGTACTCATATTCAATAACTTGTGTGTAACTTCAGGCTGCCACACAGCTTGATCTGTCTGGATCAGGACCGACTGAGGGGAATGGACTGGTGGAGGGAGATAGAGATGACTGGTGGAGGGAGATAGAGATGACTGGTGGGGATAGACTGGTGGAGGGAGATAGAGATGACTGGTGGGGATAGACTGGTGGAGGGAGATAGAGATGACTGGTGGGGATAGACTGGTGGAGGGAGATAGAGATGACTGGTGGGGATAGACTGGTGGAGGGAGATAGAGATGACTAGTGGGATAGACTGGTGGAGGGAGATAGAGATGACTGGTGGAGGGAGATAGAGATGACTGGTGGAGGGAGATAGAGATGACTGGAGGGATAGACTGGTGGAGGGAGATAGAGATGACTGGAGGGATAGACTGGTGGAGGGAGATAGAGATGACTGGAGGGATAGACTGGTAGAGGGAGATAGAGATGACTGGTGGGGATAGACTGGTGGAGGGAGATAGAGATGACTGGCGGGGATGGACTGGTGGAGGGAGATAGAGATGACTGGAGGGATAGACTGGTGGAGGGAGATAGAGATGACTGGCGGGGATAGACTGGTAGAGGGAGATAGAGATGACTGGCGGGGATGAACTGGTGAAGGGAGATAGAGATGACTGGAGGGATAGACTGGTGGAGGGAGATAGAGATGACTGGTGGGGATAGACTGGTGGAGGGAGATAGAGATGACTGGCGGGGATGGACTGGTGGAGGGAGATAGAGATGACTGGAGGGATAGACTGGTGGAGGGAGATAGAGATGACTGGAGGGATAGACTGGTGGAGGGAGATAGAGATGACTGGAGGGATAGACTGGTAGAGGGAGATAGAGATGACTGGCTGGGATAGACTGGTAGAGGGAGATAGAGATGACTGGCGGGGATGGACTGGTGAAGGGAGATAGAGATGACTGGTGAAGGGAGATAGAGATGACTGGAGGGATAGACTGGTGGAGGGAGATAGAGATGACTGCTGGGGATGGAGATAGAGATGACTGCTGGGGATGGACTGGTGAAGGGAAACAGAGCAATTGGCGGGGACTGGACTGGTGGAGGGAGAGAGGGGGATACGATGGGATGGATTGTGGAGCAGTGACAGGAGGGATGTTTCAGACAAGGCCGCCTCACTAAGGGGGTCATTTATCAAAATGCGATAAGGTGTTTTCGCATGCGTTAAGGGCTTATCGCATGCGAAAAGCCCCGTTAACGCATGCGATAGGCCTTTAACGCATGCGAAAACGTTTTTAACGCATGCGATCACACCATATCGTATGGTGCGATGCAAATTCAGAAAATAGGAGGAGTTAGGGGCGGAGATTGGGCTGGGTTAGCCTGTCTGCAAAGAGCTATCGCACAGCCATAACGCCGATTTTAACTACACCTCTTTCAATTGCGTTAGCTGCCGTGACCATGCGGTAAGGTTTCATCATCATTTGCGATGTCTCCCATAAGGTGAATGGGGGGGGGGGGGGGAAGAGAGAGAGAGAGACTGGCCATAATATCATGGCCCATAGGTAGGTATTTGTATCCCTATGGTAGGCCCACCTAGTAACTCAAGGAGGGGATTAGGTAAGTCTACAGCAGGGATGCTCAAACCAGTCCTTGGCACCTCACCCCGAGCCAGTCAGATTTTCTGGATATTCCTAATGAATATGCATAAGAAATATCTGCATACCTGGAAATAATATCTCTTGCTTATTCATTAGAGATATCCTGAAAACCCAACTGGCTGGGGGGGAACCCTAGGACTGCCTGAGCACCCCTGGTCTAGAGGCTCTTGAAATGGTGCAGACTCTGTATCATCTGCAAATCAGAGAGGAGAGAGAGAGGACGTGATAGAGACACCTGTACAAGCAAAGCCCACGAGGCAAACCTGTTTCAGGGGCAAGGAAACTAGGACTAGATGTCATGCTGCAAGGCTCCAAGAGATAGCCAGGAATAACACTAGAAAGTATTTCTTCACGGCCACAGGAAGCAGCCTTCCAACAGAGGTGCTGAAGGCCTAAAAGAGCAACAGAATCCAAGGAAGCTTGGGACCAGCACAGAGGCTGCTCGGGTGCGGGGAAGTGAGAGTAAAGCCAGAAACCAAGCAATGCAGCAGGAAGAGGGCAAGGACTGATCAGAGGAGCCTTAGCGGTCATTATCTGTTGTCATGTTCTGTGATTTGTATGATTTGGGGGAGTTCTTGAACTCCAGCTGTGTTCTCACTGGTGCTCTCTTTCCGTCCTTTTAGTGGCCTAGAAGATGAGCTCTGTTGAAATCATTGATGACGATGAAGAAGGTAAAACTGCATGCTCTTTGTAATTTTTAGTTCAGTAAAACAGATTTACGTCCGGAGAATAAACGTTTTTATGTTGAGTGCGTTCCAGTCTGAAAAGAAATCCTGCGGTAGCCCCATCAGGTGGCCTTGGCATTAAAGCCGGATTTGGTTACTACAGGTTTTTGGTTTAATAGGATTATTGGCCTCCATTCTGTTTCTGAAGTGTCTTGTATGTTGCATTTTTTTTTTTTTTTTAATTTTACAACAATGTTTAAAGAATATTCCATATGATTTCCATCAGCCTGATCAGGTGGCACATGGTGCACTGCTTCCTCCTGGGTTAAGATATTTGCAATGCTCATGCCAGCTGCCTAAGGTACGCCAGAAACCATCAACAATTCTTAACAGTATTAGGAACACAGGAGGTGCATCAAGCTCAGCATCCTGTCTCTGAAAGAGGCCAACCCAGGGGACAAGTACCTGGTAGATCCCATCAAGTAGATCCAATTCCTGTTACTCGTTCCCAGGGATAGCAATCACTTGCTTTAGTCTCCCTGGCTAATAACGGTTAATGGACTTTTCCTCCAGGAAATTCTCCAAACCTTTTTTAAACGCAGCTATATTAATAGCTTTCACCAAATCTTCTGGCAATGAATTCCAGAGCTTAACTATGCGTTGAATAAAAAAATATCTTCTCGTATGTGTCTTAAATGTATCACCTAATAACTTAATTGCGTGTTCCCTAGTCTTTGTACTTTTTCAAAGAGTAAATAACTGATTAATGTCTACTTGTTCCATTCCACTCATTATTTTATAGACCTCTATCATATCTCCTCTCAGCCGTCTCTTCTCCAAGCTGAAGAGTCCTAACCTCTTTAGCCTTTCCTGATAGAGGAATCATTCCATCCCCTTTATCAGTTGGTCGCCCTTCTCCATACCATTTTTTGGCTGCTGCTGCACACTGAGCAGAAGATTTCAGTGTATTTTCAATGATGACGCCTAGATCCTTTTCTTAAGTAGTGATTCCTGATGTGGAACCTTGCATTATGCAGCTATAATTTGGGTTACTCTTCCCTTAGTGTATCACTTTGCACTTGTCCACATTAAATTTCATTTTCCATTTGCATGCCCAGGTCTCACAAGGGCTTCGCGCAATTTCTTACAATCCTCTTGTGATTTAACAACTTTGAATAATTTTGTGTCATCGGCAAATTTGATCACCTCAACTTGTTCCCATTTCCAGATTATTTATAAATATATTAAAAAGCAGTGGTCCCAGACAGTAAGAATCATTATTATTAATTGGCTTCATTTATCACAATATTGTACAAATGTAAGTCAAAGCGATGTAAAAAGGAATAAAAAATAAAAAAAATCTTAAAATAAGTTAAACTACAATAAAACCTTAAAACAAGTAAAAATTACAGCTTAAAATGTAAAATAACATAGTGTAAGAACAGTACAATACAATTACAATAATATAACAGATAAATCACAAATAAAATATTTAAATCTCGAAAACCTTAACAAAAAGATCCCTAGAGCACTCCACTATTCACCTTTCTCCACTGAGAAAATTGCCCAGTTAGCCCTGCACCCTGGATCAATCCAAAGACAATACTATATTTTCCATGTTATTTTCCATTCCTTTCCTTATAATTCCTAACATTTCATTTACTTTTTTTGACCGCCACTGCACACTGAGCTGAGGATTTCATCACATTGTCCACAGGAACTGCAAGGTCCCTTTCCTGGGTGGTGACTCCCAATACAGAACCCAGCATCCCGTACCTGTAATTGGGATTATTTTTCCCTACGTGCATCACTTTGCATTTTTCCACAGTAAATTTGAAATGATTTCATCTGTCATTCATATGCCCAGTCTCCCAAGGTCCTTTTGCAGTTCCTCAAAATCTGCTGCTGTTTTAACAACTTTGAATAATTTGTATCATCTGCAGATTTGATCACCTCACTCGTTCCCTTTTCCAGATCATTTCTAAATATGTTAAACAGCACAAGTTCCCCTGCAGATCTGTGGGGCACTCCACTATTTACCTTTCTCCATTTGAAAAGCTGACCATTTAGTCCTACCCTCTGTTTCCTGTCTTTTAACTGGTTACCAATTCATAATAGGACCCTGCCTCCTATCCCATGACTTTTTAAATTTCTCGAGGAGCCTTTCATGTGGGACTTTGGATTTTCAAAAGGCATTTGACAAATACACTATCTAAACCTGCTCACCTCTATCCAAATGTTTCGTTACACCTTCAAACAAATCTGGTAGAGATTGGTAAGGTAAGATTTAGCCTGACCAAAACCATGTTGACTCTCTCCCATTAAGCCATGACTGTCTATATGGCCAATGATTTTCTTTAAGAATAGCTTCTACCATTCTGCCCAACACTGATGTCAGGGTCACTAGTCTATGATTTCCCAGATCCCACCGGAGCCTTTTTTTAAAAAATCCGTATCACATTGGCCACCTTCCAGGCTTCAGGCTTTGTGGCTGTTTAAATGATAGGTAGCAGATTACTAGTAACAGTTTTCAATTTCAGGTTTGAGTTCTTTCAGGACTCTGGGGTGGATGCCATCCGGTCCTGGTGATTTGTTACACTTTAGTTTGACCTCCATTATCACAGAGACTTGTTTCAGTTGCCCAGAATCATAACCATCTGATGTGGGTCAAGGCAAAGTATTTATTCAGAATAAATAGACAGTTTTGAATAATTTAACAGTACAAATTATACATTGAGATGGTATATCACTAATTGTCTTTTAAGTACATTATGAATTCAGTTTGAAGTACGAGTGCCATTTATTTTGCTGGATGTGGCATATTAGACCTAAATAAGGCTTTTTGATATTGTTCAACATGGGAATCTGTTAAGGTGGTAAGCTGACTGAGTGATAGACAACAGAGTGGCGGTAAATGTAATTCACTTCAAGGAAAGGAGGGTTATTAGTGGAGTGCCTTAGGGATCAGTCCTGGGTTCAGTTTTGTTCAATATTTTTATAAGCAATATCGCACAGGGGTTGGTGGGAAAGATTCATCTCTGTACAGATGGCACTGAAGATCTTCCACGCTCCTAATGGAGCAGGACATTTGAGGAGTGATCTGAAAAAGCTCAGGAAGTGCTCAAGAGTTTAGTGATTGAGATTTAGTGCTAAAAAGTGCAGAGTCAGGCCAGTTGCACAAGTCAGAGGAACGCTAGGGTGAAGAAGGAAAAAAATGTTGCCGTTAGAGAAAAGCAGGTGATAATAATGCCTGGGTGCATTTCCATGGTGAGAACTCTTCCGGAGAATTGTGTCCAGTTCTGGGGACCGCAGCTCCAAAATGATATGGATAAAAGCAGGAGCAGACCAGAGAAAGGCGAACAGAATGATGCAGAGTGTGCACCAAAAGCCCAGTGAGGTTAGGTGTAAGGAGCTAAGTATGTAGATAGGGGAGGGCGAGAGGGAGGCTAGCACAGTCCTCAAAGGAAAGAGTCTCCAGCAGAAAGAAGTCCCAGTCATGAGGATAGACTCAGGAGTAAGATAAGGAAGTATTCCTTCATGGAAGGCAGATGGATGCATGCAGGGGCCTCCCAGTGGACGTGGGTGCAGGCAAAAAAGGAACAGAATTTAAGAAAAAAAGGCAAGGGTAAAGCCTGAGATTGGTATGAGGGGTGAGCTGCTGTCATTTTCTGTGGTGGGTTTGAAAAGGAGCCACCCGTAAGTGTCCCCATGGAGTCAGACGTGGCTTCTGAGTGACAGGGGTGCATGTGAAACTGCTGTGATACCTCACCCAGGTCTTTACTCTTACTCCTGTTCTCCAGTTACCGAAGTGAAAAGCAGCATCGTGAAGGTAGAAGCAGATCTGGAGGATGCCATTCTGGACTGCTCGGCCACGGCCACTGAAAAGCATCCGTGGGACCCCCACCTCTCTACTGGCCTCTCGGACTTCAGCAAGCGGAAGCAGACTCTGCTGGCGTGCGGCGGGGCTGGCAGTGAGCAGGACCCCATCCCCAGCGTTAAGAAGAGGCGGCTCATCCCAGAGGTGATTTCAAGAGGCGTGGGTTGTAATCACCAGAGCAGTGCGTTTTCCAGATGTGCAGATCCTGGCTGCCCCAACTTACTCTCCAGTTTACTATTGGTCCATCTGCGCCAGGGAGGGTTTTTAGATGGGCAGACTGCAAGTGGCAAAACCTTAAACGAGGTCCGATTTTGTGTATTAAAGGTTTGCAAGTGATCTTGCACACTCCTTCCAGTGACTAAGCGGATGTATAATAGCATCTTACAAAAAAGGCAGGGTTCACTTTAACCTGTGCCTTGAGATGGGAAGGGGGCTCAGCTTCCCTATTAGAAGTGCATGGGAGCTCTGCTGCCGTAACTGTGGTGTCACTCGCTTTTCTCAGATAACAGAAATGTATTTATTTAAAACATTTATAAACCGCTGCATCCAATAAAACAGTAAAAAAAAAATCAAATAAAAACACATTACTAAGCAAACGAAACAGACGCCGCCGCCGTAGCCACCAAGCTAGCCAAGTTATGGAACGTGGGGGCTGATAAAAGGCCATGGGGGAGCCCGTTCTCCCCAGCCAACCGCCAGCTTTACCCTCCTCTCCTCACAGCCCTGAGCCTGTTTCAGGCTTTCTTGAATTCAGCGTCCCTGAGAGGCCCGTTCCATGCATCCAGCAGCAACGTTTCCTGCCATTGCCCCGTACAGCGTCGTAGCATGAGCCCCCCCTCGCGGGAGTGCTGCTTTTCCAGGGGTAAAAGGTTTGGCTCATAGGCATTCTTTATACTTTTCAGGTTTCTGTCTCTCTCGTCCCTTTCTCTCCTCAAGGGTCCTTCGGCCTCGCCTCCTGACTCTGCAGCACTGCACTGGCCCTCTTTTCCTTTGCCACTACTCCGCCTCTATCTTTCTGCAGGTCGGGCCCAGGACTCCCAGCTGAGTTCTCTAGCAGCGTTTTTGTTCAGAGGTGTTGCTACCACCGTTTTACCTCTCCAGGTGCACCCTAGCTCTGGCTCGCCCTGCTTTTTTTGAGAGTCTTAAGGTCACCAGGGATGATCAGGTGCATTGCTGCAGATCGGTTGCCTCCTCCCAAGTCGTTGCACTGCTGTCTTAGGTTTTAGCACCAGTTCCTAACCCAGCTCCCCACCTTAGGACCCACCCTCTAATTTGCACTGACAGAGAAACCAAGGAGCCAGGCAGTTGTGATTTTTCCTTTCTAATGTGATTTTTGTTGTAACATAGTAAATGACATCCGGTCTGCCCACTTATCCTGTCCACACTGCTAAGGGTACGTCCCTGCCGCCGTTGCCTGCGAGATTTCTCCTTCTGGACAGCATCTTGTGCCATCCTCCTTTTTGTACTCCAGCTTGTTGGACAGAACGAGATATTTATTTATTTAAAATTCCTTATTGATTGCCTTCCAGATCAAATCTTCCAAAGCGATTTACAGCAGAATTAAAACAATAAGATAGACAATCGCAAATAAATAAAATAAAATAAGACAGTAATCCAGCCTTTAGCTCCTATGTTGCTAACTCCCATTATCTTGAGCTTTGTACCAGTTCCATATGGAACTTAAACATTTCAGGGGAGAGCTGATGTCATGACTTAGGTACCAGATCTGTATGGAAATTCAAAGTTTTCAGAGAAGAAAGAAAATTCATGCTAACTTACAGGGATTCTAATCACCGAAAGTCACTGTCCCAAGCCAGGTTTTCATGTTCTTACAAAAATTTTCAAATATCCTTTTCTTTTAAACTCAGAGGCAGATAATTCCACAGAACTGGAATCCCCCCCTGTTTTGTAGCCGCTTTTGGCGAAATGCTTCGAATTTTGGTAGCTCAAGAAAGTGCGTTTTTATCCAGCGTAAATTCCTTCTTGCCTCGTACTATTTTAATTTTCCTTTTAAATAGGGAGGGACGCATAAACCTTTCAAGGACTTGATCGTGGCATTAAAACTATAAATTTACACTGCACGTTCACGGGAGCCAATGTAGGGCCAGTGGTAATGCCTGCCTGATGATCTTCCGGGGTCCCCGGTCATTATTCCTGCAGTGGTATTTTGAATTGCTTGTAGCTTGCGCAACGATTTAGTTGGCAGTCCCACAAGCAGAGCATTACAGTAATCCAAGTGAGACAAAACGAGCACATAGACCACCATCGTGAAAGAATCTCAATCCAGAAAAGGTCTCAGCTGTCTTATTTTTACTTTTAGGTAGACAGTACGTGTCACATGCGATAAGTGTTTCTCTAAGCACAGATCTGAATCCAGGATTCTGCCCCAAAGATCTCACCTCCTTTTTTTTCATCATCAAATCAACATCATTCACTTTCAGTCCCTTTTGGACCTCTTCTGTTCTTAACCAAAGCACCTCAGTTTTACTAGTATTAACTACCAAATTAACTGCTTTTCAATCATTGGGATAAATGGTTCAGACACAGATTTATAAGCAGAAAATCTTCAGGGAAGAGGGATTCAGTTTTGTAAGGAACTGGGGAAAATTTTGGGGAAGGTGGAAACTTTTCCGAAAGGATGGGCTCCACCTTAACCAGAGTGGAACCAAGCTGCTGGCACTAACTTTTAAAAAGGAGATAGCGCAGCTTTTAAACTAGAACAAGGAGGAAAGCAGACAGTCACACAACAGTGCATGGTTCGGAGAAATGTATCCTTGAAGGATACTAATGAAACAGGAGGTTAGGGCATCCCAACAGAGAGGTTCCATTAAAAGCAAACGTAGTCCATGTGCCTATATGTAAAAAATCACCTGAGCTAAATTATCCTTAACAAATTATCCTTCCAAATTATCCTTAACAACTGAAAAGCAGGTTGTTAATACAAAAAACACACTTTGAAATGTCTGTATGCCAATGCTAGAAGTCTAAGAAGTAAGATGGGAAAGTTAGAGTGTATAGCAGCAAATGATGAGATTGACATAATTGGCATCACAGAGACCTGGTGGAAGGAGGATAACCAATGGGACAGTGCTATATCAGGGTACAAATTATATCGCAATGATAGGGAGAATCAATCTGGTGGGGCTGTGGCACTTTATGTCCAGGAGGGTTTAGGGTCCAACAGGCTAAAGTTCATACAAGAGACTAAATGCTCAGTAGAATCTATATGGGTAGAAGTCCCATGTGTGTTGGGTAAGAGTATAGTGATAGGAGTATACTGCCATCCACCTGGACAAAATGGTCAGACAGATGATGAAATGCTAAGAGAAATCAGGGAAGCTAACTGATTTGGCAGTGCAATAATTTATTTATGGTTTTTATATACCGGGAGTTCCTGTATACAATACATATCACTCCGGTTCACAGGTAACAGTAAAAACTACTGCCGGATGGCAGTTTACATGTAACAAATCTTGGAACAAATCAAACAATTGATCTATAATAAAGAAAACAAACTAAGCTCAACTTTAAGCATATAAATAAGGCAAATAATAATAATGAATAAATAAGGCAGAGAAAAATACATTAAAACCAAAGGACAGGGGTTGTTTTTTATCTTCTAGTTCTTAGCTCTCTGGGAATGCTTGCAGGAAGAGCCAAGTATTGAGTTTTGCCTTAAAAGTAGTATGGCACTAATAATAATGGGAGATTTCAATTACCACAAAGTCACAGGTGCAAGTAAAAGAATAGGGTTCCATTCAAAAATGTAAGATTCTTTATTAATCCAAAGTTTATAAATCTCTCATTAAGTACGGCAACTCCATACAGGTAACAGCAAGAAGAGGTAAAGTCCCCCGACACGGTCCCGTGTTTCGCGGAGGCTGCATCGGGAGGGATCAACAAAACGTTTATTCACATCTGTAATATAATATGCAGTAGCAAGGAACGGAACACAAAACTGCCATATGGTATATATAAACAAATGTGTACATACCTCTTAAAGTTTCACAGGAGCGCAATCGCCCTCAAAGTTTCAGATATTTAAATGACAAAAAAGGCGCGAAAGGTAACTCTCGCGGGATGCTGTGATTAGTGAGCTGACACCTGGAGGGCAAGACTCCGACCAGAATTTAATAAAACTGATACCACTCGATATCCTTGTTTAAACCAGAAGGGGCGACTGTGTGAAGGGTATATATCCATCGTTGCTCCTTCCGACCCAGTATGCCAGCAAAGTCCCCTCCCCGCAAGGGGGGCGAGATCACCTCCAATACCGAGAAGGAAAGGGCATCGATGGAGTGTGCCATCTCAAGCCAGTGGGACACCAGAGGCTCATCAACTCTGGATAGTCTTATATTTGAACAGTGTTCTATAATACGCGTTTTAACCATCCGGGAAGTCTTGCCCACATATAGCAATGAACAGGGGCACCTAATGACATAGATCACCTCTTTTGTACAGCAATCCGATTGAGAATTAAGTTTAAAAACCCGTCCAGTCAAAGGATGTGTGAATGTGGATGTAGATGATGTGTGCTTACACATCGTGCAGTGGCCACAGGGCTGATGGTGTCCACCCAGCCGGGGTGGTGACTGCACGGGCAAGGCAGTGTGTACCAGTCGATCTCTTAGGTTCGTAGCTCGTTTAAAAGTGAACCGTGGGGGGCCATGCATTAAGGTGTTCAAAGACAGAGATGACCAGTGACGTTTAATCATGGTGGCTATAGCCCTTCCCACTGTAGAGAATGGCAGGATACAATTATACGAGATCTCATCCGAATGCGTGGGCGGTGTAAAAAGCCATTCCCTGTGTGTATATAGTGCTCGCTTAAAAGCTTTCTTGATGACCCGCATAGGATAACCCCTTTCAGAAAACCGGTTAATCATATCTTGCGATTGAGACAAAAATTCTTGTCTAGTAGAGCACAGGCGTCGGAGTCTTAAAAACTGCCCCGTAGGGATATTATCCCGAAGTGTCCTGGGGTGAAAACTATTGTAAGCAAGCAGGGTATTCCGATCAGTATGTTTGCGAAAGAGTGTCGTCTCAAAATGATCCTCCACCCACCTGACAGTGATGTCAAGAAAAGATATACAAGTGGGATGGATACAATAGTTGAATTGAATGTGGGGATTAATCATATTTACCCAGTCCAAAAACATGAAGAACTGCATGTCCGTCCCTGTCCAGACAATAAAAATATCATCAATATAGCGTAGCCATACATGGATGAATTGAAACCATTCAGAAGAATAGATGTTAGATGTTTCATAATCATCCATGTATAGGCACGCAAGGCTAGGGGCCATGGTGGCCCCCATTGCGGTCCCCTTGATCTGCTGATATATTGTATCCTGAAATTTGAAAAAGTTTTTAGTGAGAGCCAATTCGGCTAATTGAATTAGAAATGATGTAGAGACTCTCTGAGGAGAAGGACGGGCATTCAAATATTTCTCAGTTACTGCAAGGGCATCGTGCTGGGGAATATTTGAATACAGGGACACCACATCCAGTGTGATAAGAGAGATCGTGGACTGTGGGGCAGGCAATTCAGATAATATTGTCATGAAATGAGAAGAATCCCTAACAAAGGATCTTATAGATGGTACCAGTGGACGTAGAAATACATCCACAAACTGTGATAAGGGCTCTAATAAAGAGCCGATGCCGGAAACGATCGGTCGTCCCGGGGGTTTTTTTAGGGCTTTATGTATTTTTGGAAGTACATAAAATAAGGGCATCACCGGATGGGTAGAAGTCAGGAATTTAGCTTCTTTACCCGTAATTATATGAGCCTCTAATGCTGACTGGACAATGAGTTTGATCTCTTGGCTCAACGTATCCGTAGGGTCCGATGGGAGGGGGACATAAAATGAGGTGTCTTCAAGTTGTCTTAGAACTTCCGCCTCATAGTCAGCTCTATCCAACACCACAGTCCCTCCCCCTTTGTCCGCTGGCTTAATAACTATAGAGCGGTCTCGAGCCAAGACATTAAGGGCATTAATCTCATCCTTAGTCAGATTGTATCTGATGTACTGGCGTTGTGAACAAATCAATGCTACATCTTGACACACTAAGCGTTCAAACGCTCCCAAAGAGACATCTCCAACCCCCGGAGGGGTCCATTTAGACTTCACCTGTACCACAGATAAATCAGAGGATGGAGGAAAGTCCTCAAAAAATAGTTTCAATTTAAGTGTCCGAAAAAACCGATGTAGGTGCACCAGTATATCAAATACATCGTTCCTCTGGGTAGGAACGAATGAGAGTCCACGGTGTAACACAGATAACTCACAAGACGATAATTCACGTGTAGAAAGGTTGAATACAGTGTCTTCCTCTATTGCCATGGATCCGTCTGAGTCCGGGGAGGGCGGGATGACCGTGGCTGTTGAGTGTGTTGTGATAAAGGGGCCGCTCGCTGCCGAAGTTGGCGTGTGTCCTGCTTGGGCTGAGGCTGGCCCGAATCTAAAAAAGCTGCAGCTATTGAGGAGTTTGATCTACAACTGGGAGAGTTCCAGGAGAATTTACAGAAATTTCGATCTGACCTTAAAGCGGTTAAATATAGTAAATTTCAAAGAGACGCAGGAGATTACCAAACCGGATACGTTTATAAATGGATGGCACAAAAGCCATCCAGGAAAGTCGCATTTGCCGACAGCTCCTCCTCGGGGGATTCCGCAGGGGAAGATCTTCGCGCTCCACGTACCCGGGGACAGAGTCGTCGTGCCCGTGGGGCTACGGCTGGAGATACTGCACGGTCCGTACCGGCTCCTACAATTGCACCGGCTCCTACAATTACTCCTGGCAACTTGCCACCGCCGCAGCCGTTTTCTGCCTCCTCCAGATACTCCTCAATAGCTGCAGCTTTTTTAGATTCGGGCCAGCCTCAGCCCAAGCAGGACACACGCCAACTTCGGCAGCGAGCGGCCCCTTTATCACAACACACTCAACAGCCACGGTCATCCCGCCCTCCCCGGACTCAGACGGATCCATGGCAATAGAGGAAGACACTGTATTCAACCTTTCTACACGTGAATTATCGTCTTGTGAGTTATCTGTGTTACACCGTGGACTCTCATTCGTTCCTACCCAGAGGAACGATGTATTTGATATACTGGTGCACCTACATCGGTTTTTTCGGACACTTAAATTGAAACTATTTTTTGAGGACTTTCCTCCATCCTCTGATTTATCTGTGGTACAGGTGAAGTCTAAATGGACCCCTCCGGGGGTTGGAGATGTCTCTTTGGGAGCGTTTGAACGCTTAGTGTGTCAAGATGTAGCATTGATTTGTTCACAACGCCAGTACATCAGATACAATCTGACTAAGGATGAGATTAATGCCCTTAATGTCTTGGCTCGAGACCGCTCTATAGTTATTAAGCCAGCGGACAAAGGGGGAGGGACTGTGGTGTTGGATAGAGCTGACTATGAGGCGGAAGTTCTAAGACAACTTGAAGACACCTCATTTTATGTCCCCCTCCCATCGGACCCTACGGATACGTTGAGCCAAGAGATCAAACTCATTGTCCAGTCAGCATTAGAGGCTCATATAATTACGGGTAAAGAAGCTAAATTCCTGACTTCTACCCATCCGGTGATGCCCTTATTTTATGTACTTCCAAAAATACATAAAGCCCTAAAAAAACCCCCGGGACGACCGATCGTTTCCGGCATCGGCTCTTTATTAGAGCCCTTATCACAGTTTGTGGATGTATTTCTACGTCCACTGGTACCATCTATAAGATCCTTTGTTAGGGATTCTTCTCATTTCATGACAATATTATCTGAATTGCCTGCCCCACAGTCCACGATCTCTCTTATCACACTGGATGTGGTGTCCCTGTATTCAAATATTCCCCAGCACGATGCCCTTGCAGTAACTGAGAAATATTTGAATGCCCGTCCTTCTCCTCAGAGAGTCTCTACATCATTTCTAATTCAATTAGCCGAATTGGCTCTCACTAAAACTTTTTCAAATTTCAGGATACAATATATCAGCAGATCAAGGGGACCGCAATGGGGGCCACCATGGCCCCTAGCCTTGCGTGCCTATACATGGATGATTATGAAACATCTAACATCTATTCTTCTGAATGGTTTCAATTCATCCATGTATGGCTACGCTATATTGATGATATTTTTATTGTCTGGACAGGGACGGACATGCAGTTCTTCATGTTTTTGGACTGGGTAAATATGATTAATCCCCACATTCAATTCAACTATTGTATCCATCCCACTTGTATATCTTTTCTTGACATCACTGTCAGGTGGGTGGAGGATCATTTTGAGACGACACTCTTTCGCAAACATACTGATCGGAATACCCTGCTTGCTTACAATAGTTTTCACCCCAGGACACTTCGGGATAATATCCCTACGGGGCAGTTTTTAAGACTCCGACGCCTGTGCTCTACTAGACAAGAATTTTTGTCTCAATCGCAAGATATGATTAACCGGTTTTCTGAAAGGGGTTATCCTATGCGGGTCATCAAGAAAGCTTTTAAGCGAGCACTATATACACACAGGGAATGGCTTTTTACACCGCCCACGCATTCGGATGAGATCTCGTATAATTGTATCCTGCCATTCTCTACAGTGGGAAGGGCTATAGCCACCATGATTAAACGTCACTGGTCATCTCTGTCTTTGAACACCTTAATGCATGGCCCCCCACGGTTCACTTTTAAACGAGCTACGAACCTAAGAGATCGACTGGTACACACTGCCTTGCCCGTGCAGTCACCACCCCGGCTGGGTGGACACCATCAGCCCTGTGGCCACTGCACGATGTGTAAGCACACATCATCTACATCCACATTCACACATCCTTTGACTGGACGGGTTTTTAAACTTAATTCTCAATCGGATTGCTGTACAAAAGGGGTGATCTATGTCATTAGGTGCCCCTGTTCATTGCTATATGTGGGCAAGACTTCCCGGATGGTTAAAACGCGTATTATAGAACACTGTTCAAATATAAGACTATCCAGAGTTGATGAGCCTCTGGTGTCCCACTGGCTTGAGATGGCACACTCCATCGATGCCCTTTCCTTCTCGGTATTGGAGGTGATCTCGCCCCCCTTGCGGGGAGGGGACTTTGCTGGCATACTGGGTCGGAAGGAGCAACGATGGATATATACCCTTCACACAGTCGCCCCTTCTGGTTTAAACAAGGATATCGAGTGGTATCAGTTTTATTAAATTCTGATCGGAGTCTTGCCCTCCAGGTGTCAGCTCACTAATCACAGCATCCCGCGAGAGTTACCTTTCGCGCCTTTTTTGTCATTTAAATATCTGAAACTTTGAGGGCGATTGCGCTCCTGTGAAACTTTAAGAGGTATGTACACATTTGTTTATATATACCATATGGCAGTTTTGTGTTCCGTTCCTTACTACTGCATATTATATTACAGATGTGAATAAACGTTTTGTTGATCCCTCCCGATGCAGCCTCCGCGAAACACGGGACCGTGTCGGGGGACTTTACCTCTTCTTGCTGTTACCTGTATGGAGTTGCCGTACTTAATGAGAGATTTATAAACTTTGGATTAATAAAGAATCTTACATTTTTGAATGGAACCCTATTCTTTTACTTGCACCTGTGACTTTGTGGACTTGTTTTATGTGCAAGATTGCTTCTGTATATTTCTAGATTTCAATTACCCCAATATTGACTGGATAAATGTTACATCAGGACTTGCTGGAGACATAAAGTTCCTGGATTTAATAAACGACTGCTTCATGGAGCAATTGGTTCAGGAAACAATGAGAGAGGGAGCTATTTTAGATTTAATTCTTAATAGAATGCAGGATTTGGTGGGAGAGGTAACGGTGGTGGGTCCACTTGGCAGTAGTGATCAGAACATGATCAAATTTAAACTAATAACTGGAAGGGGGACAATAAGTAAATCTACAGCTCTAACACTAAATTTTCAAAAGGAAACTTTGATAAAATGAGGAAAACAGAAAAAAAATGAAAGGTGCAGCTACAAAGGTTAAAAGTGTTCAACAGGCATAGACATTGTTTAAAAATACAATCTATATCGCTGTCTAGATGTATTCCACGCATTAAGAAAGATGGAAGGAAGGCAAAACGATTACCGGTATGGTTAAAATGTGAGGTGAAAGAGGCTAGTTTAGCCAAAAAAAATCCTTCAAAAATTGGAAGAAGGATCCATCTGAAGAAAATAGGATAAATCATAAGCATTGTCAAGTTAAGTATAAAACATTGATAAGACAGGCGAGGAGAGAATTTGAAATGAAGTTGGCCGTAGAGGCAAAAACTCATAATAAAAACTTTTTAAAATATATCCGAAGCAAGAAACCTGTGAGGGAGTTGGTTGGATCGTTAGATGACTGAGGGGTTAAAGGGACTCTTAGAGAAGATAAGGCCGTTGCAGAAAGACTGAATGAATTCTTTGCTTCCATGTTTATTAATGAGGATGTTGGGGAGATACCAGTTCCGGAGATGGTTTTCAAGGGTGATGAGTCAGACAAACTGAACCAAATCACTGAACCTGAGAGATGTAGTAGGCCAGATTGACAAACTAAAGATTAGCATATCACCTGGACCAGTTGGTATGCAACCTAGGGTAATGAAGGAACTCAAAAATAAAATTTCTGATCTATTAGTTAAAATTTGTAACATCATTAAAATCATCCATTGTACCTGAAGACTGGAGGGTGGCCAATGTAACCTCAATATTTAAAAAGGGTTCCGGGAAACTATAGACAAGTGAGCCTGACTTCAGTGCTGGGAAAAATAGTAGAAACTATTCTAAAGATCAAAATCGTAGAGCATATAGAAAGACATGGTTTAATAGAACACAGTCAACATGGATTTACCCAAGGGAAGTCTTGCCTAACAAATCTGCTTCATTTTTTTGAAGGGGTTAATACACATGTGGATATAGGTGAACCGGTAGTAGTGTATTTGGATTTTTAGAAGGTATTTGACAAAGTCCCTCATGAGAGGCTTCTAAGAAAACTAAAAAGTCAGGGGGTAGAAGGCGATGTCCTTTCGTGGATTACAAACTGGTTAAAAGACAGGAAACAGAGTAGGATTAAATGGTCAATTTTCTCAGTGGAAAAGGGTAAACAGTGGAGTCCCTCAGGGATCTGTACTTGGACCAGTGCTTTTCAATATATTTATAAATGATTTGGAAAGGAATACGATGAGTGAGGTTATCAGATTTGCGGATGATACAAAATTATTCAGAGTAGTTAAATCTCAAACGGATTGTGATACATTACAGGAGGACCTTGTAAGACTGGAAGATTGGGCATCCAAATGGCAGATGAAATTTAATGTGGATAAGTGCAAGGTGTTGCATATAGGGAAAAATAACCCTTGCTGTAGTTACATGATGTTAGGTTCCATATTAGGAGCTACCACCCAGGAAAAAGATCTAGGCATCATAGTAGATAATACTTTTAAATCATCGGCTCAGTGTGCTGCAGCAGTCAAAAAAGCAAACAGAATGTTAGGAATTATTAGGAAGGGAATGGTTAATACAACAGAAAATGTCATAATTCAGTATTCAAGGTGAGACCGCACCTTGAATACTGTGTACAATTCTGGTCGCCGCATCTCAAAAAAGATATAGTTGCGATGGAGAAGGTACAGAAAAGGACAACCAAAATGATAAAGGGGATGGAACAGCTCCCTATGAGGAAAGGCTGAAGAGGTTAGGGCTGTTCAGCTTGCAGAAGAGACAGCTGAGGGGAGATATGATAGAGGTCTTTAAAATCATGAGAGGTCTTGAATGAGTAGATGTGAATCAGTTATTTACACTTTCAGATAATAGAAGGACTAGGGGGCAGTCCATGAAGTTAGCAAGTAGCACATTTAATTCTAATCAGAGAAAATTCTTTTTCACTCAATGCACAATTAAGCTCTGGAATTTGTTGCCCGAGGATGTGGTTAGTGCAGTTAATGTAGTTGGGTTCAAATGGCCTCTACTATTACTAGCATCAGTAGCATGGGATCTTCTTGGTGTTTGAGAACTTGCCAGGTTCTTGTAGCCTGGTTTGGCCTCTGTTGGAAACAGGATGCTGGGCTTGATGGACCCTTGGTCTGACCCAGCATGGCAATTTCTTATGTTCTAATGGTGCCAATATCTGCACGTCATCAACATAGATAAATGTGCTGAACCCAGCATCGCAAACTAGCTTCCCTAACTGAACCAGAGATATGTTAAATAGTACTGGGGAAGGGTGACCCTTGAGGAATACCCCATTTTACTTCCTTCACGCTCGAGGTTTCTCCCTTCAATACCGCCATCTGTTTTCTATTTTGTAAACAACTCTTCACCCATTTTAGTATCTTGTTTTTCAGTCCTATAGATTTACATCATTGTAACAATAGAGTGGTCCACCAGGTCAGATGCACCAGAGTGAGCCAAAAGGATCAAAAATGCATTTCCCCCTTTATCTAACCTAGGAAGAATTTCATCCATTAGAGAAACAAGGTTTCTGTGCCACACCCTCTTCTCCAGCCAGCCTGAGCTGGATCCAGTACTTCCTCCTGTTCCAAGAAGGAAGAAATTGGTCTGGTTAGCACCCTCTCTAAGAGCTTAGCAGGGAGAGGTAAATTAGAGAGAGAGCGATAGTTACTACAAAGCCGAAGATCCAGATTGGCATTCTTCAGAAGGAGGGACCTGACTTCTGTCTTACAGTTCTGTAGAACAATACCCTCTCCAATGTGTTGCAGATATCTCAAAATGCTATTGGAACAGCCTTGGATAAGCCATGGTGGGCAGGGGTCCAGAGAAACATTAGAAGGTTTCACTTGAGACAAACACAGTTTCAGTTCTTTCAAAGAGATAGACTCAAAATCCTTCATAAATACCTGCGAACCATTTTCCTCTTCCAAGGAAATTAAGCAAACCAATTCTGCTTCCCTCTTAATCTGGGAATCATCTTTATGTCCCATCAGTTTTCTTAGACCGACCACCTTCATTCTGTTTTAGGCTGTTTACCAGCACTGCCACCTTATCAAGAAAGAAAACGGATAAGGTTCAGAGTTTGGTGCATCCTCATGGAGCAGTGTCTTCCGGAATTTAACCCCAAGGACAGAATTCATGATACCAACAAGAACTCTGGGGTTATTATTAGTAGATTCAATCATACAAGACCCCCCCACTCAGATCCCTCCCACACCCAGTGATCCCAGTGTGGCCATCGCCCAGACAACCAGCCTTTCAGCTAGCCGCTTGCCTCTGCCATATTCCCCCTCTCTAGGGTAGACATGTCCAGATTGCTTTCAGTTTTCCTTCTTTTCCAAGTTTTTGTGTCTTATTTATTTATTTATCAAATTTTTTATACCATCGTTCAGACATGCCATCACAACGGTTTACGTTTAAAAGAATAACATACCTAGTTACAAACTAAAAGTCAAGTTAATATTAAAGTTAAGAAAAATAAAAGGCACAATTTTTGGCATAAAATTCTTAGATAAAATATCATGTAAAAGAGTTAAATATCAAGAACTAAGGTAAAACATACAAGTCAGGTTCCCCCACGCTATTCTCCTCTTTTGTCCTACCTCCCATTTGTTTCCCCCAGCCTCTCCTGCTTCATGTGGTCCAGTAACGGGCGTCATCGCAGCCTCCTCTTCTCTGTACAGACAGTTGCTGTTTTCCACCACAGGCGGCACCAGTTTCTCTTTCCTCTTGTTCCATAGTGATTGATTCTGTATCCCCACCCCCAAGCTCACTCTCTGCGTTTCTGGCGTTCCCTGACACTGTGCTGGCACTTGGGAGGAAGATCCTTGACCCCTTTGCTCACTGTCTCTCTCTAATGGTGGAGCCTGTGGAAGGGGATCTATGATCAACACGATCACTGTCTTTGGCTTTGCCCTGTCGGGGGTCCGAGGCAGGGATCCTTGACCCCTGCACTCACCATCTCTCTGCTCCTGGAACCCGTGGACAGGATTCCCAACCCCCACACTCAAAGTAACATAGCATAATAGATGAAGACAGAAAAAAACGATTGGCCCATCTAGTCTGCCTAGTTATTCCTGCCCGCACTGCTGCCAGCCGTAGAGCGTGACCGCTCATAGGATCTCTCCTTATTCAGAACAGTTTCCGTCATCTTTCTTTTCTGTACCCCATCATCTTAGGTAGATGAGCTTACAGGATCCCCTGTTTAGTTTCACAACCAGCATGTTTCCCCCTCGCCATGTCTAACCAAGCTTTGTAATAACCTAAATGCCCAAACACCCACCTCCTAGGTCCCCGTGGCCTTTCCGGATGGTACCCTGTCACCACCAACCTGCCATGCTGACCCCCGCTAGCCTTAAGCGAGTTGTACCTTTGTTTACATAATTGCAAATTTAACAATAATGATCCTCATATCACGTCGTATTGTTTTTCTGTATACAATGGTCGGTCGTCAGAGATCCTACACCAGTCATAGTTCAAGTTGAGCCTGCCATGACTGAGGTTGACCTCTCTCACTCTCCTCCTGGGATGCAGGGAGAGGAGGTCCTCAGTTGCAGGCTTGGGGATGCATCCTGGATCTCGAATGAACTGCTTCTGCACTATTGGGGCAGGGAACCTCGACACCCTCCCCCTCATGCGCCCCCTCTCTCTTCACCTGCAGCTGGTGCTGTAGGTGTAACAGATGCCGCACAGACTTTTTCCGATTGTTTTTTTTAGACTCTCATCTTTTTTTCCAAAAAAAAAAAAAAAAATCACAGTTCTTTTTGTCCAGACTAAGGCTTTTTTTTTTTTTACTCTTTCCAAAGACTCCGCAACTATGTGTAGGGCAACAGGAAGTGCTCTAACAGAGCATCAACACAAATGGTGTGAGTTCCTTTTAAACATATAGATACTGGCAGGGTGTGGGACTTCTGACCACACATTAAAGAACCCTGAAAGGGAACAGACCTGAGGGATGTGGGCTAAAAACAGGGGAGGGGGTTAGTCCCATTGTACAGGCAGGCATCGGCCGAGAATGCTGAAAGGAGATCAGTCTATCCCAGTACCACAGGTGAGAGGATAAAGATTTCTATTCATACTCTTTTAAGTCGCTGTCTGTGGATTCTCTCTGAGGCCGCCAGCCAGATAACTCAAGTTATCCGCTTTAATGAACATTTGGCTACTAAGCCAGCTATCTTATTATCTGGTTAAAATTTAAGCGGATAACTTAGGAGCATTTCCAGGATGAGTTATGTTAGCTGGATAAGTTTTCCAGCTAACTCCAATGTTTAGAGTTAGCGGACAATTTAGCCAGCTAAGTCTGGTTGAGCTGAAGATCTTGTCCTAAAGTTAGCCGGACAAAGTAAGCTGGCTAACTTCAAGATAGCCGGCTAATATTCAGTAGTGCAGCTGAACTATTGACTATATCTCCAAAGTTAGCCAGATAAGTTTATCTGCTATCCGGACAGTGACTGAATAGGGACCTCTGTAGAATTAATTCCCTGCATTTAACTCTGTGTGGTTTTATTGCATATATCTGTGTTATGGCTGTAAGATGAGTTTGAGATGGCACAGCGTGAATAACGGAGCTGACAGGATTAAAGGAAAGCTTGTTTTGTTTATTCACAGAGCCTGCTGTCCTGCATAAAGCACAGAGACATCAACTCTCCCACGTCGGGGTGCCTGGATCAGTCAAGCAAGGTCGTAAGTTCCAGCACCACGCTCCTCGGGGACGGAGATGAGCCTCCCGGCAAGATCACTGCCACCGCCTCCTACAAGAAGCCGTTGTATGGCATCTCACACAAAATCACAGAGAAGAAAATCCCACCCGGGTCGGATCAGTTTGCTGCCTATGAGCTCTATGACAAAGTTGGCAGCACTGGCAACCCTTCCCCTCTGCGCTTGCTGAATGACCAGCACAAGCGGGAATCCAGTGGCAGCACTGCAGCGGCCACGGAGGCAGATCCCAACATCTTTACTCTGATCCAGAAGATGTTCTACACCCTCAACGCGCTGAGCTCCAACATGTCGCAGCTGCACAGCAAGGTGGACCTGCTATCCCTGGAGGTGAACCGTATCAAGAGGAAGGTGAGCCCGGTGGAGCCCGTCGCCGAGTTCCAGCCGCCCCCCGAGTACCAGCTGACCAGCGCAGAGCTGAAGCAAGTGCTGGAGCAGAGCGCCTCCGCCGGGGACCTGGCATGCCGATTGCTGGTGCAACTCTTCCCCGAGCTGTTTGGTGAGGATGGCTTCGGGCAGGGCTGCAGCACCTGCGGCTTTCCAGGGAGGAGGAAGCTGGAGTCCCTGCATCTGCAGCTCATCCGGAGCTATGTGGAGGCCTGCTATCCGTCTGTGAAGAGCGCCCAAATCTGGCAAGTGGAGTGCCTGCCGCAGGTCAATGACTTCTTCAGCCGCTTCTGGGCCCAGAGGGAGATGGAAGGGGGCCAACAGCAGGGCATCCAGCCACCCGCTTTTTACCAAGCTGAAGAAGTGGACACAGTGCACTTTATTGAGGACAAGGAGCAGGAGGAAGCTCTGTCCTTGGACCAAAACGATGCCAGCATCTCCGAGTACACCCTGGATGCCCAGGACATCAACGAGTTCTTGGATGAGGCCTCCTCTCCAGGTGAGTTTGCGGTGTTCCTGCTGCACCGGTTCTTCCCCGAGCTTTTTGATCAGCGGAAGTTGGCTGAGGGCTACAGCTGCTATGGGGGCCCCGAGAAGCTCCCACTGGATCCTCACCGGCTCCAGATGGTCCGCAGATACACAGAGATCTATTTCCCTGATGTGCAGGAGGAGGAGGCCTGGCTGCAGCAATGTGCCCAGCGGCTGGACGATGAATTGGAGAGCATCTACGTGGACAGCAGTGACTGTGAGGAGATTCAAGATGATTGCTATGACTCTTCCAGCCTGCCCGAAGATGTGTCCGTGGTGAAAATTGAAGATGGCTACGAGTATGAAAGGCCTGGGCGTCGGTCCAAGAAGATTTGGCTGGTGCCCGTGGACTTCGACAAGATTGATTTCTCACCACCCGAATTCGAGGTGCCCATACCAGAGTACATGCTCAGCAAGGAGCAGATGAGGGTCATCTATGAGAGCAGCCTGTCCATTGGCAACTTTGCATCCCGCTTACTTGTGCACCTGTTCCCTGAGCTTTTCACACATGAAAACCTGAGGAAGCAGTACAACTGCAGCGGCTCCCTGGGCAAGAAGCAACTGGACCCTGTTAGGATCAAGCTGATTAGACACTACGTACAGCTCTTGTACCCAAGAGCCAGGAATGACAGGGTGTGGATGCTGGAGTTCGTGGGGAAGCTGGATGAGAGGTGCCGGCGCCGGGATACGGAGCAGCGGCGGTCCTACCAGCAGCAGCGGAAGGTGCATGTGCCAGGGCCCGAGAGGAGAGAATTCATGGCCTTCGAACTCAATCCAGACCGGTTCCGGGAGCTGCTGGAGGGGCCGCCGCTCCCGCCGGAACGGAGTAGCAAGGACTTCTGCAAGATCCCGCTGGACGAGCTGGCCGTGTTGCCCCCGGACTTCCCTGTGCCCTCCATCTACTTGCTGTCTGACAAGGAGGTGAGGGAGATTGTGCAGCAGAGCCTCTCGGTGGGGAACTTTGCCGCCCGGCTTCTGGTCAGGCTCTTCCCCGAGCTCTTCACGTCGGAGAACCTTCGGCTGCAGTATAACCACTCGGGGGCTTGCAACAAGAAGCAGCTAGACCCCGTGCGGCTGAGACTGATCCGGCACTACGTGGAAGCCGTTTACCCTGTGGAGAAGATGGAGGAGGTCTGGCATTATGAATGTATCCCGAGCATCGATGAGAGGTGTAGGCGACCTAATAGGAAAAAATGTGACATACTCAAGAAGGCCAAGAAAGCAAAGAAGTGAGCAAGCAGGGTCGCTCCTGGAACTGTGTAGGGGGTAGTAAGTTATTGGTGGGAGGCATACACCGTTCCAGGCTGAAATGCTGCATTTTTAATTTGAATTCTCTAGGACAGGGAAGCCGAAGAGGACTGCAGCAGTGGGGAATGGCTTTCTACTCATGTGCATACCTGGAAAACAAATTGTCAAACCTGGTAGATGCCTATACAGGAGGAAACTGAATTTTTGTATGGCAGAGCTGGCTATCTCTCTCTCTCTCTCTGTTTTAATTGATCAAAAAAATGTTCTAGTTTTCCAAATTCTTCAACACCCCCCCCCCCCCCTTTCTCCACACTGGGGCATTTTCCTCTTTCTTAAGAGCTTTCAGGCTTTGGATTAGAAATATTCACATAGAAAAGAGAGGACTGGAAATGACCATATGGGTTCAGGTAGTGCCCGTCCTCCCTCCCCTCAGGGCAAGATCCACTACGCCGTTTGTAACTCTGATGACAGAGACTTCACGTCTCTCTAGGTAACTGTGGCCAGTGCATGGTGACTCATAGGCCTGAATTTCCCTCTACTGTAACCTGTGTCCCCTACTTCTTATCCTGTCCTCAGTGGAGATGGAGGAGAACAGATCAGCATCCTCTCTAATCCTGCTGTTATGTATTTGAAGCCTGCTGTCACGTCAGCCCCCGCCATTGGGTGCTTTAATTTTTAAACTAAATTAATCCCACCCTTCCTCCCAGGTTGTAGTTACAGACCTTGGTTTTCAGTTTCCCTGGGAATTTATCACTGCTGATTATAACAAAAACAAAAATGGGAGGAAGCAGTCGACGAACCTGACTCATCATTTTTCCAGGTCAATCTCATTTTTTTAAATCAAAAGTCAAAATGTGCGCTGCGACAACACTTATGAGCGGATTGTAATTGGGATCAATTCAGGTAAATGGAGATACAAACAAGGAGAATACAGAATAACAAATGTTTCAAAAACAAATATAAAAAAAGTACACGACACTGTTGATATAACTGTATATTTTTCATTTATCTGTGTTGTATGTATATTTCTCCATCCGAACTAGGCTTTTTCTGTATTAAATATATTACAATGTTGATATTTTTATATATTTTTAATTGTTTTACTTGTGTTGTATGCATATCCCACTTTTGCCTCTTGCCGGTTGCTTTTATGTGGTTTTGGTTTACTGGTTTTGCTGGAAAACTCCTTTGTTCATGTTTTTTTCTTACAGGTTGTTTACTACTCTGTCAAGGTCAGCCTTTCTCCCTCCCGATGCAGCTCTGCGAAACACGGTCGTCCAGTGTCAGGGGACTGAACACGTTAATATCGATTTAGGCGACTATTGGTCAATCAATTAAATTCACATTTTTCTTTCTTGAATTAAAAGCAGTATTTGTTTTTGAAATATTTGTTATTCTGTATTCTCCTAGTTTGTATCTCCATTTACCTGACTTGTTCCCAATTACAGTCCACTCATAGGTGTTATCGCAGCATACATTTTGTCTTTTGGTGTGACATCTGTGCATTGGTCCATGATAATTTTGTGGTAATTAGCAATATCCTTTTTGACCTGGTTGGAATAAACAGTGATAAATTCTGAGGAAAAATTCAATGAAAACTGAAAACAAAGGTCCTTAGTCCAGCTTGATGTATATTCCGCTTTCGCAGGCACTTCCAAGCGGATTGCATTCCCAGGCTACTGTTTGTTGCTGTCCTCTGAACTTTCTCCAGAACACTCTCCATGTTGTTGAGGTGTTCGGCCCAACACTAGACACAGAGCTCCCGGCAAGGACTTTGCCCATGCTGACACAGACTGGTTATTTGGGTAAATGCGATGTGTACCCAGCCACCTCATGCAAGGATGGCTTTCACTGTTCCCCCACTCCCAGCTGAGGTGGAGTGCTTTGCTGATTGGAAGGTAATTCACCGATTTCCCCGAGGTGCTCCTTAAAATCTCTCTCCCCAAACAGGCACACCCGCAAACAGGCCTGGTCTTCAGGATAGCCAAAACATGCAAATTAGTCTTGCTCGGAGCCCACTTCTGCAATTCATAAACAATTTGTAATGGTTTGAAAAGGACAACCTATGTACCACCTTCCAAATGAGCAGCCCTGATGTCTAATAAATATTCATTTTGAATATCTTGAAAGTGGGAAGGTCTGGGGGGACTGGATTTGTGAATTACTGTGTTAATTAAAAAAAAAAATACAAACAAGCCAAGCACATCTGCTTTGAACTCAGGCTGCCCAGATCTCAAGAACATCCATGATTTCTGCTTGGGCCTCCATTTTAACAGAGAAGGCAGGAGAACCGATGTGATATGTAAAATCGAACACCGGTATATAAAAATAAATAAATAAATAAATAAATAAGCTTTTGCTCCTGGGCACAAAATGGCAGCCCAGAATCGCTGAGGCGTGTGATTCTACAATGAGTTGCCTTTTAAGTTTAGATTTAAGCTAGCATCTGTCTCGTCGGCCACTCACATCAGGCCTGCCTATTTGGAAGAGGCAAAGGTTGCCCCCTTTAAACCAGTCCAGATTAAGCGTCTGTAAATCGCATGAGCAGGTAAGCCAGGCATGGGTTTTGAAGATAGCGACTCCACTGATTAGGAAATGGTTTGATGCTGTGTTATCCCACTCTCCACTGTTCCCTCTTCTGTCCATTTTGACTTTTTTTTAATTATAAAGAAAAGATTTTTTTTAGTCGTCAAGCTCCTTTTCATGAGCAGATTTTCATAAAAACAGCTATTGAACAGTGAAAAGTTTTAGTAATTTACAATTATGGCAATTCTGATTTTTTTTTTTTTTTAAATGTATAATTCCAGATTTTTCTACTTTATTTTTAGAAGCCCTATGTCCATAGATTTGTCTGCAAAGCAGGCTGGTGTTAAAAGACAGGCAATGTGTAGCAGTCCTGGTTTTATTTTATTTTTTAATCCAAACACAAATGGAGTACCATGTTAACCTGCTAAAAATCAAATTAGTTGAAGGAAACGCAGTACAGTACTTAGGTTCCCTCTCGCACTGGGTGCACTAGAGCCTACAGACTTTGTCAGCCTGTCTCCCTATACTGTTTGTGTTAATTCCTTTAACAGCACATTAAATACCAATATACGGAAGTCAAGGAGGAAAGTTCCATGTGCCCAAATTTAAAGTGTATTTTTTTGAGAGGGTGTGGGAAACAAAATAGTATTTTGTGCTCCAATTTTTAAATAAAAAAAACACATTTTGAAGTCAAGTGCTTCTTCCTCGTGCCTGTCTTTTTTCAGATTTGGAAGTAGATGTAGATTTGTTTTTTCTTCTAGCAGGAGTTAATGTGCAGTGTCTTGGGATCTCTTGTCCCCTTGCATCAGAAGGCCTGCAGGTGAGTCATGTAACTGTGGAGTCACTGGGAAGACCAGTTAGTAAAAGCATGAAATGGTAAGAGCCTGAGGCGTAAAGCACAGGAAAATCGGAAGCCAAGGAGAAAAGAGCAGGAGGATGGTTGGGGGCATGGGGAAATGACGGTATTTTTTTTATTCAGTGTGTTCACAAAAAAAGTGGCTGTACAGGACCACAGGTGGCAGGAGTACAGCTCCATTTATGGAGGCAACGGTCATTCATAAACTATAAGAGATCACAGAAAGAGGAAGACAGATGACAATATCTGGAAAAGCTAGGAAAGTAGTCAGGAATGCAAAAATTCAAACAGAAAAAATAGCAAATACAGTAAAACAGGGGCATGACCTTTTTTTTTTTTTTTTTAGATATGTTAGTGATAGAAGGAAGTGCAAAAATGGCATTGTGAGACTCAAAATATGAAGGGAAGGAATATGCAGAGGCTGATGAGGAAAAAGCAAAATTGCTTAATAAATATTTCTGTTCAGTGTTCTCTGTGGAAGGGCCTGGAGCAGGCCCACATAAAACAAACACAAATAAGATTGGAAGTGAGGGAAACCTCAATCGATTTTCAGAACAGTCTGTTCATAAGGAGCTAATTAAAATAGATAAATCAATGGGACCGGATGGGATATATCTGAGGGTACTAAGGAAAATTAGAGATATCCTGGCAGCAAAACTAGCTGACATTTTCTATGCTTCTTTAGAGTTTGTAGTAGTCTAAGAGGACTGGAAATGGATGGATGTGATTCCTATTCATAAAAGTGGAAGGAGGAGGATGGGAACTACAGACCGGTTAGTCTGACCTCTGTGGTGAACAAACTAAGGGAACTGCTGCTAAAACAGGGGATAGTGCAGATTTTGGAATCCTATGGATTGCAAATCCGAGGCAGCGTGGTTTTACTAGAGGTAAATCTTATCAGACGAATCTGATCAATTTCTTTGATTGGGTAACCAGAGAGTTGGATCAAAGGAGAGTGCTAAATGTAGTGCACTTAGGGGTAGATTTTCAAAAAACGCGAATAGGCGTACTTTTGCTGGCGCATCAGGCGCAAGCAAAAGTACGCTGGATTTTAGTAGATACGCATGGAGCCGCGCGTATCCACTAAAATCCTGGATCGGCGCGCGCAAGGCTATGAATTCTGTATAGCCGGCGCGCGCCGAGCCGCGCTGCCTATCCCCATTCCCTCCAAGGCCGCTCCGAAATCGGAGCGGCCTTGGAGGGAATCCTCTAACGCCCTCCCCTCATCTTCCCCTCCCTTCCTCTATCTAACCCCCCCGCCCGGCCCTGTCTACACCCCCCCCCCCCCCCCTTACCTTTCTCCGGGGATTTACGCCTCCCGGAGGGAGAAGTAAATCCCCGCGCGCCAGCGGGCCTCTTGCGCGCCGGGCCGCGACCTGGGGGCGGGTACGGAGGGCGCGGCCACGCCCCGGACCGCCCTGGGCCGTAGCCATGCCCCGTACCCGCCCCCAAAACGCTGCTGACACGCCCCCGCAACACGCGACGACTGGGTCCGCCCCCGACACGCCCCCTCGGAGAACCCCGGGACTTACGCGAGTCCCGGGGCTCTGCGCGCGCCGGTAGGCCTATGTAAAATAGGCTCACCGGCGTGCAGGGCCCTGCTCGCCTAAATCCGCCCGGTTTTGGGCAGATTTAGGTGAGCAGGGCTCTGAAAATCCGCCCCTTAGATTTTAGCAGTCTTTGGCATGGTCCTGCACAGAAGACATGTAAATAAATTGAGTGCCCTTGGTATGGAATCTCGAGTGACTGGCTGAGTGGGAGATGACAAAGGGTAGTGGTAATTGAAGTTTTCTCTGAGGAGAGGGGTGGTACTAGTGGTGTGCCTCAGGGGATCACTCCTTGGACTGGTTCTTTTCAACATTTTTGTGAGTGACATAATGGAAGAATGGTTGGGAAAGGTTTATCTTTTTTGCCGATGATATCAAAATATGTAACAGGATAGACAGCCAGGAAGGTGTGGAAAACATGAGAAGGGATCTAGCGAAGCTTGAGGAATGGTCTGAGGTCTGGCAGCTAAAACTGAATGCTAAAAAATGCAGATTAATGCATTTAGAATACAAAAGCACAAGGGAAAGTTACAATATTAGAGGTGAAATTCTTCTAAACACAAAGGAAGAGCAGGATCTGGAGCTGGTTGTATCTGATGATTTTAAGGTAGCCAAAGAGATGGATAAAGTGACAGTAAAAGCCAGAAAGATGCTTGGCTGTATCAGGAGATTAATGGTCAGCAGAAAAAGAGAAGTCATAGGTCCCTGATGAGACCTTATTTTGGAATACTGTGTACAATGCTGGAGACTGCACATTCAAAAGGATATAAACAGGATGGAGCCTGTCCAGAGGGAGGCTACTAAAGTGGTCAGTAGTCTTCGTTCTAAAGCATAGGGGGATAGACTTAAGGATCTGGTCATGTACACGCTGGAGGAATGGCAAGATATGATAGAGACATTCAAATATCTCAAAAGTTTCCATGGAAAGGAGGCTCCAAAACGAGGAATCATGTGACGAGATTGAAAGGAGTTAGGAGTAATCTCAAGAGAGGTTTCTTTACAGAGAAGGGGGTACATGCATGGAACAGCCTCCCAGTGGAAGTGGTAGAGACAAAAACAAAGCTGAATTCAAGAAAGCATGGGATAAATACAGGGCATCTCTAAGGAAGTGATGGGAATTATAATGCTAAATTAATTGGGCGGCTGGGCAGATGAGATGGGCCATACAGTCTTTTTCTGCCATCCTGTTTCTGTTTCTATAGACACATTCAGATATCTTCAAAGTAAGAAGAATATATGAGGAAAAGCTTTTCAGAAAGGACACAAATGCTGTAGAACATGAGGTCATGATATGAGGCTCCAAGGAGGCAGATTGAAGAGCAACATCAGCAATTAGTTCTTCATGAAAAAGGTTATGGGTACATGGCACGGCCTCCGAGGGGTGGTGGTGGCGTCAAAACCAGTACGGGAATTCAAGAGAGCCTGGGATAAGCTTAGCAGGTCCATTGTTACAAAGAAGTGAGGGTAAGCTTGGGTCTATGGCATTGCACCAGGAATTAAATTGGGCAGACCAGATTGGCCTTATGTCCTTCCCTGCCATCTGGACGAGTTTCTGGAGGACAGGTCCATTAATAATCATTTGCCAGTTAGACTTGGATATCTCCACCCCTTACTTCTGCGAGCAAGCAGTAGGGAATGGCCTTTCCTGTTGGGTACTTCCAAGTAACATAGTAATGAGGGCAGAAAAAGTCCAAATGGTCCAGCCAGTCTGCCCAGCAAGCTTCTTATGGTAGTAACTGTCGTTACCCACAGGCCCTATGTTAAGGGTAGTAATATTAAAAATCAAAACAAAGCAACTGTCAAACCCATAACAAAATTACTGCTAGCAACATTTTACAGAACGAGCAGCCTTCCTGATTATTCATACAGGGCTGCTGCTTGAATGTGCTTTGCTTTTGGTCTTGGCCTAGGAAGCACTCCTTCCCTTTTTCCCTAATGTCTGATTATCAGTACCCCAAACCATAAATGTCAGGGCCCAGCGTTGGTTGTTGTCTGAATCCAATTCCCCTTTTCTTCCCCACTGCCGTCGATGCGGAGAGCAATGCTGCAGTTGCGTGAAAATCAAGTAATCTAATTGGTTAAGGGTAGTAAACCCCATGCCTTCTGTTAGGGGTAGGAGCCACCGTCCATCCTTGTTACCCCCAATGCTCCCTTTTCTTAATTTCCAACTCTAGACTTTAGGAGTCCACAGTGTTTACCCCATGCCTTTTTTAACTCATTTACTCTTTTTGTCTTCACCTCTTCTTCCAGAAGGGCATTCCAGGCATCCATCTTCCTCTCCTTGAAGAAATATTTCCTGTTGTTGGTTTTTTTCTCTCCCCTGAAGTTTCATATCATGATCCATAGTTCTACGGTTTGCTTTCTTCTGGAAAATGTTTGAGGGAACATGCATCATTAAAACCATTCAGGTATCTGAAGATCTGTATTATATCTCTCCTGCACCTCCTCTCTTCCAGGGTATACATATCAGATCATTCAGCTTCTCTGGTACAGACCCTACACTATATTGGTCACCCTTCTCTGGACCGCTTCAGTGCTAGCTCTATCTTTTTTCAGATACAGTCTCCAGAACTGAATATAGTATTCCAGGTGAGAACCTTGTACAGGTCCTTAGTGAGGCATTATCACCTCTTTTTTCTTACTGGTTATTCCTCATTCTATGCAGCCCAGCATTCTTCTGGCTTTAGCTATCGCCTTGTCACATTGCTTTGCCACATTCAGATCATCAGACACTATTACCCCAAGATCCCTCTCCCAGTTTGTGCACATTAATCTTTCACTCCCCATCACATACAGCTCTTTTGGATTACCGCACCCTAGATGCATGACTCTGCAGTTCTTGGCATTGCATGCCAGCTGCCAAGTCTTCAACCACTCTTCGAGTTTCTTAAATCACATTTCATTCTCTCTAGTAGTTCAGATGTGTCCACTCTGTTGCAGATCTTAATATCATCCACAAATAAAACCAACTTTAACTTATATCCCTTCTGCAATGTCACTCACAAGATATTAAACAAAACTGATCCCTGGGGCACTCCGCTTAACATGGCTCTCTTTCAGAGTATGTTCCATTTACCATTACATGCTGTCTCCTGTGAGTAAACCAGTCTGTAGTCCACCTTGGTGCAGAGACCCAAGTTTCGCATTTTATTCACAAGTCTATGCGGAACCGTATCAAAAGATTTGCTGAAATCCAAATAAATCACATCGAGCGCTCTTCCTCAGTGCAATTCTCTAGTCACACCCAATCAAAAAAATTAATCAGATTTGTCTGACAGGACCTTCCCCTGGTGAATCCCTGCTGCCTCGGGACAACCAACCCACTGGATTGTAGACAGATTACTATCCTTTCCTTCAGCAGCTTCCCACCACCGAGATGAGGCTAACTGGCCTGTAGTTTCCAGCTTTCTCTCTTTTACCACTCTTGTGAAGTGGGACCACCACAGCTCTTCTCCAATCACAAGGCACCACTCTCATTTCTAGGGATCTATTGAGCAGGTCTTTCAATGGACCTACCAAACATCTCTGAGCTCCCTCAGTATCCTGGGATATATTTCATCCGGTCCCATAGCCTTGTCTATTTTCAGTTTCCTTAGCTCTTCCTATACATTCTCTTCTATAAAATGGAGTTTCGTCCACCCCACCACCATCTATGGTAGTCTCAACCAGCAACAGTCCTCCAGGGTTTTCTTTTGTGAATATCAAAGTATTTATTTAATATTTCTGTCATCTCTCCGTCTCTCTCCATACATTGCTACTTGTCACCTTTCAATTTCACTATTCACTTCGGCCTCCCTTCTTTCTCTGATATATCTGATAAATGTTTTGTCACCTCACTTTACCTCTTTGGCAATCCTTTCCTCCACTTATGATTTTGCTTTCCTGATTTCTTTCTTTGTCTCCCTCTGATTCACCAGGTATTCTTCCCCGTGTTCCTCTTTTTGGGAACCTTTATACTTCTTGAACACTCATCTTTTTGCCTGTATTTTTTCAGCCACCTCCTTTGAGAACCAGATTTGTTTCTTTTTCCACTTACTTTTGTTTACTTTCCTAACGTATAGATTTGTGGCCTTTGTAATAGCTCCTTTTAGTTTGGCCCCCTCTTATTCCACCTCAACATTTTGTCCCTGTCTTTTAGTTCTTCCTCCAAGAATATCCCCATGTTGACAAGTCCATATATTTGAAATTCAAAACTCAGGTCTTTGTGTGACTTCTCTGTATCTTATTTGCTATAGCAAACCATACTCTCTGATGATCACTGGTGCTCAGGTGAGCAAACAGAATGTTAGGAATTATTAGAAAGGGAATGGTTAATAAAACAGAAAATGTCATAATGCCTGTGTATCGCTCCATGGTGAGACCGTACCTTGAATACTGTGTACAATTCTGGTCACTGCATTTCAAAAAAGATATAGTTGCGATGGAGAAAGTACAGAGAAGTGCAACCAAAATGATAAAAGGAATGGAACAGCTTCCCTATGAGGAAAGGCTGAAGACGGTGGGACTGTTCAGCTTGGAGAAGAGACAGCTGAGGGGAGATATGATAGAAGTCTTTAAGATCATGAGAGGTCTTGAACGAGTAGATGTGAATCGGTTATTTACTCTTTCGGATAATAGAAGGACTAGGGGGCATTCCATGAAGTTAGCAAGTAGCACATTTAAGACTAATCGGAGAAAATTATTTTTCACTCAGTGTACAATTAAGTTCTGGAATTTGTTGCCAGAGGATGTGGTTAGTGCAGTTAGTGTAGCTGGGTTTAAAAAGGTTTGGATAAGTTCTTGGAGGAGAAGTCCATTAACTGCTATTAATCAGGTTTACTTAGCTAATAGCCACTGCTATTACTGGCATCAGTAGCATGGGTTCTTCTTGGTGTTTGGGTAATTGCCAGGTTCTTGTGGCCTGGTTTGGCCACTGTTGGAAACAGGATGCTGGGCTTGATGGACCCTTGGTCTGACCCAGCATGACAATTTCTTATGTTCTTACCCAAACATTAGAGACATTATCCCTATTAGTGAGCATCAGGTTGAATTTAACACCCTCCCTTATGGGTTCAATTACCATTTGTTTGGGAAGAGCTCCTTGAAGGGCATCCACTATCTCTCTACTTCTTGTAGATTCCACAGAAGGGATACTACGTCCGGCAAATCTCCTACAAGCAGCACTTCTCCCTTCTTTCCCACCTATTGAATGTCTTTGACCAGATCTCTGTCCAGCTCTTCTGTCTGAGTTGGAGGCCTGTAGACCATACCACTGTAAATGGAAGCACCATCTTCTTTTTATAGGTCAGCCCATAATGCTTCTTCTCTACCCTATTTCCCTTGCATTTCAGTTGCTTGGATATTATTTGACATAAAGAGCTACTCCTCCCCCTTTCCTGTCCTCTCTGTCCTTCCTTAATTTATAGCCCAGGATGGGCATATCCCAATAATGAAACTCAGTAAACCAGGGTTCTGTAATAGCAATGATGTCCAAGTTTGCTTCCACCATTAGGGCCTAAAGGTCTGAGATTTTATTTCTCAAGACTACAAGCGTTTGTGGTTATATCTTTCCAACTCTTCTCCCTTGGTTTGCTGCTTTTCCTAGTCACCAGTGCCCTGGACTAGCCACGATCAGAGACAAGATGCTGGGTTTAATGGCTCATTGATCTGACTTAGCAAAGCATTTCTGATGCAGTAGAAAAACAAGCATTGATTTATGAAAGCTCAAAGTGTGTTCAAGCTGTTGGCAGCTAAGATTTTGTGCAAAAGCTTAGCTGGGTTATGCATCTGGGGCTGCAGAAATCCATGGGTGCAGCATGCTATGGGGGGGGGGGAGCTTTTAAGATCTCAGGATGATCAAATAAATCACATTCCAGGGTGGCTAACTGTCCCACATAGTAGAAGGTGGGGAAAGACCGACTATCCCATCCAGTTTGCCCAGCTATTCCTGCCCATGCTGCTAAAGTTATTTCCAAGCTGCCAGCCATACAGCATGACTGCTTGCAAGATCTCCCTTCTTATGCAGTTTTTATTGTCTTCCTTCTTTACAAGCAAATGAGCATACCAGATCCCCCCCCCCCCCCCCCCCACACACACACACACATATGCACACACTTCTGGCCAGATGATTCTAATGTGGTTTTCCCTATTTTGTGTCTATAGAGAAAATGCTTAGTTTGCACCCAGCACCCTTCCCTTCCCATATCTAACCACAAGGCTTTGTAATAAAACAAAGAAAGAAGAGCAAGTTTGCTTACCGTAAATGGTGTTTTTCGTAGATATGATGATGAATTAGCCATGATCTCTGGGTTATATCATCTGGTAACACTGAATGGATTTCTTTCTCATTGCTAATAGAGTTTTTTTGGATCTACTGAGCACATGCGGGAATTCCTGCCCAGTTGTTGCCTTTCAGTCTCTTCAGTCTGTAATAAAGCTCTTATACCAACATAATCTGGTCTCCAGGGAGGAGGGAGGGAGGTCATGGCTAATTCATCCTGCTAGCTGTGGAAAACACCATTTACAGTAAGCAAACTTGCTCTTTTCCATCGAAAAGCAGTCTGAATTAGCCATCATCTCTGGGGAGTTCTAAGCTAAAGGTTGCAGCAGATCATGGTTACATTATGGAGTGAACTCCCATTGTGTTCCATTCTTTTGTCTTCCTCTTTTTTTTTTTTGCAATCTGTCCCCCTCAGGGTGGAGATCAGATTAGTTTGGAAGAACTTGAGTCAACACCCCAATTCTTAAGGCGATACCTGCCGCTGCTTGCTTGTCAAGGCAGTAATGTGAGGGTAAGGTATGTACTGATGATCATTTTGCCTCATTGCAGATATCTTCAATTGGCATATTTTGTTGATGTGCAATTGAAGTTGCTGTTGCTTGAATCCAGTGAGCATGCACTGGGCTAGTGAGATGCAATTGTGCTGCATCATAACAGTGATGGATGCAACTAACTAACCAATTTGCCATGGTGCATTTCGTCACTGCCATGTCCAAGCGATTAGGGTCATAGGACACAAAGAGGTGTAACGTTTGTCTAAGGGAATCTGTTTTCCTTTTGTAGTATGCCAGTGTTCATGTGCAATTCATGTGACGTTGTTTCTCCCCTTGATAAGCATGTGGGTGAGCAAAGAAAGCTGTAAGAATTGATTCATTTACATGAAATGAAGATACCACCTTTGGTAAGTTCCACTTTGTCATGGAAGAGCAGCAGGTAGGGTGGGTAGTGAACAAGTTTGTAGTTCACTAATACATTGTGCTGATGTGATGGCTACCAGAAATAGCACCTTCCAAGTAAGGAACTTCAGCGGCGCTGAAATGTTCGAATGGTGGATGCATGAATTGCTGAAGAACAGTGTTAAGATCCCATTAGGTTGCAGGTCATTTAATTGGTGGGTTAATATGCAACAGACCTTTCATAAATTGAGCTACAACAGGATGCGCTGCCATGGAATTGTCAATGCACTCATGGTAGGCTGCTATGTTGCTTGGGTGTACTCATATGGATGAGGTTGAGAGGCCCAGGGAGGAGAGATGATGCAGATATACTAGTAAAGAATTGGGTTTGCACGCACGAGAGTTGATGCTGTGACTCTTACACCATGACGAGTATCGTTTTCATTTGAAGGTGTGGTTCCATCTAATGGAAGGTTTCCTGGCAACAAGCAGTACATCTTCCACTTCTGCAGGGAGATGCAGCTTGGTGATTACTGAGCATTCAACATTCATGGTAAGTGAAGTGATGTGGGATCTGGATGTTGTCCTGCGTAATGTGGGTCCCTTGCTTAAGGGACTTGGTGGATGTGATGATATCAGATATGTGGATGTACCATATCTGTCTGGGCCATGCTGGAATGACCTCACTCATGCAAGTCTTGTCTCTGATCAGTTTTGAATTGTCCTCATGATCAGTGGAAAGGTGGAAAAGTCTGACCCCCAATCTAGCAGAAATGCGTCTTGTGCAATTCTCAGCGGGCTCCTTCAGATCAAGTAAAATTGATCTAGTTTCCAATTTGCATCTGATACAAATAAGTTTATTGCTGGCCAGCCCCAGAGTCAAAGAAGTCTGTCTACGGTTTGTCTGAGGGGACCATTCATGAGGATTGAAGATCATGCTGAGTCGATCCACTTCTGCATTCTCAAGAACGGGGTCATAGGTTGCTAACAAGGTGGCCCGGTGGTATAGCGCCTACTGCCATATACTGCGCATAACATCCAAGAGCCTTTGCTGCCCTGTTTGTTGGCATAAAACATTGCAACTTGGTTGTCCGTTCAAATGAGGATACTCTTTTCTTGAAGTATGCATGAAAATGTGCGCAGACCATATTTTATTGCTCTCAATTCGAGTCAGTTGATATGAAGCTTCTTTTTGAAATGCGTTCACATTCATTGTGTTTGATGGGACAAGACATGCGCCTCCAAACCTATTGTTGATGCATCCATGGTAGGATTATCTGATAGGGTTTTGGAGAGAACAGCGCTCTCATAAAGATATTGGTCAGTTGCAGCCATGATAGGTCTGCTGTCATGTCCTTTGAAATGGAGACGATGTGAGAAAGAGATTGTTTTTGTTGATCCCATTGGGATCTGAGACCCCACTGTAAATGATGCATATGCATTCATGTATGGGGCACCACATGGATTTATTTATTTAAGGTATTTATATACCGTTTTTTAAAATAAAATTTTATCAAAACGGTTTACAGGAATAAAAATACAAATAATAATAAAACAAATTAAAATTAAGAATAAAATGTAGAATCGCAGCCACTGATTAGTGTGGGGGTAGAGACAACTGTTTTTTCCTGGACGTAAGTCTCTGTACTGAAGAGAAGAAAGGTCTTTGGACTTGGGCTGAGGAGAAGCTAGGTCCTTGGTCCACTGAGCTGATCCAGATCAGTAGCCTTCCAGAACTCGCTAAGTGATTTTTTACTCATTGTTATATGTTTACTTGTGGTGTGTAATTGCAAAAGTGTCTGTACTGGGCATTTCTCCTTTGGGGCAGGTGACTCATTGTGCATTGCAGGGGGCTATTAAGAACGCCTCAGTCTCCTTTGGATTGCAAGGAGACAGCCATAACTACAGATTCTTGTGGCTAGTTAAGTAAAAAAAGCTATTCAGCCTTATGTTAGACTGCTTTCTTGCTGATATTCTTCTGTATTTCTATAGTGCAAGCCCTGTAATCTCTCTATTTTTCTAGGTAGTCAGCTTGACTAGAGGAGGGGCTGTTCAAACTCAATAGCAGATACAGAGTCTGGTGAACAGCCGTGGGCAAGTGTTAACTGTTTAGTTCCCTTCCACCCTGTACCCAACCCACCCCTGGGTTTGTTCTTCTAATATTGTCTGTCTGGATTCTTAATCGAAAACAAGATAATTTGGAAATTTGTTAATTCCTTAGGTGTTCTCCATCAAATAAATTGAACAAAATTAGGACTATCAATGTAACAATTGTGGAGCCTTTATTTTGAGGCAAATCATCTGGAAGCTTAGGGCTTGCCCCATTTGTTCAGAGCTCTCTTCCATGAAAAAGGAGTTGGCTCAAGTTAAAGCTGAATTAGCTGCAATAAAAGTGTCAGAAACCACAAAAAAAATCCTCTACCACTTTATGGTATTCAGGAATTGTTTCCCCGAGTACCACAGAAAAATCAAAAGCCCAGAAAAAAAGGAGTTTACAGGGGGCTCAGGTAGGATAAGACCTGTGACCCAAAGACACCCATTCTTCACAATTGTGCAACCCATATGTCCACTCCCACTTACACAGAGCATACAAGAACCCAAGAGCAACTGGTTTACAGTGCGCTCTGGTGGCGTAAGACCTGTGATGTGGAGACATACGCTTTCTCAAGTGACACGTACAAAATGCCTTATCTTTATTAGATAAAGAAGAAGCTCTTGTGATAGAGATTGAAATGGTATCTGAAAAGAAAGAAGAAACCCAATACACGTAGAAATTCCATAATACAATCAATAACCATATGAAAAAGCTCATTGTGCTGGGTGACTCAGTCATCAGAGGCACTAATTTGGGAACTCTTTTTGAGGGAAACACTACAATAAAAAGACTTCCAGGATCATCGGCCGGTAGAAATGTTATCCAAATAGTCAAGGCGATCAAAGAAGAAAGCAAAGACTCTAAAGTTGATATTAACATCCATCTGGGAACCAACAACCGTGCTAGAAACAGCATCCAAGTAGTACAGAGATTTCCAGTCTCTGGCAAAGCAGATTAGTCACATGGTGAAGACTTTTGTCTTTTCAGAAGTGTTACCTGTTCATGGAAAGGGGAAATAGAGGCTAAGCCATATAGATAACTTCAATGCATGGCTCAAAATGTGGTGTAAGGAACAAAGTTTTGGATATATTGGAGGCTGGGGCCGTGTATGAAACAGTAAAAGGCTCTATGTCAAAGATGGCTTACATTTGGTCAGTGGCAGGAAAAAGGATCCTAAAAGATAAATTCAAATCCGGTGCCATAAGGAATTTAAACTAGACAATGGGGGTGGCAGAAGGAAATTAGAATGTCACCTCCCCCCAAATACAAAGGAAATGGGTGAAGGGAATAACAAGTCCTCTGAATAAGACACAAAACAAGTCCAAGAAAAGCAGTAACCTGAACGAGAAAAGCTGGAAAGGTATGAGCACAAATGCTCATAGTCTGGGCAATAAAATTCCAGACCTGCAAGCCCTAATGGTAGACATTGTTGCTGTCACGGAGACATGGTTCACAGAATCTCATGATTGGGTTACGGCCATACCAGGCTATAAATTGTTAAGGAAGGACAGAGAGGAAAGAAAAGGGGGAGGAGAAGCTCTTTATGTCAAAAACAATATTCAAACAACTGAGCTGCAAGGAAGATGGGGTAAAGAAAAAGCATTATGGGCCATCCTAAAAAAAGATGATGTGGTATCCATTTTTACTGGAGTGGTTTACAGGCCTCCAAATCAAATGGAAGAACTAGATAGAAATCTGGTTGAAGACATCCAAAAGGTAGGAAAGAAGGGAGAATTAGCCATTTTAATCTGCTGAACATAGCCTGGAGAATCCCTTCTGCAGAATCTTACAGAAATAGAGAGATAGTGGATGCCCTGCAAGGGGCTCTATTCAAACAAATGGTAATGGAACCCACGAGGGAGGGGGTTATACTCTATTTAGTGCTCACTAATGGGGTAACGTCTCTAATGTCCAGGTGGGTGCCCACCTCAGCACTAGTGATCATTAAACGGTATGGTTTGATATTGCAAATAAGATATGGAGAAGTCACACAAAGACCCGAGTTTTGCATTTCAAAAATGCTTTATTGAAATGGGGATGTACCTGGAGGGAGAACTAGAAGACTGGGAGAAAATGAGAGAAGTGGAACAACAGTGGGCCAAATTAAAAGGCAACTAATCTATATGTTAGAAAAGTAAACAAAAGCAAGAGAAATAGGAAACCTATCTGGTTCTCAAAGGAGGTAGCTGATAAAATAAAAGCAAAAAGTACAGCGTTCAAGAAATATAAAGGATCCCAAAGGGAGGAACACAAGGAAGAATATCTGGTGAAACTGAGGGAGATGACGCAAGTAATCAAGAAAACAAAAAGTCAAGCAGAAGGATTGCCAAAGAGGTAAAGCGAGGTGACAAAACAATTTTCAGATACATCAGAGAAAGGAGAAAGTTCCAAAGTACTATAGTGAAATTGAAAGGTGAAAAGCATCAATGTGTGGAGAGAGACAAAGAAATGTCAGAAATATTCAAATGCTTCAGTTTTGTGTTCACTAAAGAAGACCCTGGAGAAGGACCGCCGCTTGTTAACAAGAAAATGGAGGGGGGTGGAGTAGATGAAACTCTGTTTACAGAAAAGAATGTATGGGAAGAGCTAGGAAAACTGAAAGTAGACAAAGCCATGGGGCCTGATGAGGTTCATCCCATGATACTGAGGGAGCTCAGAGATGTGCTGGCAGGTTCACTGCACGACCTGTTCAATAGATCCCTGGAAATGGGCGAGGTACCGAGTGATTGGAGAAGAGCAGTGGTGGTTCTGCTTCACATGAGTGGCAGCAGAGAGGAGGCTGGAAACTACAGGCTGGTTAGCCTCACCTCGGTGGTGGGAAAAGTAATGTAGACGCTGCTCAAGGAAAGAATAGCGAACTATCTATAGTCAGAAGAATTGCTGGACCAGAGGCAGCATGGATTCACCAGAGGAAGGTCCTGTCAGACAAATCTGATTGACATTTTTGATTGGGTGACTAAGGAATTGGATCAAGGAAGAACTGATCTACTTGGATTTCAGCAAAGTTTTTGATACAGTCCCGCATAGGAGGGTTGCGAATAAAATGAGAAGCTTGGGAGTGAGCATCAAGGTGGTGGCCTGGATTACAAACTAGTTGATGGATAGAAGACAGTGTGCGATGGTATATGGAGCCTACTCTGAAGAGAGACCAGTGTTAAGCAGTGTGCCGCAAGGATCGAAATTGGGACCGGTCCTGTTCAATATCTTTGTGAGCGACATTCTGGAAGGGATAGAAGGTAAAGTTTGTCTTTTTGTAGATGATACGAAGATCTTCAACAGAGTGGATACGCTGGAAGGAGTAGAGAGAATGAGACGTGATTTAACGAAGCTTGAACAGTGGTCAAAGATATGGCAGCTGGGATTCAATGCCAACAAGTGCAGAGTCATGCAACTGGGGTGTGATAAACCAAAAGAGCTGTACATCTTGGGGGGTGAAGGGCTGTTGTGCACGGAGCAAGAAAGGGACCTCGGGGTGATAATGTCTAGTGATCTGAAGATGGCGAAGCAATGTGACAAGGCGATAGCTAAAGCCAGAAGAATGCTGGGCTGTATAAAGGAATAACCAATAAGAAAAAGGAAGTGATAGTCCCCATCTACAGGTCCTTGGTGAGGCCTCACCTGGAGTATTGTGTTCAGTTCTAGAGACCGTATCTCAAAAGGGACAGAGACAGGATGGTAGGGGTCTCCATCAAATGACTTATGAGGAGAGGATGAAGGACCTAAATATGTATACCCTGGAGGAAAGGAGGTGAAGGGGAGATTTGATACAGGCATTCAGATACCTGAAAGGTTTTAATGATGCACAATTGACAAACCTTTTCTGTTGGAAAGGAATCAGTGGAACTAGGGGTCACATAATGAAACTCCAGGGAGGACGACTCAGAACCAACATCAGGAAATATTTCTTACGGAGAGGGTGGTGGATACCTGGAATGCTCTTCTGGAGGAGGTAGTGAAGACAAAAATGGTGAAAATTTCAAAAGGGCATGGGATAAACACTGTGGATCCCTAAAGGCTAGAAGCTGGAAATGAAAAAAAGAGTGCATGGGGGTAGCTTGCTGGTATGGCGGTTACTACCCTTAACCAATAAGCCTTCATACTGTGAAGCAACTCCATTATTGCTCTCTGCTTTTACGGCAGGGGGAAAATAGGAAAAGGGAAATTAGATTCAGACAGCAACCATCAAGGACATTGGAATTTATGGTCTGGGAAAACAAACAAGCATGGGGGTAACTTGCTGGTGTGGTGGTTACTACCCTTAACCAACATGCCTGATACTTTGGATGCAACTCCAACATTGCTCTCTGCTTCAACGGCAAGAGGTAACAGGGAACTGGACTCACACAGCAACCAACAAGGGCCCTGACTTTGATGGTTTGTGAAACTAAGTAAGGGGGTGACTTGTATGGCGCAGCAGATTCTACCATAAGCTTGCTGGGCAGACTGGATGGACCGTTTGGTCCTTTTCTGTCATCATTTTCTATGTTTCTATGTGTCCTAGGGACACCAGAAGTTCTTGAGCTGTTGCCTGTGGCTTCTTTGGAAGGATGCCTGCACAAAGCTGGAGACTTAAATGCCTGTCCAATGGCAGATACGCCCTGGCCCTTTGCATGATTGCAATGGGGTAAAATGCGATTTCTTGAAGTTTATGAGAAATCCTAGATCCTGGAGAAGTTTGATTGTCTTCTGGAGGGAAAGATGGATCTCTGCCCATGATGGGGTGGTTAAAAACCAGTCATCCAAAATGGGAAGACTTGGATGCCCTGATGGCAAAGATGTGCTGCCATGACAATCAGACATTTGTTGAAAACTTGCAGCACTGTGGAGAAGCCAAAGAGAAGCACTTTGTTTTGGCAATGAGTTCCACCAAACTCTTCCAGCAAGAAGAATGAATTAGAATGTGCACATATGCATCCAATAGGTCCAGGGAACACATCCAGCTCCCTTGCTGTAAGAAGGGTAAGATCTTACCCAGGGAGTTCATTTTGAACCTTTCCATCTAAAGGAAGGTATTCAACTGTTGGATATTCAAGATTAGGCAGAAATCTCCAGATTTTTTCAGGATAAGGAAGTATATAGAGTAAAATTTTGTTTCTCTCTGGCATGTATGGACCACTTCTATGGCCCGGTGCTACAGCAGCTTCTGTATCTTGGCCTGCAATTGCTGCTGATAAGAGTGGTTGCTGAACCTGGTAGTGACATGTGGAGGTTGGGGAAGCTGTGAGAAATTGTGCACCACAGATATCATCTTAATCGATAGAACCCATTTATCCTTGGTGATGGATTTCTAAAAGGGCAGATTGTTCTTGACCCTGCCTTCCACACGTTTGAGGTTCTCCAGGATCGGGTTCACTAAAACTCTGAGTGATATTTGACTGAGTTTGTGGAGTTGCTTTTGGTGGTCGACGTTCCCTTGGGTGTCACTGAGCTGGAAGTTGCTGGATTTGCTGTCTCGGTTCTTGTAATGGGGGTAACAGATAATGATGCAGTGGTCTAAATGGCTGTTGAGAGTAGTACTTTTGCCTGATCATCGAAGACTGTTCAGTTGAAGATAAAAGATTGGACGGCTACATTCTGTTCTTTCAACTGTGACACTGTCTCTCTAAGCTTTTTGTTGATCAGGTTATTGCCCAAACAGGAAGATCTGCTAGCGCTTGCCCATAGCCAAGCCATCCTGCGAGCTCCAATAGACACTGAAGATGTTCTTGCGAGAGAGTAGAAGAATTTGTAGATGGCACACAAGAGGTGACAAACCGCTTCCTTCAAATCTGAGAATGGTAGTAGTGTAAGCTTTCAAAGACTGTATGCAGTTATGGATGTATTAAATCATGTAGAACTCATGATGAACAATTCGGTCTACCAGCATGGATCCCTGGAAGACTCTCTTTCCAAAAACATCCAGGAATCAGTGATCTTTTCCTGGTGGCAAGGTGGAACATAAACTCATTTTTTTTGCTTTTTTAAACACCAATTCCACTACCATTGATTCGTATGGCAACTGAACCACATCGTGACCAGACAATTTTTGCATGCAAAACTTCAAGTCCAGCTTTCTGGCAGTTGGTGCGAGGGAGATAGGGGTCTACAACATTTTCATCTGAACCTTGTCAACAAGCAAATGGGGAGAGCTACTGGCTCAGAGGGGACCTTGAAGATATGAACAATGTTCATGACATCCGCTCTCAGATCCAGTTCTTTGCATATTTATTTATTTATTTATTTATTTATTTAATGAGTTTTATATACCGTCATTCGGTAAAGCCATCACAACGGTTTACAAAAGCTCAAAATGCAGGATTTTTAACAATTATGGGGCACTCAAAGATTTCCCTATTTTTTCTACAAGTTTTGAATATTAAATCTTTTGAGGGGTATGAGTATGATCTGGAGGTAATAGAGACAGATCTGATGGGATTCCCATTGAGCTTTCTGGGGACTCCTCTGGGGAGTGTACCACCAATGACATTTGTGATGGATACTGCATGGAAAAAGCTGACAAGGATACTGCATGGAAAAGCTGACAAGGTTGGAATAGCTGGTATTGGGGACTACCCTGCTCCCTGTCCCTTTTGTGGAGAATCTGCACCATTCGAGGACTCTTCCTGTGGCAAGAACGGAGGTGCTCCCGGAATGACCTCAGATGGAGGGCGATGTGGTAGAGAGGGGTATGGCATAGGCATCGGCAGTAGAGTGCCCAAACCTGGTGTAAAAGTCAAGAAGGACTTTACGATGTTGGTGAGCTGCTCCAGGGAAGTTTGTATTCTCTGAGAGAGAGAGAGAGAGCACTTCTGTATCCTCTTCTGGCACCAAGGGCCTCCGTCAAGGTTTTGCAGATGATAGTGGGATGATGGAGCAGACTGGTTCTTGCCCTTCTAACCACAGAACCTGAGCGACTAGATGACTAATTGGTAGGGTCCAAAAAGAAGATGGATAGCAGAAGGTTTGCACTGGATATTCCATGCTCCATTATGGATCTGGCAAAGCTCCTGCAAGGATGCCTAGCTCTGTGCTGATGCGAGTCAAGCAGGATCTAGTCGTGGAGAGTGCCTCGATGACTGAGACAGTGCCTCAATGACTGAGACAGTGCAGGAGTCTCTGGACCACTTGTCAGCTTTCTGCATTATGGGCTGTATCAATGGAACTGGGGACATTCAGGCCAATACAGAACAGTGCGCTCGGCCGAGCACACCGTTAGCCCCCATTTGGACGCGTTTTTGACGCACTATTATTACCCCTTATACAGTAAGGGGTAATAGCGTGTGGAAAATGTGCGGCCAACCCCGCCCCGAAACTAATAGCGCTCATCACATGCAAATACATGTTGATGAGCCTATTAGGTATTCACCCGTAATATAGAAAGCAAAATGGGCAGCCAAGCCACACATTTTAATTTCAGACAGCACCGGGCAAGTGTACAGAAAAGCAGAAAAAAATGCTTTTCTGTACACCCTCTAACTTAATATCATAGCGATATTAAGTCGGAGGCCCCAAAAATAAAAAAAATAAAAATCTTATTTAAAAAAACCACCAAAAAAATCAGCCCATGGGTTGGAAAACAGATGCTCAATTTTGCCGGCGTCCATGTTCCGAACCCATGGCTGTCAGCGGGTTCGACAACCGACGCCAGTAAAATTAAGCATCGGCTGTCAAACCCGCTGATAGCCGCTACTTCCACCAATAAGGAGGCGCTAGGGACGCGCTAGTGTCCCTAGCGACTCATTTGCGTGGGCCCTAATTTAAATACTGAATCACGCGCCCAGGAGAGGTGCCTGGGCACGCATTGGGAGAGTAGGCGCTCGTCTTGGAGCGCCGGCTCTCCCATGCAGTTTACTGTATGGGCCTGATTGAGTGGTGTGCCCAGGACAGTAATATGCATTGAGATTTTACAATGACCATGTGGTTTATCAACTCTCTTCAATGGGGGTCGATGCCTCACACTTTGTATGCTTTGAGGGAGCCGGGGCATCTGACGCACTGTGCTTTGTACATGATGGACTTAGGGCGTCTGGCGCAGTATGCTTTGCCTGCTTCGATGGTGCCAACACAGTCAGTGCTGGACACTTACCATGCACTGGTCTGGCCGAGGCATGTAACGGCTTCCCTGATGCCTCGTTCTTCTCACAGTGCACACCATGATTGGCCTATCTTTGGCTCACTGTCTTGGGGCATGCGTCGAGTAAGTGTCGTGAGCTGATGATGCACCCTTATGGTTTTTTTTGCATGGGTGCTTTCCCCAGGTTGTTTTTGTTTCAACTGTAAGCTACTAGTATGAGTCATAGCTGAGGAGCAAATGCTTGATGCGCTCCCTGGTGAATGAGATAAGTATCAACTGCTGCCTACTTGTGCCTGGTGCAGTTCCTCTATTTTTCCCGCTCTTTTCCATTCAGCTGTGGTGACATTTTGCTGCAGGCTGGACAGCCGGGCTGGTCAGGATCGGGTCCCAAACAGCAGTATCAGATGTCATGTGTATCAGTGACCGACATTAGTCACCCACATATGCAGGCCTTGAAGCAGCTCACTGGCTTTTTTGGTCGACATTCTGGATCTTTCCTCTCAACAACTTCTCTTCTTTGGAAGTAGCACTGCAGTGCTGTTGGGGGCTGCCGAGGCAGCAAAGCAAAAACTACACAGAAAAACATCTTAAATTCCCCCCCCCCCCTTTTTTTTTTTTTGAGAGCGAAATCAGTCCATGCTCCAGGGTGGAGAAAAGAAGACTAAAGAGGCTGAAGGTCAATGGCCTGTATGGCAATTTCCACACATACTCAATAGAATCAAAAAGCTCTACTAGCTATGATAAGTCCATTCGGTGCCAGCAGATGGCATCACCCAGCGATCATGCATGACTAATTCAGACTGCTCATCAATGGAAGAAAGACCCATACTAATAATACCTGAGCTCTCCTTTATTGACGTGTTCTTTACTGAACCTTTTTGAGCAAGAGTTTTTGTAGAAATTTGTCCCATACCTACTAATCCTAGCATGGCCATTGCCTGTGCTTACAGCTTCCTAGGTGACACTAGGCAGAACTGTTCCTTTTTTGTCAGTCCTGCATCTGGTCATTTCGTCTTCATTAGATTTACTCTACTTCCTCCAGCACAGATCTCAAAGACCCTTACAAAAGTACAAAGCAGTACATTTTAAATCTATTTTTAAGCCAGATATTTATCCCCCTCTTGGTAGGAGATGCTTTATAAATAGTGAAAGGTCCACTCAGTCCATCAGCTCAGCTGATCCAGCCTATTCTAATGCACACAACCCCACTACAGAGGGTCCAAAAGGGTTAAGCAGTGATTTTAGTGATAAGTAAGGTTCCAGTTTCATGTCATTAAGTTAAAAATTGTAAAAAAAACCCAACAAACAAAAACCTCCCATAGTTAATGAAAAAAAGCATATGAAACACAATGAAGCTGAGAGAAAGAGGTCTGAGGTTAGTGCATTTTATTTTTAGCTTTAAAGCATCCATTTCCATTTTCCAAACCAACATACACCAAGGACACAATAAAAATGAGTATTATACTGCTGGGAGGAAATTAGGAGACAGTTAGCCAGCAGAAGGGGCAGGCCAGGGGCTTCCTGAAGCTGTGATGAGATTCTCTTCAGTGTGTGAAAGAAACGTCAGGCTCCACAGCCTCTGCTACCCATCCCTGGTCACTCAAGCAGCCATTTAACCAATCTAACATGCCACCTGTTCTTCAAGCTACATATTCAAGGATTAGACTCCATCTGATTTGGCTATTTGGAGAAAGGCTAGAGGAGGCTGCAGAAAAGTGCTGCAGCAGCACTTGAATCTCTGAGTAAATATTACTATACGTTAAAACAAGTTTGCTTACTGTAACACTGTTCTCAGTAGTCAGCAAGATGAATTAGCCATGATGTGGATGACATCATCCGACAGCATCGAATGTACCCTTCTAAGCTCATAGAGTTTTTGCTGTACTAAGCATGTGCGGGACAAACATTGCCTCATGGTCACCCTTTGTCAATATTAGAGCTAAGTCTAGCTAAGTAGTCGACTCTTCAGGTAGACAGGCAGTTATTTAGCATGGTTAATTCATCCTGCTATTTATGGAAAACATGGTTTACTGTAATCAAACTTGCCTTCTCTGTCAACAAGCAGGGCTGAATTAGCCATGACACGAGAGGAATCCCAAGCTGAGGGTTGCCGTAGAGGATTTACTGAATAAGCAACCCAGAGTGGACTACTGGGTGAACAGACTATGCAAAACTGCTTGTCCAAATTTACTATCACTTTTTGATAGTATCTTGGTCTCCCACAAATGAATGTGTCCAGAACTCGGCAGCATGTATTGTGACTGATATTTCAAACTATCAACACATTATACCTAGTTTAATAAAACTTCACTGGCTGCCTATCCAGTGGCGCATTAAATTCATGATTTTGAGGTTTGTCTTCAAGGGCCTGAATGGACTTGCACAGCTATGTTTTAATGCTGTCCTTAAGATTTATTTATTTATTTAACAGTTTTATATACCGACCTTCATAGTAAATAACCATATCGGATCGGTTTACAATAAACAAGAATATAACTGGGGTAGCAATTCAAGTAAACGAAAGGTAAACAATAGGTAGGAATGAGTCAAAAAGTTACAATCAACAGGGTAAGAGAACTTGGAGGCTTGCATGAAGCTGGAAGGAAGAGAAGGCAGGAAATAAATACATACAAAGTGATAACATAGTGCGTACGGGTTAAAGCTTAATGGTGCTTTAATCTAGAAGAGTCAGAGTCCAGAGAAGATCTATTGACTTCGAAGTCAGCATCCTTGAATTTACTCGATGTCTCTAGATTCCGAGTGGTCAGGTTAGACGAATCACATCCGAGACTGTTTTATATACAAGGTCCAGCATTATGGAACCTCCTACCACACAAAGTAAAAGAACTCTTTAACAAAATTTAGGAAGCTGGTTAAGAGCATATTTTTAAGCAAGCTTTTAACCAGGAGAGGCAGACATAATTTACATATATATAGAAACATAGAAATGACGGCAGAAGACGACCAAACGGCCCATCCAGTCTGCCCAGCAAGCTTCACATTTTTTCTCATACTTATCTGTTTCTCTTAGCTCTTTGGTTCTATTTCCCTTCCACCCCCACCATTAATGTAGAGAGCAGTGTATGCATGATCCTGTATTTTATGCTTTTAACTGTTTTTACTTTTCTGAATTATTGAAAGGAATGTTGATCGTGACAAGGAAGGAGTGATTTTGAACAGGACCTAAAGGAGGTTTTATGTATTACTTTCTTTTATGCTTTGTTTTTATTTTTTGTATGGCAATGTTTTGTCCTATTGCTGATTTATGTTAAATTATGTATGATACTATGTTAACTGCTTAGAAATTATAAGCAGTCTACACATTTTTAAATAAATAAATAAAGACAGATTATACAGAGTAATGGAACGTGAAGGTTTGCACTGACAACCAAGTTGTACCTTTGCAGATGTCTTTAATAGGTACTGCTCTGAACCACTGATGTAGCCTTGGCTCTTACTTGATTAGCTTTGATAAAGTGTGATCTGGATGCTTCCTAAGACATAACAATGTGCAATACGGTCTGCTAGCCAGACAGTGTTCATTTGGCAACTACTATTCCCAGCTGGTTAGGATTGAAAGAGTCAAACAGTTGTGAAGCCGGGCGATGTGGCCGAGTCCTTTTCCTGCAGTAAGGCAAGGCTTCATTACAGTCTAAAGAATGAAGGGCCTTTTCACTTTCATGTGTGTGTGGTCTCAGAAAAAATGTAGGTAAGAGAATGGCTTGATTAATATGGAATGCAGATACCACTTTGGTAGAAACGATGGGTGTGTGCAAAGCACCACCTTATTACAGAATAATTGCATATGAGGAGAGTAATAAACTAAAAGCTGGAGCTCACTTACTCTTCTGGCAGATGTGATTGCAACTAAGAATACTTCTTTCCATGTGAGAAATTTGAAAGAAGCCTACCTCAATAGTGATGGCTAGAGGTGCTTCACTCCTTTCAGAAAACGGGCCACAGCTGGATGAGCTGACATGCCCCTGAAACAGGAGAGAGCTGCTACCTGGAAATTCAAGGAGTTAAGGATCAAACCTTTATTCAAGCTGTCCTGCAAAAATTCCAGAATTAGTGGGATTTTGACCATCCAAGAGGAAACACCATATTCCTCGCACCAGGCTTGCACATATGCTAGGGACGTAGAGAACTTCCGCACGTGGAGTAAGTTGGCAATTACTTCCGCCGAATATCCTTGCTTCATCAGGCGAGCCTTCTCAAGGACGAGACCGTAAGACAGAATCGAGTTGGATTCTCGTGAAGGACCGGTCCCTGCTGTAGCAGGTCCCTGTGAGGTGGGAGGCACAATGGGGTCTCTGCCAGGAATCTCCGCATACCATGGTCGCCTGGGCCAATCTGGAGCTACTAGTAGGACCAATCCCCTATGGTGTTTGATTCTATGAACGACCCTGCCCAGCAGGGGCCACGGAGGGAAGGTGTATAGCAACTCATCTTCCGCCATGTCTGAACGACACCATCAATCCCCAGGGACCACTGATCTCTTCTGTGACTGAAGAATCGGGGAACCTTCATGCTGTGAAATGTGGTCAGCAGGTTGACGGATGGGTGACCCCAGCAATCTACTACCAGCTGAAAGGCTTTGACCGACATTGCCCACTCTCCTGAATCCAGTCTCTCCCTGCTTAGAAAGTCTGCTCTATTGACGTCTTTTCCTGCAATGTGGGAGGCTGAGATCATCTGTAGATGTATCATCTGTAGATGGGTGAACCAAAAGCCAGCAAGATGCGACACTTGCTGGCTTTTGGTTCACCCTGGCAGTTGATGTAGGCTACCATCTTTGCGCTGTCCAACATTACACGGATCGCTTGACTCTGGAGTATGTGGCTGAACTGTAGACACGCCAATCTGACTGCCCAGGCTTCCAGGCGGTTTATGTTCCAGAGGGCCTTGGTCCAATGTCCCTGGGCCATCAGTTCCTGAAAGTAAACTCCCCAGCCCTGGAGGCTCACATCTGTCATGAAGACCAGCCAGTTCAGAGAGGACAGGGCCAGATGAGCTTCCCGCAGCCACCTTTGGAGCCGAGAGCATACTTCCAATCGAATAGTCTTGAGATGGTGGGTTCCAAAGTGACAGCAGGGAGCATTGAAGTGGTCGCATGTGTGCCCTCGCCCATGGCACTACTTCCAGGGTTGCTGCCATCTAGCCGAGAATTTGAAGATAGCTCCACACCATTGAGGGTATCGTGCTCATCAACCGACACACTTGGGACATCAACTTCTTATCTGCATAGTCGGAAGGAAGACCTTGCTCTGCTTGGTGTTGAATTGGACTCCCAGTTATTCCAAGGACTGGGAGGGTTTGAGACTGCTTTTGTCCAGTTTTACGACGCAACCGAGTTCCTGAAGCAAGGCGGTCACCCTGTTGGTCACCTGGAGACTCTTTTCCATGGATTTTGCCCAGATCGACCAGTCATCCAAGTATGGGTGAACCAGGATTCCCTCTTTTCTCAATGCTGCCGCTACAGCCACTATAATCTTGGAAAATGTTCTGGGGGCGGTGGCCAGGCCAAAAGGCAATGCCAAAAACTGATAACGGCAACCCAGTACTGTAAAGCGTAGGAAATGTTGATGTTCTTGATGGACTGGAATATGTAGGTAGGCCTCTGATAGGTCGAGGGGGTTTAGAACTCTCCCGATTGTATGGCCATTATTATGGAGCGTTGGGTTTCCATACAGAAATGAATAACTTACAGATGTTGGTTGATACTCTTGATGTCCATGATGGGGCGAAAGGAACCTTCCTTCTTGGGTATGATGAAATAGAGGGAATAACACCCCATATTTTCCTGGGGTGTAGGTACTGGGATTATAGCCCTCATCCTGAGAAGCCTTAACAGGGTAGTCTCTACTACATGCTTCTTGTGCTGGGAGTGGCAGGGAGATATCATGAATATGTCCCAAGGAGTGCTGCAAAATTCCAGTGCATATCCTTCTCGTATAACCTCCAGTACTCATTTGTTCGAAGTGATCTCGCTCCACCACTGGTAGAAGAGGGACAGTCAATCCCCTATCTCCTCATTCTGAGGATGGGTCGGCAAATTTTCATTGGGGAGTTCGAGACGAACCTGAACCTGAGCCTGTCTCTCTCTTGGGCTGTCTGCTCTGAAAGGACTGAGACCTCCCAAAGGACCAAGACCTCTGAAATGTTATGTTTCTGTAGGGGTGAAAGCACTGGGAGCCCTTGGATCGAACCCTCACAGGCGAGGGGAGTTGTAACTGCTTTCTCTTATCTTCTGATAGCTGGGGAACTGGAGATTCGCCCCATTTACTGGCCATCTTTTCCAATTCGTTTAAGAGAAGTGATCCTTTAAAGGGCATCTTTGTGAGACTTGCCTTGGAGGTGGCATCTGCTGACCAATTCCGCAGCCATAGCTTTCTTCTTGCCACCACCACCGAGGCCACTCCTTTGGCCGAGGTACGGACCAGATCCAAGCCCACATTGGCTAAAAAGACAGCTGCGGGTTCCATAACAACTCTGGAATTTGCCCTCAAGTCCTCCACCTCCCGAGAGAGGAGCAGGCACGAATGAGCTACCAGGGCACAACAAGAAGCAATCTGTAAGGTCATTGCTATTGAGTCAAAGGCCTGCTTAAGGATGGACTCCATCGTCTATCGTGCGCATCAAGGATGCTCTTCCCTCCACTGGGATTGTTGTTCACTTAAAAGATGGCACGGACCAGCGCATCCACTATAGGGAAACACAAACGTTCTCTCGCTGCCAGATCCAGTGGGTATAGAGCTTCTAACGCTTGCCATCTTTAAAACTTGCTTCTGGGGCATCCTATTCCAGGTCAATCAACTCCTGGATGGCTTCCAGTACTGGAAAGTAGCAAGAGGCTTTCTGTAGAGAAATCAGAATGGGATTCTTCTTTGGTTTTGTCAGAGTCCACCCAAGGAACTCCCAGCATCTTCAGGGTCTGGAAAACCAGGGCCAGCAATTCATCTGTATGGAAAAACCATAACATGGTCCAAAACGGTTCTAAACCAGGGAGAATTTCCCCATCTTCCAAAGAATCTGTATCCTCCTCTTCATCTGTGTCATCCAGGTCCCTGCCAGGGACAGCCTTGGTGAGGTGAGGCATGCCTCGAGGTCTGCTGATAGGACTGGGAGAGGGAGGGCTTACCAGCTGAGGTTCCATCCAGACGGGGTAAGTGAGATACCAGACTGTGCCTGTACAAAGGCTTGAAGGCCTTGAAAAAATTCCACCCAAGAGAAGGCTTTCGGATCCATGCTTAGCCCAGGAGGTACTGGGTAAGGTGCCACCGAATTTCCCTCTCCCATAGATGATCCAGTCCCGGGGGTACTCAGGGTACTTCCAGTTAAGGCTGTGTCTGACCCATCCTCTGAATGGGAGGAGCCAGGCTTAGCAAAGTACGGGGAGGCCAATTCTCCCTGGGCTTCCTCACAGAGCTGACATAAGCAAGAATCCAGGTCAGACGGTGCAGCCCTAATATGACAAGCAGCACAGAGAGAAAGGCACTTATGTTTACTTGCAGCCAGAGCCATTGGCGACGGAAACTGTGTGTTCAGTCAGCTTGCGCTTAAAATTTTATGCAGATTTTGGGTGCCTATGCGGGACGCGGCAAGGCGTGTGCCCAGCTTTACTTGTATTCTGTGCCTAGTAAATTGTGCGCATATGTACGCGCAAGGTGTTGTGTGAAGAGCTGAAACACACCGCACATACTGATGCTCTACGGTGGGCAATACAGCATGCATAAAGACGCATGCAAGAGGGCGCCACCACAGCCTATCACGCAATGTGCCAACCAAGCCTATAGCGAGACCTAGCCCACCGGCAGGCTGCTCAACCTGCTCGGATGCTCACTTCCCCTTACCCCAACGGGATCAGGAATGACATTGGTACGGCGCACTGAGCAAGGAGACCAGAGGAAGTCTTACCGAAACCCCTCCAAAACGTCTCTGAATCGGGAGGGTAAATCCTTGTTTTTTTTCTTTTTTTTTTACTTACTTGGGCTCAGCGCTTACCGGCTGAGTACAGAGACGGTCTCTGGCTTGCGGGGGGAGCGGGCTTTGGCAGTCACTGCCACGCTCAGCTTCCTACACCCACTGCCTTTCAGCTGCTTAAGCAGCAAAGTCCACGCCGGGGACCGGCTACCAGACCAAGGCATACCTCTGAGGTATCTCGGAAATCACCTCAGGAATTCTCAACAGAGGGAGGGACCTTTAGGTATCACCGCAGGAAAGCAGGACTCAATCTTTTCTCCAATTTAAAAGTGGAATTATTTTCTTCCAAAAAGTACAGCGATCCAGATAGGGAAAGCACTTCCTCTATCTGCTGGAGACGGAGAAATTCTGAAGGGCTGAGGTCCCTGCAGGGGTGTATCTATGGTGATATCAGCTTTGAAATCTGACTCTGTCTCCATCTGCTGGCAGGGGAGCAGATGGACACAGGACACTGGGGTCCTGTGTCCATCTGGCTACACACTAGGAAATAGGTATTTGTCAATAGAGGCGGCTAGTTTGAGGGTATAGCCCTGCCAAATAATCACTAAGACCCATCTGTCCTTCATAATATCAGTCTAACTCCTTGTAAAACTTTGTTAGCTGGCCACCTACTGGAGGAAATTAGTGGACCCGAAAAACTTCATTTGGAACTGCGGGAGGCTCCCTCTCTGCTTGTACCTGAAAATTCAGCCTAATTTGGGTCATCGCCCCCCCCCCCCCCCTTGTAGGCATGACCTATTAGCTGGCCTACATTGCTTTGAGTCTTTGAGGTTGACCTTTAAAGGCTCTTGCTACCTTGTTTTTCTGACAATTTCTGAGGTTTGGAATTTTCAAGGTTCTTTGCCAATTTTTCTAGATCTTTCCCAAATAATAAGTGGCCTTTAAAGGGTAACCTGCTTAAAATATTCTTAGAGAGTGAGTCAGTCACCTACTGTCTTAAGACCCAGGAACCTTATTGCCATAACCACTGCAGCTACTTACTTGGATGAGGCCCTAATTAACTCTACCTTGGCAGTTTCCACATCTGCATCAGTGTCTATTTTGCCTTTACCTATATGCCCTAGTTGTAGCCTCTTCACCGTTGCTCTATTTATTTATTTATATTATTTTGTATACTGATATTCTGTGATCAATCATACCGGTTTTACAATTTCAATAAAATAAATCTGATACCATACAATATAAAATAATAAAACAAAACAAATAAAATCATATACAATGTACAAAAAAATCTAAAATTGAAAACAAAACATGTAATAAAATTTAAAGTTAAAAGAAATATCAATAAAGAATAAAAATAATGGCCTCTCAATATGTTAGTAACAAAGCCTTGGATTAAAATTTAAACTTTAACACACTCACTTAATATCTTCTCCAAAGGCCTTTATAGAAAGCCAGGGCTTTAAGTCTTTTTTTTTTTTTTTTAAAGTCTGATAATTAGGTTGTAGTCTCAATTCACTATGAATTCTTGTTAAATATCCACCACATATCACTGCCTGCAGAGATAGGCTGGCCAAGTCAGACCTCTTTAAAAGTAATTCTATTTTCTGGTCCTGTACATCCTTAAAAGATGCACCTCCTTCTTCTAATGGACTTCTAGTTTTCCACATCACGGTTGTGACCAAAGCATCCACTTTTGGAATTTTAAATAATTGTTCTATCTACTTTTGTTGCAGTGAATATAATCTTCCCATTGTATTTCTGACTCTCAGGGCTGTATCCGGGGCCTCCCATTCTGCCCTGATGATGGAATGAAGGGGAAAGTCTCTGGCTGGTTTCTTAATCCCTACAAGGATCCGATCCCCATGACCCTTATCCTCCTTGGTTAAGTCTAATGACCGTTCCACTTTTGCTATAAGTGCAGCCAGTGCCTCCTTTCTAAAAAGCCTAACTGCAGCATCATTCCCTTCTTGCAGACTACATTCTCCCTGTGAATCCTGCACTGAGGATTTCTCAAATTCTCCATGCTATGTTTCGGTGGACTATAGGCCAAGAGGGAGAGATTCAGTTAAAAATCTGGGGAACAGGTTACTTCTTTCCCCATAAGAAATGCCATACTGGGTCAGACCAAGGGTCCATCAAGCCCAGCATCCTGTTTCCAACAGTGGACAATCCAGGTCATAAGAACCTGACAAGTACCCAATGTAGAATAGTGAATTGCATATATCCTGCACACGTGTCACTAGCACTATGATAACTAAGCTTACCAGAGAATTAGCCAGCACAGATGACATCATTCCTGGGAAAACGGAACTAACTTGGTCTTATTCTCTGCTACTGATAACAAGAGGCTCCTGCCCATAGTAAGAGCACACACACATGCTAAAATTTATTGATTGGCTATGAGGGAAATGGGCGTGCTTTTGGAGACATCTGTTAATTGGTTGGATGAAGCCTTTATATTGTTGAACACGCACGTCAGATCTTTGAGCAAGCTTAGAATTATATTCCACTTTTTTTGTGTTGCTTCTCCATGGAGGAACTACCGCTTTCCTCCATTAATAAATCTCTTACTTTATAACTGTCTGAAGCTGGTATTCATTGAGTTAATTAGTCAGAGGTTGCCGCTATTAACACCAAACACCAAGAAGATCTCATGCTACTGATGCCAGCAATAGCAGTGGCTATTCCCTATGTCCTTGCCTCCTTCTCCACAGGGGTGCAGGTCGACGATCCAGAGCCTCTGTTTTCAATCACTGCCTTACCTTTCGTCTCCCTGTATGCCTTGTGCATCAGGATGATGAACTGCATGAAGAAATCTATTTCTCCCTGACTCCTTTGCCTAGGTCCACAGCTTCATTGCCCGCCTGAAATGGGCCTCCCTCGCGTTCAGCATTCCTGCCCCAGTCTAGGGTCCTTTCCCTGGCCGCCACCCCACAGCCTTCCCTCCGTGCAGGCCCTGGCTTCTCCCCAATGACAAGCCTTTCACGTCTTGTCCACGACTCCAGGCTCCCATCCCCTTTTGTATCTGCTTCTCTCCAGAGGCCCCGGGCGTATTGTACCGCATGCAGGAGCCCAATATTGCATTCTGCTTGTGGATCCCACCGAAGAGGCATTTCCTGCCGCTCTGCCATGGCTCTGTGGAAGGAAGGTGTGGGTGGAGGCACGTCTCCCACACCGTGACTCTGTCTTTTTTTTTGACCCAGCACTATAAGGGCAATGAATAAAGTGCTGCCAGACCCAAGTGGGACTGGACTTCGCGAGGGAAGAACAGTTTTAGTTGTGGACCCTTTAGACAATAACACTTTCCCTTTCTTTTTTTTGCTATCCCTAGCCATCCACCACCAGAGCTGGCGGAAGAGAATTACTGACTGCACCCTGCTATCCCAGAATATATAGACTGACATCAGAAAGAGAAGGAAGACGTTTTCTGCCTCCGCCTAGCAGTGAGCAAGTGTATTCCCCGTTTGTCTGGACTGGTCTGCAGGATGAAGAGGAAACCAGTTTGCCCGGTCCTGGTCCGGTCCAAGGCAGCTGTTAACAGACATCATTTCCTTTGGTAACGGACACCCTTCTACCACATCTACAGTCTTTGAAACCACTCACTGTGGGCTTCTTGTATCCAGAAATCTTTTCTTCTTTTGTATATAGTACTGAAAAGTACTCTTTGGGAAGCTGCTGGGGCAGTGAGGCAACGAAATAAACTTTAAAAAAAAAAAAATCTGATTACTAGGATACATTTTAGAGATGTGCTTAAGTTCAGATAAAGACTGAGCGGGCTAATGAGCCAATTTCTGCACATGCTCAGTAGAGCAAAAGCTATATTTTAACTTAAAGAGAAGGGTCTGTTTGGCACCTTTGGATGACGACCCCGTCGTGCCATGGCTAATTCAGCCCCGCTCGTTGACGGACAATTTCTTGTGCTGTTGGGCAAGAAATACTGACCGAGTGCTGTGTGTGTGAAAGGACAGGCGACCATACATGTGCTACATATGACAAGATGCAGGGGAGGAGAGAGGGGGCAGCAGCAGCAGCAGTCAGCACAAACTTTCTCAATAGCGAGCAGGAGACGGCCACCGTGGAGCTTTCCTCTGAAAGATGCATCAATACAGTGCTATGTAATCAGTTGCTGAGCACAGGATCATCCCGCTTCAGTACACGATAGTGCCAGAATGTTTTTCACAATGTGCTGCCAGGTGTATCCACTCCACACCTAGCAGAAGCCAGCATGCCAGCTCAAGGGCAAACCAAGGTCATGGAATGCACCTGCCCCTCTTCCGTGATGTGCTGAGCAATGGGCCACGTGGGCACCGACTTACAGGGTGATTTTAGAAGGTCAGCTCTGTTTCCACACATAAAAACAGAATGGGTTTCTGTGTCAGGTCAGTTTTCATATCAAATATAAATCCACAAAAGACAGGCCATCAACATACTTTTCCCATAGCTCACTAATTCTGTTATGCAAGAATAATCAATCACCTTTTTAATGCAAATATAAAAATGTATTTATTAAATAAAAAAATTGTTTTTATATATATATATATTTTTTTTTTTATTTAACACTTTTCTATACCGACCTTCATGGTAGGGACCATATCAGGTCGGTTTACATCAAAAAGGGGGAACTGTAACGAAACCGTAGGTAACAGGAAGAACAAAGTTACATTCAACAAGGGAGGTAAAACTTGGAAGCAAAGATTGCTGGAAAGAAAAAGACTAAGGAACGAAGTGCTTAGGATAATGATAACAACTGTTTTAAGAGTCAGGGTAGGCTCTTATATCGAGCTTGGGGATAGTAAGGGGATCCATTGTTCATGATGGCTTTTTTGTCGTCTAATGAGTGTCTGGCGGATCTGAGAAGGCCTGGCGGAAAAGCCAGGTCTTGAGTTTTTTTCTAAATGTTAAGAGGCAGGGTTCCAGTCTGATGTCGGATGGGATGTTGTTCCAGATAGCTGGACCTGCTGTAGAAAAGGCTCGGTCTTTGGTCGAGGTGAGACGTGTAGCTTTTGTAGGTGGGGCCTGCAGGGTTCCTTTATAAGCCTCTCTGGTCGGTCTGTTGGTGCTATGGAGATTGAGAGGGAATTTGAGGTCCAGATGCAGATGATTGTAGATGGCTTTGTGAATTAGAGTGAGTGATTTGTGAAGGATTCTGTATTTCACCGGGAGCCAGTGTAAATTACGGAGAATAGGTGATATGTGATCTCCACGGTTGGTGTTAGTCAGAATTCTTGCCGCAGCGTTCTGTATTAATTGTAGGGGTTTAGTGGATGAGCTGGGGAGACCCAGGAGGAGAGCGTTGCAGTAGTCTATTTTAGCGAATAGTAAGGCTTGCAAGACTGTCCTGAAGTCGTGGAAGAATAGTAGAGGTTTGAGTCTTTTTAGAACCTGGAGTCTATGGAAACAGTCTTTGGTTGTGTTGTTGATCGTTTTCTTTAAGTTTAGGCGGTTGTCGAGTAGGACCCCGAGGTCTCTTACATGGGTGTGCGTGAGCTGGGTATTGAGGATGGTCTGAGGAGGATGGTTGTCTTGATTGGAGGAGATGAGGAGAAGTTCGGTCTTAGATGCGTTCAGAACCAGATTAAGACTGTTGAGAAGGATGGTGATCGATTTTAGGCAGTTGTTCCAGTGCGTGAGTGATTTTGTGATGGATTCTGTTATCGGAATCAGAATCTGCACGTCATCAGCATATAGGTAATGTGTTAGGTTAAGGTCCGTTAGAAGTTGGCATAGCGGGAGGAGGTAGATGTTGAAGAGAGTAGGTGATAAAGAGGATCCTTGCGGAACGCCTAGTGAGGAACTAGTCGATGCCGACTCTTTATTGTTGATTTTGACTTTGAAGCTTCTATTACTAAGGAATGACGTGAACCAACTGAGGGCTGATCCGGCTATACCTATGTCTGCCAGGCGAGTCAGGAGGATGGAGTGGTTGACGGTATCGAATGCCGCCGAGATGTCTAGGAGTACTAGAAGAAAGGAGTAGCCTTAATAATAATAGCCATAATGATATGGTCTGTTAATGATATGAGAAGCGTTTCCGTACTGCAAGATTTGCGGAATCCGTATTGGGATGGGTATAGGATATTGTGTTCTTCTAGATATTCTGAGAGCTGAGTATTAACCAATTTCTCTGTTAGTTTGGCTAAGAAGGGGAGATTTGAGATGGGGCGGAAGTTGGCCAGTTCTTTGGGGTCTAAGTTGTGTTTCTTGAGGAGGGGTTTAAGAGACGCAGTTTTTAGGCTGTCTGGGTACCTCCCTTGGGTTAACGAGCAGTTTATGATGTTCGCTAAAGGACCAGAGATCTTGTTAGGAATCAGTAGCAGAAGTTTGGAAGGTATGTTATCTGCTGGGTGGCTAGATGGTTTCTGTCTCTTGAGGAGGGATTCAATCTCACTAGAGGACGTTGGTTCGAAATTATTGAGCTTGATTCCAGAGTGGGTGCGAGTGTTGGTGAATGTAGAGCTTGAGGTAGTCTTGGTTGGTAAGAGTGCCAAGTGTAGTTGCAATCTTCTGTTGGAAGAAAGAAGCGAGCTCATTGGCCTTCGATTGTGCCTGATCATCGGGTATCGTTGATGGGAAAGGCTTTGTGATTTGAGACACATACGAGAATAGCGCCTTCGCATCATATTGGAGATGGTGAATTTTGTTTGCATAGTATTCATTTTTTGACTTTAGGATTGCGGTCCTGTAGTGATGGAGGGTTCCTTTGTATGTTGATAGTGTAGAGGAGTTTGGTGTTTTCCGCCATTTATTTTCTTTGTGACGTAAGACTAGTTTCAGCCGTTTGAGTTCAGAGGAGAACCAAGGTTGATTTCCTTTTTTTTCTGGGTTTATTGTTTTGGAGACTGCGGGGCATAAGTTGTTTGCAACTGCTTCTGTGATGTTGTGCCATGAGAGAACAGCTGAATCGGGGTTGGATAGATCCAGGTTAGAGAGTTTTTTCGCAAGATGGTCGTTGAGGATCTCAGATGCGCAAGTTTTCCTGAAATGGATGGTAGATGGGTGCTGTGAGACTGTTGTATTGTGGAGACCTTGGTGGTTATCAGAAAGTGATCTGACCATGGAACAGGAGTACAGGAGGGTGCTATAGAGCAGGTGAAATTTGAGTTGATAAAGATCAGGTCCAGCGTGTGTCCTGCTTTGTGTGTCGGGTTGTTGATGATCTGCGAGAATCCCAAGGCTTTGAGGGAGTTGAGGAGAGTTTCGCAATTGGGGGAGCGGGGAGAGGCATCTATGTGTAAGTTGAAGTCTCCCATGATCATGGTAGGGATGTCTGAATCGATGTGCTTCACTATGGATTCAATGAGGGGAGAGGAGTCAGATTCAAGTAAACCCGGTGGGGCATAGACTAGTAGTAATTGGAGTTGTGATTTGACTAAGCCCAGTTCCAGATTGGACTCAGACTTTATAGTAAGAGGTTTAAGTCTGAGTTCTTTTTTGGTAGCTAGAAGTAAACCTCCCCCTCTTTTTTGTGTCTGTGGGTAGTTAAAATGTCGTACTTGTGCAAGGGTAATTGGTTAATTAACGCAATATCTGAGTTTTTTAACCAGGTTTCTGTGATGGCACAGATGTCTGGGTCGGAGTCAAGTAGATAGTCGTTGAGAATGTGTGTCTTTTTAGTTAGGGATTGTGCATTGAATAGGGTTACTGAGAGTAGGGAGAGCCCTAGGAACTGGGTAAGAGGTGTGATCATAATTGGTATGAGAGATCTGTGCCTTCTTGGCGATAATTCTAGCGCAGAATAAATGTTTTTGTGGAGACGGTGATGTCTGACCGGTATATAGTGTGTTAGCATTTCTTTGTCCAGCTCTGTGCTGGACATTTGCTGGCAGTGGAAGGATGAGAGCTGGGTGCTTGCTGGAGCGTGGATGACCGCTGGGTGCTTGCTGGGTGCTTGCTGGAGAGCTTGCTGGATGCTTGCTGGAGCGTGGATGCTTGCTGGAGAACTTGCTGGGTGCTTGCTTGCTTGCTGGAGCGTGGATGCTTGCTGGGTGCTTGCTGGAGCGTGGATGACCGCTGGGTGCTTGCTGGAGAGCTTGCTGGATGCTTGCTGGGTGCTTGCTGGAGCGTGGATGCTTGCTGGGTGCTTGCTGGAGAGCTTGCTGGGTGCTTGCTGGAGCGTGGATGCTTGCTGGGTGCTTGCTGGAGAGCTTGCTGGGTGCTTGCTTGCTTGCTTGAGCGTGGATGCTTGCTTGAGCGTGGATGCTTGCTGGTGAGCTTGCTGGGTGCTTGCTTGCTGGAGCGTGGATGACCACTGGGTGTTTGCTGGAGGTGGACGGCAGAACGCTGGATGAGTGCGTGGTCTTAGACGAATGGGCGTTAGCCTGAGTGATATATAGGCGGGAGGATTGCAGGGGTGCTGGATTTGGGAGGTGTGCGCCTCTTATGCTGGGCTAAGACGTGATGGACGGAGTTACTTAGGGGTCCTCACAAATTGGCTCACAAAGGGGCGCACTAAGGGGCAAGCCCCTTAGGTCGTGCTCCTTCGGGCGCGCAACGCCTGGCACGCGACGCCGTCGGGATCCTTAATGAATTTAAAGGGGCTCCAGCCGGCTTCCGATTGGCCTAGTGCCTATCGGGGGCGTGGCTTGTAGTCACGGCGTGCCGGGTCGAGGTTGTACTCACGGCGGTTTTAACTTTCTTTCTGTCTCTGACGCACGGTGGTGAGTGAGTCTCCTTTTCCCTCAGTTTTTAAAAGTTTTCTTCCTGCTGCTGCTCGCGTCTGCACGGCTCTCTTGGAGGAGAGCGGGCTCTTGTCCCTAAGGACCGCGTGAGCCCCGGCAGAGAGGCGAGGTAGGCGCTGGGACGGAGGAGGCAGTGAAATAAATATATAAATAAATTTATATACAAAACATTTTTTGATTTAGAATTTATATACAAAAAAATGTATATAAAAAAATGTATAAACAAAAAATGTTTTGATTTTATTTATTTATTTATTTATTTATTGTTTTTATATACCGACATTCGATCGAGATATCACATCGGTTTACATATAACTAAAACAAATAAGACATAACATGCTTATTGTACATTGTAACAAGATACTAGTTTGTAGCAAGATAACAGTTTGTAACATGTTAACAGGGAGAAACGAGTAAATGACTATACATGATAATTGAAAAGAATGGACAGATGACTGTACATATGGCTAATTAAATAATGTTTGGTTATTTACATTATCGGGGGAAAAGTGAACAAAAGGAGGGAGGGGTGAAGCAGGGGGAGGAGGTGGCTGAGGGTGGCTGCGGGGGGGAGATGGTTCAAGGGAGTTGGTTCAAAGGAGTTGTTTCAGGGAGGGTTATATGTGAGTTAAGTATCTGGTGGGAAGGCTTTTCTGAAGAGCCAGGTTTTGAGTTGTTTTTTGAAAATTTGCGAGGAAGGCTCATTTCTAAGGGGGGTCGGGAGGGTGTTCGAGTGTGGGGCCTGCCACTGATATTGCACGTTTGCGGGTTGACGAGCGGTGTGCTGTTTTGGAGTTTGGGACGGCTAGGAGTCCGGTATCTGAGGACCTGAGGTTTCTTTGTGTGGAGTGAGGGAGAATGGCGTTGTTTAGCCAATTCATCTCAATGTTGTTTATTTTCTTGTGTAAGAGGGTGAGGGTTTTGTATTGGATTCTTTGGTTGATGGGAAGCCAGTGAAGCTCTTTTAGCGTGGGCGAAATGTGGTTGCATTTTTTTATGTTTGTTAGTGCCCTTGCGGCTGCGTTTTGTAATAGCTGAAGGGGTCTGATGGTGGCTTCGGGGAGACCAAGCAGTATTGTGTTGCAGTAGTCAATTTTCGAGAAGATTATTGTTTGCAGGACTGTTCTGAAATCGTGCGCGTGTAGAAGGGGTTTGAGCTTTTTTAGGGTTAGCAGCTTGAAGAATCCATCTTTGATTAAGTTGGAGATGTGATGTTTGAAATTGAGTTCCTTGTCGATGGTCACTCCCAGGTTTTTTGAAGAAGGTGTGAGTTGTATACCAATGTCCATTATGGATGTGTTGATTTTCAGTGGGGTGGCAGGGTGCTCATTGGAGATGAGTAGGAATTCAGTCTTGTTTTGGTTGAGGCAGAAGGATAGTTGAGATAGCAGAAGCGTTATTGTTTTGCTAATTTGGTTCCATCCGTCTAGGGTGCTTTGAATGGATTTGTTTATCGGGAGTAATATTTGGATGTCGTCTGCGTATACGAAATATGTGAGGTGTAATCCTGTAAGGAATTTGCAGAGTGGAAGGAGGTATAGGTTGAACAGGGTGGATGATAGGGAAGATCCTTACGGGACACCGTGAGTGATGGGTATTTTGGATGATTTCGAGGTGTTTATTTTTACATTGTATGATCTATTTGTGAGGTAGGATTCGAACCTTTTGATTGTAGTGTTTCGTAGTCCAATTTCTTTGAGTCTGACGATTAGGGTTCTGTGGTTAATGGTGTCGAAAGCGGCGGATATGTCGAGGAGTATCAGTAGGTAAGATTGACCCTGGTCAAGTCCTCTGAGGATGGAGTCGGTCAGAGAAAGAAGGAGGGTTTCCGTGCTGAAGAGTTTCCTGAAGCCATGCTGTGCAGGTTGTAGTATATTGAAGGTTGCTGTGCAGCCATGCTGTGCAGGTTGTAGTATATTGAAGGTTTCGATGTGTTCTGTCAGTTGATTGTTAACTGTTTTTTCTAGTATTTTGGCTAAGAACGGGAGATTGGATACCGGTCTGTAGTTGGCCGGATCAGATTTGTCGAGTTGTGTATTTTTGATGATTGGCTTGACTATAGCGTTTTTGAGATTGTCCGGGAATATTCCTTTTTCGAGTGATAGGTTGATGATGTCAGTAATAGGCTTGGTGATGGTTGAGCTGATGAGTTTTAGGGTTTTAATGGGAATGGTATCTATGGGGTGGGATGCAGGGTTGGTTTTCTTAATGATGGATTCAATTTCAGTTGATGCCACCGGAGTGAATTCTGACCACATTTAGAAAATGTTTTGAAAATATATTTTACATTTTTTGAAAAATATTTTGATTTAATAAATAAATTATTATATTTGCATTAAAAAGGTGATTCTGTTATGCAAGAATAATCAATTAGTGAGCTATGGGAAAAGTACATTGATGGCCTGTCTTTTGTGGATTTATATTTGATATACAACAGGCATAGTGCAGTTTTGTTTTGATATTGTTTGTTGACAGTTTTCATTATCAAACAAGAATTCCATTTCTGGTCCAAAAGAAAAAATGAATGTTCTTTGCAGGTTGTCATGATTCTTATTATGCTTTAATGGAAGGTATTCAGAGGTGAGAACATATATGAGCTTTTATGATCACCTCAGACCCCTCGATAGATGGATAACAACTGAAGGGACTCGTGAGGTTTCAAAAGCTCATATGCATCATCTCATGATAATTATTTTCCCTAACTAATTTATTCTTTAGTCAGGTAACTGCTGCTGAATTAGTGTCCATTCTAGCTAAATAAAATCATATCTGAGAAGGCTCTTTTGCGTGGGGTATACGAGAACATAAGAAATGCCAGACTGCGTCAGACCAAGGTCCATTGAGCCCAGCATCCTGCATCTGACAGTGGCCAATACAGGGCACAGGTACCTGGCAGATCCCGTAAAGTAGATTATTTCCTGTTACTCACTCGAGGGATAGCAATAGCTTTGTTTAATCTGCCTGGCTAATAATGTGCTACAGACTTCTCCAAGCCTCTTTTAAACCCCACTATGCTAGTCGTCTTGATCATGTTTATTCGCAACAGGTTTCATAGCTTGATAGTGCGATGAGAAATAAAAATACTTTCTACAATTTGTTTTAAGTCTGCTCCTTGTTAGTTTCATGGCGTGTCTCTTCTTTTTGGATTATTTGAAATAGCCTTACTTTATCTGTTCCACCCCAGTCATGATTGTATAAGCTTTCATCATGTCCCCTTCTCAGTTGACTTTTCCGCTATGAATAGCTACTGCACATGCCCTCTGGTGAGTAAAGGAATACCTTTTGGCGGGCTTTATTATTTACAGAGTCCTTCATAAGTCACTGTGCCCTTGCCCCCAGAAGCTGACACACAGCACAGGGAGGAAAAAGAGGGTTGCTCAAGGTCACACAGTGAGTGACGAATGGAGAATAGAAGCAGGAGCTCCAAATCTGCCAGTCTGTGATCTCTGACCTCTCATTGCTAGCCCTGTCCTATCTAGCCTTTGACCCCTACCTGGGGCTTGCCAGCCTCACTACCATCTATTTGTGCCCCAACAGCTTTTAACACGGTCCAGCAAAGAAAACATACAAGGTTCTATTCTTCTCTCTCACCATAGCCACCCGGCTATCCAATCCCTGTCTTGGATACGGATGTTAAGTTCCTGCTACAAAGTCCCCAAAACCCAGACATATCCTGCTGTTCTCTGAAAATGCAACACTGATTAAAAAAAACCAGAACTATCCACATTTCCATGCCAGGCATATGCCACCCACTTTCAGCCTCAAGAAACAGAAGAGGCAGCAGCAATGCTGTCCATGAGAGGCACCCCGCTCTCATTCACCGCACCCCCTTCTTCCAGAGCAATGCCCGGGTAGCACAGGCGCCAGAGAATACCATGCAGCAATGAGTCAGGCCCTGTCCCATAACGTTTCAGATGTAAATCCCAGCATGCAGCACACCTGGCATTGTAGGCAAAATAGACTAGCACCCACCTATCATAACTTACACTTAATGCAGTATAATTTAATTGTTACAAAAAAAAAAAAAAATAATAAATGTCAGGGTTCCTTCAGCTGCAAATGCCTTTTCTTCCCAGACTCACACACGCTCCCGTTATTTTGGCAGCTGTTCCTGAGGGATTTTTAAGTTTTTCCAGCGCCTCAGCACTACTCTGTGCTTGTCTGTTTCAGTCTTCTCTGACGACACATTTTTCAGGATGACTCTCATAACTGTGATGGCCTCAGTTTCCTTATCCTGACCAACTATGAGATCCAAAGTGTCCCCAACTTTCACCTGCAAAAATAAAAGCATTCATTTTAAACACCTTTAACATTTGCGGCACAGGAGGTGTTGGCTGGAAAGACCCATTTGACCCACATTGTCTGCCCTGCGTCCCTGGCCTATGTTACTCAAACTAAGGCTCTCTCTCAGCTGTACATGATTCTGCCTATGGCCATTCTCCCAATCATTGTGCTAAGGACATCTCCCAGCTGTCAGCCATACAAGTCTGACTGCTTGCAGTAGATCACTCCTAAAAACATAAGTGGTGCCATGTGGAGGCAGACCAAGATCCATCAAGCCCAGCATTCAATCGCTGAAAATGGCCAGTCTGGGTCACAAGTATCCAGCAGATCCACAAATAGTTCATCTATTTCCTGTGTCTCACTCCCAGGGTTAAGTGCTGGCTTTCCACATCTACCTGGCTAATAACTGATTATTGATTTTCCTTCAGGCACCTGTCTATGTTAGTTATCTTGACCACATCCTCCGACAAAAGATTCCATAGCTTGATCCTGCGCTAAGTGAAAAAATACTTTTACGATTTGTTTTAAATCTAACAGTTGCTGATTTCATGGAGTGTCCCCTAGTCCTAGTGTTGTTTGAAAGGGTGAATAACTGTTTCCTATTTACCCGTTCCACCCCATTCATGATTTTATAAATCTCAATCATATCCGCACTCAGTCTCTTTTCCAAGCTAAAAAGCCCTAATCTGTTTAGCTTTCCTCTATAAGGGAGCTTTTACATCCCTTGTATCATTTTTGTCACCTTCTATATCTATGTCATTTCTGAGACGGTGTGACCACACTCAAGGTGGAACTCATCCCACCATGTCCTGAAGAGAAGAGGAAGCCGTATGTGTGTGAGAACTTGTGTGTGTGTCTGTGAGAGAGCCTATGTGCATGAAATGCTAAGAGAAATCAGGGAAGCTAACCCATTTGGCAGTGCAGTAATGATGGGAGATTTCAATTACCTCAATATTGAGGTGGAACCAAATTAAATTTGGTAATAATAGCTATAGAAGGTGTCAGCAAGCCTGACGTTGTGTGACTTTTTTTTTTTTTTTTATTTATGCATTTTCATTTAATACATAGTCACTGTTAGAATACAGATTATAAATTACACATAAATGTAAGGAATAACGTTGATGATCTAGTATTCACAGTTCATATTCAAATAACTTTAAGGAAAAAAGTAACTCATGAAGTTATGTAAAGGAGCCATATACAAGGAAAACATGGGAAGTTCCCAACATCCAATGAACAATTGAAATTCTGAGAATGCTAACAGGTTTATCTCCTAAATTACACTCAAGCTTCTACCACTGCAATTCCCTGGGGGTTGGAATCCAAAAATAATCGCAATTGGGATACCTCAAAAAATACCGTTTTTTGTTGTTGGATCTCTACCTCACATTTACATGGGAATTTAACCAGCATCTTCCCCCTCTCTGTTCAACCTCCGATCTCAAACCTAGAAACTTTTTTCTTCTATCCTGAGTTTGTCTAGAGAGATCCGGATATATCCAGACTCTACTACCATGAAAACATTTTTCTCTATTTCGCATATATAGCCTAAAGACATTATCTCTATCTATTGCAAAGGAAAAAGATATATGCATCACTGCTCTAGAGGATATCACTGTGTCAACATTAGACTTAATAATGTCAGTTAAATTTAATGATGTTTCTAGGTTAGGATTAGGGTTCTGTTGTACTTCTGATTTAGTTTCTACATAATATAACTTTGAAAGAGCTGGAATAGATTGTTGAGGAATTTTTAGTATCTCAACAAAATATTCTTTAACCATATCATATGGGGAAATTAAGTTATGTTTTGGAAAATTTATTATTCTTAAATTAAGATATTTAAATGAGTTTTCTAACATTTCCAATTTCTTGTCATACAATATTTCTGCTCTAGTGAACCTCTGGTGGCTCAGTTCTAATTTATCAAATCTTTTTTCCATGTTCTCTAATTGAATTTTCATATTTGAGTCAGAGGTTTCAACTGCTTGAAAACGCTGATTAAAGTCCAAAGTAACCTTTGTAAGGTTCAAAACAGCACTTTCCAAAGCTTTAATTGCGTCCCATAATTTATCCAAGGTAATTGTAGCCGGTTTTTCTGGAAGCAGACAAGATAACTCCACATTTTTAAATTCCATTTCCCCTTTTGCAGTGGACGCTCCCTCTCCAGCTTCTATTGTATTAACTTGCAATTTTAAAAAATCTGCTGAAATCTGTAAAGGTGGAGGGGGAGTGCTTGGAGCTCCAGGGCTCAAAGATATTTCAGCCAGGGAGGGAGGTGTTTGCTCTATACCAAACCCTCCAGCGGCCCGTTCCACTGGTTGTGAGCCTGTTGCCTGGGGGAAGAAGGCTGGTATCCGAGGTTGCAAAGCGTCTGGTACAGGGGATGACGTCGACATCTCCCTGACCTTGGCTTTACGTTTAGTATGAGGCATTAGTTTAAACACAATTGTTCCTCAGATAAGCCGATTTCAACCCTTTCTCAGTTTTTTTTTTTTTTTTACTTCATGAGTGGAGGCGGAGTGGAAAAAGTTAGTCAATTACTCACTATTTCAGCTTTCCTTCTTTTCTTTTTCGGAGTTAGCAGGGCAAAGCCGCGCGCGCCAAAGGGGCGCGCGCGGCTTCGGCGATGCGCTGGCGACGTCGACGCGCCGCAGGGCGTCTGATTTTATGCGCCTCACTGGTCCCGCCTCCTAGCGTCAGACCCGGAAGTCCCACTGGCTCTCTCCGCAACTGGCAAGTAATTGAAGGAAAAGTCCCGATGGGGAAAGAAAGCAGGTAATGCCCTCGCAGCGACTCGTCCCACTCCACCTACTTGAGTCTCTGCAGGGCGTCTGATTTTATGCGCCTCACTGGTCCCCGCCTCCTAGCGTCAGACCCGGAAGTCCCACTGGCTCTCTCCGCACCTGGCAAGTAATTGAAGGAAAAGTCCCGATGGGGAAAGAAAGCAGGTAATGCCCTCGCAGCGACTCGTCCCACTCCACCTACTTGAGTCTCTGCAGGGCGTCTGATTTTATGCGCCTCACTGGTCCCGCCTCCTAGCGTCAGACCCGGAAGTCCCACTGGCTCTCTCCGCAACTGGCAAGTAATTGAAGGAAAAGTCCCGATGGGGAAAGAAAGCAGGTAATGCCCTCGCAGCGACTCGTCCCACTCCACCTACTTGAGTCTCTGCAGGGCGTCTGATTTTATGCGCCTCACTGGTCCCGCCTCCTAGCGTCAGACCCGGAAGTCCCACTGGCTCTCTCCGCAACTGGCAAGTAATTGAAGGAAAAGTCCCGATGGGGAAAGAAAGCAGGTAATGCCCTCGCAGCGACTCGTCCCACTCCACCTACTTGAGTCTCTGCAGGGCGTCTGATTTTATGCACCTCACTGGTCCCGCCTCCTAGCGTCAGACCCGGAAGTCCCACTGGCTCTCTCCGCAACTGGCAAGTAATTGAAGGAAAAGTCCCGATGGGGAAAGAAAGCAGGTAATGCCCTCGCAGCGACTCGTCCCACTCCACCTCCGTTGTGTGACTTTAACCAAGACACCAACCGGTCTTCTCAATCATTCACCTTCTTTATTTTAATTTATTCAAAAATATTTTTTGTTAGAATTTTTCTTTTCCATAAAAACAGTCCTCCATCGGTAAAAGATAGACTCTTAGTAAATTTCGCTTTAACATATAGTAGCCCCGCTTTAACATATAGTAGCCCAACACGGCCAGTGTTTCACCCTTAAGCTTCCTCAGGGGCATATGAAAGACATGTAAACAAGAGTCTTTATCCCATTCATCAGGACATAACGTCTCAGCGTTTGTAACCGGAACAGTCCTCCTCTCTGTTCCGGTTACAAACGCTGAGACGTTATGTCCTGATGAATGGGATAAAGACTCTTGTTTACATGTCTTTCATATGCCCCTGAGGAAGCTTAAGGGTGAAACACTGGCCATGTTGGGCTACTATATGTTAAAGCGGGGCTACTATATGTTAAAGCGAAATTTACTAAGAGTCTATCTTTTACCGATGGAGGACTGTTTTTATGGAAAAGAAAAATTCTAACAAAAAATATTTTTGAATAAATTAAAATAAAGAAGGTGAATGATTGAGAAGACCGGTTGGTGTCTTGGTTAAAGTCACACAACGTCAGGCTTGCTGACACCTTCTATAGCTATTATTACCAAATTTAATTTGGTTCCACCTCAATATTGATAGAATTTGGTTATGGTGGATACTGTTGACTCTTTTTGTTACTAGTTAGATTTCAATTACCCCAGTATTGACTGGGTAAATGTAACATCAGGACTTGCCAAAGTTCCTGGATGTAATAAATGACTGCTTCATGGAGCAAATGGTTCAGGAACCAACAAGACAGGGAGCTATTATAGATTTAATTCTTAGTGGAATGCAGGATCTAGTGAGAGAGGTAATGGTGGTAGGGCCGCTTGGCATCAGTGATCTTAACAATCAAATTTAAACTAATAGCTGGAAGGGGGAAAATAAATAAATCTACATCTCTACACTAAATTTTCAAAAGGGAAACTGTGATAAAATGACGAAAATAGTTAGAAAAAATCTGAAAGGTGCAACTGCAAAGGTTAAAACTGTTCAACAGGCATGGACATTGTTTAAAAATACAATCTTGGATATGCAATCCAGATGTATTCCATGCATTAAGAAAGGTGGAAGGAAGGCAAAACGATTACCGGCATGGTTGAAAGGTGAGGTGAAAGAAGCTATTTTAGCCAAAAAACATCCTTCAAAAACTGGAAAAAGGATCCATCTGAAGAAAATAGGAAAAAGCATAAACATTGTCAAGTTAAGTGTAAAACATTGATAAGACAGGCTAAGAGAGAATTTGAAATGAAGTTGGCCGTAGAGGCAAAAACTCATAATAAAAACCTTTTAAAATATATCCGAAGCAAGAAATCTGTGAGGGAGTCGGTCGGACCGTTAGATGCTCAAGGGGTTAAAGGGGCTCTTAGGGAAGATAAGGCCATTGCAGAAAGACTAAATGAATTCTTTGCTTCCGTCTTTACTAATGAGGATGTTGGGGAGATACCAGTTCCGGAGATGGTTTTCAAGGGTGATGAGTCAGATGAAATGAAGCAAATCACTGTGAACCTGAGAGATGTAGTAGGCCAGATTGACAAACTAAAGAGTAGCAAATCACCTGAACCGGATGGTATGCATCCTAGGGTACTGAAGGAACTAAAAAATGAAATTTCAGATCTATTGGTTAAAATTTGTAACCTATCATTATAATCATCCATTGTACCTGAAGACTGGAGGGTGGCCAATGTAACCCCAATATTTAAAAAGGGCCCCAGTGGAGATCTGGGAAACTATAGACCAGTGAGCCTGACTTCAGTGCCAGAAAAAATAGTGGAAACTATTCTAAAGATCAAAATCACAGAACATATAGAAAGACATGGTTTAATGGAACACAGTCAACATGGATTTACCCAAGGGTAGTCTTGCCTCAGAAATCTGCTTCATTTTTTTGAAGGGGTTATTAAACGTGTGGATAAAGTGTTTTTGGATGTAGTGTATTTGGATTTTCAGAAGGCGTTTGACAAAGTCCCTCATGAAAGGCTTCTAAGAAAACTAAAAAGTCATGGGATAAGAGGTGATGTCCTTTTGTGGATTACAATCTGGTTAAAAGACAGGAAACAGAGAGTAGGATAAAATGGTCAATTTTCTCAGTGGAAAAGGGTAAACAGTGGAGTGCCTCAGGGATCTGTAATTGGACCGGTGCTTTTCAATATATTTATAAATGATCTGGAAAGGAATATGAAATCTGCAGATGATTTTATTCAGAGTAGTTAAATCACAAGCAGATTATAATAAATTGCAGGAGGACCTTGTGAGACTGGAAGATTGGGCATTCAAATGGCAGATGAAATTTAATGTGGACAAGTGCAAGGTGTTGCATATAGGGAAAAATAACCCTTGCTGTAGTTACACGATGTTAGGTTACATATTAGGAGCTACACCCAGGAAAGAGATCTAAGCATTATAGTGGATAATAATTTAAAATAGTCGGCTCAGTGTGCTGCAGCAGTCAAAAAAGCAAACAGAATGTTAGGAATTATTAGGAAGGGAATGGTGAATAAAACGGAAAATGTCATAATGCCTCTGTATCGCTCCATGGTGAGACCGCACCTTGAATACTGTGTACAATTCTGGTCACCACATCTCAAAAAAATATAGTTGCGATGGAGAAGGTACAGAGAAGGGTGACGAAAATGATAAAGGGGATGGAACAGCTCCCCTATGGGGAAAGGCTGAAGAGGTTGGGGCTGTTCAGCTTGGAGAAGAGACTGCTGAGGGGGGATATGATAGAGGTCTTTAAGATCATGAGAGGTCTAGAACGGGTAAATATGAATCGGTTATTTACTCTTTCGAATAATAGAAGGACTAGGGGGCACTCCATGAAGTTAGCAAGTAGCAAATTTAAGACTAATCGGAGAAAATCCTTTTTCACTCAACACACAATAAAGCTCTGGAGTTTGTTGCCAGAGGATGTGGTTAGTGCAGTTAATGTAGCTGGGTTTTAAAAAGGGTTGGATAAGTTCTTGGAGGCGAAGTCCATTAACTGCTATTAATCAAGTTGACTTAGGGAATGGCCTCTGCTATTACTGACGTCAGTAACATGGAATCTTCTTAGTTTTTGGGTACTTGCCAGGTTCTTGTGGCCTGGTTTGGCCTCTGTTGGAAACAGGATGCTGGGCTTGATGGACCCTTGGTCTGACCCAGCACGGCAATTTCTTATATTGTTACATGTGTACGTTTCTGTGTGAGAGCCTGTGTGTGGCTGTGTGCATGTGTATGTGTGTGTGTCTATGTGAGAACTTTTGTCTGTGTGTTAGCCTCTGTGTGCAGGGCCAGCACGACCATTAGGTAGCACTAGCAGCTGCCTAGGGTAGCGTCAGAGGGTGCAGCACCACCAGGGCATGTGAGCGCGCTATTTTCAAAATGTGAAAGGAGGGTGAAAGCAGTCACGGAGCACTCGTTAGGTTTGTGTAATGAGACAGAGAGTGTGCCCACTGCACAAGGGAGACCATAACTCTATATATCTACCTCTGTCAGAGGGGTACATTCAACTTAGGGGACGGGGGAAAAGGGTGTTACACTGGTCTGCCTAGGACGCTACAGACCCTTGCACCAGCCCTGTGTGTGTGTCTGTGTGAGAGCCTGTGCACGTGTATATATGTCTATTTGAGAGCTTGTGTCTGTGCGTGAGTGTGTATGTGAGAGATTGTGTGTGTGTTTCTTTGTTAAGCCTGTGCACCTGTGAAAGCCTGTGTTATATACTGGATAGGCTTTCAAAGGCATGCACCCACAATGTTTCTGTGAAGGAGCGAGAGCCTGTGTATGTGAGAGAGAGGGAGTGTGTGAGAGAATGAATGTGTTACGTTTGTGTGAGCGAGAGAAGATAAAGTTTGTGAGATCCTGCCTCCACCAATCCACGACAATCTCAGGGTGACTGGAAATTGAAAGATCCCAGGTATGGAGAGCAGGAGATTTTGTAATCCTATTGGTTTTAATTGTTGGATGTAATTTGATGTTCTGCTATTCTGAAATATTTTGTTTAATGAGAAATATTAGAACATGTTTCAATATATTTATGTTTATTCATCAGATGTTTTGAAATATTTTATTAGAGTTTGGGAAATTTTAGATATTCTATTCGTTAGCTGGTTTGAAATATTTATTCTTTTTATAAATATGATTTTACTATTATGATTGAAAGCTTACTTAGCTCTATTTAGCTGCTAGCTGTACAAAGATCCCTGTCTTCTTGTGAGTATCATATTTAAGTCCAGACATGGTCCATGTTTCGGAATAATGATTTCCTGCGTCAGGGGAGCCTTATCTGATCCAGATACTCCTCCTGCTTTTGGTATCTGTCCCAGGCATGCTTAAATTATAATCGAGGGACCTTTGTTTTCAGTTTTTATTTTGCCTGGGAATTTGAATGTTAGAACAAAAAAGAAAGCTGTGGAAAAATGTCTTTTCCCCTGATTCTTCTTTGTATTAAATCAGTCATTTTTCCTCTGACCTTTTTTTTTATTGAATTCTCAGGCACAATAAAATCAAAACTGAAAACAAAGGTCTCTCATGATATCATGCCTGTAGTTGCTAGTGGCTCTTCCCGGGATCCACTAAAGAATTTCCTCTCTCCCTCCAACTTGCAATCAGAGGGGTAACTGGAATGCAAGGAGAAGAGCGGAGTGAGAGAATAATCCCTACAGATCTCTACACACGAGCAGAATACCTCTCTCCTCACTCACACACTGAACAGAGACCGATCAGCAGCAGATACTGAAGTAGTGACCACAAATTAGAAACAGAAACGTGCAGACAAAATCCGAACTGGAAACCTCAAGAAGCCAAGCATGCAGAAATGCATTTCCTTCTGCACTCCATCCTCTGCTGCAAAATTCATCAATGCAGCCCCCTGAATCCCCCGCCGGTAGGGGTCACTGTTGTGCAATAGCTGGGATTTGCCCCCTCTCCCAGGAGTTGCAAATGGAAAATAAAGTTGCTGGCAAAATATTCTGGAGTGCACAGAGGAATCGTGTCGGGCTGTCATGGGCTTGTTTCCTGAATTTATTTTGTGCCTTTTTCTTATTATTTTTAGCTGAAGCTTTAACTGCTTTATTAGATACCCAACTAAAGGGCTAGTCAATTAAAAATGTGTAAGCGCAGATAGGGGTGTTTGAACCTAGATACAGATTTCATGGATTTTTGTATTCAGCGCTCTAACCTTTGGGCACAAATTGCAGCCCTTTCTTCAGGAGTTGAGAATAAATTAAAGTTTTGTCTGTTCTCACCAGTGAGAGAGACTCCTACACTTGCTCTCGAGAGATGTTTTGGCCGAGAGAACCATTCCGACGTCTTCCCCTACCCCTGAACGTACGAGCACTCACCGTTCGGCTTTTCTTCCACAGCTTCTCCCCGTTCAGTCGCAGCTGGTTGCCGTAGAAGGCGTCTTCCACTTTGCTTAAAATTGAAAACAAAGTTAAGGTTTACTTCAGTATGGGCGCCGCCTGCTCCCCGCGTCACTCCCCCCGCAAACTTGGGAAAATGCCAGGCCCTCTTTTGCTCGGTCCGAACACAGAGCACTGGAAGCGGAAGGCATCGACCGCAGGGCGGCATCGCAAGCCACAGGCCCACCAAAGCAATCGGTGCACCCTTGCTCGCGGGGTCAAGTTCAAGCTTAAAGCCCCATTGACTCCATTCCCCAAATTTTCAACACGTTCAGATGGGGGAGGTGCATTTCCCCCCTCATTTTTAGGCATTCTTTCTAGTACATGTATTGTGCCTGCTGCACGTGCGCAGTAAACCTGTCCCAGGAAATTTACACAGGCAGCCCATCCTGCTGGGTCAATGACTGGAGCCCACCACCGAGGTCAATCCCGCCAGACCGAACCCCTCCCTCCTGGTTCCCCCTGCTGCTGTGCCGGCGGGAGGAGAATGGGCGGTACATCACTGCCAAAACTGGCTCTCTGAATCACGTGACAATACGGTATCCTATGCGGCTCAATGTACCGGTTCTGCTCTGGGCAGCAAAGGGTGACGATGTGGCTTGATCCGCTGCCGCTCTCCTTCCCGCAATCCAATCAACAGCAGGGGGGGGGGAGAGAGAGAGAGGAGATGAAGGGGGCTGAGAGATGAGAGAGAGAGAGATCAGCTGGGCGGCGAGGAGGGGCTGGGGGATGACAGGGGAAATGGCTGTGGTGACCAGGGCCGGATTCAGGCGCCCATAGGCAGGAATGGAGCGTGGGGGGTGGGAGACGTCCCTCTACCTCCACGCCTTCTCCAGAGTCCCAGAGTGCCCTGGCAGTGCCCCTCTGAGGTGGACTGCTGGAGCAGGCTCCTCCTTGGCGCATTTGCAAGCCTCCTTTGGCTTGGGTACTTGGCACCCTGGGCAACTGCTCTGTTGCCTTTGGCTAACTCCGGGCCTCTGTGGCACAGGAGGATTGGCTGAGCGGGAAGTCAGGAGGAGCTAGGGGGAGATAAGAAGGGACCAGCTGGGAGTGTGAGTGTGTGTGAGAGACAGAGAATGGGGGAGTGCTAAGGAAAGGGGACTAGGGGGGCATGTGAGAGAGGAAGATAAAGTGGGTGGGGATGAGGAGGAGGAGGAGGAAGACTGGAGCCAGGGGGACACCTTCATCCCAGATTCTCCCCTCTAGATCCTGAGACCTCCTCCCATCTCCAACGCCAGATCCTCTCCTCCTAAACCCCCTCGCTCTCTCCCACCACCTTCCCCCTGTGGAGATCTCTCATAAAACACGCTAACACATAATTTAGAAGTATTCACATATGAAACATACAAAGAGTGCAAGTCCAAGTGGCAGTCTGCATGTACTCCATGGAGTCGCCTATCCTATCTTGTTCACGTCCCCAGCGATCCCATGGGCCAGCAGGAAGTCTGGTCTGCAAACATCCCTCAGCACCCTCCCTCCCTCCCTCTCCATGGCAAGGCTGAGCCCGTCACACAGCCGGAGCTGGCCCATAAACCAATTCAAGGACTCTGCTTTGCGTCCCGTCAGTAAGGGAAGCCTGGAGGGCCTGAGAGCTAGGGCCTTCTCCCTGGCAGCACCCCTTTTCAGGAACAGTACGACCTTACTTTTTAGGAAGAAAGCAATATCGTGGATTTTCCCTCTGGCCTGACTTTTAGTTGAGGTTGGGTGCCTGTTTCTCGGGCTCACGGCTGATATAGAGGTTCAATTTTTGTTTTACTGGTTTGGTGGGGGGCTTGAGATTTGGTCGGCCTGGCCAAGCAAAGACCACCTGTTTTATATGGGGGGGGTCTCTTTTTAGGCCCCTTTCAGGTGTTCATCTTATGTGTTCCTAGTTTGATTTTGTGTTTTATTGTACATTGGATGAATTGTATATATATGTGTGTGTGTGTGTGTGTGTGTGTATATATTTTTCCTTCTTACTCCAAGTTATTGATTCCCTGTTACATGTAACTGCTTTTCTGCACCATTGTTCAAATTGTAAAGTTTATTGCACCCCTGTTTCTTGTGAACCAGCATGATGGGACTACCGTCTTGAATGTTGGTATATAAAAAACTTAAATAAAAATAAAATATTTTAAACTTTTGTACTCTGATTCGGGTGGCCTTATTTTGGGGGCTGGAAATGCAGTTTATAAGTGTTTAAAAGAAACAGATAAAGTAAATGGCACTGAAAAAGGTGAATTTATGAAACATTTTGCCAACAAAGGCAGGCATGGTTACAATGCTAAACTTCAAATACAAAGAGGACACGAGTTCAGGTGAAAACATATCCGAAGACATGATGATGGCACTCACACTTCAGGGAGGAAGAAAAATCCGTCTCACTCAGAGCTGCAGGTATACACGACCACCATCTGCTGGAGTCAGAGAAATACTGAGGAGCTGCAGGTGGCACACTTGGGATCCCAGTGCCTCAAAGCTTTGTTCTCTGACTCCATCTGCTGGTGGGAGTGCATAAGCCCACTGGTCTGGACTGATCTGGGTATGTACAGGAAAGATGCATTTGTAAAGTGACTTGAAAAAAGCTCCTACTTTTAAATGATCCTCTGTTCTTGCCCTTTTCACTGATTTTTTTTAAATGACTCATTTTTCTGTATGCATTGCTCCCTGTATCACTCTGCCAGCCCCTTCCTGCCTCCATATTGTGTCTGATGTGCATTAACCCTGTGCTTTGCTGTAGTCAGGGGTTCCTCTGTGCTCTGCTCAGGAAGCCAGTAGTATTCAGAGCTGCTGCTCCGTCCTTAGAGGCAGGAGGGAGACCAGAATACCGCTCATTCACTGGAAGAGATTAAAGCATGCTAGAAACTAGGATATTCCTATATGATAACAGGGGAAAAACAGAAGCACACTTTCTCAGCTCCTCTATATAAGACAACTGTACCCTCTGTGTACCACTGACGATTTCAAGAGCACGAGCAGTAAGCAGTAACATCTACCTTCTGTCTCTTAATATTTCACCGTAAAGTCTTTTTTTTTATTTTTAATACCCTTTTTCCTGTTTTTCTCCCCCTTGCTCTCTGCCACTCCCAGACAGTATGCCCGGGTGGCTGACAGGCCTATGCTAGCCCAAGGGCTGCCTTCTCCAAGGTACTCCAAGGGGCAGCAGACTCCCTACCCTCTCCAGGCCTGACCGTCCCCAATGGACTGGAGATCTGAACACGGATCTCCTGTGGGCCTGAAAGCCTGAGCCAGTGGCTTTCAGCCTCTTCAGAAGGCTCCTGGGAGTGGCCACGTTCGCAGCGGTCACGCTCGCGGCACGACATGGAATGGAATCCCCATTGGCACCTGTAGAATGCACGTATGCAAAGTTAACTGTGACATCACAGCCAACACGAACCAAGCAGATCCCTAAACGTGAGGCGATCCGCGACTTTCTTGCTAACGTGTCTGCCCTCAGGGGCCGAAGTAAAAGAATTAAAAAATCTATATGCATCTAAAAATTGCAGGGCGGTGGTGCCTAATGTGTACTTTGGACAGAGGAGGGTATGGCTTCCTTTTAACAGGCACCAGCTGCCGCAGGGGCTATTCGAATTTGATCCTCAAGGCTTCTAGTATACACATCAAATTATGCAGATTATCCTGAGTCTTACAATAAATATATACAAAGATGTCTCATGAATTATCTTCCAGACATCCTGAAAAACGGGTCCATTCAGGGTCCTAAGGACCAAAATTTCAGAACCACTGCCCTGCAGGATCTCAGGCGGACTGCATACATGGATTTTCTGGCCAGGATTTCCCCTTATCAAAACAGAAAAAAGTAAGAAGGGCCACAGGAATGCTTAAAAGCACGCAAGCGTTCAGGGCACAGACTTATTATCAAGGCACACTTACTGTCTTGAGATGTCCAGCCCAGCTTTCATGACAATGTCGTACCGAAAAGACTGAACGACTTTGTCAAGGTCTTTGTAATCCTTGGGCGCGCTCTGGTCATCCTCGCCCTCTAAGTCACTGCTGTTTTCATCTTCCTCCTCTTCCTCCTCCTCTTCTTCCTCATCCTGCAAAGTCTGTCTGTTTTTTTTCTTGGAGCGCTTACTGCCTTTAAGTCTGGAAGGACAGACGGCGATCTCCTGCAGGTGCCGTCTCAGGAGCCCACCGGGTTTTGCAGGAAAGGCGTTGCTGAAATGTGCTCTGTAGCACGGGACCTCGGGGGGGTGACTGCCAGGCAAGGAGAGGATGCACCAGCTCCACGATGCACATGGTCTATGCGACGGGCATCTCTCCCATAGTCCAAACAAGACATTTAGTTTTCTAAAAGCGCCAATGGGCAGTCTGAAACCAGTCATGGCATAGCCTGTGAAAAGAAACAGATAGCACGGTGACTGCATATTTCTGACCTAGCAAAAATGTTTTTACATTTTAGAAAGCAAATATACAAAAAAAAAAAAAGCTTTCAAAATGATCAAAAAGCCAGACACACATGAGGGCCCAATGATAACACCGTTCATGACCATGCAACAGAGCCAGGATTAATTTCCACCTCAGGACCCTGCATGACAGACCAGTTTCCGCTGACAGCTATGAAGAGACAATTAGTCCCCCCACACCTCCCTCTAAAGAGAGGAGAGTACTAAACATGCATAATCCAATCAATCAACACAAAATAAATAAAAATACACAAAACAGTAAAATAACATAATAAAAATAAAGATCCAAGGTTGCTTATGAAGGATCTACCCCCTGATGTCAGGTCCCCACTCTCTGCACTTTGCAGTACTGCAATCCATGACTCAAATTATAGATTCTGCAGTTTGCTGGAGGGTGGCTACTGATCTACTGTAGACCAGTCATCACGTTAGGGACAAACAATAACATACTACCATCTGTTTATTTAAAATTATTTATATCCCGTGCCCTCCAAAATGTTCAGGGCGGGTTACAAGGCCACATACACAATCATATCATAAAAGCAATAAAAAAAATAGTAAAAACAACATGGCAAACAATAGCTTCAGATGTCTCACACAGAGAATGATGTAAAAATTGTAGTTTTACACCAAGAGTTTAATAGGAGAGGAGGTGATTTTACAAAAAAACTGATATTGAAAGAACAGAGATTCATTTTTGAATGGCAAACTCTTGTCCCTAAAGGTTTAAATAGGGAAACTGAGTGGCAGGCATTATTATGAGTGCAGGGAGTTACATTGACATTGGATAGTTTAAAGGCAATAGTGCATGTGAAGAAAAGTTTTTGGGTACATTGCAATGTGGGAATTGATGCATAATGAAAGACGGTTTAAAAGAGAAGAGGGGATGTAGAGGGAGGCAGTGTTCGAGACTGCACAGAAGAAAAGGTTATGGGGGATTTTGAATCGCTATGTTCTTAACATCTTATACATGGAAAAAGCATTAGGTTTGTGGGAACAGTATGCCTTTATCTTTCAGATAGTGGATATTTGACTTGAGAAGAGATTCGGGTTGATTGATGTTTGTGGAAGGAAACGCGGGTAAGAAAGTGGAATCGTGTAGGTGATTATTTTATTTTATTTTTTCTGATAAGAGTTGCTTGTTAGAAGTAATTAAAAGTGTAGAAGATCTTGGGAGTGGTGAAGAGAAAAAGTTTCAAGTTTAAAGAAGTGGAAAAATACTTTCGATTTATAGATTAAAAACGCATCGTGTATAACATCCGGGGTAATGGGAGAAGTGGCAATAATGGTGGTGAAGTATCTGATTGGTGAAACGAGAACGGATGATGTGGTAAAACATTGAGGTAAGCGGGCAGCGTGGTATTGTGAAATTTATTCAGAAATGCTTTGGGAATATAAAGTATAAAAGTGTTGATGGTATTTTTTGTGCAGCATTTGCAGAGGTTGATAAATAAAGAATAAGTGAAGAGAGTAGTGGAATCATCTTGGTGAATATTTAAAGAAGAAATCGGAAGAAAAACTAGAGGACCAAAGCGAATAAAATCTAAGAAGAATGCTTAAGGGGAATTTACATCAAAACTGGAGAACATATTTAGGAGAGATGTAAAAGTGGTTTCTGATGTAAAAGTGTTTATTGACACATTCCCTGAGGAAGCCTAATATAGGCGAAACAAATAGGATCCTAATTTGTTGGAGTTTTAGTAATAAATGCATTGAGTGAATGGTATGGATGGATGTGTGTGTGTGTGTGTTATAGATTAAAATGATGGGGGGGGGGATATTTTTAAAGTGTATTGTTTACATGTAAAGGTTTTGAATTAATAAACAGAATATTTGCAATATAGCAAATTGTGTTTCCTCATGTGGTTGTGATACAATAACTGATACCTAGGTGAAAAAAAAGATACCACATGCAGAGAGCCTCAAACAAGTAATATATTTCTCCCATAGTACGTGACTACAGAAAGACCAAATTGGCACATCGAGTCTGCCCAGTTGCGATTTCTCCACTACGAGCAGATGAGGACAAAAATGCCCCCACTCAACCCAACATCAGCTCCTCACCGCATGTCTTTTACCTAAACTCATCACCACCACCTTTAATTTGAGACCACCTCTACATTTACAAATGAATGCTCAGGGGGGGGCAAGAGTGATTCAATTTACAATAAAATAAATCAACTAAAACAAATTTAAAAAACATTAAGTTTTTAACCAACATTTTTAAACCCACATTACCACCTCAGTAAATTCCATTTTCATTATGTGCCAGCTTCAATGAAGACTTTGGGTACGGGGGAGTATAGGAGAGGAGGAAGATGCTTACTATCCATCACAGGACCCTGCCTAGGCTACCTGAATCTTTGCTTGCATTGAAATTTTGTCGTCGGCATCTGTCATTCAATAGCACCAGGGGGGGGGGGGGGGGGGCTGCGGTACGCTGCTGAAAAGCCGTGCACCCCTAGGCACAGATTTGAAGATCTCCAGGCTGCATTATCCTTCACTCCCTGAATTTCCTACTCCGTTGGATATGGGAAGGAAAAGGAAGGGTGTCCTTAGAACTCTCCCATCTGGGTCTGTGATACTAGTGCATCGTATAATCATGGTTTCTGGGCTAAATCAACTTGGTGATTCTCCCACCGCTTTCTGAGCCCAGACATACAAGCTCCTGCTAAGGTAGGGGCTGGGGCTAATGCAAGACCCGGGGGAAGAGTCTGCTGCATGCAACAATGGTACAGCGACTTCCTCTGGAGATGGGCCAGTGCTTGCTCGATTGGGGCCACTGCAACAAGCAGTTGTTGAAAATAGGGTAAATGGGGACATCCCCACTGGAACTTCTACTCCCCTTCTGAGTGATAAACCAACCCTATTTACTCTGGAGACATTTGTGGATTGCTTTAAGAGGATCTGAGCAGTCGCTAATGAGTAGAAATGACATCTTTTCTAGCACTGGGGACATTCACTCATCTTAGAACGAAGGAACATCTTTAATGGCCAAAGCTTATCAGGTACATATGTAACAAATAATGTTGCGCTAGATTGTATCTCATCTTGAGAGCATTTGCTGAAGTATTCTCAGGTGCAAGGTAAATCACCTTGGATAATGGAGGAACGGATGCAGCCAACACCCTTCAAAAATTCAACATAGAATTTCTTTAAAATCTCTATAGCAGCAATCATGGATGTCTTACGAAAGTTCAAAAATTAAAGGGTTTAATCTTCCTGCACAGTTCTCAAGCAGTTCCATCTTAGGTGCAAAGTATATTTATCTTGAATGACTGCAGCATTGTTTTCCTAGAAAGCTTTACACTGTATTTCAAGACTTGCTAATTTAATAGCATGATCCTGAATAGACTGCTTTTTGGTTCTAGAACTTCAATTCTTCCTGATGTGCCATGCGCAATTCAAATGAGGCGAAAGTTTCTTTTGTTTAAAAAACAAGAGTGTTAGCCCTTGGGGCCAAACTCATGCTTCAGTTTAATCAAACACCTACAAGGAAACTGAAGCATAAATGAAGCCCCCGAGGGCCAACACTCTAATCAAATTGAATAACATTAAATATCTCTTATTTTACCCTAAACCACTGGAGAGTGTTCTTGGTAACAAGAGGACGACCTGAGTGCTTGGCCATCATGAGCATTAGTATAAACACAAGGCAGGCTGCATTTCCCATGGATATTTTTTTGTTTTCCCCCATTTTGAGGTTATTTAGACTTAAGATTTTGTTGCTTTGTTCTTTATTATTACTTTGTTCCTGATTTTTTTTTTGTTAGTTGTTGTGAATATCGAGTAGTTTCCTTTTGACAATGAACTTGCAGGTTTGACTATGTAAAATTTATCCAGTCAAAATCAATTCTCCCCCCCACCCCCCATCCCACCACACTACCGGACAATTTGTAGGGACAAAATCTCCAGCCATACAAATTTATTAAGGTTAAAAAAAAAAAAATGGGGTATGCCTGGGGATGGGCTTTTAAAACTCAGTACGATATTTGGTGCTTAATGTATCCAGGTAACTGCAGCCATGTAAAAGCCAGAATTGATTTGTGCAGTCAGATTTAGCTGGGTAAGCGCTGCTGAATATCCAACTAAGGATACCTACCCTGCAGAAAAATCAATACATAAATATTTTGCAACATTGGCACAGCTGCAAATTAGTGAGGAGAACCAGAGAGCAGCTGGGGTCCATGGCATTGCACCAGGAATGAAGCTGGGCAGCCTAGCTGGGTTATAGGGTCCTCATCTGCTCTCATGTTCTAACGATTATTGGAGTCAGAGAAATACTGAAGGATCGCAGGTGGCACACCAGGGTAAGAGGGGGTGCCTTTTAGTTTTTTCTCTGACTCCATCTGTTGGAAGGGAGACACAACCCAGCCTCTGGACTGATCCTGGTAAGTACAGGGAATGAAGTATTTTGAAACTGAGTTTGTGCATTAGCCACCAGCCTCTCCTTCCGTGAAAAGAGAACATAAGGTGATGTGCAACAGGTGGCATATCATTTTGCTCAAATAATCAATGATCTATGTTATATTATTTATGCCTTGATAAATCAGTTTCTTACAATTACAAATTAATGCGATCTTCTTGTCTGATTGTACATTTTTAATACACTATATGCTTCTATATCGCTCCATGGTGAGCCCGCACCTGGAATACTGTGTACAATTCTGGTCGCCACATCCCAAAAAAGAAATAGTTGCGATGGAGAAGGTATAGAGAAGGGCAACCAAAATAATAAAAGGGATGGAACAGCTCCACTATGAGGAAAGGCTGAAGAGGTTAGGGCTGTTCAGCTTGGAGAAGAGACGGATGAGGGGGGGATATGATAGAGGTCTTTAAGATCATGAGAGGTCTTAAACGAGTAGATGTGAATCGGTTATTTACACTTTCGAATAATAGAAGGACTAGGGGGCATTCCATGAAATTAGCAAGTAGCACATTTAATACTAATCGGAGAAAATTCTTTTTCACTCAATGAACAATAAAGCTCTGGAATTTGTTGCCAGAGGATGTGGTTAGTGCAGTTAGTGTAGCTGGGTTCAAAAAAGGTTTGGATAAGTTCTTGGAGGAGAAGTCCATTAACTGCTATTAATAAAATTTACTTAGGAATAACCACTGCTATTAATTGCATCAGTGGCATGGGATCTTCTTAGTGTTTGGGTAATTGCCAGGTTCTTGTGGCCTGGTTTGGCCTCTGTTGGAAACAGGATGCTGGGCTTGATGGACCCTTGGTCTGACCCAGCATGGCAATTTCTTATGTTTTGTCTCTAAACAGTGTTAAAGTGTTAACTTCAGATATCGCATGCAGGGGGAAAGTTAAACGCTTGCAGCCTGCTCTCCTGCATCTCGTGCAGGGCCGGCGCTTCCATTGGGCAAACTAGGCAGTCACCTAAAGCTCCAGCATTTGGGGAGGGGTCAGCAAAATGCTGTGCCAGAAGCAATACCGCCAAGGACAGAGCACTGTGCTGCAGTTGCCTCCAATAGGTAAACTGGAGAAGGAGCGGATGTATAGATTTGCCTAGGGTTCCAACTATTCTTGCACCAGCCCTGATCTCATGACCCGGTAAAACACGCATAACGAGGGCAGTCATCCTCTGGAGATTTCAGCAGGGGCACCAAAGCAAAGCTCCAGCACTCAGGAGATGCAAAGGCAAGCGCAGAGCGCCAGGGACAGGCACCGGGCTCCTTCCGAAGACGGAACCAAAGCAGCCGTTGGGGGGGGGGGGTGGCAGCAGAGGCTCGGACCCGGATGGGAACCCGGAGGAAGGGGGACGTGGCGCCGCAAGCTGAAGCAGAGCGCTGAGGTGCTCCTCCCCCGACCGCCGCCGCCTCCTCCTCACCGTTTGCGCTTCAGCAGTCGCGCCCTGCTCGCGTCCCTCCGTTCCGGTCACCCGGGACCCCCAGTGCGCATGCGCCACGCCTGCTGCGGCTTCTGCTGCGCAGGAGTACGCACGAGCGGCGCTGCTCGCTAAGGTTCCCGGGATTTGTAGTCCGGCATTGGATCGTAAATCTAGGGGGCCCGCAAACCTCAGCGATGGAAGTTTACAAAGCGGGGCTCGTGGCTACAAACCTTCCCCTTCCTTTGATGATGCCCTGCAGAGAACTCTTATATTTAGCACAGGGAAGGGAAGCGGTAATTGCGTACCCGCTTGCTTTTGGTACGGACACCAATCCCTTACTTTCCAGTGACCTTACTGGCATCCGTTCTCCTAGGTCAGGACTGAGCAACTCCAGTCCTGGGCTGCAACAAACGGCTCAGGTGTTTTTAGGATATGAATGAATATGCATGAATCGATTTGCATAGGCAAGCCTCCATTGCGTGTAAATGTACCTCATACATATTGATTGCAGATATCCCGAAAACCTGAGGACGGGCTTGAGAGCCACTGTCCTAGGTGGACCCAAGCGGGCTGATCGTTTAGTTTGGGATACGGAGCAAGGAGCTTCCTAATCAGTCTCCCCCTCCCCCCCTGCTCTTGCAGAGATGAGCAGCAACTGGAGGAGAGGCCAGTGGGGGCCCTGTTCCGAGTGATGGCCCGCTCCCACCTCCAGGCAGGGCATTTCCCAGCCAGTGGGCACCGAACACCGTGCTCTGCCCACCCCTTTCTCCTCCAGATTTTGTTTCGTCTCTTAAAAACCTTCCTCTTTAAAAAGGCTTATCACTGACATGCGTAGGTTTAGTATTAAAAGCACCCGCGCTAGCACAGGATTGTTTGGCAAGCTACCTTCCCTGTATATTTTGATTTTATGAATGGTACTTTGTGTGTGACCTAGGCCCTTATTGTGGTGGGCCACTAATACATTTTTAATAAATGTAAATGCACCGTATCTCAGTTTTTATTTGCACTGATTAGTAGTTTAGATTGGCCCTTTTTTTTTTCTTCGTTCTCTCTGAGCAATTGTTCTAACTTCAGTGGATCATTGTGAGCCTTCCCAACCTCCTACTCAGGGCCTTACAACGTTTATTAAATGCTTCCATGTTTCAACAGGACTGGAGCAGAGCAACTATGCTGGCTGCCTGTGGCACTAAGGGTGAAGTTAAAACATGCTAGCTAACAACTGTACAAAGCTTTGCAGAGGAAAGGCTATACTTATTTGAGTTGCTTTCAGAGTACACAACTTCTCTACTTCTGGGGGAATTCTGCGCAAAAAAACTTAAAATTCTGCCTACAAAAACTTAAAATTCTGCAAAATTCTGCAAACTTTATGTTGGTCAAAATAACACAATTTACATGACAGTCTTTAAGTAATTACATTTTTAATTAATACAGAAAAAAGTTATTACTTAAATATTTTGAGCAGAATTTCCCTAGAAATTCACTGTAAGAGTGTCCCTTCCACTCGCTCTCCCTACTCCCCTGGCCACTTTGCTCTCTCATGCCCCAGCTCCTCCACTTCTAGACTCAAACCCTTCCACTCTATTGCCAGTCCCAGAGTTTGACCCTGTTCTCAGTACTGCCCCTAACACAGCCTCCCTCTCTCTAATACACATACACACACCCTCATACAGGCTCCCTCACTCTCTCGCACACACACATCCGCTCATACAGGGTCCCTCTCTCTTGCATACACACCCACACAAGCTCCCTTTCTCACACATACATCCTCACACAGGCTACCTATGTCTCTCTCTTACGCACTCGTCACACAGGCTCTCTCTTACACATAACACAATCCCTTCACAGAGGCTAGCACCCTCACATACTCATGATCCCTGTTTTATACACACAGGATGTTTGTCTTCAGGAAACTGGACTGTAGGCCCTATCTTATGGGCTCTTTAGAAAAAAGCTAAAGGCACTTTTACTTCAAGAGGTTTTTCCCAACTAAGAGCATGTTGCTAGGGATTTTTGCTGAGTACCTGTATTATTTCTGTTATGTTAAAGCCCTTTTTTAAAATGTCTTATTGTAATCCGCTTGACACATTTCCGAAATACGCAAAATAAAATAATTTTTAAATAACTAAATGATGCACTGCTCTGATTCTACCACCGGGTGGCATCAGGCAGATGGTCCTGCTTTTCTTATTTATGTATTTATTTATGTCCCCCTCATTCGTTTACTTTGGGACTCGCCGATCTCCAGCAAACACAGGACAAGAGATGTCTTTGTCATCCTCCCCCTGGCTCTTGTGAAGATGACCATCTACAATACCCAGGGGCAGCTCTGGAACTGGGGGGAGAGGGGGACCTGTTCCGAGCGATGGTGCACATCCGCCTCCAAGCAGAGCATAGTGCTTGTTTGTTTTTCTGGTTTGCCATGCTTTATATTGTGAGATCTTGCATATTTTATTACGTATGCTGACTGTATACCTGCCTGGAATTGTAGACAGGACGGGATGCAAGGCTTTGAATCAATGAATGTATTGCTTGGATTTATTACTCACCCAGTGCCGGCCTTTGGGTAGAGAGAGGAGAGCAGAGGATGGGAGGGGGAGTTTGCAGCTTTCCCCACAGCCATGGCAGCAGAGACTGAGAGGTGCAAACTCCCCCCCCCCCCCCCCCCCCCCGTCCCCTCTTGTGGCATTGAAGGGGAAGGGGGTGTGTCAGTGGGAAAGCCCTGCTCTCTGCCCCACCCTCTGCTCGGCTCAAGCAGGCCCATGCAATGTGGGCGCATAGGAAACGGGTGCACAATGCTGAGCACCCGCTTCCCTAACGCACGCCCAGCCGCCATCTCCTGGGCGCGCCATCCAACACTTAAATGAGGGGGGTGGCGCTAGGGAAAATTGCGTGGCCCTAGCGCGTCCTCGGCATCGGGCACCCAGGAGAGGTGGCTGTCAGTGTGGGTTAGGAAAACGGACGCTCGGTACGAGCGTCCGTTTGCTCCCGCTACCGGCACAGTATACACGCGCAATGTACACAACCTGGACAGCGTATCTTGTGCGTGTATATTGGGCACCCAGAATTGATTTTTTTCCAAGACTTTTTTTTTTTAACCTGGATCTGCTTTCTGTGGTTCCCTCCTACTTAGCATCCCAATGATACTAAGAGGAGGAATCACAGAAAGCAGGATTTTTTTTTGTTTTTTTTCCAATGAGCCTTTGAGCACGGCAGACCCGGGCTGGCGTAAAATTTGCCGCATTGCAACGGGTGCATTGGGCCACGCGGGAATTTTGTTTTTAATCCTGGGGATTAGCGCTATTAGCTTCGCGGTGGCTTGGATGCATTAACCCCCGTATTGCATCGGGGGGTTATGGACGCATGTCCAAAACGCGCGTCCAGTCGCGTGTAAAGCCATGCGCGCGGCTGAAAGCACCATATTGCATTGGCCTGAAGGAGCTTCCTTTTCTGCAGCCCTGGCCCACCAGGGTTTTTCATTTGTGGTACCCGGTTGCCCCACTGTGCATTAATGACCCTACGCCCATGCCCTAGAGGTAGCCTCCAAATACACCTAATTACCTGAAAAAGAAGCACCTAGATTTGCAATTTATAACCATGTCGGATCAGAAGCCCTCAATATGCAGTAAATGAGAGGAGGTGCACGGACGGACGGGGTCCTCTTTCCTATCTGGGATCCTCTTGTGCCGGACGTAAGCACAAGCTGCCTAAAGTATAGTTTGGGGGTCTCAGATATTACCAGAGGCCTCTAAATACAAAGCAATGAATTAATTCGTTTGGTAGCGCTACGGCAGCTCTGGCTCTGGGGCTTGCCATGTGCACTGGCAGGGTTTGCAGTGTGATATTTGCCAAGATTTGGGCCTTTTATTTAATGTTTTCTGGACAGGTACGTCTTCCTTGTTCCTTTTTTCTCTTTTCCTTCCAGTTCAGTCGGAGCCCGTGCTGGGATTCGGGCGCCATGAGCCTTCACGTGCAACAACCCAAGGATTGTCCCCTTCTTGTTATGGACCCTCCCTCCCACTGTTCCTGATCCAGCGAGTGCAGTGATGGTCTCAAGGCCAGGAAGCCGTTCGCCAGAACTCCTGCCGGACCCTGTATCGGGTTCTAAATCTGGCCCCCAGGTGTCGCCCTTAACCATGACCGTGACCCCTGATCCCTCTCTCTCCAAGGGGCTGTGAACACGGCATCCCCAGTCCCAGCTGACCCCGGGGGACCGACCTAAGGACCTTCTGCTTGGCAAGGCACAGTCCCGCCACCGAGCTGCCAGGCTGCTCTTTGAAGTCTGTTCCTTATTCGTTTTTTGTTTCAGGTTTTGGGATTGCTGGAGAGCTAGCACCAGAGGGGCAGGGAACATTTCTTTTGGCGAGTTATCCTCTAGGAGTAGGGTCTGTAAGCCTCTCTATGATTTGGTTAATGTTTTTCTGATGCCGTGTCATATGTTACTATGTGGGCTGCTTGTGCGTGGCTCTCCTAGAAACATAGAAACATAGAAATGACGGCAGAAGAAGACCAAACGGCCCATCCAGTCTGCCCAGCAAGATTCACACTTTTTTTTTTCTCATACTTATCTGTTACTCTTGGCTCTTAGTAACCTTTTGGTTCCATTTCCCTTCCACCCCCTCCTTTAAAGTAGAGAGCAGTGTTGGAGCTGCATCTAGCTTAATTAGTTAGGAGTAATAACCACCACAATAAGCAAGCTACACCCATGCTTATTTGTTTACCCAGACTATGTAATTCAGTCCTTGTTGGTTGTTGTCTGTATATTGATCCACTTTTCTTCATTCCCCCTGCCGTTGAAGCAGAGAGCTATGCTGGATATGCACGAAGTATCAGCTTTCTCCCCTGCCGTTGAAGCAGAGAGCTATGCTGGATATGCGTGAAGTATCAGTCTTTCTCCCCTGCCGTTGAAGGAGAGAGCTATGCTGGTTATGCATTGAAAGTGAAGTATCAGGCTTATTTGTTTTGGGATAGTAACCGCAGTAACAAGCAAACTACTCCCTGCTTTTTTGTGAATACAAGTCCTTTTTTCCACATTTCCTCTTTCCGTTGAAGCTTAGAGCAATGTTGGAGTCTTAGAGCAATGTTGGAGTCGCATTTGCCGTGTATATATTTATTGAATAAGGATATTATCTCCAGGTAGTAGCTATCATTCCAGCGAGCCACCCACTCTTCATTCACGTCCTCTAGACTTTATGGATCCACAGTGTTTATCCCACGCCCCTTTGAAGTCCTTCACAGTTCTGGTCTTCACCACTTCCTCCGGAAGGGCATTCCAGGCATCCACCACCCTCTCCGTGAAGAAATACTTCCTGACATTGGTTCTGAGTCTTCCTCCCTGGAGCTTCAAATCGTGACCCCTGGTTCTGCTGATTTTTTTTTCCGACGGAAAAGGTTTGTCGTTGTCTTTGGATCATTAAAACCTTTCAAGTGTCTGAAAGTCTGAATCATATCACCTCTGCTCCTCCTTTCCTCCAGGGTGTACATATTTAGATTCTTCAATCTCTCCTCATAAGTCATTGCTCTGATTTTGTTAAGTGAAGATGCAGTCCTTCTGGAGAATATTCTGCTGCCTTTGTCCCTCACCTCTTATCACTCTGCTAACCACATCGCCCTCACCTCTCCCATCCATTCTTCCTTCCCCTTCATACCACCAGTATAATGTAATCTATGACTCACTTGCATGTTCTGGCTAGGACAGCTTTTGCCTTAGACCGCTCAGTTTGTTTTGACCTGATGAAATCAAGAAATGTATTAAGTCCAGTATATAAGTATCACTTTATAGCTTTGTGTGTATTGACCTTTTCTTCTGCACATCTGTACTGGTGATCCTAGCTGGACTCTCGGGTTACTGCGTGTGAACCCTAAAGCCTCAGTCTCACTGACACCTTTACATGTCATTCTTCTGGAGATGGTTTGTGATCACTAGGTGGCAGCACCTGACCACTCCTGGCCAAGGCCTTCTGAAGCCTCTGACCTCACATTTGGCGCTTCAGTGGGTGCTTGAGCGCCTCCAATATTGAGCAAACTCCCTTCACTGTATTCAGGGAGGGGTGGCTTGTGGCGAGTTCAGCCCGAATCCCTGATCATATTGAGAAGTTGTTGTTCATGGCCTCAGGCAAGTCTCTTGCATTTGATTATTTACAAAGCTGGCAGATCCCTAACATTTTGAGGGGATCTGGATGAAAACTGGAACAGATCAAGCAGGCCTGAACAACTCTGAACTCAGACCTGGGTGCCATTGTCAGAGGGTAGCCATGGACATACCTGAGAACTCTCCAGATTTCCCCCCATCCAAGGGAATTTGCATCAGTTGCTGGGCTCTCTGGGCGCGATACAGTAATTTAATTTATTTAAATTAGGGCCGGCGGTAAAAAGAGGCGCTAGAGACACTAGCGTGTCCCTAGCGCCTCTTTTCGGACAGGAGCAGCGGCTGTCAGCAGGTTTGACAGCTGACGCTCAATTTTGCTGGTGTCGGTTCTCGAGCCCGCTGACAGCCATGGGTTCGGAAACTGGACGCCAGAAAAAATTGGGCATCCAGTTTTCAAGCCGCGGGCCTATTTCAATTTTTTTTTCTTTTTTTTTAACTTTTTTTAACTTTCAGGACCTCCGATTTAATATTGCCATGGGTAGGCGCTAATTACTTAAAGTAAAATGTGCGGCTTGGCTGTACATTTTACTTACTGAATCGCGCGGGAATACCTAATAGGGCCATTAACATGCATTTGCATGTTGCTGGCGCTATTAGGTTCGGGGGGGGGGGGGGGTTGGATGCGCGTTTTCGACGCGCTATTACCCCTTACTGAATGATGCGCGTTTTCGACGTGCTATTACCCCTTACTGAATGAGGAGTAAAGCTAGTGCATCGAAAATGCGAGTCCAGTCGCGGGTTAACTGTATTGGCCTGTGGGGAAATGCTGAAAAGCTCTGGACCTCTCTTTTTACAGGTATAGTCACTCCCCTTTAGCAGAGCACAAGAGAGGAGGGGTGATTCTGGAGCAGACACTGCAGGCAGCATGTGGGGAGAAACTGGAGAGAACAGAAGAAAACATTTGCCAAACTGGGTCAGACCAAAGATCCATCCTGCTTACAACAATGGCCAGTCTACTCACGAGTAGATGGAGAAGGTACAGAGAAGGGCTACCAAAATGATAAGGGGAATGGAACAACTCCCCTATGAGGAAAGACTAAAGAGGTTAGGACTTTTCAGCTTGGAGAAGAGACGACTGAGGGGGGATATGATAGAGGTGTTTAAAATCATGAGAGGTCTAGAACGGGTAGATGTGAATCGGTTATTTACTCTTTCGGAAAATAGAAAGACTAGGGGGCACTCCATGAAGTTAGCATGGGGCACATTTAAAACTAATCAGAGAAAGTTCTTTTTTACTCAACGCACAATTAAACTCTGGAATTTGTTGCCAGAAGATGTGGTTAGTGCAGTTAGTATAGCTGTGTTTAAAAAAGGATTGGATAAGTTTTTGGAGGAGAAGTCCATTACCTGCTATTAAGTTCACTTAGAGAATAGCCACTGCCATTAGCAATGGTAACATGGAATAGACTTAGTTTTTGGGTACTTGCCAGGTTCTTATGGCCTGGATTGGCCACTGTTGGAAACAGGATGCTGGGCTTGATGGACCCTTGGTCTGACCCAGTATGGCATTTTCTTATGTTCTTATGTTCTTATGAGTACCTGGCAAGATCCCAAGGGGTAGATAGATTCCATGTTGCTTACCCCAGGGATAAGAAGTGGTTTTCCCCAAGACTTCCTTAATAAAGGTTTATGAACTTTTCTTCCAGGAACTTGTTCAAACCTTTTTTAAACCCAACTATGTATGTACTCCTCCTATGATGTGTTTTTAATAAGTTATTATGGTTACTCTCTACTCTCTTTTCTCGCTTCATTCCTTTTTTCTCCCCCTTAATCTTTTCTCACTCCCTGCCCACCTCTTTTCCCTTCTTTGTGCCTGCTCCCCTTGCCCCTTCCTTGTTCGATGTAATTTTCCTTTCTATTAGTTAATTGTAAACAGGCGTGATGTGTTCTACGAATGTTGGTATATTAAAAGTTCATAAATAAATAAATACTATAGTAGCAGCTTTCACCACATCCTCCAGTAATGAATTCCAGAGTTTATTTATGTGTTGGGTAAAAAAGTATTTTCTCCTGTTTTCTCCATTGCCAGAGGATGTGGTTAGGGCAGTTAGTGTAGCTGAGTTTAAAAAAGGGTTGGGTAAGTTCCTGAAGGTGAAGTCCATAAACTGCTATTATAATCAAGTTGACTTAGGGCATTAGTAGCATGGGATATATTTAATGTTTGGGTAGTTGCCAGGCACTTGTAGCCTGGATTGGCTACTGTTGGAAACAGGATGCTGGGCTTGATGGACCCTCAATCTGACCCAGTATGGCAACTTCTTATGTTCTTATGTAAATGTATCAACTAGTGATGTCATTGAATGTTCCTTAGGTTTTGTATTTTGAAAGAGTAAACAACTAATTAACGTTTACTTGCTCCATTCCACTTATTTTATAAACCTTTATCGTATCTCCCCTCAGCAGTCTCTTCTCCTAACCTCTTTAGCCTTTCCTCATAGGGGAGCTGTTCCATCCCCTTTATCATTTTGGTCACCCTTCTCTGTACCTTTTCTAATTCTGCTGTATCTTTTTTGGGATGTGCTGACAGAACTGCAAACATTACTCAGGATGAGATCGCACCATGGAGTGATACAGAGGCATTATGATATTCTCCTTTTTATTCTCCATTCCTTTCCTGATAATCCCTAGTGTTCTATTTGCTTTTTTGGCCGCTGCCACACACTGAGCAGAGGATTTCAACATTTTATCCACGATGACCCCTAGACCTTTTTCCTGGGTGATGACTCCTAATGCGGAAACTTGCATTGTGTAGGTGTAATTTGGGTTACTCTTCCCTAAGTGCATCACTTTGCACTTATCCACATTTAAAGTCATCTGCCATTTGGATGCCCGGCCTCCCAGTCTCGCAAGGTCCTCTTGCAGTTTCTCACAGTCCTCTTGTGATTTAGTAACTGAATAATTCAGCACACAATGTGCAGTCTGCAGGTGTGGTTCCAGAACCTGGAGCTCACTCAGCTGAGACCTGTGACTGGTGGAGTGGGAGCCCAAAGAGTGCTGGGGTCAGAGAGAGAGGAAAGGGAAGAATGCTGGGGGAGGGGGGGTCATCCCTGGAAGGGGAAAAAGTGGTGGTGGGTGAGTAGGAGGGAAGAAAGAGAATGGGTGGATTGGGGGGTGGGGGGGGGGGGGGTGGGAGAGAGCTGATTTGCATCATTCCTCCCCCCTCCCCCCAGCTAATCAACATGGTGACCACAAATTCAAAAGTTCCCTGGCATGTATGCTGGCTCAAATGAATCCAGTTTTGGCATCCTGTGAGCTGGATGGGCTTTCGCGTGCACTGCCTTCTGTTTCTGGATGAACTGCTCCAGTATTCAGCTCTGGATTAGTTCATCTGTTTCTCTCTTTTCTGCACTAGGAATAACCGACTCATTTTCCTGGTGGTACATACCTAATGCTTGAGTCTGGGGTAAACGAGAGAGGAAAGCAGAGAGCAGTCTGGGGAGACGATGTTAAAAAAGAGAAGTCAAGATCTGGAAACACGGGCGACAGCCAAACACAGAACTGGTGCAGCAGAGCTGCAGACCTTCATGTCAAAGAATGTGTCTCTGTGTGTGAGAACAGTGAAAGAGACTAAGTGTGTCTGTGTGTGTGTGTAGGGAGAGAGGACAATGAAAGAGACTGTGTCTGTGTGTGTCAGGGAGAGAGGACAGTGAAAGAGACTGTGTGTGTGTGTGTGTGTCAGGGAGAGAGGACAGTGAAAGAGACTGTAGGTGTCTGCATATGTCAGAGAGGACACTGAAAGAAACGGGGTATCTGTGTGTGTCAAGGAGAGGACAGTGAAAGAGACTGTGTCTGTGTGTGTGTCAGGGAGAGAGAACAGTGAAAGGGAATGCAAGTGTATGTGTATGCCTGAGGGACAGAGTGCGTCTGTGTGTGTGTTTCAGGGAGAGAGGACAATGAAAGAGACTATAGGTGTCTGCACCTGAGGGACAGAGTGTGGCTGTGTGTATGTATTTTAGGGAGAGAGGACAGTGAAAGAAACTGTAGCTGTCTGGACGTGCCTGAGGGATGATGTGTGTATATCAGGGAGAGAGGACAGTGAAAGAGACTGAGTGTGTGTGTATCAAGGAGAGAGAGAGGACAGTGAAAGACTGTTTCTGTTTGTGTGTCAGGGAGAGAGGACAGTGAGAGGGAATGCAAGTGTCTTTAGGTGCCTGAGGGACAGAGTGTGTCTGTGAGTGTGTATTTCAGGGACCGAAGACAATGAAAGAGACTATAGGTGTCTGTGCATGCCTGAGGGACACTGTGTGTCTGTGTGCTTGTCAAGGAGAGAGGACAATAAAAGAGACTATAGGTGTCTGTGCGTGCCTGACGGACACTGTGTGTCTGCTGTCTGTGTGCATGGCAGGGAGAGAGGACAGTGAAAGGGACTGAAAGTGTCTGTGTGCATGAGGGACAGAGTGCCTGTATGTGTGTGTTTCAGGGAGAGAGGACAGTGAAAGAGACTGTAGGTGATTGTGTGCCTGAGGTCAGTGTGTGTGTGTGTGTTTCAGGGAGAGAAGACAGTGAAAGAGACTGTAGTGCGTGTGTATGTGCGTGTGTGCCTGAGGTCAGTGTGTGTGTGTGTGTGTTTGAGGGAGAGAAGACAGTGAAAGAGACTGTAGGTGTGTGTGTGTGTGTTTCAGGGAGAGAAGACAGTGAAAGAGACTGTAGTGCGTGTGTGTGTGCCTGAGGTCAGTGTGTGTGTGTGTGTGTGTGTTTCAGGGAGAGAAGACAGTGAAAGAGACTGTAGGTGTCTGCGTGTGCCTAAGGGACACTGTGTGTCTGCTGTCTGTGTGCATGGCAGGGAGAGAGGACAGTGAAAGAGACTGTAGTGTGTGTGTGTGTGCCTGAGGTCAGTGTGTGTGTGTGTGTGTGTGTGTGTTTCAGGGAGAGAAAACAGTGAAAGAGACTGTAGGTGTGTGTGTGTGTGTGCCTGAGGTCAGTGTGTGTGTGTTTCAGGGAGAGAAGACAGTGAAAGAGACTGTAGGTGTCTGCGTGTGCCTAAGGGACACTGTGTGTCTGCTGTCTGTGTGCATGGCAGGGAGAGAGGACAGTGAAAGAGACTGTAGTGCGTGTGTGTGTGCTGAGGTCAGTGTGTGTGTGTGTGTGTGTGTTTCAGGGAGAGAAAACTGTGAAAGAGACTGTAGGTGTGTGTGTGTGTGTGTGTTTCAGGGAGAGAAGACAGTGAAAGAGACTGTAGGTGTGTGTGTGTGCCTGAGGTCAGTGTGTGTGTGTGTGTGCGTTTCAGGGAGAGAAGACAGTGAAAGAGACTGTAGGTGTGTGTGTGTGCCTGAGGTCAGTGTGTGTTTCAGGGAGAGAAGACAGTGAAAGAGACTGTAGGTGCATGTGTGTGTGCCTGAGGTCAGTGTGTGTGTGTGTTTCAGGGAGAGAAAACAGTGAAAGAGACTGTAGGTGTGTGTGTGTGTGTGCCTGAGGTCAGTGTGTGTGTTTCAGGGAGAGAAGGCAGTGAAAGAGACTGTAGGTGTGTGCGTATGTGCCTGAGGTCAGTGTGTGTGTGTGTGTGTTTTTCAGGGAGAGAGGACAGTGAAAGGGACTGTAAGTGTCTGTGTGCATGAGGGACAGAGTGTCTGTATGTGTGTGTTTCAGGGAGAGAGGACAGTGAAAGAGACTGTAGGTGTGTGTGTGTGCCTGAGGTCAGTGTGTGTGTGTGTGTGTTTCAGGGAGAGAAGACAGTGAAAGAGACTGTAGGTGTGTGTGTGTGCCTGAGGTCAGTGTGTGTGTGTCTGGGAGAGAGGACAGTGAGAGGGACTGTAAGTGTACACGAGGGACAGTGTGTCTGTGTGTTTGTGAAGGAGAGGGAACAGTGATACAAATTCTGTTTGAGTGTGACAGAAGGAATGTGCGTGAAAAGAAGATCAGGATGGAATTTCAAGAAAAGAAAGGAGGGAGACAAAGGGAGGGATGAAGTCAAGGAGCAGAAGAAGGAGGGGAGAAACCAAGATGTGATCAGAGGGCGTGAGGGAGAGAGGAGGAGGGAGGGAGGGAGGCAGGCAGTAGTCCTCACGTCATGGGCGCACATAAAAGCCCCCAGGCAGCCTCTCTCCTCTCCATAGGAGGAGGGGGAAGGATCCGGGCCACCATGCGGACCGTGGCTGCTCTGTGCCTGGGATGGCTGGTGCTGGCCGCTCTTCTGGGACAGGTGAGTGTGCCTGCCACGCCGTCTCCTTTCTTCTCCTCCTGGGGGGCAGACACAGCTGGCTCCAGCTCACATCTGGGCAGGCAGCTGCTGCTTCTCCGCCTGCTCCAGCACGGCAGAGGGCTAATTCATTCTCAGTACATGGGATACTAGGAATCCAACTGGCTGGCAGCTAGAAATACTTTATATGCACACACTGTATATATTACATGTCTGTACATTTAGGCAGTTTCTGCCCGTCCCCTGCTCTCAGCTATATTCTATCATCTTTATTGTGCCTTGAAAAAGTATTACACTGGTATTTATCATTGGTCTAATTTTGCTTTAAAGAACAAAATCCTGTGATCTGTAAGTTCCATGTACAGCCTTAGGTGTGCCTCGTGTCTAAACGATGCTCCGTGTAGAGAGGCGGGGGGCGGAGGTGGGAGAGAGAAGCAGTATTAGCAGCGGAGATAACGAGGTGAGTGAGGCTGGGGAGTCGAAGTCTAGAGGGGCAGAGAGAGAGAGAGAGCGAGCTGACGGTGACAGAGGGTCAGGGATACAGGGTGGGGAGAGCTGCCAGGGATAGATGGGTCTAGCTTTGGGGTATTGCGAGGCTCAGGAGACAGAAGGACCCAGAGGCAGGGAATGTGGAGAGGGGCAGCAGGTAAAGGGGTAGGGAAGCGTATGGCGGCGCAGGATTAAAGGAAGGTGGTTAGACGGGGGCTTGTTGTCCGACCAGGGGAGGGGGAGGGGGAGGGGGTGGGTTCAGCCGCCGCACTTCCCCTGTAGGACCCGGAGTTTCGAGACTGGCAGCTGCTCTTGATTTTGCAAGCTTTAATCCCACAAACGTGTGTGTGTGTGTGTGGAGAAACAGCCCAGTGCTTGGGAGGCAGCGCAGCCAGGGAGGCTGGGGAAGGCGTTTCACCCAGCACTTAAAAGGTGTGATCTCAACTAATAGCGAATCTATATGAGATTAAAAAAGAAAACCCCACCTAGGCTGCTGTCTTTGAGCTTGTGTTTCATTTAAAGCTGCAGACTGTGAATGTTTAATTGAAATACAGGATTCTGTGAGCCTGGGGATCATGCCTGTTTCTGCTGGGGGATTATCACAGTAATAGGTAATATATGTAGGGATATCTCTGCCTTCTGCATTGAATACAAATACTACTTACTTATTAATGCTAAGGAGCCAGTAGAGCTGTACCCAGGAAGCCACCTGCTTGCAACACTCCTGCCCCATCATAGGGGAGTTACAGCCCACGATGGTGCTTCATTCAGTGCCAGACCCGCTCTGGAGCTAATCACAAAGTCCCAGGCCCAAGCGGTAGCCCTCACTGGCCCAAAGGCTGGAGAGGTGCCTCCTCCCAGGCACACCCCTCACCACCCTTCACTGGCCAGCTGCCCTCCTCCCTCCCTGCCCGGGGGCCTACACACCCCACCCCAACCCGCCGTGCTGTGCATGAGGCAGCAGTTTGCAAGCTACCATTGTGCTCTTCCGTTTTCTACTGTTGGAGTGACTTGCGTGGCAGTGGTCTAGATGCCAAACTGGTTCTGAGGAAAACTGGGACTCTCTGTGGGTTGTGACTTCTTTTACTGGGGCAATACAAAGACGTGGTAGCACATCAGCCTTAGGGATCGCCCAGGTCCCTCCTGCAACTGGGACCCGCCTGAGCTAGGTTGCTTTTGTCACATCATGGTAGCCTAACAGAAGCCCGCAGTTAGGGAACCAGAGGCAGTGACAGATTGAGGATTTTTGCCACCCCCCTTGCCACTGCTGGTGCTCTTGTGCTCCCCCCGCCCTGGAAAAGAGACAATAAAGCAGAGTCTAAGGGCCAGCGTTCTTTGCTCTGATCTTTCTGCACCTCCTTCCCTTAGAACCCTGAATGACAAGGGAAAGGGGTTGAATTAGAGAGCTGAGTGGTTTTTCTTCCGCTCCCTGCTTTGTGCTTTGGCTTCATCTCACTCCTCCTCCTTCCGGCACAGGGCAGGAGGAGAGGGGGCTGAAACAGGGAGCAGAGCAGTTTTTTTCTTTGCTCTGTCCCTTCTACTATGCTCCAGCCCCTCCCCTCCTGTTCTCTACAGCGGGAGGGGAGGGGTTGGAGTAGGAAACTGAAGGCCGTTCTCTGCTGAGTGAGATCCAGCCGAGCTGGGAGGCAGCAAAGCTGTAGCTGACCTGCTGCCTCCCCTGCCCCCACCAGATTTTTGCCACTCTTGTCTCAGGCCTAGTATGCCCATTGGCAAATCCAAACCTGACCAGAAGGTTAACTTAAATGACTTATCCAAGGGCACACAAAACATCATGGAGAAGGGTAGAAATCTGGTACTTCCAGGATGACAGCTCCCTGTTCTCATTACTACCACACCCTGCCAGTCCTAATTCAAATTTTCTTTTATGTATTTGTAGACCTCCTGCCAGAATTCGTTGGCAACGTCAACTGTTACAAACACAACAGCCTTGAATACTACTTCTGGATCAAGAGCCACCTCGGCACCAGTTGTGACAATGGCGATGAACACTACCACCCGGGGACATGGCAACCCCTTGTACTCTTCTACAAGCCACGTCCTCATCATTGCCTCAGTCTCCTTCCTTCACTTCTTCTGCTAGAATGCCCCAGGGCCAGCTGCAACAACTACTACACCCTTCACCCCCCCCCCCCCCCCCCCCCCCCAGCTCCCTGCCTTGATTGGCAGAAGACGCTCAGCTCTTCAGTCTCAGTCCTGAATATGTGAAGAATCCCTACAACCCAAAACCAATCATGGTCTCAGTCAAACCTCAGAAGCTGGCTGAGGGGACCACTTGGAGCATCCATGAGTATGGCCATGAATGCATTTCTGCTCAGCCAAGATCACTGCTCTTTTCTATGGTTTTCCCATCCAATGCAAGAATCTACTCCACGACACAGTTGTTATACCGAGGACAGCCACTCCTTGGTCAATCTGCCTAGACTTGCCAGCACCTGCAGGAAAACTGGTGGCTCCTGTATCAAGCTGTCTAGAATTGCCAGTCCCAGAAAGACGCCAAGGAGATGAAACCCTGCCACCAAGGACAAGCCAAAGATGGGCTGGAAGGTAGAGCTCAGTTGGGAGACACATGGATAGGAGCGACACCCTCAAAGAATGTAACTGGAAGAGACTTAGCTAGGCCTGCCAAGGAAGCAAGAAGGGACTTGGAGACAGTCACTAATTTACTTAAATCAATAAAAAACCATTAGAAATCCCCTCCACCAACAATTCTATAGATTCATTTATATACACAGTTGTCCAGTTACAGCATCCCAAACCACAATGCAGGAAGAGTTGCCTTGCAGAGAGTTTGCCAGGGAAATGGGGCTTTTAGAAGTGAATTTAGGACTGGGAACAAGGCCAGGGGTGTGTTTGCTCTGCACAGGAACTCCCTGCTTTCCTGGAAGCCCTGTTCTCTCCTGTAGGGCTGGAGCCTTGAATTGGTGTCAGGAAATGTTTTCTGGCTATGAAAGGTGTCTGGGCCAGCACAGGTTGGAGCCACGCAATAATAGAAAAGCTAACCTTTTCCTGTTTGGGGGTTTTTGCTTTTGTTTTGATATATATATATATATATATATATATATATATATATATAATTTTTTGTTTGTTTGTTTGGGTTTTTTTTGTTTTAGTACATGTGGTTTCCCCCCAAAATAAAAACACAAAATTGTTTCGCATCTTGTACATTTTTTTAATCCATCCTGTTATCCCTGAGCGCTCCGATGATTTCTTGAGCGGTCTCATCATTAGACCGGGAGCTGTCCACCTAGGACTTTATGGTGCAGGTGTTCTTCCCAGTTGGCCCCTGCCTACTGCATCAGGGCAGGCCCTCCCCAATCTCCCTCCCTGGCCCTTATGCTGTCCTCTCTGTCTGTCCTAAGCAGGCTTGAATTCTGCCCTGGTTTTGGGTGTTGCCACCTCCGCTGGGAGGTGATTCCAGGCATGGACCATCTCCTCGGTGAAGAGCCTCCCCCCACCCCCAAAGTTGCTTTCCATTTCTGCCTAGAAAAACACAGTCTGACGGCAGAGAAGGACCATGAGGCCCATCTAGTCTGAGCTGTTTAATTCCTGATGCAATGCCAAAGACCCCCGGGTGATCTCTGGCTTCTTCCCAACTAACAGGTCAACCAAAAAAAAAAAAATCTCTAAACATGGCACAATATAAAATAACAATCAGAATATCAAAGTAGCATTTATAAAAATTCATGCCATGCAAAAATGACACACACATTAGAACAAATAAAAAAAAAATTAATCCCAAAATAAAACCAAAAAACAGTGCCCAAAGTAAGATAATATAAAACCACAATTTCCACAGAACGAATAAACCCAAAAGACAGAGGGATTCTGTGAGCATATCCCAGGCCCCCTTGAATTCCTTTACCATTTCTGTCACTACTCCTTATCTATCCACCACCCATTCCCTGATGAAATATTTTCCTGTGCCATCCTTGAATCTCCCCCTCCTCCTGGAGCTTCAAACCTTGACCACTTGCTCTGGAACATTCTTTCTGCTGAAAAATCTTGGCTTCTTGTGCCTGCTTTATAACTTTAGAGGTATTTGAATGTGTTCATCACATCTTCCCCCTCACCTATCTCTCCTCCAGGATATATGTATTTAGGTCCTAAGTCTCATCTCACATGGCTTTCGGCGCAGACCCTAAATCATTGCGGTTGCCTCTCTCTTTTCACTGGCTCGTTGATTTACATTTTTTTTTTTTTCCTTGGCCTGGCAGCTTCCTCCTGCTGCTTTGGGCGCTCAGCTCAGTGGGAACCGGCCTCTGTTGGACTGCAGCATCATGACGAGCCTTCATTAGTTAACTACCCTACTTTATCTCCTCCTCCCACCTCACTCCATCCCAGTCCTCAACCAGTCCTCAGCTGGGGGTCACTTACCAGTTCTCCTTCTAGAACTTTGCAGTCGTGGGCCCCTGAGTCTGGCCCCTAAGTGATGACTGGGAGGGACCCCCTCCCTCCCCAGGGGCTGGGAGTGCTGCCTCCATAACATACCCCACCCCCAGCCGATCCGTGGGACGGGAGATCCCGCCCCGTGGATGGACCCCCAGGACCCTCTGCTTGGCAGCGTGGCAGCAGTGCATCGACTCGATGGGCCGGTCCTGTTCATGATTTTTTTTATGTATGATGCTTTATTTTAAAGCTCCTACAGCTAAAAAAAAAAGTAAAATAAATAATCAAGATGCCGGAAGTTGGGGTTTGTTTGGTTTTTTTTTTTCATTTAGTATCTTAAAGGCATCCCTAGGTACAGGACACCTTGCCGGGCAGGCAGGATGGGTCTTTATCTGCCGTCGTTTACTGTGCTATTGTACCATTTTGGTTGCTCAGCTTTTTGCCTCAATTACACGAGTTCTTTCTTTAGTATTTTTTAATCCATCCTCTTATCCCTCTTTTTCCTGAGCGCTTATCCCTTATCACTGTTCCTGGACACATATTTTTGTGGGTGGGTAATTAACATCTGGTGCAAAAACCCAAAGCTGACCCCCATGCAGGAAAAGAATGACTTGTAGGTGAAAGCTGAAGCCAGAACTTTCTAAAAAGCAAAAAAAAAAAAAAACCAACAAAAACAAAAAAACCCCCCCACCCAATAAATCAGGTGACTTTTGGTGTTTCTGCCAAGGTACAGGGTGTGCACGCTATGCAGTTTGCAAATGTAAGCTGGTGAGGAAGTGTTCAGGAGCTCGGCCTACTCTCCCGGTGCGGAGGGACGAGGTCCAGCGCAAGATCGGCTTTCACGTTTTGTGTGCTTTGCGCAATTACAGCTTGATTCCTATTAATGGACGATTCTCATGCAGGTTGATTGAATGCTTTCTTTATGAGATGGGGGCGGGGGAGTGACATGTAAAAGGTACACAGGCAATGAGGCGGATTTTGGGGCGGCGCAGTGCCCAATCCCCTTTATCCGAGGATGCCTGTAGGATGCTGCTGTACTGTATCAATAAACAGTCCCATTCAGACTTGACGCTTGCCATGTTGTTGATGCGATGCGCGCCTCGCAGGACACTCTGTCCCTTAGGCTGGGTTCTTCCTGCCCCCCCCCCCCCCCCCCCCCGGGCGTGCCTCGGAGACCAGAGGCAGAACCACTCGTGTGCCAAAAGCAGAAATCTCTTCCTGCACACACCTGAGAAGTTTATGCTGATTGGAAATAGCTTACTTGAAGGCTAAAACCCCGAATAGTCTTGATCCTGCCCCTGAGCCAGAAGTCGGAGTAAGGCCTCCTCGTGTGCGTAAGGAAGAGGCGCGTCCCCCTCCCCCATCCTCCTCGCTGGCTCCCGCTGAACCCCTGATGGTCGGGAAGGGGAGGCCCAGCTGGGGTCATGGGTTAGGCTGCAGAGGCCCAAGTTAAAAACTGGGAGCCACTTCCAACAGAGCCCAAGGATGGACTGAGAACTTTGTCAATAAATTACGTTTCCTTTTTTGGTTGCTTCAAATGAGAGCAGACTCCTGGTTTATTTCTTTTTTTTTCCACCTTACCCAATCCTATGCTCTGCCTGCTCCCCCTGTTTACAGAGGGTATTCAGTCTCCTCCTCTCTAGCCTCAGTCTTTCCTGGCAGGTTAAATGTCCCACCACCAGAGACCTGCAATGTATTTATTTACTTTTGCTTGATGGAGATCATGCAGCCCCCCCCCCCCTTCCCCCGCCCTATCAGCAAAGATTCTCTTTAGGCCTCCATGAATGTGTCCAGTTTGCCTGTGCAGCCATCCTAAACCTGCCTTGGGGACCCCACAGTCAGCCGGGTTTTACAGGATTTCCCCAGTGACTGTGCAGGAGATAACTTTGCATGCATTGAAGACTCAGTGTATGCACATTTCTCTCCTGCACAGTCACTGGGGATATCCTGTAAAAAGTGACTGGCTGCTGGGAGTCCCCAGGACAGACTGGGACAGCCCCGCTGTATAGAATGGAGTCCCCTGCCTGGCTTCTGGATCCCAGGGGGGTGCCTGGTCGCTGACTCCGCTGTGCTTTGGGAGCACTGTTAGAAAGCAAATGTCAGAGGAAAGATTAGTCTTTCTTTCTCCCCACCACAACCAATATTCTCCTGGCCCAAAACTTCCCCATTACTCACCGATTAAAAATGTATTTCTAAAGATAGGCTGCAGAAATAAGCATCAGCAAACAAGATTTAGATGAGACCTGTTTATTGGACCAACTTGATACATCTATGATGAGCTGCTTTTGAGAGTTCAGATTGTGGCTCAGCCTGAGCAGCTGGCATAGAACCAATTATTGACCCTCATGCACAGTCTCTTGCATTATCTGGACCTCCTCCCTAGTGCAGACCATAAGATGCTGTCACCTGTCTTCACTGTGAGGGCTGCCAGCTGGCGCCGTGTCATATGGAACAGGCTAACCCAGTCCTTGTTTTACCCTATGGCATGCAGGGGATTTGTGGGCCTGACTGACCCACTGAGTTCCCTCGGAAAATCTGAACAATTTCAAGCATGCAATAGAACAAACCCAGGACTGGATCAGCCTGCTCCTTATGACATGGAGCCACCTAGCTAGCTTACTTAACATAACAGGGTCACACTGCCCTGGGCCTCATAGTACCGTGGTTGTCCTATCCTTCTGCATCACAGGCAAGTCAGCAGCACCAGGATGGGCTTCCCAAACCTAGCCTGCTCATCCCACACTGAGATAGGTTTGCACATACTGGGTCTCCAAAGCATGCAGATTTCTCTCCTGCATATTCATTCGGAGGGAATCTTGAAAACCTGACTACCTCTAGGTCACCGGGACACATTTGGGAAGCCTTGGTTTAAGGCAGTGGTTCTCAACCCTGTCCTGGGGACCCCCCCAGCCAGTCGGGTTTTCAGGATATCCACAATGAATATGCATGAGAGAAAATTTGCATGTTATGTCTTCTCTCATACATATTCAAACATATTGCATGTTATGTTTTCTCTCATGCATATTCATTGTGGATATCCTGAAAACCCGACTGACTGGGGGGGTCCCCAGGACAGGGTTGAGAACCACTGGTTTAAGGTCACCAGATTTTGTTGCCATGCAGGGCAGAGAGGGACATGTTATGTGCAGCATGAAAGACACGTGTTGAAGCCTCACCCAAACGCATGGGACTAGATTACTCTTTTATCTCTTTTCTTCAGGACAGCATCTGTCTTTTTTTTTTAACCCAAATGTCGAGTTTTATCTGCATACACATGCCTCCTGCAGCTCCCTGCTTCATAAATGGACTGCAGATCCTCACGTATTTGATTAAAGCAGCAATACCAAATACATTTCTCAGCTTGTCTGTCCTTTGATTCTTTTATTTCCTCTGTGTCCTTCCTTTTTGTTATCCTAATATATTTAATTTTTTACATTTTTATATTTTTTGGGAAAAAAGTTAACTTTGCCTTTTATTGTGGCTAAGCCCAAGCTTTTTAAAACTCTCCTTTTCCATCTTCACTATTGAGCTGTCTGTGCTGTATTCCTGCTTTACATGTAGCAGTCTGCATGGGGCAAAAATTATGATCTGCTCTTCAAATATCTGTCTGTATTCATATTTTAAGTATAGCACTGTGATACATGCATGGGGTTCTGTGAAGATCGGCTCTTCAACTGTCCGTGCTTTATTCATGCTTTACACATATCAGTGTGACATCTGCATGGGGCACCAAGGAAGATCCACTCTTCAGCTGTCTGTGCTGTATTCCTGCTTTACATGTATCAGTGTGATATCTGCATGGTGAAAAAATTAGGATCTGCTCTTCAATTATCTGTGCTGTATTCATATTTTATGTATAATATAACACTGTGATGCTTGCATGGGGTTTGTGAAGATCTGCTCTTCAGCTGTTCGTGCTTTATTCAGGCTTTACACATATCAGTATGACATCTGCATGGGGCACCAAGGAAGATCCACTGTTCAGCTGTCTGTGCTGTATTCATGCTTTACACATATCAGCGTGAAACCTGCATGAGGTTTTGATGAAGATCCACTCTTTAGCTATCCGTGCTGCATTTATGTGCTAGGGCTCTGAAGATGATCTGAACAGCTGTGCCCCCGAATTTGCATAGATTCATAATGCAGGGAGAAGCTCAGTAGGAGTTTCCAAAAACTTTAAATACTAAAATCTCCTCAGGAATGAAATAAAGAATCATAAAAAAGAAGGAGGATAGTTGTGATTTTGTTAAGTTCTATAAAATAAACGTTTTGGTTTTTTTTTTTTGCAAGGTTGCTTGAAATAGTTTAGTCCTAGTATTTGTATGGAGACCAGAATCGAAAACTGGTACAAATCTCCCCACCACGATCGATCGTGTTTCCCTTAAAATCTGTCTCCAGGAGATACTTCCAGCTCCTCACAGGGGTCCCTAAAAAATGTCTTTAAATAAGCATGCAAAAGCAGTGCCTGAGAAACAGAGGAGGTAGCGGTGGTGAGGAGGCAGCTGTGGCAGCCCCTCCCCAGTGTGGTCGAGCATCCCATTCCTGTGGTATCTCTTTGCACAGGGGACACCTAATCACAGCTCTGTGCAGCCCTGCACCGCCCTCCCCTGCCATCACCCTTGCGAGCGGCCTGTAGTTATTTGAAACTAGGGTACTCTCAGCCAGAATCCCCTTATGAACCTTGCCCAGTATAACAGCAGTGTTCTCGTTCTTTAACTTGTATTTGCTTAATCCCATCAGTGATTTTGTCCCGCTCTTTTTGGAGTGATACCGTGAGATGGGACTTTTGAGAGCTAATACTCTCTTCTTCAAATCAGAATTCAAATGAACAAAAGGTGACATTTACCTGGAAAAATAAAGTAGTGCGGCTGCCATAAGTGAATCATAAAAGGCATTTCAGCATTCGGGGGAAGGGATGGAGGAGAAGGGTGAAAGGGGGGTTTGATGAGTGATCGGATGGTGATAGGCAGTATCATTTTATGGCCGATACAGTAAAGTGCGCTCCGGCGGAGCACACTATTAGCCCGTGTTTGGCCGTGCATTTTCGACGCGCTATTTTTACCCCTTATTCAGTAAGGGGTAATAGCGCATCAAAAACGCGTGGCCAAGCCCCCCCGAAACTAATAGCGCCTGCAACATGCAAATGCATGTTGATGGGCCTATTAGTCATTCCCGCGCGATCCAGAAAGTAAAATGTGCAGCCAAGCCACACATTTTAATTTCGTCCGGCATCGAGAAAGTGTACAGAAAGGCACTACTAGCAATATTAAGTCGGAGGCCCCAAAAGTAAAAAAAAATTTTAAATTAAAAAAAAAATTTTTTAAATTAAAAAAATTTTTTTTTTAATCTGCCCGCGGCCCGCGGGTTGGAAGACGGATGCTCAATTTAGCCGGCGTCCATTTTCCGAACCCGTGGCTGTCAGCGGGTCTAAGAACTGACGCCGGTAAAATTGAGCGTCGTCTGTCAAACCCGCTGACAGCCGCTGCTTCTGTCATAAAAGGAGGCGCTAGGGAGGGGTCACGAATGCCTCAAATGGCAGTGCTGTTCTGGTGCCACCAGCATCAGTAGCGTGAGTCGGCATGCACTACCATTGAATGAGTTTCTGTACTAACAGGAAGCCTTGCATGAGGAGGGATTGGAACCGCTGTACGGCCCCTGAGCATGCACTCACTTTCATGGAGGAGCAGCCTAATAGGTAGAGCAGTGGGCTATGAACTGGAGAAATGAGGATTCAAATCCCACTGCTGCTCCCTGTGACCTTGGACAAGTCACTTTACCCTCCACTGTCTCAAATACAAACCTGGTGGCTCATACACTAAACTGCATTAGGCCATTTATTGTGTGAAAAATGCTGTTTTTTGCACAGTAAATGGCCTAACACAGGGATAGCATGAGGTATTTGAAATACCTCAAGTTATGTGACCTTCAGCACCACTATCTAAAATTGAAATAATGCGCCTTGCCGAAAAATTCACAAGCCATGTTATTTGACTAGAAATGAGTTACAGCTCAGGAGTTCTAACTAATTTCCCAGGTGTTCACTAATGCATGTCCTGATGCACCCAGGACCTAGCCTATAGGAGTAAAGGCCAAGAGTTGTCATTTTAATTATTTATTCTGCTTTTTGGTACTTTAAAGCAGATTGCATTCAGGTACTGTGGGTATTTCCCTGTCCTTAGAAGGCTCACAATCTAAGTTTGTACCTGAGGTAATGGTAGGTGAAGTGACTTGCCCAAGGTCACAAGAGCAGCAGTGGGATTTGAATTTGGTTTTGCTGGTTTGTAGCCCACTGCTCTAAGCACTAGGCTACTACTCCACTCCATTTTGGAAAATGGCCGCAACCAGGACCCCCACTGCATCACTGATGCTGATTTGACAAGTAAGGGGAAGTCTGGGGCTAGGCTAGGGTGGGAGGGGGCACTAGACCACTGGAAGCATTTTTTTGTGTAAGGGGAGAGTCCAGGGTGGGTTGGGCAATCCACTGAACTACTAATACCAATTTTAAACAAAAAGGGGGATGTCGAAAAGGCTAGGAGAGAGGGCAGGAGATCCAGACAAATTGGTTTTTAACTTTTCTAACAACTAAGAGCCGCTTGCAAGGGCAGTGGGAAAGGGTATAGGGGATCTAAGCAAACCCTTGGGGTTTTTTACCATTCACGGGGGGTGAGCCTGGACCTGGGCCTAGACCTTGGCCTCAGCCTCGGCCCCAGCTTCAGGCCTGGATCTAGGCCAAGGCCTTGGTGTCAGCATCTGGAAAGCCCAGGCCCCTGCATCAGGCCTAGTCATGGGCCTAGCCCGAGACCACAGCGTTGGGCCTGGGTCTGGGCCTAGCTCTCTGCCTAAACAATGAGACCTGGCTCCTGGCCAGCCTCCATCATCTGGTCTGGGCCTGGCATCACCTGGAAGCAGGATCCAAGTGCCGAGGCCCAGGCTTCGGCACTTGGATCCTGCTTCCAGGTTGGGCCCTGATGCCAGGCTTTGGCCTGAGCCCGGGCCTTGACCTTAGCCTCGGCATTGGAACCTGGCCTCTGGGCTAGGCCCCAGCACTGGGCCCAGGCCTAGGCCTTGGGCCAGCTGTGTTGTTGTGAGTTCCCATGAATAAGGTAAATGGGGGCCAGGGAGGTGGGAGAGAGGGGGAACAGGGGGCCTGGTGAGGCCCAATTTTGCATTTTTTTTGTTTTGTTTATGTGGGGGTTTTTTGAAAATGTTTATTTTGTTGCTACAAACTACAGAAACAAAATAAACGAAACAATATCTGGGGGAAAAAAACTTCCAAAAACAAACAAAAAATATTTTCCCTGCACATCCCTTCTAATTTTTACTTCAGGTTAAATTCTTGCCTGAAGGCCAATACCGGTGGTGCAGGGAAACTTTCTTCAAGCAATTCATCCTCCAGGAGTAGTGGCTGTAGGTGTTTTATGATATTTCTTACTTTTTTCAGCTCTGAGTTATATGTAAGTACAAGGGGTACCCACTCTTCTATTAAGCCAATAAAAAGGCATCATCAGATAGATATTTTGTTTTGTTTTTATTTAATCTTTATTTCTGTGCATTCAAGTGGACTAACACAGTAGCCAAAATAATTTAACAGAATATTATGGCTTAATGCACAATGCCTAGTAAGAGTCTCCAAAGAGCAAGGAGAGAAAGGTATGCACATAAACCTGAAGGAGTGTCAAGATGAACAGAAACAAAGTCGTGGAACAGAGAAGCAACAATCTGAACAAGGAACAAGGGAGGAATACTGAAGGCCAAAGACCTTCAGTGAGTGAACAATTTGTTATGGTGGCATTTCTACCAATGATTGATTGTAGTGACTCTGATGATGTTATCTGCATTAATTAGCTGTAAATTATATGTTCTACCTTTAGATTTTTGTGTTCCCTCTACTAATTAGTTTTAGATTATGAATTAGCTTAACAGTGCAATTAGTAACTGTAATGATCAGTCATATCTCATCAGAAAATCTGGGTAGTGTAGTATACAAGAGGCTGCCTGGACTCAGGAGCTGAGAAGAAGGAACAGAGCCATGAGAACAGCAAGGTGAAGAAGCTGGATGCCTGGAAACAGAGGAAGATGACCAAGAGGAGCCCCGAATCGGAAAGGAGACAGGGGAGATAAGATACAGGCCTTCAAATACCTGAAAGGAATTAACGATGCACAGAAATCAAATCTTTTCCGATGGAAAGGAAGCTACAAAATTAGGGGCCACGAGACGAAACTCCAAGGGGGAAGACACAGAAGGAACGTCAGGAAATATTTCTTCCTGGGAAGGGTGGGGGGATGCATGGAGCGCCCTCCCGGGAGAGGTGGAAACAAGGACAGTAATGGAATTGAAAAAGGCTTGGGACAAACACCGAGGATCCCTGGTGGCTAAAGGATAGAAATGAAGAAATAGGGTAACTTTTCTATTACACTTTGGAGTAGATTTTCAGACCTACGTGCGGGCGTACATGTATGCCCGATTTTATAACATGTGTGCGTGTCTTTGAAAATCCGTCCCTTTGGCAGCAGGCTTGCATGGAGCTGCAGTTGCTACTAACCCTTAACAAAAGGTTTGGGGGTAGCCTGCACGGAGCAGCAGTTGTTGCTACCACCCAAAAAAAAACAACTTGCTGGGCAGACCTAATGGACCATATTGCGTCCATAACCCCTTATGCAATAAGAGGATTAGCGTATCCAAACCGCGCATCCAAACCAGCGCGTGGCTAATAGCGCTCATCACAGGTAAATGCCATGTTGATGAGGCTATTATCTATTTCCCCCTTATGTAAAAAATAAATGTGCGCCCAACTCGCACATTTATACTCTCAAAAATTAACGCCAGCTCATTTGGCTCATTTGCCTACTGCATCGCGCGCCCGGGAGAGGTGGATGGGGAAGAAAATCCAATAGGCAGCCAGGAAGCAGATGAGGCCTGTGCATCTGTCAGTACCTTTTCTCTGGGTCCTGGCCAACTCAATGCATTATGAAAAAGTAGGGGGACTGAGAGTGCTTCTCTTATTTTATTGGGTAAGGTTCATGCAGTGAATGGTTTGCTGCCATGACATTATATGCAATGCACAGGTGAAGCAGAGGTGTTTGGTATGACGCTGCATTCACGCTACAGCAGTGTCTCTCTGTGCAAAGAGATACAGAGAAACAGATGCACAACTACACCAAGAAGGGGCTGCCACAGTGGTCCCCCTGTTTCTATTCTTTGGCACCAGTCATTCGGACTGTTGGAAGGGATTGATCATAAATAGGTTTTCCAAAATACTCATCTCTCTTCTTTACAGCTTACACCTAGATTCTGCCCCAGACAAAGTAGTTAATTCCACAAGAAGAGGGCTCCAAGGAATTCTCCAGGGTCTTATCTGTTGCGAGCATGGATCCTTAGACCAAGATGGAGTTGGCGCAACCTGCAGGAAGGAGGCCTGCAGGTCCCCACCATTGGCTGGCGGAGCTGGCTGTGGCAGAGGCCCAGCTGAAGCTTCACCTGTACCAGCCCTCATTCCCCTTAGGCTGAGCCCTCGGATGCCGGTGCCGGCAGGTCTTAGGTGCGGGCCTCTGCTGATGAGCTGGAAGTCCATGGGGATAGCCGGGTCACAGGCCAGGGTCCAGGCTGGCTGGGTACAGGTGTAATCGAGAATAGGCAGTGGTTGAAGCAGGCAGCGTTCAGACGTGTTCAGGAGTCAGGCAGTGATCAGTGGCAGGCAGAGTTCAAGCAGGCCGAAGTCAAAACCAGAGATCTGTCTGAGGGAAGGCGGGGTGGCTAGGCAGGCAGGGAGGCAAGGAACAACACAGACTGGCAGGAGAACACATAGAAGGTGCTGAAGAACTGAAAACAGGACAAAGACAAGATGTTACGTGTGCCATCCACGGCAGACCCATGGCTCGGCCCTCTCACCTCTTTCCAGCGACTCCAATGCCTGGTCCCTCGTCTCTGGCGGTGGTAGGCCACCGGCTCCATCCTCAGGCCACCCCTGGAACCTCCAGCTCAGCTAGAGACCTTGTTGTCTCCAGTCCAGCTACCATTCCTGTTACTCAGCGTTGGGCCTCTCTGCATGGCCCACGGATAGACGCTGCTACTTGGTGCCGCGCGCATCACTGCGACTTACATAGGGCCTGCGGCGGGAATCGAGCCGTGGCCCCAGATGATGATGTCAGCGGAGCACCGGTATATAAGCCCGGGCTCCGCTCCCTAGCTTTGCTTGTGCAACAGGTCTCCTCACTGGTCGAGTACTCGTTGCCTCCTGAGGGTTGCCCCCTCATGCCTGTGTTCCTGATCCTCGTTGTTCCTTGTTCCTGCGCTTCTACTAATCAACCTTCCTTTGGATTGACTACACGGACTTTGACTGCTTTGCCTGACTACGTCGTTGACTCTCCAAACCCGGACCTCTACGTCGTTGCCTCTCTCCAAGCCCAGCCCTCTGCTTCACCTGACCACGTCATTGCCTCTCTCCAAGCCTGGCCCTCTGCTTCGCCTGACTACGTCGTTGCCTCTCTCCAAGCCCGGACCTCTGCTTCACCTGACCACGTCATTGCCTCTCTCCAAGCCCGGACCTCTGCCTCGCCTGACCACGTTGTTGCCTCTCTCCAAGCCCGGACCTCTGCCTCGCCTGACCACGTCGTTGCCTCTCTCCAAGCCCGGACCTCTGCCTCGCCTGACCACGTCATTGCCTCTCTCCAAGCCCGGACCTCTGTTTCACCTCACCATGTCGTTGTCTCTCAAAGCCCGGACCTCTGCTTCGCCTGACCACTCTGTTGCCTCTCTCCAGACCCAGACCTCTGCATTGCCTGATTACGTTTGCCTGTCTCCTAGTTCGGACCTCAGCCTTGCTTGCCACCGCTTCCAGATTGCCAGCGGCCCTGACTCAAGCTTGCCTCGTGACGCCTCTTCAGTCTTTGTCCTGGACCTGGCCTATTCAGGCTTTGGCCTGCTCTTGCTCGGGTGCCCCTTGTCTGACTGTGTTCCCTTGGTGCTCGGGTCTCCGGGACTCTACTTCATCCAGTACAGACTGTACCTTTCCTCTGTTACTGTCTTTGGGCTGACCTTGACTCTCCGACAATATATGGAGGCCCACCTAAGTCCAGCCGGCCCCGGCACCCAAAGGCTCAACCTGCGGGGAATGAGGGCTTGTATAGGTGAGGCGTCAGCTGGCCTCCATCCATCAGCCCACTCTGCCTGTCGACGGTGGGGACCCGTAGGATCCTTCCTACGGGTTGCGTCGACCCCACCTCGGCCCAAGGGTCCACCTCCGGCGCAACACAAGGAACTGAGGGAAGACCAGGACTACCGAGACAAAAACCAGGAACACAGGAACATGCTGAGCAACTCGCTCTACACAAGGTAGTCGACCTATTGCCGAGGCAAGTAGGAGCTGCTGAAGTGGCCTTTTATGGACCCATGCTAGTGATGTCATTATCGGGCACCACTGGCCTTTTTCCGCCACGGGCCCATTAAGAGGAGCAAGGTCAGGTGCATGTGTGCCTTAAGGGGGCCCTGAGAGGAAGCGGAGTTGGAGAAGACTGAGCACAGTGGACTGCCATGTGTCCATTCTGGGGTCTTCGCCAGCATCAGTGGAAGTGGCAGCATCAGAGGCAGGCTGAACGCAGCAGCCTGCCATGTATCTATTTATGGTTCTTCCCCGGCATCAGGAGGAGTTGCATCCACCTCGCAGCTAGAGGAAAGGACAGTGGTCCATTGGGCAGGTCTGTGGACTGCCAAATGCAACATTACCACTGAGTTGAGAAAAGTCATCTTGACTTAATCCAGAATATAATATTGTTTCTACAGAGCAAGAAGTAGACTAGATTACATGAACACAAATATGGTAATTAAAAGGCCATTCCATCTTATGTCCATGGTCTCAAACTCTAGTTCCCAAGGGCCACAAGGAAGTTTGGTTATCAAGATATCCATAATACCTATTTATGAGATTCAGTGGTATGCAGTGTCCCAGTGTATGGTCAATTAACATATTTTTGCTATCCCAAACCCCAGACCTGTTTGCAGCTCTCGAGGACTGGGATTTGACATGTTAATGTGGACAGGCTACCTTCTTCTATGACAAGGGTCTATTAAAGTATCACCATGACAAAAAGGTGCATGGAAAAGCCCTCCTAATTTTGCAAATGAACTGCCCCCCTTTTTTTTTTTTTTTTTGCAACATTAGCTGACGGTTTCCCCATCAGTAGGCATCATCATACGATGTGCATGGGTTTCCATCTTGGTAGTGTGAGGAAAGCACCCCATCTATAATGATGGCGTCAACATCTCCCTGATCGCTCAGGCTGGACACAAAAGCCACATAATTCATTGATACCTAGAAATAAGGACTGCAAGGTCCATGTAGTCTGCCCATTCCAATGCAATACTGGACATTTCCTGATAATTAATGTTTGGGTAAGAGGAGGTAAGGGCCTGGAGATCTTTACTCGTTAGATAGTGATGAGAGATACCCAAGCCCAGTTGTCATAATATCATTGGTTCTCTGCATGGGTCACAGACAGTCCTGGTTTTCAGCATATCCACAATGAATATTCATCATATGCATTTGGCACACACATGGTCTAAAATAAAAGTTAATTTTCATACTCTGAAAACCAGACCAGCTGTGACCCTGGGGGATTAGAGCAAAGAACCTCTGGACTATGTTATACCGTATATTCAATCTAGCATGTAAATATTAGCTTCAGACAAGTGTATCCTAGCTGAGAGCAACAAGTAGCATAAATTAGTCATTACGGGTGGAAAACATCATCTGATGGAGCCATTATGGGCCCAGCTCAGAGAGCTCAGTAAAGACTTTACTTAGCATGTACAAGGGTTCCCATATGCGCATACTGCCTCATGACTCTCTTAGTTTTACTTCGTTCTAACTACCGCATGGAGGTGACTATCTCCCTCTCTAAATTTTTTTCAGTCTATGGCCTTTCCCCTTCTTTTTACCGCATGTCATCTTCAAAGCTTTTGCCACTGCCTTAGCTGCTCCTCAAATAGAACTTTTAAGTTCTATTAAAAAAAAAAAAGTAAGATAAGAATGAAGAAGTCCATGGCCAAGGAATCCGTGGTCAGTGGCTTCAAGGTCTGCATCTGTGGACGCTGAATGTCCGACACAGATTTACACGATTTCCGAGCAGCCTCAGAGGGAATGGAGGAAGCCTGCATGGTTCGGCGCATGCAAGTTGCACAATTGTGCACCCCCTTGCACTCGCTGACCCTGGATTTTATAACATGCACGCGGCAGCGCACGCATGTTATAAAATCGGGCGTAGATTTGTTCGTGCCGGGTTGCGCGAACAAATCTATGCCCATGCGCAGGTTTGAAGATCTGCCCCTAAGTCAACTTGATTAAAAGCAATTAATGGATTTCTCCTCCAAGAACTTATCAAAACCTTTTTTAAACCCAGCTGCACTAATTGCACTAACCACATCCCTTGCCAATAAATTCCAGAGCTTACTTATGTGATGAGTGAAAAATAATTTTCTCTGATTTGTTTTAAATGTGCTACTTGCTAATTTCATGGAGTGCCCCCCTAGTCCTTCTATTATCTGAAAGAGAAAATAACTGATTTACATCTACCCGTTCTAGACCTCTTATGATTTTATAGACCTCTATCATATCTCCCCTCAGCCGTCTCTTCTCCAAGCTGAACAGTCCTAACCTCTTCAGCCTTTCCTCATAGGGGAGCTGTTCCATCCCCTTTATCATTTTGGTTGCCCTTCTCTGTACCTTCTCCAGTGCAACTAGATCTTTCTTGAGATGCAGCGACCAGAATTGTACACAGTATTCAAGGTGTGGTCTCACCATGGAGCGATATAGAGGCATTATGACATTTTCCATTCTATTAACCATTACCTTCCTAATAATTCCCAATATTCTATTTGCTTTTTTGACTGCCGCAGCACACTGAGCCAACAATGTCAATGTATTATCTATTATGACACCTAGACCTTTTTCTTCGGTGGTAGCTCCTTATATGGAACCTAACATTGTGTAAATACAGCATTAGGTTATTTTTCTCTATATATATCACCTTGCACTTGTCTATATTAAATTTCATCAGCCATTTGGATTCTCATCTTCCAGTCTCGCAAGGTCCTCCTGCAATTTTATCACAATCAGCGTGTGATTAACTACTCTGAATTATTTTGTATCATCTGCAAATTTGATCACCTCACTAGTCGTATTCCTTTCCACATGTTTATAAATATATTGAAAAGCACCGATCTAATTACAGATCCCTGAGGCACTCCACTTTTCCTTTTTCCACTGAGAAAATTGTCCATTTAATCCTACTCTCTGTTTCCTGTCTTTTGATTTTATGTAAACCATGAAAGGACATTGCCTCCTATCCCATGACTTTTTAGTTTCCTTAGAAGCCTCCCATGAGGGACTTTGTCAAATGCCTTCTGAAAATCCAAGTATACTATATCTACTGGTTCACCTTTATCCACATGTTTATTCACCCCTTCAAAAATGTGAAGCAGATTTGTGAGGCAAGACAATCCATGCTGACTGTGTTCCATTAAACCATGTCTTCCTACACGCTCTGTGATTTTCTTTTTCACTCTTTATTTATACATTTTTAAATCAAATATACAAAACATTATATCTGAAAAAGAAAAAAACAATAGGTAGTATAGATGTCTTTTAACATTTCAAATAGGAAACATTTTACATCATGAAATATAAAATGAAACAATGTATAATACCAAATGTAGACCCCGATTGAGAGGGGGGGAAACTGTGCAACCATGGGGCATGGCAGAATTACAAAGAAATTGTTACTAAACAAAAAGGATGAAGGCAACTAAGCAGTGCATGACCACATCCTTCCAATTCCACATTAGCAGAAGGGGTAGAGATCACAATACTACGTTTGGAGTCTAAAAAATTCCTCAGCTGTGACGGATCAAGGAAGAAAAAACATGAAGCGTCCAAGGTTACCACACATTTGCAAGGAAAACGAACCACACAAGTAGCTCCTAAGGTTAGAACTTCAGGTTTCATTGCCAAAAACTTCTTTCTATGCTCCTGCATAGCTCTTGATATATCTGGAAACATCCAAATCCTTTGACCTTGAAAGAGAACATCCTTATTACGGAAGTACAGAGGAAAGATGTTATTCCGATCTTGCATGAAAACAAAAGTCATCGTCAAAGTTACTTAACTCGTCACATTCCCATCTTCAGAATTCTCTAAGAAATCGGTTAAATTAGTGGGAACGTCCAACAAAACCTTATCCCCAGATCTCTTAGGAGCAGGCAAAAAAAAACAAAACCCAAAAAGAAACATTTTTTCAATAGGAGGTAATGCATTTTCTGGTACTGACAAAACTTCCTTCAGATAAGTAGTAAATAGGTCAACAGGTGTCATCAGGGAACTCTGAGGAAAATTAAGGGGCAGATTTTATAATGTGGCTTCCTGGCACACACACACATGGAGGCGCCAATTTCAAAATATGCACGCGCATGTTATAAAATCTGATGGCCACGTGCACATGTGCTCCAGACTTTATAATCTGTGCGCATATGTGTGGGCAGTGCAAGCGAGGGGGGGAGAATTTATGAAAACTCTACATGGTAACACATTTGGGTCTTCCCCAGTTCCCTCCCAGTCCGCTCCAATTAAGGAGCAGACTGGGAGGGAACTTTCCTAACCCCCTACCTAACCTTCCTTCCCCTTCCCCTCTCCTCCCCACCCCCTAAACCTAACCTACCTTGGCTCAATTTATTTGTTTTATTACTTGCTGCTCCTTGGGAGCAGAAGTCATTTATGCGCGCTGGCTGGCTGCCGGCGCGTGCTTCCCCAGGACGGCAGCTAATGGCTGCTGTCCCGGCGGGCCTCCGTCCCACCCTGCCCCGCCCCTCCGGCCCGCCCCTTCGAAGAGGCCCGGCACTTGTGCGTGTACCGGGGCTTATGCGCATGGCTGGCCCCTTCAAAAATTTACTCGGCGTGCGCACGAGCATAAATCCCGGGATTTACGCACGCAGGCCTTCTAATATCCGGCTGTAAGAAACCTCAAGTTCAAAGACCTAAGAAAGTTCTCAATGTTTTCAATTCTACATGAAGTAGAAGAGTGGTCTTTGATGATACTGACCTGCACACCTTGAACTTTCACTAAGGATGACTCTCCTTCAGATACCTTCTTTTCCAATGAACTTAGACGAAGCTCATGAGATTGAAATAGATTATGCAAATCAGTGGTCATAGACACTAAAGATGTAACTGACTTATTAATAGGGATGTGAATCGTGTCCTCGATCGTCTTAACGATCGATTTCGGCTGGGAGGGGGAGGGAATCGTATTGTTGCCGTTTGGGGGGGTAAAATATCGTGAAAAATCGTTAAAAATCGTGAAAAAATCGAAAAATCGAAAAACCGGCACATTAAAACCCCCTAAAACCCACCCCCGACCCTTTAAATTAAATCCCCCACCCTCCCGAACCCCCACCCAAATAACTTAAATAACCTGCGGGTCCAGCCGCGGCCCAGAACGGCAGCGGTCCGGAACGGGCTCCTGCTCTGAATCTTGTCGTCTTCAGCCGGCGCCATTTTCCAAAATGGCGCCGAAAAATGGCGGCGGCCATAGACGAAAAAGATTGGACGGCAGGAGGTCCTTCCGGACCCCCGCTGGACTTTTGGCAAGTCTCGTGGGGGTCAGGAGGCCCCCCACAAGCTGGCCAAAAGTTCCTGGAGGTCCAGCGGGGGTCAGGGAGCGATTTCCCGCCGCGAATCGTTTTCGTACGGAAAATGGCGCCGGCAGGAGATCGACTGCAGGAGGTCGTTCAGCGAGGCGCCGGAACCCTCGCTGAACGACCTCCTGCAGTCGATCTCCTGCCGGCGCCATTTTCCGTACGAAAACGATTCGCGGCGGGAAATCGCTCCCTGACCCCCGCTGGACCTCCAGGAACTTTTGGCCAGCTTGTGGGGGGCCTCCTGACCCCCACGAGACTTGCCAAAAGTCCAGCGGGGGTCCGGAAGGACCTCCTGCTGTCCAATCTTTTTCGTCTATGGCCGCCGCCATTTTTCGGCGCCATTTTGGAAAATGGCGCCGGCTGAAGACGACAAGATTCAGAGCAGGAGCCCGTTCCGGACCGCTGCCGTTCCGGACCGCCGCTGGACCCGCAGGTTATTTAAGTTATTTGGGGGGGGGGTTCGGAAGGGTGGGGGATTTAATTTAAAGGGTCGGGGGTGGGTTTTAGGGGGTTTTAGTGTGCCGGCTCACGATTCTAACGATTTATAACGATAAATCGTTAGAATCTGTATTGTATTGTGTTCCATAACGGTTTAAGACGATATTAAAATTATCGGACGATAATTTTAATCGTCCTAAAACGATTCACATCCTACTGTCTACAGACTTTCCAAAGTTATCACAGCAGGTTTCGTCAAAGAAGCAAAGTCACCTGAGCTCATAAGGGGGGGCTAATGATGAAACAGCAGAAACTTTGGAACTTGCGTCAGAAGATCCAACAGTCAGAGAAGATTGCATGGCCATTTCTTCTGCATACAACAGCGCTTCCTGGGCTTCCTGCATCACTCCCACTGAACCCTGTAGTCGAACCTGCTCTGGCTGAGCAGAAGGAAGAGAGCCATAGGATACGGAAAAACCGCCCAACGATCCTACTACCTCTGAAGAGGAATCCAGGAAAATAGCAGCACTGTCGGGAAGATGCAGAGTGGAATGGGGGTCAGGGCTGAGGGAAACCTCCGCCTCCAACAGGCTAGCATCACAACTCCAGCCAAGCTGGTTACAGCCGCCAGTACAACGGTAAGTGCAAGTGCTGGTCTGACAAAGGGTTGCCAATAGTTCTTCAGACATACCCTTTTTAGTGGCTCCTTTACGTTTACCCATCACAGGAAAATAGTTTTCAGTTAGAAAATAAACGTCACAGGAGCAACCTCGGATCGCTACTGCTTAGGAGCGGCCTTCTTGGCTTCCCCCTATGCTCTGTGATTTTGATGTTTAGAATAGTTTCCACTATTTTTCCTGGCACTGAAGTCAGGCTCACCAGTCTATAGTTTCCTGGATCACCCTGAAGCTCTTTTTAAATATTGAAGTTGCATTGGCCACGCTCCAGTCTTCAGATACAATGGATGATTTTAATAATAGGTTACAAATATTTACTAATAGATCTGAAATTTCATTTTTTAGCTCCTTCAGAACCCTGGGGTGCATACCATCCGGTCCAGGTAATTTGCTACTCTTTAGTTTGTCAATCTGGCCTACTACATTCTTCCAGGTTCACAGCGATTTGGTTCAGTTCATCTGATTCATCACCCTTGAAAACCATCTCCAGAACAGGTATCTCCCCAACATCCTCATTAGTAAACACAGAATCAAAGAATTAATTTAGTCTTTCTGCAATGGCCTTATCTTCCCTAAGTGCCCCTTTAACTCCTTGGCCGTGTAACAATCCAACTGACTCCCTCACAGGTTTCCTGCTTTTGATATATTTAAAAACATTTTTATTATAAGTTTTTGCTTCTATGGCCAACTTCATTTCAAATTCTCTCTTAACCTATTTTACCAATATTTTACACTTAACTTGACAATGCTTATGCTTTTTCCTATTTTCTTCAGATGGATCCTTCTTCCAATTTTTGAAGGATTTTTTTTCTCTAAATTAGCCTCTTTCACCTCACCTTTTAACCATGCCAGTAATTGTTTGGCCTATTGGAGTGAAGCACATCAGTGCATGAGGCCAAGAGTCCTGCCGCTGAGGCCAAGTCACATCAGGAGGTTCAACCAGCGTCATTCATGGTCCAAGGTGCTGTCTAATGGGAAAGGTGGTTACAACCAGCACAGAGCACCTCAGAACCAGCTGCAGCTCTGGCAATGTTGGTGGCTGTGGTGCAGAATTCTTCCACAGTAGTACAAGCTACCCTTAGTGATGATGAATCAATCTGGTTTTCTGAAGAGGATGAATCTCCAGCTCCTGCGCAGAGGGTTCCACAACCTGTGGGAGCCCAGTTGTCAGAGCTAGTGAATAATTTCTTTGCTGCTGAAGTCCTGGAGATCAGAGAGGGAAATTAGAACCTCTCCTGGCCAAGACAGAGGAGATTTTTCCATATAGTGGGGCTGCCCAAAGTTCCACTCCAGTGTGTACTTCCTGAAAGGAAACAAGGGCATAAGGTGAGTGCCTAAGTTGGTCTTCTTGAATCCCATGGTAGCAGCAAATTTTCTGATGTATCACTCTACGTCCCTGGTGATAGTGGTGGGGCAGGGGGGGAAGTGGGTGAACTAACCATGATTGTTGAGTTTGTTTATTTATTTTGGAAACTTATCACTCGCCTTATTGCCCAAAGTGAGTTACAAAATCTTGGGGGGGGGGGGGGGGGGGGGGGGGAGGAGGGCTTATTGGCCTGTGCCCCAGGTCTTTTAAGTATCTAGCAACGCCTCTGATTGCAAGGGTAGATATGGCTATTTTTAAATGGCCAGTCATTACTCAGGAGCTGCGAGCACTCCGGTGCTCCCTCACAGCACTGCGGTTCGATCTGAGTTTGGTTTGCTAGCGATAGTTTCCCTTCCTCCCCCAGGTGATCTCTGCTTGCTGGTACTTTTTGTGTTTCAACAAAACAAGAACCTGAGCAGTGGCCAAGAAAGACAGAGGCAGAAATGTAAAGGTAAAGGCCAACTTGAAGACAAATATCTGTCTGCTGAGCTCTCATTTAAATAAAAAAATTAGGTCAATCATAAAACTGAATAGATAGTCAATAAAATAAATCAATAAACAAAAGACAAATAAGAAATTCTAAACCATTGCTTGGCCACCGCTCAGGTTGTTGTTTTCACTCTTGTGTGCTTGGCTAGCCTTTCCTATGTGTTTTCTCACTTGTTCTCCCTTTCGCCGAATAGATCCAGCTGTGACTGGCCATTAAAACAAACCCCTATACTGTGGGTGGGGGGATGGGGGAAGGGTGAGGAAAGGAGCGGAGGGGAGACGCGGTTATTGAAGCCCGACTTCCATTCCATCTGTGTTAAACTCTGAGCAATGATGGATTTAGTCCTTTGATGCCCCTAGACACCACTGCTTTTACCCCTTTCCCCTCCTCCCAAAACTCGATTCACCTTCTCCTCCCCCACATGAACCTCAAATCATTCCCCTTCCCCCACGCCACTCCTCAGCCTTCCCCCACGCCACTCCTGAGCCTTCAGCCCTTTCCCCGTACACCATCCACTCACACCTTGTGGTAGCTGGGAGCGGCATTAGCTTGGGAAACAGTCAGGAGGAATGGAAGCAAGCAGACTCTGGCTATTTCACACACACACACAGTTTTATTAACAGAACAAAAACAATACAAAGGCTGCTTACCTCAGCAGTCCTTAAGTGCAGCTTCAAAAGTATCAGACATAAGTTGTCTGTATATATGCCAGTTTCCTGCCTGCTCTTTGGGACCCCTTCTGGCCCCTAACTCCTTATACTGTGGTGAGGAAAGCCTCTTTTAACTCAGAATCCCTTGCAGAGATGGTTTTTAAGGAGGACTGGGCCAGACAACCGTGGCTGGTTCCTTAAGGTGTTCTGAGGGAGTATGTTGTACTCTCCCTCACATACCAGGATTTAGGTGCACAAGGGACTTTGAAAACTGAGCCCCCACGATGAGCAAAGAGAAAGGAGGGAACCAGCGTCCTGGACTCTCTTCTCCATCGCCGTGCAGGTATCTCGCAACGAGGTACTTTGTGGCTAGAGAACCGAAGGGAAGAGAGAGCAGTCTTCGCTGGCTGGAAATAGCGAGCTTACTCTTTCCTCTTCTTCTGTGTTGCATTCCAGGAATGCTTCCTACCTAAATTGTTAAGGGAAATTTAGCATTAATATCAGCCTGGAGAGCATTCTGGAAATTGGGCAATTCCAGACACTAAAGAGGCAAGCTTTCAAGGGAGTGCAAGGTGCGTGCGCTTTTACTCTTTCAGCCTATATTAGCCCGTGCATCCCCCTGATGGCGCTTCTAGGCCGCGACTCATTCACTCTTCATTCATATTGTGAAGGTGGGTCCTTATCTTTTTCTGTCCTCCTGCAATTGTTGTTTTTAAGCCTTGTTCCATTTTAAATGAAATTCTTTTGAATTCGTTTTTAGACTCTCCTTTGAACTCCGGCGATGGTATGCACTTACTATAATGTTAATTGTTGGAGTCCATTTTTTTAATGCTTCCCGCCTAGAACCCCTGTGTGGCTTTCATGGTAAAATTTCTTTATGATAAAACCTTTTTCTTTTGGCCGTCTCCCCAAGGGAGTCGCACAAACTGACACTATCACACCTTTCAGACCATATCACCAGTGTGCTTATTATCTGGTTTGGTTTTCACTACAGGACACTTCGATTCTCGGTTTTTGCTTCCAATTCAAGACACTGCCAACCTGCTCCTAATTTTGTTTTTTTTTGTAATTCTTTATTTTAAAGATTTCTGGGCATACAAATAAACAAATATAACAATCCCTTGTGTGTACAATGACATTCAATAACCACTGAAAATGTAAGACTTGACTCACTAAAGCACAACTAATAAACCAGGTGGAATACCAGAAACAGAAAAAAACCATACTGATAAAAGTAAATACCAAATTATACATCTGTGTAATGCTGAGGATATGGATCCCAAACCTTAGTATACCTAAAGGACTCCCCTTTATAAGATCAAATCAAATTCTTTTAATATCAGATATTCGCCTTACTTGACAACACCAATAATCTAAGCAGGGACTCATTTTCCAAAAAGTTGCTGTCATGAAGTGTACCGCCAGCACAAGGTGCCTTATCAGAGGTCTGTGCTTTACTGCTGTTAAAGATCCCTCCCACCGACCCAAATGACCCAGCAATGGTTTAAACATGTGCGAGTACATTCAGAAATCAGAATGTCTGCAATATCCTGAGTTACAAGCAACCAGAACTGTCACACCCTGGGATGGTCCCACCGCTTATGCATACGAGTACCAAACTCACTGCACCCCCCTCCAGCAGATAGACGTAGCATCCGAAAAAATGTTAGCATAAAAAGCAGGTGCTCCATTTGTTCTATGCAGTAACCTAACCATTAGCTCTGTCCAATGGGTGCAAATAGAGAGACGAAAAGCGGATGTCCATATTGCCTTGCAGGATTTGGCATGCAAGTTACTATTTAAGTCCGAATTCCAGATATCTGTAATGAACTGTGGACTCAGCTTACCATAGCATACTGCCAGTATACCATGACAGAGCAAAGTAACATTCTTGAAGCAGCCACCCGCATCAACCAAATGCGAGTCCACTTCATCCAGGGGTCTCAGGGCTGTATTAAGGCTAAAAACGACTCCCCAAGACCTGCCTCAACTATAAATAATGCTCATGGGACATGAGGGAGATATCATACTCCTCAGAAAGCTCCGAAAAGGACATGGAGCCATGTGCAATGCAATTCAACCCCTGCTCCCTCCAGGCCTTAAAAACCAGAGAAAAAGAGCAAGTAGAAAGTGCAGGATTTTCATATATTGGCAGTAAAGCTCTTTCCCAGAAAGTTAAGCGCCTGCCTCCAGATTTTCAATATGTGAGCTATCATGGGGCTGGCTCTGCAGAAACGACGAGGACGTGGTGACTCGGTAGGCAAAAAAGGAAGAACAGTCAGATTCACGACATCTATCTGCTCTTTTTCATACAACCCAGTGTTTACAATAAACGGTTCCTGCATTCCCCGGCCTGGGCAGCAGAGAAAGAGCTGGATCAGGTATTGGAAGGGAAGGCGCTCATGACCCTCTCAAGACACGAGAATGAAGTTGAACTTAGCAAGGTTTAAACAGCTTCAGCTGAGGCGCTGGGCATCAGCAGGGAGAGCTGATATCCCTGCGAGATGCACCAGAGATGTTTAAAGCTCTAGACTGGCCTCGGGGTTCTGTGGGTGTCTGCAGTGGCCAAGGGTGGCCGAGGGCTAGAACAAGCACGGAAAGAGGATTTAGAGTCCAATTCGGAACCTGGGGTTTTTGCAGCAAGTCACCGCGGGCATCGATGGCGGCACCTATCACTCAAAAGGACGCCTGGACACCGCTAAAAATCTCAGGAAGATAAGACGTGTTGGCTTTGCCACACAGAGAGACTGGGGCATTCTCACCCACGTTATATTTCTCTGAGAATGTAAGGGCATTTCTGGCAGAGGTTTGAGGAAGGACTAAGGATATACCGAGCATCCAGTGCGAGATTGCATTTCAAATTATTATTTGGAAATTGAATGCAATCACAGAAGATGGTCCTGCCTGTAATCTGAAATTGACAGATGCATTATTATCCATACTTGGTGGAATGCAGTATGTCTGATGTCGCCGCCCAAAAAAATATAAAAGTCTTAGAAAAGTTCAGGAAATCTGGAAACCTGCAGACCATTTTGTGTCCTCCTGGGTGCTGTAGTTGCCGCCTTTTAGTTGTATCATTAAACTGTGTGGTAGAATATGGTAGCAGCAGGCTGCCAAACAAATACACGATAACCGTATTAAATGCAATAAAATGATATGAACCCAAACTCCCCCTCCCCCCCCCCCCCCCAAAAAAAATCCCTGCAAACACCTTTGAGAGTTGCAGATTTTGGCTGTCCCTTGAAGCTTCTATCACTTGGAATTTTTTATTTTCATTCTCAGCCCAGACTGGGAAATATTTAGGATCCGGCTGGGATTGGTCATCCAGCGATTCCCATTCTGTGACCTGTGGAATGGCTGCCTGTCTGCCTGAAAGGGCTGCCTGTCTGCCTGCTGCCACTATAAAACTCTCTGAGACGCCCCATCCCTGACCCAAGCTGCTCTTATCGGTCTTTGCCACACACGCCAGCCATGCAACTTCCTCCTGCTGAATGCCTGCTCTTCTCTGTAGCTGAATGTTGCCCCTGAGGCCTTAATGAGTCTGCAAGGAGCATGGACCATCCCGTGGCATTTGAAATACGCACCAGATCCACCTCTCTTTCTTTCCAGTCTCATAATCTCAGCACGCTAGAAAAACGGTCAGCAAACACGCTGTGGGTTATCCCACAGGATGTGGGAGGTTGCCAGATGCCTGATGTTAGTGGTTGTTTGGGTTATTGTAGGGCCTTATGGTGGGATATGGAAAGCAGGGGCGGCTTAGTCTAACAGGGCCACTGCATCCCTGACCTCTTAAGAACATAAGAACATGCCATACTGGGTCAGACCAAGGGTCCATCAAGCCCAGCATCCTGTTTCCAACAGTGGCCAATCCAGGCTACAAGTATCTGGCAAGTACCCAAAACTAAGACGATCCGATGCTACTGATGCCAGTAATAGCAGAGGCTATTCTCTAAGTCAGCTTGATTAAAAGCAATTAATGGACTTCTCCAAGAACTTATCCAAACCTTTTTTAAACCCAACTACACTAAGGGGGTCATTTTTCAAAATGCGGTAAGGCGTTTTCGCATGCGTTAAGGGCTTATCGCATGCGAAAAGCCCCGTTTTCGCATGCGATAGGCCCTTAACGCATGCGAAAACGTGTTTAACGCATGCGATCGCACCATATTGTATGGTGCGATGCAAATTCCAAAAATGGGAGGAGTTAGGGGCGGAGAGTGGGCTGGGTTAGCCTCTCTGCGAAGAGCTATCGCACAGCCATAACGCAGATTTTAACTACAAGAGAGAGAGAGAGAGAGAGAAAGAGAGAGAGAGCCTGGCCATAACCTAGCTTGATGTTACCCAGGTAGAGAGTCCATCAAGCTAGGTTGAGAGAACCTTGCCCAAATCTCATCTTGGAGTGAGTTTTCTCACTCCGAAGGCCAGCAAATCTTCACAAGTGACCACTGTTCTGTTCGTAGGTGTCATGTAGCATGTCAAAGTGGCCCCTAACCCCCTACACACTTACCTAATCCCCACCTCGAGTTACTAGGTGGGCCTACCCTAGGGATACAAATACCTGCCTATGGGCCATGATATTATGGCCCTCTCTCTCTCTCTCTCTCTCTCTCTCTCTCTCTCTCTCTCTCTCTCTCTCTCTCTCTCTCTCTCTCTCTCTCTCTCTCTCTCTCTCTCTCTCTCTCTCTCTCACCTTATCAAACTGCATAACACATTTCAAAGAGGTGTAGTTATGGCTGTGCGATAGCTCTTCACAGAGAGGCTAGCCCACTCTCCTCCCATTTTTGGAATTTGCATCACACCATACGATATGATGCGATAAGCCCTTAACACCCTAAGTGAGGTATTCTACTAATGTGTGGGTTCTATGTAGAGATCTGTAGCAGCCTTGCTTGTTCTGTTTTCCTAATAGGAGGTCGTCAGTGTTTTAGGGCCTGGTGTAATAGTTGCAGTGTTGTCTTTTCATAGGTAGGGTTGTTACTGTATGAGTGCTGGCAGTTAGTGCTGTTTTGGTATGGGACATTTACTATACTGTAATTGTTGCAATAGTCCTAAAACCATATGTGTTCAAAGTGCCTTTTTTATTTTTTGGCAGGGTTTTCTAGTTGGTACCACAGCAGTGCATGTGAATATAATATACAAGTTGTTGTAAGTGATATTTTTACCACAGAAACTTTACTTTGAATGCCCTTTTCCATGTAAAATCTATTATCAATGCATAATTTTTAATTGTGTGTGGAGAGAGACATGGGGAGGGTGGAAGGCGGTAAACAAGGCTATGAAGTTTGCTTAGGGCACCTAATACCCTTACACTGACCCTGATTGGAAAAAACAATAAAAATGAGTATTTAAAATAACAAATAATGCGAAGGGGGCAGCATGGCAATTGTTCACACAGGGCAGCCAAAAAGCTAGCACCGGCCCTGTACCTGGGGTATTGCGTGTCATCTGTGTTTTGTTAACCTGCAGCTTTTACACCTAATTAAATGTGACTTTCTCTCGGTTGGCAGGGAGAGGAATAACTGGAATAAAGCTTTTCTGTTCTTTTTTTTTGTGTGTGTGTGTTTGTTTACGTCCTGGATTTTACCCAGTTCTCAGCTTCCTTGACCTTTTAGCTACTTTCACAGAGAGCGGCAAATCCTGAAGAATGCTGCCTGGTAACTTGAGTTAAAGGTGACCAGAAATTACTTCCTTAGGTGCATAGAAAAGTCGTTTTTAATTAGGAAAGCGCCTCACGCTTCAACCTGAGGCAGGATCCGGAGGGAGGGGAGGGGGGGAGGGTTTGTCCCTGTGCGGCGAAGAGATTATTCTCTGGGACCCACCGGCAGGGCCTCCATTATAATTCTACTGCTCCTACTATTAATCCTGTATACAGCATCACAAGATGTACACCGTGCTGTACAGATGGTCTCTGCTCCATGGAGCTTACATGGACACACAGGCATGACAAATAAGAGGCTCCAGGATATCCAAAATAAATCAGAGCGCTCTGGGGTGCAGTAGATTGTCGAGACGTATTTACCGCGGGATAACAGTCTATGGACAATGCAATCCCATCATTACAAGGTCAGTTCCTTTCTCCTTGCGCCTCTGTCCACAATCAAGACAAGCCTGAAAAAGCCTCCGGCCTGTACTGTGCAAGCTCCATTTTCTCCCCCTGTGCTAGCTGCAATGGTGGATCATTATTATCTGCCCACCCATAAAGTACTGTCCGATTCAAATTCCTCTCCCAATATAGGATTACTACTGGCATCACAGAAATGCCAAACTGGTAGTCGCCCAGAGATCCCCTATCCTGGTGAGCTTGGTACTCCCAGGGAGCTTAATGCTTAAGGCTTTACCCGCCTCCTTCTCAAAAAGCTCCATACTCAGGCTGCACCTGTTGCGTTGGAGGTGGATTCTTGGGCTGAGGTGGAGTTGACGCAACCCATAGGCATGGGCCCACGGATCCCCACCGTCAGCAGGTGGAGTGGGCTGAAGCTAGAGGCCGCTGGAGCTTCACCTATATCAGCCCACGTTCCCCTCGGGTTGAGCCTTTGGGTGCCGGGGCTGGCAGGACTTAGGCGGGCCTCGTGGTTAGCTAGAGGTAGTAGGCGGTTCAGCCCAGAGACAGCAGCCGGTAGATGGCGTAGTTCTATCCCGGTCGGGATTCTGTACAGGAACTCAGGCGCCAGGGAACGAGGAGAGACTGAAGGTGCCTGAGCAAGGAAAGGCCAGAGCCTTAATAGTCCACGTCCAGAGGATAGGGACAGAGGCATCATTGTCAGACTAGAATCAAGGCTAGCGGCAAGAAGGAGTTGTAGCAAGCAACGAAGAACTCTGGACTCAGGAAAGTCTATAGCATAGACATTCGCAGCAATGGTCAGGGCACGGAGATAGCAGGCGTAGTCAGGCAAAGCAATGGTCAGGGCTTGGAGAAGGCAGGCGAGGTCAGACGTAGCAGTGGTCAGGCTTGGAGAAGGCAGGCAAGGTCAGACATAGCGACGATCAAAACCGGGAATTCAATCCAACACACAGATGAGACGATTGAAGGGAGCAGGAACCAGGAACAGGACAGGAACACGGAACTAGGCAAAACCATGGAGGCAAGTACTCGGAGTACGAGCAGACCTGTTGCAAAGGCAACACTATGGAGCGAGGCCTGAGCTTTTATGCGCTGAAAGATCTGACATCAGCATCCAGATCCGCGGCCAGGTTCCCGCTGCAGGCCCTTTAAATTAATTACTGATGCACGCGTGGCGCTACTGGTGGCGTCTCTCCATGGACCACGTGGAGAGGCCCTATGAACGGAGGTATCCCGGCTGGAGGTCCCAGGCAATGAGGCAAGGCCGGAGGCGCTGGCGGGAGCCCGAGGTCGGGACTGGCGGCCTAGTGCCGCTAGCGACGGGGAGCTGGAGGCTGGAATCCGTTTAGAAATGTGAGAGGGCTGTGCTGTGGGCCTGCCGCCGGCGGCGTGTGTAACAGCACCGTTCCTACAGGGCTCTCTGCATCCCTTACCGCATACCCCCTCCCCCTGCTCTGAATGAAAGAATGCATTTACACTTTATTAAGGCAAGTGCAATTATTCTGCATGCGTTCTATGTACTGAAAATCCTTTTTTACTGTGCGACACAGGCCCTGCATCAGAAATTTGTTCTTTGAGAACTCCTAAAGGCGGTCACTTAACCTCTTCTTTGGGGTTATTGCTGATGTGCGCTGTGGGCAGTCTTATTATGGGGATCTCTTTAAGGGGGCGTTTGGGGAGCGTGCCTTGATTCAATACAAGCTAGTGCTCGTGGGTTTTTGAGTGAGACTGAGGGGCCCGTCAGGCAGGAAGCTGGAGTAGAGTCAGGGGCGGGCAATCATTCTGTCTTTCTTTGCCATCCATCTGGCAGAGGTCCGGCTAGACTGAGTTTAATAGGATTTGATATTCTGCCATTTAAAAGACAAAATCATACTGGTTTACAGTCAAAAATCATACAACATCATCCATGCACAATGGAAAGTAAAAGCAACGAAAACATAGTCACATACAATTATCCTCATTCGGATTCCACCACCCCAAACCCCAAGAATATCACAACACAACACAGTTGCCCCGACGTGACTCCTGGGCAGTGCCATTTGGGACCATTGATCCCAGCATCTCTGGGGATCACTTGGTTACTTCGGTTGGGGCCCTTACCCAGAACAATTCAGTGGCAGGATAATGAATACTGAATGTCAACTCTTCTGAGAAAGAAGGTCTCAGATTCTGAGCTATTATGGCAGAGAAGCGGAAGCAGATGGAGGGGATCCTACCGACCCATGACCAGAAAGATTTACAGAAAGTATGTTTTGTTGTGATTGCTGTTGTGCTGCTAACGCTCTGCCTTGTTGAACCTGTGATCCCGGATATTTTTCGTGACTTTTCATTGGCTGCTGGAATCCCGGATTAGAAAATGAAAAAGTTTCTGTTGTTGTAGATACCTTTTGATTGAGACTTTACTTAATCCAGAAGTTCCCAGGTTGTGGGTTGTGACCCAAAGGTGGGTCACAAAATCCATGGATGGAACTCACAAAAATGGTGCTGTTCCCTCCCTACCTATACCTCTGCTCCCTTTCCCTCCACACCACCGCTGACACCTGCAACCAGCTGCAGCGGTCAGCTTGGGACCAGTGAGGGTCCCCTATCTCACAGGCCCCGTGCTGGCTGCTGCTGCTGCTGCCGTCCCTGCTTCTGCTGCTATGTTCCATTTTGAGGGAGTGAGTAGGGGGGGGGGGGGGGAGAGAAATCTCCTGTTTTGTTCTGATCGTCCGTCATATGCAAATTTCCAAGCGTTAAAATGGAAACTTTCTAGTTTTCAAACATCAATGGGTGTCCTTCCTCGCAGCAGCTCTGCTGCCTTGCTTCAGCGCCTCAGGGAACTCTCTGTATGGGTGCTCGGTTGGTGAGGTTAATCATCGAATCGTGATTTCTACAGGACATTTTAGCCACATGAAATTCCAATGCATTTTGTCAACTTTGGAAACAAGCTTGCTGATTCTGGGACCTGAAGTCTTTTCCCCAGGCCTGCAGGGGCTGTGGAGGCTGCTGAAGTAAGGTTCAGAGCCCTTTTGGCCATGTTCCCCAAACTGCAGTGGTAATGATTTTTCACATTGATTTCCCTAACAAAATGAGAACCACAATTAAACTACATCACCTCATGCTTCTGCAAAATACAAAGCTATTCCCTTGCTTTCAAAAACATTCTTTATTTTAGTTTCCAAGATAAAGGTTCCTGATTGCCCAGGTCTTTTCTCATTCTCCTGCTTTCTCTACTCTTGCAAACTCTGCTGTGTCTCCAAAGAATTGCAGCCTGGGTTGGTCCTGCAGTTGCTGCAACCCCTGCTGCCCAAGAGCCATGCTTTAAGCTGGCATCTGGCTTCAGGGGCCAATGGGGCTGAGGAACGAAGAGTTAAATAGCTTTGTACAGGGGCAACTTTTGCTGGCATCAGAACAGCACTGGAGAGACTTCCATTCCAGCTTGGGCAATGGGTGGCCCTGTTTCACCTGAGGAATTGTTTTGAGGGTGACACTGGTCCCAAGGTGCTCATGCTTAACCTCTACCTGGATGACACTTAATCCCTACCTACATTGACAATGGGGTCTTTTTTTGTGAGTCAGTATGCAGTACTGAAGTGGATGCTGTGCCTTTAAGAGCTGGGGATGTCATTCCTGCTCATGTGAGAGTATAGAAAGTTATGGAGCTAGGGGGAGTATGCCCATTTTTAAGGGGAAAGCTTAGCTTAAATTAAGTGAATCAGCTGGTGTTACAAATGACTTGTATTGGATTTTGCCAGCAAATTAATTCTTTATTCTATGGAGGGGGTTTTGGTTTTCCTGCACATTAATAATGGATGATTTCAATTACCCCAGTATTGGCTGGGTGAATGTTACATCAGGACATTCTAGAGAAGTAAAGTTCCTAGATTAAATAAATGACTGCTTCATGGACCAGCTGGTAGAAGAACCAAAGAGAGGGGAAGCTACTCCTTAGTTGAACACAGGATTTGGTGTGAGAGGTAACAGTGTTGGAGCTGCTTAGCAATAGTGATCACAACATTATCAAATTTGACTTAATAACTGGAAGGAGCGCAAAAAAGGAATCTACTACAACAGCATTTAGTTAGTTAGTTATTATATACCGGTGTTTGGAATTACCATCACATCAATTTACAAATATTTCAGTGAATTAAAACAAAAATATAAAACATATAAAAGAACAATAAAGATAAGTAACATCAAAAGAGTCAATAAAATGTTATAATGTTATAATGTAGGCAACAAATGGTAAGAACATGATCTGTGCTAATAATTAAATTATATTCATATTTCAAACAATAAAATAAATGTATTATATAAAAGAAGTAAAATCATAAAACTATTATAGTCACAGGTAGTAGATTCGGAGACCTCCTGGTCCGTTTAAAGTTACCTCACTGTAAATTTCCCTGGGTTGGTCCTTGCGGTCACATCCCGCCGGTTGTGTTAAACATGAGAAAGTCTCCAAATCTCTAAGCTACAGTATTGGAGACCTCCCGGTCCGGTTAAAGTTGCCTTACTATATTTTCTTCCCGCGATGGTCCCAGCGATGGCACTCTTCCAGTTGTGCAGAATAAGTTATACATGAGAAAATCCCTGTGGACTTCAAATTTCTAAGATTTCTTCAACAATTTGGTGTTATAGTCACTGCCGCGTTCTTGTCTTCCTGATTTCACGTTTTGAGCTGCATATCTACCTTTAAGTAATCAGCAAACAACTGTCCGCATTTTTAACATACAAATTCTGAAAATTCTGGTCCCCCTGAAGCAGCCTGATGCGAAACACGGCCGTGTTGGGGTCTTTCAATTATATACATCTGTCTACTGTGCATAATTGATGTGTGCACAAGCATAATAAAAAATTGTTTTGTTTGTTAAACTGTTATTGCTCAGTATAATTATTTGCTGCACATTAATTTGTTGTTAGAGATATACCCATGCCAGAAATTATATTCAAAGATGATGATTCAGAAGAACTGAAACAAATCTCAGTGAACCTGGAAGATGTACTAAGGCATTTTGACAAACTAAAGAGTAGCAAATCACCTGAACCAGATGGTATACATCCCAGAGTGCTGAAAGAACTGAGAAATGAAATTGCAGACCTGCTATTGGAAATTTGTAAACTATCAGTAACATCATCTGTAATACCTGAAGACTGGAGGGTTGCCAATATAATGCCAATTTTTAAAAAGGGATCAAGGGTTGATCCAGAAAATTAAGACCAGTGAGTCTGATGTCTGTGCCAGGCAAAATGGTAGCAGCTATCATAAAGAACATAATTTCTGAACATATAGATAAATATAGTTTAATGGGGCAAAGCCAACATGAATTTAACCAAGGGAAGTTTTGCCTCACAAATATGCCTCAGTTTTTGAGGATGTAAGTAAATAATAAACATGTGGATAAAGGTGAGTCAGTTGATATAGTGTAACTGGATTTCCAGAAAGCATTTGACAAAGTCCCTCATGAAAGACTTCTTAGGAAATTAAAAAGTCATGGGATAGGGGGCAATGTTCTGGTGTGGATTGCCAACTGGTTAAAAGATAGAAAACAGAGAGTTGGGTTAAATGGTACATTTTCCCAATGGAAAAGGTGAATAGTCGAGTGCCCCAGGGATCTGTGCTGGTACCACTGCTTTTTAATATATTTATCAACGACCTGGAAATGGGAACAAGTGATGTGATCAAATTTGTCGATGACACAAAATTATTCAAAGTTGTTAAATCACAAGAGGATTGTGAGAAATTGCAAGAGGACATTACAAAGCTGAGAGACTGGGTATGGAAATGAAAAATGAAATTTAAATGTAGACAAGTGCAAAGTAATGCGCTTAGGGAAGAGTAACTCAAAGTATAGCTCTATAATGCAAGCTTCCACATTAGGAGTCAGAAAGAACTAGGTGTCATTGTTGAAAATACATTGAAACCTTCTGCCCAGTGGGCAGCGCTGCCAAGAAAGCAAATAGAATGCTGGGGATTATTAGGAAAGGAATGGAGAATAAAGCAGAAAATATCATAATGCCTCTGTATGGCTCCATGGTGTGACCTCATCTTGAGTATTGTGTTCAGTTCTGGTCACCATATCCCAAAAAAGATATAGCAGAATTAGAAAAAGTACAGAGAAGGGTGACCAAGATGATAAAAGGGGATGGAACAAATCCCCTATGAGGAAAGGCTAAAGAGGTTAGGACTCTTCAGTCTGTAGAATAGACCGCTGAGGGGAGATATGATAGAGGTCTATAAAATAATGACTGGAGTGGAACAAGTAAACATTAATCAGTTGTTTACTTTTTCGAAAAGTGCAAAGACCAGCAGACACACAATGAAGTTACTAGGTAATACATTTAAAACTAATAAGAGAAAATATTTTATACTCAAGGCATAATTAGGCTCTGGAATTCATTGCCAGAAGATTTGGTGAAAGCTATTAGTGTAGCTGCATTTAAAAAAGGTTTGGACAAGTTCCTGGAGGAAAAGTCCATTAACCATTATTATGGTGGAGTTGCAGAAATCCACGTCTTATCCCTGTGATAAGCAGCTTGGGATCCTGCCAGGTGCTTGTGACTTGGATTGGCCACTGTTGGAAACAGGATGTTGGACTTGATGGACCTTTGGTCTGACCCAGTATGGCAAATCTTGTGTCCTTACTGTACTGTCTGCTCATCTCTTAGTGTGAGCTTGTGGTTTAATTTCAACAGTACTTTTGTTTGGTTTTCTTTATGCGAGGGGGTAGAAATTCTGGAGGGGGGGGGGGTGCCAGACGGGACTCATATTAGGGTCTGGTTCAAAGGGCTGTGAGTATTTTCCTGGGTTGCCCGTATAGCATGGTGTCGAGGGCTAAACACAGAACAGGATGGCAGATACAGACCATACGGCCCATCCAGCCTGCCCAGCTTCATAGTCCCTTCCTCTCCCTCAGAGATCCCCTGTGTTCGTCTCATGTTCTCTCGAATTCATGAACTGTCCTTATCTCCACTCCCTGCACAGGGAGGCGGCTCCGTACATCCACCACCCTTTCTGTAAAGAAATATTTCTTTGTGTAGGGTCTTTCTAGGTCTGTTATAACAGTTCTGTTTGTTTAAAAGTTCAGGTAGGCAGTGTAAGGGTAAGAGGATCAGAAGCTCCCCCTGAAGGATGCTGTAGTGGTTGCTGCCAACCTCTGTAAAGGGCAGAGCCCCCTCCCCACCAGTGAGGGTGTGGGTTCTTGGTTTGGTTTTGGAGGAAGCAGGAGGGTATCTTTAAAATTCCCATTTCATTTCCTTCTGACTTTGTTTTGTGGAAGAAGAGGAACCCCCTAGACCTTACTCATAGGTGTCTAGAGATCACTGAAGAGGGTTAAAGGGTATTTTGCTTTCTGAGGAGGAACCTTTTTTTCGATTTTGGATTCAGAGATGGAAGCTTCCCCCCTACTCTTCTGTTTTGGTGTAGGAATCCTGTTAGTCCCCTACTAATACTGGATAAAGGTAATTCCATTTAGGTATGAGGCGAACCAGATTGGTATTTGTTGGGTTTGCAGCTCCCCCATATGTCAGCTAGCAATGGTAGTGTCCTCTGCGTTTTTTAGAGAGATCATCATTTTACCCTCATGGATGCTTTTTTTTTGCTTGCAAGGAGGCAGCTTGTCCTAAGTTAAGACCAGGAGAAAAAGAGGAGTGAAAGGCATCACCTTGATATTACGGGAAAAGGAGGGAGATAAAAGTCTTTGAAGCTTCAAACTACCATGGGAGGGAAGCACAAAAGCTTTGCCCAAAATCCTATGGGAGGGAAGAGATCAATTATAACCAAAAGAAATAATTAAACTGGAAGAACATATTAATTTAAGAAGGACCGTAAGAAGTCACAGACTTGTATCAACTTGAAAGTAAATTTCATAGCTGTAAAGGCTTAAATCATCCTTGCACCTTGTCAGTAAAAGAGACATGTTGGAAACCACCAAATAACTCTTATTTATCCACTGAGTAGTGTCTTCATTATTCCCTACTGCTGAGATTATCAGTGCTGTGAGCAAGAGACTTACTTATGGGAAAAGTAAAAAGCAAGGTGAGGGCTTTGAAAGGAAACATTCCCCCCTGCACAGGAAACTCTAAATCTTATGCAGAGTCCATCTAAAATAGAAAGAGGAGATATGGCCTCTGGAACTGTTATCTGGGTTCAACCATCACAGGGGTTGCACTGGATTTAGCTGACCGATCTTGTAGCTTTCCCGCTGAGAGATTCAAACAGCCCTCTAGACATCTTTCCAGATTCCAGGAGGAGAGGAGGAGTGAGGAGTAAAGGAACAGAGTTCTTCCACCGCTGGAGATCCACTTCAGATAGCCACTGGATATTTGGGAAAGGGGCTGGAATGGAACACTTCCGGTACGACAAGGAGTGAAAAGAGCCAGAGGTGTGCGAAATTGGAATACCAAGCCATCTGTTCAAAGGTACCATAAATTGAATTAGAACCACCATTCCGCCAGAGTAGAGATCCCCGAGGAGGAAAGCTTTAAAACTGCCCCAACCCCTGGAAGGGCATCTGGATGCAAAAGTGCATTACAGAAGGAGCTGCAGATTCACAGATTTACCCTCAGTTCTGTCAACTGTGTAAAAAAATCTCCCGGGATCCTGGAAGGACCCTTGTGGTTCTTCAAAGCGTTTGTAACAATGACCAAGGCTAACTGTTGGGGAATACATGTGTATAATGACTGAATATCCATTGTCACCAATAAAGTGGATCCTTCCTCTACTTGTATCACAGACAAATTGTTCAAGAAGTGAATTGTATCTTTCAAATATGACGGTTTTTGTGTTACCAATGGCTGTAAAAACCAATCTACAAAAATAGCAGGAGGCTCTAACACAGTTCCTCTTAATGAAACAATTGGCCGAATCGGAGGGTTGTGTAAATCTTTGTGGATTTTAGGAAGAGCATAGATCAAGGGAATCCTAGGATGTTTAGAAACTAAAAATGTTTTCTCCTTGCCCGTCAAAAAACTGGATGAGTCAATGATCTCCTTTAATTGGTTCTGTAGGATGGTAGTGGGGTCCTCTTGTATCCGGCTGTAAAAAACAGTATTACTCAGATGTTCAATCAGCATGCGCTCATATTGTATCTGGTCTTGTAAAACAATGGCACCCCCCCTTATCAGCTGGTTTAATGATCACTTCACAAGCCATTAATGATCGCAAAACCTCTCTCTGTGCATGGGGTAAATTGCAGAAAATGACCATCATTGTACAGTTGTATTCCCCAACAGTCAGCCTTGGTGATTGTTACAAACGCTTTGAAGAACCACAAGGGTCCTTCCAGGATCCCAGGAGATTTTTTGACATAGTTGACAGAACTCATTTTGTTCAACAATTATTTCAGCTTTAAAGATGAGTTTTACCATCAAGATCACGGGATTCCTATGGGGTCTTCGTTGTCTCCTGCCATAGTCAATTTATACATGGCTGATTTTGAAAAGAAATTAATTTATATATCCTTCCCATTGGTGGACCTACATTGTTGGATGATATTGGTACATCGATGATGTTTTCATCATTTGGAATTCTTCCAGGGAGGCATTAGAAGAATTTGTAGTTTGGGTTAATTCTTTGGACGAACATTAATGTTTCACTTATCAATCCAGTGAAATTTCTATTGCATATTTGGATGTTTTGGTATCTATTCAGGGTCAACAGTTGATCACTACTGTTAACCGGAAATCTACTGACAAAAACAATTTGTTACGTTATCACAGTCATCATGTTCTCTCCTTCAAGTAAGGGCTCCCGGTTTCTCAATTTTTCCTTATCAGGCATATCTGTTCTTCTAATGAGGAATTTGAAAAACAAGCCATGCTGTTAGCTGACAGGTTCAGGACCCTCTAAGGTTATTAAACAAGCATACAAAAGAGCGAAGTACAGTGACCGGGAACAACTGTTGAAATACCAGGTTAGGAAAGATCAAACATGTTTGGTTTGTGTATTACAGCAGAGTACTTCTACTTCTGCAATAACATCTTCTATAAAAAAGAAAATTGGCACATCCTTGCTCTTCATGATGTGTTTAATGAACTTCCATTGTTTGCCACCACCCAGGGCACTAACATATGAGACAAGGTAGTGCAGGCAAGTATGGTGAGAACCAGTTTGGTTGTTCGCCATGTTGAGGAAGTTGAATGCAGTGTATCGTGAGAGACTAAGGATGTTGGTGTTATTTGGTGAGCTTTTACCCCTGATGAAGGGTTGAATCCGAAACTTGGCCACGTTGGGAAGAGGAAATAGTGCCACCAAGTAATCTTACAAGTGTCTATTAACAACAACATCTACGTACAGCTAAGTAATATGAAAGATATTTTCTATGTAACACTGTGGGACAATTTCAATTGGATTTTTCACGGTTCCAATTCAACACTTGATTTATACTTGATTCACACATAAAAAAAAGGGGGACGGTGGTATGTTCATGATTATAACCAGAATGTGGGTAACCTGGATGGTACTTGTATATTCATTAATTGAAACTACCACTGTTCTCATTCAAAAATGTTTTGGAAATCTATCTTTTTTGATATAATGGTTGAAAATTCACCTTAAAACATTTTTGCTCATTATTATTTTAGTGATGTGTGTTCTTTAGAAACATCTTCTAGTGCTCAGGCAGAAAGATCTCTCTGAATTCAGTCTTTCAGGAACCCGGGGGGACAGCCTTCCATCTAGGCAGAACCAGTCTTTAGCTAAAAATCTCTCTATTTCTAAAAATCCAAAAGCCCCAACTGTAGGTCCTGAGCTCCTGAAATGAGGAAAAAGGATCCTACAGCCAAGCGTCTACTTCTCTCCAACTTCTTGCTTAAGATCCAGGGACGATCTTTAGCATCCCCTTCCTTCTCATTGGCTCTAGTCCTAACCCACTGAAGACTAAGCATGCTCAGGGGGAATTTTATATCCCACACAGGCTTTCCCCCCAAGAAGTAGGGTTATGGCAAGGGGAGGAATCCTAGATGTCAAAAAACCCTCCTACTGCTCAATGCTGGGAAAAATACTTGGGAGCCAACGTTAGTGATGGGCAAAGCCCTGTCACACTCCTTTCTGCAGGGTGTATATCTTTAAATCTTTAAGTCTGTCCCCATATGCTTTATGATGGAGACCATGGGACATTTTAGTAGCCGCCCTCTGAACCACATCCATCCAGAGGACTCATTTAGCATGGACACCAGGAGCTGGACAGAGGGACTCTGGGGCTGTGGGACCTCTGTTGAGAGGAGCTTGTGGTCAATAAAATAGTGTTTGTACCACAAACACTGAGTCCACTGCTAATGATACTCCCCAGTGTTTCTTATTGCTAGGAAGGTAACAGAACCGCAGAGGAGAAGTTTGGGTATTTTTTTTAACTCTTTCCCATCCAGTAAAATAATTTACTTAGGGCCTAGTCCAGTACATCATAAGTGCATGAGTGACCCCCAATTTTCAAAGCAAGCTTAGGTAACTAAATCTCTCTGAAAATTACCCTGCCTGTGTAGCTCTCTCTCTGTGGGGCCAGGCTTGCCACCCAGCTTCAGACACCAGTGCTGAATGCTGCCCTGGGTTACCACAGGGCCGCCCGACGATTTCCGTGGTTTAACTGCCAGCTCATCCTGTGCAAGACCGGGGGATAACAAGGCGAGCAGTAATGAGAGTTACAGGCAGAGGGAGAGGAAGTGGTGCAAGAACATCCACTTCCTCTCCCTCTGCCGGAGACAAACAACTAGCAGCAGAGCTTAAATCCTTTTTTAATTTAGCCTTGAAGTAGGTGTGGCTGTTGGTGTCATTTATTGATACACCTTAACTAGCAAAGACACATTCATTATTTTTAATGTAGGCTTTTAAGTGGGGCGTGGTTGTTATGATCGTTATTGTCTGGCACTGAATTTGCAGAAGAAGGCCATGCTTTGGCTTTGGGAAATATTTCCTGCCATCCATACCATCCCAGCTCTTGATATAATAATTTGAGGTTGCCAATGTTGTCCAAAGCTTGTGCTTGGGGTGTTTTTTTTTTCTTGATTCCCAATTAACTACGAACTTGTAAATAAAATGGTTGCTAAAATAGCGTCTTATAACCATCAGGCGCTAAGGCATCGGAGGCTCTGTAACTCTGCAAATGATTTTAGCTGCTTCTTTCCACTCTTGCTCAGTGCAATGGGCTAGGCTTGGCATTGCCGATGACCTCCTTAAAAGTGTTACTGATGGTTCAGAGCTTGGCCCGTACATATTGGTCAGGGATGAAACAATATCCAGGGCACAGGACTGTGGAGTTTTAATCCGGCACCAGCTCCTCACTCGGGTTTCCCAATCGTGCTGTTACATCCCAAAGGATGTTACCTGGTTAGCGATACGACACCCTCAGCCTGCTGTCTGGTACCCATTCACAATGGCTCGCGTGATTTGGGAGAGCCAAACACTTCCTTCGGCTTTGACAGCTTTCTCTTCCCTGTGGTGGTCTAGGGGCTCCCCAAGACAACGCTCCTCTCTCTGCGCTTGCCAACAACATTCTCGTCTCCCGCACTCCAGGGGATTCCTTGAGCTTGCTACTCATTTTGTTTTCGACCAGAGGGGAGCCCCTCTTCCTTCTACTCCTTTTTTCTTTCCTGGAAGGAGGGATTCTTGTCCTTTTGGCTTCCTTCTATAAAGGATAAGCAGTACATTGTCTCTCCTTTTCCAACTCCAGAACTCCTTCTCTAGGGGGGTGTCTATATCTTTTCTGCATGGATTGGACCATATTTGGCCGTTTTGTTGTTGTTGTTGTTGTTGTTATTTTTGCTTTTAAGCTACATAAACAAGAATAAGCTTGTCAAAAAACAAAGATAGGAAAAAAAAAAAAAGATAAATCAGATAACTTCACATACTTTAGTCCCCAATAAGGGGGTGGAGAATTGTATATATACAGGGAAACGAAACAGAAAAACTGAAACGAAGGAAAGGCTTAGCAAAAGGAATCCAGAGAATTATAGATTAGGCATCAATTATGATTCAACAGTCACTTACCTTTAGTCAAGAAAGGAATGTAACTGATCAGGGGCAAAAAATTGGTACCTAATTCCAAGATATTTAGTAATACGTTTGCAGGGGAATCTTAAGAAGAAACGTAGCGCCCAAAGTTAACACCTCTTGACGCATAGCAATAAACGATTTTCTCCTGTCCTGAGTAATTTTAGATACAAAAAAATTAACTCCTGAGATTTATGTAAAAACATTTTCAAAACCAAGTTTAAATCTTGTTCAAAAAACAAATGATACAAGAAGAGACCGTCTTTCTTCAGTAGCAACCTCAGAAGTGTTTAGAAAGGCGGAAATGTCCAAGCCTTGAGGGTGAACGTTCAATATCTCAGATGGATCAAGAGTTCCTCTTGGTCTGGGCTCCCGAAGGTAAAAAGAAGACTTTATTCAATGGTGGAAGACTGGCCTCAGAAACTCCAAGAGTTTCCAAACAATATTTCTTTAACAAATCTCTGTTTGGCCTTTGGATCCAGAGACACTCAACACTGGACTAGGCCCATCTCCCAACCAGATCCATAACTTACTTGACATCTAGCATGAGGAAGGGGGGTCCTTACACCGGGGATGTGGGAAAGGAAAGAGAATGTAAATGGATGGAAGATCTGGGTTTGACTCGTGGGCTGGCTGGGGGGGGGGGGGAGGCCTGGGGATGCCACACAGACAGAGACCCTGGTGGGAGTGGGAGCCTCAGCCACGAACTGTGGCATTAACTTAGTGACCAGACTCAGGCTGCACAGGTGCTGGGGGTTATGACCCCTGGCCAAGGACAGCCACTGCAGGATTAAAAGAGGGAAATCCCCCTCCCCTCCCCCACGCAGGGCAGCCGCAAATGAAGGCCCATGGCTGTTGGGAGTCTATAAAACGGAGGCCGGTTCTAGTGGACCTTGGAAGCCGACAGGAGCAGAGGGAAACTGCTGGGTCATAAAAGAGGAAATGGCAGTTCGATTTAAGAGAAGAAGACAGTGGTAGTCAGGGTGACGAGGCTGCCGAATGGTGCGCGTGGGAGCACCACTGTCAGAAGGTCACGGAGTGGCGTTTTCCATCCCCACTGCCCCGTGCCTGTGCAAGATTACACGGATGCATCTTTCCCTGGAAGCGTTCGTAGCCTGAAGTGCATTTGCCATCCATGACGTGTCTGGTCTCGCTCACTGTCTTGCCCTGTCTAGGGTGGGCAGCTGGCATGTACTTGATGTCAATATGCAGTGCAACATTCAGTTTGCATTTTAGATTTAATTACTCGCCTTTTGCTCATTCGAGTTCAAGTAATTATTTATCTGCCTTACAATCTGAGGGCCTGAGTCACTAAGGCTGATTCCCCATTCTGTGCTATGGGAAAATGGCTTACTAAATTACCCCCCCCAGTTTTACTCCTGGGGGAATTCTGTGCACAAAATTTTAAAATTCTCAAAATTCTGCTCAAAATAACACAATATACATCACGGTCTTTGAGTAATTAACTTAAAATGTAAGACAGAAAAATTATTATTCAAACATGCAGGGTTTTAAATATTGTGATGGCTCACTGTCCGTGAGGCCTCGAGCGCCGGTCTTCTGTCTCCAGTCCTGAGTCGCCACCAGTTGCTCCGGTCCCTGGAGTTCGATGTGTTCATGTAACTCCCTGAGTCCGTGCCTCTGCTGGCCCTGGTTTTGCTGGGCTTCTGGGTTCCCTTCGGGCACGGTTGGGGATAAGCAGTCCCCCCAATCCCCAGAGACAACACAGAGAGAGGGATAGTTCCTTCAAAGCAGTTTAATAAGTAACAACTGGATACATTACATGGGGTTTGTCCCCTCCCCCTCCAGCCCTCTGGTTCCCTTACAAGCAGTGCTAGTTCAGAGCAATCATTTACCTCCTCTGCTCAGGACTATTACAAGCCCCAACACCACAGGCGCTTTTAGAGTAAAGATTATACTTCACCCCTTCACCTGGATTACTCCGTATCCATGCATGAACTGGAGGACTCTTCTATCCCTGAACCTACCTCCATCTCCTCCTCCTCTGACTCCGAAGAGCTGGGTTTTTGTGGCCAGTTCCACCAAGGGGGCACGCCCTCTTCCTCCACCTCCATGGACTCATCGGTGTCTGCCTCATTAACCTCTATGCCTGCCACCTGTTCGCCTTCAGGCTTTCCTCCCCTGTCCGGTGGTGCTTCAGGGAAGCTGGGATTCGTAGTCCTTCTCCTCTTCCCCTGCGCCCCCTGCTGTCTGGCTCTGGTATTCTTGTTGCTCTTATAGTAGCTTGTCAGCTCCTGCCTGCGGCCGGGCTGCGCTACATCACAATATTTTATGCAGACTTCCCCTAGAAGTGCACTGTAGGAGTGTCCCTTCCACCCTCTCTCCTTGCTCCTCTTGCCAGACCCCTTTTACTCTGCCCTCTTAGGCACTAACTTCCCTGCTCTCCACTATCTCTCTCCTCCCCCTCCAGGCTCAACCCCTTCCACTATCTCCAGCCCTCAGCCCTCCACTCCTAAAATTTGACTGCTCTCTCATACAGCTTTTCACACAGGCTCCCTCTGTCCCACTCTCTCACACACACACACATACAGACACACAACTTCACACAGGCTCTCTCCCTCTTTCACATACAACATTCTCACACAGGCTCCCTCTCTCTCGCACACATACACACACACACACATATACACCCACCCTCAGAACATGTTTCCTCTTTCCCTCTCTCACTCATACAGACCCCTTCTTACAGGCTTTTCCTCTTACCACATATATCCCTCTCACACAGGCTTCCTCTGTCCTTCTCTCAAATACACACCCTCACACAGGCTTCCTCTCTCTTGCACGCACACAGGCCATCAAAAAGTTTCCTTCTCTCACATACACACACTCACACAGGCTCCCTCTGTCCTTCTCTTTCTCTCTCTCACACACACACACCTTCATACAAGCTCCCTCTGTCTTACACACACACTCTTCCCCCTCACTTAGGCTCCATCTCTCTCTAGTAAACATGCACTCCTACAGGCTCCTTCTCTTTCTTGCACACTCATACAACCCTTCATATAGGCTCTCTCTTTCACACACACCCCTTCAGTTGGGCACATAGGCTCTGCGTCACACAGACATCGTCCTATGCCTGTCATTCTGCACACAGACACACATACACCTTCAAAACAGGTTCTCTCTGTCCCTCTTTCACACATACACACCGCTTCATACAGGCTCTCTCTCTTGCACACACACCCTCCTTTCACACAGGCTCCCTCTGTCTTTCTCTCAAACACATATCCTCACACAGGCTCCCTCTCTCTCGCACAAACACCCCCCCTCCCCAAACAGGCTCTCTCTCTTGCATACACACTCACACAGGCTCCTTCTGTTCTCTCTCTCACACACACATATATCCTCATACAAGCTCCCTCTCTCTTGCGGGCACACCCCTCCCCCTCACATAGGCTCCATCTCTCTCTGGCAAACACGCACTTACACAGGCTCCTTCTCTTTCTTACACACTCATATACCCTTTCACATAGGTTCTCTCTCTTACCCACACACCTTCACATGGGCTCTCTCTCGCACACAAACACACACCTTCACAAAATCCCTCTCACACACACCCTCACTCAGGCACATAGTCTCCAAATCACAGACACCTTCCTATGCCTGTCATACTGCACACACACAAGCTGCATTGATGTCATCAGTTGTTCCCTGATCCTCGGCCGCGAGTGAGATGGGCTCCAGTCACGACCCACCTGGGCCTCCCTGGTCTTCAGCTACGAGCTTGTTGGGCTCTGCTTGTGGTCCTCCAGGCCTCCTTCCACTTCGGCTGCGAGTGGGATGGGCTCCGTTCGTGGCCCGCTGGGCATCTTAAAATTCTGCGCCCCGCAATAGCGCAGAATTCCCCCTGGAGTAAAGTTTGCACCTGAGGAAATGGAGGGTGAATGACTTGCTCAAGGAGCGGCAGTGGGAGAAACAGGGATTTGAACCCTGGTTTCCCTGGTTCTCAGCCTGCTGCTCTCGGCCGCTAGGCTACCCCTCCACTACCACATTGGGGAAATAGAAAACAGAAATGCATTTCCTCCTGTGCTGTGCAAAGGAGAAAAGGATCAGCGATGCTAAACACTTCCCAAAGCTGGGAGGGGATATCCAACACTTTCTACAAAAGAATGAGCAGAAGAAGCTCTGAATAATCCTGGGGGAAGGAGGCAAAACAGCGGCTAGAGCAGCGAAATCTGTGGTATCCTGCCACCCGGCCAGAAATGAAACCTGACCAGGGACAATGCGGACCAGCACCAAAACCCTGGAATTGTCCTTCTCATTATTCTCCTTTCTGATCCCTGAAATGTTATAATTGCTAGTATTTTCTAACGCGTTTTCCTTTTATTATAACCACCTTGAGGTTTACATTCAAAAGATTTATGAGGGTAAAACCAACTTTTCCCTGCATAAATCTGGCCCTTTAAAAATGTTCCACCTTTGTCCAGGTGGCTTTCTCTGCTCAAAATTGCGGACTTAGTTACCTGGAGAAAAGAGGTCAGGGCTGGAGGCGTGGTGAAGGCGGGCTACCATATTTTGCCAAGAAGTGCCAGGCTGAATGCTGTCTGGCTAAATTTGTGTGACAAGTCCGTCCACACAAATAGTGGACCTCAAGTTATCCGGGTAGCTTTACTTGGATATTCAGCGGACAACCTATCTGGGCAAGTTCCGCTGAATATCGGGATAACTTATCCTCTTGCCGGCTCAGTGAATATGGACCTGGGTGTGTAGACTCTACCTAAGAGTTAATTCCGGAATAAAGCTAGATAAAGTGTAAGCTGCATGCACCAAAGTTCGTCTTTTGATGTTGTGTAACACAGAGCGTCGAGCCTCCACGTCCAGATGCGTCGAGCTGACACAACTGATGGCTCACGGATTAGTTTTCTGAAAACAGGGTCTGTAGGTCCACTCCTGCTTACCGCATCCCTCCCTCCATCACTGCCTCTCCCCTACTCCCAGTCTCCAGAGTGAGATTAACGAACTTTGCACAGCTTCTCATTTACACTTTCAGCTTCACGTACAACTTTTTCCAGCAGCTGTCTGGAAAGACTGCGGCTTTGACTCTGAAACCAGCTCTGTGCTGCATCATTGATTTGGGTCAGAAATGGAAACCAAAGGCGTCGAGTTACAGTAGCTTCAGATTTTCCCAACCTAAGTGCACTGTTTCCCAGCCAGCGTGCCATGCTACACTGGGGACACTTCAGACCCGGTGGAGGGTGCTACGGAAAAGTGACCAACATCTGGCCTCTGCCCGCAGTACCTCATAGCGACACAAGACACCAGCAGCTAGGGATGTGAATCGTTTTCCATATCGTCTTAACGATAGAAATCGTGTGGCAGGGCAAGAAAATCGTCTTAGGCACGATTTTTTAGTTAAAAAATCGTTAAAAATCGTTTTTTCCGATTAGTGCGCACTAACTCGAGTTAGTGCGCACTAACTGGGAGTTAGTGCGCACTAACTGAAAATGATACAATTTGACACTTTTCAGGTCAGTTAAGGTCAGTTTAGGAATGAATATGTATTCCTATTGGCTGCCCTCTTATTTATTCATGTTACCAAGTTTCCTACTGACAGTATATGGGGGATGGGAAATGGAAACAGTTGGTAGCTTGACAAAACAAGTAATGTGATCAGTCAATGTGACTAGAACTTGTGCCCTAACCCTGATACCAGGGGTATTGTGATCTTCCTGCACACAGTGCCCTATCCCTATTAATACCAGGAGTGTTGTGATCTTCCTGCACACAGTGCCCTATCCCTAATACCAGGGGTGTTGTGATCTTCCTGCACACAGTGCCCTATTCCTGATACTGGGGGTGTTGTGATCTTCCTGCACACAGTGCCCTATTCCTGATACCGGGGGTGTTGTGATCTTCTTGCACACATCCCGGTATCAGGGATAGGGCACTGCATGCAGGAAGATCACAACACTCCTGGTATTAATAGGGATAGGGCACTGCATGCAGGAAGATCACAACACTCCTGGTATTAATAGGGATAGGGCACTGCATGCAGGAAGATCACAACACCCCTGGTATCAGGGATAGGGCACTGTGTGCAGGAAGATCACAATACCCCGGAGGAGTGAGGGTCAGGCAGCTCCCCCCTGTCTGTGAAGCCAGCCTCTCACTAGTAATGCAGGGAGGGAGCTGTCTCAGACTTCACCATCCTCCCCCCCCCCTCACCCACACACCATTCACTAGCTGGGACATGGGGGAAGTCAGGAGTGAGGGTCAGGCAGCTCCCCCCTGTCTGTGAAGCCAGCCTCTCACTAGTAATGCAGGGAGGGAGCTGTCTCAGACTTCACCATCCTCCCCCCCCCCTCACCCACACACCATTCACTAGCTGGGACATGGGGGAAGTCAGGAGTGAGGGTCAGGCAGCTCCCCCCTGTCTGTGAAGCCAGCCTCTCACTAGTAATGCAGGGAGGGAGCTGTCTCAGACTTCACCATCCTCCCCCCCCCCTCACCCACACACCATTCACTAGCTGGGACATGGGGGAAGTCAGGAGTGAGGGTCAGGCAGCTCCCCCCTGTCTGTGAAGCCAGCCTCTCACTAGTAATGCAGGGAGGGAGCTGTCTCAGACTTCACCATCCTCCCCCCCCCCCCCCCTCACCCACACACCATTCACTAGCTGGGACATGGGGGAAGTCAGGAGTGAGGGTCAGGCAGCTCCCCCCTGTCTGTGAAGCCAGCCTCTCACTAGTAATGCAGGGAGGGAGCTGTCTCAGACTTCACCATCCTCCCCCCCCCCCCCTCACCCACACACCATTCACTAGCTGGGACATGGGGGAAGTCAGGAGTGAGGGTCAGGCAGCTCCCCCCTGTCTGTGAAGCTAGCCTCTCACTAGTAATGCAGGGAGGGAGCTGTCTCAGACTTCACCATCCTCCCCCCCCCCTCACCCACACACCATTCACTAGCTGGGACATGGGGGAAGTCAGGAGTGAGGGTCAGGCAGCCCCCCCCTGTCTGTGAAGCCAGCCTCTCACTAGTAATGCAGGGAGGGAGCTGTCTCAGACTTCACCATCCTCCCCCCCCCCCTCACCCACACACCATTCACTAGCTGGGACATGGGGGAAGTCAGGAGTGAGGGTCAGGCAGCTCCCCCCTGTCTGTGAAGCCAGCCTCTCACTAGTAATGCAGGGAGGGAGCTGTCTCAGACTTCACCATCCTCCCCCCCCCCCCTCACCCACACACCATTCACTAGCTGGGACATGGGGGAAGTCAGGAGTGAGGGTCAGGCAGCTCCCCCCTGTCTGTGAAGCCAGCCTCTCACTAGTAATGCAGGGAGGGAGCTGTCTCAGACTTCACCATCCTCCCCCCCCCCCCCCCTCACCCACACACCATTCACTAGCTGGGACATGGGGGAAGTCAGGAGTGAGGGTCAGGCAGCTCCCCCCTGTCTGTGAAGCCAGCCTCTCACTAGTAATGCAGGGAGGGAGCTGTCTCAGACTTCACCATCCTCCCCCCCCTCACCCACACACCATTCACTAGCTGGGACATGGGGGAAGTCAGGAGTGAGGGTCAGGCAGCTCCCCCCTGTCTGTGAAGCCAGCCTCTCACTAGTAATGCAGGGAGGGAGCTGTCTCAGACTTCACCATCCTCCCCCCCCCCCCCCTCACCCACACACCATTCACTAGCTGGGACATGGGGGAAGTCAGGAGTGAGGGTCAGGCAGCTCCCCCCTGTCTGTGAAGCCAGCCTCTCACTAGTAATGCAGGGAGGGAGCTGTCTCAGACTGGTATCAGGGTTAGGGCACTGTGTGCAGGAAGATCACAACACTCCTGGTATTAATAGGGATAGGGCACTGTAAGAGATGACTGTAGTAGATTGAATAAAGATCTGATGTTTCTGCTCTCCTCACACCAAACAAAAACAACACACAAGCAGAGAAGCCCTTCTTACAAAGCTGAGCTAGTGAGTTAAGTAGGAGGAAAAGTAAACATACTTGTGCCAGTGTGGCTACTTAAAAAATACACTTACCAACAATCAATTACATATATTTGAACTGTGTACAGTTCCAGCCAGGACCACCTTTCTAAAATGCACAGTGATTGGCAAATTCAACATGCACTAGCATTTCAGGTGCCTGCTAACAAAAATAATAAACAAACAAGTTCTAGTCACGTGAGTGCTGATCATTACATTACTTTTTTTGTCAAGCTTCCAACTGTTTCCATTTCACATCCCCCCAACCATTACCTCAGTATTAGCCTTGGTAACATCAATAGATAAGAGCACAGCCAGCCAATAGGAATACATACATACATATTCATTCCTAAGTGACCTTTACTGACCTGGGAAGTGTGAACACTTTGTTTCATTTTCTGTTGGTGTTCGTTAGTTTCCAGTTCCATTTCCCATCCCCCCAACCATCACCTCAGTGGTAACCTTGGTAACATCAATAGATAAGAGGGCAGCCAGCCAATAGGAACACATATTCATTCCTAACTGACCTTCAGTGACCTGGAAAGTGTTTATTTGTATCATTTTCAGTTAGTGCGCACTAAATCGAGTTAGTGCGCACTAACGGGGAGTTAGTGCGCACTAACTCGAGTTAGTGCGCACTAACACGATTTAACGATTTTTAACGATAAATCGTTAGAATTTCTATTGTATCGTGTTCTATAACGATTTAAGACGATATAAACATTATCGGACGATAATTTTAATCGTTGAAAAACGATTCACATCCCTACCAGCAGCGGCTCTTAAGCATGCAGGTATGCCTTCCTGAGAACACGTGTGATCACGCGTGGCCTCCTCTTCCCGGTAATCAGTGGGCAGCAAGCAGGGATGGATAGCTGGGCCCTGCCTGTGTGCAGCACACAGGGCGCACACAGCCCCCTCCTCATCTTCTCCCTCCCGAGCCTCCTCGTTTCGGGCCTTCCAGCCTCTGTCTTACCCCCAGGCTGAATGAGATGGAGAGCGCAGGCACTGAACGCTGGATGTGACTCATTCTGAGTGCTGGGAACAGCAGCAGCAGCAGCAGAAACAGTGGAGGAGCTCTGGCAGTCGCATGTGGCAGACGAGATGACTAACCAAGCTAACTTCTTGCTTTTCCTGCACTTGCATAAAAAGGGAGCCGCAAATTCATTTAAGCAAAAATCACAGACTACAGATTTAATTTGTTTCCTAAGCAGCGTCTGCCCTGGTCCCGTTCGCCGTCATGTCAATGAGGCTGAGGCACTACAGCCTGACATTCAAAGTCTGTTATGGATTTCCTTTCCCCTCTTTTCTCCCCTTCACCCCCACTATGGCTCGGTCACCGTAGTAAGACTCCTCATTTGATTCTAGGAATCGCAATTCACGTCTGGCACACAAGCCCAGTGTCTGTCCAAGCCCTCTCACAAGAGTAGCATCTGCCCTGATCCCAAACAGCCATGAGGCTCAGTGTAGTGTAGTCACAGGTCAATAAGGAGATCTGGAGAGCATTGTTGAAGATTTTCTCCTTCCCAAGGCTCTGAGTGCTTCCTCCATGGTCCTCCCAGCACCTCATCATCATCAGAGCAGGATGTGGAACAAACCACTGAATGGTCCTGCTGCTGAGCCACCAGGATTTCTCAGTCCCTATACAATTATCAGGCATTGGTACCAATTGGTCTTGCTTAAAATTTCCCTGCAACAGAGTTTGGATGGCCCTCGTTGGTAATGCAAGGATAATATTCACCCTGAACTGCAAAGCAAACCCTTATGTCAGAATCTGCATTCCACAGACCTTGGCTTGGATGACTCCAGAAACCCAATCCCTGTGTTCCCCATTGTCCTTCCTAGGTAACTTGTTTACACCACATACTCATGCAGAGCCAGGCAAATGATCCGTGGAGGAGTGTGTTCTGGGAAACTGATTATACTCACGGGAATTCCATTTCATGGCAGAAGTGAAAGCCAGCAAGAAACTTTAAAGAAACCTGTATCCACACAGTGAACCATAAAACACTGGAGACCAGTTCTGCAGGCCATGCCAAGGTTACTGTAGCCCCTGCGTAATAGAACCAGGTGTCCCGTAATGTTTAAGGGGCTTTGTTTAGTCCGTAAGATTATAATAAGAAGACCTGTGTAAATTATCCCTTGAATGACATAAAGCTTATGGAAACCTCTTTATGTGGAGGCCCCTGCAAACTAAGCTGGGAGACCCCCAAGAGGCTCAAAATCTAAGAGCTGCAGGTTCAGTCTGCAGGAGGGGAGCTGGAGGGTTAACCTTTCCTGAGCCAGCAGCACTACCTGCTCCGGGTCTGGCCATGTACAAAGCCCCTTGGAGCACTATGCAGGACATCCAGCACAACCTTCTGTTTCTATATCTTTTCTGTACTGAGAGGGTAAGGTCCCCTTAACCCTGCTGGTACTCCAAATTATTCTGGAAGACCCAAGTAATTTCGACCAAATCCTTCAGCTCATTTTAAGAAGTAATCTGGATTTGTTGCACATTACCTGTAGGAGATTAACAGGCGGCTTCCCTGAACCCAAGAGTAGTCTGTACCCTCTAGAAGAGTATGACCCATCTCCAGAGAGGTCTGGTCAATCTTAAAGCAGCAATTCCTGGTCCACTGCAATATCTGACTTGTTTATTGAGCTAAAAAGCATGTATCTACAAGCATGATCTAAATTTCCCAGTGGTGTACTATGAAACCCATATATAATATTAAAACCAAAACACCATACAATGATAGCTTCCATTAAAGCCTTTAAACAAAATTCGTTCTCTTGTTAAAGGCAAAAACAAGCTATACAGCCATCAAAGAAGAAGAGGCAAACAACCCCCAAATGAGAGTCGATTCAATTCACAGGCTTGTTTGAAAAGAAACGCCATTTCTGTTTTCCTGAACAACTGGGCGCTGATCAGGCGGAGGGGAACCCTAGAGCCAGTGTCCGGATGGAGCCCCCACGCAGGGTTACATCATGATTCTGGATGCGGCCGGCAGCAGAAACCTCCTTGGTGCAGGGGCCTGGCTTCCTGCATTCTGCTATTCATAGACACGTAGAGAACAACAGTACAACAGGGCACGTGGCCGTATGTAATACGCATCCTGTGCCAGCCACACACTTCACTGTAATGGGGTTTTTTCCCCCCACAAATGGAGAATATGTCAGCAGATAATCTGGGCAAGCTAGATTAGCTTTGCAAACCTTATCTGCCCTCATAGTCTCTGTTTCTAGGATCACGAGGCCACATCTCGTTTGTTCAATTTTTCATTTCCATTACAACACCTCAAACTCTGCTCGATCTCTGCCTTCACCCTCGCTTGCTCACAACCCGGGGTCCTCCGTGCTCATCCCCGTTTTTTTAAAAAAAACGATTCAATGTTTATTGAAAGATACACCAAAACAGTGCAGCACAAGACAAGCAATCATCACGACAAAACAGAATCAGGAGCACAAGAAATGTTACAAACAAGTTTTCAGATTTTTAACCCCCCCCCCATCTTCCACCCCCAAATGCAACCCCTCCACCAACAAGCAAGTGTCCAAACTGCCAGAAAGCAATACAAACTCCGAACTCAGCAACATTAGAAAGCACTCATACAAAGACGAAAGGGAGCCCAACCCTTTTCAACGTATCCTTAACAGCAGTTTTTCCAAATAGTGCGCATGCGCCAGACGCTTTCTAACCAAGGCCAAAATGGGCGGCGTAGGTCTTTTCCCACCAAAATGCCAACTCCCATCTAGCTGCAATAATAATTTGCAATATCGAATTTTTATAGCCTGGCAAGAGCACTCGAGCCTGGAAAACCTTAGAGAAAGAAGTTCGGGTCTCAAGCAATATCTATCTCTATCTATATATCTCTATCTATCTATACACACCGCCCTATCCTGTGGTTGTGGCTGGTAGACAATCCTCACTTAACTCCACACCAAGACATATGTCAAAACAGTTACAACTTTTATTTACACGGGTTACCAGCAGAATAACTGTTTGCAAGATGGATAGAAGTTAATAAAAGGTTTTGGATGTTATCAAAGTTCACAGGCTTTACAGCCAAGATACCAAGTCACAGATATTAATCCAACAAGTTGCCCAAATCTCCCAAAACACTTGGAAGAAAGGCTGTAATTCCACCTCCTTCCCATGCTCCTTTAGAAGGACATGGCTTGAATTTCAGTTAGTCTTCTCAATCTTCAAACGCCCTTATTACCAGTATTACAAGGATACATTTCCACCTGCTCCGCATATCCATTTCACCCTATACTAAACCCACCTCCACGGCAGTGTCTAGGACAGAGCTTTCTAAACTTGTCCTGGGAACCCCACATCCAGTCGGGTTTTCAGGATCGCCACCATGAACGTGCATGAGATAAATCTGCATATGCCAAGAGTCCAACATCTGCAAATTTATCTCGTGCACAGTCTCTGTGGATCTCCAACTGGCTGTGGGGTCCCCAGGACAGGTTTGGGAAGCCCTGCTCTAGGACATCACAGGCATCCCAACACTCCGTCGATGAAACTACCTCCTTCCTCCGGTCCTCTATTGTTTGTGGGGGCTCACATGCTCTTCCCCTGGTGAAAAATCTTCAGAGGGACGGCCCTGTTAGTCTGGTGTAGCAAAAAAATGACAGGAGTCGGGTGGCACCATATAGACTCACCAGTTTATTGAAGCATGAGCTTTTGAGGGCAGTGTTAGCCTACAAGTTGTCACCCGACTCCTGTCATTTTTTACTCTCTTCACTTGCTTCTTTTCTCAGACCCAGGCCAGGTCCCACACCTAATCCCCATGAGAGGAAATTCCTTCTGTGCCTTGGGGCTTTCCCCTTGAGGGAAAAAAATTCCTGCAGGAGCCTCTCCTGAAGGAGGGGGTCCTCAGGCTCTCCCTTCACTCCTAGTCCATGGTAGAGTCTCTTCAGTCAATCCTCCCACCGAATCCTTGGACCAAAATTTATAAGATAGTAACATAATAAATGATGGCAGAAAAGACCCAAGTGGTCTATCCAGTCTGCCCAGCAAGTTTCAATCAAGTAATTAATGAATTAATTATTTTTTAATGGGTTGTAATCTTACAATCTCTCTCCTATGAGGATCTAGCTTCCCACCATCTTAAAAGGAAAACACCATGCAAAACCTATTAACCAAATACGTCTGGAGATTTTCCTCCATAGTCTGTAGGGACATAACGCTATACATGGACATCTCACTATGCCTACTGCCATCTGGTAGCCATTCAGCAAAATTGCAGGTATCAAAAAAGGATCCCAAACATCCAAACTCAAGCAATTACACTTTAGAAAATAGTCAAAGACCACCCCACATTTTTCCCAGGCCACTACTGGTGACAAAGGCCCATTTCGGGAGCCTCTCACATGTCCAGACGTGATCTCTGTGTCTGGGTGTCTACCTGCCTCCCCTCCTCCCAACAATAACTTTTGAACTGTTTATCCAATTTCATCCAAATTTCTGCCACAGATAGTAGAGTGTTCAGTAACTCCTCCCACTCCAGTGTCATTTCTTTCATGTCCTCTTGATGCCCCAGCACTTAGGGGACATCAAGAGCACATGTAATAAAACTTATGCTAAAAAAGGTTTAGCGTGTGTTTGCAAAAAAATTATACAAGCACATTAAAATGCCATTTAAGGAGTGATGCAACAAGATTTAGCATACGAATGATAAAAAAAAAAAAAAAAAGTTCCCAGTAGCATGCTTATGCCATCATTCTGCATGGAAACCTGAGAATGCATTTCCGAAATAGCCTGAACATTAGCTAAATAGCGTTTTCAAACTAAGCCAGGGATAGGCAATTCCAGTCCTTGTGTGCCTCAAGCCGGTCAGGTTTTCAAGATCTCCACACCGAATGTTCATGAAATGCATTTGCTAGCACTGTCTCCGCCTCATGCATATTCAGTGGGAATATCCTGAAAACATGAGCAGCTGACAGCACTCGGGGACTGAGTGGTAAATTGAGCATACTCATTTTCTGGTGGTTCCTCCTGCTTGTAGCAGGCAAATAAACCTGGCCCATGGAGCTTGGTTGGTCAGTGCTGAGGGAGTGAGCGGTCGAGCTCACCCATCCCTGTGGTAGCTTTGCTGTTGTGGAAATGGTTTCTTTTTGTGAATTTTCCCAGGACCCATCCCTTGCTCTAATTCTCTCCAAATTAATATCTTTTGAATTTCCATGCCTTTCCTGTTTTTTTTGTAAACTGCCCTTCCCCTCTGGGCTCTTCACGCAATCCCTCCAGGGACTTTGCCACTTTTCTACTCACTTTTTGTTCCGGTCCTCGTGCAAGTGCCGTATTTCCTTCTCCCAAGCGGTTGAAGCATGAAGAGGCTATGAACACGTCAAAGCCAACCCAACTGCTGGGTCAGGAGGTAGCTACTCCATTCCCCACCATGTGGTTGCTTTTTAACAGCACTTTTAACACAATAAAAGGTAGTTTATCTTAAAAATAAAATAGACTGAGGAGATGTGCATTCACCTGATCTATTTTCTTTTTGGATGAAATAAATATAATCGGTGTGTTCTATAAACCCAAACTCCCCCATTCCTTATGGATTCCCATGAAGTTGTGTGACTGATGACGCTGGCTAACAGGCAGGTTCTTTGGCTGGAAATTGAAGCCTCTGTTGGCTTCATTTGCTGTGATTGGAGGATGTCCCGTGTGTTCATTCTTCTACCCCTTATTTTTGGGGAATTGTGATGTTAGCCTATACGGCTTTTGGAAAGCTCACAGTACAGAGTTATTACTGTTGTATCTATTAGATGTGAGTTACGTGTAAGATTAGATGAAGGTGAAACTAGAATATTAGTGCAGTTGGATATCAGTTCCGCATTTGACATGATACCACAAGATAAACTGCTTAACAAATTACAGCATCTTGGTATCAGGGGTATAGTATTAATGTGGTTTAAATCATTCATAATGGGACGAGGACAATGTGTGAAGATAGGCCCAAATTGTTCAGATTGGGTTATGACAAATAGTGGTGTACTTCAGGGGTCATCACTATCCCCAATCCTATTTAACATTTATTTAAGTACATTAGCTGACTTATTTAGGTCTTTGGGGCTTCTGTACTTTTTACATGTGGACGATATACAGTTTTTTTTTATACCATGTTCTGTAGATGGTGGGTTTTCTAATGTGACGTTTGGGAACAGTATGTCATTGATAAATGCTGGTTGAGAGCAAATGGTTTAAGTCTAAATATTGCAAAAGCAACTTTGTTGTAGATTGGGAAACAGTTCCTGTCCCCAGGGTTTACTCATGAAGCAAGAAATCTTGGCACAACCATGGATTCTAAATTAACAATGAAACCTCACGTTAAGAAAGGACTTCATGCCACTTTTTTCAGGATATAGATGTTGCTGCGACCACTTAAAGTTTCAATGAAGCTTACTTAGATCTGTTTTACAGTCACTGTTGTTTGGTCAAATTGACTATTGCAATAGCGTATGTATAGGATTGCCAAAAAAATTAATAAGATCAATGTAATTAATAATGAATGCATCAGCAAGATTACTAATGGGGTTACCAGTTTATCCTCAGATTATTCCCACTTTCTGATAATTACATTGGCTACCATTTTCATGGTGTGTGCAATTTAAGATGGCAGTCACTATGCACAAATTGCATTTTTACAGGTCAAGGCAGGCCCTTAGATCTGAAGGAGTGCATTTATTAAGAATTCCCTCTATAAAGAAATATAGCACAAGTATTGTTATGGTTAGAGGTGGCCCCTTGTCCTGGAGCACTGGAGAACGGCTCCCTGGTACGGACCAGGAAGCACCTGCCCCCAGGGAGCGGAGCACTGGAGGAAACAGAGGCTAGCTAGAGCTTCACCACTGGAAGCCCGCGGTCCCACCAAATGGAGCCCGTAGGGACCGGGGCCGCTTGGACTTAGGTGGGCCTCGCAGGGTCTCCCAGAGAGGTAGTAGAGAGGTGTGCCCACCATGATCAAGGGTGCATTGTCGATGTCCAGGCAGAGGTCAGGTTCTGGCAGCAGTCAGAGGTGATCATGGAACAGGCAGAGGTTCGGTTCCAGCATCAGTCAGGTGAAGTCGTTGGACAAGCAGAGGTCAGGTTTTGGCAGCGGTCAGATATGGTCATGGAACAGGCAGAGATCAGGTTCCGCAGCGATCAGGCAAGGTCGTTGGACAGGCAGAGGTCAGGTTCCGGCAATGGTCAGATATGATCGTGGAAGAGGCAGAGGTCAGGTTCCAGCAGCGGTCAGGTGAGGTCATTGGACAGGCAGAGGTCAGGTTCTGGCAGCGGTCAGATGTGGTCATGAAACAGGCAGAGATCAGGTTCCGGCAGCGGTCAGGCGAAGTCGTTGGACAGGCAGAGGTCAGGTTCCAGCAGCGGTCAGATGTGGTCATGGAAGAGGCAGAGGTCAGGTTCCAGCAGCGGTCAGGCGAGGTCGTTGGACAGGCAGAGGTCAGGTTCCGACAGCGGTCAGACGTGGTCGTGGAACAGGCAGAGGTCAGGTTCCAGCAGTGGTCAGACAATAATGGAATTTGAAAAGCAGTGGAAAAGGGTCACTCGGGCCGCAACGAAGAGGTGAGGAGAGCCGGCCACGGCTTCCATGGCCGGCCTTCGCAACAGTACCCCCTCCTCAAGGCCCCTCGCTAGAGGAGTTTGTGGATTGGGGTGCTAAATCTCCTCGAGGTCTCCTTTCGAGGTGAACTAGAGTTGGTCTGGGTCTCCTGAGTCTTTTGGTAAGAACAGAAGTTGGTAAGGGTGGTAGCTACAGTTAGAGAGCAAGGGGATTCAATCGGGCCTAGACAGGACTCAGAACATTGAGGTTCCCACTGGATGAGATTGGCTGTGGTTCAGTCAAACTGAGGTTGATGTTTTTGTAGCCATGGAAGGCCCAGAATAACTGGGTTAACTGCTGTGGGAAGGACATAGAAGGAGATAAGCTCTGCATGATCCTGACCAACCCTTAATGTAAAAGGTTGGGTAGCCCGGGTCACTACTCCAGGAAGGAAGTCGCCATGGACCAATGAGAGGGCCATTGGTGATGTTAAAATTTTAGTAGGAATCTGGTACTGGTCTACCAGACTCTTGAATAAAGTTGGCCCCTGCTCCAGAGTCCACTAGGGCCTGAGTATTAAAGTTGGTGGAGGAGGTCGCCACTGAGGTCGATAACAGGAGCAACGGTGAGGTCGTAGTGAGACCAAGGAGTATTGACCCTGTGATCCCCTGTCGCGAAGAAGGTTCTCTTTTCGCAGGACAGTGAAGGCAATGGTGACCCTGGTCTCTGCAATAGAAGCACAGGCTGAGCTGGTGATGGTGGGATTTCTCTTCTTCAAATAAATGGGCGCGGCTGATTTGCATTGGTTCTCCGATGTTCTCTGAGAGCAGGAGCTGGTTCTTGACAGTGGAAAAAGAGGTCCTTGAGTGGTTTTTCAAGTTAGGTTGGTTTTCTCGGGCCTGCTCTTGAAGTCGTCAATCCAATTTTCCCGTGAGGTCCATCACCCCTTCGAGGGACGTAGGAATCTCCCGTGCGGCGAGTTCATCTTTTAACCTGGGTGCCAGTCCTTCCAAAAAGATGGCATGTAGGCTATTCCCTTGCGAGTTGAGTTCCGTGGCCAATGTGTGAAACTCGATGGCATAATCAGACCGGGAGCAATTCCCTTGTTTCAATTGCAACATATCAGAGCCCATCGTGGGGAGCCTGCCAGAATTTGAAATGAAGTTGGCCATAGAGGCAAAAACTCATAATAAAAACTTTTTTAAATATATCCAAAGCAAGAAACCTGTGAGGGAGTCGGTTGGACCATTAGATGACCGAGGGGTTAAAGGGGCTCTTAGGGAAGATAAGGCCATTGCAGAAAGACTAAATGAATTCTTTGCTTCCGTGTTTACTAGTGAGGATGTTGGGGAGATACCAGTTCCGGAGTTGGTTTTCAGGGGTGATGAGTCAGACGAACTGAACGAAATCACTGTCAACCTGGAAGATGTAGTAGGCCAGATTGACAAACTAAAGAGTAGCAAGTCACCTGGACCGGATGGTATGCATCCCAGGGTACTAAAGGAACTCAAAAATGAAATTTCTGACCTATTAGTTAAAATTTGTAACCTATCATTAAAATCATCCATTGTACCTGAAGACTGGAGGGTGGCCAATGTAACCCCAATATTTAAAAAGGCTCCAGGGGTGATCCGGGTAACTATAGACCAGTGAGCCTAACTTCAGTGCCGGGAAAAATAGTGGAAACTATCCTCAAGATCAAAATTGTAGAGCATATAGAAAGACATGATTTAATGGGACACAGTCAACATGGATTTACCCAAGGGAAGTCTTGCCTAACAAACCTGCTTCATTTTTTTGAAGGGGTTAATAAACATGTGGATAAAGGTGAACCGGTAGATGTAGTGTATTTGGATTTTCAGAAGGCGTTTGACAAAGTCCCTCATGAGAGGCTTCTACGAAAACTAAAAAGTCATGGGATAGGAGGCGATGTCCTTTCGTGGATTACAAACTGGTTAAAAGACAGGAAACAGAGAGTAGGACTAAATGGTCAATTTTCTCAGTGGAAAAGGGTAAACAGTGGAGTGCCTCAGGGATCTGTACTTGGACCGGTGCTTTTCAATATATATATCAATGATCTGGAAAGGAATACGATGAGTGACGTTATCAAATTTGCAGATGATACAAAATTATTCAGAGTAGTTAAATCACAAGCAGACTGTGATACATTACAGGAGGACCTTGCAAGACTGGAAGATTGGGCATCCAAATGGCAGATGAAATTTAATGTGGACAAGTGCAAGGTGTTGCATATAGGGAAAAATAACCCTAGCTGTAGTTACACGATGTTAGGTTCCATATTAGGAGCTACCACCCAAGAAAGAGATCTAGGCGTCATAGTAGATAATACATTGAAATCGTCAGCTCAGTGTGCTGCAGCAGTCAAAAAAGCAAATAAAATGTTAGGAATTATTAGGAAGGGAATGGTTAATAAAACGGAAAATGTCATAATGCCTCTATATCGCTCCATGGTGAGACCACACCTTGAATACTGTGTACAATTCTGGTCGCCGTATCTCAAAAAAGATATAGTTGCAATGGAGAAGGTACAGAGAAGGGCAACCAAAATGATAAAGGGGATGGAACAGCTCCCCTATGAGGAAAGGCTGAAGAGGTTAGGGCTGTTCAGCTTGGAGAAGAGACGGCTGAGGGGGGATATCATAGAGGTCTTTAAGATCATGAGAGGTCTTGAACGAGTAGATGTGACTCGGTTATTTACACTTTCGAATAATAGAAGGACTAGGGGGCATTCCATGAAGTTAGCAAGTAGCACATTTAAGACTAATCGGAGAAAATTCTTTTTCACTCAACGCACAATAAATCTCTGGAATTTGTTGCCAGAGGATGTGGTTAGTGCAGTTAGTGTAGCTGGGTTCAAAAAAGGTTTGGATAAGTTCTTGGAAGAGAAGTCCATTAACTGCTATTAATCAAGTTTACTTAGGAAATAGTCACTGCTATTAATTGCATCAGTAGCATGGGATCTTCTAGGTGTTTGGGTAATTGCCAGGTTCTTGTGGCCTGGTTTGGCCTCTGTTGGAAACAGGATGCTGGGCTTGATGGACCCTTGGTCTGACCCAGCATGGCAATTTCTTATGTTCTTATGTTCTTATGTTCTTAAAGCAGACATGAATTGTGGGAGATTGGCCAGAAGTGGATCGGAACATTCCCAGAGAGCGGGGAGGCCCAGGCCAGGGCCTTACCCTCCAGAAGAGACGATGAATGTGGTCTTGACCAAATTGTTTGGAAAAAGGGAAGACTGCAGAATGAAATGCATCTGGTATTGCTTTAGGAACCCATGACATTGTTTAGGATCACTTGAATAAAGAGGCGGTGTAGGTAAGGAAATGGGTATCCTCCATGGTCAGGAGTCGGCGCAGGAGGCACCGAAGAAGGTAGTGGGATGTTTAACCGGTTCAGGAAGTCTTGTTGAGTAGCAAGGTGATTCACATCCGCTACCACTTGATCCAGAGATGCCTGGAGTTTCTGAATGATCCAGGGATAGGAGTCCAGTCGGGTATTTAGACATTCCAAGGAGGAGGACAGAGCTTCAAGATATTGTTGCTGTCCCTGGAACTTAGAAGCCAGACCCGGAATGGCCTTTCCAACCTGTTACGCTTAGAGGTGGGCCCTTGTCCTGGAGCAGTGGAGAACTGCTCCCTGGTAGGGACCAGGAAGCACCTGCCCCCAGGGGGGCGGAGCACTGGAGGAGACAGAGGCTAGGATGAGCTTCACTACTGGAATCCCGTGGTCCCCCCGGGTGGAGCCTGTAGGGACCTGGGCTGCTTGGACTTAGGTGGGCCTCGCAGGGTCTCCCGGAGAGGTAGTAGAGAGGCGTGCCCACCACGATCAAGGGTGCAGGATCGATGTCCAGGCAGAGGTCAGGTTCTGGCAGCGGTCAGAGGTGGTCATGGAATAGGCAGAAGTCCGGTTCCATCAGCGGTCAGGCGAGGTCGTTGGACAGGTCAAGTTCCGGCAGTAGTCAGGCGAAGTCGTTGGACAGGCAGAGGTCAGGTTCTGGCAGCAGTCAGGTGAGGTCATTGGACAGGCAGAGGTCAGGTCCCGGCAGCGGTCAGACGTGGACAGGCAGCGGTCAGGTTTTGGCAGTGGTCAGACGATACTGGAATTTGAAAAGCAATTAGCAAGGAGCCAAGACAACTAAGGAGGGAACCAGTTGCAAAGGCAAGTTCTGGCTGTCAGAGATTGCCTTAAATAGACCTGTGGAAATAACATCATCAGGGGAGGCCTGGCAGCCCTAGCGCATCGCGGCCCCTTTAAATCTCGGGGAGAGGCACGTGCGTGCACGCTAGGGAAGTCCCCGGTAGGAACAGAGCTTGGAGGCGGATGAGCCGCGTGAGAGGGCGTCCCCGCCGTGCCACGCAGCAGAAGAGGGTCACCTGGGCCGCGATGAAGAGGTAAGGAGAGCCGGCCACGGCTTCCGTGGTCGGCCTTCGCAACAAGTATGGCTCAGTCAAGAGGTTTTTCGTATGCAGGATCAGTTCTTTAGCACAGCCTTCCTGAGGAGTTGCAGGGGAAAATGGACATTAAAAAATGTTAGAAAAAAACTGAAAGATGTAACAAAATGGTATTATTAACTGGAGAAGTTAATTTATTGTGATGTTTGTCTCTGATTTTATGAATGTATAACCGAGAGCCATTCTTTGGTTACCAGTATGCCCAGGAAGACTGGCAAGAATATGTTAGTGGATGGGGGGGAGGACCCATTCAAATTCCTGTCCCTCCCTTTGAGGGGCCTGGGAATGGCCGCCCCCCTGAGATGCTCTATAACAGCTCTCCCTTAAGAGTCTAGAGGCGGTCGTGTATGATTTTGGAGAGTTAGGAGGTGGTAGGCACTTACCTTTTGTTGCATTTTTTAGGCCAGTCAGAGGAAACAGGGTAAGCCAGCCTGGGATTCCTGACCAGTGTTGGTAGGGTGGTCCTGCCAGTCTGCTCCATAGCTGGTTTGGATAGCCCTCCAGGGTGTTTTCAGGATTTAGAGTTTTTTGTGGTAGGAGCCACACTAGACACCTGGGTCTTTCTTGGATTCAGGGCAAGGGGACCCCCTGCTGTTCCATCAGGGAGAGGGAAGAACAGCCCATCTGAGGTGGTGACCTGCTGTAAGCGATAACTCTGGTGCTATATTTGGTTAAGGGAAAAGGACATTAAGTTGAGACAACTTAAGTTGAGACATTAAGTAGATACAACGCCTCACTTTTTGGCCTTAGAACAATTACTGTACCATTTGATTCTTTGTATATATTTGCATTGCAAATCGGCTTAGAAACTGTGCTTGTGTTAAGGAGCTCTGCATGCCGCCCTTGCGTTTCACAGTTTGCTATTTTCATGACCCCTCAGTTGGATGAGCAATAGGCATCAAAGATTTCTATTCCTGGATTTTTTTCCTATCCGTGGAAAATGTTTACTAAGTGGGGCCCAACAGGTGGTAAATATTATAGGAGCTCCTTACAGCATCCTAAACTTCAATTTGCAAATGAACGCATCATCCTCTTCCTTGTGCCATTATCCCCCAGTACTCACGAGCTCCTTCATCCAGCACGTTCATATTTTCAGAAGTTTCGTTGGAATTATAAAATGTCTCGCAGTCTCGTACATTTCGAAGAGTCTGGTCCCAATGATTGACATCTAGAGGGACAGTCGTGACATTTTGATGCACATGGGACAATCTGAAGCTATGGAAGTACAGTAGTATCTGGATACAACAGATGGTATTTACTGCATGACAAATATTTTCTTCACCCATATTCCTTTTCTCCTTTCCTACCTACACGAGACTACGGGGCAATTGGCCTCCTTTCATTGGGGTGCCTGGATATTTCTAACTGGGCTGTCCCAAAGTCTTTACCTCAACTCTTGTCTCTTTAGAATCTGATCTGTCTTCTCCATTTAAGTTCTAAGTTTTTCCTTCTCCACGTTGACTTACCCATTGAGCTTTCAGTGCGCTCCAATATCTACTCTCAGACTTATTTATTTTAGGTTTATTAAGAAGAGCAGGACCTACACATCCCTGCATGCAGTGGGATAAAACCAGGACCAGTTGTCAGGCCCTGCTCAGCCACTTGGGTACCTCCTATCATAGGCAACAGCTACTATCATATCAGGAGTGCAGGCTGAAGGATTATGGGGTTTTTTCCTCTCCTTTCTTTTCTCCAACAGGCTGAACTCATCCCATTAATAATTACTGCATCCAGCTCACCGATTGGATGAGCTAGCACCCCCTAAGACTTAGCAGGCAGGTCATTCTGTGCTATAACTCCCCAGCCAAAACTTAGATTGAAGACTCAAAATACCATGCTGACCTCCCACTCTGCCCTCCTTGAGCTCACCATTCAAGCAGCCTCTCTGGGGCGGGAGGATAATGCTAGGAAATGGTATGCTCCTCTCCTAATGCCATCCCCAGGCGTTAGGAGAGGTCAGTGGGAGGTCAGCATGGTATTTTGAGTTTGCAATCCAAGTAGAAGGAGTAATTTTGCTTTGGTTCCGTAATTTCTGGTGGGCTAGGCGGGGCCTCACGAACTAGGTGTCTCTGCTAGGAATAGGACTGTGGTCCATAATCTGGCTGGTGAGGTTGCCTCAAGGTTTTATGGTTTTGCTTAAGGAATTTGGATTTTACTTTTTGGTGTTTTTGCTGCTCCCCTGTATGAATACAGGCCGAACAGCTGAAGCGAGACCTCGGAGGAGGAGATATCAGTATCCTGAGAAACCCAGAGTATAAAAACAACATGAGCAGCTGAAGAATGGTGGTGCACAGTTTAGAAAGTATGTTAGGCTTTTTACAATTGCATCGATTGAAAATTCTCTATCTGGGTCTCATACTGTTGACCGTTTGCCATATAGTGCTTCTCCCATGCCCCTTCCTAAGAAGCCGTGGTACTCCTTGAGTATTCAGTTTTCCTTCATGGAGATTTCTTAACTCACACATTGGTACAGCTCTTCAGCAGCTTTATAGCCAATGTTTATTGGATCCTGCATTGTTTAGACTTTATACAATATTTGGAAAGGCTCACCTGCTAATTTATTTTGCAATAAACATTATTGTTATGAATATCGATACTGTTGCTATTGCAAAGCAGGTGATTAAAGTGTTTTGAGTGAAAATTGGGAAAGAATGTGGCCAGACTTTGTTATTATGTTACATGGGAGCTAGTTCTGATGTTCCTAATACTGTAGAATCTGGAAATCATAATGCTCCTGGGAGTAACTGGATTCTTTGCCGGATGGAGCACCCGCCGTTGGGCCAGTGTAACGTTTCTCCACATGCGATGCTGCACATAATCTCTGGATGCAGCTTGTGATGGCCCAGTGGAAGGGTTCTCTGTGTAGTCCCCAGAGCTGTGAGTTTTGGGGAATGCATGAGTACCCTGCTCTGAAACTTGGAAAAGCAGGTTATAAGTATTTTAAAATAAATAAAATAAAAAAATACCCCGGATCTGTTCTGTTTCCTAGAAAACCTAAATTGAATGACTTTAGAATTGTTCAGTCCTTGGCAAACTCAACAAGACATCATTACCCTTGGGCTAATTAGACATGGCTCATTAGGACTGTTTAAAAACCACAATTACTATTAATGCATGTACAGTATAAGTGATTGAAGCCTGTAAGTAGCTCACATGTGGACACTGAAACAGAGGATGATAATAACTTAAGATGTGCCATATTGAGTCAGACCAAGATCCTTCAAGCCCACTATCCTATCTTTGACAATGCCCAGGTCACAAATAAGCAGCAAATCCCAAAAAGTAGATCCATTCTTTGTTGCTCACTCAAAGGGATAAACGTTGGCTTTCTCAAGTCCATATGGCTAATAATGATTTATGTACTTTTCCTCCAGGAACTTGTCCAAACTCTTTCTAAACCCAACTATGCTAGATGCCTTGACCACAAACTCCAGCAATAAATTTCACTATCTTGATTGCGCATTGAGTAAATAAGTATTTTTGACGATTGGTTGTAAATCTGCTACCTGCAAGTTTCATGGAATGTCCCCTAGTCTTATAACCATTTGAAAAGGTAAATAACTATTTTCCATTTAGTTTAGTTAAGTTTATTAAAAATTCTTGATCGCTTAATGCATAAGTTCTAAGAGGTCGATTTTAAAAACTGCACATGCATCCATGTGAGCGTGGTTCCCAGCACGCGCACATGGATGTGGCTATTTTATAACGTGCGCACGTCAACGCGCATGTTATAAAATGCGTTTCCCACGCACATGTTAGCCAGATTTTAATGTTCCCGCGCGCATGTGTGGGCAAGTGGCCTCTTCCGTGCGCAATGGAGATGGATTTTAGAAAACAATGCGCAGCGACGTGAGTAGTATTTTCCCAGTTTCCTCCCAGTCCACTCCAATTAAGGAGTGGATAGAGAGGGAACTTCCTTATCCTCCTACCTACCCTGCCTCCCTTTTCCCCTCTCCTCCCGACCCCTTAAGCTAACCCTATGTACCCTAGAATATTTTGTTTGTAACTTACCCGCTCCCCTGAGCTGGTATAAGTTCTGTGTGCTGGCCGGCTGCCGGCATGCACTTCCCCAGGACAAGGCCTGATGGCCGCTGTCCCAGCCACCCAGACCACGCCCCCAGCCCGTCCCTTTGAGACAGGCCAGCACTTCTGCACATACCAGGGGGATACGCACGTGGCTAGGCCATTTTTCAAATGCGCTTGGCGCCGGCACAGCCCAGCCATGTGCATATCCCCTGGTTTTAGCGCACGCAATGCTTTGAAAATTTGGGCATAAGTGATTAACGAAATGACATAAATAATAATTGTAAAACAAAATTAACCTATTCCACCCCACTCTCAGCTGTCTTTTCTCCAGACTGAAGTGTCCTAACATGTTAAACTTTTCTTCCTAGGGGAGCTGTTTTTGTTGCCTTTCTCTGTATGTTCTTATGCATCTTTTCTAGTTCCATTGTATCTTTTTTGAGATGGGGAGAACAGAACTGTGCACAATACTCAAGGTGCGGTCACACCCTGAATTGTTATTATGATATTCTCCATTTTAGTTTAGTTTAGTTTAGTTGCTTGATTTGCTACAATTTCCTCAAAATATAGGTGTGGCTTACATAATAAACTAATAAATAAAGCTATACTACTATTGAAAAATAAGATAATAATACAGTGAATGCAACTGAATAATAAATTACTGGTGTAGTTCCTGTGGTTTGGAGGCCTCAGACGCGCGCTGGTCAGCATTGCGACTCTGTGATTACAGCACAAGCTTGTAAAGCTGTAAGTGATTAGTTCCCAGGGATACTGCTGTGACAATAAGAGTACAATCCATCCTGAAAGCCTCTGAGACGAAAGACGGTAAGGCCTAGCTAGTCTGCCCAGATTTACTCCCAGTAGACCCGTCACTTCTTCACCCCATGAGTTGAGCAATCGCATGAAAGGGAGATCTTTGTTCCACTCTTATGCCCAGTGGCAAACTATTTATTATTGAATTTATTGCCCTCCTTTTGAATAAAAAATCCACCCAAGGCAGCGTACAATCTGCAGTCAGCAGCACCTTACAATAGAGGAAGGAGCACAGTAAGGACTGAAGTAGAGGTAAATCAGGAACAATCTTAAGAGAAACACTCAGACATGAGATTAAGGCACTAGTTATGCCTAAATACTTGGAAAAAAAAACGCTACATGAATTTGAACTAAGTCAACTATAGAACATCAGATTAAAATAAATATTCATCATCTCCGAGCGTTTGAGGCACTCCAGATCAGTGCCAGTAAGTTTAATCCAGCACATGCATGGGATAAGTTTCAGTGCTTTCCAGGGTGGAGGAGGCACTTGATGGCGTGAGATTAAACTCCATAATGTGGGGGCCATGCACATCAAAAGTCTCCTGGGTCGAAGGAGTCCATGTGACTCGATGCCCGAGTAGGACATGAGTCCTGCTTGCTCCCGGTGCCCCCCTCAGAAAACATCGCATTTTACCTAGAATTTGGCAGCAGAGGGGCTGCTTACCCTCCTACTGGCTTTGCAAAGGTTCATCGAGGATTTTTTGCTGCAGGAGAGCGGCCCGATGGCATCCAAAATACAGCGCAAGAAAAAGCTGCCAAGCCACACGCAGGACCCCAAAATGGCGGATGGACCGCCACGCTGCCCAAGCTCCACAAACTCTGCCTTGGTGGAGGAGGTAACTCAGGCAGTGTTGCGGGTCTTAGATGGCCGCTTTGCTGAGATATCCCATCAAATCCGGACAGGAAATGAGACCCTGGTCAAGATCGAAAGGCAGGTGGAGGACACCCAGCAACGTGTGACCGCAATCGAAATGGAGGCACAGGCCTAGCAAACAACGCAGTTGGCGCTAGAGCAGCAGATTACAGCAATGGATGCCAAGGTAGATGATCTAGAAAACCGGGCCCGCGGGAATAATTTAAGATTCGTGGGATTTCCTGAATCCTTGTCGGACCGCGAAATCCATAAGTTACTTGAAGAATGGCTGCTTAAGGAACTGGGATTGGAAACGCTACTGGAGCACAGTCCTATAGAGAGAGCGCATAGACTGGGAGCATGGATTGAAGGCTCGAGCAAATCCCGTATGGTGATTGCAAAATATTTAAATTTTGTACATAAAGTGATGATCCTGCAAGCTTATCGGAAGAAATCTTCGCTTTTTTATGAAGGGCATAAGATTATGCTGTTCCAGGATTTCTCGGCTGCAGTGTATAAACACAGAAGAGCCTTTGTCCCTATCTGCACTGCTCTCTTCAGCAAATATATACGCTTCAACCTACAATATCACTGGGCAACAAATTTTCACAAAAGTCATGTTACGGAAATGAAATTAATCAATTCTTATAAATTTCCATGTGCTAAACACGAATGTGACTGTGAAAATGCAAAATTGGCTTTAGTTTTTTTGAAATATGCAATAATATAATTACATCTTGAATTATATGCCAATAGCTCACTGGGCCAACAAATTTTCACAAAAGTCATGTTACGGAAATGAATTAATCAATTCTTATAAATTTCCATGTGCTAAACACGAATGTGACTGTGAAAATGCAAAATTGGCTTTAGTTTTTTTGAAATATGCAATAATATAATTACATCTTGAATTATATGCCAATAGCTCACTGGGCAACAAATTTTCACAAAAGTCATGTTACGGAAATGAAATTAGTCAATTCTTATAAATTTCCATGTGCTAAACATGAATGTGACTGTGAAAATGCAAAATTGGCTCTAGTTTTTTTGTAATATGCAATAATATAATAACATCTTGAACTGTATGCCAATAGTAGGAGACCTACGGTTAATACCGTTTGAAAAATGAAGTCATAGACTACGTCTTAGATTTCTTTGCTTGTCTCTTGTACACCTGTTCGGGAGCATCTCTGCAGAGTGTCCAGCAGTAGTCAGCCAGCATGAATATTTCAAATGCTCACCCTTTCTGACTGGGCTTCATATAGTACACTGCTGACATCAGCTTACTCAGCAGCAGCAAGGCAGTAGAACTGCATTGCATCAGAAAATGATGTAATAAACTCTGGATGATGTATGCATGATGGTATTATGCAATATGATACGAACACTATGAGACGCAGATTGTTGTTATAAAATCCCCCCGAAGCAGCCGGACTGGCAAAACACGGGTCCGTGTCGGGGACTGTTGTCAAAATTCATCATTAACTCAGGAGTTACCGCATTGAAAAAATAAAAATGTATATACAAAGTTTTGACCAAGTGAAGTTTATGTGCACTTTTTGTGTCCTTAATCTATAGAGCAGAGTGCACCCACGCTCCGGAGTTAGCCTGGAATTATGCAATATGATGCAATATTACATCATTCTAGGCTTATTTACAGTCCTACTGGATAAATTTACATGACTAAACAGAAAGTGAACTATATTAAATATCTTCAAAACGAGAGCCAATAAAAACTTTTCATGGTCATATTCGTGTTCAGCAATCAAGATACTACAGAATAGGACCTTTTTAGGTCAGTAACACTTTCATTGTTGCCCAGTGTATCCAGCTAAACAGAGGGTGGAACAGAACAGCGTATGGAAAGTATTTGATTCAGTTCCAGCAGCCAAACAATTTCTGGAGTCCCTGCCAGAATGAAAACAGTTGGAATATAGATTACTGGTGAAATATGGGACCGATAATTTCTTAATGAAGGGAAAGATGTTGATGGAATTAGTTAAATTCATGCGAGCCGGTAGTATTTTTTCATGTTTCAGAACAGTTATTGTTTAAATGCTATAGCAGACTACGGGCATACCTTGTCGTGGTGAGGGGGAGCACCGATACGGGTACAAATGTGCTCTCTATATTTCCTCCTGTGGGGGGTGTTTTGTATACATGATTTGGGGGAAGTGGGGGGGGGGGATATGGGAACTTGCTGTTCTAACTGCAATTTGACCCGGAACTCAAGTGTCCCTTTGATAAGTCAGAATCCAGGGTTAGTTAAATCAAAGATATTTGGGAGAGGAATTTGGAAAGGTGTTCCACTATCCTTCGAGGATAGGCTTTGCTTTAACTTTAGTAGGCCTCCTATGTCCAGAGCTGTGAGCCAGGTTACGATAATAAGAACTCCTCGAGAAGCACCAACGTGCGTGCGCAATGAGCCAGAAACTTATTGGTTCCCTAGGTTGGGGGGAACCAGGAGAAGTTGTGAAAAGTTACTTTGGCATATTTTCCAGAGAGGTCTTTTCTGGATAAAATATGGCAGATCAGCCCCGGGTCCTGTCCTGGAACATAGCGGGATTGGGATCCCCAGTTAAGAGCACTAAAATGCTAGCTTCTCTTAGACGCTATAAGGCCCAAATAGCCTGTATACAAGAAACACATCTCAATGACCTAGAGCCCAATAAATTAAAAAGGGAATGGGTTGGACAAGTATATTACTCATCTGCTTCTCACAGAAAAGAAGGGGTAGCAATTTTGTTGGCAAGAGGAGTAGCCTTTGCCCATCTTAATATATTTAAAGATACAGCTGGGTGCTTTGTTATAGTAATAGGGAGATTATATGGCAAGGAAGTAACTATTTGCAATTTGTATGCCCCAAATACTTATTCTCACAGCTTTTTCCAAGAGGTTTTGCAAGCTTTAGCCACTAATGCCATAGGAAAGCTCTTCGTGATGGGAGACTTCTACTGTGCAGTAGACCCTCAAGTGGATAGAAAATCTGCAGTAGTAATACCCAAACTAGGGAGAAAGAAGGATATTTCTTACCTGTGTCGTCACTTGGGTTTGTCAGACACCTGGAGAGTTTTGCATCCGGAGGAGAGAGATTACACACACATTTCACGGGTTCATGATACTATGTCTCACATAGATTATATTCTAATCTCCTCAGTGATGTTTCCTCAGGTTTACATAGACCATCTGAGTTTTCGGACCATTCTATGATTTGGGTGAATATTAAATGGGGAGCTGCACAGGTGGGACAGCGCAGGTGAAAATGTCCCTCCTATTTAACGGGAGATATTGAATTCCAGGCTTACCTATGAACTAAGTGGAAGGAGTATGAGGAGTACAATTCAGACCATAAAATAAACCCGGTATTGTATTGGGAGGCAGGGAAAGCAGTGATCAGAGGAGATATTGTAGCATTCACATTAGGAAAAATAAATTGCTATCCCGGCGAATTATAAAATTGGAACGAGATCATCAGAAGATAAAAGCCCAATACATTGCTAAGCCTAATGGCGACATAGAGAAACTCTGTATCATTTAAATTGTCTCTTATACCAACAGGCCATGAGGTTCTTGTTGTGGATGTGGACCCTTGAGCCAGAGGGACAACCCTCAATGGAACTCGTCTCCGGGAGGTGGCGCTGGTGAAGAGAAGAACTCATGTGGAATGGTTCCAAGGGATCAGGCAGGATGGCCCTCCGAGGAGCGGATAGCCTATGAACGCGGGAGAGCCCCCGAGGAACGGGTACTCAGAGCGTTCACCCAGCGAGACAGGAACCGAACTCCACGAAGAGGCAGGATGGAGTCCAGGCAGCGTAGATACAGGCCAAAGGTCAGGACAGGCACAATAGATACAGGCCAAAGATCAGGACGGGCAGCAGACAAGCAGAGGCGAGAAGACGAGCCAAGGTCAAACCTGGAGATCAAGCCGAGGACTGGGTACAGGAATGAAGGCAGGAACTTCGGAGGCAAAGCAGGAGCACCGAGGCAAGGCAGGAGCACAGCCAGGTAGCAACAGAGAAGACCTGATGCGAAGGCAATGAGAGAGTACATCTGCAGGGTTTAAATACCCTTCTTAGCAGACGTCATCTTCTGGGGCCAGGTTGTTTCTCCTGCCGCGGCCCCTTTAAGAGGCGGGGCCTCCCGCGCATGCGCGTCAGGAGAGGCCCCGACGCTGGCTGGGAGGAAGACGCCACTTAAGCCGCGCGGTCCGGTGTTCGTGGCCTGCCGCGGAGGGAGAGCCGTCGTGCCAGAGAAACACAGAAGGTAGGGGGGACTGGCCGGGGGCTGCCGCAGCCAGGCACTGCAACAATTCTTGTTTTATTCCTCTCATAAACTATATAGATTTGGTAACAAATTGGGTAAGCTTTTAGCAAATATGGTAAAAACAAAACAAAGCTGTAATTTTATTGAGACTTTACTAAATGAGGATGGGGTTAAACAATCCTCTGTGGGGGAAATTTGTAAAATCTTGAGATCTTTCTATAAAAAGTTGTATAAAGAGGAGACTGCGCCTGGGGCCTTGGAGGAAGAGGAACAGTTTTTTCAGGGGTTGCAGCTCCTGAAGGTGACGGAGCGACAGTTGGCCCTATTGAATAGGCCAATCACCAATGTTGAAATAATTGAAAGCATTAAGTCATGACCACCCACAAAAAAACTCCTGGCCCTGATGGGTTTAACGCAGAATTTTACAAACTACTGTGTGCGGAGGTGAGCCCAGTTTTACAAGTATATTATACCGAGGCTTTGGCACAAGGAGCATTTCCGCAGGAGGCAAAGCGGGCTTATATTACAGAACTACCCAAGGGAGGGAAAGACCCGACATTAGCTTCTTCCTATAAGCCCATTTCTCTATTAAACGTGGACCTGAAATTGTTTGCCAAAATTCTGGCCACTCGGTTAAACCAGGTTATGCCAATGCTCATCTCCCAGCATCAGGCTGGGTTTGTGAAAGGGAGATTTGCAGGCAAGCATCTTGCCTGTCGTTGGACAGCAATGGATTATTGTAAATTTCAGGAAATTCCAGCTTTGGTGGTGGGCTTTGATGCAGAAAAAGCCTTTGATAGGGTGGCTTGGAGGTATCTGTTTTCGGTATTACAAACATATGGGTTTGCTGGGGATATAGTACGATCGATCTCACTTTTGTATAGTGAACCATCTTCATCATATTAGCCAATGGGAGCATATCCAAGGAATTACAGCTCTATAGAGGTACGAGGCAGGGTATTTCTTCTTTCACCCCTACTTTATATTTTAACATTAGATCCCTTTTGTGTAAAATCACAGACTCCCCAGATATTTGCGGATTGAAACTGGGAGAAATCACTTTTAAGATAGCGGCATTCGCCAATGATGTGATAGTATTCCTAACAAACTCCATATTTTCCTTGCCCCGAGTCATGGCTATGCAAACCAGTTTGGCAAATTCTCCAGGCTAAAAATCAATTTAGATAAATCTGAAGCTTTAGATATTTTAGGCTTGTTGAAGTCGCAATGGCCAACTGAGTTTCCCTTACGTTGGGTGACCAAAGAAATGAAGTATTTGGGGATAAAAATTCCTGTGGATATCTCGCGTCTGTATAATGTTAATATTCTCCCCTTGCTGACAAAGTCTAAAGATGAGCTAGCAGAGTGGGCTAAGCTACCCTTTTCTTTAAGTGGCCACATTCAATTATTCAAAATGATGGAGCTCCTTCGCTGGCTATATGTATTACAAATGGTCCCTTTATGGGTAAAGAAACAGCATTGGGTGGAGTTGGATAAGGCTTTACAACGATTTTTGTGGAACAATAAAAAAAGCCTGCTTATCTCTCAGTCAACTTCAGTTATCTTGGGAGGCAGGGGGCATAGAGTGTCCAAATTTATCACAATAAAATCTAGCTACTTTACTGAGACATTTTTGATTGGCTATATGGGTCTGAGTTGTATTCCCCCACATCCTTTTTTGCAAAGCTGGTCCTATCCATTAAATTTGGGTAACTTGTTTCTGTTACGACTATGGCTGCTGTGCAGCCTCCTTACCACCAGAGGTCCCTCACGAGCACGCTCTCTTGGCAGGCCCAGTCTGGCCTACCTATCTGCTCCATGACCTGGACTTTCTATATAACCCCGCCTAGCCAATGCCTCAGTGCTTCTGCATTGAGCTCCTTTGGGCTCCCTGCTCTAGCCTTCTTTTTCCTTCAGTGTGCCTTTGGGCGTTACACTCCTGTCTTGTTCTGTGGTCTGGGGCTCTGCCCTTCTTGTTCTGCCTTGCTGCCTTCGGGCTTCCTGTCCTGCCTCTTCGCTTTTCTGCTTTCGGGCGTTTGTGTTTTCTGTTCAGTGTAAGTCTTGTCTTGGTTTTGTCTAGTCCAGTCATTGTCTGTCCTGCTGTCTTGGTTCCTTCAGTCCAGTTCACACATACCTACAGTCAGTCTCACATTTACCTGCACACTTTCCTGAGTCCACCCTTACCTGCACTCGGTTCCAGTGTTCTGACCACGTTTACCTGCACTCACATCCACGCATACACCCATGCTGTTCCAGTGTATCATGAAGCTCACCCTTACCCCCACGCACCCTATATCAGAGACTCCTCCAGCCTGCACAGACTCCTTCCAGCCAACTCCCAGCACCACAGACACCTTCCATCCAGCACCTGGTATCAGAGACTCTTCCAGCAGCACCAGAGATTCCTTTCCAGCTGTTGTCAGAGACTTTACTGTGACTCCTGTTCTCTTTATCCTGAGTCACTCCTGCAGGTGGTGTTCATTACAACTGGTGATCGCCCAATCGTAACAGTTTCATGTTCCAAATAGTTAATTGCCTGGCTACATTCAAAATAATCTCATGGTGATCTCCCTCCAGCATGCATGGAAGTCTCTATGTCCAAAACAGGAGATATCATGGGAAGTTTCTCCAGCTTTTGCCGTGGTTGGTCACCCTGGATTCCCTCCAGGTTTTGAAAATAAGACTCTACAAGATTGGGGAAGGAGGGGCTTAGTAACACTTAAGCAGTACTTAAGTAAAACTGGTGAAGAAATTCGGAGCTTTGATGATTTACGGAATGAGTATAACCTTTCACATAAAGAGTTTTGCTTATATCTCTAAATTAGACTGGATGGACCATTTGATCCTTTTTGTAACGTCATTTCTGTGTTATGTTATATGTTACTAGGTTAGTAAGTTGCAGTAATCAGTATACCAATGATTACTAATGACTGGATGATTGTTCGAAAAGCATCATGTTCTAGATATGGATGCAACCATCTAATCATGTGTAGTTTGAAAAACTAAGAATTCACAACAGATTTTATGTGTTGAGTGAAAGAGAGTTAGCAATCAAATAGAACTCCTAAGTTCCTGGCAGTGGGGACTGATGGCAATGTTGTGGTCTTTAAAAGTAAGAGATGAAGGAGCATTGTGTATTGAGAATTTGCTCAATATGACTACTTCGGTTATTGAAATGTTATTAAAGAACAGACAGGACAAACCACTGCTGTCTTCGGAGAATTAGGAATTAATGCCCCCGTCACCAAGGGAGGAATTAATGACTTTAGTAATCAAAGAATGGCAATCAAGTGATTTCAATAATAAGATCCTTCAAACATGCTCAGCAGGTTGATAGTAATATTGGATTTTCCTTAGGAGTTTCTGTAGGAATGATCCCTGAACTGTAACACGGGGGAGGGGGAAGGACTGGTTCTCTTTCTGCCTCCAGTCATGGAGGATTACTCTCCTTCCACCAGATTTGTAGCCAGAAACCGCTTCGACACAAGTCACGTGCATGGAGATGCAGGAGAAAGTTTGGAAGATCGATTTTGCCTTGCTCTTTGCTCATTTGAAGTTTTCGAAGGGCTGTACTCAGAGTAAATCAGGAAGCATGCGGTCCATTTTTTTTTTCTAAAAGTTATCTGTAAAAAGTATGAGCACACTTAGTATATAATCTACGAGCAGCGTAATAGACTTTTTTTTACATCTTCCCTACTATTAGAAGCATAATGGTGACCATTTTACAGTAATGTCCTGAAGCAAACCTTCAATTTTTCCCACATTAATCAAAATTGCCTCTTTTAAATCATTATGCTATATCACTCCTGAGTACTTTGTCCCCTCCTGTTTCCATGGAAATGAGAAATGATCTGAAATAGCCTCTGTACAAGAATATTAAAGGTGGGGGAGGGGCCCTTCCGATTTGGACCAATTGATTTTGTAACCTGATAGATCTGAAAACAAGGCAATAATGTCTAATAGTAACAAAAAAAAATAACCTCCAGCTCAGATAGATTAATCTATCATCTGCAATGATGAATAATTTATATTCATTGGCACCAACGCTGAGCCTATGAATTTCTTTAGTTTTGTCCAATACCAACTGCTAAAGGTTCCAGCGCCAGATTATACAAAAGTGGAGATAAAGGACATCCCTGTCTAGTTCCTCTGTCTGAAAGATTATTATTCACCAAAAATCTTATACCAGTGGCCCCATACAGTATGAGCCCAATACTCAAAAAAACCTTAGCTGGATAAGTCAGATTTATGCGGCTGAGTGGCACTGCTGAAAATCTGGATAACTCAGGGGCGGGAATTGGGTGGATCGGGGTGCAGTCAGGTTGGCTGGATAAGTACTTTTATCCGGCTAAGTAGCAGGGACCCGTGACAGGCAGCTGGGTAAGTCAGTGCATATCTGCAAAGTGTGTTTGACTTTAAAAAAAACTTTTTTTTTTTCTGTTTTTAAGTATCAGCGCAGTAGCGCTGGAAGCTTGACTCCATCGCTGACCCCGAAGTTAAGATTCCAGCCCTAAGGAAATGCCGGCCGGCCAGTCCAACGCTTAATGCCCTCATTTGCATGGGATTTCCAGGTGAGGGCGCTAAGCAGCGCTCCCACTTTAGAGCGCTCGTTTTGTGAGGGTGAAACTCCTTGCTGCCTCGGCAGTAAAGTTTACGCTCGCAAAATGAGCAATCAAATGCAGGCAAAGCTGTGCACCTTTCTGCATCAGCCTGTGAGGCTGGGGAGTTTTCAGAAAGCCACTTAACATGGATAAAATGTTCTTTTTTTTTTTTTTTTACCAACAAAAAACTTTTTTAAAAATGGGTCCTTCCCATGTCCTCCTGAATTCCCTTCTGTGAACGGTAGAGTCCAAGTTACCTTTTGCCTCCAGATTTAAGCAGGGTGATCCCGTGTGTTTTAAGAAATGCAGTAAGTATGGTCAGTATCCCATTTTTGGTAGGGCTCCTAACGGTAAGCGTATGCATGTACATTGCAACCTGGATCGACCCAGATGATTTTCAGGCACAAGGTGCCCATGTACATTGGTTTGTTATTTGGATAAAGTAGGCCCCTGCACTTACGCTATGTTGAATCTTGGTGTAAAGTATGCCCACTACTACCTGTACTAATTTCTTAGAACTTAAATGGATGTGTATAGTTTCCAACCTTGTCTCTGAAATGCCTCCCCGCCGGGGCCAGTGGAAGCACTAAGTGGACTAGGCAACCGCCTAGAGCGCCGGAAGTTCAAGGGAGGTGGCCTAGCGCTCCCATGGGTAGCGATCAGCTGGGGTGCGTTGATACTGAGTCTGTACCGCGGGGTCAGGCGGAGACCGAGTCGTGCACGAGGGACACAAGAGAAAGAGAGGGAGATGATGGGGGCACTCTCTGAACTGTGCCTGAGACCCTTGCACCAACCCTGCTACCCCTTGCCTCCAGTACATCTTTCTTTAATGCAACTAAAGGTATGGAAAGTATGGAAGCCGTCCAGAGAAAGGCAACCAAAATGGTATGGAGTCTACCCTGGAAGACTTATGAGATGTGACTGAAGGACCTAAATATGTATGCACTGAAGGAGAGAGGGACAGGGAGGATCCGATTCAGACTTTTAAATACCTGATGTTACAATTGGTGGTCCACTGGCTAACCCCCACGGACCACACCACTCTCACCTCTGGCATGGAATCAAGCGAGGGTGCCGCATCCCGGTGCAATGGGGGCCATCCTCTGGCGCCTGCCGCAGCTTGCGGTGTGGGCGCTGTCTTCACCTCCAGCCCCAGACTTGAAATGCCCTCCAATGTTGGGGAAGACCTCCTGGGGTGTGAGACAGATTGCCATGTTCAATTTGCCTTCCTGTTGGCTCCCTCCGATGCCGGTCCCTGTCTGAAGACGCAGCAGGCTACCTCACCCAGCCTGTCTCCGACACTGCTTCTGCCTCAGGCCCCTCCTAGGGGTATGCGTGTGCCGACAGCGTCCTTCTTAAAGGGACCACGGCAGGAAAACCCTGGTGGCGCTTGAACGTAATGTCACTTCTGCCACAGTTTCCTGCCTCGGCAATAGGTTGTCTTGTCTTGAGAAGTGCATTGCCTCTGCATTCCTGTTCCTAATTCCTGATTGTGCTGAGTGTGTTCTTGAGTCCCTGTTTCTGGTTCCTGGTTCCTAGCAATCTGGTTTGTCTTCTGGGTTCCTGTCTTCATGGTCAGTTCCTCCTTTGTCTGTCTTCAGCATCTATCTTGCTTCTGTGGTCCCTTGCCTTCTCTGCCCTTCTTCATTCCTCATCTCTTGGATTGGACTTCTGGTTTTTGACCTTTGGCTCTTGGCTCTATCTCGATTTACCTTCTGGCTTTGACCTCGGCCTGGACCTCGACCATGGCCTGCTCTCGTTCTTGACTGAACTTTGCCTTCCCAGACCACTGCCTGAACCACGACATCACTTGAATGCTGCCTGCCTAGACCACAGTGTTACGCATGCTGGCCGCGGCAGACCCGAGGCTCGGTCCCCTCACCTCTCTCAGTCAAATCCAGTGCCTGGTTCCTCTTCCCTGGCTGCGGTAGGCCGCTGGCTTTGTCCTCGGGCCACCCCTGGTGCCTCAGCTACTGCTACAGATTCCTGTGCTCCGCGTCAGGCCTCTCCACGGGGCCCAAGGAGAGACAAGGAGATAAATCCTAAAGAAGGCCAGCACTTTCATGTATTATCCACTCTGAATGTTTCTGAGATATTAGAGTCTTTGGACTCTATCAGTTCAACCTGCTACTATGATTGTGTCTTTTTTATTGAATACAGATAAGGAATGGGTACTAAAGTTATACTTTAGGAATCGTAAGGAAAAATTTTGGCAACTGAATGTTCAGATATTTCCTGATGTTACCAGGGACACCCAAAAGAGAAGAAAACAGTTTCTAATTTTGAGACCAAAAATAATACAAATGGGAGCCTCATTTACATTGAGGTTCCCTTGTAAATGTTTTATTACATATCAGAATATAAAATATATTTTCTTTCAACCATCTCAACTCACTAAATTTATAACTGACAGAAGTGATGTTGATGAGCAGGGTTTGGTGACTCCTTAGAAGTTGTGATGTTCCTTGATATTGAGAAATGGTAACCCCATTCAGTCCGGACAGCCAATATTTCTTTGTTTGGTAATTATTTGAATATGTGGAAATGAAAGCCTTCATACGTTATTGGATAACCCAATTTGAGGACTTTGAAACAAGAGGGCTGATGAATACTTATTGCAATATTTAGGATATTGAGATGTTTAAATTTCCTTTGCCATGTAATTTCTGTCCTTTCAAGGTATACTTGATTGTGAAATTGTAAAAATTGATAAATAAATAAATAAATAAAGACCAGTTGGTTCAAGAGAGATCGGAACACGAAAACTTGGAGAAGGAACACAACCGGGCTAAGGAGAGGTTTATGTTACTAGTTACTGAGAAAGATGAAGAAATATGAACCCTGCATGCCCTTCTGCAACAAGAGAGAGAGAGGAAATGTTCATTTCTATTTGATCCTACTTGTCTGGACCCCCAAAAAAAGAAAAGATGTCTTCACCCCAATAACGGGGCCTGTTCTCTGTCAAAGTAACCCAGAGTTGACCATCCTTTCGCCAGTGGCTCAAGTTCAGTTCCCGGAATTGCATGAACTAAGGGACGAAACCAATCATTTGGTTGTAGAACTTACCTCCCAAACCAAGAGATCCCTAGGGGTCTGAAGAACTCTTCATGGTCTGTACCTCTGCAAACTCAAGGTCTCTGGAGGGGGACTTAAGAAGGGGGCTACTGTTATGATCGGTGGGCTAACCCTGCGGACCACCACTCTCACCTCCGGACCGAATCCAAGTTGCTGCTTCGTGGTCAATTCCTCTTTTGTCTGTCTTCAGCATCTGTCTTGCTCCTGTGGTCCCTCATCTTCTCCGCCTTTCCAGACCACTGCCTGAACCATGACATCGCTTGAACGCTGCCCGCCTGAACCTGACTCTGCTTGCTCTTCCGGTACTGGCCTGTTGCATCCTCGTCTATCTTCACCTGCTCAGATCCCGTGCCTAAGACCAGCCAGCCCAGGTACCCATGGGCTCAACCTTAGGGGAACAAGGGCTGGTACTGGTGAAGCTCCAGTTGGGCCTCTGCACCAGTCAGCTCCGCCTGCCCAAGGGTCCACTTGTGCAACACCTGAAAGACATTAATAATGCACAAGAATCAAACCTTTTCCAGTGGAAAGAAAGCTGTAGAACTAGGGGTCATGATATGATACTACATGGGGGTAGATTCAGAAACAATGTCAGGAACTATTTCTTCATGAAAAGAGTGGTGGATGCATTGGATGCCCTCCCAGAAGAGGTGATGAAGACAAGAACAGTAATGGAATTCAAAAGGGCATGGGAAAAACACAGAGGATCCCTAATGACTAAAGGATGGAAAAGAAGAGAAGGGTACGCTGTGTTAGCTGGGGTAACCTGCACGGAGCAGCAGTTGCTACCCTTAACAGAAGGCATGAGGTAACTTGCATGGAGTCGCAGTTTCAACCCTCAACAACTTGCTGGTCAGACTGGATGGACCACTTGGGTCTTCTTCTACAATATTTACTATGTTACTATGCTACATAGGTTTAGGAAACTTAAGACTGACTAATGTGAATTCAGCCAATCAACATGCATTGCTGCCTAATGTACATGTGTGGGTCTCTTCTTAGTTTTTGAAAGTTAAGCCCATGGTTTCTGATTGATACAGATTGGAATAGTACTCTATACATTTTTGGGCAGACTTGTCATCCTTATAAATTAATTTATCATGTGATGAGTGAGTGGACATATAGTGGGGTGATATTCAGCTGCTGAGCGGCTAGTTAAATTAGCCGAATATACCTATTCGGCTAACTTAAGAAAATAAGAAATTACCATACTGGGTCAGACCAAAGGTCCATCAAGCCCAGCATCCTGTTTCCAACAGTGGCCAATCCAGACTATAAGTACCTGGCAAGTACTCAAACACTAAGTAGATCCCATGCTACTGATGCCAGTAATAGCAGTGGCTATTCTCTAAGACAACTTGATTAATAGCAGTTAATGGACTTCTCCTCCATGAACTTACCCAAACCTTTTTTAAACTCAGCTACATTAACTGCACTAACCACAGCCAGAGTTTAATTGTGCATTGAGTGAAAAATAATTTTCTCAGATTAGTTTTAAATGTGCTACATGCTAACTTCATGGAGTGCCTCCTAGTCCTTCTATTAAGAATAAATAACTGATTCACGTTTACTCATTCAAGACCTCTCATGATTTTAAAGACCTCTATCATATCCTCCCTTCATCCGTCTCTTCTCCAAGCTCAACAGCCCTAACCTCTTCAGCCTTTCCTCATAAGGGAGCTGTTCCATCCCCTTTATCATTTTGGTTGCCCTTCTCTATACCTTCTCCATCGCAACTTTATCTTTTTTGAGATGCAACGACCAGAATTGAACACAGTACGCCAAGAAAATTGGATGTTCAGCGGCACCACTGAATATACTCAGCTATTTTAAAGTTAGCCAGATAGGTATATCCGGCTAACTTTAGACCTGCCCTATATTGTGGCCAGAATTAACCGGCTAACTTTGCTTCTCCCGGAAATGCCTGTTGCCAGCCCCTGGAACACTCTGACTTAACCGGCTATATCTAGCCAATATCTTGTTATCCGGCTAGAATATACCCAAGTAAGAATTTTAAAATCGCAGTTTGGCCATTTAGATGGATAACATTTCAGTTGTCTATCTAAATGGCTTTTGAATACCTGCCCTGAAGGGCAGGTACTCTTTTTGGGTTCTTGCCAGGTTCTTTTGGGTACTTGCCAGGTTCTTGTGGCCTAGTTTGGCCTCTGTTGGACACAGGATGCTGGGCTTGATGGACCCGCGGTCTGACCCAGCATGGCAATTTCTTATGTTCTCATGTTCTTATCATGCTCTTTTCTAAGATCAGGTAGCTAGTGTAGGAGGAGCATGCCACCGTACCACCTATCCCTCAGTTCCTCCCATGTGGCCTGCTGCCAGCCTCTATAAAAGGCAGAGCCCCCCCCCCCCCAGTGAGAGAATGGATTCTTAGTTTGGTTTTGGTGGAAGCAAGAGTGCATCTTTTAGTTCTTGTTTCTTCTCCTTTTGATTTTTCTTTTTGAGAAGAAAAATATCTTCTAAACCCTGCCCATTGGTGTCTAGATCCTGGAAATGACTAAGAAGGTGTACGTTTTGTTATGTTTTTGAAGAAGAATTCTTTTTCCATTTTTGGGATTCAGTAGAAGGAAGCTTTCAATTCACTCTTACTTCTCTTTGGATTTTAGCTGATTTTGTTCTATTGGATATGCTGATTCTCTCCATCTGAGAGATTCAATCATCTACCCAAGGTTTGGAAGGAGAATTGGACATCTATCCAATATTCTAAAGGACAAAAAGAGAAGGAATAAAGGAGATCCACTACAGATATCCAACAGATATTTGGGACGTAGCTGGCAGGTACCCTTCAGGTATGATAAGAAGATGAAGGAACCAGAGAAGTGTGAGTCTTTGATACCAGAATATATCCCTTTTAAAATGGGAATTGAATTTAATCCACCACCTTACCAGTGTACAAAATCCTCTTGGAAGACGATCTAAAACTGGTCCCCTAAACTGGAAGGGAACTTGGTTGGGAAGTACATTGAGTAAGAAACTGCAGAGTCATAGATTTGCAAGGAATAAGTATGTCTAATAGACATTATGGAGAAAGGACTTGTAAACAGTTACAATTTCTACTTTAAGGAACCACCTATCAGTAAAGTTATGTTGGAACCTCATCCCAAATCCAGTGTGATTAATACTATCTGCTATAGAAACTGTGAAAAATCAACCCCAGGACCTAGGAGATTATTCTTCTCCCCCTGTGGGGAATCCTGGAAAAAACTTGGGATTAGTGGACAGTATGGGGAGTGAAGACACCTTAAACCCCAAGATTAACTCCAAAGAATAGGGCCCCCAGTCTGGGTCGAATACAAGCTGAAATTCTCACCCTATTGCTTCTTGATTTTAAATATTTGCTAATAATTGACCACTTGTATTTTAATGCATAGCTTTCAAGGTGGTGGTAATAAAATGTTTTGCCCACTTGTTGAATACAAATGTTATTATATATTTGCATTTCATTCATACTGAGAAAGATCAATTGGCCCATTCTCTCTGCCCAGCTATTCTAGTCCACATTGCTCAGGATATATCCATCTGCCAGCCATAGAAGCTTGATAGCTCATAGGACATTGATTCTTATCCAAGTCCATTTTTGTCGTCTCTGGTTCTCTGTCATCCTGGGTAGATGAACATAAAAGATTCCATACTTAATCCACCACCCAGCCCTCCTCGTCCTCGCCCCCCCAATGTTTTACCACCAACTGTATAATTCATCTAAGCAGCCAGCCTCCCAGATCCCCGTGGCCTTGCTGAAAGGCGCCCAATCACCGCCAACCTGCCAGCATCGACCCGCTTGCTTTCTGGCATGTTGTAGCCTTCTGATTGTAGCACAGCTGCCCCGTGGCCGGCACTGTCATAGCTTGGCTTCCTTTTTCAGTGGCAAAATGCAGAGACAGACTGGAGAAATAATCGGCTGCAAAATATGATTCTCATGTCACATGAAGGTCTGAATGTTATTTTGCCTATATTAAAAAAAAAAAAAAAAAGTTTTCATTTGGTGGCATAAATGTTTACCAAAGCACAATAAGCCAAACAGAAATGCAGCCAGTTGTGCTAATTGCTCCATCGCACTGCCCAGCCGATGATACACACTGATTAGAAAGAGCCGCCAGCGTGCAATCTTATTCACATGATATAAACGTTTGCTTTGCTGAAAACTAATTGTGAAGCTTCATTTTGGGAGGTCTGTGATAGCCCTGTCGTTCATGCCGTAACGCAGCACGGAGCATGAACGTGTCTGGGAACCGACCCCATGTCGCTTTAATATTTGAATGTCCTGGGTAATAAAATCCCACACACTGCATAATTAATCTGTTCTTGCTGCTACTGCTGCTGGAAGTAAAGCCAAGAGCCTGAATGAGAAGGTACCTGCTCTATAGAATGCATTTTACAGATTCTTGTTTGCCATGCGTGTTTTTCTTGACTAGCCTGCCAGCTCCATGGAGCGGGGACTGTCCCTTACATACTGGAGGTTCATAGTAAGACAGTCTGCTTACAAAAACAGTACTATACTGTACCTAAGTGAAACAAACAATAAGCTAGGCTACCTAAAAACCAGTAAGATTATTACTTGAATAAAAGCAGTAGGCTTGCATACATGAGACAAATAAGCAATAAACTAGTTTATCCAAGAAAAAATGACAGTAAACTAGTGTATCTGAGACAAACATAGGTCAATAGTCAAAAGACCTATGTCCCTAACTTAAAGAACTAGGAACTGAGATCTTCCTAAGTGAAAAGTCAAGAGGTGGATGCCATTCCTGTGCCCTGAGTCAGTGAGCAGTTCTCACCCCACCCAAGCCACAATCCCCTCGCTCCTGAACCCCTCTGTACAATGATCCTCCAGTGGCCCCCTTCAGCAGAGGATCTCATTCAGCAGAGGATGTGGGAGGTGAAAATCCTAAATCCATCCCTGCCCTTCAGGCCCAAGAATGTCCCTGGGAACACCTGCACCCCCTCCAGAATCTCATCCCCTGATCCCGCAGGGTCTTCTGTCTTCGCGGGCAGGAAGGAGAGATGTGATTTTCCTCCCTGGCTGGCACTGCTGAACGATGGTGCCTTGGTATAAAATCGTCACCACGGGCAGTACGCTAGCACGAGTGAAACAGGCACTCTGCCAGCACACACGAGACCCATAAGAACCCCAGTCCAGCCAGAAATGTGCTTATGTCCCATCTGCAGCGTTGATGTGCATTTGAGGATACTTATGGGACCTTAATATAAAGGTGCTCTTTTCAGGCACTGCCAAGTACGACACTTGTCATCTAAGTGGAGGTGGAGATTTAGATTTTATGGACCTTCTATAAATGAAAAATGATCCAAACCAATTACCGGGGACTAAGTGAAAGAAAACCTAACAGAACCAGCTTAGAAGTGCAAAGAAGAAATACAGCGATGTGCACCTGCAATGACATGCAGTCAATAAAGCTCCTTCACAGCACATATATCTGACTTAGAGACGAGCACTCCCGGCTGCCAGGGCTCCATCCCAGTCTCTCATCCATGGAACAGCTCTCCTGGCAACCTGCGCTCCCTCCCACAGCACTCACCAATGGAAGAGCTCTCCCGGAGCGCCTGTCCCGCATGGGTGGGGGCCATAAAATCATTTGTAAGCTCTTTGGGGAAGGGACCCCAGCTAGCTCTTCCTTGTGCCCCTTTCCCCGGGGTGCGGATCCCTTTGGTTGGGGGGGAAGGTTAACTTTCAGGTCCCAGTACAGGGGTGACTTCCTCCTTTACTGAGCTTTCCCTGGGGGAGGGGTAATCTCTTCGCCATGTGCTATGTGCCAAGAACCAGGCAGGACGCCCTGGGTTAGATTCCTGCTGTTCAGAATTGGGTGAATAATGGCACAAGAAATAGGAATCCAGCTCCACAGACTTTCCTTCTTTGGTTACAATCTTTATCCTCTGTCTGTGCAGGAATCTTTTAAGCAGGCAAGGGCTCCGTCCACCCTCCTGCATTAGGTAAAATGGAGGTCCCAGTGGGCAGGGTAACCCTTAGACTGGTCAGGAAGACCCCTTCCAAAGATGGCCAAAATCCTGTCCTTACACAGAGAGTCTAAACCTCTCTCTCCCCAGGGTGAAGATACCGGAGGGGTGTCCTCAAAGATGTAGATATTCTCTTACATTTAGTGGCTCTGGAATTTGTTGCCAGAGGATGTGGTTAGTGCAGTTAGTGTAACTGGGTTTAAAAAAGGATTGGATAAGTTCTTGGATGAGAAGTCCATTACCTGCTATTAATCAAGCTGACTTAGAAAATAGCCTCTGTTATTACTGGCATCAATAGCATGGGATCTACTTAGTTTTTGGGTACTTGCCAGGTTCTTGTAGCCTGGTTTGTCCATTGTTGGAAACAGGATGCTGGGCTTGATGGATCTTTGGTCTGACCCAGTATGGCAGTTTCTTATGATCTTATATAGATCTTCAGGACCTTTACTCTTGATCTTTTCCCTGTTCTTTTCCTGTGGTGGTCCCATCTGGGTGGGATCCAATGTTCAAACAATAGCTTGGGTTGTTTCTCCGCTCCAGGCCCAATCTTTCCTGTCCCCAAAAAACACTAACACCAGAGTTGTTCCTTATAGTGGGGTCGCCACCTCGGTGCACAGGTCTTCCCTATCCCTGTCCCAACCACAGGGTTTCCCCCTTCCCCGAGTCTAAGACAGGCCCAGGTGTCCAGCAAGGCTCCAACCACGTAGATGTCCATAATTCCGAAATATTCCCAGGAACGCCACTCTGCACCTTGGGAGAAGAGTACAGCAGTGGAGCCTTTGGTGTGTCCCAAAGGATCCCAGGCAGGATGGAACTCAGGTCCCAAGGTAGGTCAAAAATATATCTGAGGCAAAAATCTACATCCCCTCCAGAACTGCAAATTATACTGCCCCCCACCCCCCCCAGCTATATAACCTCACAGGAGGAGAATGTCCATCCCAGCACCCTCAGCGGGAGGCTCTGTACTGCATGCAAGGAGCCTCCCCTAAGTATCAATTTCACTAACTGCACTAGTGGCGTATCCCAGGGCTTACTGGTAACCAAAAATGTGTCTCAGTTACATACATGAAGAACAGGATTAAAGCAACAGAATTTCTGGGTTTACGAGGTAAGGAGGAGGCATTGTGTGTTAATCTGGAAAGACGGAATGCAACATCTATTTGTATTGTTGCAATATACAGACCTCCATCTCAGCCACAGGGGGTAATTTTCAAAAGGAGTTACATGCGTAAATGTAGCTACTATTGTAGCAATTTTCAAAAGCCATTTACTCAAGTAAAGTGCACTTATGTGAGTAAATCCTATAGACAAGTCAATGGCATATATTGTAGCAATTTTCAAAAACCCACTTACTCAAGTAGAGTGAATTTACTCCAGTAAACCTGGTTTTTACTCGAGTAAATGCTTTTTAAAATCAGGCCCAGAGGAGATGGATAGAGATTTAATGGAGGATACTCACAGGATTGCTGTGAAAGGGGAGGTGCTGCTGCTTCTAGGGGATTTTAATCTTTTAGCAACCTTGTCCAGAGGCTGATTAAAATTGTTCATATCCTGACTAGAATCAGAGCTGAAAGTTGCTAATGCCCGAATATCGTCTGCATATATGTAACAGCTAAAACCAAGGCTTTGAATTAACTCTGATGTAGGAAGTTAAAACAGATTAGAAAGCAGCAGAGATAAATAGAGCCTTGGAGTGCTCCACAAGTAACATCTTTCAGCGAAGGTGAATTAGTTCCCCATGTATCAAAAATCTGGCAATCCTCTAAAAATGATCTAAAGCATTGTAAAACTATGTACGAAACTCCTAATTCCTGCAAGTGAGAAGCAATAAGATGTGATCAATTGCATCGAAGGCTAAACTCGTACTCAGATCAGCAGACCGTCCTTGCACCTATCAATGTTCATCCTAATTTCATTTTCTGTGGACATTAAAGCAGTCTCTGTGCTGAAATCCTTACGGAAGCCAGAATGCCGTGGTGGAAGCGCATTCATCTTTTCAACAAAATCACTTAGCTGCATAAGGACTTGCGTCACAAAGGGTAAATTAGAGTTACAGTAGGTCAATAGTTTTTAAGATCTGTAGATTCTAAAGATTTTTTTTCTTAAGAATAGGATGGACCAAAGACAGTTTTAAAGACCGCGGTATGCATTCCTCTTCAAGGAAGTATTGATTGTAGATATTAAAGGTCTTGCAAGGCCCTGTTCTCTGTCCTAAATTAGAACTGATAGCATTGGGTCTAATTGAGAAGTTGAGTTGTACATGCCTATGATTACAACCGGATTAAAAGCTTTCCAAAGCGTTTGACCTGCTAAGCACTTACTGTTAGTCGCAGGTAATATGTCATTACTTAAATTGGGCCACTCACTTGGTTGACGTTGTCGAATCATGTTTAGGTGGCAAACATGAATGCTGGATAACGATTACTTTTTGCTGGAAAAAACCTGCTAGCCTTTCTGCTGAAAATGTAGACAAATTGGAATTAGGGGAGAATATCAAACAGGAGTTTAGGTCTATTGTCTGCTGACTTCAATGCTTACTGATATAGTCTGGCTTTGCCTTCTTGATCTCAATCTTATAGCAGCCAATAATAACTTCACAGGCGATAAAATTATCCTCTGTCTTGTTTTTAAGCCATATTCTTTCAGGTTAGTGAACTTGATGTTTAATCACAGCTAAGCCTGTATGGAACCAGGCATTAGATTGCTTTTTTATTTTAACCTGTTTCAAAAGAGCAGTCTAATTTAAGGCTTTTTTCCAGAACCGTATTCCATTCCTCATCTTGGAAAGTCAAGGAGAGATCTGTAAATCCTGTTGAACAAATTTTGAAAATGGCTAAAACAGACTTGTCAATGGTCTGAAAATCCTATCTGCTCACTGGTACTGTAGGTAAGATATCTAGTCGGGCCAAAAAAAGAAGGTAACTACTGAAGGGTCAACCAATTTAGAATTCCCTAATTTCAAAATCTAGCATATGTCCTCCCCAATGGGGAGGCCCTGTAACACATTGTTTTAACTCCAAGTCAGAAAGAGCAGATCTAGCCGGCGAGTCAACAACATGGGCATTAAAAATCACCTAAAACGATGAACATTCACCTATAATCTCTAGAGATTTTGGTAAGAGATGGTCTAGATCTATTTGGTGGATTATAAATTACCAATAACCAGCAAGTTCCACCCTAACTAACAAAGCTTCAATCCAATCTAGATGCCTTAGTTTAATTTCAGCCATTTTCAAACAGCAAATGAAAGGACCACCCCCCTCCTTCCCTCTCTAGTCTTAAAAAGAAAAGCGTAGCTAGGAGAGCAGGAGGAGTGCGAGCAGAAATAATCGCCATTCGAAAGCCATGCTTCAGTAAGAGCCGGAGCTTATAACTTAAAATCGGAGCTCAAATCCATACTCATCGATGCCACTGATTGCTCCGTTGCCTGTGACAAGTTGTCAAAGTCCTTGTTTTCTCTCTCAGAAGAAGAAGCGCATTTTAAAATTAGAATCCTTGGGAGCAGCCCATCTGGAGAAAAGAAAAGCCCCCAAGCAACTGATGGGATAAAGCCCCAACCTGCAGAGGCTGAGAAGGCGAGATTTGCAGGCAATTGGATGACCACAGCCTCCCTCCAGGGTGGCAGTCATTTCTTAGCAGGTGGCAGCAGAAGGTTACCAAGGGCAGCAGGAAGGGGTGGGCTCCGGCGCTGAAACTTCAGCCCATGCTGTCATTTTAGGAGTGAGTGGAAAGGGAAAAAATACAATTTGTCTGTTCACCTTGACCTCTCTCGCAGAGAAAGGGCAGCTCGGGTCTCCATCTTACACTGTAACATATTAGATGATTTGCAGAAAAAGACCAACTGACCATTCCAGTCTATCAAGTTATTCCCGTCCGCACTGCAAGGATACACCCTAGCTGCCAGACGTAAAAGCGTGACTGTAAGAAATCGATCCTTATTCAAGTCAGATTTCATTGCCTTCTTCATTGATTCTTTACCATCCTGAGTAGAATTTTATTTATTTATTATTTAGTTCTTTTTTATACTGACATTCATGATACAAATCATATCATATCTGTTTACAAGGAACAGGGGGATTTAACATTAACCATAACATTGATTTTAACCACAACGAAGAGGCAAAAAGTTACAATAAAACAAGGGTGATGGAACTCAGAAGAAGAGGAAGCTGTAGTAGATAGGAAACTTGGTAGTTATAGCGAGTTATTTACAGAGTTTGACCTGGCGTGCCATGATCAGTTACAATCTGTGAGATGACTTGCATTAAATAGAAGGCTTTAGTATATGATCTGAGGCAAGGCTGATATGGCTTAGCTGGTGTATGTCTGGGTTAGGGGAAGGCTTGTTGAAAGAGTCAGGTCTTGAGTTTTTTTTCGGAAATTCAGCAAACAGGGTTCCTATCTGAGATTGGGGGGGGGACAGCGTTCCATATGGTTGGTTCTGCCGTTGAGAAGGCCCGTTCTCTAGTGATTGAAAGATGGGTGGCTTTGGTAGGGTGGGCGTGCAGGGATACTTTGTAAGCTTCCCTGATAGGTCTTGAAGAGGTGTGGAGTCTGAGTGGGAGTTGCAAGTCGATGGGTACCTGGTGGTGAATGGATTTGTGAATCATGGAAAGGAATTTGTGGAGGATTCTGAAGGTTATTGGTAGCCAGTGTAGATCTCTAAGGATGGGTGTAATGTGCTCTCTTCTGTTGGTGTTTGTTAGGATTCTGGCGGCTGCGTTTTGGAGCATCTGAAGAGGTTTGGTGGAGGAGGCGGGGAGACCTAGTAGAATGGAATTGCAATAGTCGATCTTGGAGAATAAGATGGCCTGGAGGACAGATCTGAAGTCATGAAGGTGTAGGAGAGGTACTAGTCTTTTTAGCACCTGTAGTTTAAAGAAGCAGTCCTTGGTTGTGTGGTTGATGAACTTCTTTAAATTTAGGTGGTTGTCAACTATTACTCCGAGATCTCTTGCTTGTGTGATTAGCATGTTGGGGTGAGTCTGGGGGGTAACACTGTGTTCGGGGGATATGAGAAGGAGTTCTGTTTTGGCGGAGTTAAGTACCAGGTTTAGACTGGTGAGCAGGAGATTGATGGTTTGGAGGCAATTGTCCCAGAACTTGAGTGTTTTCGTAATGGATTCAGTTATAGGGATCAAGATTTGTACGTCGTCGGCGTAAAGGTAGTGTTTCAATTTTAGGCTTGTTAGCAGCTGGCAGAGGGGAAGGAGGTAGATGTTGAAGAGGGTAGGGGACAGGGAGGAGCCTTGGGGTACTCCTAGAGAAGAATTAATGCGTGGGGACTCTTTGTTATTGATTTTGACTTTATAACCTCTGCTACTGAGAAAGGAGTCGAACCATCGGAAAGCCGTTCCTATTATCCCAATGTCGGATAGACGATTTAGGAGAATGGAGTGGTTCACCATGTCGAAAGCTGCCGAGATGTTGAGGAGCACTAGCAAATATGAGTGTCCTTTGTCCAGTCCCATGATGAGGTAGTCTGTGAGAGAGATGAGGAGGGTTTCTGTGCTTAGGGATTTGTGGAATCCGTATTGCGTTGGGTGAAGTATTTTACGGTATTCCAGGTAGTCTGAGAGTTGCACAAGATTTCGTGCTTAATCCACACCCCTCCACCATCATCACCACCACCACATCTCACTACCAAGCTCTGCAAGAATCCAAAGAGCTACCAAAACTCTAAGAGCTACCTAGCCTCCTCAGATGCTGTGGCCTTGCTGGACAGTACCCAGCCACTGCCAAACTACCAACAGCAACCTGGGGTTTCTGGGCAGTCGTAGCCTGTTGGTACCAATCTGGCTATCTCATGGCCTGAAGTATCACTGGTTCGTGCTTCCATTCCCCTCCCTTTGTTTTGTCCTTATCATCTCTCCCCTCGCCTCTGGTCTTGAGGGCATGAAGGATGGGTTTCTGCAATGCTGCAACCACCCAACACTGATCCTAGGACTGTCATGGAATATGACAGCAGATAACAACCTAAAGCCCCTCCAATCTACCCAATGCGAAAGACCCCGGCCTATCACCTATTTATTTATTTATTTATTTATTTTAGAAAATGTATTAATCACTTTACGATTTTATAATAACATTTCCAAAACGATGTACACATATGGCAACAAAATTATACAAAACATTAAAATAAACCAAAATTTTAAAGCGAATAATTTAACATTTTAATAGCCATCCCAGAATAGCAGCCCTAAAAGGTAGCCGCCTCCGCCCCATTACAGCAATTCCACATTTACAACTGGTACCCCATATATATCTATCTGACTTTAGGATTGCATACTGACATTACCACCCCCTTAAGCCTAAGTAGCTTTCCCAGAGAGTTAATTTGGAAGCTCCGTCTTCATCAGCCAAGTTTTTACTTTGTGCCGAAATTTCATCAGTCTATTTCTTCTCTAACCTCTAATGGAAGACTGTTCCATAATTTAGGAATAGACATGGAAAAGGACCAGTTTTGAAATCTTACATAACAGAAACCTTTTAGCAAGGGAAGTTGCACATCCCTAATTCTTACTGACTCCAGGTTTTCTATACAGTAACCCCTGGAGAGGGTAACAGCTACATCCTCCTTCTTTTACTGTGAGTCTGGAGAAGCCCCAACTCAAGCCTGAACCAGCGTTTTTATAACCCTCTCCTTAAACCCAAACGCATCGAGGCTGAACCAAACTGTCTGTCAGAGAGTTGTCTGCAACACCCTCTGACCAAAAGATAACCTTGGATTGACTGGAACCTTCCCAATATCACAGTAGCACAACCTTTTACATGATTTCCCTTAGGGGGAAATCTCAACTTTAATGCACACTTCTTCTGAATAGCAAACTCTGCACACGGTGGAGAAGGAGGAGAGAGGGCTCTTACCTGGACTCAGATTTCTAGCGGAGGTGAGGACAGCCCGGCCCCGAGACTATCGTGGTGAGGCTTCCCGGCCCCGTTGACGCGGCTTGCCCTGCCCATTCATGATGTCAGTGAACGGAGACGCTGAGGCACATAAAATCAGCCCTACTGCGGCGCTTGGTCGCCGCCGGCGCGTGTCCTAAGCCGCGCATTCCCAAGGGGCGCGCGGCTTAGTGCGGCTTTGTTCGGATTTGGAGGAAAGGACAAAGCCATATCTCTCCTCCTTAATAGTAAGTAACCCACTCTGGTAATCCTTCTCCTCCCATAAGGAGTCAAGTTGTTTTTTCTTTCTTATACATAACGTGAGGGTTTGGTAGGATCTGATTGATCTAATAAATTATGCCCCATTCTGTGAGGAAAAGAAGAGCCAAGGAAAGAATGGATCCCGCTTCCACCCCTGGTGTCAATGTGAAAGGCCCTATGGACTCTCACGTACAGCGTACGCTTCGATCGGATGAGGCACAGGTGGGAGGGACCCCTGAATCCTTTCTTGAGGTCTCACCACCGGACCTTTCAATATCTCTATCCCCGATCCAAAGGGAACCACCTGTAAATCCGGCTATATCCAGAGCCCATGGCATCCTGGGGGGAGGCCAATCTGTGGAAGTCGCAGAAACTGGAACCTCCCTAGTGGGCCCAAGTTGCCTGGAATTGTCTGAGATACAGAACCGGACGGAAGTCCCTCTGGGACAGACCACCTCACTGAAAATGGTTCAAGGAGGACTACCTCAGGATCCGATAAAATTGGATGACTCTGTATATTTGCCTAAAATATGTGTTCCACAAATAGTTAAACCTAAGGTTGTTACACTGGATGTAATAATGGAAGCTATAGTGAATTTACAAAATTCTGTGGTAGCTCAAGTTAACCCAATTGTAGATAAGGTGAATAAATTACAGGAAAATATGTTCAATATGGAGATAAGAAAGGATAAAGAAGTAAAAGATTTAGAGAAAATTAAGGAAGATCTAGATAGTTCTAAATCAATTCAAGAAGCAATGATAAGAGAAAATCAAATATTGCAGATAAAGTTAGAGAACTTAGAAAATATTAATAGAAAGAGAAATCTTCGTTTTGTTAATTTTCCAATGTTACCACACATAGCACCTAAAGAAATGTTTAAAAGATACTTACTTGAAATTTTTAAAATACCAGAAAATACAATACCACCATTGATTAAGACTTACTATATTCCAATGTATAAAAAAGGAGATCGACAGGATGCTATGGAAGGAGCACAGGTTATGGATAAATTAGAGACCAATTTGGATGTATCTAAAATTTTGGAAACATCCGATACTGATTTAGTACAGAGCGCCACACTTTTAACCACATTTGTCTTTGAGACTGATCGAGATTGGGTGTTTCGCCTTTTCTTTAAACATAGGATGGAGAAATTTCTAACATTATCAATAAGGGTGTACCCCGATTTTTCTAAAGTAACACAGAAGAGGAGGAGACAATTTATTTTACTTAGGGAGAAGGTTCTTCAAATAGGGGCAACCTTCTACCTTAAACATCCTTGTAAATGTTGTACAGGATACAGGGGTAAGTCCTTTGGGGCGGATTTTAAGAGCCCTGCTCGCGTAAATCCGCCCGGATTTACGCGAGCAGGGCTTGCGCACCGGTGCGCCTATTTTACATAGGCCTGCCGGCGCTCGCAGAACCCCGGGACTCGTGTAAGTCCTGGGGTTTTCCGAGGGGGGCGTGTCGGGGCGTGTCGAGGGGCGGGGCCGAGCCACGCGCCGTTTTCGGGGCGGGACGCTGCGTTTCGGGGGCGGGCCCGGGGGCATGGTTTCGCCCGGGGCGGTTCGGGGGCGTGGCCGCGCCCTCCGGAACCTCCCCCGGGTTGCGTCTAGGCGCTCCAGGAGCCCGCTGGCGCGCGGGGATTTACTTCTCCCTCTGGGAGGCGTAAATCCCCCAACAAAGGTAGGGGGGGGGTTTAGACAGGGCCGGGGGGGGGGTGGGTTAGGTAGAGGAAGGGAGGGGAAGGTGAGGGGAGGGCGCGCCGGCTATACGAAATCGGTAGCCTTGCGTGCGCCGATCCAGGATTTTAGCGGATATGCGCAGCTATGCACGTATCTACTAAAATCCCGCGTACTTTTGTTGGCGCCTGGAGCGCCAACAAAAGTACGCCAATGCACCGTGTTTGAAAATCTACCCCTTTCTGTTCTATACTCCCTCTCAATTATCAATTTTTCTGAGTGATAAAACAAATGTGGGGGGTTCTGAGGTTTAAGACTCAATAGATACCAAAAAAACAGTGAGCCCAACTGAATGTATAAATTGTACGTTGATGTATGTATAAATTTATTGAGGATAGATATCAGGTACATTTGAAATGACTCTTTATGAATTGAGGACTATAATGGTATTATTGGTTAAAATTTTTTCTCCGAGAATTCGTGAAATTTGAAAGTTATGAATTGAACCAAATGCTTTTTCTGATCAAGATTATTCTTGTGTTGTTAAGTTAAAACTTAATAAAGATTAAATAAAAAAAAAAAACTCTGCACACAGAAGACACTAACACAATACAACTTAAATATCATACTAAAACAAGCTGTTAAAACAATTATCTAACTAAAACCTCAATCAAATCAGAATCAATAAACAGTCCATGATTAAACATGCATAACCACTTTAGGAATAGTAGTCAGCATAAAAAGAACCTACATGACCATGCTATACAGCATAAATTAGATTCCTACAACATCCTCTTCCCGTCGCAATACGGTTTCCGTAAACACTTAAACACGGAAACGCTCCTACTATCTTTAACTGACAACATCCTAATGGGCCTAGACAAAGGCCAATCCTACCTTCTGGCCCTTCTCGACATCTCAGCAGCTTTCGACACGGTAAACCACGCAATTCTCATCAACCGTCTAATGGAAATCGGCATCACAGGCCTGGCACTCAAATAGCTCGAATCCTTCCTCAATAATAGGAAATACAAGGTGAGAATAAATGATAAAGAATCCCAACCCATCCACTCTAACCATGGCGTCCCCCAAGGATCCTCGCTATCCCCCACACTGTTTAATATTTATCTGTTACCTTTATGCCAGCATCTAGAGAGCCTCAACCTAACCCATTTTGTATATGCTGGCGATGTACAGATTTTAATCCCAGTCGCGGATCCCACCTCCAGCACCCTGCACTTCTGGAACAACTGCCTCAACTCCATCAATAGTCTACTCTCAAGTCTCAATCTAGTTCTTAACACTTCTAAAACAGAACTTCTATTTATCTCTGCTAAGGACAACAACCCCCTCACTTTCCATCTCTCACCATTTGTGAACCATGTGAGAGATCTAGGAGCCACACTTGACACCAGAATGAACCTCAAAAAATTCATCAATACCACCACCAAGGAATGCTTCCATAAGCTTCACGTCCTGAAAAAACTAAAACCTCTCCTTCACTTTCAAGACTACCGGTCAGTACTACAAGCCATACTGTTTTCAAACATCGACTACTGTAACGCGCTCCTCCTTGGCCTTCCGGCCGCCTCCACGAAACCACTACAGATGCTTCAAAATGCCGCAGCAAGGATCCTCACTAACTCTCGGCGCAAGGACCACATCACACCAATCCTAAAAAACCTACACTGGCTACCGACCAACCACAGAATAATGTTTAAGACCTTATCCACCATCCACAAAAACATCTATCACCGTTCTACTCTACAACTCAAAATACCACTCGAACTTCACGTTTCCACAAGACCGATCAGATCGGCTTACAAAGGAATGCTCCAAGCCCCCCCTAACATAGCCTCTAGTCACACTTCCATCCAGAAACGAACCTTGTCCATGGCCGGACCGTATCATTGGAACCTTCTTCCCCCGGAACTCTGGCTAGAACAATGCCCGTTTTCATTCAGAAAGAAACTAAAAATGTGGCTGTTCACTCAAGCCTTCCCTTGATGGACACCCTTCTAACAGCACAGCCCTGCACTTCATTTTCACAGATCCGCCCCCACCTTCTCTCACCTTCGTGCCTGCAGTTTTATAGACCTAAAGATTAAGCTATTGTCAAAGCTTGCCACATTCTATCCCTATGTTAAACTTTGTTATGTTTAAACTTTGTTATGCTTCACTTTGATATGTTAATCGTATGCTTTTGATCTCAACTCTCCCACTCTGTAAACCCCTGTTCATTGTAACTTTATCTTCCTAGTTAATTGGTTACCCCTTGTTTCAATGTAAACCGGTACGATAAGACACTAGTCTTGAGCATCGGTATATCAAAAGAATTTTAAATAAATAAATAAATAAATTAGAACGAAAAACAACATGGTACATCATAAAAAAATCTGAGAAAGTCTTAGAAAAAAAGAAAACTTTCAAGGCTTTTCTGAGTTTGAAATAGTCTTTCTCCAGGTGCAATGAAAGTGGCTGGAAATTACAAAGACTGGGTGCTAACCATGAAAAATTAATCCGAGTGCTCTCCAGTCTTATCCGTCTTGGAGAGGGCAGAACTAAGAATGACTTGCTGAGAAGATCGCTGTGAATGTGCTGGCTGATAAGGAACCTAAGTATGCTAGGTAGGAAGGGATTCCAAATCGAAAAGCCTTAGAAAACAAGCCACCCAGTCGAACTGTATATGAAAAGAAACCGGAAGCCAATGTGATTCTAGTAAGAGTGGAGTAACATGGTCATCTCTTCTCTTGTTGAAAATGACTGCAGCCGCGCTGTTCTGAACAGTTTGCAGTCTTCTGACCTGATTAGACGTTAGCCCATGAATAAAGGAACTGCAGTAACCTAATCGGCTCAAGATGAGAGAACATGTGAAAGACAAAAATCCTGCCGACTATACTCGCCTAAAGTTATCCAGCTCTTTAAAACCTTACTGGCTATCTCTGAATACAGCCGGTTAGGTAGTAAAGGTATCCAACCTTGTGTGGCTGGATAACTTGCCGCTTCACTGGATATCTTCAAAGATATCCAGGTAAAGGTGGGAGGGGAAGGTGTTCTGTTGTGAGGTCCGCATCCCCTTCCCTTTTCTTAATTTTTTTATGTGACTCCCTCCTGTCCCCACTCTCACCTCTTTATCGCCCTCCCACCACCTCTCTGGATCCCCCAGCTGGGAGTGATGTATCCTTACCTGCTCCTGGTACTTCCAGCATTGCTTAGACAACAGAAATAGCTTATGCTTGTTTTGCTTGGGGGTGGGGGGGGGGTGTATGCTCACAGGACTGTAAGCCAGGGCAAGATCGGTTCACTTGTATAACAGGAGAAATCCTGATGGACAGGTCAGGGGCGATGACCATGCGCAGAGCTCAAAGCAAGATGGTAAAACCTGGCATGCCAGTCTAACAGCTTTCCCTGCCCACACTGACTTCTGCCAGTCAGTCGGTACTTCACTGCTCCTCTCTCCCTCCCACTGACAGGAGCAAGAAGCTGCTTTAAAGGGCCACTCTCTACCATCACGCGGCTCCATTGCCTCACTCTCCGCCGCCTGCCTCGTCTCGCACTTATTATTGCAAGAAGTGCTGTCAGCTGGCACAGTTCAAGTTAGGGTGAGGGAACTGTGTGGCAGCGGAGAGTGGCCCTTTAAAGCTGCGCCCCATTCCTGGTGCCAGTGCTGCTGCGGAGGGGAGGGGAAGGAGAGGACAGAGTGAAAGAGACGCAGAAACGGGGAGAGGGAATAGGGAGAGAGGTGGGAAAAGGTAGAAGGGAAGGAGCGAGATCAACAGGGGATGGGAAGGAAAGAGAGAGATCAAAGGGTTAAGGGTAGGGAGACAGCGCAGCAGAGGAAGAGAGGAGCCAGTAAAGAAGGGACAGAGAGAGAAAAAGCAAGGAAGGAAGGGAAAAGGGGATAGCAACAGTGGGGAGAGTAGTAAGCAGAGTGGGGAAGGAGAAAGGGAGACAGGGATCTTGCAAATGAAGGCGAGAGGAAGCAAAAGGCAGAAAGGTTGGGAGGGGAAGTGCTGGGAGGAAAGCCAGGGGACAGAGAAGCACGCACAGGCATCAGGAGGGGATGGGAAGCGCGCATAGGCGTCAGGAGGGGAGAGAAAAGCATGCACAGGTGTCAGGAGGGGAGAGAGAAGCGCGCACAGGCGTCAGGAGGGGAGAGAGAAGTGCGCACAGGCGTCAGGAGGGGATGGGAAGCGCGTATAGGCGTCAGGAGGGGAGAGAGAAGCGCACACAGGCGTCAGGAGGGGAGAGAGAAGTGCGCACAGGCGTCAGGAGGGGATGGGAAGCGTGCACAGGCATCAGGCGGGATGGGTGGAGGTCGACAGACTAGGTAGGCTGCTTTTTCTGCAGGTTATTGAAGGCCATTTATGGCCTCCAGTCCGCCCCTGCTCTGATTTGGTTGCTAACTTTGACTTCCAAAAAATTGCAAACCCTACATCAACAGCCACATGTTCTCCCCTACTGCTGTCCCCTCCTCGTCCCCACCACTCTCCAGTTGGACATCTCCCCCTCAGTCCTGAGCTTCACCTCCTGACTGAAAAAGAAATTCATGCCAGAAGAGGAGAAAGAGACAGAGAGAGAGAGACCGCTGTGGAAGGCCTCAAAGCATGCCCTAATTCCTGCTGCACAGCTGCTGCTGTCTCTGATGGTGGCGGGTCACAGGGTGGGCCCCGTGACCGGCGAGCGTAACTGAAGGCGGTATTTAAATATAATGTGATGGGAGTCTAAGCCATCTCTAATAGTGCCCTTGTAATTTGAATATTCAATAGTTGCAGGAGGGGCTTGGTATTTTTAAGTCCTCCCTATGTGATAACCCCACCTTTTTGGGGGTATGGCATCCGGGGTATATATATTGCCTAGGAGCATGCCCAGAACTTCAGAGGGAAGGAGATACAGGAAGAGAAAGGAGCTTGAGATTCATCCCTGGGTCTCAGGAGGGGGTTAGAAGGAGGCAGCTAAAGATCCCTAAAGTTAGCATTTTGACATTCCCTCCAGGATTTCTTTTTTTTTTATAATTATCTCATTATTGGTTTTTCAAAATTATACAAAGTATCCACTTTGCTATGAAATGTGGTACAACAATTTAGGTTCAGAAAATAAACATTACATACATCATAAACTTAAGAAATAAAAAGCTTTACCAGAAATACTTCTTTCCTATTGTCTACCCTTTAGACCCCAAAGTATCAGGGGGGATGGGGGTTCCTGCACATTAAAGGAGATTTAAGGAAATACCAATATTAAGGAAAAAGGCCTCTTGAAACCGATTATCTCAATTTATGGATTTCTTCCACTACTACTCATTTGCTGCAAGACTTTCTTAGCATCAACAAAGCTCTTGAACTGCTCTGGTTGGTAAAATATATAACTATCATTGTTGTACTTTATAACACACTTGCACGGGAAGCGTAGAAAAAAAGATGCCCCCACTGCTGACGTCTCTTGTCTTAAAGCCAAGAAATTCTCTCTTTTCAACTGAGTCGGCTTTGTTAAGTCTGGAAAAATTCTTATACGAGAGCCCATGAATTCTGAGCTAGCGTTCTTAAACTATGCTCGCATAATGCCTCCAAGATCTTTCTCGTTAAAAAAAGAAATTAGCAGAGTTGTTCTTTCTGCTATTTTGTAAGCTGATGATTCCAAAAAGCCAGTTAAATTTTCCAGCACATTTGGGGATATTTGCCTTTGTTGGTTTTTCCGAATAGGTAGAAAGTCAACCTTATCCAGGGGTGGAGACTGTTCTGGGGTAATTTCTAATACTTCTTGAAAGTAACGCTTAACTGTTAACCAGGGAATCTCTCCAACCACTCTGGGAAAGTTTAGTATTCTCAGATTCAGGTGCCTCATTGCATTTTCAATGTTTTCAATTTTTCTATTTATAGCCCCACAGTCCTGTACTATTGTTGACTGAACAGCTTTTACTTGTAAAAGATCACCTTCAGTACTTTTGGAATTTTTCTGACACTTCCTGTTGAAACTTCTCAGAGCTCTTATTCATCGTTTCAATCTGTGACAACAAAAGATTTAACTTTCAGAGAGCAGTCCATAAGAGACTTTGCCATTGCAGATGTTAATGTCCAGAGCGAGTCTAGTGTGACTATCTCCAGTTTCTGTGGTATTGAAATCGTGCCAGGCAGGGCAGGGATCGCGAATCCAGATCACTCACCTCCACCATTAGATCCGACCTTCTCCACTGTCCAGCTCAAGGCCTCTGGCACGATTCTCCCCGATTTCCATGGAGGTCTGCACGGGCTCCTCCAACGTCACCGCCCCCTCTACTCGACTCTCTCGGTTGTCCTCTTCGGGACTCCCGCTCAGGTGAGGTGTCGAGGCGCCACGCACAGTAGGAGGTAGGAATATCCCTACCTCCCACAGTAGGAGATAGGAATATCCCTACCTCCTACTGTGCGTGAAGCTCAGGGATATTCCTTCTGCGGTTGGGTCACATTCTCCTTTCTGTGACCCGGCAGCCGGACCACTTGAACCCATTATGGCTGGTTTTCACAGTACACTGCGTGATGGTCTTCTGTCCCGGGGGAAGCGAGGACGCTGAGGGGTAACTCCTTTTCTTCCCTTTTCATTTTGGAGGCATTTTGAGACCTTAGAAATTTATTTAAAAGAAAACACACGCCGGAGCAGTGGCGCGGTGCAACTGAACTAGTCGCCATCTTGACTCCCCCCCCCAGGATTTCAAATACTTTTAGGAGAAGCTTTGGATTCTCCCAGGATCCAGGAGAAGGAGAGAGAAGTTTTGGGACTTCCCATGGGGTCTCAGAAGTAAGAATGTTGAGTAATTTTGGGTGGGACCTTTGCTCATCACTTTTGCATTTTGATATTGGAAGAGTTTGGATTAAAGGATTTTTTGGACTTTGTCTTGACCAGTTTAAAGGGAAGGGCATACCCTCAGCATCCCAGAGGATTGGAGCAAGAGTCTGCTTGAGCGATCTGAAGATAGGGGCAAGCTTATTAGGTGCCCTAGGCGAAACTTACAGCCTGCTGCTTCCCCCCCAAATCTCCCTACATACAAATAAAATGATGCATTCAAAATAATTTTACATTCAAAATACAGTCTTCAGAGGTAAAAATATCACTTACAACATGTATATTATAGTATATTATATTTATATGTACTGCTGTGGTGCCAAGCAGAAAAACCTGCAGAAAAAAGTAAAAAGGACACCTGGAATTGATTGATGGGTGTGAGCTTGGCCCTCAGGAAGTCATGAATAAACTGTATTGTGATTATTGTAAACCTCCCAAACTAAAACAGCACTAATTACCAGGACTCAAACAGTAATAACCCTACCTTTGAAAAAGCAACACTGCAAATATTACACCAGGCCCTACAACACCAATACACCTCCCATTAGGAAAATGGAACAAACCAGGTTTCTATAGATCCCTACAAGGACACTACAAGCTAGCAGAATAACTCACTTCAATCATACATGCAGAACATAGACAGACCTTCACCAAATACAGAATAAAGACACCATAAACTATAAAGAAAAACGTGTAGACAAAAACTGAACTGGAAACCACAAGAAGCCAGAAACTTTAAGCTGTGCAACAATGGAAAAACAAAAACATCACCATTTGTCATTAAACAAACAATAAAATCAAGAAATATAAATTATCAATACAGTAAAACCATACTAATAAAAAGAATAAATATTTCATAACAGCTGATGAATAGAACAACATCCAGTAATTTAAAAGTTATACAAATTTTCTAAATACCAATAAACTATTTAAAAACAACAGACACATCAAACATCACCCAATCATTAAAATGAATAAAGATAAAAAAAGAATCCCCTGCTGTCCATACCTGGGATCTTTTGAATTCCAGATGCCCTGAGATTGTTGTGGATTAGCAGGGGGAGAGGAGAGGGGTTGTTGCTCAAAATTTTTATCCTCTCTTTCTTTCATATGTATGCACATGCCTGCTCTCTCATGCATACATACATATGCCCTGTCTCATACATGTATACACACGCACACACAGATATGCTTTCTTTCGCATCCATGCACGTATACACACACGCACACACAGAGACATGCCCTGTCTCTCATACATGCACACAGACATTCCCTCTCATACATGCACATACATGCCCTCTCATACATACACACACATGCTCTGTCTTTCATACATGCACACAGACACATACACACACAGATATGCTTTCTCTCTCATACATGTGCGCGTGCGCACACACAGAGACATGCCCTGTCTCTCATACATGCAGATTTAAAACAAATCATAGAATTCACTTTTTCACTCGGCACTCTATCAAGCTGTGGAATCTGTTGTCAGAGGAAGTGATCAAGGTAACCAGCATAGCGGGGCTTAAAAGAGGTTTGGACAAGTTCCTGGAGGAAAAGTCCATAACACATTATTAACAAGGTAGACTAAAGAAATCCATTGCTATCCCTGGGAGTGAGTAAGATGGGATCTGCTAGGTACCTGCTACCCAAATTGACTGCTGTCAGAGTCAGAACGCTGGGCTCGATGGACCTTGGCCTGACCCAGCTAAGTCTAGACGTGTCAAAGAGCTGTCTTGAAGTTAGACAGCTATAGTTAGCCGGTTAACTGATTAAAATAGCTGGTTATATTCAGTAGTGTGGCTGCACTGCTGAATATGCCTCCAAAGTTAGCCGGAGAAGGCTCCTACCAATTAATGTGACCCAAAGCAGAATTGGGGAGGAAGTAGGGGATTCTAGTGTTGCTGTTGTCCAGTGCCGTTGGGAGGCGACAAAAGCACAACAGCTGTTGACATATTGAGCAGTATCAGTTCTGGCTGCCAAACCGAAAAGAACAGTAATGCCATTGAAGAACACGGCCATCCTTCCCTCTTCCTTCCCTGCTTAAACTGGTAAAACTAGTAAATAAATATCAAGAGCTCTTGGAAAGGACAAAAAAAAAGAGTCCATTTACAGGAGTCACGTAGTGGAAGCAATGTGTGTGTTTACTCACTGTCACGCCATCGCCGGGTCTGCCCAGCTGAAGGCCAGTGAGTCTGTCAGAGATTCAGCCTACGTGCTCTGGGTAGGACACCAGATGAAACTTAAAATCTGTTATGGGGGGGGGGGGGGGGGGGGGAAGGCAAGCACCTTATCTCTCTTTCTCTGTCCGACTGTCTCCTTTATCTTGATCCCTTTGGCTCTTGTCTCTCTTTTTGTCCCCAGCAGGATGTGGGGTCTGATGTCTAGCATGTTAGACTGTGATTCAGGAGAGGATCTGGGGCATGGGTTCAACTTGTTTCCCGCTGTCAAGGATCGATCCAGTTCGGTGCGCCCAGCCTAGTGCAGGGGGTTTACACGTGGTTGGGACACGCATTTTGGACGTGCTAGACTAGCGCCGGATGCAGTAAGGAGATTAGCGTGTCCAAAACGCGCGCCCTAGCAAACGTGAAACCTAATAGCGCCCGCCAAATGTTAACTGCATGTAGATGAGGACATTAGCTATTACCCCCGATGCAGTAAAGTGATGGATGCCCAAGGCATGCTTTTTAACGTGGCAAATTTAACTGCAGCCTCGGAGGTGGTGTAGTCAGCTTGCAGTCAGGGGTGCATGAAAAACATTAAAAATAGGTTCTCTGTGTTGTGATAAGGGTTTCCTCCTCCTTAGTATCATTGTGACACTTTACTGCTTTCGGTGGAGAAAATAATTGTATATTTCCATTTCATTAAAAAAAATGCTTTTCTTCTCGCAATACAATTTGGATGTCCATAGCAAGGGGCGCCTAATATTTTGCTGAGGTTGCTGAAGTGAATTATAGCAAAAAAAAAGAAACGGGATCAAAACCGACGCTCAGGGGCAGATTGTGGGAAAATAGTGGCCCGGGGGATTTTTTTCCATACTGGCCCATGGGTACCCAATTACACATACAATTTGGTGAGTCACCAAATACAGAATAAAGGGACCATAAAATATGCACAGACCAACCAAACTGGAAATCACAACAAGTTAGAGTGTATGTAATGCAGCAATGGAAAAACAGAAAATACCATCATTCCTCATAAAACATCAAACAATAAAATCAAGAACTATAAAACATCACAATAGGAAAATCATACTAAAAATATATATTTCAAAACTGCTGATGAATAGAACCTCCAGTAATTTAACTCAGGGAAATTTTCAAAAATTTGTATATAACATCAATAAAATATTTCAAAAAGAGCAGACATCAAATAATATTCAATAATTAAAACTAAAAGATTTTAAAAAGCCCCTGCTGTCCCCTTCTGTGGGACCTCTTGATTTCTAGTCACCCTGATATTATCGAGGATTAGGAGGTTATCCTCCCTCTCTCACACATACACTGTCCATTCTCTCTCACACATACACTGTCACATACATACACATTCATGCTCTTATATCCATCATAACCTCTCGCTCTCACTGACACTGACACACTCTCAGGCTCTAAGACACTCTCTCCCCCTCCACACACAAACTCTTACTCCCTTGGATTTTCTCATACACACTCATGCTCTCACACTCACACAAACACCCAGGCAAGCTCCCAGTTATTCTCACACACACACACTGACCCCCAGGCAGGCTCCAATTCATTTTCACACCACTCCCTCCCCATCCCCCAGGCATGCACACATTCATTCTCACGCACACAGACCCACAGGCAGGCACCCATGCATTCACACACATACACCCCCAGGCAGAGTCCCATTCATACACATGCCACACACTAAATGCAGACCCCCCTCTCTTTTGCCAGCAACCTTGGAACCTCTCTCATTCCTCTGCTGCCACTGTCACTGCTGCCGCATGGCTATTGGGGAGGTGCCGATTTCTGTTACTGACACTGAAGCCCATTCTGCTGCCTCCTCTGTGTAGGCCCCCTGGGCTTCCACTTGCTCCATATATTGTGAGATCTGCATCGAGAAAGTACTATTCTTGCACATTCCCACAGATTACATGTGCCATTCCCTAAAATGTAATTTTTTTTTTTTACCTTTGCTGTCTGATCTTAGTTTTCTATTGGTTGGTCACAGGCTTTTTTTTCCCACCTTCCCTTTCTTATTTTTTTTTGCCAATTCCTTTTATTGTCCTATTATTGTCTTATTTTCTGTTTCTTTTCTCTCCATCTTCTTTCCTCAAACACACAGTCAGGTTCTCATTCTCACATGCATTTCTCTCTCTCTCACACACACACACACACAGGCTCTCACTGTCACATGCTCTCTGTCATACAATCATTCATACACACAGTCTCTCTCTTGCACATGCTGTCTGACTCTCACACACCCAGGCGCTCTCTCCCTCTCTTCCACATGCTGTGTTGCTCAAACACAGGCTCTCACTGTCACATGCTCTCTCTCATACAATCATTCATACACACACAGGCTCTCACTGTCACATGCTGTCTCTCTCACACACACACACAGAGGCTCTCACATGCTGTCTCTGCAAACATTCAGGTCCTCACTCTCACAATCTCTCAACTCATACACACACACATACACACTCTACAGGCCCTCAGCCTCTCTCTCACCTCTGGGCCTGCTCTGCAGCGGCCCTGATCTTCTCGGGCTGCCGCGGCCCTGCTACCAGGCCTCTTCCTCTTCTCGGGCCGCTGCTCCTCTTCTGCACGTGCTGATGCTCCTCCTCCTTCCTGCCCATGCGGCTCCGGAAACGTTTACTTCCGGGGTCGCACAGGCAGGAAGAAGGAGGAGCATCAGCGCGTTTAAACGCAATCTTTTTCTTCGGGCCGTGGTGACGTGAGCCTCACCATGGCCCTGCCGATCTGCCTGTCGCAGCGTCGCATGAGCTTCCCAGCGCCCGGGGGCATTGGCTCCCCTCGGGATACCACTGCTCGTGGCGCCCCAGGACCAGGCCTAGTGCTTCCACTGGCCCTGCCCGCAGGTTTCTCTTCGGGCCGCAGCTGTCACTATTTAAAAAAAAAAAAAAAAATTACGTGATGGGAGCGACTGGCCCACCGGGGGAAGCCCGATCCCCCGATAGGCCAATCCGCCCCTGCCGACACTCATATTGAGCGCCCGTTGCAATTGAGCGCTACAGTCATTCAATTCTCCGTTAGCGCACCCCTTCTTAATATTGCTTCTCATTTAAATATTGCATCAGGTGCCCAGGAGATGTGGCTGCATGCATGTCAGGAACTCAATACAAGCACCCATTTTCATAAGTAAGATATGCCATTCTGAGTCAGACTCAGGGTCCATCAAGCCCAGTATCCTGTGCCCAACATTGGCCAATCCAGGCTAAAGTACCTGGCAAGTACCCAAACATTAAATCGATCTCAAGTTACTGATGCCGGCAACAGGTAATGGGTCTGCCCTATTGATTAATAGCAGCACTGAGGGGCCGACGCATCTTATCTTATTGCGTCGGCCCCTCAGTGAGCTCTGTGTGACCTTGGAATCTGCTTAAAAGGAAAGAGCTGGTATTCAAACAGTGCTTCTAAATTTAGGCACACAGGCCTTTTGGATATCAGGCTCATAGGCTTTTGTCTTGTTCTTGAATATTTTTATTGCTTCCCTTTTCTCTGGTTTTTCTCTGTCCCTCTACGGTGGCACGAACATAACCAGCTTGCTCGTCAATAAGCATTTCTGTAATATGTAAAACATAAACACCGTGCTAGGTATTGGCGCCAGGAACATTTATAGCCCTTATGGAGGACTGTGAAAAAAAGCACCTTGTAAGGAAATTTCACAGCCCAAATAAAGATGTCATTGTCTAGAAAAGTTCAAACCGGCCAGTTAGATTGACTGATTCAGATATTTCTGGTGCATCAAGCCTTGGCTGACATGTGACCATAGAAAAGTAATATACTGGGTCCTACACACAGTGCTAATACCAGTGAGACCATTAATTGCAGACAGCATTAGCGCCAGTTCTGTTTGCACCTAAAGGGTGCTTAGTTTTCTGTGTAGACCGTTACTGGGAGCTTTCTACTAATGGGTGTTTCAGCTGGAGAAAGCGGGTGGCTCCATCCTCCAAAGGCTGGGCCAGTATCTGAGGAGAATAAGGAGCGACTCCATGAGTCACAGGAGGAAGTTATTAACGCTTGTCGTAAGGTTTTGAACAGGCTCTGTCCAAGGAGTCAGACAGAGAAGGCTGTTTGCCTCATTTTTCCAATCTGTGAGGTGAAAAGGGACTCCTGGGAATCCCAGGGGGTTCCTGTTTCCAAGCAGAAGGAAGAAAGACAGCTCTGCTAAAGCAGCTGATAGGGTGCTTTGTGAATAAACTTTGGGAACAAGTGGAGGAGTTTCCAAAAGTCATGTGGGGGCTGAAGGCTTCGAGGCCTTTATAAGAATGTCAAAGGATTCCATTGTTTTGAGTTGCTCCTTAAGCCGCACAAGCAACCGATCTACCTTTCTGTGAGTTTTGGACTGTGTCTATTTTTGGATATCATTATCTACTGAACTTTGATTTTTATCTGTAAACTCAGTTTTTTCCTGGTTGGAGCACAGCACTTAGCATGTGGACTGTTTTTATTTTTCAGAGGTAATTTCCAGTCCCCATCACAGAATCTACGTTTCCCAGCTCTGCAATGAGTAGATCAGTGCTCAGTAATGTCTGGAAGCGTGCCCCCTGCCCTTTGACAAGGTAGGATTGCACATGTAATGCACACGTAGCGAGACCCACAGAAAGGACCCCAAAATATGGTGCACTCATTTTGATTCTGGTGGCCGTACAAGAGGCTCTGGGTAGGAGAGACCCAGGGAATTTCATGATTGCTTTGTTTGTAAAAATGTTTCAGAGGTCGATATTCAAATGCTGCTTAGCTAGATAAGAAGTATTTATCCATTTAAGTGGCGGTCACTGAATATGCGGCTGTTGCCTCTTACCTGGTAGCTGGATAAGTTACTTATCCTGCTAAGGAGTTAGCCGGATAACTCAAGAGAGGAAAATGAGCAGATTGGGACAGCATTACTTATCTGGCTAACTTAGCTGGATAAGTGCCAATAATCTGACCCAGTATGGTAACTTCTTATGTTCTTAAGTTAATTGCATAAGTTAGACCTGCTCTTTCAGGACTAAACTTAACTTGTACAGCTAAGTAGATGGATAAGTCTTATAAACAGCTATCTTTGACAACCGACCTCTTTTAAAATGTTTTGTACATGTAGTACAACTAAAAGACCACTGGATGGCATTTTATATAGTGAGCATTGTAATTAATTAATGGATAATGTGTTTGTGGGGAAATGGTGTGTATGTTCCCTTAAAGAGCTGGGGGGTTTCTGATTGGGTAACTAAGGTGTAGCAGGAGCTATAAAAGTGGGAACTTCCGGGGGTTTTTTGGTTCCTGCCCTTATCAAAGAAGGGCAGGTAATAGGGACCTCCAGTATGTGAACTCCTGGAGTAGCCTGCCTGCATGCTGCCGGGGCCCAGGCACCCTCCCAATGGGAGTGGGACCCTGGAAAGAAGAACTTCCCAAACCTGTCCTGGGGACCCCCACAGCCAGTCGGGTTTTCAGGATATCCACAATGGATATGCATGAGATAAATTTGCATATACTGAGTTCCCATGGTATGCAAATTTATCTTATGCATATTCGTTGTGGATATCCTGAAAACCCGACTAGCTGTGGGGGTCCCCAGGACAGGTTTGGGACATGGTTCACTGGCCATATCTGTTTCACCCAATGGAAAGAATTAATTTTGGCCTACTGTTTTTGAGGTAGTTATCCAAATACCTTTTCTGTATTATGTTGTTTAAACTGTAAACTGGAGTGAAGGCTGACTGCTATACTTCGGTATATAAAAGAGTCTAAATAATAAATAAATAAATAAATAAATAAATAATACGAATCCACAAAAGCCAGTGTTAAAATTAACGGAGCTTATTCTGACCCCTTTCCAATCCAGAGAGAAACAAGGCAGGGATGCCCTCTGTCCCTGTTGTTGTTTGCTCTCTTTCTAGAACCTCTAGGCCTTAATAACGGGAATAGAGGTAGGAGGAACCAGTTCTAAGATGTCGCTCTTTGCTGATGACATCTTGTTTACCTTGTCTCAGCCACAACAATCCTTAATGGGAGTTGTGGAGATGTTGTTGGAGCTTAGCTCTGTCTCTGGATTCTGCTTAAATCTTGATAAGTCAGAGGTGCTAAATATTTCTGTTCCTTCGGAACTAATACCATCTTTAAAACAGAGGTTCTCATTCAATTGGGCTAATCAGAAAATAAAATATTTAGGCATTTTAATTAGCAACAAGATGGAGGACTTATTTAGTCTGAACTACACACCTCTGGTTTCTAAGGTTTTCAGGGACCTCGATAATTGGTCTAGATTCTCCTTGGCCTGGACGGGAAGAATAGCATCAATTAAAATGAATGTCCTTCCAAAATTTAATTATCTTTTTCAGTCATTACCGACACATATCCCCACTGCTATTCTAAAATGCTGGCAGAAATGCATTTTTGCATTCATATGGAAAAGAAAACCGCCCAGGGTGGCTAGCTAGTAGTGTAATGTTTAGACATAAACTGAGTGGAAGGTTGGGCGTGAGGTGGTATTTTGTAGCGGCTCAAACGAATGCTATTATAAACTGGAATAAAAAGGGAAAACAGAAAAGCTGGGTAATGATAGAACAAGCTTTTTTGGGAAGTATGCCAATTTGGACCCTTACCTGGCAGCCTCATGCAACTTGGATAGTAAACGCAGACCTTCCCCCAACGATTAACACCACCCTCCGTACAGGGAAGCAATGGCAGCACAAATTGGTGGGCAGCAGGATGTATTTCCTTAGCTCTTCGTTGTTTCACAATGCCAAATTTGCCCCAGGGCGGGATTCTTCTCTTTTTAAGGAATGGAAAACAAAAGGGATTATATCCCTAGGGAACCTGTGGGGCTAGGAGGAGCTTCTAACTTTCGCAAACATCAAAGAAAAACATCAACCACGGGCTAAAGATATGTTTTCATTTATACAATTATGTCATTTCCTTCGTCAGGAAAGAATAGAGGAGGGCCTAGCCTTGGGAAAATCCCAATTTGAACATTGGTGTGAGCAGGCAGACAGGCTGCAAGGAGGAATCTCCAAGATATATAGCCTTCTCCATGTAAGGAACCTGCCTTTGCATTGGCTTGGGAGCATGATATAGGGAAAGAACTAGCAGATGAGAAATGGGGCTTGATATTCCTTAATACTAAACGTAGTTCGATCTCCGCGCTACTATTGGAAAACAGCTATCAAATATTATTCAGATGGCATCTTACACCTGTCAGATTACATAAAGCTCATATAATGAATAGAGACCTGTGCTGGAGGAGCTGCGGTGAAAAAGGTTCGCTTTTTTCCATATGTGGTGGGAGTGTTCCATAATAGTACGATTTTGGGGGGCAGTGTCCCTATTTATCCAACAAGTGCTCCATTTCTCCATTAAGTTACCCCCTGAAGATGCCTTATCAAATGCACCTTTGGACTGCTCTAGACATACTTGGTTGCTGGTACACCAAATTATATTGGCCGCTAGATGTGTCATAGCAGCTGCTTGGAAAGCACTCAATGCTCCACAGTTAAAATCGGTCCTTTTAAAGCTGGATAAGATGTGTGAGTTATGTAAGCTGACTGCCCATAAACATCACATGTTACCTAGATTTTCCTCAGTGTGGAATCCATATGTACAATGGCGGGCCGCACATTAATACAACCGTGTAGCTTAGATATGCCTTCTCATATGTCCGATCATTATTGTCTCTTGCCTTAGAGTGAGATACTACTTGTGTCATTATTATACTCCTAGTCAAAATCTGCTTTCAAAAGTGATGTAACTAAGACAAACCAGACATCAAGTATGTAGAGATTATTTTATTATGTGGTATACATGGTGTTATAATGATGTTGAAAAATCTCAAAGTATCATTTACAAAAAAACGAAAGGAGCTGGGGGGGGTGAGAGGGGATCACCTGGGGGATGTGAGGGAAGGGTTGGAGGAGAGGAAGTGAGAAAAAGGGGATGGGAAGCAGAGTGAGGAGGGAATGACAAAGGATCAATTGAGAGTTATAAGAACGGTTAGGGGTTAAGGAAGGATCAGCTGGGGGATGAGAGAGGATCAGATAGAGAAGTGGAGGTTGAGCTGTAGGATCAGCTGGAGAGGGTGGAGATAGAAAGTGGAGATCAGCTGGTGTGTGGGGAGGGTGAGAATGGAGTGACAGAGGGGGATCAGACTCCAGAAATAAGTTTATTTATCTGTTTTAAAACTTACATTCCGCTTTTTCTTCAACTCAAATTAGCTGCTAAATCAGCTCCCAACACTAATGGATTGTTTTGCATTACTTCTTAGTAGCGCTATGTTAAACTAATTCTTTCTCTCTTTATTGTCCTGAATTGTACACCCTGTTTATTGGAACTTTCTTTCTTCTATTTAATGGTTTTCCCCTGGTTTTGATGTAAACCGGTACGATAAGACTTTGTTTTGAGCATCGGTATATTAAAAGAATTTAAATAAAATAAATAAATAAAATAACTCTAAATGGGTAAGAATAATAATACCTCCACAATAAGTTATCTAAAAAGAATAAAATAAACATTACATAAAACCAAGCACAAACAGAATATAAAATAAAACCAAGTCCAAAATACAACCAAACAATAAACATTTACCAACCAGCCCAAACTCAGCAATATTTAATAAAGCAACACAGCAACCAGGTGCAATCATCTCATGTCAGCTAAAATCTGATTCAGCTCCTCGGAGGCACAAATAGATAGGGGTTAAGTAACTTCCGAAACCTGAAAATAGATGTCTCAACTTTCATGGATTTCACAAGTAAGGCCCAACCATGCCAAATAATCTCTCTCTTTATGCTGCAAGATGCGCCGGTCTAAGAGAGGGGGCCTACAATACATTTTGGAATGAGTACCACAGTACTTGCACTGGTTTATATCTTTATATCAAAGTTAAAACATTTTGGTGGCAGCCCATTAATAGCTTACCCTTCAACAAAAGGGCAACCAGTAAAGCTTAAAGAGCACTGGCGAGATCCTAGCCCAGACACAATTCAAGCTGCAACAATCTGGACAATCTGCAAGGCCCTGAATATGGAGTATGGTAATGCACACATAGGTCATTGAGGTAGTCCAATGCTGAAGTCACCAAGGCATGAGTAACTGCTTTTAAATCAAAGTCCAACTGAAAAAAAAATATAAGTTGACAGAGCTTGCAAAGCATATCAAAAGAACTTTGATCAAGTTTTGGTCCTCCTCTAGGGTCATGTGACTTTTCAGGCTAACTCGAGGTCACATAGGGCTAAAGATTTGAGAAGCCCTGGCCTAGAGGATAGGAATAAAGGACTAAGGTAAACTGTATTTACTTTAAGCATAACCTTTCTGCATGGCTGTAACCAGCAGGGAGCAGCAGTTACTACCCTTAACAGAAACATGGGGGTAACCTGCACAGAGCAGCAGTTACTGCTCTTAACAGAAGGCATGGGGGTAACCTGCATGGAGCGGCAGTTACTACTCTTAACAGAAACATGGGGGTAACCTGCACAGAGCAGCAGTTACTACCCTTAACAGAAACATGGAGGTAACCTGCACAGAGTGGCAGTTACTACTCTTAACAGAAACATGCTGTAGTGAAATCTAGTATAATGTTGAATTTTTTACATAGGGACTTCCAATATTTTGTGATAAACTGGGTGCCACGATCAGAGATGATATGCTTGGGGAGTCCGTGGAGATGAAACATATGCTGAATGAAGAGTTGCGCTAACTGTGGAGCTGTAGGAAGACCAGGCAATGGTGTGAAGTATGCCAACTTTGAGAAACAGTCAACTACCACCCAGATGACCGTATTGCCGTTTGAGAGAGGTAAATCCATGACAAAATCGGTGGAGCTGTGAGTCCAAGGTTCCTTGGTGGCTGGCAACTGCTGTAACAGCTCCCAAGGTCATCCCACCAATGGTTTCTGCTGTGTGCAGACGGGACAAAAGCCTCATAAGCCCGAACGTCCTTCAAAGTCAAAGTCAAAGTGGGTGAAAAAAAGTGCCCAATGGGCCTGCCGCGGGTTCAGATGCTGGGATTGGTGGAGGTGATCCAGGATTTTATGGTCTGTATAGATGATATGATGCTGAACCCCCTCCAACCACTGTTGCCATTCTTCCAGCACAAGCTTGATAGCCAGTAACTCCTTGTCACCTATTCCGTAATTATGCTTAGCTGGGGAAAATTTCTTAGAGAAAAAGGAGCAAGGATGCAAGGTTCCAGAAGATGAGAACTGGCTCAAAACGGCACGTACTCCTTCAGAAGAGGCATCCACTTCCACAATAAAAGGACGCTGTGGGTCTGGGTAATGGAGACAGGGTTCCCGGAGAAAAACAGTCTTTAACTTTTGAAAGTTTGTTACAGTCTCAGGCGGCCACAGTTTGGCATTGGCCCCCTTGCAAATCAAAGCCATGAGTGGAACTGCCAGCTTAGAATAATTGTTAATAAAACTGCGATGGTAATTGGTGAAGCCCAGGAACCTCTGTAGGGCTCATAAACCGCTAGGTTGAGGCCACTTGTGTATGTTCTTGAGCTTCTCAGGATTCATGTGAAATCCTCATTTGGAGACTAGGTACCCCAGAAACAGAAGTCTTTCCTTTTCGAATAGGCACTTCTCGAGTTTGGCATAGAATTGATTATCACGGAAAATGTGTAGAACTTGAGAGACATCTTCGCAATGAGTAACCAGATCCTTTGAGAAGATCAAGATGTCATCTAGTTATATGACTATGCATTCATAGAGGAGGTCTTTGATTACCTCGTTCGTCATGTTTTGGAAGACAGCTAGTGCGTTGCATAATCTGAACAGCATTACCAAATATTCATAAGGGCCGTCCTTGGTGTTGAAAGCTATTTACCATTCATTTCTATGTTGAATTTGGACTAAATAGTACACCCCCCGGAGGTCCAGTTTGGAGAAAATCTTGGCCTCTTGCAGACGGTCGAATGACTCTGAGATCAGAGGCAAAGGGTAACGATCCTTCCGAGTAATGGAGTTCAGACCTCGATAATCTATGCATGGGCAGAGGCTCCCATCCTTCTTCTCCACAAAGAAAAACCCGATGCCTGCAGAAAAGGTATAGTGGCAGATGAATCATTTATCCAAGTTCTCCTGTGGGGAGGAGCCCCACAGGTCCCCACCATCAGAAGGCAAGGCTGGTGAAAAGCAGAGGGCCAGCTGGAGCTTTCACAACTACCAGCTCACTGTCCCCATAGGTTGAGCTCTCGGGTGCCGGGGCTGGCTTGACTTAGGCGGGGCCTCTGTAGCAATGGAAGTCCTGTTGTAAAAATGAAGCCAGTGCTCTGGTTGAGGTCCAGAATAAAGGAATAGCTCAAGTTGAGGTTGGCGGTGTAGCTCGTGGTCAAGGTCCAGGCAAGGGTCGTGGCAGGCGACATAAAGTGAAGGTCAGAATCTGGTCCAAAGTCAAAGCCAAGAGCAGTCTGAGGGAAGGAAGAGGAAGGCAAGGAACACAGAAGGAACTCAAGAAGTCAATCTGCACTCTGACGAGAGAAGACCTATTGCCACGGCAAAGGCTGTAAGCAGGGTCCAGCCTTATATAGGTCTAGGGCAATGATGTCATCAAGGGGGCCCTTTAAATCTTGAGGTGAAGCAAGTGTGCGCGCCTAGGAGTCCAATGCAGGAGCGGAAGTCAGTGGTGTCCTCCCGCTGCGGAGAGGGAGTGCAGGCGGCATTCAGAGCCACAAGGAGACAGTGATGGTGTCGGCGGCATCCCGAGCGCAGCGGCACTCAGGGCCACAAAGATGTAGAGCCTTGGCAATGGTGGCTCCCCACTGTGACTAGGGAGCCTGGGGCTGTCTTCGCTGTAGCATCATGGCTTTGGGTGAGTGAGGCTGGCTGCAGTGCTCCGCGGCTGGCAAGAAAGCGCAAGAGTAAATAAAGCAACAACTCTTGAGAGACTGGGTGGGTCGATGTGGCAGGTTAATGGTGGCAGGGTACCATCTGGAAAGGCTACAGGGCCTAGGAGGCTGGATATTTGGGCATTTAGATTATTACAAAGCTTTATGGTTAAACTTTAGAAGGGTAGGGTGCTGGGTGTGAACTAATTAGGGGATCTTGTATGTTTATCTACTCAAGAAAATTAGGTACAGAGGAGGAAGACAACCAAAGTTTGGAAACAGAGGGTAGAACTAATTGGTCAGTTTTCCAAATAGAGAAATGTCATTAGTGGAACACCACAGGGATCGATACTGGGACCTGTGCTGTTTAATATCCAGTCTGCCCAGCAAGCATGTTATGGTAGCATCTGTCGCGCTGTGCAGATTAACCCCATGTTTCTCTTTTACTATGTGATGAGTTTTCTTGAAAATTCAGAGAGCATATGAGTGGCTGTAATGTACGTATTCTACATGTGACTTTTGTGGAAGTCGTGTCAACAGTGCCTTCGTATATATGATCTCATTGATTCCTTGGAGAAGTTTGTTCACTGAAGAGGCCCAGCATGGGTGAAATGAGGGCCCCTACATTGGGAATAATAAAAACGGTAACAGATTTGAAGATTTCAGCAACAAAATTACAAGAGGGAATTACAAATATGACATAGAGATTTGTTACGTTTTGTGGCCCATAGGAGGGTCCTGCGAGCCACCGCACTCACCCCATCGCTGACCCACGCTGCTGAGGACCTCCTGTTGCAGCAGATCACCACCATTGCTGCATGCCACTAACTGCTGCTGATGCTGCCGGGCCATGGACTTCCCATAGGCACACGCGCGCAAGTGCACGCATAATATGCGCACAGTGGCAGGAAACCCGGAACGGCACCTCCAGATAAAGTCAGCCTCCTGGCCTATATAAGCCAAGGCCACGCAGTAGTTCCTCGCCCCAGCAGCAGGTCTCCTGCCTAGCACTGTGTGTTGCTGAGGTGGGATATGAAAAAGGTCTATAATTCATGAGTGGAAAAGAACAAGTAAATGTGAGTTGGTTACTAACTCTTTCAAAAAATACAAAGACCTGGGGACACTCCATGAAATTAGTAAGTAGCAGAATTAAAACATTAAAATATTTTTCGCTCAGTACACATTTAGTCTCTGGAACTCATTGATGGAGTATGTGATAAAGGCAGCTAGCAAAACTGAGTTTAAAAAGGTTTAAATAAATTCTTAGAGGAGAAATCCATAAACCATTATTAACCAAGGAGACTTAGGGAAAGCCACTAATTATCCCTGGGCATTAGCAGCTTGGGATCTATCTACTACTTGGGATCCTGGCAGGTACTTGTAATTTGGATTGGTCACTGTTGGAAACAGGATGCTGGGCTAAGACTTGATAGACCCTCGGTCTGACCCAGTATGGCATTTCTTCTGTTCTTAGCTCACGAGTTGTAGCTAACTTTCTCTGGGAGCAATGGGATATTAACATGGGTCCCAATACTCCCAGGGTTGTAATTTAAAGGGCCAGTGCAACCCAAACTAACTGCCCCTAACATGTGAAAAAAAACCCCAAAGGTTTCATTAGACCCCATCCCATACCCTAGAGGAATTTTTTATTTATTTTATTTATTTAACAGCTTTTAATATACTGGTGTTCATGCGAGCACATCGCGCCAGTTTACAATAAAACGAGAAAGGATGAGAAATTACAAAAAACAGGGTGTGGGGGCTGGAGCAGGAGCGAAAAAGGGGGGGGGGGAGAGAGAGGGGGGAAAGGAAAAGGAGGAGAGGATAGCAGCCGAGAAAGGTAAAAGGAACGTAACATTACCCACACGGTGGCTAATGTGGGATCGAACAAGGAAAACTTATAACATGTATGGTGTAGAAGGTTATATAAGTAACTTATTTACAGCATTTATGACAAGTAAGGGGTAACTTACTTAGCATTTGAAAACAGGTTGTACATTTTGATATGCATTCACAATCTTACAGTTTACACAGTCTTACAGTTTATGGAGGAGGAAGGTGTCTGGGGTGCGGGAACGGGTGTGGGAAAGGTATGGAAGAGTGGGGGGGGGGGGTGTGAGGGGAGTGGGAGGTTGTGTCTGAGGGGATTTCAGGGGTTGGCTACGAGGGGTAGGTTTTGGGGTAGGCCTGCCTGAAGAGCCAGGTTTTAATGCCTTTTTTGAAATTGTGTAGTGAGGGTTCAAGACGGAGTTATGTGGGGAGGGAGTTCCAGAGGGCTGGGCCTGCAATGGTGAATGCTCTTTCTCTGGTGGTGGCGAGGCGGGCTGTTTTGAGGGGGGGTGTGTGGAGGGTGCCTGTGGAGGTGGATCTGGTGTGGCGGGTTGAGAGGTGGAAGTGGGGCATTTCCTTGAGCCAGGAGGAGTTGTCTTTATAGAGGGCGTTGTGAAGAATGGTTAGGGTTTTGTATTGTGAGTGGAACTGGATGGGCAGCCAGTGTAGGTCTATTAGGATGGGTGTAATGTGATCTCTTTTGCGTGTGTTAGTGAGTATACGAGCCATGGCGTTCTGAAGGGTTTGTAGTGGCTTGATAGTGGAGAAAGGGAGGCCTAGTAGCAGGGTGTTGCAGTAGTCCACTTTGGAGAAGATTGTGGACTGTAGGACTAATCTGAAGTCTTGAGTGTGAAGTAAAGGCTTGAGCTTTTTAAGGATCTGGAGTTTGTAGAAGCCTGATTTAAGGAGGGATTTGATGTGAGGTTTGAAGTTGAGGTGTTGGTCAAGTGTGACTCCCAAGTCTCTAACGGAGGGGGGCAGAGTTGGGGAGATGTTGGGGGCAGTGGCGTGGAGGAGGAGTCTTGTTCGGGTTGTTTAGATATATAGAGAAGTTCGGTCTTGGTTGCGTTAAGGGCAAGGTGGAGGTTGGTTAGTAGGGAGTTGATGGAGGCAAGGCAGGATTCCCAGAAAAGGATGGTTTCGTTGAGTGTTTTCTGAATGGGTATGAGTATTTGGACATCGTCAGCGTATAAGAAGAAGTCCAGACCTAGGTTTGAGAGTAAGTGGCAGAGGGGGAGGAGGTATATATTGAAAAGGGTGGAGGTTAGGGAAGATCCCTGGGGTACGCCTTGTCTGAGGGGAACGTGACAGGATTCAAAATTATCCAGTTTTATAAGGTATTCCCTGTTCGTGAGGTAGGAGGTGAGCCAGTCTAGTGCTGTGTCGGCAACGCCTATCTCTGTCAAGCGTGTGATCAGGATTTGATGGTTGACAGTGTCAAAGGCTGCAGATATATCCAGTAAGGCCAGTAGGAAAGATTTACCTTGGTCTAATCCAATGAGTATGGTATCAGTAATGGCTATTAGGAGATTCTCAGTGTTACGGCCTTTCCGGAATCCAAATTGTGATGGGTGCAGGAGATTTTATATCAAGCATCCCAAGTGCTTGATATAAAAATGGCATGTTCCCTCACTTCTCCCATATGGGTCTTTTGGATTATAGGAACATCTAACAGGCTTTTACTAGATGAGCGCAGACAGCGTTGAGGTGTATATATGTGCAACTTAGTACCTAACCAAGGAGTATCAGTGTTATGAATGATTTTTTGGATTAGTGTTAGAACTTTGTCTTGTACTCTAAAATGAACAGGGAGCCAATGCAGTCTGGCCAACACTGGAGTGATATGATCATATTTCTGTGTCCCAGTGAGGCCTCTTGCCGCAGAGTTCTATAACAACTGCAAAGGTCTAATCATACTGGTAGGTACCCCTAGAAAGAGTGAATTACAGTAGTCTAACCCTGCAAAGGTCACTGTCTGTAGTATCAATCAAAAAACTTTGACTTCTGAAAAAGGTTTTAGCCTTCTCAAAATTTGTAATGTATACTATATGGTTTGAGTCCTGCTGTTGCTCCTTGTGACCTTGGGCAAGTCACTTTACCCTCCATTGCCTCAGGTACAAAAACTTAGATTGTAAGCCCTCTGGGAATAGGGAAATACCTACAGTATCCTGCAATGATCAGATGGTGTACATGTGCTTTCTTCAAAAGTCTTGTATCTAGCCAGATCCCAAGATTACGCACTACTGATGAAATGACAATTTCTGGATTTTCAAAACTAAATTTGGGAATATTTTCTGGGATTGTTCGTCTAGATGTAAGGATGATTTCCATTTTGGCTACATTTAAAGAGAGCCCTTTATAGACTAGCCATTTCTGAATGGTGTTCAGATAAATTTCTAATTCCTTTAAGGCTGAAGTTGAAGAATTTTCTTATTGGGGATGAAAACTAGATGTCATCTGCATATATTCTGAAATTTAATCCCAAACCATCCAAAAGTTTTCATAAAGAGGCTAAGTACACAGGGCCCGAAAACCTGCCCGAAGTTCCCCCTGCGCACGCCGAGCCTATATTGAGTATGCTCAGCGGCGCGCACAAGCAAATCCCGGGGCTTTTCTGGGGGCGTGTCGGGGGCGTGTTGCGGCTGTGTGTCATTTGGGGGCGGGGCTGCAGGCATGGTTCTGGCCCGGGGGCATTTCAGCAGCTGGCCCGGCACGCGCAAGTTACACCTGCCTTGGGCAGGTGTAACTTGTGCAACAAAGGTAGGGGGGGTTTAGGTAGGGCTGGGGGGGTGGGTTAGGTAGGGGAAGGGAGGGGAAGGTGCGGGGGGGTGGAAGGAAAGTTCCCTCCAAGGCCGCTCCGATTTCGGAGCGGCCTTGGAGGGAATGGAAGCAGGCTGCGCGGCTCGGTGCGCACAGGCTGCCGATTTTGCACAGCCTTGCACGTGCCAATCCCGGATTTTAACAGATAGGCGCAACTACACGCATATCTATTAAAATCCCGCGTGCTCTTGTTTGCGCCTGGTGCATGAACAAAAGTATGCATGTGCGCAAATTTGTAAAATCTACCCAATATTGTTTTGGATTTAGTAAGGAGTTATCCTCCAGATATTCATACAGTTGTTTATATACCACCTTGTCAATAATTTTAGCTAGAAAAGGTAAGATGGATAGGTCTATACTTAATTGAGTCTGAAGGATTTGCTTGCGAATATTTTAGAATTGCTCTAATGGTTGCTTTCTTCAGGGAATAAGGTAGGGAGCCCTCCAGTTTGGTGATAAAAAGACCGATCTCTTCATGAATCGATTTTAATGGGCCTGCCTGAATGGCATTTAAGGAGCAGTAGGATGAGTTCAGTTTCTTCAAACAATGTTGTACTTCGATGCTTGACGCTGTTGAAAAGGAATCCCAATGCGAGATAGAGGCGTTTGTTGAGATGTCAGACTGTGAAGCAGATTTTCAAAGGGATACGCGCGTACCCCCCGAAAACCTGCCCCAAGCTCCCCCTGCGCGCGCCGAGCCTATGTTGAGTAGGCCCGGCGGCATGCGCAAGCCCCGGGACGCGCGTAAGTCCCGAGGCTTTCCTGGGGGGGCTGGTCGGGGGCGTGTTGGGGGGCATGTCACGGTGGCGCACCATCCGGGGGCAGGGCCACAGGCGTGGTTCCGGCCCGGGGGCGTTTCGGGAGGGTGGCCGAAGCCTCCGAAACTGCTCCCGGGCCGGGGAATCGCGCACCGGCGGCCGACCAGCAGGCGTAACTTTTCAAACAAAGGTAGGGGGGATTTAGATAGGGCTGGGGGGGTGGGTTAGGTAGGGGAAGGGAGGGGAAGATGCGGGGGGGGGGGGGTGGAGGGAACGGAGGCAGGCTGCGCGGCTCGGCGCACACAGGCTGCCGATTTTGCGCAGCCTTGCGCACACCGACCCGCGTACGCCGACCCACGTACGCGCGGGCGTACTTTTTAAAAATCTGTCCCATATTTTCTACTTTCTCTTTGAACCATGCGGCAAATTTGTTGCTGCCAAATTGTTAACAGGCATTGCTGTTCACTTGCAGGGCAGTTAGAAGAGGAATTGGGAAGGTGTTTTACTACAGAGAAGGGAAATTTTGTGTTAAACCCAGTTGCATGAATTCTTTTAGAGAAAAAGTTTCTTAGCAGTGTCAGTCTTTTGTTTGTATACACTCAATTGCTTTCTGTGTTTTCAAGGTTAGATGGGGATTTGGTTTTAATCCATTTGCGATAACATTGTCGTAGCTTTTGGGGGTTTTTTTTAAGGTTTTGTGAGAACCGGGGAAGCCTTTTCTTTTGTGGATTTTTATTGTCTATCCTATAAGAATGCTGGGGTGAGAGCTCATTCGTCACTTTGAATATAGCTGGTCAAGATTAAATTTCCTCGAATAACTTTAACCCTGCTCGTGTCTTCGTTTAGAGTTAATCAAATAACTTACTCAGCTAATTCCAAAATATCAGAGTTAGCCAGATAAGTCATTTGGCTAACTAAAGTCCACCTGGAATGCCCACAAAATACCTCCCACGAACCCAGCTAAATTTTATCTGGAGAATGACTTTTATCCGGATACAATTTACCTGGATAAGTGGTGCTGATATTCAGTTATCCAGATAAATAGCTTTGAATATCAACCTCACAGAGGTTAGTTCTCAATAATATGCACCCCCGCAAAGGGCAATTTATCTGTGTAAACTGGCCTGTCTGGATATTGCCCTTGGAGCAGTTAACAAGCAGGTCGATTCAGTACGGTGCACTCGGCCGAGAGCACTGTTTAGCACCCGTTTGGCCGTGCGTTTTCGACGCACGTCTATATTACCCTTTATACTGTAAGGGGTAATAGCGCCTTGAAAATATGCGGCCAACCTCCTGAAAACTAATAGCGCTCATCACATGTAAATGCATATTGATGAGCCTATTAGTTAGTCACCCGGGATACTGAAAATAAATGTGTGGCCAAGCCTATTAGAATTCACAGCACATGTACCATCAGCCACCCTAAAAAGGGGCGTTCCTCTGGCTGTGTTTAGGAGTAAAACAGTGTGAGTACTTGGCATTCCCAGACATCTTGAGCTGTTTTAACCCCTCTTACACCACCCACAAATAGAAGGTGCATAGTGCAGTACAGAGGAGTTTGTAATGTGTGTACTTCATGCTAGCAAACTTGCAAAGAGATAGTGTCCACTTTGTAGCTGTGCAGGCTACCCCCAAAGGGACCTTAGAGGTAGGAACAGTGAGTAATAATATACAAAAGGAGTGATAGGAAAGTAGGCAAGGTCAAACAAGAAAGCTGGGTGGATTAAATAGTCCTTATCTTCTGTGTTTCCAGATCTTTTATTGAACCAACATAAGAACCACTCAAAATACTTAGGGAAAAAAATTCACTTTTCAGACTAATGGATTTATCTGCACACCCTTTATGAATTAAAAATGAGAATTCGACAGGAGCCATTTTCCTTTGGAAACATGAGGATTGCTGGACTCCTGACCTGAGCCTGAAGTAGAAAGATGAGATCAGTATTTTAAATGAAGCCCGCATGAAACCAGCAGAGAATTTTAGATTTCTGTACCAGGAGAATATTTGAAGGTGCACAGATAGAGAATGAAAGCGCAAACTCTTCTCGGCAGCCTAAATATATTTCTTGGGAGGTTGGGTGTGGGGGCGCTCTAGAAGTTTTCTACTGCACCTTTGTACTACACAGTTCCTCAAGGTTTCATTCACAACTACCCGGGGGAGGTGGGGGTGTGGAGAGAGCTGCCCCTATTTTATATCCCCCTTCCAACTCGGACTGCCCATTGGAGCGCCAGACCCTGGCTGGGGGCCACGAACCGTGATGCCTTCCGGAACCTTGCATTCGAGAGCCTTAAGTCTGGCCACTGATTGTCGCCGTGGCATGGCATGTGGGACTCCCTCCCCACCCATCCCCGGAAGGGGTTAGGTAGGCTGCCCCGTGGCATCCGCAGCCTCGGCTGGCCCGGAGAACCCAGGCCCTCTGCGAGGCAGTGCATGACCCCGGGCTGGCTCCCTCCAACCTAAGCTGAACGCCACAAAAGCATTCCACTTTGTGCAGCTTCTAGGGCAAGGGAATAAAAAGAAGATGTCCAAATGTGATGGGGAAAAACAACGCAATGCCTCAGCTCTTTCCCAGCAAAGCCAGCCCGACACATTCCAAGTCCTGCACAGGTGCAAAAGGGAAATGTCAGAGGCACACAGTCAGAGCAGCTTGCTTTTTTTTCCTTTCATATCAACTCTGAAATTTAATTGGAAGAGAGTCGATTTTAGCTTGATGGATTTGAATCAATGCTGCAAGCCTTTTCTTCCCCCTCCTTAAAAATAATGGCTCGTACGTAAATAAGGAGGAAAGCAGACAGCAGGGATGCGATGCAACACGCTCTGGTGGGAGGTGTTTGGCCAGTCGTGTCCCCCCCTCCCCCGGAGGCACTGGGTTTCTTGTGGTGATAATTTTGAACGTGGAAGAAGCAGGAACTGCACATATCCCAATGCACTGAGACGGAAGCTAAAAAAAAACAAAAAAAAAAAAACTGGCCAAAACTGGGACGATGCCGCATCCCTGAAAGAGTGGTCTGTTCTCAACCAGGTCCTCGGCACCCCCTGGCCAGTCCGGTTTTTGATATATCTGCAATGAATATGCATGAGATTGATTTGCATATGCTGGGTCTCCAACATATGCAGATCTACCTCGTGCATATTCACTGCGGATATCCCGAAAACCAGAGCAGTTAGGTGTGCCTCTGGGACTGGGTCTGGAGTCAGGACTGTAGGGCGGTAGCTCCCAGACTTGATCTTGTGACTCCAGAGCCAGTCGGGACTTCAGGATATCCACAATGATTATGCATGAGATGGGCTTGCATATGCTGGAGATCCGGCCCTGGGGTTTTGATTGAGTTGTATACCCAAGGAAGTAGGAAGAAACTGCTGGGCCCAGAAAAAAATCTAAAAAAAAATAAAAAATAAAAAATTGAAGGTCTCCAAGTGCATGCACTCTGTGAGGTAAAACCAGGACTGGATCTGCCTGTCCCGTGGAAATGGAGCTGGCTGTTCACCCTATCATGTGGCGATGGGGGATGCTCTACAGAGAGGGTAATGGGGGGAGGGGGGGGGGGAAGAGGGGCTGATGCGGTGTTTTGTTTCCAAGATTGAGAGGGCCTCAGAGTCCCTTTTAGCAGCATGTTTGAAAATATTGGCATGTGCTGATAAGTTTGTTCTGTCCCTCTGTCCCTCCGACTGGCTGGAGGAGCTGTCCAGACCTGGGTCCTGAACGGCTCCTGTGAGCGATAGCAAGTTGGTCAAGCAGGTCCTGCAACCTGCCCAGGGAATACATCCCAGCCAGCCTCTACATAGGACGGGATCCTTTCTATTCACCAGAGTTGGCCCTTCTTCTTCTGCTTGTGCTCCATGGTTTTCTTTCAGATTCTTATTGATTCAGCACAAATGGGGCAGCGGGCTCGGAAGGGACACAGTGATGGCATTTGGTCACTGGGCATATTATGGCAGGTCTCAGCAGAGGTGGTAGGCGCGTTAGGGAGAAAGCATTAACTTGCAGGAAGTGATGATGGTCAGGGGACATGGCCTGGCCTTCGGAAGCTGTGGCAAAGGAAAGCAACCAGATAACCTAGAAGAAGGAGGTTTTAATGCCCAGTCTGGAAGGTGTCAGTTCCTCCCAGACCTTGAAGTACCGTTAACCGTAAGCCTGACGGCCAAAAGACTTGGATGTAAGAACTTTTCCAGGGATGGCTGCAAGGGTTTACCTTCTGATGGGCACCCCAGCATAATCAAGGGGCAACTTAGCAGGTATTTGCCAGTAATAACACTAAACATGACCTGCCAGACTCAATGGGTTCACTAACATATTGTGTTTCAAAAGTGCTTTTGAGCTAACCCCCACCCCTCCATCCCCCACCAACATGAATCCAGAAAGTCAGGTCAAGCCTGGCTAAGAAACATAGAAATGATGGCAGAAAAAGACCAAATGGCCCATCCAGTCTGCCCAGCAAGCTCCCACACTTATTTTCCCATACTTATCTGTTTTATCAACTACCAAGTTTGGGGTCCTTGTTGGTAACTGTTTGATTCAAATTTCCTGCCCTCCCCTGTCATTGATGCAGAGAGTAATGCTGGAGTTGCATCAAGGGTGAGCATAAAGCTTAATGGCTAAGGGTAGTAACCGCTGCATCAAGCAAATTACCCCAATGCTTGTTTACCCAGCCTGCACAGATCAATGCATTATTGGATGTTGTCTGAATGTAAATCCTGTTTTCCACATTTTCCCCCTGCCGTTGAAGCAGAGAGCAACGCTGTATATGCATTCAAAGTGATGTAACAGGCTTAATTAGTTTAAGGTAGTAACTGCTGTAATAAGCAAGCTACCCCCATGCTTGTTTACCCAGATTGTGAAGTTCAGTCCTTGCTGGTAATTGTCTGAAAGCAAATCCTTTTTTCATATTTCCCCCTGCTGTAGAAGCAGAGAGCAACATTGTTTATGCATTCAAAGTGATGTATCAGGCTTAATTGATTTAGGGTAGTAACCACCGTAATAAACAAGCTACCCCCACGCTTATTTGTTTATACCCCATGGGCACCCAGACGAGGGGCAAACCAAGATCCGGCTGATATTTTTCTATAGCTGAGGTCTCTGTGAGTCTGTGACTCGGCACCTGTTACCCATTTGGCCTGATGCTGAAAGAATAACTTCCACAGATGTGGGATGTCAGAGATATGTAGAGCTTCAAGGACAAACTTAACATTCTCATCAGGTCCACATACCATTCCCAGACCTACTGGAGAGCTAGTTAATTATTTTATGAATGAATAAAACAGGTTTTGCTGGTGTGGGCACTCCCGCAGCTCCACTGGTGATAACATCTCTAACATCTCGCTGACTGTGACAAGCTCTCGCGTGTCTGTCAGGCCAGTCTCGTGGGACTCTCCCATCCATGGGGTAAACGTCTGCCGTGCATTTTTCTAAATCATAAATTGGTGGGGAATCAAGGCCCTGAGGAATTAAGATCCTGGCTTCTGTGTCCCCACTGCCCCCGAATCCCTCTCACCCTCCTGGTGACGATATATCTCTGGAATAAGGCACCACCTAGGACTTGCTCAGCACCCGACCACTTCACTTTGTAACCCTGTTACCTATCTTCTCCGGGCCTCCACGCCCTTCTGCGTCTGCTGACTCTGAAGTGGCGCCGTCTGACTCCGGCCCCAGACCCTGCCCCCATGAGCCGTGTCACAGATTTAAACCTGTAACTGCACTTTGCACCCAAGGTGTTATTCAGATAGCACAGAAAAACTAACGACCGTGCCTAGAAGCGGCTGGAAGACACGGAAGTAGGTGGGATGGCGCCTCCCCCAGTCCCCGGCAAGCGAAAGCTGACGGCGCCGACTCCCGGCTCCAATTCCGAGCAAGCCCGGAGAAAGGGGGGGGGGGGGGGAAGCGCGGGGACGAATCACCCCGGATGCTGGAAGGCCTGCTGCCAGCTCGAGCTTTGCTAGGACAAGGTTTCTGCTGTTTGGGGCTTGCTTCTCTCCTGGCCAGCGCCCTCCCACCTGCACTGCCCTTTCCCTGGAGCAGCAGCCCCAGGCTCATTTTTCACAGGGGTTTGAAGGAGTCACCTCTCCTGCCAACGCTCGCCTGTAAAGATACCTTCCCATGTGTCATTTATATGTTGCTTTGGGTAAGGGGGGGTTGCTCCACCATGTCACCTTGCCCTGCAGGACAATAAAGGGGGCCCTTGTCAAACGAGGTGACCTAATTCTACAGGGAACGGCCATGACAAAGAGGCATTGTCAGGCGGAAGCGATGGAAAGTAATTATTCATTCCCGGTGTGAGTAAGCTCCAGCTGCGATCTCATTCCCCGTTCGGGTTACGCTCGTTCTGCTCTGCAGCCATCCTAGAAGGCGGAGCGTTTTCAGCCAGGGAGCGGGGAGGATAAGGGCAGGCGTTTAAGATGGGACAGGCAGGGCTTTCGTCCACGCAAGAGTTTCAATCTAGCAGCACTGCGCACCGTGGGTGTGGTTAGGTTGGTAGCAGCAGCCTGCAACTCACCAGAAACCTAATGGGTCGGGGCCAGCAGGTTGTGTGTGGGCCAGGGTACTGTCCAGCGAGGCCACAGGGGAGATCAGATGTTCAGTTAAAAGCCCAACGAGGTATTCAGGTGCTACATTCAGGCACTGCAGATAATGTGACCCTGTTTTATCACCTGAAAATTCACATGACCCCGGACGATGACCAAAAGAAATTAGAAGAGGTGTGAGCCCCCTCCAAAAACCACTCCACTCTCATCCTCCCCGCACTCCAGCTGATCCCTTCTCTTAATCTCCCTGCCTCCAGAGGAGCTTCTTTCTTAACCATTTCCCAGCTCCTCTCATCCTCTCCAGCCCTTTGCACATTCCCCCAGTGGATCCTCTAACCCCCAAGCTCTTCTTATAGCTCCCAACTGATCTTCTATCACTCTATCTCTTCCTCACCCTCATCTTCATCCCCATCCTTTCTCCCTCCCCTTCCAGCCTCTCCTCCATCCTTTCTCTCACAACCAATCCCTCTCCACTTGATCCAACCTTCAAGCCCCTGCTGCATCTGATCCCTCCCTTCAAACAGCCCTCTGAACAGAAAGAGAGGCAACATCTTCCTTTGGGTCCTGGGCCAGAGGTGGCACTAACTGGTGGATGAGAGGTCAGGCTGATGAGAAGGCAACATTTTTCTCTTGGGTAGGCTCAGTGGAGGGTGGGGATAGAGCAGAAGAGGCAACCGCCTCTGGCCAATGTTCGCTCAGCCCTCTCTTCCCCTTGTGGTGGGTCCCAAGCCCGGTGGAGATCTGCAAGCAGCAGCAGCATTAGTTATGAAAGTCATAACTGGGCCTGTGATCTAGTGCAAGTCCATAGGCCTTTCAGTGGCCTCCAGACCCTCCTTGCACAGGGCTTCCTATTACCATGGAAACTCATGCAAGGGCAATTCCACTGAAGAGTCTGTGAGCATAGGTTGGCTCCATGCTGAGTTCCATGGATAATACTGCAGATGCCTGAAGAGTGACGCCGTTTGAGTCACTTGTGACCCCCAACTGAAGATTTTCTAATTCCATTTGGGGTCCTGACTCATAGTTTGGGAAGTCTTGGTTTGGACTGTTATAAAGCTTGGTGGTAAAAAGACATGGGGTGGGGGAAATTTAGGGGCCTGATATTCAAAATCGTTCAGTGTTATTTAGCTGGATAAGAGTGACTTATGCAGCTAAGTAGCGTCCACTACATATGTACCTATGTTCAGTGGCCTCCACTTAGCCGTATAAATCCCTTTTATGACTAAACGTTATAGTCACAAAAACTTATACAACTAGCTAATGATATTCGGAGTTAGCCGGATAAGTTTATGTCTATGTTTAGACGCCCCATAGAGAAGGTCTAAACTTAGCCAGGTAGACTTATAGAAACATAACATAGAAACATAGAAATGATGGCAGAAAAGGACAGATGGTCCATCCAGTCTGCCCAGCAAGCTTCCCATGGTAGTCTCTGCCGCCGCACCATGAGGTTACCCCCATGTATCAGTCAGTGCTGCTTCACAAACTTTGCTTATGGACTTGGCTGTAAAAGTGTGTTTTTTCTTATTTTCTGAGCATCAGTACCACAGACTGTAAAAAAAAGTCATGGCTTGTGTTGGTTGCCCCTGAATCCAAATTTCTCTTTCCTTTGAGCCCCCATCCCCCTCCTTTGAGGCAGAAAGCAATGTTGCAGTTGCATTAAAAGCATCAAGGCTTATTGGTTAAGGATAGTAATCGCCTGCTTCTATTAAGGGTAGTAATCGTTGCACTGTGCTGGTTACCCCAATGCTTATCAGTTCCATAGACTGTACAAGTCGGGGCCCTCAATGGTTGCTGTTCTTATGTTCTTATAAACATAGAAGCATAGAAATTACAGCGAAAAGGACAAAATGGTTCATCTAGTCTCCCCAGGAAGCTTATGGTAGTACCAGCTGTGACATACAGGTCTCCCCCATAAAGATATGAGAGGGTGGCATCTGCCTTGCAAGTTACCTCCCATACATATTTTCCCAAACCGTTAAAGTTAGGGCCCTTGTTGGTCCCTGTCTGAGTCGAATGTCCCTTTATCTCTTTCCGTTGAAGCAGAGAGCAATGTTGGAGTTACATCATAAGTATAAGGCTTATTGGTTAAGGGTAGTAACAGCTGCATTAGCAAGTTACCTCCATGCTTATTTGTTTTCCCAGACAATAAAATTAATGTCTTGGTTGGTTGCTGTCTGAAATTAATTCTACTTTTCCTTTTTTTCCCCTGCCATTAAAGCAGAAAGCAATAATGAGTTTTATCAACAGTATGAAGGCTTGTTGGTTAGGGTAGTAACCGCCACACCAGCAAGTTACTACCATGTGCTCTTTTCCTCATTTCCATCCTCTAGTCTTTAGGGATCCACAGTGTTTATCCCATGTCCCTTTGAAATCTTTCACCATTTTTGTCTTCACCATCTCTTCTGGAAGGGCATTCCAGGCAACCACCACCCTCTCCATGAAGAAATATTTCCTGATGTTGATTCTGAGTCTTCCTCTCTGGAGTTCCATTTCATGACCCCTAGTTTTACTGACTTCTTTCCAACAGAGAAGGTTTGTCAAATGTGTATCATTAAAAACTTTCAGATATCTGAATGCCTGTATCATATCTCCCCTGCACTCCCTCTCCTCCAGGGTGTACATATTTAAGTACTTCAACCTCTCCTCAAAAGTCATTTGATGGAGACCCCTCCACCCCCCTCCATTATTGTCACCCTTTTCTGGACCACCTCCATCCTGTCTCAGTCCCTTTTGAGATAAGGTCTTGAGAACTGAACACAATACTCCAGGTGAGGCCTCACCAAGGACCTGTATAAGGGGACTATCACCTCCTTTTTCTTACTTGTTATTCCTCTCTCTATGCAGCCCAGCATTCTTCTGGCTTTAGCTATCGCCTTGTCACATTGCTTTGCTGTTTTCAGATCGCTAGACACTATCACCCCAAGGTCCCCTCTCTTACTCCATGCACAACAGCCCTTCACCACCCAAGACATACAGCTCTTTTGGATTACCATATCCCAGATGCATGACTCTGCACTTCTTGGCATTGAATCCCAGTTGCCATATCTTCACCACCATTCAAGCTTCCTTAAATCATGTCTCATTCTCTCTACTCCTTCCAACATGTCCACTCTGTTGCAGATCTTAGTATCATCCGCAAAAAGACAAACTTTACCTTCTATCCCTTCTGCAATGTCGCTCACAAAGATGTTGAACAGGACTGGTCCCAACACCAATCCTTGCGGCACTCCGTTTAACACTGTTCTCTCTTCAGAGTAGGTTGTAATCCATGCTACCACCTTGGTGCTCACTTCCAAGCTTCTTATTTTATTTACAAGCCTCTTATGTGGGATCATATCAAAAGCTTTGCTGAAATCCAAGTAGATCACATCCAGTGCTCTTCCTTGATCCAATTCTTTAGTCACCCAATCGAAAAAATGAATCAGATTTATCAGACAGGACCTTCCCCTGGTGAATCCATGCTGCCTGGGGTCCAGCAATCCTCCTGACTGTAGATAGGTCACTATCCTTTCCTTCAGCAGAGTCTCCATTACATTTCCCACCACCAAGGTGAGGCTAACCAGCCTATAGTTTCCAGTCTCCTCTCTACTCCCACTCTTGTGAAGCGGGACCACCACCGCTCTTCTCCAATCTCTCAGCACCACTCCTGATTCCAGGGATCTATTGAAGAGGTCCTTCAGCGGACCCGCCAGCACATCTCTGAGCTCCCTCAGTATCCTGGGAAGTACCTCATTCAGCCCCATGGCTTTGTCCACTTTCAGTTTTCCTAGCTCTTCCCATACATTCTCTTCCATAAACGGAGTTTCGTCTATTCCACCCCCTCCAAAGTCTTGTTAACTATCAACAGGGTCTTCTTTAGTGAACACAGAACTGAAGTATTTGTTTAATATTTCTGCCTTTTCTTCTTCTCTCTCCACACATTGATCCTTGTCACTTTTCAGTTTCACTATACTTCTTCAGACCCTTCTCTCCTTTCTCTGATGTATTGGAAAAATTATGTCACCTCTCTTTACCTCTTTGGCCATCCTTTCTGCCGCTTGACATTTTGCTTTCTTGATTACTTTCTTAGTCTCCTTCAGTTTCACCAGATATTCTTCCCTGTGTTCCTCTTTTTGGGATCCCTTATATTTCCTGAACGCTGTTCTTTTTGCTTTTATTTTATCAGCCACCTCCTTTGAGAATGAGATTGGTTTCTTATTTCTCTTGCTTTTGTTTACTATAAATTGGTTGCCTTAGTAATTACTCCTTTTAGTTTAGCCTATTGTTGTTCCACCTCTTTCATTTTCTCCCAGTCTTCTAGTTCTACCTCCAAGTACGTCCCCATTTCAACAAAGTCTGTATTTTTGAAGTTCAAAACCCTGGTCTTTGTGTATCTTCTCTGTATCTTATTTGCAATATGAAACCATACCGTTTGATGATCACTGGTGCTGAGGTGGTCAACCACCTGGACATTAGAGACATTATCCCCATTAGTGAGCACTAAATCGAGTATAACTCCCTCCCTCGTGAGTTCCTTTACCATTTGTTTGAACAGAGCCCCTTGCAGGGCATCCACTATCTCTCTACTTCTGGTAGATTCTGCAGAAGAAAAACTCCAGTCTACGTCCGGCAGATTAAAATCTCCAGTAATCAACACTTCTCCCTTCTTTCCCATCTTTTGGATGTCTTCAATCAGATCTCTGTCTAGTTCTGCCATTTGAGTCAGAGGCCTGTAAACCACGCCAGTAAAATAGATGCACCATCATCTTTTTTTAGGACGGCCCATAATGCTTCTTCTCTACCCCACATTCCTCACAGTTCAGTTGCTTGGATATTGTTTTTGACATAAAAAGGCACTCCTCCCCCTTTTCTACCTCTCTGTCCTTCCTAAACAAGTTATAGCCCGGTATGGCCATATCCCAATCATGAGAATCCGCGAACCATGTTTCTGTAACAGCAACAATGTCCAGGTCCGCCTCCACCATTAGGGCCTGCAGGTCTGGGATTTTATTGCCCAGTCCAAGAGCATTTGTGCTCATAGCTTTCCAGCTTCTCTCCTTCAGGTTACTGCTCAGAAATGGACTTCTTTTGTGCCTTATTTAGCTGACTTGTTATCCCTTTCACCCATTTCTTTGAGATTTGGGGGGAGACATTCCAATTTCCTTCTGCCACCCCCGTCCTCTAGTTTAAATGCCTTATGGCATAGGATTTGACTTTATCATTTAGGATCCTTTTTCCTGCCACAGACAGATATAAGCCATCTTTGACATAAAGCCTTTTACTGTTCCATACACGGCCCCAGCCTCCAATATATCCAAAACTTTGCTCCTTACACCAAGTTTTGAGCCATGCATTGAAGTTATCTATATGGCTTAGCCTCTCTTTCCCCTTCATACACTAACCTGGCATGGAGAAGGAAGTCAGCAGTCCTTCGTTAGGCCTGTCCTCATTATTTGATTGATTTTGATTTGTGAATCTTCAGAAGCTTGGGAGGCATTGCCCTGTGCCAGTTACATCTTGCATTCAGGCAGATACTGTAATAGTGGCAAAGAGTTTAAAAAATACACTCCAAGTACTTGGGTGCCTCTTTGCTCAGGTGCATACAGGCAACAACAACAATAAATGCAATTGCCATTTTAATGAGTGTTTGCGAAAGGCATCGACTTGACAACATGGAAAATTGAAATGCTTCATTTATCAACAGAACAAGCATAGCCTGAGCAGTGAGAGTGCCAAAACATTTCAATCCTATTTTTTTTTTTCTTTTAGAGAAGGAAATTCTGTCTTTGGCCTATCTATTGAGTCTATCATCAAAATTGCTAAAGCCAATTGTGATTTTAGTTCAGTTCATTACAAATCTTAATTTACTGCAGTTAATTTTTCAGTAATATGGACATTTGTCCATTGGGAAATAACCAGAACCTTTGGATGAAGGGCTCTGCATCCCACTATCAATCCACCGAGCCATCCAGTCTGTCTCAAAACCAATTACATTGTATCAGAATAGATATCCAGGAAGTATTTCTCAGAGGGAAAGATGGCTGCCCATAATCTGTACAGCTTCTCTGATGCCTGTGTCTCCCTGCATGCCTACAATCTCAGGAAATAGTGAAAGTAAATTGGTATGATTATCAAATTCATAGAAAACTCACTCACTAATGCTGCTCTATGTCTCTGAATGACTAGCCCTTAAAGATGCATTCTGGTTCTACTTGAATCACATTCGTATTTTACTTCCATTTATCAGCGTGAATATTCTCATCTTTGTTGTATGTAGATAAAAGGATCTCTCTCTCTCTCTCGCCTATTTATTTATTTAAAACATGTGTACGCCGCATTATCCATTGTTCTAAGAGGCTCACAGTAAAAGATTTATAGTCAAGGCCCAGAGCACATAAATTATTTAAGACAACAATCCATTTGGTTCTTGCATTTAATAACTGCCACAATCTAGGATGTCTACCAATACCTTCTAACCCAAACATCTGTAATAAAGATTTATGGGGAAGTATTGCTAGGCCTGCATTAAATATGGCTTTTACCTGGAGATTCTTAGAGAGAAGGCCTGTGCGGTGCAATATGCTCCAAGTCATGATACATAATATGGATTGTTTGATTTTTTTAAATATTGTTTATACGAATGATATACAGTAACTACAAGGTTTTAATGTGAGCATTTGCATTTTTACCTTGAGCCTACAAGGACGGGCAGATTATTGAAATTACAAATAAATAAAGGGGTTTGACCTCTGAGAAGACTAAGGATGGTGGAAGGAGACCAGATATGGGGACAAAGGAAGCTCTCAGTTAAATGGCCTGGGTAACTGAAAAGATAATGATGGCATCCACTGTAAAGGCATGAAGAGTGGGGTGGCAGAAATGTGGAGCCGAGTTTCAGATGGAAGAAAGATCGCCAGGAAGACAGCTAAGAGACAGTCAGAAGTCTAGCACTTGAGATGGGAAGGAGGGCAGGAATAGAGAGATAAATGTGGGTGTCCTCCATATAGAGGCGGTTCTTGAAATTAAAAGCCTGGGCAATGTCACACAAAGAGAAAAGAGGATAGGGCCTAGCCCAGTGGGACTTCCGGAGATGGGAGACAGAGGGGTTAGGAGAACCCAGCAAGTGAGATACGAAGGAGAGATAGGACAACCAGGGGCAGGATGACAAAATTGCAGAGATGGAAAAGGTGAAGGACACAGAAGAGCAAGATAAGGCTAGAGAAGTGACCATGAGCTGTACCTAGAAATAATTAGATAATTTGGTGAGGGCTCTTTCAGTGGAGTGCACAGAATACAATTATAATGTAATCTTGTTATAAACTAACCTTCCACATTACTAACTCTGAGCCAACATTTTGGACTCCTCTTTGATTGATTTATACATAAGAATAACCTCTGTGCTGATGATTTAAAGCATTATTCAGTTCAGCATGTTTATACCTTATGCATCCTGTTTTCTAATTCTTACAGGTACCACACTGGTAAACAAATGACTCAGTGTGCCAGGAAATGGAGTGCATCTAAGGACTCTTGTGAGTGTCAGAGCTCATCGCAGCTAACATGACAATCCAATGACAAGGGCAGGGAATCGAATGACAAATAATCGGCAGCATTTCCTATTCCTACCTCTTTTGCCCAGTTCACAGTACATGATAACCTGAGATGGTGCCATCAAAATACCAGGATAGGGATCCCTTGTGCTGATTGACCAAGCACTTCAGGCCATTGGCTGTTACTGGCCACAAAGAGTCTATTGCCACTGACCACCCATGAATTCACCCTGCCCCAGCGCTCAGTGTTCTAGAGCTGATTCAGGACTTTTATGTGGCTGATATGTGGCCAGAAATCAGAGGTTCATGCTCACAGAAGTGATTTAGCTTGCCCAACTGGACCTTTGGAGGGAAGGAATGTTGCGCTTCCCAGCTGTGCTCACCTGGTGCGCCCGTCTACCAGCTCCTCTCTCAATCCCAGCGCTGCTCGTCTGCGGCATCCATGAGCATCCCCAGGCCCATCGGGGCCTTCCCCTCCTCACAGCACTCCTTGCATCAGGGCTCGGAGTCCTCCTCGGTGTTGGCCCTGCCCCCTAGCACGCGCGTCGGAGCTCTCCCGACTTTAAAGGGCCAAGCATGGGAAACTCATGGGCGGCGCCCGATTCTGACATCACCTGAGCCCTGCATAAATAGCAGGGCTCAGCCACTAGCTCATTGCCTTGGCAATCGGGTCGTACACGCCGGTGTTTCTAGTTTACCTGTTCCAGCTCTCCTGTTCGTTCGTCTCTCCATTCCTGATAGTACCCTTCGGACTGATCTCACGGTACTGACCTTTGCCTGTCCACTGACCACGTCTGACCGCTGCCTGGAACCGACCTCTGCCTGTCTACCAACCACGTCTGACCGCTGCCTGGAACTTGACCTTTGCCTGACATGACTTCTCCCGGACTGACTAAAGGTATTGACCCCTGCTTCTGGCCTTGATCCTCGCTATCCACTCGGACACTCTATTCTGGCCTCCTGCGACCTCTGGAAATTCTTGCTTGGAAATTGACCACGCACCCTTCTTCGTGGTGGGCACTCCCCTGCGCTTCCTCTCTAGGAGACCCTGCAAGGCCCACCTAAGATCAGGCGGCCTGGATACCCAAGGGCTCAACCTGCGGAAACCCCGGGTTGCTATTGGTGAAGCTCCAACTAGCCTCTGTCTCCTCCCGTGCTCCGCCTCCTGGTGGCAAGCGCTCTCTGGGTTCAACCAGAGCCGTACAAATCCTGCACCAGGCCAAGAGTCCACCTCCAGCGCAACAAGGAAACTCTCTCTAAGTGTGGGTACTGTCATTCTTTAAAAAAAAACATATTTAGGCTTGCCACTCAAGTTTTCACTCAACTGGACAGCCATGGGTTACCAGCAATATTAACCTGTAGCCACTGCACAAAATTCATTTGATGAAAAAAAAAATCCATCCATCCATTGAATTCAATCCAATTCAAACCAGCCACCTGGGCGCAATTTATTTGCTTTGGTGATCCAGACGGAGGTAAGCACACAGTCTTGCGGGACAGGATTCTTGGACTAATATGAAAATTCTACCAGGCTTTTGAATATTTACTTATGTATTTTTATACCCTGCAAAATCCAAATAATTGACTAACAGAGCTTCCAGTCACAATTGAAAAATAATAAAACAAACTTTTATACCCTTAATCAATATACAACAATCATAAAAGTGCAGAAGAGTAAATATAATTAAACATGTGCTTGTTTTCCCTTTTGCACTGGAGGTGGACCCTTGGCCTGGTGCAGGATTGGTACGGCCGTCTGGTCGGACCCAGAGAGCGCCTGCCACCAGGAGGCGGAGCACACGAGGAGACAGAGGCTAGCTGGAGCTTCACCAATAACAGTCTGGGGTTTCCGCAGGTTGAACCCTTGGGTACCTGGACCGCCTGGACTTAGGTGGACCTCAGATGGTCTTCCGGAAAGGTAACGGAGGGGTGTGCCCACCATGAGCAAGGGTGCGTGGCTGAAGCAGAGAGGATGGACTAGACCTGAACTGGAAGCTCCGGAGACCTCAGGGAGGTAACAGTTCAGCGAGGCAAGCAGTGCCTGCGGGTCTAGTCAGGTGTAAGCTGCGAATGGATTCCACGCAGGTTGTTCTGGTAGTCACAGTAGGCCAGAATAGTGTGTCTGAGTGGAGCACAAGGGTCAGAGCCAGAGTATGAGTCCAGAGGTGGTCAACCAAAGCAGGAGTCAATACCAAGGTCAGTCTGAGCATAGTCAAGGCAAGCGAGGGTCAGTTCTAGGTAGCAGGCAAGAGAATGGTCGGGCAGGCAGTGGTCAGTTCCAGGTGGCAGACAAGAGAATGGTCAGGCAGGCAATGGTCAGTTCCAGGCAGCGGACAAGAGAATGGTCAGGCAGGCAGTGGTCATTTCCAGGCAGCAGACAAGAGAATGGTCAGGCAGGCAGAGGTCAGTACCAGATATCAGTCCGAGGAGGTACTACCTGTGAAGGCTACAGGAACAAGGAGATGCTGGAACACAAGGTTAGGCAAACTACTACACCAACGGTGTTGACCTGATTGCCAAGGCGAGGTCCTGGGGACAGGGCCTCACTATTTACAATCAGCCTAAGTGATGTCATCACTTCGCGACCAGCTCGGGTTTCCCACACTTGGCCCTTTAAATAGCTTGATGTCGGCTGCATGCGCGCCTAGGGGCGGGGCTGCGGTGGCTGAGGACACAGAGTCCCGGCAGGAGCTCCGCTGCGAGGCCAACAGAGGAAGTCGAGGTAGGCTGCGGAGAGCTTTGGGAACGCCGGGAGCTGGCGGCAGCAGCTAGGCCGGCACTGGTCAAGGGTAGTGCGAGGTGAGCAGACCCGGTCACGGCACCTACGCGGCCGGGACACGCAACATTTCCCGTTTTCTGAGGCCACACGGATCCCATCTTCTGAGGTTTACACTCCTATGGAGTCTCAAACACTAAGTGACAAGAACACCTTTGCTTAGTAAACATAAACATTACCTTCATGTTAGTGCAAGAGAAGATTGTACAACCTGCAAAGAATCCAGTTCTCTCCAAGGTTAATGTGTCTGCTAGAAAAGATGACAGGAACCGGGTGGCACCCTACAGACTTAACCAATTTTTTTGAAGCATGAGCTTCCGAAGTCAGAGCCCATGAAGTGTCGCATGGGTAATGTACAGTAGCCCGCATCTTGCAAGCATGCAGTGCCCTCCAGCACTGCTCTGTCATCAAAAGAGGCCCCTTGATGCTGACACTGCCACATCATATAAGCATGTACCATCCTATGACGCTGCTCCATCATCCCAAGAGGCACCCTAATGCGCCCTCGGCAGCATGTTCTGACCATGTTAGACATTCAAGCACGAGTATATAGCATGTATACATTGGGGAAAATCACAGCACGCAAACGAAAAAGTGTGGTGCACTTTACTGGGATATGGTCTCAGTATGAACAATGGAGGTCAGGGAAGGATAATAAACATTTAGCACACGGCGAGTTTATGGAAAAAACTCTTTAAATGCAGTTGTCGCATTATTTCTACATACCGACAAGGAGTATAGCTTTACACGTATTCAACGCTTTTCACATGTTCCATTGGAGCACTTTACAGGTGCAGTGAGCTGAGAGGGGAGGGAGGGTTGGGGAGGTACTACAAAATATATCAAAACAATGGACGGATTAAAAAAAAAAATTAATTACAACCAGACGAAGTACTATAGTAAATGTTTATTTTCAACAGTATATATGACCGTCACAGATTGTTATGTTTTTGAGATCCATTATGCTCTTGACTTCACATTGAATTGTATTTTCTCCATATCTTGGAATTTCTGGAATTGATAGATGTCATATGTATGGTTCTGGATTATTATGCTTGTTCCTAATACAAATTTCTATTACAAAAAAAAAAAAAGGGTGGTGTGTCATCAAAAGAGTCTGCTAATGTGCATGATGACAGGCCCATGATGATGATGTTGATGATGTAAAGTCATTCACCATCAGTGGGCCGAATATAATAGCGAATGGAAAAAGTCATGCAGGCCGAAAAAAAATTTTGATAGCATGCTGATTCTGGCCTTAGTATGATGTCTGCCTTAGTATGCCCATCCCTGTTCCTATGTACCATGCACCTAACCTTACAGTGAGACCACTGAGTGAAACAAGATAGGAATGACAAATTCAAGCCTTGAAGCCTCTTCTCTCTCAGCTAGGTGAGATCTATGGTGCTCTAATTGAAATCGCTGATGATGCTGCCCTATCAGGATTGTCTGCGAGATACTTTGTATCTATATGAGGTAGGTCCTCTTTTTCGTTTTTGGAGATTGATTGAATCTGACAGTCTCAATGGTGTAATTTATAAATACTTTAATATTTCTAGTGAATGAACATGAACGTCAAACAAGCTTGACATATATTTAATCTGTGAGGAAGCCTTTTTTAAGGTGAATACGGACATGGGATTTATCTTTTGGGAATGTGCAATTTTAGTTTTTGGTAATAAATGAATTGTAATTTATGTACATTGTTTGTGCAAGATGTTTTTAAATAAGTAAAGGGTATGAATGGTGGTATGAATGCGCTAGTTTAGTTTTTAAAGTGTCTACACAGGTGAGTGTGTTATGATATTTAATAAATGTTTATACGCATTGTGAATGTGTGATCTCTCTGTTGTGTGATATTACTATTAGGATTGTCTGGCATTAGCTCACGGGTTGATGCAGAAGCTCTTGCAAAAGCTATTTCTAAGTTCAAGTCTGTGGTTTTTCTTGTCGTGTTGTATAACATCCTTTTGGAGATTAGTAAGTCCAGCAAACATCTTCACATGAAGGAATGTGACATACACGAAGCCATTAAGCAACTGAGACGAAGGGTTTGTGAAAACATTGATAGATGTATGTGAACTTGCCTAAAAGTTGGAGATACCACCATGCTTTTGGTCATGTCCGATGTGTATTAGGAGAAAGAAGAAGCAGTTCACATATGAATCCGACAACGATGAGTCTATTCAGAGTGCCGAGGAAAAATTCAAAGTGAAGTTTTATCTGCAGTCCCAGAGGCAGCAAATCAGGCAGTTGAAGAAAGATTCACACAGATGCATCAGATTAATTCTGTGTTTGGTTTCCTTTATAATGATCACAGGTTGTAGAGTAGAACATCAAAGGAAATTCGGGAGCACTGCTTGAAACTAGAATCAGCTTTACTACGTGGGGGACTCCAAAGACATCGCTGCTTCAGATCCTGGGCAGCGAGTTGCAAACCATTGCAAGACAAGTTTGAAAGGCTGTGCCTCGTCACAAAATGCATCAAACTTTGTGTGCACACATACAAGTCGATCCAGTAACGTGCAGTTAAAGATTGCCCGTCTGTAACGTGCTGGGAGCGCACAATACAGACGAGTAAGGCCATCCAGCCATACAGTCTCCAGTTTCACGCGTCCTTAGCGCTTCCTAAAATAAACACCTAACCCTTTCCGCACCCAGCATGTAAATGAACGAAAAAGCTGTATAATGAAGGAATTAGCTATTCCCCTCCGATACTGTAACGGGCGCTGATATTATCTCCTTAGGAACGCGCTGTTTTGCCGCGGCCTTAACCTGTTAGTTTACCGCCTCCCCCTAGTAGGAGTTAGGACTGTGTAACAAATCCATCGACACCGCTTAAGATACTCAAACACAATAAAACAATAAGCCTGGCACCTTCCTTGATGTAGTACGTCCCAGATGCCCCCTCCCCCCCCCAGCGCGCCCGCCACTACCCCTTTCATCAGCTGCATCCACCCATTATGCCCCTCACGGGCATGTCCCGCTTCACAGAGCGCTCCCACTCAAATCCGTTCATGGGTATATACCCTTTCGCCCCCCTCACAGCGCCATGCTACCACTGCGACCCGGAGGAGGTGAGGCACAGCGGCGAAGACAGACGGGAGAGGAGAAAAAGCAGAGCCGAGCAAAGCAAAAGCGTGCAGCAAGCCGGCGAAATAGACCTGCGAGCAGAGGCAATAGCAGCGGTTCGGTAAGCCTGGCACCCTCCTTGATGTAGTACGTCCCGGATGCCCCCCCCCCCCAGCGCGCCCGCCACTACCCCTTTCATCAGCTGCATCAACTGCGACCCGGCAGTCCCGTGAGGCCTACAAAAAAAAAAAAATCCCCGGCTCCCGCACCCCCGCACTGGCCCGCCGACTCTACCCCCCCCCCCCCCTCCTCCCGATCGGGCAGATAGGCGGCGGCGACGAAAACCAAAGCAATTTTTTTTTTTTTCAAAAAGCGACATCACACATTGCATAAAATAATTTCTCCAGCCTTAAAGTGACTTACTTTTGGGATCTGTCAAGATCCCAAAAGTAAGTCGCAAAAGTAACTTACTTTTCTGAAGCCATCAGGAACATGATCTTAGCTCCTCCGGACGAAGACGAAGATGGCCGCCTGCACGGGGAAAGCGTGCAATTGGCCGCTGAAGACGTGACCTCACGTCTTCAGCGGCCAATTGCACGCTTTCCCCCGTGCAGGCGGCCATCTTCGTCTTGAGCTACGATCGTGATAGCTTCAGAAAGGTAAGTTACTTTTGCGACTTACTTGACAGATCCCAAAAGTAAGTCACTTTAAGGCTGGAGAAATTATTTTATGCAATGTGTGATGTTGCTTTTTGAAAAAAAAAAATTGCTTTGGTTTTCGTCGCCGCCGCCTACCTGCCCGATCGGGAGGAGAGGGGGGAGTAGAGTCGGCGGGCCAGTGCGGGGGCGCGGGAGCCGGGGATTTTTTTTTTTTTATTTGTAGGCCTCACGGGACTGCCGGGTCGCAGTGGATGCAGCTGATGAAAGGGGTAGTGGCGGGCGCGCTGGGGAGGGGGGGGGCATCCGGGACGTACTACATCAAGGAGGGTGCCAGGCTTACCGAACCGCTGCTATTGCCTCTGCTCGCAGGTCTATTTCGCCGGCTTGCTGCACGCTTTCGCTTTGCTCGGCTCTGCTTTTTCTCCTCTCCCGTCTGTCTTCGCCGCTGTGCCTCACCTCCTCCCGGAGCAAGGCTGCTTTCGCGCCCTGCTCCGGGAGGAGAGACACAGCGACAAAGCAACAAAGACTTTTCGTGTTTTTTTACACTTCCTGGTTCCTGTCATTCCAAATGCCATTTGAAATGACATTTGAAATGACAGGTACCGTCGCACCCTGGTTACTGTATAGGCGCTGTATTAAGCGCCTATACAGTAAAATGGGTTACGCGGCCATAACCCTTCCCTACCGCTTTAAAGCCGCGGCATGCATTTGCATGCGATTAGAGGAGAGTATCGGGGAGTTAGTGAAGAGAACTGTGGGTGCGGGGAGGAAGGGTGCGCCTGACACTGCCGCACTGTTTCTACCGCGGCCTTACTGGATCGACCTGATAATGTGAAGGCCAGTGTCTTCGACATATTTATTGCCTTCTGCGTCCTCTTGACCTTCCCTGTTTCTGTGGCCAATGGTGAGCAAAGCTTTTCCAAGCTAAAGTTGATTAGAACATGGTTTTGTTCTGTTCCTGAGTGACGCAAGAAAGACTTCCTGGGCTGGCCACCTTGTCAAGAGAACACAAAGTGGTCAAAACCTGGACTGGAAGAAACTTGTTTCTTATGTTTGCTAAACCGAAAACACAGAAAGTAAAATTCTAATTTGTAGTCTTTCCAGTGCATATCCTGTAAAAAGCAGCACAAAATGTTTTAAGCTGCTTTGAATATTTTACAAATACAAATTAAAAAAAAAAATTCATACTAATGTGTTTATAAAACATTACACATTAGTATGAATTTTTTTTAAAAGTCTGCATTCATACTCACAAATTTATAGAAATATGATCCTGACTGTATATTCTCCTTTCCCAACCATCTGGTCTGGTTCATTTTTAACATTAATATGTTAGTGACAAGATAATTGGCATGATCACAATTTCCCTGCCTGGAAGGATTTACGGTGGACGTTTGATACAGGGAAGAGGAGCGAAGTGCTGAAAGTCACAGAGAGGAATGGACTGGTTTGCTGGCACCCTGTAGTGATTCTCCCCTGCTATCGCTCAATAAAGCCACTTAACCATTGGCCAGGCCTGAGGGCCCCATCGAACTGCCATCTTATCTTTAAACTTCATATAACTTTGCTTCATTTTTATCCTGTGAATTAAGCTGGGCTTTACTGGCTAGCCACGTACGCCTGCTACTTTTGGAGTCGCGGGGCTCCCTAACAGCGGGCAGGGATGGTGTCCCAGATGCAGTCCTGTGAGGTGCTGTACAATGCAAAGCATTAATGAATGAGACCTTGGACCATCCCGGCCCCATGGAAGGGGGGGGGGGGGGGGGGGAGGGGAGAAGTGTGGCTGCTGTAACTGATTTCTGGAAGGATTACCAGACGGCTTCAAGTGATCAGTGATAAGGGATCATCAAACCTGTCTCTGATGACCCAGGAGTCAAATGGTGACCCGAATTTCTATATTTGATGCGCACAATGTAGTGGTGAAATGTTCCAGCATGTACGAAATTAGCTAAATAACAGCAACAACAACAAGAGAAAATTGTTCCTGCTCGTTGCTTCTGCTTGCGTGATGTGCTGTAGTGTGATACCTCCCAGCCCTGATACATCCACACCGCTGTAGGATCTGAATTATTTATGCCCCTGGTCAATAATTAAACTGCAGAAGGGTCAGAAAATGGGGCACTGGCACTGCCTTAGCTCTGCGGAGGAAGCTAGCGGGGACCGATGGCTTATAGCAGGGCCAGAATCAGTTGAACTTGGGGGGGGGGGGGGGTGAGTGTGTGAAAGGCCCCTGCCAGGCCTGTGATAGTGCTAATAGGGGACACAGGGCCCACCCTTAGCGCCATTCTGCTCATCTTTCTTTTGGTTTCCTCCCCTGCCTCCTCTGGGCTTTCAGGTCAGTGGGAATCAGGTCTGGGATCTGATGCTGAAAGCCTTTCTTTACAACAGCCCAGAGATTTCCCGCCACCACCCCCCGTATTTAATACCCTCCCCACCACCACCACCCTCTCCCCCTCCCAGCCACTAGCATACCTCGTCTGACCTTTGCAGTGATGGTCCTGGGGCGGGGGTCATGCACCGGGGCTCCTTCTGGAACCCTGCAGTCCCGGGCCCTGAATTTGGAACACCAGGTGTCGCCATCGCGCGATCTCGGCGTAGCCCGTAGCTCACTTCCGTAGCTCTGACAGCTTTTGCGATTGCTCAGACTTGGGCCTAATTCAACCCCTTCGTGTGTCGGTTACCATGGGGGAGCTAAGTGAGGTGCTTGAGGCTGATTTCCAGTGCTAAACAGGCGGATTCAGTAAAAGTCGTGGGAGAGCAGGCGAGGCCACTCTCCTGTGCGTGCGATTCAGTATTTAAATGAGGGCCCGCGGTAAAAAGAAGCGCTAGGGACACTAGCGCGTCCCTAGCGCTTCTTTTTTACAGGAGCGGCGGCTGTCAGCGAGTTTGACAGCTGATGCTCAATTTTGCCAGCGTCGGTTCTCAAACCCGCTGACAGCCACGGGTTCGGAAACCGGACGCCGGCAAAATTGAGCATCCAGTTTTCAACCCACGAGCCGTGGGCCAATTTAAAAAATTTTTTTTTTTTTTTTAATTATTTTTTACTTTGGGACCTCTGACTTAATATCGCCATGATATTAAGTCGAAGGGTGTACAGAAAAGCAGTTTTTACTGCTTTTTTGTATACTTTCCCGGTGCCGAGAAAGTAAAATGTGTGGCTTGGCCGCACAGTTTACTTAGTGGATCGCGCGAGAATACCTAAAAGGGCCAACAAAATGCATTTGCATGTTGCGGGTGCTATTAGTTTCGGGGGAGTTGGAGCGCACTGTACTGTATCAGCCTGAAAGTTAGGAGCGTCCTCAGCAGGCCTGTATTTGGAGGTCTCGGTTTTAGAAGAAGGTTCAACATGAAAGTTGGGCAAGTCTGAGGCTCCCAACTCGTTTCTATGGCCAAAAGTAGGTGATTAAAGAATGGGCTCATCTCTAAAATCCTAAATGCCTGATAGCTTAATCCCCTGAGGACTTAGCAGATAATGTACAGTAATATCTTTTCTGGCTATCCTGTTAACAGGTGTCACCAGTTTTAATCAGGGCCAATGTGCTCCCTAGAGCTCTGCATTATTGATAAATTCTGCTAAGAAACAGAGAAACTAGGGATGTGCAGCTCCAAAGTTTTCATTATGCTTCATTTTTCCGTTTGTAGGGGGAGGGCAGGTGCCAAATGACATCAGTTTCATGCCATCCTCCCAGTGGATGGCCCCATTTGGGGCAAGCAAGGATCTTACCAGGACCACAGGAACGGGGTAAGTGGGGGCCGGGATTGGAGCTCCCCAGCCCTGGCAAATTTGAACCCGGGGGGGTGGGGCAAGTTGAGAGGGGTCCTGAGGGAGGCCCCAGCTGGGCCTGTGCTGTATTTCTTTTGTGGGCCTGGAGTGGGGGGGTCAGAAGGGCCTGGGGAAGTTTTGGCTAGGTCTGGGAGGCCCATCCGGGTGGGCCCAGGCCCCGGGTTACATTGTGGCAGGGTGGCCTCATATGCTGTATTTTTTCGCATTCATTTTAAACTAATGCACATCCCTAAGTCAGAAAACACAGCACACGATGGCAAAAACATCCACCCCCACCCCATTCATCAGCACTGCAACCGGTCCACCTAATTAAAAGTTGAGCAGCGCTGTTCTAGACATATGCTCCATACATCTGGCCTAGATGAGATGTGACGTCCAGATTTCCAGTACAGATTGAGCAAAATAATAATTTGGTCTCCCTAATTGTTTATTGAGCTGCTCTGCCTTTCCCGTTGAGCCAGACAAGTCCACAGTTTCATTTAACTTGTGTGCATTCATCTTCTCTCCCCACTCTCTTTCCAGGTCAGGGAAGAGATACTAAAAGTATAATATTTCCTGCTCCTTTCATATTTTTTTTTCCCACTGTTGTAACTTAAGAACTTTAAAGGGAGAAACAAAGCTGCTGATGCTGTGTTTTAGAAGGGGGAGTGGGTGTTCGTAATGGATGTTCTCTGCCTGGCATTGCCCAAGGGAGGGCGGCCAGCGGTAATATCACTTTCAGCAGCCCAGAAGGTCAGTCCTAGAACTGTCAGCAGAAAGGAGTGGAAAAAAAAAACGGATATTGGTGTACAAATAAACCACGAGGCGGGTAGAAGCTCAGCGCGTCGGTTGCATCGTGTGTGATCTCGTCGTGCCCTTGATCGCTTGACATCGCCGTGACCAGCACTGATTCTGGGTTTCCCGCGGCTCTCGTGCCGGCGGCGCCTCCCGCCTCCAGGTTCCATCCCCCTGTCGACTGCGCTGCAGTGCCAGGGAAGTCCGACGATCAGGACCCATCAGCTACCGTGATCGGCTTTTAAAGCCCTTCCTCAGGTTTTCAGGTCAGCTCCTTTTTAAGAGTCCACTCGCTTCCAGTAAATTATGCAAAAAGTACAAACCCCCCCCCCCCCCCCAAAAGCCTTCTAACAATTAAGGGGAGAAAGCAACCGGCTTTTAAAAATTGTCACCTTGTTCTAGAAAAAAAAAAAGGCCCGTGGGTTTTGTTACTTTGATCTCCAAAAACAGGAGGATGCACAGTTTTTTTATTTTCTTTTACTTTAAAAAAAATATGAACTGCATTGTCCTTCTTCTGTCTTCCCGTCAATGGCCGTGATGTAAACTTGTTTCTTAGAACATAAGAACATGCCATACTGGGTCAGACCAAGGGTTCATCAAGCCCAGCATCCTGTTTCCAACAAAGGCCAATCCAGGCCACAAGAACCTGGCAATTACCTAAACACTAAGAAGAACCCATGCTACTGATGCAATTAATAGCAGTGGCTATTCCCCAAGTATAATTGATTAATAGCAGTTAATGGACTTCTCCTCCAAGAAGTTATCCAAACCTTTTTTGAACCCAGCTACACTAACTGCACTAACCACCTCCTCTGGCAACAAATTCCAGAGCTTTATTGTGCGTTGAGTGAAAAAGAATTTTCTCTGATTAGTCTTAAATGTGTTACTTGCTAACTTCATGGAATGCCCCCTAGTCCTTCTATTATTCGAAAGTGTAAATAACCGAGTCACTTCTACTCGTTCAAGACCTCTCATGATCTTAAAGACCTCTATCATATCCCCCCTCAGCCGTCTCTTCTCCAAGCTGAACAGCCCTAACCTCTTCAGCCTTTCCTCATAGGGGAGCTGTTCCATCCCCTTTATCATTTTGGTTGCCCTTCTCTGTACCTTCTCCATCGCAACTATATCTTTTTTGAGATGTGGCGACCAGAACTGTACACAGTATTCAAGGTGCGGTCTCATCATGGAGCGATACAGAGGCATTATGACATTTTCCGTTCTATTAACCATTCCCTTCCTAATAATTCCTAACATTCTATTTGCATTTTTGACTGCTGCAGCACACTGAGCCGACGATTATCCACTATGATGCCTAGATCTTTTTCCTGGGTGGTAGCTCCTAATATGGAACCTAACATCGTGTAACTACAGCAAGGGTTATTTTTCCCTATATGCAACACCTTGCACTTGTCCACATTAAATTTCATCTGCCATTTGGATGCCCAATCTTCCAGTCTTGTAAGGTCCTCCTGTAATGTATCACAGTCTGCTTGTGATTTAACTACTCTGAATAATTTTGTATCATCCGCAAATTTGATAACCTCACTCATCGTATTCCTTTCCAGATCATTTATATATATATTGAAAAGCACCGGTCCAAGTACAGATCCCTGAGGCACTCCATTGTTTACCCTTTTCCACTGAGAAAATTAACCATTTAATCCTACTCTCTGTTTCCTCTCTTTTAACCAGTTTGTAATCCACGAAAGGACATCGCCTCCTATCCCATGACTTTTTAGTTTTCGTAGAAGCCTCTCATGAGGGACTTTGTAAAACGCCTTCTGAAAATCCAAATACACTACATCTACCGGTTCACCTTTATCCACATGTATATTAACCCCTTCAAAAAAATGAAGCAGATTTGTTGGGCAAGACTTCCCTTGGGTAAATCCATGTTGACTGTGTCCCATTAAATCATGTCTTTCTATATGCTCTACGATTTTGATCTTGAGAATAGTTTCCACTATTTTTCCCAGCACTGAAGTCAGGTTCACTGGTCTATAGTTACCCGGATCGCCCCTGGAGCCTTTTTTAAATATTGGGGTTACATTGGCCACCCTCCAGTCTTCAGGTACAATGGATGATTTTAATGATAGGTTACAAATTTTAACTAATAGATCAGAAATTTCATTTTTGAGTTCCTTCAGAACCCTAGGATGCATACCATCCGGTCCAGGTGATTTGCTACTCTTTAGTTTGTCAATCTGGCCTACTACATCTTCCAGGTTCACAGTGATTTCGTTCAGTTCGTCTGAGTTATCACCCCTGAAAACCATCTCTGGAACTGGTATCTCCCCAACATCCTCATTAGTAAACACGGAGGCAAATAATTCATTTAGTCTTTCTGCAATGGCCTTATCTTCCCTACGAGCCCCTTTAACCCCTCTGTCATCTAATGGTCCAACCGACTCCCTCACAGGTTTCTTGCTTTGGATATATTTTAAAAAGTTTTTATTATGAGTTTTTGCCTCTATGGCCAACTTCATTTCAAATTCTCTGTTCGCCTGTCTTATCAATGTTTTACACTTACCTTGACAATGCTTATGTTTTATCCTATTTTCTTCAGATGGATTCTTCTTCCAATTTTTGAAGGATGTTTTTTTGGCTAAAATAGCCTCTTTCACCTCACCTTTTAACCATGCCAGTAATCATTTTGCCTTCCTTCCACCTTTCTTAATGTGCGGAATACATATGGACTGCACCTCTAGGATTGTATTTTTAAACAATGTCCAAGCAATGGTTATCAGTTTGTTTAAAGTGAACAGGTCTAACCTAAGACTGTATGTGTTGACCTACATCCCTTCATTGTATTTTCTGGTAGGAATTCATTCAATTTTACAGCTATTGCACCAGACAAGGAATTTTTTTTTTTATTACCTTTCACCCAACTGGGAAGGATCTGGGAAAGCCCTACTCCCGTTGCCACACATAGTTTTGTAAAATCCCCCCCCCCGCCCGCACATGCGCGTGCAGACAATAAAATCCAGCGCGAGAATTGTATTTTATAACATGCGTGCACATGTTATAAAATGGCCACGTGCACATGGGCGCAGGTTTTAAAATCGGCCCCCTTTGTGGACAGTATAAGAGAAAACTATAAAAATTTTTACTTCTGATGGTGGAAGGAGGGGCACCCATACCCCTGGAGGTGCCCTTGACACAAGCCCAAAAAGAGCAGAAAAGGCGGGAGGGCCTTTTCTATCACCTGTGGTGGTTAGGAGGGCCGCAGCAGGAAACTCTGCTGCTGCTACAGGTCTTCCCCCAGCAGCAGCAGCACAGCAAGGAGCGGCTGCAGGCAGCTGCGGAGTGCTACCTTCGCTCCCTCGGCACAGTGCAGAAAGAGTGCTGCAGCTGCAGGAGTGTCTCTCTGGCTCATGCGCTTAAAGGAGGCCTTGGGAGGAGGCCCTGAAATGAGGGCTTGCTGCTGCCATGGCTCTTCTCTATAGCTGCGGTAGTGACTAGAGATTCCTGTGTTGCTTGTTGCAGTGCGGGGCCAGCGAGGGTGGCGGGAGAAAGCAGCGGGGAGCTGTGGGAAGCTCCTGCCATGGAGATCAGGCTTCTTCTGGGCCTGCGGGCCCAGCAACAGGGCTGTCAGGTTATCATGAAAGAATAAGCACTATTTTCTGAAAAAAATCAAGGCCAAAACACATGAGACAAAAAAAAAAAAGCAAAATTAGATGATATCAAAAGTGGTGTAGAACAAATAAAAAAAACACCATTACTTGTTTCCATGTCACATTATTTTTTACCTGTAGTCAGCAGATATGGACAGCTTTTCTTAAAAGGTGATCTTCTGCAGGGAGAAGAAATAAAAACAAAACAAACATAATTAGATGAAATAAAAAATGGTGAAGAACAAATAAAAAAAACTCTAGCCGCTCACACTCATTCCCTCCACCCCACCCCCTCCAAGCACATCCATGGCCCCCTCATACTCATTCCCCCCTCCCCACCCCCTCCAAGCACATCCAAGGCCCCCTCATACTCATTCCCCCCTCCCCACCTCTTCCAAGCATGTCTCCGGCCTCCCTCACACTCATTCCCCCCTCCCCACCTCCTCCAAGCATGTCTCCGGCCTCCCCCACACTCATTTCCCCCCTCCCCACCTCCTCCAAGCATGTCTCCGGCCTCCCTCACACTCATTCCCCCTCCCCACCTCCTCCAAACATGTCTCCGGCCTCCCTCACACTCATTCCCCCCTCCCCACCTCCTCCAAGCATGTCTCCGGCCTCCCTCACACTCATTCCCCCCTCCCCACCTCCTCCAAGCATGTCTCCGGCCTCCCTCACACTCATTCCCCCCTCCCCACCTCTTCCAAGCATGTCTCCAGCCTCCCTCACACTCATTCCCTCCTCCCCACTGCTCCAAGCATGTCTCCGGCCTCCCTCACACTCATTCCCCCCTCCCCACCTCCTCCAAGCATGTCTCTGGCCTCCCTCACAAGCCCAAAAAAACACAATTGGCAGGAAAAAATGCCCAATAAGAAGCAACCCGCGAATTGAAAAAGCCCCCAAAACGAATCACTAGAAGAAAAAGCCCAAACTTGCGGGAAATAAGTGAGGTTGGCAACACTGCCCAGCAATGACATCATCACCTAGCGCCCCTTAAAGGGGTCGGACCCTAGCAGCACCACAGGAACAGCATCAAGAAAAAAATAATAAAGAAATAATGAGAACAGAAAATAACCTGAAAATAAAGGCGGGAGGGGGACCAGGAAGCGGCCAGGGACCCTAGGCAAGCTCCGCTGCAAGAATCAGGATCCCCACTGTTCCAAATGCACCAACAGCATTTGGAGAAAACCCCAAAACATCTTAAATGACTAGATCCAGAGATCTGGCCTGGACTTGTCTACCTTGAGCCTAAGACAGCAGGAAATCCTGGTCAAGGCAGAGGTCCCTGGGAAGGTGTATAACTAGCCAGACCCAGGAAGCAACAGGAGGTTCTAGGGAGAGAAGTAAGCCTAGAGAAAGCGAGCACTGCTGAACTATAAGTTGTAATACTACATTTGTGTTGTTAAACTGTGAAGAATAGCAGAGCTGCTTTTGTTTGTTTTCTTGTCACAAATAAAGAAGTTTATGCAAGATTTCTGCTAGAGTCCAGCCTGAATCTGGTTTCTGGCTACCCTACAACCGCTCATGGTGCCACAAGGACATTTTACTAAATTTATCACTACTTCCCTTCCTACACCTGGGAGACTTTGCTGAATAGGTTCTCGGCCATTGTTCCCTCTAAGAAGCATGCGTGTGCAGCCGCACACAACGTTTCCCACAGCTGCGCACAGCTTTTATCCTCCCAACAGGAAGATCAGTGGGGCTGCGGTGGATCTCATCCCACTGCGGCCTGAAGCAGAGAATAGATCTGCAGCCGCCAGGGAAATCCCATCCCACCCAGTGGCCCGACTGGAGGAGGCCTTGCAGTTGCTGGGGTATTGCCTCCCGCCTGGCAACTCAAATGGAAGAGGCCCCTTGGTTGCCAGGGGATTGCATCCCACCTGGTGGCTCAAATGGAGGAAGCATCACAGCTGCCAGGAAATTGCGGCCCACCCAGCGGACAAAATGGAGGAAGCACCGCAGCTGCTGAAGATTGTGTCCTGCCCGGCAGCCCAACTAAAAGAGGCCCCACAGTCATAGGGGATCATGTCCTGCCTGCCTGCTACAGAGGAACTGCTATTGTGTGTGTGTGTATGTGTGTGTGTTAGCATGTGTGCCTGAGAGAGCAGGAGTGTGTATGAGTGTGGGGGGGGTGTGTGTGTGTGTGAGCATGTGTGCCTGAGAGAAGAAGCATGTGTATGAGAATGTGTGTGTGTGTATAAGCATGTGTGCCTGAGACGAAGTGTGTGTGTGTGTTACAAGTATTTGCGCCTGAGAGAAAAGGAGCATGTGTGTGTGAATAAGCATGTGTGCCTGAGAGAGAAGGAGTGTGTGTGTGTGTGTGTGAGCATGTGTGCCTGAGAGAGAAGGAGTGTGTATGAGTGTGGGTGTGTGTGTGTGTGTGTGAGCATGTGTGCCTGAGAGAGAAAAGACATGTGTATGTGTGTGTGTGTGTGTGTGTATGAGTGAGTGTGTGTGTGTGTGCATAAGCATGTGTGCTTAAGAGAGAGGGAGCATGTGTACGAGTGTGTGTGTGTAAGCATGTGTGCCTGAGAAGGAGCATGTATGTGTGTCTAAGAATATATGTGCCTGAGAGAAAAGGAGCATGTGTGTGTGAATAAGCATGTGTGCCTGAGAGAGAGGGAGCGTTTGTGTGTGTGTAAGCCTATTTGCTTGAGAGAGAAGGAGCGTGTGTGAGTTTGAGAGAGGGAATGTTTGTGTGTGTATATGAGAGAAGAGAAAGTTTGTGCACCTCCCTTCCCCTTTCCCTCCCACTAATCCACAACAATCTTACGGTGACTGGAAATCAAAAGTTCCCAGGTAAGGAGAGTGAGCAATTTTTAAAATCCTTATTGATTTAGTTAAATCGGGTGTTATTTGATGTGTCTGCTATTTTGAAATATTTTATTGATGTTTAGGAAATTTTTAAACACTTGTACAGGGGTTTTTAATTATTAGATGTTATTCTATTTGTCAGCTGTTTGGAAATATATATTTTTTAGTAGTATAATTTTACAATTCTGATTGATTTATATTTCTTGATTGTATTCTTTGAAGGAATGGTGTTGTATCTGCTTTTCTATTGTTGCACTGCATACAGAGTCTGGCTTGTTGCATTTTCCAGTTCAGTTTCTGCATGTGTGAGTCTGTGAGAGAAACAGAGGAAGCATATTGTGTGTGTGTCTGTGTGTGTGTGTGTGTGTGCGTGTACATCCCCAGTCTACAACAATCTCAGGATGACAGATATGGAGAGGAAGGGATTTTTAAAATCCTTTTTAGTTTTAATTATTGGGTGTTATTTGATGTGTCTGCTGTTCTGAAATATTTTATTGATGTTTAGGAAATTTTTAAATTATAGATAGGGATGGAAGTATCCACCCTGGGTGCCAAATACTTTAGGTATGCCACTGGTGTGAGAGTCTATGTATGTGTGTCAGTATGATGTCCTACGTGCAATGCATGTATGTCTGTAGGTGTCTCTGTTGAGAGTCTGTGTGAAAGTGTTAGGCTTACGGCTCATGGGATAGCCCTGCAAGCAGCTAATTTTACCCTGATGCCGCCAACTCTGCTGCTCCCGTGACAGGGAATCCTGCTGAGGTTGGCCGTCGCCGTACTGCTCCTCTCCTCTATGCATGCATACGCATGACTGGGCTGCACTTAAAGGGCCTGTGGTGGGAAAGTCCACAGCGCCCTTAGATGATGTCATCACCGTCCGCCCTATATAAGGGCTCTTCAGACTTCTCAGTGGGGCCTTAGCAAGTTCTTCCTGTTCCCGTGCCTGCAGCTTGTTCCAGCAGCCTGGGTCTTTGTCTTGTTCCTGCGTCCTGGGTCTTCAGCCTGTTCCAGCGCATTGTGTCTTCTGCAGTCACTTCTGTGTCCAATGTCTTCTGCCCTCAGACCAGGGTCCGGTTCCAAGTCTTCAGAGTCCTGCTCCAGAGTTCTTGAGTTCCTGGTCCAAGTCTTGTACCTGTTTCTCCTCTGCTGTTGTCTTGTTCCAGCCTCTGGCCTGTCTTTGTCTTCAGCTTCTCCCAGTCCTCAGTGTTCCTTCTTGTATTCAGTGGACATTGTTCTTGCCTAACCTGTGCCTGGATATGTTCGCCCGCCTTTGGCATGGACCTTGCTGACCTGTTAACTGATCATGTTCTAAGACACGTAAGACACATGTTGTTGAAGTAAAATGCAGAATTGAAACTGTGATTGGCCAATCTGAAATATTTTGCTGAACCATGACTTAGTAGAACAAACGGCATATAAGTCTGATTGTATGTACTGGATTTTGGGGATCACCTACTGAGAGTCTGCTTTTCAATGTATTTATAAATGATCTGGAAAGGAAAACGACGAGTGAGGTAATCAAATTTGCAAATGATACAAAATTATTCAGAGTAGTTAAATCACAAGCAGATTGTGATAAATTGTAGGAGGACCTTGTGAGTCTGGTAAAATTGGGATTCCAAATGATAGATGAAATTTAATGTGGATAAATGCAAGGTGATGCATATAGGGAAAAATAATCCATGCTATATTTATACGATGTTAGGTTCCATATTAGGAGCTACCACCCAGGAAGAAAATCTAGGCATCATAGTGGATAATACTTTGAAATCGTCGTTTCAGTGTGCTGCGGCAGTCAAAAAAGCAAACAGAATGTTAGGAATTATTAGGGAGGGAATGGTGAATAAAACGGAAAATGTCATAATGCCTCTGTATCGCTCCATGGTGAGACCGCTCCTTGAATACTGTGTACAATTCTGGTCGCTGCATCTCAAAAAAGAAATAGTTGCAATGGAGAAGGTACAGAGAAGGACAACAAAAATGATAAAGGGGATGGAACAGCTCCCCTGTGAAGAAAGACTAAAGAGGTTAGGACTGTTCAGCTTGGAGAGAGGATATGATAGCGATGTTTAAAATCATGAGAGGTCTAGAACAGGTAAATATGAATCAGTTATTTACTCTTTCGAATAATAGAAGGACTAGGGGGCACTCCATGAAGTTAGCATGTGGCACATTTAAAACTAATCGGAGAAAGTTCTTTTTCACTCAACGCACAGTTAAACTCTGGAATTTGTTGACAGGGGATGTGGTTAGTGCAGTTAGTATAGCTGTTTTTAAAAAAGGATTGGATAAGTTCTTGGAGGAGAAGTCCATTACCTGCTATTAATTAAGCTGACTTAGAAAATAGCCACTGCTATTACTAGCATCAGTAGCATGGGATAGACTTAGTTTTTGGGTGCTTGCCAGGTACTTATAGCCTGGATTGGCCACTGTTGGAAACAGGATGCTGGGCTTGATGGACCCTTGGTCTGACCCAGTAGGGCACGTTCTTATGTTCTTGATTTTCCCCCATGTAATATTACATTGTTAATACAAATGGTAACGTACTGCAACAGATTTGTCTACTTTTTGTGGAGCAAATTAGAGGGAAATCCTGAAAATGTCCACATTACCACACCCTGGACTCAAGCTGTAGCGAGGAAGAAGAGGCACGCAGGATTACACCTGTTCTCAAGACGGAGCTCCTGCATGCTTAAGAGCCACCACTGGTGTTTCTTGTGGCTGTGAGGTGCTAAGAGCAGAGCCCACATGCTGGCCTGCATCTGATCATCAGGCATTGGTGATTTTTCCATGGCACTTGATTGGGTCTGAAGGCACAGTCGTTGGGAAATGCTGGGTTAGTCTGATTTTGATGGTAGGAAAATTTCATGGGGACTTTTTTTTGAAGGAAAGAATGGTGAAGCCTCTTGAAAGCAATAGGTTGCAGGATCCAAAGTTGCATAGGTTTGCCAGAGAGAGATGGTGCCAAATATGATTGTGTGGCCAGAGTATTAGACCGGGGATGGGTGCTGGATATAGTATATTTGGATTTTGGCAATGCATGTGATACCATCCCACGGAAGAGATTCACAAACAAAGTGAGCGGTCTAGAGGTTGGACTTAAGGTAGAGGACTGGATTAGGAACTGGTTGGGTGATAGACAACAAAACATGGCTATAAGTGGAGTTCATGCTGAGGAAATGAAGGTGATGAGTGGAGATCAGTCCCAAGATGTGTTCAGTTCAATATCTTTGTGTGCTATATTGCAGATCAGTTAGGAAGGAACATTTTTGGATGACACTAAGATCGGCAACAGCCTGGGCACACCTGAGGGAGTAGACGGTATAAGAAGCAATCTAAGAAAGCTTCAGACCTGGTCAACTCCCTGGCAGCTATGTTTCAGTACTAAGAAGTGCATGTGGGGTTTGTAGTAAGGTCCCCTTTGTTTTCAGTAACTCAGGAACACAGCTACTGCTTCAGCCTCTGTATTCCCTCTGCAGTACTCCAGTCTCTTCATGAATGGAGGCTTTTAAGAAAAACGTCTCACCTCTACTGCTCAGATCTCCTCTAGGCACTGCAATATCTCTTCCCAAAAGCTCAGCAATGTTAGTTAGGAAAAACACTGTCTGCTGTTGTCTCTTTGTAATTTGTTATGGGTCAGAAGCATGTGCATCATTTGGCAAACACACTTCAGCAACACACCATGACTTGCGACTTCATTATAGCTCGAACAAATCTGAAATATGTGCAGCATTAGTATTCTCATTTCCACCAAATACTGCTGTTTGAAATCCTCTTGTAGCCCAGGTAAGTTCTGAAATGTTTACAGAATTTAACAAACCACTGCTGCTTACAATCCTTTTAGAGTCTAGGCAAACTTTGAAACACAGGCAGCCTTCAGATTTCTCAGTTCAATAAAACACTCCTGCTTGTAGTCCAGGCAAGTTCTGAAGCCTGTGTAGCATTTAATATCCACAGTTCACCAAGCGCTGCCAACTTCTGACTCTCTCAGTTCTTCTCTGAGTCAGCACATCTGCAATCACTTTACAAAGTGTGCTGAGAGTCCCTACCTGCCCTTCACTTCTAAGACTTCACCCCCAGAGCTCCTTCACTTTTACTACTTACTCGAACTAGTATGTCCTCACTGTATCATGCTGGGAGTTGTAGTTCTAGTGAGTTACTGCGGCCACCTTATTTGCCCATAAGGAACACACACCCCATCACAAGGATGCAGAAATTAGAGGGAGTGATACATAATGGGAGATAAGATACTGATGGCATCAGAGCAGGAAAAAAAACCTTAGGGTGGACATTAGTGCTGTGCATTTGGATCATCCAAATGTCAGATGTGATTGAACAGTGGATTTTCATTTTGGTTTAGGTCATCCAAACCGAATGGATGTGGTCCTCCAAAAAATCTGAATATTTTTTAGCTCATTCAGTTCAGTCCTATTGAAGTCTATGGGGGGAAGCAAAGCCAGACAGAGTGAAGCCAGTTGGAGATGGAGCAAGAAAGGAGCAGGACCAATCAAGTTTCAGCACTTTTTCAACCAGGCAGGATTGACATCATCTTTTTTTTTTCTAGTGAAAGTGAAACTAACAGCACCTTGCGCAGCCTGTAACTATTTTGTTCTGTCACTCCTCATTGAATCTCCGAGAGAAAAGGCATAGATTTTGAAGCTCCTTGCTTCAAAGTTTTAGAGTTAAAGAAAAGACTAGAAAAAAAGACTTTACAGTTATAGTAGAAAGCAAGGCGTGCTCCTACAGTCACGGTTACTGTGTCCTAGCTGTCCTGCTATAGCAGGAGAAACTATAACCATTCTGTCAGAGGGTTAAAGTGTAACTGTATATCAGTACGGTAAGACTGCACGTCTCTTCTAGAGCAGACAGGCGTGTACCTTTCAAAACTGACCTTTCGGTTTACATAGCAAGCATCAGCAGTTCACTGCACTCTAACAAAAGTAATTGTGTGTATCCACACTAAGGCAGAGATTCTCAACTCAGTCCTCAGGACTGAGCCTAGCCAGTAGGGTTTTCAGGATATCCCCAATGAATATGCATGAGATAGATTTGCATACAATAGAGACAGTACATTCAAACCTATCTCATGCTTATTCATTGTGGATATCCTGAAAACCTGCCTGGCTAGGTGTGTACGGAAGACTAAATTTGGAACCATTGCACTTGGGTGTACGTTGAGAGCAGTATTAAAGGACCCTACCCTCACTCTACACCCTGGGATCTTCATATCACTGTGCTTGCTGCCTTAACCTTATTTTGTGCATTAGTGTGTTGATGCCATTGTCACTGCCCTTTGCCCCTCCTTTGGCACTTTGGGGTATTCGTTCCATTGTTCGTGCTCTTTTGCTGCTCTATTGTATGTTCATGCCACTCTTTGTGCCACTTTGCCCCTCTCACAGTGGCTTGGGCTGTTCATGCCATTGTTGGGCCCTTTGCCCCTCTTTTGGTACCCTGGGTATTCATGCAACGCTTGAGACTTGATTGGGTTTTAGGGTCTTAGGGTGCTGTTGCCTCTGCTGCTGATACTTGCCAGCAAGTTTCATAAAACTTGGATGGAAAACCCCAAAGTTAGAGTGAAAAAAACAAGATGTATTGTTTCCCCTATTGACTTTAATGGAAACAAATAAACGAATGACCTGAATGAAATGAATTAACTTCTCATCCAAACTGAATGAAGCAAATGAAACAGAAAACAAAACTGAAAATCTGAACCAAACCGAACAGTTTTTCCATTTTCACCCCTATTGATTATATCTGAATGATTTCAAGGTAGCGAAACAGTGCAACAAGGCAGTGACCAGAGCCACAGGGGTGCTAGGGTTGCTAGGGTGTAAGGTGTATGTAGGTGTGGGATACATGTGTATTGGAGAGGAATGAATGTGTGTGTTGAGAGAGGTGTAGGGTGTGGGTCTATGGGTGTCTGTATGTGTGGTATGTGTGTATGTACATATGTGACTATGTGTGTACTCCAGCTGCCAGGGGAGTGTGTGTGTGTGTGCTCTAAGTGCAAATAGGATATGTGAGTGTGAGTGTGAGCGCACACCTACTGCCAGCTTCTCTTCTGTTCTTTTTTCTGTGTCCTTTTGTATGTGCGCATGCATAGACCATTTACACAGGCAAAATTCAACAGCCAGGAAAACACACTTAAAGGTCCTGCCCATGGAGTATTACATGCATATGTTCCCACCGCCAGGAAATTTACATGCCTTAACCATCTGCCCCGGGGGCATAGGAAAAAGGACACAGATGGACTCCATCGCCGGGCACGTAAGGCTCTCCTACAGTACTTCATAGTAAAGCACGCCTAATAAAACTTTTAAAGATATATAAAACAGAAGAAAGACACAAAAATATTGTGAAGCCAAAAAAAAAATAAAAATCTTTCTATGTAAAGCTGAGGGAGGAGGGGGGCCAAATGATTAGTTATGATCCCATGTAAGGAACAGGGGAGGTTTATGTACGCCGAGGGAGAGATAAATCCTACAGAGTATGTTTGTTCTTTCTCTGAGCAGACCCATGGGAGCTTAAACGTGTGGTCGGTGGAAGGGGGGGGGGTAGGGAAGGCGGGATGCTGGCACACGGTCTTGTGGGAGCTGGTTCTCCTTCTTCCTACTGTCTCCCTCACACACACACGTTTAAATAACCCCTTGGTGCTATGAGTCTGGGACGCGCTAATTAATTTTCCATTTGCTTTGGAATGCCATCAAGAACTGCAGACACTGCAGGGCCAAGAGTGATCCCCTTCCCCCGCACACACCTCCCATCTCAGCACATGCTCAGCTGGGGGGGGGGGGGGTCTTGTCACTGCTGTGTGGCGGTGCAAGTCCCTACAGCATCCTTCATGCCAAGCGATCCCCCCCCCCCCCCCAAAAAAAGGGTTTTCTGGTCCACGAAGAGCTGATTTGCAGCATCTACAAGAGAGGAAGCTTTGAGTGGCCCGCACGGACACAAAGTACTTTGTTACCAAGGTTCAGAGAGAAATTACCCGGGAGGTGTAAAATTAGCTAAAAGCATCCACGTACATTGTACCTGCTGTTGGCGCGGACACAGTCAAGGGATGAGGTGGAGCAAAATTCTTTTCATGCCTTTGGAAGGCCTGGTTTCCTCTCCCGGCCTAATCCTGTCTCCCTCCTTCCTCGCCCTGGCAACACTTTCTTTTTTTTTTTAAGCCGGCTAAAAGGACGCGTGATCCAGAAGCCCGCACGTCCTTTAGGCAGGCAGAGACCGGCAATTTTAAGGCAGGCCAGTTTACCCGGGCAAATGACTCTGAAAACTGCACTCAAAAAGGCCCCTAGTAAAACACAGCGCCTCGCAGCAGCAGCAGCTGCTGAAACTGGGGGAGGCCTCCAGGCAAGGACGTGGTGTGGCAGGAGGCCGCAACTGGTCATTTACATACTAAGACTCAGGACTGGATTACTAGCAGATGCTGATATTTTATCAATTTTCAGGAGGGTTATCAAATAAATTTACACGTAATCTGTACAGGACACTTCAGTGCGGCTCCCAAAACACGGGCGGATGTGTGTCCAGATCAATATACCAAGAGCTGGCTCCCCGACGATCAATCAGCAGTTAATTGTCAGAGGGACTTTCAGATCTCGGAGCTGAAAACCATTAGTCACTGTCTCCCGAGGCTATTCTGGTTGGAGCTGGCTGCCAGGAGAGTGCTCGTTATTTTATTATCCGTACATAATTTGCTTGTCTATTAGTTATTATTGTGTAGGATGGAGTTGGTCAGGCATTCAGCTGCACGTGCACCCAGCCTGGATCCAGATCAGACCTGTAGTGAACCCCCTCGGGGTTCTCTACCTGACCATGTAAGGGGGCCACACCAGAAAGCTGATGGATAGGCCAGAGAAGAGGGCTGATGGGACAGCTGGGTATCTCCTAGCGAGACAAGCCATGGGGTGAGGCTGACAGTGCAGGAGTGAGCGTGTTACCAGGCCTGGAGACGAGGGATGGCTTTTGCGCCAAAGGTAGGAGACAGAAAGTGTGGCTGCGACAGAGCCAGGAAGCCCAAGAGCTTAAGTAGGCACAGGCCTGTGCAGGGCCTGAGAAAGAGTACGCACACAGACCCAGGAGGAGGCAGCCTTGTGAGGGTTCATCTCTGGGAGATGGCAGAGGCTGGGAGTCTGAGGGAGCCAGAAGGCATGAGGGCACACATGGTGTTGTGGGAGTCTCAGTTTAGTGGACCCTTGGGCCGACCTGCTGGAAACTGGGAATAGATTGTCAATGTCTCTAGTGAATAGCAGGCCGGGAGGCAGACGTGCAGGCGGGACATAGATGCTCTTCACCCTGGAAGTTGGTACTCCCCCGGGAGGAGCCCGTAGGAGCCCAACCGCTGGGACTTAGGCGGGTTGTGGATCAGGACAGGTAACTGGAACCAGACTAGGACAGTAGGAATACTGTAACTGGGTTCGGGTACTGGAACCAGTCAGGAACTGTAGCAGGACTCAGGTACTGGAACCAGGCAGGGACTGTAGCAGGTAAACAGGACCAAGCAGGCACTGTAGCTGGCAGACAGGGACCAAGCAGGTACTGTAGCAGGCAGACAGGAACCAAGCAGGTACTGTAGCAGGAACGGAGCGACGAAGCCAAGCGAGTCACGCCGGGGCACAGCGCAACAGGAAACCAGGAGGGTAACCCGTTGCAAGGCGAGGACTGGATGGCCGCGGCCGGCTTATCAAGGCCGCGGCGTCTGACGTCAGGAACTGGGCGGAGTCACCACTGGCGGGAAACGGGCTAGAAAAGCGCCCAAGTGGCGCGCGCGCGCCTAGGGGCAGGGCGTCCTCGGGAACCTTCGCGTCGGCGCAGCCCCAGCGGGGCTGCGCCGCCGAACAGGCCGCGAGCCAGGGCTCCGGAGGCGGGAGCAGGTCCGGGAACAAGGAGGTAAGGTATAGAACCAGCCTGGGGTGTTATGTGAGGGGATGGGAAGAAGCAGGACTCGGATCAGGTGTGGCAGGTGTGGAAGCAGCAGAGCAGACTTGCAAGCCTAAGAAAGCGGAAGAGGGCAAAGGACTGGGAGAGAGATAGGAAGCAAGAAAAACTTCCAGAAGTTTCTAGGTCTCAGTGAGCTAACTAGCTAAAGAAACTAGTCAGAGGCCATTCACTGCAAGATCCTTGCCCTAAGTTTGCTCCTGTAGTCACCCACTTTTTAGGCTCCTAAATTGAGGTGGGGGGGGGGGGGGGCGTCCCTAAACTCAGCCGTCAGGGGCCATGACCCTGCCAGATTTTCAGGAATTCCACAGTGAATATGCATGAGATCTCTGCATACAATGGAGGCAGTGCATGCAAATAGATCTTATTCACATTTATTGTAGCAAACTTGAAAACCCAAGAAGGGAGTGGCCCTCAGGGACCCGGTTGGGGGACCCCTGATTTAGGTTCTTTGTTCTAGCCAGTTTTCAAAGGGACCAATTTAGGTGCCTGGCTCTCAGAGTTAGACACCTAAATCCTCTAAAAACCGGCCCCTAAGCTTCTTTGCCTCAGACATAGAATGGGATGAAAGCCTCAGTGAAACAGAGCATTTTTGCTTTAGGCTAACAACTATAGGTCAGGTAGAGTGTGCACCCCTCAGAGACTGAAGTTGCTGGCTATTTCTGTACTCGCGGGCTTGGCCAAAGCCCCGTAGGAAAGCTGGAAGCTCAGAGGCCTCCATGCAGCCTGTAGGAGGCGTTAGGCTTTCAAGTGTTTTTTTTTCCCCTCTGCAAGCTTCCCATTCGGGAAGAAATAAATTAGTCATACTTCAGAGAGTGGATGCCTAGCTCTTCACTGAGGCCTTCTGGCTTCGCTGGCCTACGAGTGTTTGAGAAGCATTACTTTTGCTACCTGCTTTACGTGTTTGTTCGTATTCAGTATCGTCTGTGATGTACAGTACACGTCTGATTCATGGGTATTGTTTGTGAGTGTCTCTCTTCGATGGTTTGGATTGTTTGTTATGACTGCTTATTGTATTATATTACTTTTAAATGAAATCCACCAAGCTAAATGAATGATCGCCGGGGCAGTCAAGTTAGAATAACTGAAATTAAAGTCATTTCTCACAGGTGGGGCAGGGGAGTCTCCTGTTACTGAAAGGCGCCGGCACTGCAGGAGCGTGACATGTGTCACTTTCAGGTTGCCTATGGATTCAGATTCAGATAGCTCTGTTGGCAGGACAGTTTTACATGTGCGATGTACAGTCTGAATAAAATAAAAGGGTTAGAAAAGAGAGAAAAAAATTACAAAATAATAATAACTCGAGAAAAGGTGCAGGTTACAGACAGTACAGCATCAGGGACATGGGCTCAGGTTCTGGTGCTGGTCCACATTGTCCCTGGTCAGGCTTCATTTCTGGCCTGATGACAGGATACCACATATCTTGCTGCTCTAGCCACTGTTCCTCCTTCCCCCCTAGGATTATTCAGAGTTTTTCCTACCCATTCTTTTCTGGGAAGTCTTGGATTTTCTCTGCCTGCTTTGGGGAATGTGCACCTCTGATCTCTTTGGATTTTTCACAGCACAGGAGGAAATGCATTTCTCTTTCTGATATAGTACATTCATTTATTTCTGTCTGTCAGGGTGAACCAAAATAGAGGAGTTTGTAATCCAGCAGAGGATGGTGTTTAGCTTCTAACAGGGAATGGAGCAATCTGCTTTAAACTGCACCCGAGCCAAGTCAACTCCAGGACTGACGAGGCTGGGACGTTTCTCTGCAGGCAAGTATATTTTATGAACGCCTCTCCATGGGGCAGCCTCGCTGATTCAGGCCTCAGCACTGTAGCGTGGGGGATCCAGGGGTGTTTCTATCATGAGGCGGGGTGAGATGCCTGCCTCGGGCAGCAGAATTTGGGGAGCGGCAAAAAGTGCTCCCCCCGCCCCCCCAAAAAAAGCAATTCCTGCAGTGGCAGCCTCACCTTGCCACAGACAGGATGCCTAAGTGTCTGCGGCCCAAAGAGTGGTGTGGCCGCTGCGGAGCTCATCCCGTCGCAACAGGAAGAGAGGCCTGGCCTTTGCAGAGCCCATCGGGTGTTTTGGAACATGGATTATGTATGCTTTATTCTTTAATCCACCTCGAACTTTGTGTGAAAGAAACAGCCTATATACATGTGTCTGTCTGTGTGTGTGTGTGAGAGAGAGAGAGAGAGAGAGAGGGTGTGAGTAACTGCCTGTGTGTATGTGTGTGTGTGAGAGAGAGGAGAAAGTGTGTGAGGGAGAGAGAGCCTGTGTATGTGTTATGGTTATTGATGTTTGGGTGGATCCTTGGACACTGTGGCAGCTGACCATGCCCACGGGGGGCAGTCCCGAGAGGAACCATGGTGTCAGGCCTAGACTCTGAACACTCAAACACAGATTTGAATCTTTTATTAAACAATTTTGGAAACCACTAGAGGTGGCAGTAGTGAGTAGTAGATGTTGAGCCCGGCTGGGCGAGTATCCCACAGGACGCTGGAACAGCGAAGCCTCTGCTTGGCTGTGCTGTAGTGGAAAGAGACTTGAGAGTTATGAGTACACAGTGAGAAACATACAGAGTCCCAGGTAGAATAGGAGAAGCTCCGAGACAGGGAGAGCAGGCCCTCGAGGAGCGAGTACCTGATCCCTTAGAGCAGAGAGACTCAGTGGTATTGTACTCACACAGCGATTCCACTAGACGAGAGGTCTGGCACTGGAACAGAGGGCAGGCCCTCGAGGAGCGAGTACCTGATTCCTTAGAGCAGAGAGACTCAGTGGTATTGTACTCACACAGCGATTCCACTAGACGAGAGGTCTGGCACTGGAACAGAGGGCAGGCCCTAGATGAGCGAGTACCTGGTTCCAGGGAAGCAGTACTGTGGAATAGATGGTAGTTGTACTCACAGATGGAAACTGTTAGTGAAGTCTTCCAAGTAGAAAGGATTGTAGATGCAGGCAGCGACTCAGGGAACATGGGCCCTCGAGGAGCGAGTAACGGTTCCTGATAGCACCTCAAAGAAGCAGAAGAGGCCCCCAAGGAGCGGGTACCCCGTTAGCAATAAGAGTTCCAGATAGTGCTGGAGTGGCAGAGTAGCTTCGGTACGGAGAGCGAATCCCATCTGTAGTATTCCGGGGGTTGCTAACTCGATTAGCTAGCAAAAGTTGTAGGCTTAAATATCCGGGCAGCGAGACATCATCTCAGGGGGACGCCCCTGAGGTTCGCGCCAACGAGAAAATAAAGATGAGAGCAGCGTGCGCGCGCCCTATGGTACCTTGGAGGAACATTGCGGGAAGCAGCACCAAAGCCTGTCCGGGGACGCCGGAGAGGTCGGCAGACAGACGCCGCGGCAGCCAGTAGTCCGAGGTGAGCGGGAGGAGCCGCAAGAAGAGTGAGGTAGGCGGAGTGAAGTCGTCGTAGACCGACGGTCACAACAGTATGTGAGAGAGAGGGTGTATGTTTGAGAGCAGGGCTGTGTGTGTATGAGAGAGGGAATATGCAAGTGTGTGTAATGGCCCCCCATTCGTATGCAGCCTCTCCCTTGGAGGGTGCTGTGGTGGCCGTCCCCTAGATATGTAATAAAAGCAACTCTTTCCTGACAGCTGTGGGGCAGTTCAGTTTTGGTTTTGAATTTAGAGGAGTAGTTTGGAGTTTTGCCTCAGCTGGATTTTGGGCCTACCCTTGGACTCAGCTACCACCTGCCTGCAGTTCCTGGACAAGGTCCAGTCCTTGGCTGTTTGATAGGCTTGCACGTTGTTTTCAGGGTTTTGAAGATTTTTATTTATATGATGCCTATGAGACCCCTGGGTGTTTGCCTGGAGGGAGGTCACGGGGAAACCCCTCCCTGGGGGGGGGCCCAGGATAGAGAAGACCTGCCCCTCTGCAACCTCCGTGAGGACAGAGGTATGGTGGTGACCTGCTATATGGACATTCTGGCGTTTTAAATTGTTTTTTGGGAAGAGGACATTTTGGTTAGAAGACCTGAGAGGAAGAGTTTTACTGCCCCTCTTCCTGCCCTTCCGGATGAAGGCCCTGCTCTCTGGAACAGCCTTCCTGCGGCAATTAGAGCAGAGGGTCATCTTTCTCAGCCTTCCCAGACTCAGTATTGCTGGATCTTATTAAGCTATGGCTTTTTGTTGTTTTTTGTTTATTTTTTCCAAACGCTGTACAGCAATGTTGCCTTTTAGTTGTTTTGGCATGTTTCATGTTTTATGTTGTGTAAGGTTTTGTTATGCCTTACTGTGTATGTTGACAGTAATCCGCTGAGATTGGTTGGATCAGCGGAATAGAAAGTGTGGAAATGATAAATAAATGAATGAACACCAGGAGCTGTATGTTCCAAGTGGATCCCTTCCAGTGTGGGATTCGAGAAAGCAACCGAGATCGAGAGTGACAATGGATAACTGGGAGTAAGAACAAGTCAAACTCTTTTGAGGACACCCAATAGGAGTCTTCAGCCCCTGGGGAGAGAGGATTTGGACACTCTGTGCACAGACAGTAAGTTATCTATTTTTGCCAGAATCGGAGGGGTTTTTCCTGTCCCAACAAAGGATACCCTGGTCACTTGGGGACCTGACTTAGCCAGGCCCTGGAGGGTGAGTGTTTCCCATGCCTTGGTATGTGAGACCCATGCACAGATAGAGAGAGAGAGAGAGACTGTAAGAAAGAAAACCATCAACCTTTGTGCTATGCAATCATCTGATTATGCCTCAGTAAAGAATTTCTTTTTGGACACTACTCCAAAGGTGCCAGCGTTTTATTGGCACTTACAGCACACACAATGGGGAAAGGAAGTGTAAAGGCCTCCCTGGTACCCCGGGACCTGAAAGGAGATTCCGCCCACCCAACAAAGGATTTTGGCCCTGGGGAAAGAGACTCGAGTTCTAGCTAGCTTGTGTGATCCAGCCCCTAAGAGACTTATACATTTTTTTATGGCCCCAGCGCTGTTAGGACTGCACCCAGAGAGGGAGTTACATGTGTGAAAAAGAGAGAGGATAAAATTTGTGTGGCTCCCCTCCTGCAATCCACAACAACTCAGGCTGACAGGAAATCAAAATAATTTTTTAGATTGTTATTAGTTTTAATTGTTGGGTGTCATTTGATGCGTCTATTGTTTTGAAATATTTTATTGGTTTTTGAGAATTTTTTTTTTAAATTTGAGTTTAATTATTGAATGATGTTCTGTTCATCAGCTGTTTTGAAATATTTATTCTATTAGTATAGTTTTACTATTATGAGTGAGCTGTTATGTTTCTTGATTTTATTATTGATTTATGAATGATGATGTTTCTGTTATTCCATTGTTGCTTCTTGTGGTTTCCAGTTCAGTTTTTGTCTGCACGTTTCTATGTATATTTTATGGTGTCTTTATTCTGTATTTGGTAAGGGTCCATCTGTGTTCTGCATGTGTGACCGAGGTGAGGTATTCTGCTAGTGAGTAACTCTGTAGGGATCTATAGCAGCCTGGCTTGTTCTGTTTTCCTAATAGGAGGTGTATTGGTGTTTTAGGGTCTGGTGTAATATTTGCAGTGTTACTGTTTGAGTGCTGGCATTTAGTGCTGTTTTGGTATGGGAGGGGTACTATATTGTAATTGTGATTCAGTTTTCTCATGGCTTTCTGTGGGCCAAGCTCACCTGGAATGCACTTTTCAACAGGCCTAATACCTTATAGGTTCTAAGTGTCTTTAGGCAGGATTTTCTAGTTACACCACAGCAGTACATATAAAAATAATACATATGTTGTGATATTTTTACCTCAGAATGTCCTTTTTCATGTAAAATGTGTTATTATAAATGCATAATTTTAATTGCATGTGGCGAGGGCTGGGAGGGAGGGGGCACAAGGCTGTAAAGTTCACTTCGGGTGACTTAATACCCCTGCACTGACCTGGAGAGAGAGTCTGCCACACACAGACCCCCCACCATTCACTCATCTCGCCCTTCTCCGGGGGACAAATGCTGGAGAAACGTTGGAGGCAGCTCATAGTAACCTAATAATGATGGCAGATAAAGACCAAATGATCCATGCAGTCTGCCCAGCAAGTCCCTTAGGGTAGTATCTGCTGCGCCGTGCAAGTTACCCCCATGAGTTCCTGAGAATCTGTCAGGGCTGCTCGGGCCAGGGTGCCCCACAGAGGTGCTGAGCTCAGGTCCGGGGAGGGAGAGAAGACAACTGCCAGGGGAGGCAGGCCTGGGGGCCGGCGTAGGCAAGCTGCGTGGGGAGGGGGAAGCAGTTGAGAGAATGGGGGAATACTAACCAAAGATCCCCCAACCCTGGGCTGTTCTAAAATTCTGATAATTAAAAAAAAAATTTATTTTTTTTTGCAAACTGTGGCACCGTGGAGAAAGTGCTTTGTGTGCCTCAGACTAAAACCGGTGTGCCATACAGCGGTTTCTATGGCAACGGCACCGTGTAATCTCATTACCAGAGGGTGCCTGACATGGATCAACCATCGGAACATCGTGTCCTCCTCCACGTAATTAACTTTTAAATCCAGGCCCTGCATCAAAGCGGGTCCTTTGCTGTGGGTGCATGCAATAAAGTTAAGCCCAATTAAGTAAACGTAGGCTTAAAATTAGAGATGGCGGGACGTGACAGGAGGAGGGACAGGTGGGAAGCAGGCTGCGGCAGGCTGGACTCGCCTAAGAGCTCAGCTGCTCCTGGAGCTCAGTGGCAGGGTCCGGTGAGAGCGCAGGGGCGAGGAAAGGGACTGCCCCCTTACCTCCCTGCCCCCCAGAGCCGGCAGGAGAGACTGTTGTCTCGGCATGTCACTGGGCATGTGCCTCTGCACGCCCTATGCATAAACACAGGATGGGATTCTGACCCTTTCGCACTCATTGGGGGCCAGTTTATAAAGGGTTTAGGTGCCCGGTGGGGGCAATTTTCAGCCACTGGCCGGCTCGCAAAGCTAGCCAGATAAAATTATGCGGTTAGCTTTATTGGAATATTCAGCAGTGCTGCTAAATATATCCAACTATCTTAAAGATAGCCGGATAACTTTAGGGCTGCTCTTTAGCACAAACAGAGTGGGCCGGATTACTTATCCAGCTATCTTAAGTCCACCCAGGGATACCCTCGGTATGTTATGTGGCTATATTTTAGCTGGATAACTCATTATACGGCTAAAATGTAGCCAGATAAGTACCCAAAATATTCAGAAGTCAGCGTTTACCTGGAAACTTACAATTTATCTGGTTAAATGCCTTTGAATATGGACTCCCTAATTTACGGGCCAATGCAATAAGATGCGCGTTAGGCTGTGCATTGTTTTGAGCGCCTGTTTTCCTAACAGGTGCACAGCCACATCCCCTGGGCACCCAATGAGGTATGCAAATGAGGGACTGGTTTTAAAAAAAAAAAAGGATGGGCTAGGGAAGAATGCATTGGGCACCCACAATTACAACGGGCACTCAATACAAGTGGCTGTTTTTATTCTGCTTCTTCTGGCCAATTCTGCTGAGGTCACTGGACACCCATAGCTAAACGCCCATTGCTATTGTGCATGTACATTGTATGTGCATATTGTGTGTCCAGAATTCTTTTTTTAAATCAAACCCATATACCTTTATTTGTAAATACCACAAGTGTCACAACGATACTAACTAGGAGGAACCACAGAAGACCATATTTTTTAATTTCTCATGAGCCCTTGATTCGCGGATTGACTTAACACCACCTCCGGGGCTGGAGTTAAATTTGCCATGTTAAAATGTGTGCGTTGGGCACCTGGTGATTTTCTGCATTGGGGTAATAGCAAATAGCCTCATGTACATGGAATTTACATGTGATGAGCACTATCAGCTACGAGTTTGTTTGGGCATGCGTTTTGGACGTGCTAATTTCCTTATTACATTGAGTGCTAATCTAGAGCATCCAAAACATGCATCCCACCGTGCATAAACCTGTGCGCTAGGCTGGGCGTACTTTATTGCATTGGCCCCTTAGGGAGTTGTTGTGAGCACGGGAGAGTGCGGTCGCTTACTGAAGAGAGTGAGCCCCTGGGAACCATGACACTCTTTTTGTAATACGCCGGAGTGCCATTTCAAAAGCAAAAAACATTTCCACGTATAACATAAGAACACAAGACTTGCCATACTGGTACAGACCAAAGGTCCATCAAGCCTGGTATCATCTTCCCAACAGTGGCAAAGCCAGGTCACAAATAGCTGGCAGCATCCCAAGGGATAAATAGATTCCAAGCTGCTTATCCCAAGAATCAGCAGTGGATGTCTGCAACTCTACCTTAATTATGGTTAATGAACTTTTCCTCCACCAACTTGTACAAATCATTTTTAAATGCAGCTACACTAATAGCTTTCACCACATACTCTGGCAACGAATTCCAGAGCTTAATTATGCACTGAGTAAAAAATATTTTCTCTTATCGGTTTAAATGTAATACCTAGAAACTTGGTTGTCTGTCCCCTGGTCTTTGTGCTATTCCAAAGCGTAAACAATGATTAACGTTTACTCCTTCATTGCCACTCATTCTTTTATAGACCTCTATCATATCTGCCCTCAACCTTCTCTTCTCCAAGTTGAAGAGTCCTAACCTCTTTACCCTTTCTTCATAAAAGAATTGTTCCAGCCCCTTTATCATTTTGGTCGCTCTTTTCTGTACCTATTATAATTCTGCTATATCGTTTTTAAGATGGGGTGACCAGAATTGCACACAATACTCAAGATGAGATCGCACCGTGGAGCGATACAGAGGCATTATGATAATTTCTGTTTTATTCTCCATCCTAGGATTCTAGTTGCTTTCTTGGCTGCTGCTGCACACTGAGTAGAAGATTTCAGAGTATTTTCAATGATGATACCTAGCTCCTTTTCCTGAGTGGCTACTCCTAATGTGGAGCCTTGCATTATGTAGCTATAATTTGGGTTAGTCTTCCCTAATTGTATCACTTTGCATTTGTCCACATTAAATTTCATTTGCCATTTGCATGCCCAATCTCTCACTTATGCAATGTCCTCTTTATTTTTTATTTATTTTATTTAAACAATTTTTTATACCATCCTTTTACTAGGAGGTAGTCAAAACGGTTTACATGATGAACATACAAATTAAACACAAATTAAAATAGTAAATACAGACAACGGTAACAAAACATAAATTAGAACGTTTATTAAAATGACAACATAAGAACCGGCAACATAATTAAAATCGAAGGAGAGAAAATTAATTCCAACTGGGTGTAAAAAAGGCTTGTAGTAAGAATTTTAAAGCAGGTCTACCTCCTTATGAGCTAGTGAAGGAAGGTGGGGGCTGAGATGTCATTTACTACTGAGGAATGCTTTTTCTAAAAGATAGGTTTTCAAGTTCTTTTTTAATTCTTTCTTACTGGAGGATTTTCTAAGATTGTCTGGGATTGAATTCCAGAGTAGAGGATGTTGGAGACGGATTTAGTAACTTTAAAGGATAAAGACAGGATAGAGGTGGTCCAAAGAAAAGCGACCAAGCTGGTGAGGGATCAGCATTGGAAGATTCATGAGGAGAGGCTGAAGAATCTGAATATGTATCTACTGGAAGAGAGGAGGTGCACAGGGGATGATACAGACCATCAGATCCCTGAAAGGTTTTAATACTGCACAATCGACGAACCTTTTCCATTGGAAACAAATCAATAGAACAAGTGTCATGAAATGAAACTCCAGAGGGGTTTAACAGAAACATTGGCGTAATCTGCACAGAGCTGCAGTTACTACCCTTAACAAATGTTAAGGGTATTAACTGCTGCTGCGTGCAGGTTACCCCCATGCGTTCTGTTAAGGGTAGTAACTGCTTTTTTGTGCAGGTTATCCCCATGTTTCTGATTAGGGTAGTAACTGCCACTCCGTGCAGGTTTCCCCCATATTTCTGTTAAGGGTAGTAACTTCCATTCCATGCAGGTTACCCCATGGCTGGGTTAGAAGTTGACTGGGTTAGAAGTTGATTGAGTGGGAGGTAACAAAGGGTAGTGGTAAATGGAGCTTACTCCAAGAAAAGGGGCATTAGTAGTGATGTGCCACAGGGTTCGTTCCTTGGACAAGTACTTTTCTTCAACTTCAACCTATCAACCAGCTCACTTGACTCCTGCCCTAATAAACTAGTCAAAGCTGCCAAACCTGGCCACTCCACCTGAATCACCCATTCCCTAATATATGGTGTTATGCCAGCTACGCTAAAGAAAGCTGCTATCTGCCCACGCCTCAAAAAACCCTACCTTGATCCAAAGATCCTGGCAACTATAGGCTCATCTCAAACCCTTTGCTACTAGCCAAAATCATAGAAAAGGCAGCTTTCCTCCAACTCCAGACCCTATTGTAGGAATGACACTCTTTGGATAACTTTCAATCAAGCTTCAGGAAAGGCTGCAGCACCTGGTTCTACTTGATTCCTTCCTCTGACCGCACCTTCAAAAAGATATAAACCAACTGGAGTCGATCCAGAGGGTGGCTACTAAAATGATCTATGGTCTTCATTCTAAAGCATATGGGAATATACTTAAAGATCTAAACATGTACATCCTAGAGGAAAGGAGAGATAGGGGAGATATGATAAAGACATTCAAATATCTCAAAAGTTTCCATGCACAGGAGGTGAGCCTCTTTCAACAGATATATCTGCAATTGTCTCACTCTTCTTGTTCCTCAATTTTTAATGCTGTTTCACAGAAATTAACTTTTATGTATATTAACACTCAGTTAAAAAGAAATGCAATATTCTGTTCTCTCTAATTCATGATCATCACCCCGATTTATTCTGTGTGGTTGAAAGTTGGCACTCTGATACATATCTTGCTGTATTACATACAACAGTGCTGCTCTTCCACGCCATTCTTACAGTCACAGGTCCAGAGTGAACAAAAAAAGGGGAGGCGGCATTGTTTTAATATATAAAATGAGTCTTTCATTGGTTGTATTGGCAGATATCATTGGTGAGGGCTGTGAATGACTTCCTGTTAAGTTTAAATCTTGGGTTCTTTGTTTATTACACCATTCTCCACAGGGTGCCAACCTAATGGTTGGTACAGATTTCGTACCTTCCTTGTATCTTAAATATATGGACCTAATACTCATTGGAGACTTCAAAACGCATGAGGGCAATACCCCTAAATGTCATCTCGACTTAGTTGATTACCATCCCTACCCATTGGCTGGACATTTTCTGGACTTGTGGGTTCCTGAATTGTGGGCTTCTAATAGGAGAATAACTGATATTACAATGGCTCCAGTTTTATGGTCTGATCATTACCTCCCAACTTTACTTAATGTACTCCATATGTTAATGCCTCCCATTTTTACTTAATGCATTCCATATGTTAATACCCTTCTCCATGCTACCTGATTACCTGGTTTCCCATTTATCATACTTCCTGTTTCCCATATGGTCCATGTTATTGATTACAATATAATGAAGTTTATTTTATTCGTTTGTGCTCCATGTATTCATTGTGCAATGCAATTGGCGTTCTATCAATTACTATGTAATGAAATTTATTCTATTCATATGTGCTCCATGTACCAGTGCACCATGCAATTGGCGCTCTATTTCTATGTTCCATGTAAACCGATACGATGCGAAAATGGTTATCGGTATATAAGAAACTACAAATAAATAGTCAATTTTTCTTTACAACTTTTACTGAACCTTTATTGGTGAGTAACAGGATTAACAAATCATTTTGTGCGTCTATCAATCTGGAAATGTTTGATTCTGAAAAGTCTTTAATATCTAATACTATCAGCTTTGATGATACTGATCATTTGGCTAATTCTTTCACTGACGCTTTAAGAACTTTCACAGATATAGTAGCCCCCCTCAAACAAAGGAAGGACAAACGAGGAAGTTAGTGCCATGGTTCTCTTGTGATTTCATGATAAAAGAGAGATTGATGAGAAAAGCTGAGAGACGATGGCATACACATAAAACTGATTTCCTTATCTCCCAGATCAGTCCAGACAATTGGGTTTTTCTCCTCCTCTACCAGAAGATAGAGACAGAGAAGAAAAGCTTTACTGTACTATCAGTGTGCCATCTGCAGTCGGTCAGTATTCTCTGTCTTCAGCAGATGGTAGGAGTGTCCATCCTGCAGTCGGACTGTCAGTGGAGAATTAAGGGCTCCCAGGGCTGTTAGGATCTGTTCCAAGGCCATCTCCCTAGTGGAGCAGGGTCCAGCAAGGGGGTCGGTGGCTCTTGATTGTCTGGTACCATTTTTCTGAGGATGGTTGTGATAGCCAGTGGTGCTGGATCCTTCATGCTCTAACCTCTGCTCCCTCTCCTACAAGGTAACATACGGATAAATCCATATTTTTTGTCCATAAATGAGAGGATTGATTGAATGCTATGGAATAATTGGTCTTTATCTGCAGTTACTTACTATGTTTACATTTACTCAAGACTATTGGGTGGCAATAATACTCGTATGTGAATGTGGGAGTACATTACCAGCAAAAGTTTTGTTTGGAACTTTCACGGTTGAAAGTTGGCAACCTTAGGTTTAATTCATATCTGTCTCAGCGTGAATTTCAAGTTAAGATTGGCCAAGATAGATCTTGGAAATCTACTTTGATGGAAGTGCCTCAGGGATCTGCACTATCTTCAATGTTGTTTAACTTGTATATTTTGTCTCTTTGTTCAGGTCTTTCTTCTTAGATGTTATGCCCATCGATCGCAGACGGCTGCGACCGCTGTTGCTCACCTCCTTCTTTGCAGCTTTGACTCCGTTGGGAAGACTTGTGGCCTTAGCCAGCTATCGCTGACCTTCCTACCGCACCCGGGCATTCCTGGACACCGCGGATGCTGCCGACCGCCATCTTGCCTTCGGAATCCCTTAGGCGCACGCATGCATGGACCAGTCTTAAGCACATCATGGCGGGAAGCTCGGGGGCATCCCTTCCGGATGATGTCATTGGACCAGCCCCATTTCTTGGGGCTTCTCCTGAAACCTTCGTCTACTGTGAGTACCTCCGTTCTATGGACCACTACCGTACCATCTCTAGTGAGGAACCCTCATCGGTCTACCCCGAGCTGCGGTCCACTACCATATCATCTCTTCTGAGGACCTCTCACCAGTGTGCTCTGCTTCACGGACCACTACCGTATCACCTTTACTGAGGAGCCTCATCCGTGTACCCCGCTCTGCGGACCACTGCCGTATCTTCACTACATAGGTATTCCCCTTGGGTATATCCCACCTCACAGACTCTGTGTCTTTCTCTTGCACTCCCCTCTCCACGGGCAGTGTCTCTCTATTTCTCTAATAAAGACTCTATTCCACAGCTGTGTCTGACATTGGCTGAGACCTCGCCTCCCGACAGTGAGGCTCACAGGGCTCCTCCCTGTGGGCGGTACCATCTCTCACCTCGGCCCAGGGCCCACATACCTACAAATCCTAACAGATTGCCAAGTCCATTGACCCGGCACAGGTCTCGGCGATTCAGGCCATCCCTGGCCTGGCCCAAAGAATTACAGAACAGCAAAAGGTATTAGAGACTTTGGCTAATGCCATAAATCAATTGAGTAACTGGCTGGATTCTGTCCCGACGCCTACCAAACCAAGCCTTACTTCACATGCATCACCATTCCGGCCTCCAGTGCTCTTGCCGGCACATCCTCGTTTTGCAAGTGATCCCTTGTTGTGTAGGGGTTTCTTGAACCAGTGCAGCATGCACTTTTCCTTACAACCTGCATATTTCCCCGACATAGTTTCCATAACTACGTAGATTTTGTCCCTCCTGGACAGAAAAGCTTTGGCCTGGGCATCACCCCTTTGGGAGCGAATGGACCCTATCCTCAATGACTTGCCGGGTTTCCTCACCTCATTTTGCTCCGTATTTGACAAACCTGGTCGCAAGACCATTGCTGGATCTATGCTCCTGCATCTGCAACAAGGTGCCAGGTCACTGACCGATTATGTCATTGAGTTTAGGACTCTCTCGTCAGAATTACACTGGATCTGGGCTGCCTGTGTGCCATATTCCTAGAAGGTCTAATCTCACGCATCAAGAATGAATTAGCAGCACGAGAACTCCCTGAGGCGTTGGATTCTCTCATTGACCTTGCTGGCTGCATTGATCGCCATCTGCATGAGCGATCACACGAGGTCAGGGGATCCAAGAGAATGTCTTCGTGTGCTCCATGTATTCACCCAACACCATCCATCCAGACCGCTCCTACACCAAGCTCCGAGGAAGAGGAACCGATGCAAATGGGTCACAGCCATCTATCCACAAAGGAGAAGCGTCTTTGGCAAAGATCAGGTCTTTGCATGCATTGTGGCCAACCGGGTCATGTGGTACCCTTCTGTCCACTCTGTCCGGGAAACTCCCAGGTCTAGGATCTGCCGGAGGACTTCTCCTAGGCCTAACCACACCCTCACCTCCACTGTCACTGCCTGTCTCAATTAACTCGGATGCTCTAGAGTTTCACACTCTGGCACTGGTGGTCTCCGGGGCTGGTGGAAATTTTATACTCAGACAACTCATGGAGCACCTTCGGATCCCCACCGTCCAGACACCTACACCATTGCTGCTTTCTTCTATCCATGGTGAACCATTACCAGGCGAAGTTACCTTCTCCACGGTCCCCATTCAACTTCGCACATGGAGACCATTTCCTTCTTGATACTGGATAAGGCTATACACCCTGTGGTCCTTGGACTGCCATGGTTACAACTTCACATGCCCCAATTCGATTGGAGCACTCTACAATTGTCCCACTGGGGCAACTCCTGCCATGAGAAGTGCTTGGAGGATGTATCCCCGATGCCTTGCCTAGCTACAACAACATCCATTCCGGGTCTTCCGCTGCAGTACTCCTCCTTTAAAGATATGTTCTCCAAGAAAGCCGCAGACATTCTACCACCTCACTGCTCATTTGATTGTGCTATAAACTTATCACCTAACACTGAGCCTCCCCGAGGAAGGGTCTACCCACTTTCTCTGACTGAGACAAAGGCCATGTCAGAATATATACATGAGAATTTGGCGAAAGGCTTCATTCATCTTTCTAAGTCTCCCACTGGATCCGGGTTCTTTTTTGTGGAAAAAAGGACGGCTCCCTCCAGCCGTGCATAGATTACCCAGAAGGATCGTTACCCCTTGCCGTTAATCTCTGAATGTTTTGACAGGCTCCAAGAGGGCCAAGATATTTACCAAATTGGACCTCAGAGGAGCGTATAATTTGGTCAGGATACGGCAGGGCGACGAATGGAAAACCGCATTTAACACTTGTGATGGCCATTTTGAATATCTGATAATGCCGTTTGGCCTCTGCAATGCCCCGGTGGTATTTCAGAATATGTTGAACGAAATTTTCAGAGACATGCTTTACAGTTGTGTCGTGGTCTATCTGGATGATAGCCTGGTATTTTCACAAGACCTTCACAGCCATCACTTGGACATCGCCAACATTCTACAATGCTTAAGGGATAATCAGTTATATGCCAAACTGGAGAAATGCTCCTTTTACCAGGAATCTGTCCCTTTTCTGGGCTATGTGGTCTCAAGCCAGGGGTTCCAGATGGATCCACAAAAAACCAAGAGTATTCGAGATTGGCCTCGAAGATTCCTTGGTTTTACTAATTACAACAGGTCGTTCATCCACCATTATTCAACATTGACTGCCCCACTCACAGCTATGACTTGAAAGGGAGACAATCCCTCTCAGTGGTCATCTGAAGCCGTGACCACCTTCCAAGAACTCAAGGAGGTGTTTCTATGAGAACCATGCTTACGCACCCCAATCCCCGATGACCCTTCATCGTCGAAGTGGACGCTTCAGACGTCGGTGTTGGTGCATTCCTCAGCCAGCATTCAGCCAATCACACCTTGCACCCATGCTCGTTCTTCTCCCGTTTTTCTCCAGCAGAGCGTAATTATGGAATCGGGGACAAGGAATTACTGGCGATTAAACTGGCCTTCGAGGAGTGGCGTCCCTGGCTCGAGGGAGCGCAGCACCAAATCACGGTATACACTAACCACAAGAATCTCGAGTACTTACACCATGCTCAATGCCTTAATCATAGGCAGGACTGATGGTTTCTCTTTTTTACCCAGTTCAATTTCCTCTTGCGATACCGGCCAGCCAATAAGAACACCCGAGCCGATGCACTCTCCCGTTCATTTACCACAGAAGATGTTCCGGATGATCCACGGCACATCATCGATCCTACAAGAGTTCTCCTCTCCGCCACACACACAGTGCTATCTGGGAAGACGGTGGTTCCCCAACCACTCAAGGAAAATCCTCTGCGGGGCGCATGATTCCTTGCTCGCAGGCCACCCCGGACAAGCTAGAACTCTTTCCACTCTTCAGAGATTCTACTGGTGGCCAACCATGAAAAAAGACGCTCAAGCGTATGTAGAATCATGCCACACTTGCGACCGCCAGAAGCCGCTGGCAGGCCGCCCTTGGGGGCTCCTTCAACCTCTTCCTGCACCTAGTGAACCATGGACACACATAGCCATGGATTTCATTGTGGATTTACCCCTATCCAGTGGCAACAATACCATTTGGGTCACCGTGGACCGCTTTTCAAAAATGGCTCACTTCGTGGCGTTACCTGGTTTACCTTCAGCTCCAGAACTAGTAAAATTGTTCATTCACCACGTCTTTCTCCTCCACAGATTCCCAAGATATATATTCTCTGATCGAGGGGTTCAATTTATGGCAAAATTCTGGAGGTCATTATGCAAAAAATTCGACATACCCCTGGACCTCACATCAGCCTACCATCCGCAGGCCAATGGACAGACAGAGAGGATGAACCGTACCCTAAAGCAATTTCTTCAGGCATATGTGAACTCTTGGCAGAATGACTGGTCCGACTTACTACCCTGGGCCGAGTTTGCCTTAAACTCTCACCAGTCTGCATCTACTAGATCATCGCCCTTCCAAATAGTTTACGGATGCCAGCCTCTGCCTCCTCTTCCAGTACCCCTGTCTGTGTCATCTCCGGCAGCACAGGCTTCTGCACAACTTCTACAAGCTGGTCAGAAAGCAAAGAAGTTCTATGATGCCCATCATCAGGCAGCTCCTCAGTTGAACCCCGGAGACAAAGTGTGGCTCAGCACCAGCTTTATTCGCTTGAAACTGCCTTCAGCTTGCTTCGCTCCCAGATACATCGGGCCTTTTCCTGTACTTCATCGGCTGGGCCTGGTCACTTATAGCCTTCATCTTCCCACTTCACTCAAGATTCATAATGCCTTCCACATCTCGCTGTTGAAGTCACTCATTCTGTCAGAATTCTCTAAGAAACCGCCTGAACCCCAACCTTTGGCTGCTGAAGAGGATATAATGTATCAGGTTGAGGACATCTTGGACCTGAGGAAGCGCGGTAAGCGTTGGGAATATCTGATCTCATGGGAATGATTTGGTCCAGAAGAGAACAGCTGGGAGCCTGTAGTCAATATCCTTGATAAAGAGCTGATCAAACAGTTCCATACTTCTCACCCAAGAAAACAAAAACCCCGGGGAGGGTCCCTAAGAAGGGGGGTACTGTTACAGTCATTGGTCGCAGACAACTGCGACCGCTGTTTCTCACCTCCTTCTTTGCAGCTTTGACTCCGTTGGGAAGACTTGCGGCCTTGGCCAGCTATTGCTGGCTTGCCTACCGCTCCCGGGCCTTCCTGGATGCCGTGGATGCTGCCGACCGCCATCTTGCCCTTGGAATCCCTTAGGCGCGCGCGCATGGACCAATCTTAAGCACATCATGGTGGGAACCTCGGGGGCGTCCCCTCCGGATGATGTCATTCCTCTTCAATACTTAAGCTGATTGGCCCTGCCTACCTACGACTTGGCAACGAGTTCCCTCATTGCTGAATCCACTTCGCTCACTACGGACTTCCTGTTCCTGTTCCTGCTTCACTGGCCTGAGACGCTTGGGGTACCCACTCCACAGGGGCCCTTTCCTCATCTTTGGCTATCCGCTCCTCAGAGGGCCTATCGCCTTGGACTACCACATGCCCCATTTCCCGGGGCTTCTCCTGGAACCTTTGTCTACTATGAGTACCTCCGTTCTAAGGACCACTACCATACCATCTCTAGTGAGGAACCCTCATCGGAGTACCCAGCACTGTAAACCACTACCCTACCATCTCTAGTGAGGAACCCTCATCGGTGTACCCCGTGCTGCAGACCACTACCGTGTCATCTCTAACTGAGGAACCCTCAGTGGTGTACTCCGCGCTGCGGAACACTACCGTATCATCTCTTCTGAGGACCTCTCACCAGTGTGCTCTGCTTCACGGACTACTACAATATCCCCTCTACTGAGGAGCCTCATCGGTGTACCCCACTCTGCAGACCACTGCCATATCTTCACTACAGAGGTATTCCCCACCTCACAGACTCTGTGTCTTTCTCTTGCACTCCCCGCTCCATGAGCAGTGTCTCTATTTCTCTAATAAAGATTCTGTGTCTGATGTCGGCTGAGACCTCGCCTCCCAACAGTGAGGCTCACAGGGCTCCTTCCTGTGGGCGGTACCATCTCTCACCTCGGCCCAGGGCCCACATACCTACAAATCCTAACATTAGGTGAATGAATTCAAAATGCGTGCTAACGACATGCCGTTGTTTATTCCTGTTGAGCCAGGTCTACCTGCTGCTAGTGAGTTATTAACTGACTGTTTCCAAGTGGTTAATTCTTGGCTATGGTAAAATAATCTCCATCTTAACCTTAAAATTACTGAATCCTTATGGTTCTGTGACTTGATCTTACAAACGAAGGGGTACCACTTACCTTTGTCAGCATCATCAGAGATTTTGGTTTTCTAAGCCTCAGTCAGGTGCTGTGATAAAATATGACTTTTTCAAACTCAGAATTATTCTTCCTTTCAAATATTTATTTTCAGTGGAGGATTTTAGAATGGTGGTTCAGGCATTGCTGCAGCTCAGTTTATATTGGGTTGCTGAACCAATGTTGTGGGCTTTATAGTTACCGCAGAGCATTGGCGCACTCTTAATTTTTTTTTGCCCAGTACGGGAATCATATTATGCCAGTATTAAAACAACTTCACTGGTTACCAGTCGCTCAAAGAATTCAGTTCAAGGTCTTAGCACTGGTATTTAAAGCCCTCCCCCGGAGGATGCTCCTGCGTACTTGGCACTATGACCCCTTGCATGCACTGCAGTTTGTGGATAAATGTCCCCATAGTCGGGTCAGTCTGTCTGCAGGTTATTCGCAGTTGGGCTTTCTCGGTTAAAGGCCCAAGCCTTTGGAATGGGTCATCACCTGGGATTCGTACTGTTACAAGTTTATTTAACAAGAAAGTGAAAGCTCATCTTTTCAAAAAGCTTTTCTTTGAGGTTTTTTCGTTTGGAAGTTTTATAGAATAATTCTTCTATGTCATCTTATTATGTTTATATTATTGTTTTTTATTGTTTTATGTAAAATGTATATATATTGTGTTGTACACTGTTTAGTACGTTATTTTCAGTATAAGTGATATATAACAACTTTAAAATAAAAAAGATAAATAAATCTCTATCCAAGTACCTTATTGCTTTTTTTTTCTTTTCTTTAAGATAACTTTATTTTCAGATGGGCTAGCAGAATGCCCTTTCTCTTTCTCTCTCTGTCTGCTTTCTTTAAATGTAGTTCTGTTTCTTAAAAGACCATGGAAGGGAGGAAAACAGCATGAAGGGGAGGGAGGGGGAGAAAGAAAGAGTGAAATGAAAACCTTGCAGAAGAGACAATTGGGGGGGGGGAGGGGAGGGCAGAGAGAAACAGAAGGGAAAGAGGCTGGGAGAAAGCGCACGAAAAACAGCAGAATGGATTGCTATTTATAGATGGATTCTGGGAGGGCTGGGAAAGGTTACATTGGCTGTTTGGAGAACAACATGTACCTAGAGCAGGCCGGAGGTTTCAGTGAGGAAAACAATCAAGCATTATGTGACATTTTCTGTCAAGTACAGCACACCTCCTCACCCGTCATTATTTCCGAATGCTTGCAAAGCCATAAAATAAAAGCAAGAGGTCCACACTTTTAGAAAGCGCGCACGTTCTGGTTTATGACTGCTCACTTACAGCAGATTATTAGATGGCCCCCCCCCCCCCCCCCTCCACCATCACCACCCAGTATTGTGAAATTTCTTGTATGCTTTTTAGCATTCACTTTGTAGGTTTTTCAGTTCTGTAATACCCGAAATAGTGTTTCATCACTGCCAGCTACGGAGTTGGCTGTGTTGAAATGTTCAGATATGGGTGTACAGCAGTATTATACAACAGAGGTAGCAAATACGCTGTGGTGCTGGTGGTGCTGGGAGGGGAGAGGAAATGCTGGATTACCACAGAGAAACAGCTCTAAGGCAACTACAAGAAGTCTTCTGGTCTTCTTTCAACTTAACTAATTCTGTAACTGACTAGGAATGAGTCCGTTCAGTTGGTGCTCTCCAAGAGCTTTGCCCCTCCTAACAGTTATTTGGCCAAGGCTGGATTTTGGGAAGGGTAGAGGAGGAAATGACCCTGGGTTTTGAGATCACAGTAGTTTTTGCGGGCTCCCAGCCCAGACCTATCAAAGTCTTTCTTTGTGGCTCTTACCAATATTACGATATTAGCTCCATGCATTTCTGCAGCATGAGTCAACGTAGGAATTAGTTCAATGCATTTTCCACCTATGGTCTAAAACCTCCGAATGTTGCCCATTGGTGGCTTATGACAATCATTTTGATACTGAGAGGCAGCGGGAATCCAGGAGTCGCCACCAGCATCAAATTGTTCTATGTCCTTTGAAGGTTTCATCAAGTGCTATCTTCGGCCCTCCCTGCTGAATGCCATAAAAGAATGCAAAATGTGAAGGCCTCTCTGAGAGCACCAAGTCAGCAACATACAGGCCTTGTGGCTTATGAAAAGGCAAATAGCTGTTGCTCTATTGGCTTAGCTGAATTAGTTTATAGCATTCTTAAAGAGAACCATCTCTGTAAACTTGAACTAGATATAAGGACCTTACTGGAGCCATAGTCAGGCCATTTGGCACCAATGGCCAAGTGAAAAAGTGCGTCCTCACCCTGAACACAACACACAACACCATGAGCTGGGAGCCCCTGTTACATGGAGGGGGGCTTTGATTTTTATTTTCACCCAGCAGTTTCCTCCTGCTCCTTTGCACTCAATTGGAACCAGTATAGAGATCCTGGCGCCATAAGCCTTCATGTACAACTACTGGGGATCTTTTTTTTCCCCTTATTTTATATTCCCTCCCAACTTTCTTTACTCTAGGTTATCCCCAAGCCGAAATGTAAACTTTAGCTGTACAGAAGTTACCCCATTTCTTCATTTCCATCCTCTAGCCTGTAGGGATCTTCTGTGTTTGTCCCACACCTGTTGCACTGGAGTTGGACCCTTGGCTTGGTGCAGGATTGGTACGGCCCTCCGGTCAGACCCGGAGAGCACCTGCCACCAGGAGGTGGAGCACAGGAGGAGACAGAGGCTTGCTGGAGCTTCACCAATAACAACCCGGGTTTCCCTCAGGTTGAGCCCTTGGATACCCGGGCCTCGCAGGATCTCCTAGAGAGGAAGCGCAGGGGAGTACCCACCGCGAACAAGGGTGCGCGGTCAGTGTTCAAAGCAGAATGTCCAAAGGTCACAGGAGGCCAGAACAGAGAGTCCGAGTGTATAGCGAGAATCAAAGCCAGAGTATCAGTCCAGAATGATCAGCCAAAGCAGGGGTCAGTACCAGTAGTCATTCTGGAAGTAGTCAGTAGTCAGGCAGAAGTTGGTTCCAGGCAGCGATCAAGAGTAGTCAGGAGCAAGCAAAGGTCAGTACCGTGAGATCAGTCTGAAGGGTACTACCAGGGATGGAGAGACGAAGGAACAGGAGATGCTGGAACAGGAGACACAGGAGATGCTGGAACAGAAGACACTGGAACAAGAGACGCTGGAAGGCAAACTAGAGACACCGGAGTGTATGACCTGATTGCCAAGGCAAGGAAGTGGTGTCTGACCACTTCCTTAAGTTTTCCCATCAATCAGGGCACACCACGGAACTGGGACCCACCCTTGGCCCTTTAAGAGGCTGGGTGGTCCGCGTGCGCGCTCCTAGGGGCGGGGCGATGCCGCGGAGGACTCCAAGGCCCGCCGTGAGGCCTGGTGGGAGGTGGAAGGCCCGGCAGTCGCCACCGCGGGATGCCGAGGCCGAGCCGAGCCAGCAGCAGCAGCGAGGGAGGACAGCACGGGATTCATTGGACCAGGGATAGGGTGAGCAGGCCCGGGAGTGGGCTGAGTGCGGACGGGACGCGCAAGAAAGGCCTTGTATTCTACCACTGTTCTTGTCTTCACCATCTCTTCCAGGAGGGCACTGCATGCATCTACCACCCTTTCCCTAAAGAAATATTTACTGATTTTGGGTCTGAGGTAACCCCTCCTGGAGTTTCATATCATGATTTGGAAACCACCTACAAATGCTGATAAGCCGTATATACATTTTGAATAAATAAATAAATGAACCCTAGTTCTACAGCTTCCTTCCATCAGAAAAGGTTTTTTTTCTTGTCAGGACTCACTGTCTGCAGCATCCCTCGAATGACACAACCTCTGACTCCCCACTACTGCGCCCAGAAGAATTGCCACCATTGCACACCTTCAGCACGGCCCTCGCAGGTTTGCGCCTTAGGCACGTGCGCGCATCAGTACACATATTTAATATGTGCCTTGCAAAAAAAAACTGTGTCGCTCAAAGATGACATCAACTTGGCAGGTACTTAAGTGTCCTTCTTCAGTGGCTCCTTGCCTCAGCAGCAGGTCTCCAGAGTCGCTGCTTCTCTGTGCATGTTGTCTCCATGTGGTTCCCTCTAATCATTGTTGTTACAGATCTGCTCCTGTGAAAGGAGGAGTTAGCAATCTGTTATGAACTGCTCCAGTGGAAGGAGGAGTTAGCAATCTGATACCAGCAGAGTGCTTGGAGAGGCACTCAGCTGTAGAAGAATGTAGATAGGTGGATCCTTGGGCCGATGGCAGATGACTTTGCCCCCAGGAGGATATCCTGAGAAGGACCACAGGCTAGGCTTGGGTATGGAGACAGGCACAGATAACTCTTTTATTAGACAGGTTAGTAGAACCACCAGAGGTGGCAGTAGTGAGCTGATATGCCCGGCAGGGCTGAAGTCCCTCAGGTACTGGAACAACGATCCCAGGGTTGCTGAGCTGTAGAGAAACTATAGATAGTGAGTAGACAGGGTATGCTGTGTTCATAGCCAGAACTAGATGACAAAACTCACATAAGGTCTTAAGGAAGCTCAGTAGCTGGAAAGGGTTAGGCACTCGAGAAGCGAGTACCTGGTTCCAGGGAAAGCTCTGAGAGAGCGATGGTAACTCACAAATGTCTGTATCTGCGATATCTTCCAGGCAGTAGAGAATCTTCAGCGTGTCCAGGAACATGGGCCCTCGAGGAGCGAGTACCGGTTCCTATCTGCAATCTGAAATAAAGAAAAGAGAGCGAGGCCCCCGAGGAGCGGGTACCCCTGGTAAGTCCGAGGAGGCAGAGTAGCGTAGAGAGAGAAGCGAGTCCAAGTCAATCCCTGCATGAAGCGAAGACTTTCTCCTTGCTAACTCAATTCGTTAGCGAATACTGAGACCTTTTATATTGGAAGCAGATGATGTCATCTCAGGGGACGCCCTCGAGGTTCGCGCCCTTGCTGGTACATCAGTCGGAGCGCGCACACGCCCTACGTCATCAGGCAACATGGCGGATCTGCAGCGTCGAGCCAGTCCGGGGACCCCGGAGGGAGACAGCAAGAAGACGCCGCGGCAGCTAACCGTCCATGAGACCCGGAGGGAGTCACCACAGAGGTAAAGAGGGCTGAGTGAGGGCTTCGAGCAGCGACGGACGCAGCAATTGTCCTGCTTGTCCTCGTTCTCCTGCTGGTTCCTCCTTGCCTTGCCCTTGTATCTCTGGTTGTTCTGTCTTCCTGTAGGTCTGCCTGTCTGTCCTTGGCTGGCTCTTCTGGACTCTGACCTCAGCCTGTACTCTGACCTCCCTGATTGCTGCCTGGACCTGACGCTCTACTAGGGCCTGGATGATGTTGCTTGCCTCCTGCCTCGAGCCTTGGCCTGCCCACCGGATTACGTTGCCTCCAACCCCTGCCTGCACTAGTTGATTTTTGCTTCTGACAGCCCTAGGGACCCACTTAAGACCTGCTGACCATCAGAACCTAAGAGCTCAACCTGCGGGGAAGATGGTTGGTGAAGGCAAAGCTTTCCCATTTAGGGGTGCATCCTCCAGCTGTATGGTGGGTCTGACTAACGTTAGTTCGGCCATACTATTGACTATACAGCCCAACAAATCGCTCCTCTCAACCTACAAATCCCTTTCATAAAGCATACTTCCTCCAGACCCATAAGAGAGTACTACAAAGAGTCTCTGCAGGTACCACCTTCCAAAACTTCCCTCCATATAACTTATAGAGATAGGGCTTTCTCCACAGCAGGACCCACTCTTTGAAATTCCATACCAACGGAACTTAGACAGGAACCCTGCTTACTGACATTCAGAAAAAGACTCAAAACAAAACATGGCTTTTCAAACAAGCCTTCCCAGACTCAGACTAAAAACAATTCTATCCGATATTCAACCACCAATCAACATCTTTTATTATTATAACCATCCTGGTATCCTACCCCTAAACTTTATAAACATCCAGAATCTTCATTACTTATGATTTCTTCCTTATTGTTAAAAACTGCATTTTTGAACTGAACAATTCATTGTAAATCATTCACTTCCATTTTTGGAAACTTTACCATTCTACAGGTTAATTCACCATGTTAAAGTTTCTATCTTTTCTTCTTCTTACTCCTAGTTGTACGTCTCCTTGTTTATTGTAACTGCATTTATAATATGTATATTACATATTTTGTTCTATGTTCCGGTTATTACCCCATTGTTTACTGTAAACCGGCTTGATGTGATGTTATCACGAATGCCGGTATAGAAAAAAATCAAAATAAAATAAATAAATAAGTGTCCACCTACCGTAACAATTCTTATGCATCATTAATACCTGTTAGATATTTAAAAGTCTATCTCAGATCGCCCTGTCTCTTCTCTCCTCCAGCGTATACATATTTAGGTCTTTCAGTCTCATCTAAGTCTTCTGGTGCAGACCCCACACCATTTTGGTTGCCTTTCTCTGGACTCATTCCATCCTGTCTCTATTCTTTATGAGATACGGTCTCCAGAACTGAACACAGTACTCCAGGTGAGGTCTCACCAATCTCTCACCTTCCCCCTAGCAACCCTCAGTTTCAGTTCAATCTCACTCCCCCAGCCCTTCCCCATTTGGCTTCTGCTCTTTCCTCAGCCACACACCCCTATATTTCATTCTTCCGCCCCCCCCCCCCCCCCCCACACCCTCTCCGTGGGCTTTGTTGCTGCAGTCCAACCTAGGCTCTTACTCACTTCTTTGACTGGAAGGGCCTGGGGAACCATCCGAGCCTCACAGCTCTTCATCAGCCAATGGAGACTGGGGGGGATCCTCACTGGCCCTGCAGCTCCAGTTCTGGCTCCTCATTTCTTTGTTTCCTCGCTGAGGCTCCGAATGCATGAGAGGAAGGAGCTCACTGCATGTGAGTGTGAGAGATCCTCCAATGGCATCAGACTGGCGCATAATGCGTGAGACCTGGCATCTCTGGGGAGTTTTCCCTGGAGATACAGACTACTATCCAAAGGAAAGACTGAAGACAGTTCCTGTAGTTTTCTGACTGCTACACATGGGAGGAAGATACTGCGATCTTCCACTCCATAATTTAGAGTCACCATCCTAAAGGTTAGAACTTGTGTAGCTCTTACTCGGGGTGTGTGTTAAGTCCCAAGGGCACACAATCTAATTTATATCTTCTGGGGCTGCTCCAGATAACCATTCACTCCCACGCTGACTCTTTATTTTATTTATTTATTTTATTTAGGATTTTTATATACCGGCAATCATGAAGACATATCTTGCTGGTTTACATAGAACAGGAGTGCATTATATACAAAAACTAGAACTGTGGTGACGGAAGGTACAGTTACATTTAACAAGGGAAGCCGAACTTGGAGAAGGAAGAGAAAGGAGAGAAGAGAAATAGTTAAACAATATACAAATTAAATATAGTGTACAAACTAATATACAAAATAGATGTTAAATACAAGAGAATGGTGTTTTTGGAGTCATTGGATTGTGTCATTGGGTTGTGTCCGGAAAAGCTTGCTTGAATAACCAAGTCTTGAGTTTTTTCCTAAAAGTTAGGAGGCAGGGCTCCTGTCTGAGGTCTGTGGGAATGGAATTCCACAGAAGAGGGCCAGCTGTGGAGGTGGCGCGATCTCTTGTGGTAATGTGTCTGGTCGTTTTCGCTGGGGGAACTTGGAGGGAGCCTCTATAAGCATCTCTAGTAGGTCTAGTAGAATTATGTACTAGGAGGGGGAATTGAAGATCGAGAGTGGTGAGTTGATGTATAGTTTTGTAGGTGGTAGTTATGGCTTTATACATGATGCGGAAGTATACGGGTAACCAGTGAAGCTCTTTCAGGACGGGGGATATGTGGTCTCTTTTCCTTGCGCCTGACAAAATTCGGGCTGCAGAATTTTGAACCATCTGTAGGGGTTTGGAGTATGATGAAGGTAGACCTAGCAATAGGGAATTGCAGTAGTCCAGTTTCGAAAAGATAACTGCTTGGATGATCGTTCTGAAGTCTTGAGCGTGGAACAGAGGTCTTATCCTTTTCAAAACCTGGAGTTTAAAGAAGCAGTCTTTGGTTGTTTTGTTAATGTGTGCCTTGAAGTTAAGCCGGTTGTCAATTATTACTCCTAGGTCTCTAGCTTGAGTGGTAGGCAGATTTGTGGGAAGAGTACTGTTGGAGGTGTTCTCCGGAGAGATGAGTAGGATTTCAGTCTTAGAGGAGTTTAAGATGAGATGTAGACTGTTGAGTAGTTGTTTGATTTTTTTGTGGCATGATTCCCAGTAGTCAAGAGTGTTAGAGTATGTGTCTTTGATAGGGATGATGATTTGAATGTCATCTGCGTATAGGAAAAACTTTAGATTGAGGTCGGTGAGAAGTTGGCAGAGAGGAAGTAGGTAAATATTGAAAAGAGTCGGAGATAAAGACGAACCTTGTGGGACTCCTAAGGTAGAGTTAAATCTAGAGGATTCCTTATTTTGGAGTTTAACTTTGTAACCTCTATTGTTGAGAAAGGTTTTAAACCAGGAAAGGACGGTGCCGCTGATTCCTATGGATGACAACTGGTTTAGGAGGATGGCGTGGTTGACCGTGTCGAACGCTGCGGAAAGGTCTAGCAAGATCAACAGGTATGAATTTCCTTTGTCAAGGCCCAGTAAGATATGGTCTGTCAAAGAGATAATTTATATCTTCTGGGGCTGCTCCAGATAACCATTCACTCCCACGCTGACTCTTAATCCCTGGGGTGGGGGAATCCTTTTTATGAGGGGAAGCTCTCGCTTATGGCCCAAGCGATAAAAGAAGATCGCCAGTGTGTGTGCTGTACTTTACATGCTTCCCATGAGGTGAGAGGCTGTAAGAATTAGAAAGGACCAGGACTGGGTGTTAAAATAAAGTTTACTGATTCACAAGGTTAAATAAAGTCCATTCTGTCCAAACATGATGAGTGTGCATCTGACTGTAGTTACTGGGTTTCCTTTCTGTGTAGGTAGGTGTCCTTATTACAGAACTTTGGGTACAGCCCATGGTGATTTTTACCTGCACATAACTCTCCCAGCAGCTGTGGAGGAACCCTATTACAGGGGTCCCATTTGCTTTGCAAAAAGTCTACCTTTAGATATCTTCCTTCTCTCAGACACCCAGCCTGTCCTGGTTCCTTGTTGTGCAGAGATCCGGATGGGGGTCTCCTTCTCTGATTCGACCTTACTTCGGTGCAGCTGCTGTTTTATCATTAGCTGTTACTTCAGGTGATTTCTCTTGTGGAAAAATCTGTGGGATCAGGCTATTACTCCTGCACTGCAATCCCAGTGGGGAAGGGGAGATCCAAAAACCTCCCCACTAACTCAAAGTCCAAAAAAAATACTTAAAGCTTACTAGATACTGGGTTCATGTTGTCACAGGTGCTTGCCACATTCAGGTTGTGAATAGGCTCACTGGTCTTCAGCCCCTCTCATTTATGGCCAGCGAGGATGACTTTCCCCAAAGAAATAGGGTGAACACAGCTCCTTTCAAAAATAGGACTCTTCTAGCCTTCACTGTCTCTCGCAGCAAGATCCATCACTGGTGCTTGCCTGCCTGGGGTTTAGAGCAGGCTCACAGGTTTTTGGCCCCCTGCTATCAGGCTCAACAATCTTTCTCTCTGCAACTCAGAAAAAGCAGGCCCCTCAGGCCGGGAGTGCACGGTGAGGTATCCCCTCTGAAAGGAAACTCCGCAAGGCAAGGCCAGGAAGCCCTACCAGAGTGTGGAAAAAATCCATGTTTACTCTGCAGCTGCTCTCTCTAACTGAGCCTTCTGAGAGTTAAAATGGCTGGGCTAAATAGCACTGAGTCACTCAAACCCAAGCCTCCTGGTGAGAGGGTCTGAAGAGATGGATGGTTCCCTATCTAACAGGCTGATACAGGAAAAACCCGCGGGAGAGCCGGCAAGCGCCCGCTCTCCAGGCGCGCGCCCAGGCCGCTCTCCTGGTCGCGCGATTCAGAAAAAAAAAAATATGTAAATGAGGGCCCGCGGTAAAAGGAAGCGCTAGGGACACTAGCGTGTCCCTAGCGCCTCCTTTTTGACAGAAGCGATGGCTGTCAGCGGGTTTGACAGCAGACGCTCAATTTTACTGGTGTTGGTTCTCCAACCCGCTGACAGCCACGGGTTCGGAAAACGGACGCCGACAAAATTGAATGTCCGTCTTCCAACCCGTGGGTCGCGGGCAGATTTTTAATTTTTTTAATTTTTTTTTATTTTTATTAAGTAGTTTTTTCTGCTTTTCTGTACACTTTCCCTGTGCCGGCCTGCTCCCATCCCCCGGCCCCCTGTTCTTTGTAATTTCCTCCTTTAACTGAGTTACTTGTAAACCGGCGTGATGTGCCTCACGAACGTCGGTATATTAAAAGTTGTTAAATAAATATAAATAAATAAATAAATAAACTCCTGCCTTTGGCAGACATTCATTTCTGAAAGTAAAATGTGTGGTTTCGCTGCACATTCTACTTTCTGTATCGTGCGGGAATGACTAATAGGCCCATCAACATGCATTTGCATGTTGCAGGCGCTATTAGTTTTGGGGGGGGGGGGGGGTTGGCCGCGCGTTTTCCACGCGCAATTACCCCTTACTAAATAAGGGGTAAAAATAGTGCGTGGAAAACGCGCGGCCAAACAGGGGCTAACAGTGCACTCAGCCTGAGCGCACTTTACTGCATTGGCCTGTAAGTGTGTTCTTAGGCCAGGGATAGTGGCATCTAGTGGCCAGACCCAATAGGGTGCCACACTTGGTTAACAAGTAAATGTTTCCCAAGTTTTGGATAATTTTTTTTCAATGTGAGAAAGAATCCTATTTTGTTTTTGAAGACTTGGAGAGTTTCTGTGCAGCTGAGGTTTGCTAGTGAGAAAACTGGGAACTTTTCCGTTGCAACCTGGGTTGCCTGACCAGTGTGAATCTTTGCCAGGGGTGGCCAATTGCAGTCCGCGGGAGCTATAAGCAGGCCAGGTATTCGGGACATCCACAATTTGCATGCACTCCCTCCATTGTGTGCAAATCTATCTCATGCGTATTTATTGTGGATATGCTGAAAATCTGCCGTTTGTGGCTTTTGAGGACTGGAGTTGGCCACCCTTGTCCTATGTCAACCAAACTGAAATCTGGCAAAGTGTGTGTCTCTCTGGTTCAACCTCAGAGAAGTGAAAGGAGAGTGTACCCACCTGGTGGAGCCACTGAGGAGAGAAAGGAGTGTGCCCACCTGGTACAATGAGAAGAACGTAAGAAATGCCAGGCTGAGTCAGATCAAGGTCCATCAAGCCCAGCATCCTGTCTCCAGCAATGGCCAATTCAGGTCAAAAGTACCTATCAGAACCCAAAACTAGATCTATTTCTTGTTATAACTTGGAGAAGAAGGTCAGAGTGTCACAATGCAATGGAACCAGGAACAAGGAGTGTCCCAGAAGTTAGGAAATCCTAAGAGCCACCCACAGAAGAATCTAAAGCTGTGTATAGCCAAGGGGACCCAGCGGATGTGTGCATTTGGAAGCTGCAGTGTGAGAACATGGATACGTTGACAAATCATCCGCACTGGAGACGTTGAAATGTATGCAAAACTTTATTTTGATGGAACACCGTCTTCTGAGAGCAATTATTTGACGAGAGAGATTGGTCAGTTGCTTAAGGGTCCTGAAGTCAAGCTTTCCCTTTGTTCAGAACAAACCCCTGGGGATGAACTAAGCGTGTCAGGCCTCAGCAATCACAGACGTGGACCCACTCTTGCCAGTGAGGACAAACTGCTCTGACAACTTATTATAAACTGCTCTGACAACTTTGATCGATTAGCAGTCAATCAAATTAAATAAATAAATAAATAATGACAATGATGATGCCCTCCTGTATCTCCTGCTGAAGATCCTTGGTCTGCTCTTCTCGGACTGGATAGCACCAAGCATGGTGACACGCGGGCCTGCAGGATAATGCTTCATGCTTGGCATCAAAATCCCCCTGTACCGTGGTGATGGTTTGAAACAAGTAGCAGAAAGAGCCTTGTGCCAGGGCGATGCACCAGTGTGAATCACACACTATCCATGCTTGCAGTCAGTCTGTGCGTAAGCCCATTTCATGGAGGGTCTGGATCTGAGGGCAGACTGTTCCCACGGCGGCTAAAAAAAATGAATTCAGAGTGGAACAAACCATGTTAGCCGGCCAAATTCTGTTATCCATGAACCTATAAGGAACCGAGATGATATTACAGCGAATGAAGGTTCAGCTGAACAGATGGCATCTCTTCACGAATGTCTTCGATACAAAACTGAAATAAAATAATGGGGAACTAAATTCCATGATGGCTATAGGAGGCGCAAAACTTTCTTAGCTGTGCTGTTCAGATTCCTCAAAATAACATCGATGTCAGAAAGAAGCCGTCAAATACCTGGCAGCAGGGGCGGTTCCATAATGAGGCAGGGTGAGGCAGCCGCTTCAGGCGGCAGAATTTTGAGGCGGCAAAAAAATGCCCCTCTCAGAATGCCACTGTGGCATCCGCCTCACCCAGCCTGCCCCTGCCGGGGCTGCTGACCCAGGCCAGCGGCAGCAGAAAAGAGGAGGGGTCTCTGCTGCGACCGCCGCAACCAGAGGCCAGGCTGGCAGTGTGCAGGAGGGACGCCGATGCCGCCGGAGGCCAGGCCGGTGCACCGGCGGCAGCTGAAGGGAGGAGGGGGCGGGGCAGAGCGAGAGGGGGGCATAGCGAGAGGGCACCATCTCATCCCTCACCTCAAGCGGGACATTGCCTTGAGCCGCCCCTGCCTGGCAGGCTTCCATCAGGTGCAAGAAAAAGTTTGACAGCAGAGTTAGTGGGAGGGCAGCTCAGGGAAATTCGATGGAGTACTCGGTTACCGAGAGGGCAGTGGATGGATGCCTTGAATCACCTCCCAGTGTGGAGGTAGAAGGAAAGCAAAATAATGGCAGAAATCAAGCCTGCTTGGGACAGGCACACAGGCAGCGATGAGGGCGAGGGAGGGAGAGGGCGGGGGCGAGTCACGGTGAGACAAGGGTCTTTGGAGACATCTCTGGCAGGGGCAACTTGTCAGACTGGGTGGGCAGGCCACGAGATCCTTATCTGAAGGAGCAGAGAGAATAAAAAGCAATCTTAGAAAGCTCGAGGAGTTATTGAAGGTTTGGCAGCTGGGGTTCAATGCCAAGAAGTGCAGAGTCACGCATCTGGGGCACGTGATGGGGGGGAGGGGGATGATATTTGATGTGCATGGAATCGAGAAACAGACTTTGGGGTGATGGTGTCTGATGATCTGCAGTAAAGCAACATGACAAGGCAGTGGCTAAGGCCAGAGGGATGCTGGGCTGCAGAGAGAGGCATCACCAACAGGAAGAGGGAGGTGATATTGCCCCTGTACAGGTCATTGGCAAGGCCTCACCTGGAATAATGTGTTCAGTTCTGGACCCCGTATCTCAAAAAGGATAGAGATGGGATGGAGGCGGTTCAGAGAAGGGTGACCAAAATAGTGGGGGAGGGTCTGCACCGAAAGACTTATCAGATGAGATTGAAGAACATATGTACACACTGGAGGAGAGGAGAGACAGGGGAAATACGAAACAGACTTTAAAATACCTGAAAGGAAGTAATGATACAAAAAAAATCAAATCTTTTCCGATGGAAAGGAAGTTGAAAAAACTAGGGTCATGATATGAAACTCCAGGGGGGAAGACTCAGGAAGAATGTCAGGAAATATTTAATTGGGCGATAGCACAGAGAAAGGGCGGAGTAAACAGCACACACATAGAGAAAATCACAACAAAAAAATGTGCGGCATATAATGTACTGGACAATAACAATATGACAATAACAATAACAAGCCCTGTCGCACTTACAACATTGTATACTATACATTGAATGCCATGCACACTGTTCAGTGTGCATATGTAAAATAAATAATTTTTTTAATGTCATATTGTTATTGTCCAGTACATTATATGCCGCACATTTTTTTTGTTGTGAGGAAATATTTAATCACAGAAAGGATGGTGGATGCATGAAATGCTCTCCTGGAAGAGGTGGTGAAGACAAGAACAGTAATGGAATTCAAAAGCACGTGGGATAAACACAGAGAATCCCTAGTGGCTAGAGAATGGAAATGAAGAAATGGAGTAACTTCTGTTAACTTTAGGTGTAACATTTCTGCATGGAAGAGGCATGCAGAGTGGCAGTTCCTACCCTTAACAAGGCATGGGGTAACCTGCATGGAGTAGCAGTTACTACTGTTGTGCTGGAGGTGGACCCTTGCCCTGAGGTGGGGTTGACGCTACCCGCAGGGCAAGCCCTACGGGTCCCCACTGTCGGGAGGCGGAGCTGTTTAGGAGACGGAGGCCGACTGGCCAATACCAGCCCACGTTCCCCACAGGTTGAGCCCTTTGCTACCAGGGCCGGCTGGTCTTAGGTGGGCCTCTGTATGATGACTCTCAGTTGGTGAAGACAAGGGTACGCCAGGGACCAGCAGAGGTTTCAGAGGACCAAGGATGGTCCGGACGAGGCAGGGTTCTGGAGGCCTGGACGCCGACAGGAAAAGGGTAGAACAGGAGGCATCCAGATAATGATAGGCCGAAGCCTGAGAGGCCAAGTCCGTAGGATAATGAAGAAGAATACTAGGCAAGCTGGAGTAAGGGCAGACGGCAAGTAAGCAAGGTACCAGGAACAGAGCAAGGGTCAGAGCCAGGAGAACAGTAGAAGCGTAGTCAAACGAAGAAGGAGTCAATACCAGAGGATCAGTCCAAGCGTAGTCCAATGTAGCAGAGGTCAATACCAGAGGCTCATTCGAAAGGAGCAGGAAGAAGATGAAGGAACGAACAGGAACAGGAAGCAGTAACACGGACAGCAACAGCAGCCAGGAATAACAACAGGAACAGGAACCAGGAACGATGGGCAACGAGCACACGAACAAACGTGGAGACCTGTTGCCAAGGCAGGGAACAAGTGGCTGGGCCCTGCCTTTTATACAGAGGCCCAGTAATGTTATCATCTGGGGCCGTGGGCTACTTTCCCGCCGTGCCCCTTTAAGAGTGCGAGAGTTGCGCGCGCACCTAAGCCAGGGCCCGGAGGAAGCAGGACGGCGGCTTCACTCTGCGGCCCATGCGGGGAGGCCCGCCGGACGCAGGGAGGAACCACAGAGGAGTCAGAAGCAGCAGAGGAGACTGCAGGCGCTCGAGGATGGAGGTGGCTGCCCGCCGCCGCGAGCGAAGGTGAACCAGGATTCCTGGGATGAGTAGGCCCAGGTGCGGGCCTACCTTTACGCCCCCTCTTGGAGGTCTGGGCTTGCCCAGATGGGCACGGTGGAACTGGAGGAGGAGTCCCTTGTCCAGGATGTTACAAGCTGGTTCCCAGGAGTTTTCCTCTGGACCATAGCCTTCCCATGAGAGAAGGTACTCCCAACAATGACCTTATCTCTGGACGTCAAGTACTTCTTGGACCCGATAGGTGGTATCGGTCTCGGTGGAGACTTGGGATGGCACAGGAGCTTTACGAGAAGGCCAAGAGAGTATAACTGATTTAAGCAGAGGTACATGGAAAGAGTTGTGTATACCCAAGGTGGGTGGTAACCGAAGTTGGTAAGTAACTCGTCCAATATGCTGGGTCACTGGAAAAGGACCAATGTAACTAGGTGCAAACCTTTGAGAAGGTAACTTCAGCTGGATGTAACAGGTACTCAGCCAGATCTTTTGGCCTGGCTGGAACACTGGAGTCGGACAACGGTGCGAAGACATTTATTTGTCTGAGTCCAAAGGGTTTGTAGTGCATTGGCAGTGGCCTGGGCTGCCAGTGAGGGTACAGACAGCAGAACTGGTAGAGGGAGCCGAGGTTGTCAGCCGTAGGCTATAGAGAACAGAGAGGCTCCGGTGGCTGCTGCAAATGGGAGTTGTGAGAAAATTCTGCCCACGGTAACACTCTGCCCAATTTTCCTGCTGATCGTTGCAATAAGACCGCAGGAAGTTCTTCAGAGAGCGATTGGTACGCTCAGCCTGGCCGTTGGCTTGCGGATGGTATGCAATTGTCATGATGGCCAAGTGGTCTAAGGCACTGAGCTTAAGTGTTCCTTCTCTGTGCTGGGTGTTCTGGTCTCCTAATGGAGTCGTGAGTTTAAGTACCACATCTGACATGCACATCCTTCAATTTGATACCTTAAAACAAATAAGTATGGGGGTAGCTTGCTTATTGCGGCGGTTACTACCCTAAACCTATTAAGCCTGATACTTCACTTTGAATGCATATAGCATTGCTCTCTGTTTCAATGGCAAGGAAATGTGGAAAAGAGGATTTACATTCAGACAACATCCAACAAGGCATTGATCTGTGCAGTCTGGGTAAACAAGCATCAGGGTAACTTGCTTGATGCGGTGTTTACTACCCTTAACCATTAAGTCTTATGCTCACTTTTGATGCAACTCCAACTTTACTCTCTGCATCAACAGCAGGGGATGACAGGAAATTTGAATCAAACAGTTACCAACAAGGGCCCTGAACTTGGTGGTCGGTGAAACAGCTAAGTATGGGAAAATAAGTGTGGGAGCTTGCTGGGCAAACTGGATGGGCCGATTGGTCTTTTTCTGCCATCATTTCTATGTTTCAATGTAATCCAAGGAACCTTTGGAGCGCGCGAAGTCCCACAGGTTGAGGCCAATTGCGGATACCCTTTAACTTACTGGAGCCCATGGTAAATCCTCGCTGGGAGATGATGTTGCCTAGAAAAGGCAAACTGGTCTTCTCAAATATACACTTGACCAGCTTGGCAAATAGATGGTTTTCTCGTAGCTGCTGGAGGACAATGTGGACATCAGCTCGATGGGAGCCCAGGTCCTTTGAAAAGATAAGGATATCATCCAGGTAGGCGACGACCTTCATGTATAGGAGATCGTGAAAGATCTCGTTGATCATCCATTGAAATACTACGGGGGTGATGCAAAGTCCGAAAGGCATGACGAGGTATTCATAATCCCCGTCTGTCGTGTTAAATGCTGTTTTCCAAACATCCTCCATGTGAATGCGTACTAAATTGTAAGCACCACACAGATCCAACTTGGTGAAAATAGTGGCGCCTTGAAACATTGGGGGTAACTTGCACAAAGCGGCAGTTACTACCCTTAACTGAACGCATGGGGGTAACCTGCATGGACCGGCAGTTACTACCCTTAACAGAAGGCATGGGGATAACCTGCACGGTGTGGCAGTTACTACCCTTAACAGAAGGTATGGGGATAACTTGCGTGGAGCAGAAGTAACTACCTTTAACAGAAACATGCGGTAACCTGCACAGAGTGGTAGTTACTACCCTTAACTAAACGTATGGGGGTAACCTGCACATAGAGGCAGTTACTACTCTTAACAGAAACATGGAGGGTAACCTGCACAGAGAGGCAGTTACTAGTCTAAACAACTTGCTGGGCAGGGTGCGAGAGGGAATATAAAATGTGAAAATCATTCCTGGTGGACTGGTTTGATATGGAAGATCCTGTTCGACACTCCATTTCTTTCTACTATAAATACTTGGGACATACTTAAAAGAAGTGGCCGCTAGATGCGGCATGGTCTAAATAGCAACAAGAACTCCAGTGTTCTTTCCCATTAGAAACATTTACTTCCTCCATGCTACGTACCGCAAATATCACTTGTAACGCGCACCTCAGGGAAACCAGATATACAGTATTTCATCGGACATATCTTTCTCAGCATCGAGCCTATCTAGCTAAGGTCGCAGACACGGACAAATGTTTGAAATGTAAGACAGAGATTTCACACCTGGGGCACTCTCTTTGGAGTTGCGTCATACTTCAATCCTACTGGAAGAAAGTACTTCAACTTGCCAGCAGGGTTCTGGGTTTTCAGATCCCATTTCCACCGACTGTGGTGTTATTCAGCCTCTTTTCGCAAACGTTTCCAGGCACTTCTGAACATAAATTATGGCTTTCGAAGATTCTTGTTTTGGCGATTAACTTTATTTAAAGGTTTGGAGGAAAATGGAAGGTCCTTCGATTCAACCCTGGCATACTTCAATCATGCACCTATTGACCATAGAAACTTTCATAACCCAACGCACTTCCTTTAAGACATGGAAGAAAATACTCAGTGTCTGGATGCCCTATCTCTTGCACATTCCACATGAATCTCGAAGCTTGATCATGAACCGTATAGATTGTTAAGTGAATTGGTCTGTACGATGTTCATGGGTACCTCGGTGTGGTGCAGGATATACACCATTTCATATTTTTGTTTGTTATTACTTTGCCTTTTATTTTTGCATATACCTGATATTACATGGTTCACTAGGCTGTTAGCCTCTCAGCAAGGGGGGGGGGGGATTCCTGGGGGTTGTGGATGGGTCATTAAGCAAATTTATCTTCACAGTTTGTATACAATCCATGTGGTATATAATAGAAACCATTATGTATTGTGTGGTACTTTGGAACTGTTCTGTTTAATGACGTGAAATAAAAAAGACTGAACCTAAAATGTGAAAAGCATGAAAGATAAGAACATAAGAAATTGCCATGCTGGGTCAGACCAAGGGTCATCAAGCCCAGCATCCTGTTTCCAACAGAGGCCAAACCAGGCCACAAGAACCTGGCAATTACGCAAACACTAAGAAGATCCCATGCTACTGATGCAATTAATAGCTGTGGCTATTCCCTAAGTAAACTTGATTAATAGCCATTAATGGACTTCTCCTCCAAGAACTTATCCAAACCTTTTTTGAACCCAGCTACACTAACTGCACTAACCACATCCTCTGGCAACAAATTCCAGAGCTTTATTGTGCGTTGAGTGAAAAAGAATTTTCTCCGATTAGTCTTAAATGTGCTACTTGCTAACTTCATGGAATGTGCTGTTTCAAGCTTTTAAATACTAACAGTAGGACTTTGAATTCTATTTATTGTTGCACAGGAAGCCAGTGTAACTCCTTTAAAAGTGGGGTTATATGATCCCATCAATGACCTCTAGAAATTAAAACGGACCACAGAATTTTGTAAAATCTGGATAGCTTTTAATGAAAAAGATAGTAAACCTATAAGGAGAGTTACGGTAATTAACAGTAGTTAGTACAAAAGGGGTAGATTTTCAAATGTGCGTGCTCACATGGATGCGCCGATTTTCTAACATGTGCGCATATGTGCGAGCGGCATGTACGGGGGAGGGATTTTTGCAATTTCCGCACGGCGACACATTCCGACCTTCCCCAGTTCCCTCCCAGTCTGCTCCAATTAAGGAGCGGACTGGGAGGGAACTTTCCTACCCCCGTACCTAAATTCCCTCCCTCTTCCCCTCTTCCCCTCTCCTCCCTACCCTCTAAACCCTACCTTTTTTTTTGTTTTACAACTTACTTCAGCTCCCGAGTAAGTTGCATGCGCCAGCTGGCTGCCAGCGCACAAGTCTTTGAGACAGCGATCAATTACTTTGTCCTAGCCGGCCCCCCCCCCCCCCCCCCCCCCGGTCCACCTCTTCAAACAGGCCTGACACTCATGCGCGTACCGAGGTTTATGGGCATGGCTGGACCCCTTCGAAAATTCGCTCGGCACGTGCAAGGCCTAGCCACACATGTAAATCCTGGGATTTATGCGCGCAGGCCTTTTAAAATCTACCCGTAAGTGTGCACCTCATTGCAGGAATCATTTTAATCAGGAATAAGTCTCAAATGGTGTAATAACCGTAATTCCTAATAACCTGAACGAAGAATCTGTTGAACGTGGGGTTTAAATGTAAGACAAGAATCAAAGAGATCTCCCAGATTTCTGACTGTATTCTTGAAGTGAATTGCATTACCCAGTACAGAAACAGATGTTACATTCTGGGCAGTTAGGAAATTTGAATTTCTGAGAAGCCCAAGGCTTCTGTTTTAGTAAACTTGAACATAAGATGATTATGACACATCCAAGAATGTACAAATACTAGAGTGTGAGAAACATGACTCAGCAGAAGCGACAAAACATTTCTAACAGGAAAATGCAGCTGATTATTATCAACATAGACCTAAAATGTATACCACTACGATCTAACAGGGAGCAAAGTGGTCTTAAATAAGCATTAAAAACTGCGGCAGACAGAAGACCTGGGCGTGATTCTTGAAGCTTCTCTGACTTTTAATAATCAAATCAACTCTGTCCTTCGCTCACGTTCTTATAAGCTATGGGTTTTCCGCTGGGTAAAGCTTCTACTGAGTCCTGCTGATTTTCATGCAGCAGCATGGGCAAGGTTTATGCCAGCCTTGGATTACTGTATTTCTCTATTTACCGGTCTGCCAGCCATGGCATACAGAGCGTTATGACTGTCACAGAGCGCTGCTGTGAGGCTTCTTCCTGGTAAATCAATGAGAGCATAACTCTCCGATACTTTGCGAGCTTCACTGGCTCCCAGCTCTGTCCAGAGTTATATTTAACGTGCGTGACTCCTGTCCTTGGGTGAATGCTCCCCTTCGTACCTATAACCCAACCTGTGAGCTGCATTCCTCCCAAAGAAGATCCAGCTGGTGCTTGAAGCTTGACAGGACGTGCGTTCTCTGTGGCTGCTCCATTCTTGTGGAACTCTCTCCCCTACGAGCGCTGCATTACAAGCTGTACCAAGACATTTAAGGCAATGTTAAAAAGTCACCTTTTTTTTTACTTTGCTATGACATGTCCGAGTTGGGAACCATTTATTTGACAGCCATTTCTTGTCTTAAGTTGTTTTAGTTTATTATTTTTGTATTAACTTTCTTGTTCACTGCCTGGGGCCTTGGTATGGGCGATTTCTTTGTAGCGAGACCTCCGGTTGCCTTGCTGGCTGAAACCAGGGAGCTACAATGCCGGGGTTCATTCATTGTGGGGTGGGGGGGGGGGGGAGGCTTAACCTCCTGGGCCCTTGGTGCTGTCGTGGACACAGTCATCCAAATTACACTCACCCTGTATTAAAGTATCAGGTTTTCCTGAAGTTGCCAGAGCTACACAGCAAAGACATTGATTGCTTCTTACTAAGTGGCAGAGGGTATTAGCTCTAGGGGCTACTTTTTCTTTGCGTTTTCCCTGCGATTGGCCTGTTAAGTGGGGAGGTAACAAATATGTTTCTTATGATCCGTGTCAACTTGAAGATCTTCTGGCTAACCGGGAGGCACCTGCAGCTGTTAGCCGAGTCCATGATAGATTAGGTATGCCAGCATTATACAAATAATTATTATTCCCTCAATGGCAGTGATCTAAAGTTTCCATTATTTGTTCTTCATAGGAGTGCATGCATTATATGTCTTTCTTGAATGGAATATTGCTTTCTTTTGTCTAGATTTTCTGACATGTAAATTTAAACTTTAATAAATAAAAAGTAAAAAAAACAACAACAAACAAACAAACAAATTACACTCACCACAATTTTCCTTGTCACTGGTCAAAGGGGTTCCTTAGTGAGGAAAGTCCTGTCACCCGGGGGGCTGGTAGTGAAAAAAACGAAAGAGTCCAAAAGTGGTGTTCAAAGTAAATTTACTTAAAGTTTTAAAATAAGAATCCAGGCCGATATGGAAAAGGTAAGAAACAGCATCAGAAAGATCCAAATCAGAAAAAGCCATGGTCTCTTTGTCCGTGGTAAATTCCAAGTTGTTCTACTGCCACCCGAACGAGTGACTACGTCTAGAATCCCTTCCCCGCGGAGGGCAAGGCAATCTCTTTGTAGTTCCAGCATGAAACAAGGGCTGCAAAGATGCCAGAGCCTCTCGTTCAAAAACAGATCTTCCAAACTCCAACAGCCTCCGTCGAAAACCTTCAAAATCTCCACAACCTTCAACCTCTGCTATAACTTGGTCACAAAGGCAAAGGATCCAGAAGCCTGGCCCTTCGAGTTACCAGAGTTTGCCCTTCTCTCAGGAACTTGGCTCTCAATCCAGAACTGGCAAAGTCTTCCAAACACTCTCCTAACTTTTCTACTCGCCAAGTCTCCTCTCTTGGTCAGTCCAACCTCAAGCAGCAAAGACCATCTCTTGATCAGTCCTCCTGGGGAGAGGCAACAGCCCTTTGCACAATCTCAGGGGGGGAATTTTATATCCCTGAGACCCATCCCACAAAGAGATGAGGATAAAGCAAGGGGAGGACCGCAAAAAGCAAAACCCCACTTGATGGAAAATCTAGGGAAAACTATTAGTGACAGGCAAAGCCGGGTCACATGTAAACAGCAGTGAATAAAAATAAATCAATCAATAAGGAGGCAGGGATTTTGGAATCTGCATCCATTTTAAAAACACACTCCCTCCCTTTTATTTTTTTCAGCACATAGATTTCCTCCAACTACTTCCAGCTCAATCAGAACCAACCTCTACTGGGCTACAGAACCATCAGCCTCCATTCTCAATTTCCATCTATTTGCTATCCCTTTCCTAACTTTCGTAGCCCAATCACTGCAGGGGCCATGGGCTGCAGTTCCCTCTACAGTCTGGCTAAATGGACCCCGAGTCTGGCCACTAGATGTCCAGGGGCTATGGACGCTATCTCCGCAGGCCTTGCTCACTTGGGGAGGGGAGGACCTGGGCAGCTTGGGCTGAGACCGGGAATCAACACTTGGTCTTCCAATTGGTCACTGCTGTTTACATGTGACCCGGCTTTGCCTGTCACTAATACTTTTCCCTAGATTTTCCATCAAGTGGGGATTTGCGTTTTGGGGTCCTCCCCTTGCTTTATCCTTTAATGTTGTAACTCATTCCAGTTTGTGCAGTGGGGAGTGAGGACGTTGCTCCTGATGTCACAGCAGGAAGGTGGCTCCCTATAAGGAGCAGCTATGATGTCAAGGCAAGAATGTGGGTCCATATATGGAACTGTGATGATGTCACTACCAGGATTGCATGAGTACAGTAACATCGAAAGTCCAGCTCCAACCATTGCAGTATCACAGTAACAGAGGAGGGGCAGGCAGAGCTTATCAAAACCCATGGGACAGAAACCTGAAAGGGAAGAACTGGGGGAGCGTGTTCCTCTTCCAGGAATCCACGCAGGGAAACTGGATGCTCTGCCCTTGTTTAACAGAAGAGCGACGCTGGGAAACAAGCTGAGCCTCGTGTAGGGAACATTATGCAAGCTGGGAGGTGGCGCTTGCAGAGGCATGAAGCAAACAGGTTTTCAGAGTGCAATAATCTGAGCCAAGGCAGCAAGGCCACTGCCTCCGCTCCAGATGTGGCGCCCTCCCAGGAGATGCCATATTAAGCCTGGAAGGGAACTGGCCGATTTGCAGGCTGTGACACCCCGCATGGGACAAGCAGCACAATGTCTTGTACTAACGAGTCTTGTGCATTTAACTGGGAAAAGTAATTAGTAGGTTTACACCCTCTCTTTGATTCACAAATGGGTGGTGATGTATGCAGCCAAATTCACTGATTTATAGGATTCTGACAGGGGCCACAGTGTGAATGCTTCTGCTGTAGCCCCCCTGAAGGTGGATTGAGACCCCCCTGCTCATTTTGCAGAGACCCCTCCTCCCTGTTTTTAATGTCCCTACTGAAAGCTGGATTTCAATAGGAAGCTCTATAAAGCTGTGGCAATTCTCCTGAGCCATCCAGACCCCACGAAAAAGGGCTTAAGGCAGTGATTTCAAGCCAGGCAGGAATGTCTTTCACTGCTGCAAAAACCGGCCTCCGAGGCGAGGGGCGGGGAGTAGGAGGGGGAAAAAGGGTTCACCTTTCCCTGGATAATTAGGGAGAGAGCTATTAGCAATCAAACAAAAATGGGATTGGGTCTTTCCACTTAAAAAGCTGCCTAAACATGAAGAGCAGCCTCTGTGGGCTTCAAAACATCCGTGCGGCCGCCCTCCAGCAGCTTTGATAAATTATATTAGTATGCGGCTGGTCAGAGGCACAGTAGTCCTATTAGTATGACTTGACTTATGTGCTGCCTTTGAGCTGTAGACCATCAGTTTTATTACTTAACCATTGATTTGATTCTGATGTTCCCAGGGCCAGTGCAAGGGTAGTAGGTGCCCTAGGAGAAATTTATAGCCTGGCGCCCGCCCCCCCCCCCCCCTCCCCCCAACACCGCTCCCTGAACTTCCCACACACAATTAAAAAGTATGCATTTATAATAAAAGATTTTACATGGAAAAGGACATTGAAATAAAAATATCACTTACAACATGTATATTATGTTTACTTGTACTACTATGGTGCCAAGAAGAAAACCCTGCCAAAACAAGACATTTCAAACCCATATGGACTAAGGTCTATTGTAACACATATTGGGTGTGGTCTCTTCACCCTCAGAAAGCTATGAGTAAATTGAATTACAATTACAATATAGTAAACTCCCAAAATAGCACCAACTGCCAGCACTCCATCAGTAACAACCCTACCTATGGAAAAGAAACACTAAATATTACGCCAGGCCTTAAAACACCAACCTCCTATTGGAAAAACAGAACAAGTCAGGCTGCTATAGTTCCTTACATAGAAACTACATGTTAGCAGAATACCTCACCTCAGTCACATATGCAGAACACAGACAGACTATCACCAAATACAGAATAAAGAGCCCATCTATATAAATAAAAATGTTAAATAGTTTGTACCAAATCGCTAATCTCAGCAACCACTTAACCAATTGCGTTCAAATGTGGACACAAGTTTCACCTCACATACGGCAAGGATCTTCTACACTTACATTACATATATGTCACACCGGGGGCTGGTAAAAAAGTTTTAAAAATTGGTTCCACAAAACAGCGACATCTGGTGGACGTAAGCGGAAGCTCTTACACCTTGCACAAACGCTCACACCCCCCACACACGTGACCAATGTTTGTGATTCACACACCCTCCAAGCAGACACAAATCCACCCTCCTCACCCCCCCCCCCGCACACATGCCAATTGTATTTATTTCACACACCCTCAAAAAACACACAAAAAACCCACTAAATACCAGCATGCTACACCGGGAGGCCACTCACATGCCACATGTTTGCAATTCCCACACCCTACGAACTCACACACAAACACCCTCCTCACACCCCTCACGCACATGACTTTTCTACTTACTGCCCTCAACCACCGAATGCACAGAAAACTGCAGAATAGTTCAGGCTGCTCCAGCGGGGGGGGGGGGGGGGCAACACCGCTCTGGGACACATCGCATACACTATGGCTGTCGGCTGCCAGCAATCAAAATGGACACTCGGGAACGCCAATAGCGGCAGTAGCCCATGTGACATAGGAAGGGCGAGGGCCCGTCGACGCCATTTACTGAACTGGCAACCGGGGCACCTTCGCCCTTACTATCTGAGCGAGGCGACCGCTCCCATTGCTCCACCTCGAGGGCTCGGCGCCAATACTTCCATGCCGGAACGAACGCCTGCTCCACCGACTACCATTTTTGAAAGGTATCGTCAGGCCCACGGACGCCGTATGACATAGTGAGGGCAAAGGTAGCGCCGGCGCCATTTTGAAGATTGGCAATACGGCCCGCGTGCAGGAGGTCGCTCCCGGACCCTCGCTGGACCTTTGGCAAGTCTTGTGGTGGTCAGGAGGCCCCCCAAGCTGGCCAAAAGTCCCTGGGGGTCCAGCGGGGGTCCGGGGGCGATCTCCTGCACGCGTGACGTCGGGAGCCAGGAACTAAAATGGCGCCGGCGCTACCTTTGCCCTGTCACATGATAAGGGCAAAGGGCCACGGCGCCATTTCTCAAAGCAGCCGTGGCCAGAGAGAGAGGGAGATCGCGTCGGGACCCCCCCACTGGACCCCAGGTAATTTAAAACATTTTGGAGGGGGTTCGGGAGGGTGGGGGATTTGTTTTAAAGGTTCGGGGTGGGTTTTAGGGTTTTTTTTGGTGTGCCGGTTTTCCCGCCCTCCCCCGATTTACGATTTAAAAAAAAAAAAAAAACCACGATGATAAGATTTCCCTCCCCCCCCAGCCAAAATCGATCGTTAAGACGATCGATCACATGATTCACACCTCTATTAATTATGTCAAACTGTTGCAGTATTGGTGTCAAAAAATGCAGGTATAACTTATTGACAAGATCGTTGTACATGTTTGACAAATTTTCAGCATCATTACATATCTTCTCCTTGACTTTGCACAAATTAAAATGAACTTTTAATTCATCCCACCGAGACAGAACACATTTGCAGCAATAATACATGGACAACCACCTGGTGTTTGACAGCTGAACAAGTCTAAGAGGGTCCTGTCCAAGTTTGCATAATGTCTCTTTCGCTGGGCACTGTGAGAAAACCAAGAATATAATCATCCAACTAAAAACTCTAAATGCTGAGGCAGTTGTTTGACAGCTTTGCTTGCACACAGCTGAAGTGAACGACACACGCATTTACTTGTTTCAGGCTGGTGTACACCAGGTTGGGTTTGCCAACCATAACGTTGCCTCAATCAGTTCCTATTCCAATACACTTACTGAAATCAATGTTCAGGGTTTTTTTTTTAGAAACTCCAGCCCAGACGAGGCAGTAGCATCAGCTGTTTTGCCTTGCAGATCAATCAGACGAATGAATGTAGAAACAAGTCTGTTTAAAGCTGTGCTGAAGTAACTCTCGACACAGATATTTCGGCGAACTTTTGTCTGTGCTTTCATAATAGTCAATGAGTGTGAAACACTGTTGATGTCATCTACAAGTTCATTGAGTAAACAGGACACAATCACATTGCAAATTAAGGCTCTACACTTAGTTCTGTGAAGCCTAATGTCTTTGTTATGCATCGCAGATGTCAACTCGCATGTTGTGTTCCGCGGCCACGACCCCCAACCTAAGTCAGCGTCAGGGCCGCCATGGCAGCACCAGGGAATCTGGGCAGTTTGCCTCCCACACCCCGACGAGGCTTCCCGTGCTGACTGACGGCGGGGGAGGCACCCCAGGCCTCCCCTCGCGGCGTCATGCCGTTCTGCACAGCCTCCCAGATTCAAAATGGCCGCCCTGCCCTTAGGCACGAGGCCGGACCTCCTCTGTAGATTTAAAGGGCCCTTGTCCTCCTAATTGCCTGCATCTGCTTCTAATGGGCTAGACATAGGGGAAGTATAAAGGGAGACTTCCTCCGCTCACTCTTCGACTTGGCAACACTTCTGCTTCAAGTCTGCTTGCTTCAGTGAGTCTTCTGGTGCCTCGGGATCCTGATTCCTGGTTCCTGCTTCCTCTCGGTGATTCCTCGGTGTGTGACTTCGGACTGGCAAGCGGTGATTCCTCGGTGTGTGACTTCGGACTGGCAAGTGGTGATCACTCGGTGTGTGACCTCAGACTGGCAAGTGGCAATCCTCTGGTACTCGACCTCGGACTTCTTCCGGACCACCCATCTTCAAGGGCCCACCTAAGTCCCAGCGGCCCGGGTCCCTATGGGCTCCTCCCGGGGGACCACGGGCTTCCAGTGGCGAAGATCCAGTTGGCCCTTGAACCGACCTCACGCCTCCTCGACCTCTCAAAGGTACACCTAAGTCCCAGCGGCCCGGGTCCCTACGAGCTCCTCCCGGGTGGGCCGCAGGCTTCCAGTGGCGAAGATCCATTTGGCTCTGCTCCGACGTCACGCCTCTTCGTACTCTCATTCGGCCGCCTCAGTCTCCAATGCCGAAGGGCCAGCCAGTCCCATCTTCTGTTCCGCCTCGCCACCTGACGGGGGAACCTAAGGAGCCATCTCCTAAAGTGATTCAACCTCCTGTGGTCCAAGGGTTTACGATCCCTCCGGATCATAACATCGCATAGGTGATCAACAGTTGATACTGCGCAGTGACAGGCTATAAAACAAGCATACTTCAGTTCCTGCTGCTGCACGGTTATATTTCGTTTTACTGCAGCAATACCAATGTCATTGAGCTGCACAGACAACAAAGGAGCCAAACTTTTTGCATGCTTCTCCATATTGCATGATGCATGTGAATTTCGCATTTACAGAATTTGCACGTAGCCTGTCATCGCTGACAAAAGGCTGAATTCACGCTTTCAACTTGCATTCCTCCTCCCTCGCTTTTACCTTTTACCTTACTTAACCTAGTAAATCCAAACCATTCAGAAGAGTAGCAGCCAATGACAGGAACAGCAGGTATGGACAGGCTTGCTTACAAAGGTTCTCCTCTGCTTGGAGAAGAAATAAAAAAAGAGATATAAGCTTATGAAATCATAAGCGATGTGGAACAAATAAAAAAAAACCCACCATTACAGGTTACTATGGGCTACAATTTTTCACCTATATGTCAGCAATCACTTGGGATTGTGAACAGCAAGTGTGTGTGTGAGAAAAAGAGAGAGGGGGTATGTGTAAGAGCCAGTATGTGTGTGTGTGAGCATGTATGTATGAGAGAAAGAGAGTGTTACGGTCCTGCCTGCGGCTCTCTGCGGGCAGCCCTTCCACCCACCTGTTCTCTCAAATGCGGCAGGATGCCGCTGACTCCGTTCTCAGCGGCCCAGAGGCCGCGGCTGTCTCCTGCCCTGCGCGGCAGGGCTGACGCCGTCGGGAGCCTCCGTCTTCGCGGCTCTGCCTAGGCCGCCGCCAAAATGCCATCCATATGCGGCCTGGAGGCCGTGCCCCCATTCACCTCTATGCGGCCTAGAGCTGCCGCCGACCTGCCTCCGTGGCCGGGAGCCACGACGTCATCGATGGGGGTCTTCGACCGGCAGGGAGGCTGTCCCTGCCGGTGCCTGCAACCAGCCTGTGCCTCCATGTCAAGTGCAGGAGAGCGCCGCTGACCATGGTGCTGCTCCTCTCTGCTCCAGCCTTCCTTAGGCGCTGGCACGTGCTTCTTCTGGGTATTTAAAGGGCCAGTAGCAGGAAGTGGTTATGGCCCCACCGGAATCCAGCTCCACCCAGTTTCCTGCTTCAGCCCTATAAAAGAGCCTTTCTTCAGTCAACCCAGGCCTTCGGATTGGGTTCCACAGTCGTCTGTGTTTGCTGACCGGTCCAGGTCCTCTGTGGTTTTCTCCTGCTTTGATGGCTTTGTCTTCATGTTCCTGATGTCCCTCGTCCAGGTCTCCAGTCGTCTTCATGTTCCTGATGTCCTTCATCCAGGTCTTCAGTCGTCTTCATGTTCCTGATGTCTGTCGTCCATGCCTCCAGATGTCTTCAGGTTCCTCACATCCTTCGTCCGTGTCTTCAGATGTCTTCCTGTTCCTGATGTTCTTCGTTTGTACCTCCTGATGTTTGATGTCCTTCCTGAAGCCTTTGTCTTCGCCTCTGCCTCCATGCCTTGGTTCCCTGATGTCCACTTTCCTGGCATGCCGTTGTCATGGTCCGCGACCAGTCCCACAGGTGGGCTGTGTAGGGCCCCTCATGGTACATAGGCCATCCTCATCTCCACACTGCAACCCTCTGGAAGACTTCTGCTTCAGTCCGTTGTTAATCCTTGAGAATCGAATCCTGCTTCAGTTTTGTCCCAGTCTTCGAAGCCTATTGCAATTCGCGTCCATCCATGTCAAGACTCTGTTCGACCCGGCTCCATGCCAGCGTGGTCTGCGACCAGTCCCACGGGGGACTGTGTAGGGTGCGCCCCAGTGCAGGCCTTTTCAGTATCTTCATCATGTTCCGGTATCAGCTTCCATTATCTCTCCTTGAGTCTGCTACGAGCCCAGAGTGGTCCGCGACAAGTCCCACGGGTGGACTGTGTAGGGCATGCTGCGTTGCAGTCTTGACCCAGCGCTTTGACCTCCTTGCCTTTTCTACAGTGTCCTCGCTTCAGTCCTTGTCTACAGTGTCCTCGCTTCAGTCCTCGTCTAAGTCTTCTGTGTTCTAAGGACTCCGTCTGCCCTCGTCCTCTGTCCAGCCTGCCGTACCCAGCGAAAGTGCTACTCTTTCCTGGGTAGAGTTGTTGCTGTTTGAGTCCTGGGAATAGGCTGAGCACTGAGACTGGATTTCATAACATAAGAACATAAGATATACCATACCGGGTCAGACCAAGGGTCCATTAAGTCCAGTATCCTGTGTCCAACAGTGGCCAACTAAGTCACAAGTACCTCGCAAGTATCTAAACATTAAATGAATAGATCCCAGGCTATTAATCCTTTTTGATTAATAGCAGTTTATGGACTTCCGCTCTAGAAACTTATCCAAACCTTTTTTAAACCCAGCTACACTGACTGCCGTAACCACATCTTCTGGCATTCTTACACCAGAAAAATCTGTCCAGACTATGGAGCTTCTCCAAGCTCTCTTGCTCCGTTTTTGGAAACTTCTCAGAGGATACCTCTTACAAAGTTGGTCCAGAGGGTGGCTACTAAAATAGTCAAGAGTGTTCATCATAAAGAATGGGACAGACTTAAAGATCTAAACATGAATACCCTGAAGGAAAGGGGGGGGGGGGGGAGCAAGAGGAGATATGATAGAACATAAGAACATGCCATACTGGGTCAGACCAAGGGTCCATCAAGCCCAGCATTCTGTTTCCAACAGTGGCCAATCCAGGCCATAAGAACCTGGCAAGTACCCAAAAACTAAGTCTATTCCATGTTACCATTGCTAGTAATAGCGGTGGTTATTATCTAAGTCAACTTAATTAATAGCAGGTAATGGACTTCTCCTCCAAGAACTTATCCAATCCTTTTTTAAACACAACTATACTAACTGCACTAACCATATCTTCTGGCAACAAATTCCAGAGTTTAATTGTGCGTTGAGTGAAAAAGAACTTTCTCCGATTAGTTTTAAATGTAAAAAAATTATTCACATCTACCCATTCTAGACCTCTAATGATTTTAAACACCTCAGACTATCATATCCCCCATCAGCGTCTCTTCTACAAGCTGAAAAGTCCTAACCTCTTTAGTCTTTCCTCATAGGGGTGCTGTTCCATTCCCTTTATCATTTTGGTCGCCCTTCTCTGTACCTTCTCCATCACAATTATATCTTTTTTGAGATGTGGCGACCAGAATTGTACACAGTATTCAAGGTGCGGTCTCACCATGGAGCGATACAGAGGCATTATGACATTTTCCGATTTATTCACCATTCCCTTTCAAATAATTCCCAACATTCTGTTTGCTTTTTTGACTGCCGCAGCACACTGAACTGATGATTTCAATGTGTTATCCACTATGAAGCCTAGATCTCTTTCTTGGGTAGTAGCACCTAATATTTATTTATTTATTTATTTATTTAAGGCTTTTATATACCGACTTTCTTGATACAGATCAAATCAACTCGGTTTACATCAAACAAGCGGAACTGTAACCAACCATATAACATATGTAACCTAACATTGTGTAACTATAGCATGGGTTATTTTTCCTTATATGCATCAACTTGCACTTGTCCACATTAAATTTCATCTGCCATTTTGATGCCCAATTTTCCAGCCTCACAAGGTCTTCCTGCAATTTATCACAATCTGCTTGTGATTTAACTACTCTGAACAATTTTGTATCATCTGCAAATTTGATTACCATACTTGTCGTATTTCTTTCCAGATCATTTATAAATATATTGAAAAGTAAGGGTCCCAATACAGATCCCTGAGGCACTCCACTTCTCACTCCCTTCCACTGAGAAAATTGTCCATTTAATCCTATGCTCTATTTCCTGTCTTTTAGCCAGTTTGTAATCCACGAAAGGACATCGCCACCTATCCCATGACTTTTTATTTTTCCTAGAAGCCTCTCATAAGGAACTTTGTCAAATGCCTTCTGAAAATCCAAGTACACTACATCTACAGGTTCACCTTTATCCACATGTTATTAACTCCTTCAAAAAAGTGAAGCAGATTTGTGAGGCAAGACTTGCCTTGGGTAAAGCCATGCTGACTTTGTTCCATTAAACATGTCTTTCTATATGTTCTGTGATTTTGATGTTTAGAATACTTTCCACTATTTTTCCTGGCACTGAAGCCAGGCTAACTGGTCTGTAGTTTCCCGGATCGCCCCTGGAGCCCTTTTTAAATATGGGGGTTACATTAGCTATCCTCCAGTCTTCAGGTACAATGGATGATTTTAATGACAGGTTACAAATTTTTACTAATAGGTCTGAAATTTCATTTTTTAGTTCCTTCAGGACTCTGGGGTGTATACCATCCGGTCCGGGTGATTTACTACTCTTAAGTTTGTCATTTAAATACCTCCAAGGTATCAATCACAGGAGGTGAGCCTCTTTCAAAGCCAAGGAGGTTCTGGAACAATGGGTCATGGGATGAGTAGGAAAGGGGGACAACTCAGGAGTAATTTAAGGAAATATTTATTTACAGAATGAGTGGTGAATACATGGAACAGCTTCCCTACGGAGACAAGTATCAGAATTCAAAAAAGAATGGGACAAGCACAGAGGATCTCTGAGAGACAGGAAGGGACTATAGAGCTGAACAGGAGATCTGGATGGACAGACTGGATGGGCTGAATGGTCTATCTGTGATCATTTTCTATGTCTCTATGTTACTGGACTGGAACACTTCTGGTGAAACCAGAGAGATTGTACTGGATGATACCAGTCCCTAGGTGAGAGAAATGGATTTTAAGGGCAAAAGGAACTTGCATAAATATCTGGATCCTGTCAGGTACTTGTGACCTGGATTGGCCACTGTTGGAAACAGGATATTGGGCCTGATGGATCTTTAGTCTGACCCAATAAGGCAAGTCTTATGTTCTAATGTCAGAGGGGGCTACCTTTAACTACAGACATCTGTCTTTACAAATGTTTGCTCGCACTGATGACTGTTCTGTGTTATTGTGCATTTTGTATACAATCCAGTTAGAGTTCACGTTTATCTCTAAGCTAGCCAGAAGTGAATTCTGGATGCATAATGCTGCATCGTAATTAAAGCACTTAACAATAACAAAATGTTTCAAAAACATGTTTTCCTCTTTTCCCGAGCTATTGCCTTTACGGCAACAGTGCAAGTCCCACAAGACCTTGAAGAAAGGATGCCCCTCGATGTGACCTAGCTGGAGCCTTTGGTGGCATTCAGATGCCACTCTCCTGAAAGGGAAGCTAATTGCTGCCAACAGTTTTACACGCTGCCAGGCCTCCAGGGAACGCTGCCTCCTTCAACCATTTGCAACTCCGCTCTCTGCACCAGTGTACTCCAGGCACTTCGTTCCCATGCCTTGGATGCCTACTGCAAGGGACGAGCTGCTGGTTCCCATAAACAACTGACTAAGGAAATCTCATCCCCACGTGCTGAAATTCAAGCTCGCTCCTGGGCGGGCAGGGTGAGAGCCTGCAGAATGATGAACAGATGTTAGACTAAAAGGGGCTGAGAGTGGGACAGGTTTGAAGAAGGCATCTCCGCTGTCTGCTGCTGCTCAGGGCAACATCTGTACTGTACCCATGGCAGCAGAACAGGCAGCGATGGCAGCATTAGGGAGGGCAGAAAAGCTTTTGCTGAATTTCCAAACCTATGTCTCGTTGGAAATCCAGCTTTTGGGAAAGCAAACAAATATGTCTTGGACTATCAGGTGAGATTTAATTGCATAGTTAATGCTGGCATTAGAATGAACGTAAACATCCAGCAAAAGAACTCTCCCGGCTGCCTGCATGCCCCTCTGTTCGATTTGTTTGTTTCTCAAATGTATTATCCATCTTTCTGTAAAAGGAGGCTCGATATCCTTTCACCAATACAAGTACTCTCCCAGCTGCCTGTGCTTCCTCACACTACCTCCCACCAATAGATGAGTTTTCAAGCTCTCTGTGCTCCCTCTCACAGCCTCTTTCCAACAGAAGTCTCCCAGCTGCCCGCGCTCCCTCCCTCGGCCTTTCTCCAATAGAAAAACTCTCCCAGCTGCCTGTGCTTCCTCACACTACCTCCCACCAATTGATGAGTTTTCAAGCTCTCTGTGCTCCCTCTCACAGCCTCTTTCCAACAGAACTCTCCCAGCTGCCCGCGCTCCCTCCCTCGGCCTTTCTCCAACAGAATAACTCTCCCAGCTGCCCGCGCTCCCTCCCTCGGCCTTTCTCCAACAGAAAAACTCTCCCAGCTGCCCGCGCTCCCTCCCTCGGCCTTTCTCCAACAGAAAAACTCTCCCAGCTGCCCGCGCTCCCTCCCTCGGCCTTTCTCCAACAGAATAACTCTCCCAGCTGCCCGCGCTCCCTCCCTCGGCCTTTCTCCAACAGAAAAACTCTCCCAGCTGCCCGCGCTCCCTCCCTCGGCCTTTCTCCAACAGAAAAACTCTCCCAGCTGCCCGCGCTCCCTCCCTCGGCCTTTCTCCAACAGAAAAAACTCTCTCAGCTGCCTGCGCTCCCTCCCTCCCAGTCCCACCCAGATTGTTGCAGTTGACCCGGTCTCAGCGGCACACATTGAGAGAGAGGATGCTTTGCTGGGAGTGTAGATGGCACAGGGTGAGGGACAGGTTGACATTGGTTTTGCTCACCCCGCAATCTTCCATTTATCCATCTATTTATTCCATTTTATTACTTATTACTTAATACTTAATATCTTGGCTATGTAATCAAGGCCTAAAATGGCGTGCACAATAAAACATGCCAACTCCATCCCACTTCCCGACATCACCCGATCCCTGCCTACACCGCAACTCCCCACCCCCATCCCACGAACGATAAACGGCAATGTATCGCAAAATAAAACCGCCCAACACGGTGATGGCTAAAGAGCCAATCACAACCCACAATGTAACCTCCTAAAACGCCGAAATCAGAAAGTCCCTGACATCCTAATGCTGCCTCCTCTCGCTGCCCTGCATTCCCAAAACACCTCCAGCTATTAGTACGTCCTAACAGGATCAGTAAGAAGAACCATTGTGCCAAGCCAGTTAGGAGCCTAACCCAAAGAACAGAGTCTTCAGAAGTCTTCAAATGGTCAAATAGTTCTCCTCCAATCTAAACAGTACAGGGAGTGGATTTAGTTTAATAGAATAATGTCTTTGCTCTCTGTGTAATATCTATTCAAAAACAGCATATATGGAAGTATCTGGGCCGTGCGTGAGCGACGTGTATTTTAAAAGCTGGAAGTTATGGGTGTATATATGTGTGCGAGAGTTTAAAAAAAGGGGTGGAGAAGGGGCGGAGTTGGGGGTGGGGCATGGGCATTCCAGGACGGGGCCAACAGTAACGTGCACAACTCCCTTTTTTAAAACCGGAGGCTGCAGCACGTAGCGGCAGGTTGTATAACTTTATTGCTCCTCCTTATGAGGAGCAAGTCTGCAGAAGTAGCATTTTAGGGCTTATGCGACAGGGTGAGGGGTCCATGTCAACTGGGGGTGTGTGCGAGATGAAGAACCAGAGGGGTCTGGATGACCTTGAGCTAGACTGGGCAAACTGGTGAACTAATGGGAAAATTTGGGGCAGTTCCTCGTGGGAGCATGTTTAAAATCTGCTTAACTGCACACATTAAAGCTGACAGTTTCTTAAGGAAACAATGTGAAGTACATTTGCTTGGGTAACGAATTAAAATTAGGGGCACACATATGCTCGCTGGGCATATTTTAAATCTTACGAGTTTAAGCGCGCACATGATTTAAAATTCCAGCTTATCTCCGCTCGTGCACCCTTACGTCCATGTAGGGGCACCTGTGAGCTTGTTCTAAAATTTGCCTGTATATTTTTACAATCCTAGCATAACAAATTGCACCAAAAGGGGTAAATACCATACCAGTATTTCGTCTTTGGAATTTAGCGTGTGCCCGGTAGACAAGTTAAGAGTACCCACAACATTTGCACCTGCTATTTGTGTGTGTGTACGGGGAGGTAAGAATAGCAAACTTGCTTTTGGAAATCCCATTTACATGCATTGATTTCCTCCCTCTGACCTAAACCCTGGAATGCCATTTCCTATCGCTGGTAGAAGCGCACGCACTGTTGAGCCCTGTACCTACACTCTGGGTGTAGGAGGGCAATTTTTCAGCCATGCCAGTGAATTTACCCAGGTAAAAGGATAACCCAGGGATATAAAGAATTTCCAACCACCCTTAGCAGTCGGGGCTCTGAAAGAAGGACCTTCCCCACCCACTTAAATCAGAACTCATGCCTTAGGGAAAAAGAGACAGTGCTCAACTTAGCTAGGGTTCCAGCCCCAAAGAGCCATGCTCAATTTATTTTATGGTCCCACCGGAGCGTAGCCCACTCCTGGAGTTGGGGGTTACATGTATGAAAGAGCATATGTTTATGTGTGAGAATCTGCTCATGAAAGCATGTGTGAGAACATCTATATGTGTGTGTGTGTTTATGTGTGTGTATGAAAGCATATCTGAGAGCATTTTGTGTGTGAATGAGCAATAGCATGTGTGAGAACATCTGTGTGTGTGTGAAAGAGAATGTGTGAGAGCATCTGTGTGTGTGAAAGCATGTCTGTGTGAACAAGGAATAACATGTGTGAGAGCATCTGTGTGTGTGTGAGAGAATGTGTGTGTGTGTGTGTGTGTGTGTGTGTGTGAAACAGCATGTGTGAGAACGGGTGTGTACAAGCAATAGCATGTGTGAGAGTATCTGTGTGTGTGAAAGAGCATATGTGAGAGCATCTGTGTGTATGTGTGAGAACATCTGTGTGTGTGTCAAACAACATGTGTGGAAGCATGCGTTTGAATAAGAAATAGCATGCATGAGAGTATTGGAATGTGGTAGAGAGAGAAAATGAACGTGCGTGAGAGAGAGGAGAAAGTTCCCCATCCCTACCGCACGCACTAATCCATGACAAATTCAGGGTGACTGGAAATCAAACGTTCCCAGGTATGGAAAGCGGGGTTTTTTAAAAACCCTTATTAGTTTTAATTATTGGGTCTTATTTGATGTATCTGTTATTTTGAAATATTGTATTGATATTCAGAAAATTTATATAATTTTATATGAATTTGTAATTATTGGCTGTTCTATTCATCAGCTGTTTTGAAATATCTTTTATTAGTATGGTTTTACTGTTATGATTGATGCTTTACAGTCCTTAATTTTATTGTTTTGAGGAATGGTATTTCTATTTTTCCATTGTTGCACTATATATAGAATCTGGCTTGTTGCAGTTTCCAGTTCAGTTTTTGTCTGCAGATCTCTATTTATACTTTATGGTCTCCCTATTTGGTGAGGGCCTGTCTATGTTCTGCATGTGTGACCGAGGTGAGATATTCTGCTAGTGAGTAGCTCTGTGTAGGACTCTATAGCAACCTGGCTTGTTCTGTTTTCCTAATAGGAGGAGTATTGGTGTTTTAGGGCTGGGTGTAATATTTGCAGTGCTGTCTTTTCATAGGTCGGATTGTTACTGTTTGAGGACTGGTAGTTAGTGCTCTTTTACAGGCCGATGCAATACAGTGAACTCAGCCTAGCACACAGCTTGCCATGGGGTTGGGCGCACGTTTTGGATGCACTACAATAACTCCCCATGCAATAATGGGATTAGCGCATCCAAAACATGCGTCCAAACCAGCGTGTTGCTTATAGCGTTCAGCACTTGTAAATGCCATGTAGATGAGGCTATTAGCTTTTAACCCCGATGCAAAAAATCACTGGGCATGCATGTTTTAACATGGAAAACTTAACGCCAACCTGGAGCTGGTGTTAACTCTTCATGCGCTCCAAGCCGCCACAAAAAAGTCACAAAAAGCCAAAAATACTGCTTTTTTGTGGTTCCTCCTACTTGGTATTGTCCCGATAACAATTAGGAGGAAGCACAGGAAGCAGCATGCAAAAAAAAAAATCTTGACAGCGGTCAGGTTAGGAAAACAGATGCTCAGTTTACGAGTGTCTGTTTTCCTAACCCGTGGCTATGTGCTCGTTAATTGAGTGTCCGTTTTCCTAACCGGCGCACAGCCACATCTCCTGGATGCTTGATGCCATGAACGCATGAGGTGTTATGGGAGTCTCTGTTTAGTGGACCCTTGGGCCGACCTGCTGGAGACTGGGAAAGGTGGTCAATGTCTCTAGTGAGTAGCAGGCCGGGAGGCAGAGATTCAGGCAGGACGTAGATGCTCTTCACCCTGGAAGCTGGTACTCCCCTGGGAGGAGCCCATAGGAGCCCAACCGCTGGGACTTAGGTGGCTTCACCCTTGGAAGCCGAAGCCCCCCCCCCCGGGAGGAGCCCGTAGGGACCCGGCCGCTGGGACTTAGGCGGGTTGTGGATCAGGACAGGTAACTGGAACCAGACTAGGACAGTAGCAATACTGTAACTGGGTACAGGTTCTGGAACCAGACAGGAACTGTAGTGAGACTTGGGTACTGGAACCAGGCAGGAACTGTGGCAGGATTCGGGTACTGGAACCAGGCAGGAACTGTAGCAGGAACGGAGCGACGAAGCAAAGCGAGTCACTCCGGGGCACAGCGCAACAGGAAACCGGGAGGGTAACCCGTTGCAAGACAAAGACTGGATGGCCGCGGCCGGCTTATCAAGGCCGCGGCGTCTGACGTCAGGAGTTGGGCGGAGTCAGTACTGGCGGGAAACGGCCTAGAAAAGCGCCCAAGTGGCGCGCGCGCCTAGGAGCCGGGCGTCCACAGGCGGGCTCGCAGCGGCGCAGCCCCAGTGGGGACGCCGCCAACCAGGCCTCTGGAAGCGGGAGCAGGTCCGGGAACCAGGAGGTAAGGGCCTGGCCGCGGTGCTCGCGGCCAGAACCGCAACATGAGGGACGCAAAATGTATCCCTAGCGCGTCCTTTTTAGCCTGGCACCTCATTTGCTTAGCGCATCGGGCGCCCAGGAAAGGGGGACGTGCACGCGTTGAAAAAACATGCGCCCGGTTTGGAAGCACGTTTTTTCACGTTTGGTATTACATCGGCCTGTCAGTATGGGAGATTTACTATATTATAACTGCAATTCAGTTTACTCTCACACCCAGCATGCTTTACAGTAGGCCTAATACCATATGCTTTCCAAATGAGATTTTTGCTTTTTTTTTTACACAGAGTATGGCACCATTCATCCTTCTCCCGGCTCTCCAGGGGAGATGCAGGTGGGAGGCAGGTCTGCCAGCTTCCCAGAAACATTATCACTGACACACTATCTGCCACTCCTCCGGGAACTCTCACCCCTGCTTTCCCGTAGCATTTGAAATCACCGAAAGGGCCACCCCCTCTTGCACTGCTTGATGATTTGACCTGTGCTGTGCCTTGTTGGGGGGGGGAGCGCCATCTCATCCCTCACTTCGGCAGCAGATTGCCTTGAGCCGCCCCTGCCCGTGGTGATAATTAAAGCGCCCCCCCACCAAAGCTCCTGAATAATGCAGCAGGGCGCATCTCCAGAGCCAGCGCTGCTCGTCAGAACAGCCGGGGCCGTTGCTTAGCAAACCCGAGTGAGAGGGCACCTGGCTGGTAATCTTAGCAGCTTAATAGACAAAAGCTGGAAAGGAGGTTAGTGTCAGGGGAGGACGTCCATGTCTTTGGCTAAACTAATTATTTTGCATGTATGAAAAATGTATTGTAACAGATGAGTTTGGCGTCTAATAGCTATGACGACCGCTAGTAGACACATAATGGACCTGACACATCTGTTTAATTGAACTGGACTGGGTCATGCGCTCTATATTTGTTAATCGGGAAGGTTAAATGCTGAGCAGCCACCGTGGCACCTGGACACCGCTCAGCTTGGTGACATCATGACGCAAGGAGGAATCGGTTCTCCTGACCATATGAAAGAGTGGAAGTTAATACGGGACAGGTTCCTTCTTTCCTGTCCCTTCTGAAGCTTACATTGAAATCGTCGGCTCAGTGTGCTGCGGCAGTAAAAAAAGCAAACAGAATGTTGGGAATTATTAGAAAGGGAATGGTGAATAAAACGGAAAATGTCATAATGCCTTTGTATCACTCCATGGTGAGACCGCACCTTGAATACTGTGTACAATTCTGGTCACCGCAACTCAAAAAAGATATAATTGCGATGGAGAAGGTACAGAGAAGGGCAACCAAAATGATAAAGGGGATGGAACAGCTCCCCTATGAGGAAAGACTAAAGAGGTTAGGACTTTTCAGCTTGGAGAAGAGACGGCTGAGGGGGGATATGATAGAGGTGTTTAAAATCATGAGAGGTCTAGAATAGGTAAATTTGAATCAGTTATTTACACTTTCGGTTAATAGAACTGGAGCACTCCATGAAGTTAGCATGTAACACATTTAAAACTAATCGGAGAAAGTTCTTTTTCAATCAATGCACAATTAAGCTCTGGAATTTGTTGTCAGATGATGTGGTTAGAGCAGTTAGTGCAGCTGCATTTAAAAAAGGACTGGATAAGTTCTTGGAGAAGTCCATTAACTGCTATTAATCAAGTTGACTTAGGGGTAGATTTTATAAAAGTACGCCCGCGCAAACAAAAGTACACCGGATATTAATAGATACGCGCGTAGCCGCACGTATCCTTTAAAATCCGGGGTCGGCGCGCGCAAGGCTGCCCAAAATCGGCAGACTGCGCGCGCCGAGCCTGCCTCCGTTCCCTCCGAGGCCGCTCCGAAATTGGAGCGGCCTTGGAGGGAACTTTCCTTCCAATCCCCCGGCACCTTCCCCTACCTAACCTACCACCCCCCCCCCCCCCCTAGCCCTATCTAAACCCAGAGGCAGGCGTAACTTGCGTGTGCCAGCTGGCTGGCCGGTGCGCCATTCCCCGGCCCAGGAGCTGTTTCGAAACGCCCCCCCCCCCCAGGAAAGCCCCGGGGCTTGTGCGCGCCGCCGAGCCTATTCAACATAGGCTCAGCGCGCGCAGGGGGAACTTGGGGCAGGTTTTCGGGGGTACGCGCGTATCTTACACGTGTACCCTTTGAAAATTTGCCCCTTAGAGAATAGCCACTGCTATTACTGGCATCAATAGCATGGGATCTTCTTAGTGTCTGGGTACTTGCCAGGTTTGGCCACTGTTGGAAACAGGATGCTGGGCTCGATGGACCCTTGGTCTGACCCAGTATGGTATGTTCTTATATTCTGAAGCTTGTGGGCATCAGGCTTCAGATAGTTTGCAATGGCCCAGCATCAGAAATATCACAGCCTGCAAACATCTCCAGGCCTGGCCAGGCTATCAGAACTAAGGCAACATGGGGGGTCGTCCTCAGTCTCCAACTGCATCTTTTGGTGCTGGAAGATCTTTTCTCTCTCCATACGCAGGGGATTGATGCTTCTTTGAGCAATGCCATGCTTGTGCTTTTCTCCTTTACAACAGTGTCTGGTTTCCTCGAGTCAAGCTTTTTATTGCTTAGAATAGGAATGTGTCAGGTGATTCTCTGCAGTGATGTTAGAATGTTTGTGTGGTTTGCAGCGGATGAGCCGAGCCACCTTATTTTGCCTTCTGACATCAGCATGTGGCACCAAGTGACGAGATCTTTAACTGTGTCCAGTTCTGTTCTACAGAATCTGGCCATAGTCTACTGTCCTGTGCTGCAGTTAGAACATAAGAAATTGCCATACTGGGTCAGACCAAGGGTCCTTCAAACCCAGCATCCTGTTTCCAACAGTGGCCAATCCAGATTACAAGTACATAAGGGGAACGAGAGCTGGTATTGGTGGAGCTCCTGTTAGGTCCCTGCTCCAGCCAACTCCGCCTGCTAACGGTGGGGACCTGCGGGGCTCCTCCCGGTGGGTTGTGCCAACTGCACCTCGGCCCAAGGGTCCACTTCCGCAACCCTCTGCCTCGGCGCCCAGGAGACATGGCTGTGTGCCCAAAACAACCTGGGCAGAGCTCCCTCCCCATCCCAGGCAGGGCTATTCCTCATTGGTCCTTTTCACCGACACTTGTCTGTGAAAGGACCAATCCCCTTTCAGGACCGCCTTCTGAAGAACAATTATGTGATATGTGTTATATTATTTTCCTGCATAACTTGTCTTAAGTCTTAGATCTTGAGTAAGTAATTTCATATATATTGGAAAAGTTCATTTAATTTGAGATAGTATTCATAAGCGTGGATTAACCTAAGTATTTAAACTATCAAGATTTGTTGATTAATAATTATGAATGTTACTTCTGTAAACCATTATGATCATTACATGGAACGACAGTATATAAAATGTCTAAATAAAATAAGTAAATAAATAAATCTGATAGTGAATGGACTAATCAGCAGTAAGTGAAGGAGTGAATAAATTAATATTAGGTACCCGACCCTTATTATTAATTTTTTCTCTTCTTCACTTACTGCCAAGCAGGGGTTCCTGGCCTGGAGATGGGGGGATTTGGGGTCAGACCTATGAGGAACTACAGACAGCAGGATTTTTTTTTTTTTCAGGCTTTGAGCGCGGCATGATTCTGCTTTCTGTGGTTCCTCCTATTTAGTATCACAGCGATACAAATAGGAGGAATTACAGAAAGCAGGATTTTGGGGGGGTTTTCAGTGAGCCCTTGAGTGTGGCATGCTTTAAAACCAGCTCCTGGGCAGGCATTAAATTTGCCGCGTTAAACATAGAAACATAGAAATGAAGGCAGAAAAGGACCAAATGGCCCATCCAGTCTGCCCAGCAAGCTTATGGTAGTTTATCTGCTGTGCCGTGCAGGTTACCCCCATGCTTATCAGTTTCCCAGACTGTAAAAGTCAGGGCCCTTGTTGGTTGTTGTATGAGTCCAGTTCCTCGTTACCCTCTTGCCATTGAAGCAGAGAACAGCAATGTAGGAGTTGCATCAAAGTATCAGGCTTATTGGTTAAGGTAACCACTGACCCAGCAAGTTACTCCCATGTTTATTTGTTTCCCCAGACCATAAAAGTTGGATCTCTCGTTGGTTGAAGTTCAGATTCAATTTTCCTTTTCCCCCCCCTGCCATTGAAGCAGAGAGCCATGAGGGAGTTACATCAAGAGCATGAAGGCTTATTGGTTAAGGGTAGTAACCGCCACACCAGCAAGTTACCCCCATGCACTCTTTTCCTCATTCCCACCCTCTAGCCTTTAGGGATCCACAGTGTTTATCCCATGCCCCTTTGAATTCTTTGACTGTTCTTGAATTCACCACCTCCTCCAGAAGGGCATTCCAGGTATCCACCATCCTCTCCATGAAGAAATATTTCCTAACGTTGGTTCTGAGTCGTCCTCCCTGGAGTTTCATTACATGCCCCGTAGTTCTATTGATCTATTGCCGAATGTGCATCACTAAAACCTTTCAGGTATCTGAAGGCCTGTATCATAAGTCCCCTGCATCTCCTCTCTTCCAGGGTGTACATATTCAGGTCCTTCGGCCTGTCCTCATAGGTCTTCTCATGCAGACCCCACACCATTTCAGTTGCTCTTCTTTGGTCTGCCTCCATCCTCACTTTGTCCCTCTTGAGATATGGACTCCAGAATTGAACAAAGTACTCTGAATGAGGCCTCACTGAGTATTACCGTTCAGCAAGGCCCCAGCAGGCTCTCGCGGTATGCAGCTCAACGGCAACGCTCGGCGAGGCACCGCACGCCTCACGGCATGACTCCGTCCCCTTTTGTCGTCAGCAGCCCGGCTGGAAGTTCCCATGGTAGCATGGGAAAAATACTGTATTTAAAGGGAGCTTTCCAGCATAGCATCGCCTCGGCTACAGGCTTGCTTGTGCTGAAGCTTCGGTGGTTCCTGCCTGCATTCCTGTCTGCTGTTTGTCTTGACCCGGATTGCTCCTCGGACCTGCCTTGTTTTGTTGCCTGCCTTTGGATCTGTTTGCCTCGGTACTCTTGCCAGCTGCCTGCCCCGACCGGACTGCCTCTCGGACAACCCTGATCATCTCACAGAATAAGATAAGGCGGTTCTCTACCTTGGTTCCACTATCAAATCCGTAACACCAAGGACCTGTACAAGGGCACCATCACCTCCTTTTTCTTACTGGTTATTCTTCTCTCTATGCAGCCCAGAATTCTTCTGGCTTTCGCTATCGCTTTGTCACATTGTTCTTCAGATCTCCAGATACTATTACCCCTTGATCCCTCTCTTGGTCCATGCACATCAATTTTTCATCCCCCCCCCCCCCCCCCCCCATCACATACAGTTCTTTTGGATTACCACACCCCAGATGCACGACTCTGCACTTCTTGGCATTGAATCCCAGTTGCCAAATCTTCGACCACTCTTCCAGTTTCCTTAAATCCCTTTTCATTCTCTCTACCTCAGCCATGTCCACTTTATTGCAAATCTTAGTATCATCCACAATTAGACAAATGTTACCTTCTATCCTTTCTATAATGTCACTCACAAAGATATTGAACAGAACCGGTCCCAAAACCAAACCCTGTGGCAGTCTGCTTAACACGGCTCTCTAAATAGAGTAGGTCCCATTTATCATTACACTCTATCTCCTATCAGTCAACCAGTTTCTAATCTATGCCACCAGGGGCGGCTCAAGGCAATGTGCTGCCTGAGTAGGGACCACATGCTGCTGCCCCTGCACCGCCTCCCAAATTTAAATAAAATAATCCCCAACCCTCCCAACGCCCCCAAGACTCACCCAAACCCTTGGTGGCGCTGGAGATCCAATGCCCCTTCCATTTGACAGGGGCCAGCCAATGGCACTGGTAGCCCGTCACATGGTAAGGGCAAAAGGCCACGATGCCATTTTGGTTGGTGGTAGCCGATGGCCTGGGAGCGGCAGATCGCTCCCGGGCCTCCCACTGGACCACCAGGGGTTTTCATGAGTCTTGAGGGAGTCGGGAGGGTGGCGCAATGGGAGGGAGGCAGGGTGAGGTGGGGGCTGGGCAGAATTTTGAAGGGGCACGTTTTGCTGCTTTAAAATTCTGCTGCCTGAAGTGGCCGCCTCACCCTGCCTCATTATAGAACCGCTCCTGCATGCTACCACATTGGCACTCACTCCCAAGCTTATCATTTTATTCACAAGCCTCCTGTGTGAGACTGTATAAAAGGTTTTGCTGAAATCCAAGTAGATCACATCAAATTCTCTTCCTTGATCAAATTCTCTAGTCACCCAATCAAAAAAAAATCAATCGGGTTTGTCTGACAGGACCTTCCCCTGGTGAATCCATGCTGCCTCGTGTCCAGCAACCCACCAGATTGTAGATAGTTCACCATCCTTTCCTTCAGCAGAGTCTCCATTAGTTTTCCCACCTTCGAGGTGAGGCTAACCGGTCTGTAGTTTCCAGCTTCCTCTCTGCTACCAATCTTGTGAAGTGGGACCATGACCGCTCTTCTCCAGTCCCGCGGCACCATTCCCGTTTCCAGGGATCTATTGAACAGCACCTTCAGCGACCCACCAGCTCATCTCTGAGCTCCCTCAGTATTCTGCGGCCCCCTTGGCTTTGTCCACTTTCAGTTTGCCTAGCTCCTTCCATACATTCTCTTCTGTAAACAGAGTTTTGTCTACTCCATCCCAATCTATTGTCTTGTTAACCAGCAACAGTACTTCTCCAGTGTCTTAAGAACATAAGAACATAAGAAATTGCCATGCTGGGTCAGACCAAGGGTCCATGAAGCCCAGCATCCTGTTTCCAACAGAGGCCAAACCAGGCCACAAGAACCTGGCAATTACCCAAACACTAAGCAGATCCCATGCTACTGATGCAATTAATAGCAGTGGCTTGTTTAATGAATACCGAACTGAAGTATTTGTTTAATATTTCTGCCATTTCTTTGTCACTCTCCTCACATCGCTCCTTGTCACCTTTCAAAATGGGCACCTTGGCCATGCGGCTATTTTTGGCATCGCGGGGTAATAGCTAATAGCCTTATCTACATGGAATTAGCATGTGATGAGCGCTATGCACTCGATTGTATGTGCGTTTTGCACTCACTAATCCCCGTATTGCATCAGGAGTTATTTTAGCGTATCCAAAACGCACTTGCAATAGAGTGTTACTGGTCGCGCTAGCCTGAGCGCACTAGTTTGCATTCTGCATGACTTGCATTCTGCGAAGTGACCGAACGTACTCTTCTTCCTTCGCTGTTGACACCGTGCGTCTGCTGTTTATGAAGAAAACGTTTGTTAAACTTATTTTGCTCTCTATGAGCTATAGATGCACATACTGCCGAATTGTCATGATAGAATCCGTTTCCATACTGGAGTAAAGGCTTTCCTTGGGGGCAGTGGGGGCGAGCAGGGTGCTCATTCTGGAAACCATTTTTGTCTGCCCCAGCTAGGCTCTGTACTAGATCCTTTCCCAGTTCCCACCTCTGTGCTGCCCCCACTTCCGATCTGGGTACACTTGGAGAGTAAGGAAGTAAAAGTGAGTACGGAATGTTGCTAAATAAATCAATAAAAATTCCGCCACCATTGTTCCAAGTGATCGAATCACTGTAATATTGCCAGCCCCTGCAAGAATAACAAACTGGGAAGGGTTTTTCCTGTCACTTTTTCTGCATTTAAACGGAAAGAAGACCTGTCCCTTACTGTGCTCCCAAACTCCATTCTTCAAGACCCATGAGCAGGTCTGGTTTTCATGAGATATATTTGCATACATTTGGTCAATGAATCACATTAATTTGCATATGAAGCACCTCCTAACTCTCCAGGATAGTCACAGGTCAGATTTTCGTCTCCTCTCTGGCCTGAAGATGGCGCTATCTCTTTAAGGGATCTGATGGCTCCAGGGCCAGATCTCTTAGCTGGATGGACCAAAAAAAATCGTCTTCCTCTAGCTGAGTGCAGACAGTTCAAGATGCCTACACACAGGAGGGCTGTGTGCCAGGTGTTTGACCAGTAATCCTCCTGGGAATAAAATGACATTAGCAGCACAGGATACAGCACTCTGACAGGAAACCGCTAAAGTGAAACAGAAAAGAAATGATTTGTTACAGGAAATGAAAGACACACTGAGGTAAAAGTAAGCTACATTCACAGGCAGAACCGAAGCAGCAACAACCCAAACCCATGCAGTCAAGAAATATTTCCTGACGTTGTTCCTGAGTCTTCCCCCTTGGAGTTTCACATTGTGACCCCTTGTTATTCAGCTTCCTTTCCACTGTAAAAGATTTGAGGTAGATTTTAAAAGGTGCACACATGGACTTGCGGATTTTATAATCTGTGCACGGGGGGTGGGGTGAATTTTAGCAAATTACACGCGGAGACGCAATCGGGCCTCCCCCAGTTCCTTCCCAGTCCGCTCCAATTAAGGAGTGGACTGGGAAGGAACGTTCCTATCCCCCTGCCTAACATTCCTACCCTTTCCCCTCTCCATCCCGACCCCTAATGCCTACCTAACTAAAAGAATTTTTAAAATTTTTTTACTTTCTTCTCCCTTGGCTGGCGCGAACTTCCCCAGAACAGCGTCTAATGACCGCTGTCCCAGCCAGCCTCCGTCCTGCCCCGCCCCTCCGAGACTCTGCCCCCAGGCCCGCCCCTTTTCCCCGGTGTATCGGCAGTTACAGGCGTGGCCAGGCCCTTTTGAAAATGCGCGCAGCACACAGGGCCCGGCCACCCGCATAACTGCCGGTATTTGCGCGCGTGGCCCTTTTAAAAATCAGGCTTTTGATTTTTGGGCATCGTTAATTCCTTCCAGGAACTTGAAGGTTTGTATCAAATGTCCCCTATCTCTTCTCTCTTCGAGGGAAGACATATTAAGGTCCTCCAGTCTCATCTCATATGGCTTTCCATACAGATCCCACAGCATTTTGATCACCGTTCTCACAATTGTTCTCCTGGTTTCTGCTTGAGACAGGAGTCCCACAAGGCTCCCCACTCTTTGTAGTATTATTCAATCTACACATATCACCTCTTTGCAAACTTCTTGCTGGTTGAAAACTCCATTTCAGTATCTAGTCCGTTCTTCGCAGCCTCATGTAATTCCTCAACTACACTTGGCTTACTTACAGTTGACCTTTCAGCTATTAAAACTTGGTTATCTCATAATCAACTCAAACTCAATATCTCCAAGACAGAAATAGTTTGTCTGAGTAGAAATCCAAATGTCATAGCTCCAACTTCCTTCCTTTTTCACTCACAGAATATCCCCATTCTTTCACAATCTTGGATTTATCATTGATAGGTTTCTTTGTTTCAAGCCCCATGTAAAATGTGTTGTACAAAAATCGTACTGAAACTACAACTGCTCCATAGGCTTAAACCATATTTAGATCCTCCTGAATTCTGTACCCTACTTCAAGGGCCAGTGCTAACCAGTATTGATTACTGTAACGCCGTCGACCGTGGATTACCGCGTTATGTCAAAAAATCTCTACAGATGATCCAAAACTCAGCGGCAAGAATTCTTGTAGGCCCTGACAGATTCCAGTACATCAGTCCAGTTCTTTGTGCCTTACATTGGATCCCTATAGAACAACACACACGATTTAAAAGATTAAGTATGCTGTAAAGTGCCATGAATACAACCGCTCCATATCAGTACCTTACTGAAAATCTACCATCCAGCACGAAGTCTCAGATCAGAAAATCAGTGTCATAGGATTATCTGCCTCTCTGAAATCTGTGACAAACTGCTCTCAGTGGCAGGGCCTCAGCTTTGGAATCAATTACCCCCTAGCTTTGAAGAAACAGGAAAGCGCACCAACATTTAAAAAACAACTCAAAGTTCATTTATTCAGGCAGGCATTTTATCAAGATGATATGATTTGTAAGAATTCATGCTAAGCCAGCTGATCTTATCTGTAATTGCTATGTTATGTCTCCGCATAAACTGTTGATGTATTTCCCTTTATATTTTATGTTTTGCCATGTTAGTATTTTACTCTTCTAATTGTTTCATTGTAAGCTGCCTAATTCTTAGGATAGAGCGGCGTATTTATTTAGAGCTTTTTTTATACCAAGGTATAGCTAGCTGCCTTCACTCCGGTTTACATCATCAACAACCATTACATAAAACAGTAAGTGAACTCAGAGAACGTGAGCAACACGATTAATCCTTATTACAATTTAACACAAACCTTACAAATAACAGTAACTGGTCTGAGTAACAAAATTAAAAAACTAACCAAAAACTCCTTCTTATTCTTGAAATATATAATCAACATTACGCGTTGTCCAAGGTAAGTCCGTTAAACATATCAGGTAAACAGGGGGGATCTAATCTGGGTAACGATCAATGTGTTTTATGTAATCTACAGGCCTATTTTAACGCATTCATAGTACTAGCTTTATGTTCACTATTGCGTACCCAAAGGTATGTATTATATTTGTTGAGAGATGTTATCCGATGCCATCCTTGTGTGTTTGCAAGAATAACCATGTTTTGAGCTCTTTTTTGAAGGTTTTAAAGTTACTTTGAGAGCTCAGGTGTTCTGGTAGAGAGTTCCATAATTTTGGACCAGCAATAGATATTGCTCTATTTCTTGTTGTGGATAATTTGGCTACTGGGATTGAGGGTATGACTAGATTTACTTTACTTGCTGTTCTGGTTATACGTTGTACTCTGTGTATATGGATTACATTGTCAAGGGCTGTGTTATCTACTTTGTGTATTGCATTGTGTAGTACTGTTAGTATTTTGAATTCAATTCATTTTTCCACCGGAAGCCAGTGTAGACTTTTGAGCACAGGGTTGATGTTTTCTTTTTGCCCGTCAGGACTCTAGCTGCTGCATTCTGCAGCAATTGCAGTGGTTTTAAGGTCACTTTAGGTAAACCCAACAAGAGTGAATTGCAGTAGTCAAGGCTGGTGCAAATTAGGGATTGAAGTACTGTTCTGAAATCTTGGTGGTGTAGCATTGGTTTTAGATGTTTCAGAATTTGGAGTTTATAGAAGCCTTCTTTTGTTTTTAATGCGATGTGTTTTTTGTAGCTTAGTTCACTGTCAGTCCAAATGCCCAGATCTTTTACGTTATCTTTAAGTTGTAAGCAGATGTTATCTATGTGAAGGACTGGGGTGGTTTTTTGTCCTGAGTTTGTTCTTTCTATTAGAATGCATTCTGTTTTGCGCATGTTTAGACATAATTTTAGTTGGTTTAGCATATTCCTGATTGCATCTAGGTGAGAGGCTGCTAATGATAGAGCATCTTCTACATTGGAGGAGATTGGAATAAGGAGTTGTATGTCGTCTGCATACATGTAGTACGTTACTCCAATGCTAGAATTTTAAAATAAATGAATATCTCCTTAGCGGTGTGTACTGTACAGGAATAATGGGACGGACCTGGATGGGCTGACTGGTCTTTTTCTGCCGCCATCCAGTATGCTTCTGCGTTACCATTGCAGAGACTCGAAGGTCGCCACAATCTAGTGGGTCTCCAGCTTAAGCTCTAGACTAGGAAATTTAGGAACTGGAGAGTAGTTTGCAGACCATCCCTGCAGGCACCTCCACAGAGGCTTGCCTGGATTGGCCGGCAGGATGCTCATGTGGCGTGGTGTGGTTTTTGGCTTGGCATTCTGAGTTTGGAGTGCTCCCAATTCATTGGGCCCCACTGTCTGGTACAAGGGAAGTGGAGTAAGAGTACTGGACCCTGAGCCTGGGGACCAAGGTAAGAGAGTCTGCCCTGACCAGCACCCCATAGTCTGGAGAGAGTCTGCCCTGACCAGCACCCCATAGTCTGGAGAGAGTCTGCCCTGACCAGCACCCCATAGTCTGGAAGCGATTGTCTGGTGAGAGTGGGGGAGGAGTTTTTGAGAAGATAGATTTGTTTTCAGAGAGCTTGGCGGGGGGGGGGGGGGGTGTTTGAAGTTTGCTCCTTCCTGAGGAGGATTGCCACCCCTGCCTTGGAAGGTCAGGATACGGCGCTGTGACCCCCTGCTGCCCAGCTAAGGAGGGACAGCAGTGTCGCGACAGAGAGGAAGAAAGAAGCATTTTTTTATATTTATTTATTTTATTTAAAAGAATTTCTAATCTGCACATTACAGGAAGTACATGGCGATTCACAAAGCATTACATCCATAAAAAATACCAATAAAAAACGATACAAATAGAGTTCTGTTCCTTTTGTTTGGGGAGCAATTTATACCATCAGTTCCCGCCCAGTATGGTTTTGTAATGATTTACATAAATAAAATGCCAGCATTTCAAAGCTAGCCTATATACCCTGAGTGGATAAACTCACTGATAGGGTAAGTAAAGCAAGATGCTTAACTGCGCTGGATCTGTTGGAAGGTTCTTGGTAGATCCCCTTGACAGGAACAACAAACCCGAGCACCTTTCCAGGAACACAGTCCTTCCCTTTGGTTTTCATGGAGCACCTGACAAGGGTTCAGGATTCTGAATTTGGGAGTTAGACACCTAAATTGTCACCTTTGAAAATTGATTAGGGTTGAGTCCCTAAATTTAGACTCCTAGTTTGCCCCTAAAAAGTGGGCGACTAAGAGGGTGGAGTTTGGATAGGGGAGTAAATGTAGGCGCTTAGCACTGATTATTATCTGACCTGCATTAGTGGACATTATTAATGAACAGGCCCCATTGCCAGTAAGGGGAGCTGTGGTAAGTAACAGGCATTAACTCACGTTAACATGCTCCTTAGGCATGTAAATCTAGGAAAATGAATTGCAGATCTGAATTTAGGTCTGAGCATTTTTTTTTTTTAATTGAACCCCCCCCCCCCCCCCCAATGGATAAGTTACTCTGTTCATTCACAGCTCTGATAGGGAAACCCATTCAAACTGTTTCTACTTCCATATACCTTATGAAAAGCAGAACTCATGGAAGACTCCCAAAAGTATTTGTTGTAGGGTAGGCAGGGCGGCAGGAGCATTAGGCAGAGTAGGCGGTGGGCAGGGCGGCAGAGTCGTACCTGAGGGCGGCAGATTTGAACGCAGGTAAGGAGGGAGGTGACGCGTGCGAGGAACGGTGTAAGCTTTTGTTGCACGTTTCTGTTGAAGTCGGTTAGGGGAAACTGGTTGAGGAGGTGTTTGACGGTAAGCGTGCGATCTTTGTGTTTACGATGGTTGAATATGGGCGAGCGGGTAGATGCGGAGAAAGAGAGATATCATGATCACGTGATCGCCGCCTGGGATGGCAGCAGACCCTTGCATGGCACCGTAGGTAGGTAAATTGTGTGTAGCCCTTTTTTTGGTGGATGGCAAGTCTCCTAAGGGCCCGTAATTTAGTATATACATGGCTAGCTTCCGAGTGGTTCCTTTCTGTGGGGGAGAAGGAAAACCTTCTTGGCCCAAGCAGAGTTGTGTAGTATCGCATAGGTGTGTGTTGCTCTTGCTCTTTGGGACAGGTACTCTTAGAAACCAGGCTGGACTCGCTGTATGGGTGTATGGCAGTGTCCTGTGTCCCAGGGGTGGAAACTCCGTTGGGGATCTCCAGATGTCCTCCTCCTATTTCCTCCCTCTGAATGCAGCTAGCTCTCCGGGAGGAAAGGCCAGCCTCTGAGAGCAGTCCTTACAGCTTCCTTCCCTTTTAGTGAAAAAACTAAATCTCTGACCAAGACACTTCTCTCTGCACGGTCACTGCCGCCTCCTCATGAACGGGGCAAAGAGGCACAGAGCTCTCTCCTGAGCCACCCAGCAGGGGATTCTGCCTGTCAGAAGGCTCAGGGCAAAACTGCGAGAAAACTTCAGAAAAAAACCACAAAAATCCTTCTTCCTCTTTCTCTCTCCCCTCCAGTCCACTTCTGGGGACCTGGCAGGGCAGTGTCTCTCCTTCTCTGTGCTAAGTTGAGGGCCTATCTGAAAATACTCCTCCTCCTCTGAAATCAAATCTACACTGCCACCCTCTCACAAGGGCTCACCCCCCCCTTGTGGCCTGGGAGATCATCATCCATAGGCAGCCTCTGGGGGAGGGCCTACACAGGAATGCTGTCTCCATTTAGGCTGATATAAATCCTAAGGGCTGGGAACTATGGCTGACCAGTGGGTCTGCTGCATGTGAAAGCCCAACTACATAAGATAACGTGATCCAAAGGGACCGCAGAACACAGTTCCAACTGCATTCCAAATTTTTCCAGCACAGCTGCCCCTCTCCAAGAAAAAAAAGTACTTGGATAGAGTCAGGTGGACAGAGAAGATGGAGGGAGCATTTACAGGCCTACAGGTCACATCACGCACGGTCTATCAACGTATCGCTCAGCCCTGCAAAGCAACTGCTGAAGCAGCAACAGCCCATCCTGAGATGGTAAGCAATGTTATGAGCTGAACCCTTTAATGTGGTTGAGATTTGCAAGAAGGACGCTTAGTGTCATCCACTCAGTAGAGTCAGGCTTATGATAGGGATGTCAGCCAGCTGGTACTTGGACAGACCTCCCTGGTTTTGATTAAGGAAGGCCAATGACCTTTAAACTGGCTTTGCTGACCACCAGTCTCCACAGCAGCAAAGCCTCCTCCCCTCTCTCTCCACAAGCCATCTCCTCATCCTTCTCTCCCCTCTCCTTTTTATATTTTTATGGAGCGGAGGCTGATGCTAGGCCTGACTGTGGAGGCAAAAGTGACAGCAACAAGCTGCATGAAGACGTGTGAGCTGGGGACCGAACCAGCCCGTGCTCTTCTCCCAGCCCCTCCTGGCTCCGTACGGGAGGTGGTGCCCTCGAGGGCAGCATGTGCCAGCTCAGTCCCTGGCTGCGCTCCTTCGGAACCCGATGCTGCCATGTCACTCATGTCTGGTTCTGCCCCCAACACATTAAAAAAAAGTTTTGTGGGGGGGGTAGGGCTGGGAGGGAAGGATAGAAGTGGGCGGCAGCCTGGCCCGTTTTTTTAGGTTTTCAAAGTTTGCAACCCTGTGAAGGCAAATCATTCAATAATGATCCTGCAGCCGCTGCCCCAATCTGAACACAGGCCCAGGGGTTCACGGGGAGCTGCTGTGGGCCAAGGCAGCACCCTTGCATCCGGGGTCCTTTCCTCAGAGAGGGGGAAAAAAAAATCACTTTTTCAAGACTCTTAGGGTTGGTTTTTTTTTGCTCTTCTGCACACCAGTCCAGTCACCACTCAGCCAAAAACCAAACTGCACACAAAGGCTGTTCAACAAAAATAAAATCCTTTATTGGCCTCTAATGGCAGGCAAACAAAATCCATAGGACTCAAAGGTTAGTGCACCAAGTTCAAAGCCAGAGAAAAATATCTGTCTCTCACAGTAGCAAACTAGTGCACGTCTTTAGCAGAAAAGCTCACCGGGGCAGGGACCCTCCTCTTTCAGCTCTCCCTACGCACCTGTTCCAGATGCAGATCTCCTCTCTATTTCAGTAACTTCTCTTTCACTTCACAAACTCAGCGGAGCCTCTGACCGATTCCTTTTGTCACTCACCAACTCTGCAGGTCCTCTCTCTGGTAGGCAGTCTTCCCCCTTTGTAGGGGCGGTTCTATAATGATGCAGGAGAAGGCAGCCGCCTCAGGCTGCAAAACTTTGGAGCAGCAAAGAGTGGCCCCCAAATCATTCCTGTAGCGGCCGCCTCACCTTGCCGCCAGACACACATTTAATGACATAACCCTGGGGTTCCCATCCCTGTAGGCCAGAAGAGGAGCCTCACGCTGGCGCAGAGAAATGATATACATGCAAGGCTGAAGAAGAGAACAGGTCCAGCAGTCATCGGCGGAGCCCAAGCTGATGGCGGCTGGAAAAGAGAAGAGGCCCCACTGGTGGCCAAAGAATAAGAAAGGCCCCATAGACTGCTGGCAGAGGGCAACCCATGGGAGGCCCAGTGGCTGCCAGCAGCAGAAGAAAATGAGGCCCCCGGCTGCCTCCTGAGGTCATCCTGCCCACAGCCAAAAAAGAAAGGGAGAGACAGCCTGATTGACAACACATGTGAACGAGGTAGAGGCCTCTGGCTGATTCCTTTTTTTCAGTCAGCTACTCTCTAGGGCCTTCCTCAGCATGATAGGCCTTGATCATTCACTGATTAACTGTATAACAGTTAATCCTGGTGCTAACATTTTGGAGCCCAATATTAAAATTGGCATTTAGCCGGCTAAGTGGTGCCGCCGAATATCCAGACTCTTAAGTAGCTTAGCCAGCTAAGTTTTTAGCCAGACAAGTCAAGGGCAGGGAATGGGATGATCACAGAGGAATCGAGTTGGCCGGATAAATTAACCAGAGAACTTGATTTATTGGGCCAACTCTGGTTGGGCCAAAGGGATGTCCTAAAGTTAGCCGGCTATACATAACTGGCTAACTTTAAGATAGCCAGGTATATGTTACAAATGTGGACCCTTATACCAAGGTAGAGTTAGCGCAACCTGCAGGAAGGAGCCATGCAGGTCCCCACCGTCGGCTAGCCGAACTGGATGTAGCAGAGACCCAACTGGACCTTCGCTTATACCAGCCCTCGTTCCCCTTAGGTTGAGCCCTCTGGTGCTGGGGCCGACAGGACTCAGGTGCGGGGCTCTGTTCAAGCGGTGGACATCCATCGAGGTAGTTGCATTATAGGCAAGGTTCCAGGACAGGTTGGGTACAGGCAGTGTCTGAGTCAGGCAATGGTCAGAGCAGGCAGTGTATGAGCAGAGAGAATCAGGCAGTGGTCAGTGGCAGGTGGAGTTCAATTAGAGGTGAGAATCAAGCCGAAGTCAAAACCAGAGATCCATCTGAGAGAACATGAGACAGAGAGGCAGGCAGGCAGAGAGGCTGTCCACCGGACACAACAGTGGCTGCACTGCTGAATATACAGCACCAGTTAGTCAGTTCTGTATAACCGGCTAACTAGCAGAGCCGTGAGGCGGCTAAATATGAACCTCTTGGTTACTTCCTCCTTTATCTCCTCCTGTTTCACGTCTAGAATCCTATGTGGTCTGAACGTTACTTTTATTCCTGGTTCAGTGACTAAGTCATGGCTGATGGCTTCTCTTCTGCACAGTTTCAACTGATTGCCTCCAGGACTAGCAATAGACACACTGGCGTCCCTTGGGCAGAAACTGTACCAGTACCAAGTGCCCTGAATTTCTGACTAAGTAACATCACTCAGCTCTGCCAAGGGAGACTCTTGTGGTGCTAGAGCTCTAGGCATTTGCTCTACTAGCATCCCCCCCCCGCCTTATTTCCTACTCCTCCCTTCAATCCCTGATCATCTCTTGGGCCATGCAAGTTTGTCATGGGTTGAGTTCTTTAGAAATATATACCCCATGGCCTGGTCCTATTTTGTCAACTGGGACCAGGGGCAGTTTTGCCTATCGGGGCTTCGGGCATGCTCCGGTGGGCTGGTCAAATTGGCCATGTGACCCCTGTTTGCTGTATCTCCTGAACTCTAGTGAGCATATAAGGAAAGGCCCAGAGGAGCTGTCACAGGAGTTCATCCCATTGGGAACCAAAGAAAGAAGAGAGGCTGCAGGCTGCCAGTGGCTGAAAAAAAGAGAAGAGAGGCTGGAGGCCGCCACCGGAGCCCAGGCTGGTGGCAGCTGAATAAAAAGGGAAGAGAGGCTGCAAACCACCACTGGAGCCCAGGCTTGCAACAGTCAAAGAAAGGAAAAGGAATCCATGGGCCCCTGCTGGAGCCCAGGCCAGTGGCAGTGGAGAAAGAAAAGTAGAGGCAGCGGACCGCCTTTGGAGCCCAGGCTGGCAGTGGCCACAGAACGAGAAAAGGCACGATGTGTGTGTGTGTGTGTGTGTGTGTGTGTGTGTATGAGGCAGCCAACTTGTATGTGTGGTAGATGTATGTGGCAGTCAGCTTGTGAGTGTGTATGTATATGAGAGGCATTCTACTTGTATGTGTGTGTGTGTGTGTGTGTGTGTGTGTGTGTGAGAGAGAGAGAGAGATGCAGCCTGCTTGTGTGTGTATGAGAGAGAGGCAGCTTGCTTGTGTGTGTGTGTGGCAGCCAGTTTGTGAGTGTGTATGTATGTGAGAGGCATCCTGCTTGTGTGTGTATGAGAGAGAGGCAGCCTGCTTATGTGTGTGAGAGAGAGAAAGGGAGGAAGGAGAATATTTGTGCCCCTCTTCTCCAGCTAATCCATGGAAAGCAGGGGATTTTTTTTAATCCTTACCAGCTTTAATGATTGGGTGTTTTTTTATGTGACTCCCAAACACCAAAAAAACTTTCAAAACAGTACATTTCTTAAAAATATATGAGTTTACATTTAGTGGATATTCTATTCATCTGTTATTTTTAAGTATTTGTTCTTTTGTTTCGTATACTATTACTATTATGTTTTATACTTCTTGGATTTATTGTATGATATTTTATGAAAAATAATTACGTTTCTATTTTAAATATACAGTTTCTGCCTTGTTGTGGTTTCCAGTTGAGTTTTGTGTATATATTTCTATTTATATTTTTATGGCCTATTTTCTTCTGTATTTGTCTGTGTTCTGCCTGTGTCAGACTGAGGTAAAGTATTCTGTTAGGGTATAGTTTCTGTGTAGGAATATATATATATGACATATGTTTTCGTAAGAAAACATAAGCCAAGCTGCTATATATAAATATCTATCTATCTATATCTATCTATATCTATATATCACAGCTTGGCTTATTGTGTTTTCCTAAGAAGAGGTGTAATGATGTTTTAGGGCTTGGTGTAATATTTGCAGTGTTGCCCTTTCATGAGTAGGATTGTTAGCCAGTGAGTTTAAAAACAAAAAAAAAACCAAACAGTCCACTAAAACCAGTGACTTAAATCTTAGAGCAGAAAGAAAATGAAAACACAGCAAGTTAAATCTTAGAGCAGAGTAAAACAATTTACATCAAGTGTCACGCTTTGTGTTCGTAGATTTTCCGTCAGGATTTTGAGGGGGTGTCATCCCTCCATGACATGTGGCTGCAGTACTTCAAGCTCAGTACCCAGGAAGCGGAGAGAGGAGGGTTGGAAGATGGGAGATTAAAAAATGCACATCCAGCTGTGTCTCAGGTTCAGGATTTCCTCATCATGGAAACCGATCTCTGCTGGCCTCTGCTTCCAGGAGCCTTCATGTACCCCTACTCAAGGTGGTCGACCTCCATGTCTCACCACTGCTCCCGCCTCCTCCCCAGTCTAGCAAAGCCATTGCAGTATCGGTCCAGGGGGCTGTGGACTGCAGCTCCTCTGGGAAGCCAGTGCATGTTCACCCTCAGTTTTCGACCGAGACTCCCTTCTGCTCGGGGGCGGGGCTTTGCACCTTTCCATCTGCAGCACCCTCAGCCCCGCATGGCTCCAGGAACAGCAGCCCTGCTCGGGAAATCAAAACCAGGTCCCTTTTTATGACAGGGCCGTGTGTTTCTGCCGAGCCGCTGATTCAACCCTCATCCAGTCTCTCTCTCTCTCTCTCTCTCTCATTTTTTAATCCCTTTGTAAATTTTATCTCCAATTCCCCATTGTATTAAATACCTGGGAGAAGTCCCAATAATTAAATTATTCTCATAATATGATCAAAGTTCTGTTTATTTCCTCATCAAAGCTGACCAGACCTGCTTTTCTGGGAATGAGGAAACTGTTAAAAACTCAGATAAGTTAAAAACACAGTTCTTTGTTTCTCAGGCTACTTAACACCTCCGAAAATTGCAGGTTCTATTATACATCTAAAGATAAAGGTGACATAATAAAAATCCCCGTTCTTTATCAAAGGATTAAGTGCTGCATGCAAGGGTTAGTCAAGTGCAGTAAAATCAAGGTACGGAAACAAACTCTGATATCACTGGCGTCGTGACAGTGACATTGTGTTCCTGGATCTGATCCAGGGCTTCTGGCTTTACTTATCTGACTTAGGAGTGTCAAGCAGCGTTCAGCAGTTTTGGGGGGAGCCGTGAGACTGCCAGCGTCCACTCATAGGGAGACAGGACTGTAGCATGGCCCAGTCACTGGCGAAGGCGTAGCAGCTCATGGTGCACATCAGGAGAGCCACATGAGGCCTGGTCATTCTATTCTATTTTAGGCTTATATGCCACCTTCCTCCCCAAAAAAGGGGACCTAAGCAGTTTACATCAATATGGTCTACTGCCTCTATGACATGGGATGGCGAGTGACTGCGGGCAAAGCTTGTGAAGGGCAGCGTCACGGCAGGAGGCGGTGTGCTTCAGAGCAGCTGCAGGCGTTGTTGCAGTCTAGAAATGGGTGTAGAAGGAGGGGGAGGTGCATGGCTATAGCTGGATGGGGGTGGGAGGGGGGGTTACATGGAGCTGAGTGGTGGTGCATTTGCTGAAGCTGGCACAGCGGAAGGCCAAGGCAGAAAGCCATGAGTTGGAGGTTGCCGAGATACATTTTGAATCTGATAGACTAATGTCGAGGAGGAGTGGGTCCAAGGGCAGAAGTGAGGGGAGAGAGAAAAAAGGGAATAAAAGAAGGAGGCGTGGTGAGGCTGGTTAGAGACACGAGGGGAGAGGAGAAATAAGTGATTTAAATGGGAATGGAGGGGGGAGGAAGTGAAACAGGAGAGAGAGAGAGAAGGGGGAGAGCGAGAGGGGCTCATTAACAGTGTAGTGAGAGAGGAATATGAAAGCCAGACACAGAAAAGGGAGAAGGAGGGTACTGGAGAGGTCCAGGGAAAACCTGAGAACAGGAGGAAAAAGTTAAATTGGCAAAGAGAATAAAGGGAGACCAGCGTTGCTTGCAGATCTGAAGTGAGTCGAGCTAAAAAGCTCCCAGATTGGGCTGTTCCGTTATGAGAGGGGGGTGGATGAGAGGTTGGCGTTAATCCCTCAGTATGAGCAGGTAAGGTCCGGCATCTCTGTCTCCTACTTGTGTGATTTTGTTCATTAATTCTGGAAACTCAAATAAGTCAAATTGGTTAAAGCAGGAGGAAGGTGGAAGACAAGATAACGAGCACATATTATTCCTTTGAGACAATGCGCTGAACCTTTGGTGTGCCAATTTTAATGCCCAGGGGAAATGAAAGGGGAAAAGTCAGCGCAGTTAATGAGGCCAGTAATTACTGACGGGCTGAGCCGTGCGTTTCATTCATGCACCCAGGGCACAGTCACATCCTGGCCAGTGACAGGGCCCACGTGAGCTGTGCTTAGGGCAGGGCTTCCTACATCTGCACTGGGCCCCTTCAGATCTGCGTAGTTCCCTGCCCAACCTTCCTCCCCCCCGCTTGTAAAGGCAGCTTAAAACTAAAAAAAAAAAAAAATCAATGTTTGCAATCACATAGTAATGACACCCCATCTCTCCCCCACGCCTTAGAAGAAGGCCTTTGTAGTCTAGTGGTCCCCCACCCCAAACCATAGACAACATCCCTGGGATCTAGTGGGGCCTGGAGTGCTCTTTAGGCTCTGGGCTGGTTGACGCCATCTTTTAAAATGGCTCCAGCTGGCCTTTGCCCCATCACATGTTAAGGAAACTATTGTGCAATATCGGTGGCATCACGTGATAAACAGCATCTTTTGTGCAATAAATACTGTTTTTCACATTTTATACCCTTATCGCAGCTTATACCCCTAAATTGTACTTGAGGCAGTAGAGGGTGAAGCGACTTGCCCAGGGTCACAAGGAGCGACAGCAGGATTCGAGCCCCAGCTTCGCTGGTTCACAAGCTAGTATCATAGATATAGATTTGTTTGTCAGTCTCTTTTATATTTGATTCTACTTAGTTTTATGTTAAGAGTAAAAGCAAAACAATTTATCATATGTAAGTATAATGAAAAAGACTGAGTGTAGCTGGGTTAAAAACAGGTTTGGATAAATTCTTGGAGAAGTCCATTAATTGCTATTAATCAAGTTTATTTAGGGAATGGCCTCTGCTATTACTGGCATCGGTAGCATGGGGTCTTCTTGTTGTTTGGGTAATTGCCAGGTTCTTGTGGCCTGGTTTGGCCTCTGTTGGAAACAGGATGCTGGGCTTGATGGACTCTTGGTCTGACCCAGCATGGCAATTTCTTATGTTTTTATGTTCTTAAGACTTAAGTAGAAATGTAGTGTGTTGCGGAGACAACTGTTACTCCTGGGGGAATTCTGCGCTCCTCGGAGCACAGAATTTGCGCAGAATTCCCCCCCTGCACAGAATTTCCAAATTCTGTGCAGGGGGGGAAATTCTGTGCAGAAAATAGCAGAGAAGTCCCCGGCATGCTGCGAACGGAGCTTGTCCCACATGCGCCGTGGGATGTGCTCCGTTCGCGGCGATGTTGAAGGCTCTGGCGCACCATTCGTGGCAAAGAAGGAAGGCCCCCGTGTCTGCGAATGGAGTGTGCTCCGCTCGTGGTGAAGATGGAAGGCCCCGGTGAGAGAATGTGTGTGTGTGAGAGGGGTGAGGGGAGGGTGAGAGAGAGAGCAGGAGGGTGTGAGAGAGAGCATGGGAGGTAAGAGAGTTGGGAGGGAGGATGCTTGAGTGTGGGTTTCAGAGAGAAGGAGCCTATATGAGGGGAGGGGGTGTGGGGGAGGGGAGGGTGAGAGAGAGCAGGAGGGTGTGAGAGAGAGCAGGGGAGGGGATGCTTGAGAGTGGGTTTCAGAGAGAGGGAGCCTATATGAGGGGAGAGGGTGTGGGGGAGGGAGAGTGAGAGAGAGGAGGAGGGTGTGAGAGAAAGCATGTAGGTAAGAGAGCAGGGGGGGATGCTTGAGTGTGGGTTTCAGAGAGAGGGAGCCTATATGAGGAGATTGTGAAGGAGTGTGTATGTGTGTGAGAGATTGGGAGCTCGTGTGTATGAAAAAGGGATCGTGTGTATGTGAGTGTGCTAGCCTGTGTGAAGGGACTGTGTGTGTGTGTGTGTGTGTGTGTGTGTGTGTGTGTGTGTGTGTGTGTGTGAGACAGAGCCTGTGTGAAGGGATGCATGAGAGAGAGACATAGGTAGCCTGAGTGAGGATGTATGTGTGAAAGAGAAAGGGAGCTTGTGTGGGTGTGTATGCAAGAGGATTCCTAATTGAGGGGATGTGTGTGTGCGAGAGAGTGAGGGAGCCTGTATGAGGATGTGTGTATGTGTATTAGAGAGAGGGAGCATGTGTGTGAGAGAGGGAGGGACAGAGGGAGAGTGTGTGAGGGACAGAACTGAGAACGGGGTCAAACTCTGGGACTGGCAATAGAGTGGAAGGGTTTGAGTCTAGAGGTGGAGGGGAGAGATACTGGCAAGTGGAGGAGTTGGGGCCTGAGAGGGCAAAGTGGCCAGGGGAGTAAGGAGAGCGAGTGGAAGGGACACTCTTACAGTGAATTTCTAGGGAAATTCTGCTCAAAATATTTAAAATTCTGCATCTTTAAGTAATAACTTTTTTCTGTATTAATTTAAAATGTAATTACTTAAAGACTGTCATGTAAATTGTGTCATTTTGACCAATATAAAGTTTGCAGAATTTTGCAGAATTTTAAGTTTTTTTGCGCAGAATTCCCCCAGGAGTAAACTGTAGCCGTCAGATACCAAAACAGTTCTGTGTTTGGGTGGAAATCCAGCACCAGCTCAAATCCTGAATCTCATTCTCATCTCCTAGCCTGACAGTGGTGTTTCGGCAGATAGGACTGCCTGCTTCTGGGGAGCTCACACAAATGATCAAACACAAAAACTTATCAGGAGAACCAAAACAAATGGCGATAATCAAACTTTCCAAAGGATTACATAAGGAGTTCTGTGTGTCTCAAAAAAAGGACAACAATGCATCTCAGCTGACCTTAAAACAAGGACACAGAAAAGCACCGTAATTTAAATACCCAGAATTCCATAAAGGATTCAAAAACACAGAATTCCATTGTTTAAGTTAGCCACATATTAATTGACAATCAACTCTCAAGTGCTACTGAAAGAAACATGGATAGATCAAGTTCAGTGTTAAGTCCGTGAGGTGTAACTGTATTTAGTTTTTAAGTCATTTAGCTTCCCGTTGTAACAGTGTCCAGTCCTGGTCACCTCCACTACTCGATCAATTGCTGCAAATACAAGTTCAGAAAAAGTACGTTCAAAAGATACATAACGACAACGACAACTGCAGTGTGTTCAATCATTCGAGTTCGCAAAGGATGCAAGGTCTTCCTGACATAACATAAGCCAGAGAGGCATTTAATAAACCACTCCCATTATGGGACAGCTAGTAGAAAATTTCAAAGAAAGTTGACGTGATAAAGACACAGGAAAAGCTGTCACTGCAAACGACTGTGCACACACGGAACCAGGCATATTAAGTAGATAGTGTGAAAAAAAGGGACCAGCTAGTGTCCAATTCAAATTATACACAAAAACTAACTGTGACAACTTACATAAGTTAACATATGTTCTAGATCTCTGTTAAAAATTATGCTTTATTATACTTTATTATGAATGATTTTTCCAAAATAGTTTTTTGATTAAGAGACAAAGACCTCAGAACTGGCAAAAAGGAGGTCTAATTGACCACAAATTTTGTAACCAGTAAGTTCAATCATAGGTCTTGATTTCGTCTCGTTTTTCTTTTTTTATAAAAACATTGTTAATTCTGGTTATAAATGAGCAGCTGTTCAATTCTCGTTGTATGGGAACAACTGATGTCACTTGTTTTATTGCAACAAACTTTGTCAATATCGCAGCAAACTTAATAGCACTGTCTATTGGCTGATATCACGGCAAACTTAAAAAATTGTCTGCTAACCAGTTCAGACGGCATGTATGTTGTTGCTGTTTGCTGCCATGATAACTTATGTTTGCTATAAGCCCATCAATTTGATGTCTCTTTCCTCTAAGATAAGAGTTAACATTTTTCAAGTTTCAATTATTCATGAAATTTGCCCGACATCATAGTAAAGCGCTTATCATAAAACTTGTTATAATTTTCCTTCATATTGAACAAGTTTGTGCTGCACATCACCGCCAATGTTAACGTTTCGCCTAATGCTTCCTCAGGGCGAACGTTGAAAGACTAAGAGAGTTACAACCCAATAGACAGTGCTATTAAGTTTGCTGCGATATTGACAAAGTTTGTTGCAATAAAACAAGTGACATCAGTTGTTCCCATACAACGAGAATTGAACAGCTGCTCATTTATAACGAGAATTAACAATGTTTTTATAAAAAAAAGAAAAACGAGACGAAATCAAGACCTATGATTGAACTTACTGGTTACAAAATTTGCGGTCAATTAGACCTCCTTTTTGCCAGTTCTGAGGTCTTTGTCTCTTAATCAAAAAATTATTTTTGAAAAATCATTCATAATAAAGTATAATAAAGCATAATTTTTAACAGAGATCTAGAACATAAGATAACTTATGTAAGTTGTCACAGTTAGTTTTTGTGTATAATAATATTAAGTAGATAGGCCTCAAACCTGCAAAATCCTTGAACTGAGTGAGTAGCCAAGGATCTCAAGATACTGAGCTCATCCTGCAAAAAAAAAAAAAAAGAGAGATATGGGCTGGCCGAAGGAGTATTTGGCTCTGTGCTGCAGAGATCTACTCCCATCCAGGACATTTTGCTCATTACCAGTGCTTACAGAATGGAGGAGAAGACTAAAGGATCTCCTACTGGCTCAGTTAGGGGAGCTTCTCCTTTAGCTCAGTAGCAGAGTATTTTTTTGGCTACTTGCCAGGTACTTGTGACTTGGATTGGCCACTGCTGGAAACAGGATGCTGGGCTTGATGGACCCTCGGTCTGACCCAGCAAGTCTTATGTTCTTATGTTTCGGGAGCAAGGAGAAGGCAGATCAAATTCTGAGATCCTCAATTAGAAAACTAGACTATTGCACCATGAAGCATCGCACGCTGAGCTAAAGGTCTGAGCCTGAGCTTGACCCTAAACGGTGGTAAATTGGATAAAATTAGTGAAAAGTGTTCTCTGGAATGAAAAGGTTAAATAATTAATGAACAGAAATAGGAAGCTGGACTTAAGCAGAATCAAATCTTTGACTAGCTCAGTGGTAGAATTCTTAACTGCAGAGCAAAAATGTTATGAAAGTCAAATCCTACGACCTCTAAGTTTTGGAAACAGGCTGTGGTACCATAGAGTGACTAGATGGGGGTGAAACCCTCACAACTAGAAGCGTTTTTGTTCCAAAACCTCTCAGAGAAGTAGTTGAATTAGTGTAGTTGTGAAACCTGCGAAAGCACAGCTCAGGCAAGGCTTCAGCCTTCCTCACTGTCCGTCCACTCGCCTCTTCAGAAACTCAGAGCTGGCTCGCCAAACAGTCCCTGCAGCTTTCAGAAGTACTGAGTGGAATCAATCAAACATTCACTCTCCAGGGCTAACCCAAAAAGGCTGAAAGAAAAAATATGCAGAACTGGACACACGTGCTCCCTGATTGGAATGAACATTTTGGCACTAGGAATGCATCACAGCCAAAACAAAAAGCCAGTATTTGTGGGATTTCACTCATAGATTCCTGGAAAATCCAATTATTGAAGATTCCATTGCTATCAATTTTTTCTCCTGTTTTTACTATGAATAAAATCTTATGCCCAGAAATGTCAGGCCGCACCGCCAGTGGACCTGCATTCAAGACATTTTCCTTGTTTTCCCACCCACTCTCCTGCAAGGGTCAACAGAGCAAACCAGCAAGAATTTGGGCGTCACTGCCCTGTGACAGTTGTCATCAGAAGATGAAGATTTGTTGAACGAAGGATAACTAGATGAGTGTGGTTGCAATTGTATCAGTCAATATTGTCCTAGTAACATAGTAAATGACAGCAGTTAAAGACCAAAAGCGGCTCGACCAGTCTGCCCAGTTGAGATTCATCCACTTTTTGCTAAATGTGCAATATAAATTCTCATATGCAACCCAACTAACTCCCATGCCTTTTATCTGACCTCCCAATCTCCTCCCTGCTTCCCCCAACACCGCTTTTCATATCGGTCCCAAGCATTGCCCATAATCTGTTGCTCCATCTCCTCTGCTGCTAGGATTTCTCAGTCCTTGCAATCTACATCTCTGCTTCTTATAAAACCAAAACTGAAGCCAATCGCCCAGACTTCCTTCTATGTCTTACTACCAAGTTTTGCGATAATTATAAAACCACCAAGGTGAGTGAAGCTTGTAAAAAAAAAAAAAAAAAATCCTACCTCCCCAAGCTTATTGGAGTTTGGGTTTCAACCATGCAAGTCATCCCAGCCTTCTCGAAAGCTTGTTTTTCTCACTATTATTATTTTATTTGATTTCCGTTCTGCTTCCTGTGCGTGCAGAACTATGTAAGGTGTACAGTACGGGGATACTTCAGTGAAAGGGGATAGTGAATGATCAACCAAAGCATGGAGCTGCAGTGTATGAAAGGAAGTTCCAAGTTGTAAAGGGATGAGAGTGGAAGAGGGCCAGGAAGATAACCTTGTTAAAGCATTCAGCCCTTCGGAGACCACAGGTTCTGGGAACGCACGCTGTTAGTTCAGAGACATTTTCCAATCCAAGTATAAAAAAAAAAAAAAAAGCCCGAAAAGGTTAGAGCTGTAAAGAAGAAACGCCAGTATTATTGCGAGGAAAAGCGAGCTTTAGGGATACAGCAGGGAAGATAAATATCGGAGGGGGAAAGTGGCCTGTGGGCATGCCGAAGGACACACAGCAAAAGATAAAGCTGGAGAAAAGCCAGCGGAAAGTGTGCCTGTGGGAGAAGAGGGCCCGCCTGTATACTGAAGTTAACCTGAGGAATGACACACGGGGGACAGGGTTGGTCGCACAAGGCCAAATAAACTGAGTTTGCAGTTTTCCAGAAGGTGGTGCTGCCACTGAGCCACCTAATTCTGATTTCCTCAAACATCCTGTGACTTTTCAATTATTACAATATATATATATATATATATATATATATATATATATATAACCCAAATTCTAGAATGTAGTTAAATAGGAGCATCTGGAAACCAGGACTGGCTCAAACTGTCAAGGCTGTCCTGAGTCAGGCAGCAAAGGGAGCAGAAGGCTATGCAGGAGGCAACAGGTGACAAGCACGGAAAGATTGCAAAATCTCCCTGGGCTACGCTAAGTTACACGGAGGTTAATGAATGCAATTAAGGACATCCATTGGGTTATTCAGAAACGAATTCCCCTCTTACCCAAGATTAAAAGAATCTGGTCTAACCATAATATCCATTCCTGGTGACCTCCTTTCCTTCGTCACTGCTGATAACCCAAAATAAAATGGAGATGTAGCAACTTCTACTCTCTTTTATGTTTTCCTTATATTTGTTAGTTTTGCAGCTATTTGGAAATTCCATTAAAAAAAAAAAAACAACAACACATAACAGAAATAGTTTGCCATATAACAGATTGGTATTCAACTTACCAACAGCCAAACTGTTCAAGCAACACTGTTACATCGTCAATTAATAACCCAACTACAATACTGACCTGTGCTATTGCCTGCAGGCAGTCGCCCCATTGACTGCGCGGACTGAAGGAAGAGGCTGCTAGTGCTTCTGCATTCCACAGGGGGAGAGGAGAGAATGAGAGAGCACGTGTGTGAGACTTTGTAAGAGTGAGAGAGTGCATGCATATGTGGGTGAGCAGCTTTTAAACTAGAACAAGGGGGAAAGTCGACAGTCACTCAGCAGTGCAAGGTTTGGAGGAATGTATCGTTGAAGGATACTAATGAAACAGGAGCGATGAGGCATCCCAACAGAGAGCTTCCAATAAAAGCAAAAGTAGTCCATGTGCCTATAAGTAAAGAATCACCTGAGCTATAGAATTCCAAATTATCCTTAACAACTGAAAAGCAGGTTGTTAATACAAAAAAAAACAACACACTTTGAAATGTCTGTATGCCAATGCCACAAGTCTAAGAAGTAAGATGGGAGAATTAGTGTTGCGGGAGCCGGCCACGGGGGCCCGCAACCAGCTCCCTGCACCTACCGGCAGTGCCGAGCCCCCTTCGCTGGACCCGGGAGCTACGCGGCAGTGGAAGACCGCCGTCGGCACATCCCGCTGTGCTGCCTCGCTGCTGGACCTCCCTCGGCGACGCCGCATCGCGGCCTGAACACGGCCGGGCCTCGCTCGGGCCCTCCTATGCGAGCACCACGTGTCCCTATTTAAAGGGACCTCCGTGGGATGAGTCGGGACCTCCCCTTCCGGGCCTCAGACTATTTAAGGCACGGCCTGCTCCTCAGGCCTTTGCCTTGGCTACATGGCTCCTGCGTCCTGATTGAAAGCCCGTTCCTGCCCTCCTTCCTGCTTCTGATTCCTGCCAAGACCCTTGTGTGCCTGACTACGAGATTTGCCGCCTGCCAAGACCTTGCCTGCCTGCCTTCGAGGTTCGCCTTCTGCCTGGACCTGCACTATACCAGACCTCCAGCTCGACCCCTGAGACCCCACATAAATCCAGCCGGCCCCGGTACCCAAGGGCTCAACCTGAGGGGAACGAGGGCTGGTATTGGTGAAGCCACGGCGGGGTCTCAGGCCTTCTCCAGCCTCACCTGCCGACGATGGGAACCCGTGGGGCTCCTCCCCACTGGTGGAACCAACTTCCCCTCGGCCCAGGGATCCACGCCCGTAACAGTTAGAGTGTATAGCAGTGAATGATGAGAAAGACATCATTGGCATGGATTAACCCAAGGGAAGTCTTGCCTAACAAATCTGCTTCATTTTTCTGAAGGGGTTAATAAACATGTGGATAAAGGTGAACTGGTAGATGTAGTGTATTTGGATTTTCAGAAGGCGTCTGACAAAGTCCCTCATGAGAGGCTTCTAAGAAAATTAGAAAGTCATGGGATAGGAGGCAATGTCCTTTCGTGGATTACAAACTGGTTAAAAGACAGGAAACAGAGTAGGATTAAGTGTTCAATTATCTCAGTGGAAAAAGGGTAAACAGTGGCGTGCCTCAGGGATCTGTACTTGGACCGGTGATTTTCAATATATTTATAAATGATCTGGAAAGGAATACAATGAGTGAGGTAATCAAATATGCAGATGATACAAAATTATTCAGAGTAGTTAAATCACAAGCGGATTGTGATACATTGCAGGAGTACCTTGTGAGACTGGAAGATTGGGCATCCAAATTTAATGTGGACAAGTGCAAGGTGTTGCAAATAGGGAAAAATAACCCATGTTGTAGTTACACGATGTTAGGAGCTACCAGCCAGGAAAAAGATCTAGGCGTCATAGTGGATAATACATTGAAATCTTCAGTTCAGTGTGCTGCGGCAGTAAAAAAGCAAACAGAATGTTGGGAATTGTTAGAAAAGGAATGGTGAATAAAACGGAAAATGTCATTATGTCTCTGTATCGCTCCATGGTGAGACCACACCTTGAGTACTGTGTACAATTCTGTTCACCGCATCTCAAAAAAGATATAATTGCGATGGAGAAGGTACAGAGAAGGGCGACCAAAATGATAAAGGGGATGGAACAGCTCCCCTATGAGGAAAGACTAAAGAGGTTAGGACTTTTCAGCTTGGAGAAGAGACGGCTGAGGGGAGATATGATAGAGGTGTTTAAAATCATGAGAGGTCTAAAACAGGTAAATGTGACTCAGTTATTTACTCCTTCAGATAATAGAAGGACTATGGGGCCACTCCATCAAGTTATCAAGTAGCACATTTAAAACTTATCAGAGAAAATTCTTTTTCACTCAATGTACAATTAAACTCTGGCATTTGCTGCCAGAGGATGTGGTTAGTGCAGTTAGTGTAGCTGGGTTTAAAAAAGGTTTGGATAAGTTCTTGGAGGAGAAGTCCATTAGCTGCTATTAATCAAGTTGACTTAGGGAATAGCCACTGCTATTACTGGCATCAGTAGCATGGGATCTTCTTAGTGTTTGGGTACTTGCCAGGTACTTGTATCCTGGTTTGGCCACTGTTGGAAACAGGATGCTGTTCCTGAGTAGCAGAGTAGGTTACTGCTCGGAGTAGAAGGAAAGCAGGTAGCCATCCAGTTATACTACACGCACTGTGGCATATGCAGTCCCCCTCCCAGAGAGGAATTTGCGTGCAGCCAGGGCAGCAAACCGCATGTTCCCATACCTGGCAACTTTTGATTTCCAGATGTCCTGAGATTATCGTGGTTTATGGGGAAGGATCCCGCTCTTCCTTTGGGCTTAGAAGAATTTCACCTCTAATACTGTACCTTTTCCTTGGGTTTTGCATCCTAAATGCATTACTCTGCATTTATAGCATTAAATCTTAGCTGCCAGATCTTGGACCATTCCTCGAGCTTCACTAGATCCCTCCTCATGTTGTCCACTCCTTCCTGGTTGTCCACCGTGTAACAGATTTTGGTATCATCAGCAAAAAGACAAACCTTTCCCGACAATCCTTCTGTTATATCGCTCACAAAAATGTTGAAAAGAAGCGATCCAAGGACTGATCCCTGAGGTACACCCCTAGTAACAATCCCCTCCTCAGAGAAAACGCCATTTACCAGTACCCTCTGTCGCCTCCCACTTAGCCAGTTTCCAACCAGGTCAGTCGCTCTAGGATCCCTACCAAGGGCACCCAATGTATTTGTAAGTCTTCTGTGTGGAACCTTGTCAAAGGCCTTGCTGAAATCCAAGTACATTACGTCTAGTGCTCTCCCTTGATCCTTGATGGTGAGGTGGATCCTATTGGAAACAGTGGGACAGAATACATTTTCTGACTGGTCAGGGAGTGTATTGCCTATCCTCTCCTCCTTGAGCCTGGTCCCTCATTTTCTCAATTTCTGCTGGCATAAAGGTTCCAAAAACAAAGTCAAGTCCACTCACAGGTCTAACCAAAACTCACAACTGTATTTTTCCTGGATTTTCCAGCCAGCAGCTATGTACATTTTAGCAGAGGGTAAACAGTACTGATTAGTTAAGAGTTCATGGGATACACAATCAGAGTAAAACACTGTACTGTTCTCACAAACACAATCTCTAGTTTACATTGCTAAACAGCCAGTTAAACTTTTTTCCCACCTTCATATACCAGAGAAATTCAGTTCCTGAGTACCAAATTCTTAGAGAGAGAAGGGGGCAAGGCAGGAACAGGTCCAATTAGGAAGTTTAAAGCATTCAAACAGCAACAAACAATAACCAATCAAGAAAAGGAGCTTTACACCCAGCAGAAATCTAAGCCAAGCAATCTCAAAAGATGACACAGGGTGGCAGTGTAGTAAAGAAACACATATGTACACTGTGGAGACAGAACAAGCATGCACTATAATAAAAATATTTGGTACCTCAGGGTTAGTGTAACCAATCCACACTCGAACAGAAATTAGATCTTCCCATCCTCCTCCTTATCATAGACTCCTCTTTCCATACTCAACACTTCTTCTCCCTCTCTCTCCTTATTTGTGGGAGATCATTCAGCCCTACCCCATGGGCTACTCGCAACCTTTTTACCTCAGCACCTTTTCTCCCATCGTCCTGAGCCTCTCCTTCCAGCAATGTGAAGACTTCCCTGGTTTCTTTCACATTTTGGACCTCCTTGAGCTCGTCCCCTTGTGGGTCACCGCTTCACCTCCTTCTCCAGGAATTGTTTTCTTTTTCTTATTTTCCTCAGGGGAGAGGAAGCACCTCTTCTCCAATATCTCACGCTGGCCACTTCCTCATGCATATTCATTATGGTTATTCTGAAAACCTGACTGGTTGGTGGCCCACCCCTGCTGTAGTGCATTCCAGTGCTGCAATTTAACCTAAAGGTAAAATCTCTGGAAGGAATGATGACTTCTGGAGATGTAAAAATCTATTATATTGCAGCAAAGCTGCCCAGGGAATTTGTCTTATGTTGCTATAATGGTTTAATGTTTTGGGTTAGTGGTATTTCTTTCCAGTCTTCGAAGGACACATACAGGTCGGATTTTCAGGATATCCCTAATGAATATGAATGAGATAGATTTGCATATGCACTGTCCCCACTGTATGCATTTACATTTACATTTATTAGGTTTATAGACCGCCTAACACAGAATGGTCTAGGCGGTTAACAATAAAACACGCATAAAATATGCTAATCTATCTCAGGCATATTCATTAGGGATATCCTGAAATCCTGACCCATTTACGGTCCTCGAGGACTGGAAATAAATACCAGTGCTTTAGGTGCTGCTAGTAATGGCTGAAATGTGTCGGCTGATCTTTGTGTGCTGTAATGTTGCCCTGGACTGCTCTGTTCTGTCCTGGGGTGTATTGATTACAGTGGTGTTTTATGTTGATGTTTATTTTTAGCTTAGGTTGCTTTTATTCTGTGATAGTTATGTTTTACTGTAGTTATATACTTTTATGTGCTTGTTGTGTTTGTGCTGTAAATCACCTTGTACAGGCTTTGGAAGGGCGTTTTAATAAGTATGATTTAATAAACAGATATATAAATAATAGCTGAAAAAAACCTGATACCCTGCCCTGAATGCTGCATCCTTAATGCAATGATGCCTCTTCATCGCATCCCGTCTAATAGGGAGTTAATTGCATTTTGCATCTTAAAAGTTATTTTGTGGCAGGATTACAGTCACGAGGCCATCCATGGCCCCAAGGCAGGGCGACCGCACAGTGGCAGGGTAGGACTCAGCAGCCATACCATCTTAAAATCTGAACTCTTTGAAAAGAACAAAACGGCTTCAATTGTGTGCCAAACAATAGAGGCTGTGCAGGGCGCACAACAGAGTGCTTTCATGGGTATTTCAGTTTCTTTCAAAAGCACCACTCATGACAAAAGGCGCTCTTGCAAAATGTTTAGTATTGAATTGGCCACGCAGGGTTATTTTTAGGTACACAAACCTGCGTACATTACGAGGCACAGTGCTCAAGTTAAGAGACACTTCAGTACATTGGATAAGCAACTGCGAAGAAATGCTCTTTCCATTATTCTTCTTATTCTAGTGCACAAGTGCTGTTTTGTATTGCAAGTTACTTGTTTGCATACGCTGTACTCATACAGGCCTGTCTCATACTTGCAACAAAAATCCCCACATCTTCACCTAGGCCATGAATGTTTAACATGTTCTGCTAGTCATGGAGCCCAAATGTACACAGACAGAGAGGAAGTCAGGTCTGGTGGTTCCAGCATTGCATGAAAAGTCAGGAGAAATCCTAGAACTTGATTTAAAAAATCAACCTCTGCTACTGACCTTGGACAAATCACTCTGGCCTTATGTGCTAAAGCAGCTTTGACAGGCCCTCCCTGTCCCCAACTGAGGCGACCCCCCCGCTCACCCGTGCCAGGACCGCCATGCCTCTCCGGTATACTGCCAGGCCGCTGCGATCCACCTCCGAGTCGCCGTCGTCTGTCTCCGCGGCCCCCGGCACCCACGCCGCCTCCTCCGACTCCGGACCGCTCGGACACGACCCCTCGGCCTCTCCGTCCGCCATCGCCCCCCCCGAACCGAACCGCCGACCGAATCGCCTCCCGCACACGCAATCTCGCCGCGCACCAATCTCGCCGCGCTGCCTGCCCTTGCGCCTTCCCGAGTCCAACTGCCTTCCCCCACACCCTGCTAACCCCCCTACTCCTCCTGGCCCTACCTATCGGCCAATCAGGGCCGCCGTTGCATAGCAACGCGCCCTGCCGTGCCCTTCCTGTCCCTCCTTCGTTTCCTCCCTGCTACTCCCCCCCCCCTATCTCCTGCCCTTCCTCTGACCTACCGTTTGCCCCCGCGTTCACCCCGCTCCTCTTACAGCCCCGAGCGGCCCAATTCCCGAGTGGGACTGGGCCCACATTACACTGCTCCGAGCGGACACTAGGTCCGCTCGGGCGCCAGAATGTCAATACAAATCCTGCACCTCCAGTTCTGTAACTCTGTGCATCCACTGAAATTCCCCCAAACAATGGAGCTTGAATGATTCCCTTACAGCTCATCATACTAAAAGATATTTTCAAATTCTGGTGTCACCTCACAGTAACAGCAGCACAAACACCTTTCACTGTCAGACACATTGTGAACTAACACAAAACCTCGCAAAAAAGACACTCAAAATCTATACTGCAGTCCCATCGTAACATAACAGTAATAACACCAAGGACTCAAACAACAATAACCCTACCTGTGAATAAGCAAGGGTAAATATTACACTGGGTCCTAGGATAACAATACACCACCTGAAGGGGTCTGAACGCTTCAACCTGACAAAGGACTTCATGTACCAGAATTCCCTGCTTCATGACGGGTTTACTTACAGTCTGCAATACAGCTGTAATTAGGACATTGAGAAACTCTCTGTCAGCACATTGCACATTTTCATTTTTTTGGCTTCGCTGTTCTTATTCTCTGATAAGCTTTCACTGCTGTAACCTAGATTAGAACAATGGATGTATTATGTGATGGGCTGTACTACTGCAGACCCGCGAATTCCTTTCCAGAACTGCAAGTCCCAGCAGCCTCTCCTGCAGAACATGGGAGAAGTTTCACGAAAGTTCCCGGGTGTCTAGGGAGGGGGTCAGTAGCCCCTTCAGCCGGAATATGCTTGCTCAGCAATGCTTAGAACGCATGTGTAAAAGATAAGAACTGTAAAGTGCATAAGAGTCTGCTCCTGGAGGGGAGGGGCATGCAGTTGTACTGAGCCTTTGTCTTAGCTGCATCTTGCTGGCAATAAAAGTCTATCTTTACGGATCAGTTGTCTGGACCTCCTTACTGACTAAAAAGAGACGGTTACACACCTACTGAGGAAACAAAACAAACCCGATTGCTATAGATCCCTATACAGACACTACATGCTAGCAGAATCTCTCATCACAGTCACACACACAGAGCAGAGACAGACCCTCACCACATACAGAATACAAAATAAAGGAGCACAAATTAGAAAAAACTGAAATGGAAACCCCAAGAAGCCAGACTCTGTGTATTAATAATGGAAAAACAGAACCACTATTCCTCATAAAACAATAAAATCAAGAAACATAAAGCATCAGTTATAATAGTAAAACCATACTAATAAAAGAATATTTTAAAACTACTGATAAATAGAATTTCTATTAATTAAAATCATATACATTTTTTACAATTTCCCAAACACCAAAAAAATATTTCAAAACAGCACATATATCAAATAACACCCAATAATTAAAACTAATACATACACATTCATGCTCTTATACCCACCATAACCTCTCGCTCTCACAGACACTGACACATTCTCAGGCTCTAAGACACTCTCTCCCCCAACACACACTCCCCCCCCCCCACACACACACACACTCTTATGCCCCTGGATTTTCTCATACACACTCATGCTCTCACTCTCACTGGCTCCCTCACAAACACACAAACACACACACCCAGGCAAGCTCCCAATCATTCTCACACAAACACACACACACACAGGCAAGCTCCCAGTCATTCTCATACTGACCCCCAGGCAGGCTCCCATTCATTTTCACACCACTCCCTCCCCATCCTCCAGGCATGCACACATTCATTCTCACACACACAGACCCCCAGGCAGGCACCAATTCATTCACACACACACACACACATGCATCACACACAGGTAGGCACCTATTCTCACACATACAAACCCCAGGAAGACACCCATTCATTCTCATACACAGACACACCCTCAGGCAGGCACCTATGCATTCACACACATACACCCCCAGGCAGACTCCCATTCATACACATGCGCACACACTAAAGACAGACCCCCTCTCTTTCTTTTGCCAGCAACCTCAGAGCCTCTCTCATTCCTCTGCTGCCACTGTCACTGCTGCCGCATGGCTATTGGGGAGGCGCTGATTGCTGCTACTGGCACTGAAGCCCATTCTGCTGCCTCCTCTCTGCAGGCCCGTGGGCTTCCACTTCCTCCCTGCTGATCTCCTACATTGTGAGATCCGCATAGAGAAAGTGCTACTCTTGCACATTCCCAAAGATTACATGTGCCAATCACTAAAAAGTAATTTTTTTTTTTTTACTTTGCTGTCTGATCTTAGTTTTCTAATCGGTTGGTCACAGGATTTTGTTTCCACCTTTCCTTTCTTATTTTTTTTGCCAATTCCTTTTATATTGTCTTTTTTTCTATTTCTTTTCTCTCCATCTGTCTTCTTCCCTCAAAATCACAGTCAGGTTCTCATTCTCATATGCTTTCTCTCTCTCTCTTTCACACACACACAGGCTCTCACTCTCACATGCTCTCTCTCATACAATCATTCATACCCAGTCTCTCACTGGCACATGCTGTCTGACTTTCACACACACAGACTGTCTCTCACTCCCACATGCTATCTTGCTCAAGCACAGGCTCTCACTGTCACATGCTCTCTCTCATACAATCATTCATACACACAGTCTCTCACTGGCACATGCTGTCTGACTCACACACACAGAGGCTCTCACATGCTGTCTCTGCAAACATTCAGGTCCTCGCTCCCACACACAGTCTCTCAACTCACTCTCACACACAATCTCTCAACTCATCTCATGCACGCACACATACACACTCTACAGGCCTTCAGCCTCTCTCACACCTCTGGGCCTCCTCTTCACGGGTCGTTGCAGGATGGGCTCTGCAGCGGCCCGCAATGTGGGATTCGCGGCGGCCCGTAAGCACTGCTCCTCTTCTGCACGTGGCTGATGCTCCTCCTCCTTCCGGCCCACGTGGCTCCGGCAACATTTTTCTTCCGGGGCCGCGGGGGCAGGAAGGAGGAGGAGTATTTGCAGGCTTAGAGTGACCTTTTTTTTTTTCGGGCCGTGGTAACGTGAGGTCCACCACGGCCCTGCCGATCTTCGGCGGCCGTATGAGCCTTCTTATCGGCCACCAGCGGCTCGGTGCCCCCTAATGCTAGGCGCCCTAGGCGATCGCCTAGTTCGCCTAGTGCTTCCACCGGCACAGGCCTGCCTGTGTCTCCTGGATGCCAACAGTGCTTGCCTGAGGTTGTGAGGCCTAGCACGTGACTCTTCCAAGTCCTTCCATTGTAGCCCTGGCCCAGCACGGAACGTTGATTGCAGCTCAGAATAAAATGCTGTAAATATATTGTTTATCTTTTTTAATTATTATTATTTTCTTGGACCATCAGTTTTTATTCTCGTTTCTTTAAGCTTCTAGTTCAATTGGGCTATGGTACCATTAGCTTTCATTCACAACTCCTCGGGGGAAGGGCAGGGGTTCTCTCTTTAACCCTTTTGCCCCCTCCTGTCTATCCCAGCCATCTCAGAGAGAGATGAGGGGCCAGCGACCATGGATCCTTCTGGAACACGCTACATGCGCAGCCTGCATCTGGTAAATACGGCCTTGTTTGCATTGCCGGCCCTGATCCAGTTTATTTCATCTCGGGGATTTTTTTTTTTGTTTGTTTGTTTGTTTTTTTTACCGTGTCTGAAATATGATGCTATTTTATTATCACACTTGCTCCACCAGCGCAGGATGGAACGCCAACGTGATGTTTGTTTAATGAGCTCATTTCTGGGGCTCCGTAGGATAGGGTTTAATGAACTGTCTGTGCGCTTCAGAGGAGAGTGGCAGGGGAATGGAATTTCGTGCATCCTTGTGAGGCCCGAGAGTGGATTGCTATGGCGACAGCCCTGCATCCCGGCGCTCGACACCATGCCTGAGTGACAGCAGTCAAATTTATAGCAGTGGGGAGCTCATTCGCAACTTGCCTCCAAAAGGTTCCCTGCATTTCCATAAAACCTGCAAGAAAATCTGCGATGGAGAATCATGTTTGCACAATGAGGCCGCCCTGACTGGACGATGAATGATCTAAGAGAAAAAGATGGACTGATTATGCTGAACGCTGGGGTAAAAATGCAGAGTGACCTTACTGTATAATCCTGGTTGTGCCCCCTCTACAGACTTCTACATCCGGTTTCTCTAAGAGTCATCCACTATTATAATTATGATTTGTATACTGCACACCAGATGTACGCAGCACTGAACACAGGCACATAATGGACAGTTCCTGCTCCTAGGAGCTTACCATCTAATCAAGCCCGATGAGATACACAACCAAAAACAAATAAGAGACTGAGTTAAGACAGCAAGGCTGTGGCCGGTAAGAATTAAAGTAGGTGGTTTTAGATGAGATTAATTGAGGAGATGGTAAGTTTAATGGAAGAAATATGTAATGAATGAGGCTTGTAAGGAGTCAGTGTAAGAAAAAAACAGTGGGCAAGTAAAAAAATTAATAGATGGAGTTTAACTGAAGCCATTGATGCAAAGGGGCAAAATCTGGACTGGCCCATCTTGCCTCTGATCCTGATGACACATGGCCTGCTGGTCATCCACTTCTAATAAATCTGAAGCCCTCATGACATGTGCTGCCTCATTGTTTTTAAATTTCAGATTCACAGTGTTGAAGACTCTGTCATCTGCTTCATCTTTCATAATTTCTTGGTCCTAGTATCAATTTAGCCACACAGACATTGCCAGCCAACTACCCAGCTGTAAACCATTTAACAGTGGCTAAGAGCCATCTGACTATTAACCATGCTAGAGACAGATAGGACCCACTTAGCATCATTATACAGTACTAGTATAAGGGACCCTGTGGTCAGGTTACTGTTAAGCCCTGGGGTATTCTTGTATTCAGAAAGCAGTTTGGGTCGAGTTAGAGAAAAGGGGAGGAGCCATTTGGTACAGCCCCTCCCCTTTGAGGGGGCTGGGATGGCTGTTCCCCCCCTCCCCCAATGAGTTAACCAAAGCAGTTTGTAGCAGTGAACTGGGGTAGGGGAGGGGTGTAGTGCAGCTTTGAGTTGGAGTTAGGAGGAAACATAGGGTTTTTTTGCCTTTGCTGTTTTTTTTGGTTTTTTTTTAAAGATTGGGAATTAAACTAGTACTTGCTTGATCCCTAAAAGCAGAGAAAGAAGTAAGAAGAAACTTCCGCAAACCAAAAACTGCTGCAAGAGAGGGAACCACAGGTTCTATTATCTGCATCTGCTGGAGAAAAATACTGAAGGGACACAGGGTGAGCACTGTCCTGATATTATAAAAGTGCCTTTTAAAAAAACAAACCGGGATCCGAGAATGAGAAGCAGCGGTTGATAGCCACGCCCACCAACCCGACATCACCAGCGCCGGAGCGCTTAGTCAGCGACACCTCCAGGCAACGGACAGCAAAAGGAAACCCACACACCACCAACTGCCTGAAAGACCCGGCGAGAAAAGAAGGGGAAAAAAAAGGCAAGTGCCTTTTAAAAAAATAGACCGGGATCTGAGAACGAGAGGCAGCGGTCGATAGCCATGCCCACCAACCTGACATCACCAGCGCTGGAGTGCTAAGTCAGCGACACTTCCAGGCGTCGCGCGCCAAAGGGGCTCTCCCCTTTGTGCACCCCTTCGTGCAATCCGCAGTACCAGCAGTACATAATATCCAGACATTCCCCGAACGTTTAAAGAATGGCAAACCAGCAACCCACCAAAATCTGTAAGAACATCAGAAATAACCCAATCACTGACAACAACTGGAATGACAGAGGTATGAAACCAAAAATAAAGCCTAAATATCAACATTCAACCATTACTCACAACAACAAATCTCTCAGCAAGTACCTAACACTTTCTTTCCTACTCTTTAATGCTCAATCCATAATAAAAAAAATACCAAATTGTCAACGACCTTCTCCAAGATGAAAAAGCAGATTTTATAGCCATCACAGAAACATGGGCAAAAAACACAGACACAGTACTAATCAACCAAATTAATAACTCCTCCTATAGAACATTTTCTTTACCCAGACCTAAAAAGAAAGGCGGTGGCCTTATGCTAATCACAAAAAAAAACCTACAGCTGAAATTAATTCCAACAAGCAATTGCTCTCCACTGGAAATTGCACTATTTGATTCTCCACACTTACAAATTTGCCTGGTATACTGCCCCCCTAATACTCTCGAAAAAAACTGCTCACCATTTATTACATTTTTCCTGACCAAAATATCAATTAACAAACCTATAAACATTCTTGGTGACTTCAACTTACACATAGACACTGCCCCCTACTCTCCTGCCTGCTCCTCAATCATTGATGCAATATCATCACTGGGTCTCAATCAAATTATCAATGGCCCTACGCACAAAGCTGGTCACACACTAGATCTAATCTTCATCAACACCAATTTTTGGTCAAACCATGAAACGAAGATAAGAAAAATACCATGGTCAGACCACTCTATCATCCACACAAATCTATATTCAAATTATAAACCCACCACAAGAAAAAGCACCACCAAATCCTTCTCTTACTGTCCACCTTTCTGCATTGAAACTCTTCAAGCAAATCTACAAACTGAACTAACAAATATAGACCTATCAAACACAGAAAACTCAACATCATCCTGGATTACCATAACGAGAACCATACAGATTAGATAAATCCCATAATAATGAAAACTATAAAAGAACCAAAAAACCAGAACCTTTGGTACAACAAACACATCAGAGCAGCCAAACGGAAACTCAGAAAAAAAGAAAAATCATGGAGAAAAAACAACATAACCACACTACTAAACACTTACAGAACACAACTAGCAGAATACAAAAAACTCATCCATAAAACAAAAAAAGATTTCTACACTGACAAATTAAACAAATACCAACAAAACCCCAAGGTGCTCTTCAACATAGTAAAAAGCCTAACCAAATCATCTTATGACGATCAACCACAATCAACAACACCAAAGATCACTAGCAACGACTTCGCAGACTTCTTTAATGAAAAAATCAAAATCCTCATAAAGAACAACCTAAAAAATGACTCACAAGACCATAAATTACCGATCATTCAAACAAAAACCTGGTCCAACTTTGAGACAGCATCTTCATTAGAAATCCAAATGATCATTAAAAAAATGAACCCAGCTAAACACCCTAGTGACGCCATACCCATCACACCTATAAAAAATCTCAAACCACCAATAACTAAGACGATAACTAAAATCATAAACCTTTCCCTCATGGAAGGAAACTACCCAGAATGCCTAAAATCGACAATCATCAAACCCATTCTAAAAAAGAATAACCTAGATCCAGAAAACCCACTGAACTACCGACCCATACCAAACCTCCCATTCATTGCCAAAATCATTGAGAAAGTTGTCCACACTCGGCTCACTGACCATCTAGAAGAAAACAACATCCTCCTACCCGCTCAATTTGGCTTCAGAAAGCAACTGAACACTGAGACCCTACTACTAGCAATGAACGACTTCGTACTCAAAGGTTTTGAAAAAGGCCACAGCTACCTTCTAATCCTACTCGACCTATCAGCAACCTTTGATACAGTAAACCACTCTATCATGATTGACAGTCTATCTGAAATTGGAGCTAATAAAACAACTCTACAATGTTTCTCCTTGTACCTATCACAAAGATCCTACCAAGTGCTACTTAATGATTCCCTCTCAAAGAAAATCAATCTAAACACTGGAGTTCCCCAAGGATCTGCTCTATCAGCGACGCTCTTTAACATCTATCTGTTTCCATTATGCCACTTCCTATCAAATCTTAATCTGACCCACTTCATCTATGCTGATGATATTCAAATATTAATCCCAATAAAAAAATCACTAGAAGAAACCTAAAAATTAGCAGCCACTTACCTAAACAATATAAAGGAAATACTAGCCAACCTAAAACATCCTCAACTTCGACAAGACCAAATAAAATTATTAGACAGAAAAAACAACTCTCCTCAAATACCACCACTCAACCTTATGAACCAAAAGACAGTCATGTCTCCAATCAATCATGCCCGCAACCTTGGAGTAATAACTGACAAAGAACTTTCTTTCAAAAACCATATCTCAACAAAAATCAAGGACGGATATCATAAGCTACTTATACTCCGTCATTTAAAACCTTTTCTTTCCAACAATGACTTCAGATCAGTCCTTCAATTACTAATTTTCTCCAACATAGATTACTGTAACTCACTTCTTTTCAACTTACCTCTAAACACCATTCGCCCACTCCAGATCCTGCAGAACGCAGCTGCAAGAATCCTCACTGAATCGAAAAAGCAAGACCACATCACTCCAATGCTTATTTCACTTCACTGGCTACTAATAAGATACAGGATTGAATACAAAGTACTATCCATCCTACATAAAATCATATATGAAAAACAAGAAAATTGGCTAAGCCCCTCTAAAACTGCATATCCCAAACAGAAACCTTAGATCAGCAAATAAAGGTCTTCTAAAAACACCACCAACACACTCAAATCAACTCACCTCAACCCAAAAGAGAGCAATATCCCTTGGTAGCCCAAAACTCTGGAACTCCCTCCCAACTGAACTCAGAACTCAAGAAAACCTAAAAACCTTCAAAAAAGATCTAAAAACATGGTTGTTCAACAAAGCATACCTTCTCACTCAATGAACAACACAACAACATCGCCCTTCAATCCAACCTGAAGAATAAATGAAATCCACCACAACTATGTATTATAAATAAAAAGTGAAACATAAAACTGAACATTAACCTTGCATATGATACCCCTATGTTTAACAACAGTTTGAACCTTTTGAAACCCTGTTTAACCCCCCCTTATCCCTGTAACCCTCTATTTTGTAAACCGTTATGATGGCGTTATTTTGACGATTCTGAATGATGGTATATAAAACTCATTAAATAAAATAAATAAATAAATATAGGATACCCTTTGAATTTTTCTCTATCTCCATCTGCTGGACAGGAGGCTCAACCCACTGTTTGGACTGATCCAGGTACGTACAGGGAAAGGTTTTTTTTGCCTTTGCTGTTTTTTCAGGCCTACCCTTGGACTCTGGTACCATCTACCTGTAGTCCCCAAGCAAGGTAGAGGGAGCCTCCCTTTCAGTTCACTAACTGGCTGGCTGGGTTGTTCTTGGGATATATTTGGGGATTTTTTTTTTACTTTTTGTGGTAGGAGCCTTGAGAGATACTTTGGTCTCTCCTAAGCGCGAGGCACGGGGCACCCAGTGATAGGGAACACCTTCCCCTTCAGAGCTGGTGACCCGAAGCAAGGAACAACTCCAGCGTTAAGGTCGGGTTTTTTTTTTTTTTTTAGTCATTTGGGTTAGAAGATCTAAGAGGAAGAGTTTTACTGCCACTGCTTCCTATCCCGAGCAGGAACATCAAGAGTCGTGTGTTCCAGGGGATCCTTTTCCAGCTCGGTATTCAAATATTGTGAGTGAGATTGAGGACTGAGGAGAACGATGAATAAAATCAAAATTAAGTTACAGCTGAGGACCCCCACTTGAAGTCTTTGCTTTTGGGAAGAGAGATAATCAGGAGTCTGTGCAGAGACTCTATGATAGATTTTTGGCCAGCTGGAAATGGGTTTTCTGACCCAATGAGGATATTCCTGCCCACCCTGGTTGGTGAGTGTTTCCCTCAGCCTGCTATGGAAACCAAAGGACTTCAGTTGAACTGTGCTATTATCTCATCTGTGTTGTTTCTGGCACCTACAGCATCCGCAGTGTGGGGAAAAGTGTACCTCTCCCAGGGAACACAAATAAGAGTCACTCCTGTCTCATTGAGCCCTGAAAATAAATCTCTTCCCCCCCGCCCAAAGGATCCAGCCCTGGGGTAAAGAGGGACAGTAAAAGAGAGTTAACTGGTGAGTGGTTCCAGCCCCAAAGAATCTGAAAAAAACTTTTAGGGCCTCATCGGTGTGCAGTCCACACCCAGGAATGGGGTTATACTAGTAAAACAAGGAGGAGAGGTCATTGTATGTAGAAAAGTTTAAGGTTTTTTTTTCCTGTTCTTTTTGGTTTTCAGATCAGTTGGTCTATGGCACCATGAAGATTTATTTGCAATTATGCAGAATTTCCCCCCAAAATTTTTAAAGCCCTCCACCCATTTAGCCCAATCATCAGAACAACAGACTTTGGCCTGAATCCACAGACTCCCACCATAAGAACATAAGAAATGCCTTACTGGCTCAGATCAAAGATCCATCAAGCCAAGTATCCTATTTTCAACAGTGGTCAAGCCAAGTCTCAAGTACCCGACAGGATCTCAAAGAATAGGCTCCATCAAGCCTGTGTGTCTAATAGTGGTTAATGGACATTTCCTCCAGTATCCTATCCAAATCCTTTTTACATCCAGCTACACTTACTGCTTTCACCACATCCTCTGGCAATGAATTCTACTGTTGTATGCTGAGTGAAAAAAAATTACTTTCTTTGATTTGTTTTAAATGCGCTACCCATCAGCTCAGAAGCCAGCCCCAACGCACCTTGTGTCTCACCACTAGATATAGCCATTGTGCAATGACTAAGACTCCCTCTCCTCCAAGGGCTGTGAACACTGCTTCCGCAGCATCGCCAACTCCAGCTGGCCCAGAGACTAAAAGCTGGGCCCGGTTATCAAACCCAGCTCTCCCACGACAGCGTACAGCACCGCCAGCTAGCCAGTGGCCTACATTCTTTAAAAATGCCAGTTTCGGGGGGCCACGTGGGGTGATGTGCACCCCGTTGCTCACCCACCGGATTTAACTGCACTAACCGGATCGAAACGCTTAGAATTAAACAAGGAGGGTTACAGCCTATGTTGATCATAAAATATATGCAAAAATCGCCACAGCCGATGGCCTTCAGGAGCGGTAAAAAAGAAAAAGAAAAAGACCAAAGCAAACCGGGAGAGCCCAAGATGGCGGCGACATCTAATGAGGTGGAGCCTGGTTCGGCAATCCCGCTCACCATGGAGCTAGAGGGACACTATCGCAGGCACACTTGATGAAAAACTTGCCAGCATACACAACAAATTGTCGGAGGTGAGTGCCGCGCTTTCGGAGCTGGGACCATGGATCGAGCGGGCAGATGGCAGGATCTCGGCTGTGGAGGTCGAAATGGTGGCGGCCGCGACCAAAATTCAAAAGCACGAGGGGGCGCTTATAGAATATCGAGACAAGCTAGATGACCTTGAAAATAGGTCAAGGAGGGCGAATTTGCAGGTTTTGGGCCTCCCTGAAACTGTTGATAATAAAGGCTTGGGGTCTTTTTAAGAAGACTGGCTCCCAGAGGCAGTGGGTCTGCCTGAATTGAAGGGCACATTTCATATCAAAAGGGCCCATAGAGTGGGGCCTAAAAGAACCACGGACCAGCGCCAAAGAATAGCCATAGCCAAGGTTCTTAATGCGGCTCATCAACAAAGAATCTGGCTAGCCTTCCGGGCAAAAAAAGAACTGACATACAAAAATCACAGGGTCTGCCTCACCCAAGATTATTCAGCCAGGGTGACACAGCTGCGGCGTCAGTTTTCCCCGGTATATATCCAATTGGTGGAAAAGAACATAAAATTTGCGCTCCAGTTCCCAGCACTTCTAAAAGTCTGGGTGGATGGGAAAATACAGTCCTTTGCCATGGCGGACGAAGGTCAAAAGTTTCTACAACAAGGGGCGAAATGACAACAGGGACAAGTATGTGCCCTCCAGCTATGAGTAGGGTTTACCGGTTGCTAAGCTCTTTGGGAGCTGAGGTTTTCAGGAACTAAATACTCCTTGTTTATTGTTGGATATGTGCAACCACAGTTCAATTTTGTTCATTCTTTCGGAAGGACGCTGGCTCAACCAGAGTGAGTTACAGCTTTGGAAAGTACCATCTTAAGCCAGCGGGGATACTTCAGGAGACTTAAAGGCTTCCCATCACGATGATTATGGGAATGTCTCTACCAGCTGGACACTCTGTGATCACCCGTGAGGCGTATCATGGTATCCTGACATGGTCCGATCGGCGAGGGATTATGGCCATGGCATTCTCGAATAGTTGAAGAGTCAGAGCTGACCTGGGCAGCGGGGTGCCCATACACTCTTATACTGGACCCCTACTCCCCGCTTTACGCAGGGAGAACTGTTCGTGTTTTGACTTTGGGACTCTTGGGGAGGGGGGAAGAAGGGCAGGAAGAAGGGCGAAGGGGGATATAGTTGGAGAGTATATTGTTGAGCGAGGGAAGGTAGGGAGGAGCTGTTGGGGAGGTAGGGATGGGAGGGAACATACCGGGGGGAGAAAGGGAGGGATGGGGGGAGGAGGAGAAGAAAAAGGGGAGGGGTTGGAGGGGGAGGAGAGCGCATATAAAATTTCTTTTATTGGGTTCCAGCATTTTGAATATACCTATTTTAAGGTGTTGGCAGGTTTCTTGTATTACTTCCTGTTATGTTTCCAATAGGCATCAACCTCACCTCTGAGATGTGGCAGAGGACTTAGGATGGGGGAGGCTGGGCTGGGAGCCTCCCTCTTTCTTTCTTTTGTATATTTCCATACTGGTCACTTAATGTACTGTACCATTAGTATTGTCTAAACTCATATCTTGGAATGTAAACGCTTTGGGAACACCGGTAAAGAGGAAAAAAGTGTTATCCCACCTTAAGCACTTACGTGCTGATGTAGCCTGCATCCAATAAACACATCTCACTGAAATGAGAGCAAAAAGCTCTGTAGGGAATGGGTGGGTGCCTGTGTGTATGCCCCGGCGATTCAACAAAAAGCGGGCGTGGCAATCTTGATCCACAAGTCCACTAACTTTAAAATCTCAAACACTATCCCTGACCCGGGAGGCCGATTTATAATTCTTCTGGGAATATGGAATAATAGACCCATTACAATATGCAATGTTTATGCTCCAAACGACTACAGCCAAACGTTCTTTGAGACCCTGCGTAACCTGCTTCACATACATACCTCCACTGGATCAACCCTCCTCTCCTTCCTCGCATGTCCACAAGACCCACCCGTCCTGCCCTCCATGAAACACTCCGCACGCCCTCAATCAAATCCACCAAACTTACCTCCACTATGAATAGAGCTTTTTCCCTTGCTGGCCCTACCCTATGGAACTCCCTACCTCCAGATTTGCGCAGAGACCTCCATGCCCAAATTTAAAAAAAAACAACTAAAAACTTGGTTGTTCCTTCAGGCCTACCCCTCACACTCCTCCCTCTCCACGAAGAATACCTAAAATCTGTGTAATCGATTCAATAATACTTATAACAGTTTCAGTCTCTCCACTCCTGACCTCCCCTTCTTCAATTTCAGGTACTTCCCCTGATTACCTTTATATTATTGACCTCTCCTTTCTATGTACATTGTATTATTGATTGCTACTTTTTCCTATTTTTACTGCTTTTAACACTTTCACCACCACTTTATTCCTCTGCTTTCTACCCTCCTTCCTCTGATGAATCCCCTTTGCTCATGTACCTCTTTCACAGAATTGTGTTTGTTCTATCTTCTGTGAGTTCTCTCTAGATCCTCTCCTCATGAACTTTATGTAACCAACATGTCAGCTCAGACTTTTTCTTTTTATCTTTTTGCAATTGATCCACTACCGTTGCTTTGGAATTTTCAAGAGCTTCTGTACCGTGTATTATAGTCCCTTGTATCTTGTATTATAGTATTTTAGCATGATACCATGTATTTAACATATATTTTATTTCCATTCCTCGTCTCATATAGTTGTTACTGTTCCATGTACCCTCTTATTTAACATATAGTTATTTTACTGTTCCTCGTCAAATATAGTTGTTACTGTTCCATGTAAGGGCTATGCCTAAAAGTTCCTAGTTATATGTAAACCGATACGATGTGCAAACGGCTATTGGTATAGAAGAAATTCTAAATAAATAAATAAATAAATAATAAATACCCAAGGTACTCTATATGTTTCAGACGATCTTAACTGTGTTCACGATCCCTCTCTAGATAAAAGTCCCTCTCAGATTCAAACCTTAGGGAGAAGAAAGAACGGGGTGGCCTATCTCTGCCATCACCTTGACCTTCTGGATGTGGCATACGCTCCACCCTAATGAACGAGATTTTACCCACATTTCGAGATCCCATGGTTCGCTGTCCCGTATCGACTATATTCTCACTTCCCAGGAACATTTTTTCCATGTTGCTTCCGTGTCCATCGAAACCCAAGCTATCTCAGATCATTCCCTGGTATCTATCACACTTACCTTTCAGACTTCCCAACACTCGACCCGCCTTTGGAGGTTTCCTGCTTATCTCAAGGACGATGCATGCTTCCAAGCTTTTTTGAAAAAACAATGGGCCGATTATGCTAAAAATAACCATCAGCACGTAGATCAACCTCATCTCTTCTGGGAAGCTGGGAAAGTGGTACTCAGGGGCGAAATTATAGCATATGTTCACTCTCATAATAAACAGCTAAATCAGAATATACTGCATCTTGAAACACAGTTGCGGCAGGCAAAGACAGCGTTAATACAACACAACTCTGATGGTAATAGGACAGAATTCTATAGTGTGCTGGGTCGATTGAACACCTTTCTAGATCTCAGAACCAAATATTATTTGCAAAAAGGACAGCAAAACTTATTTAAATTCGGGAATAAACCCAGTCGCTTGCTAGCCTAGCTAAAGTTCACAGATCAAAGTCGTTTATTGCCCATCTGAAGACACCTTCCGGGGAGCTCACCACCAAAGAATCCGAAATCTGCGAAGTTTTCCGACAATTTTATTCTACTCCGTATACCCCCGACTCCCTGGGGGGTCAGTCGGAGGAGGAATTTTTCTTCAGGGATTTAAATCTCCCCACGCTGTTGGCCTCACAACTCCAATTTCTGAACCGACCCCTTCAGATTTACGAGGTTTCACATGTCATCTCGGCAGCTAAAACTGGCAAATCCCCGGGACCGGACGGATTCTCATATGACTTTTACAAGATACTGCTCCAACACATTGGGGCACCACTGACAAAGTATTTCACAGATGGACTTACACAGCAGTGCTTTCCGGCACCCTATAAAGAAGCACATATTATAGTTCTTCCTAAGTCGGGCAAAGACCTGTCCAACCCCTCATCTTACAGACCTATATCGTTGCTAAACTGTGACCAAAATATTTTGGCAAAGGTTCTGGCAGAACGACTCAGTGTGCTCCTCCTCCGTCTTCTTTCCATGCACCAAACGGGATTTGTTCGAGGTCGCAAACCTCAGGCCAATGTTTGTTTATTTATTTATTTATTTCAGAGCTTTTATATACCGAGGTTTAGCAATTAGCCTTCACCCCGGTTTACAGTAGAACAAATTGTTACATCGAACTGGTAATGGAACGTAATAGGACAACTATTACATCGAACTGTTAAGGGAACATAGTAGTACAAATCTTAAATGCTTGAACGAGGGACACAAAATGGTCAACTAAGAAATATATTCAGCCTCAAAACTGAGATCAGATTTCTAAATACAAGACTATAAAACAAAGAGATATGAACGGAGAGGGGGAAAGGAGGGTGGGGTAAGGGAAAAACGGACGGCGGGAGAATTAGATCATTACAACATTGTAGGAGCACGTTATGAGGGGAGAGCGGGAGGTGGAGAGCGGTGTAGCCGGGAAGTGTGAGGGGGGTGGAGAGCAAAGGGTAATATTAGTGTGATCATCCGACATGGAAGGTGTTGATGTTGGAGTTTAGTTGTTTAACCCACGCCATCTCTGAAAGTTTGGCTGAATATCCATGTTTTCAGTTCTTTTTTGAAGGATTTGCTGTCATTAATAGAGCATAGGTATTGTGGTAAGGAGTTCTATAAGTTTGGTCCTGCTATGGAGAAGGCTCTGTTTCTAGTGCTCGTAAGTTTCACCATGGGATGTGAGGGTATGTCTAGGAGTAGTTTGTGGGCAGTTCTGGTGTTTCGTTGCATTCGTTTGTGTTGTTGGATCATGTAGTTATAAAATTACTTACTGCTATGACCATTTGCCAAACCCAAGACATCCCAGCCCTGGCTATTGGATTAGACTCGGAGAAGGCCTTTGACCGGGTGGCATGGCCTTACCTATTCTCAGTTTTGCAAAGATTAGGCCTTTGGGGAGACTTCCTCCAATACATTTCTTTATAATATGTCTATCGGGTGAGGTCAAAATTCAAAGAGGTGTCCGTCAAGGATGTCCACTGTCCCCATTATTGTACATATTGTCCATAGATCCCCTACTGCAAAAAATTGCTGTGTGCAGAGATGTGAAGGGCTTTGGCGGTCCCCAAAACATATTTAAGATAGCTGCTTTTGCAGATGACCTCTTGGTGTTTGCAACCCAACCCAAACGCTCGCTACCGGCGATACTGGATATCCTGCAAGAATTTGGTCACTTTGCGGGCCTACGGGTTAATCAGGACAAATCTGAAGCTATCGATATCATGAGGAAAATACACACTTCTTGGCCGGGGGACTTTCCCCTCAAGTGGATGTCGGACAATCTAAAATACCTGGGCATACACATCCCGGTACAGGTGAACAATTTGTACAAAGCTAATGTACAACCCTTCTTGACTCATACGGTGACCACTTTGCAAGGGTGGACATCTCTCCCTTTATCACTGTTCGGACATAGACTTTTCAAAATGATACTTCTCCCCATGTGGTTATACACCATTCAGATGGCTCCTCTCTGGATCACAAAACAAGACCACAATACGATAAATCGTGCCCTCCGTTCGTTCTTGTGGCGTGGTAAGAAAGCCCATTTATCCATGGAAATTCTCACTAGCCCTCCAGAACGGGGAGGCTTGGGTTGCCCGAACTTGTCCATATATAACCTAGCATGTAGTCTACGATATGTTAAAGATTGGATCTTTTCCACAGCGACATTCTCCCCCCTCACATTCTAGAATGGTATGGAGTGCCTTCCCTAAATCCCCTATTACAACTGCTCCCCGCCCCCCCCCGCATAAAAACACAGGAATTGCTTTGTACCTGTCGGAAAGCTTGGAAAATGTTCTGCAGAATAGGACAGGTACCGAATAGCTGTACCTCGTGCATTACTATTGCTGGCCATGACTTGTTTCTTCCGGGAAAAGGGGGGGTATTTTTCACCATTGGGGACAGTTGGGGCTCACCTATATTTCAGATCTATATGACGGTGCATCTTGGACTCTACTTTCCTTTGACTTGCTCAAACAGCGCTTTACCCTACCAGACTCAGATCTTTATGCGTACCTCCAGGCCACACATTTCATTGGGTCCATGAAACCTTTTCTCACAGACACTCCAGAAGTTCATAAGTTAAGAGACATAATCCAGGTGGGAAAGTCTAGGAAGCCCACCATTTCTTCTCATTATAAAGAGTCTCTAGGCCTAGCAGACCCACAGATAGTGGACTCCATCTATGACAAATGGACAACATAGGCTCTTTTTTCACTTACACTCACTGAATTTAAAAAATGTTTTAAAGACTTACCTGTGGTATCTGACAATGTCATATTGCGTGAAACACATTACAAATTTCTTTAGCAATGCTATATCACGCCCATGAGGGCCAAACAAATGAAAATTACGCCTAAATGTGCAAGTGAGGACGCCTCTTATTTCCACTGTTTTTGGGATTGTAAAGTAATTATTCAATTTTGGAGGCAGGTATGTGCTGCCTGCTCAACCTTCTTGAAAACCACTTTACCACTTCACCCTAATCTTTGGTTATTTGGAACAGAAGCCCTGGCTCCATTAATCTTACCCACCCCAGTTAAACTTTTTGTGGCGAAAGCCGGTCTCGTATGGAAACGAATAATCTTAGCAAATTGGCTGCATCCACATATCCCTAGCTACGAACACTGGTTTAAACGTATGGTGCATCTCTGTTCTATGGAGCATGCCCTTCTTACGACAGCTACGCCAAAGAAGTTTGTAAATACCTCTCTAATTTGGGCGGCTTTTACAGCCTACCTGGACCTGCATGTTGGCCCTATACTTGATCCATGGCGCCCGATGCCGGAAGTAGAAATCAATGACGGGGGAATGTAAACATTGTTACCCACTGAATAGAAGTTGCCACACCAGATGTTCTACCTCAATTTAGTTTAAGGCTAAATAATAGATCCTATTATTCTATCTTCAGCTTGTGTCTCTCCATAGATGAGGGAAATGGGTGGGCAGGTGGGGGGGTAACCTTGAGTGCTGTATGCTGTTGTCATTGTTGACTGTAATGTTATGTTATATTGAAATGCCAATAAATACAATTTTAAAAAAAATGCCAGTTTCTGCTTAGGCTATTACCCAGTTAAAAACCTTCATGTATATTGCATATAGCTCTGTGTGGTGAAGGTCTGAGTTGAAGACTCAATGTGGGAATTTACAATACGAGAGAGATTGTCCTGGCTTGACAGAGGAACTGAGATTCTTTCAGGCCAGCCTGTTAGTCACATCAGCTCAGTCTTCAAAAGAAAGGTAGGATAATTAGCTTCTTGAAAACCACTAAAAAGCTCAGTAAAGAGAAAATGATTTTCTCATGTCACTCTGTTAAGCAGAATTATTCATTGGGTTGCCATGGTAACAGGGCTCCCCTATTGACTGAATTAAACAAATAAGAGCATATGATGCGTCATGCTGAGTCGGACCAAAGATTCATCGAGTCCAGAATCCTCTCTCAAACAGTGGCTGGTCCAGGCCCAAAAGAACATAAGACGTTGCCATACTGGGTCAGACCTAGGGTCCATCAAGCTCAGCATCCTGTTTCCAATAGTGGCCAGCCAAGGTTACAAGTACCTAGCAAGTACCAAAACATTAAATAGAGCCCATGCTACTAATGCCAGGAACAGCAGTGACTATTCCCTAAATCAGCTTGATTAAAAGAAAATTGGTTCTTACCTGATAATTTTCGTTCCTGTAGTTCCTCGGATCAGTCCAGACTCTTGGGTTTTGCCTCCCCTCCAGCAGATGGAGACAGAAAGTTTTGACAGACTCTGCCTTATATACCAAGATGCCACCCACAGTCTGCTAGTATTACGCAATATCAAAGCAGAATGGTTGAAACCAAACTAACTATATACAGGAATCATAAACATAAACTGGATCACTGACTCCAACTATAAACCAAACCTGATAAAAAGGGTAAACGAGACTGCTCTGCAGACCAAAAATAAACAAATGTGGAAGTAGCGGACTCTCCATTAACTTTATGCAGAAAGCGGGTGGGACTCTGGCCTGATCCGTGGTACTACAGGAACGAAAACTATCAGGTAAGGACCAATTTTCTTTTCCCTGTACATACCCGGATCAGTCCAGACTCCTGGGATGTACCAGAGCTTTACTTACTGGGGATGGGATCCAGAGAGGCCTGCTCGCAGCACACCTTCTCTGAAATTTCCTCCCCTTGGTTCCTGGACATCCAGCCTGTAATGCCTTGCAAAAGTATGCAAGGATTTCCATGTAGCTGCTCTGCAAATTTCCTGCGAAGAAATCTGTTTATATTCGCCCAGGAAGCTGCCTGAGAACAAGTTGAATGCACCCGAAGCCCCACTGGTAAGGGACGACCATGCAGCAAATATGTGGAATTTATCGCCTCTTTCAGCCAGTGGGCTATCGTGGTCTTAGATGCCATGTTACTTCTCTTGGGTCCACTCCAGATATCAAAGAGGTGATCAGAGACTCGAAAATTGTTGGTAACTTCCATGGACTGATTCAAATGAAAGGAGGAAACTACCTTTGGAAGAAAGGAGGGAACCATCCGCAAAGAAACCCCTGAATCTGAGATTCTCCAGAAGGGCTCTCTACATGATAAGTCTTTCAGCTTGGACACTCTACGAGCACAGGAAATCTCCACAAGAAACACCACCTTCAATGTAAGGTCTTTCAACGTTGCCCTTTTCAAGGGCTCAAAAGGTGGCGCACACAACGCCATAAGGACTAAGTTCAGATTCCAGGACGGACATGGCGAACTCACTGGCGGATGCAAATGCTTCGCCCCTCTAAGGAAGCGAGAAATATCAGGATGTGCCGCCAACGGCATGCCCCAAATGACCCTGGGCAAGCATCCAAGAGCTGCTACCTGGACTTTCAAGGAACTACAGGATAAGCCCTTAGCTAACCTTGCCTGAAGGAAACCTAAGATATCCGACACGGACGCCCAGATGGGAACAATACTCCGGTTGACACACCACAACTCAAAAACCTTCCAGACCCGAACATAAGATAGTGAAGTAGAAGCTTTACGCGAGCTCAACAGAGTAGCCACTACCGCGTTGGAATAACCTCTGCTCTTTAGACGCTGCCTCTCGAAAGCCATGCCGCTAGACAAAAGCAATCGACCTGGTCTAAACAGACAGGCCCCTGATGAAGCAGGTTCGGGAGATACGGGAACTGCAGAGGGCCCTCCACCACGAGATTGACCAGATCCGCAAATCACGGCTGATGCAGCCATTTGGGCGCTACCAGGATCACGTCCGCCTGGTGCATCTCCATTCGCCTGAGCACCTTGTTGATTAGCGGCCAAGGTGGGAACACGTAAAGCAAGACGGTCGTCTGCCAGGGCAGAGCAAGCTTATCCACGCCTTCTGCACCTGTGTCCCTCCGGCGCGCAAAGAAGCGTGGAGCCTTGGAGTTCTTGAACGTCGCCATCAGATCCATGCAAGGCGTGCCCCATTTGTCGCAAATGAGTTGAAAGACTCTTCTGGATCGAGGTGATGCTGACTTAGAAAATCCGCGTGCACGTTGTCGACCCCGGCTATGTTGGACGCCGCTATGCTGACCAGGTTCCGCTCTGCCCAGCTGATTAACAGGCGAGCTTCCAATTCCACCAGCCGACTCTTGGTTCTTCCCTGGCGATTGATGTAAGCCACCGTGGTCGCATTGTCTGATAGCCCTCTGACCAATTTTCCCTTGACGAGAGGGAGAAAAGCTTCCAATGCCAGTCGTACTGCTCTGGTCTCCAGACAATTGATGGACCATCGAGACTGCTTGGGAGACCATCGTCCCTGCACAGACTTCTGCAGACAAACCGCTCCCCAACCGGAAAGGCTGGCATCCGTGGTGACTACAGTCCATTCCGGAACCACCAAGGGAACACCACGGCTCAAATTGTCCGAGAGCAGCCACCAATCCAGACTGGACCAAGTGGACTCTGCCAACAGAAGGAGTCGATGGAATTGTTCGGAAATTGGACTCCAACGGGAAAGTAATGCTGATTGCAATGGCTGCATGTAAACGAAAGGTCATGGAACCAAGAACCTGCAAATAATCCCAAAATTTCAGAGGACATTTGGACACGAAAATCCTCACTTGTCCCTACAACTTGATAATGCAGTCGGACGTCAGGAAAACTCTCCCCTGTTGAGTGTCGAACAAAGCACCCAAAAATTCTAACAATTGGGTGGGGATCAGATGACTTTTGGCACTATTGACCACCCAGCCGAGTGTGCCCAGCAACTGCAGCACATGCTGGATTGCAGCCTGGCAAAGAGCTTCCGACTTCGCCCGAATCAGCCAATCATCCAAGTATGGATGAACCAACAAGCCTTCTCGGCGTAGTTGTGCTGCTACCACCACCATTATTTTGGTGAACGCCCTGGGGGCTGTAGCAAGGCCGAAAGGAAGAGCTTGAAACTGGTAGTGTCACCCCAGAATGGAAAATCTCAGAAACTTCTGATGATCCACCCTGATCCCGATATGCAAATACGCCTTCGTCAGATCCAGAGATGCCAGGAACTCTCCCGAGCGAACTGAGGCGATGACTGAACGCAGCATCTCCATGCGGAAACGGGGGATCCGAAGACACTTGTTGACCCGCTTTAAGTCGAGTATGGGCCGAAAGGACCCCTCCTTTTTGGGGATGACGAAGTAAATGGAGTAATGGCCTCTTCGCTGCGCTGTTGGAGAAACCAGAACAATTGCGCCCAGATCGAGAAGGCGCTGCAAGATTTTCTTTACTGCTTGACGCTTTTTGGCGTACCTGCATGGTGAGATCAGGAACTGTGGACGGGGCCGGCGTGCAAAATCTAAAGCGTAGCTGTGTTTTATCACAGATAGCACCCATTAGTCCGATGTGATCTTGGCCCATTCCTCGTAAAACAAAGACAGTCTGCCCCCTACCACTGGAAGCGAGAAATGGACCGGCTGGCCATCATTGTGAGCTCTTCCTGCCTGTGGTAGTTTGGGAAGAACCAGGTCTGCCGAAACACCTCCCACGAAAGGGCTGCGACCATGCTTGCTGTCTTCCCGAAGACTGACGAAAGGAAGGAGTGGAAGCGCGGGGTGCTCGAGATCTTCGACTCCCGCAGAATCTGGACCTAGAAGAAAAGGTCCCTTTGGACCTTAGTCTATCTTCTGGCAGGCGGTGAACCTTATTCTCGTCCAAGGACTGAATCATGTCTTCCAGCTCCTTTCCAAATAGTAATTTGCCCTTAAAAGGCAAGGATCCCAACTGGGACTTGGAAGAAACATCAGCAGACCAGTTCCGTAACCACAATAATCTCCATGCCGAGACCATGGAGTGAGCGGATGTTCGTAAAAGATCTTAAAAGGGCATCTGCACTATAAGCAACTACCGCCTCGAGATGGCCTGCCTGAAGAGCTTCTTCCTCAGATAGCGCCTCGTTGGCTAGCAGCTGTTGTACCCAGCGGAGTCCCGCTCTCAAACCAAAATTGCTACACATCGCCGCTCTGACCCCCAGCACAGAGACCTCAAAGATCTTCTTAAGCTGCATCTCAAGCTTTCGATCCTGCAGATCCTTGAGGGCCGTGGATCTTGTGACTGGGATAGTGGTTTTCTTCATGACCGCAGAAACTGAGACATCCACTTTCGGAACTTTAAGAACCTCCAAAGCCTCCTCCGGCAGAGGATAAAGCTTATCCATAGCCTTCGTGAACTTTAACCCCAAGTCCAGGGTGTTCCATTCCTGGTAGAGCAGCTCTGTAGCTGAGAAATGGAAGGGAAAGGATGTAGGAGGACTCCTCAGGCCCAATAACACAGGATCCATAGACCCTAAGCGAGACTCTTCTTGAGACGCCTCAATTCCTAATTCCCCCAAAATGGCGGGAATGAGAGGCCCAAGTTCCTCCTTGCGGAACAGACGGACCACCTTCAGGTCATCTCCGTCAACAACATGGGACTGTTGAACAGCCCCCTGCTGCTGATCCCCCCTCGGGGGCTGGGCTGGTATGTCTGGACTCTCCTGGTCCGGGGAATCAGAGGATGTGTCCGAATCCTCCGGCAGCGCCACGGACCATAAGGGGTACTTTGTTTTCAAAGACCCCCCCCCCCTCGCTCCTCAGACCGGGGCTGCTTTTTTCCCTTCAAGAGTGTTGTGCTTGTGGCATTGTGGACCCTTGGTCGCTATGGAGATGACTCCGCCCACAGGGAGGGGCCCCATGGGGAACTACAGCGATAGGCTAAACTCAGATAGACACGGAATGAATGGAAGGCTTTATTGTACTGCTGTAGATAGATGGTATAAAGCAGGAAGGTAAGGCACTGAGGTCCGCGAGGTGACAATACGTTCAACAGTCTCAGATGTAGAATCTCACCCAGATGTTCAAGAGAGGTGGGGACCCGTGGTGCGGGCAACACCGAGCCTGGTGGGTGGAGTTGAAGTACTGGATCGTAGAGGTACTCACAGGAGTGTAGGCGTCTTCCTGGCAGTGAGATGGTGGGACCGAAGGTCTGTGGTACAGGATACATAGACTGATAGGCCCTCGAGGAGCGAGTACCTGATAGTCCGGAGATCCTAAAAAGAATAAGAGAGAGAGACCCCCTGAGGAGTGGTTGTCTCAGTTAGTAGAGGCCCCGAAGGGTGATGGAAGTGAGAGACCCCAGAGGAGCGGATGTCTTGAGCTTCTAAAGGAGCGAGGCCCTTGGAGTGTAGAGCTTAAACCGAAGTCCTTGCTAACTCAAAGGTTGTAGCAAAGCAGAGGCTTTAAATACCAGGAGGTATTGACGTCATGCGGTGGGGATGCCCCCGAGGTTCCCGCCATGACGTGTATTTGAGCGTAGGAGATGTGTGCGCGCATCCTAGGAGGCCATGGGAGTGAGCATGGTGGACTGGAACGCCCATGCTACGCTGGAGAAGCCGAGGTACTCAGCACCGGAGGCAGCCATCCTGCCCAAGGAGGAGGAAAATGGAAGAGGTGAGGCAGAGTGGTCGCAGCAGTCTGCGACCGACGGACGCAACAAAGAGTGGTACCGAGAAACCCCCGGTTTTAGACGCCTGTCGTTTTGTAGTCTTCCGGGCCTTAAAGGCTTACGCATCGCTAAAATAAAATCCGATGAGAAAGCAAATGTTGCTTACCTGATGTAACAGGTGTTCTCACAGGACAGCAGGATGTTAGTCCTCACAAATGGGTGACATCGAGGATGGAGCCCACCACGGAAAAACTTCTGTCAAAGTTTAACAGAACTTTGACTGGCCCCTACTGGGCATGCCCAGCAAGGCACTGACCCTGCAGCCAGCAGGGGTCTCCCCTCAGTCTGATTTTCAAAGCTACAGGCAGTGCCTAAAAAGTAAAAAGAAAACGAACCCAACACCGCGGGGTGGCGGGCGGGTTTCGTGAGGACTAACATCCTGCTGTCCTGTGAGAACACCTGTTACATCAGGTAAGCAACATTTGCTTTCTCACAGGACAAGCAGGATGGTTGTCCTCACAAATGGGTGAGTACCGAGCTGAGGATGTCCTGACTTGCACCAAATGCACCCAACGGTGTGCAAGAGGCACAACAACTGGGGTGGAATTTGGGAAAGGGCATCCGCACCCTACCGGGCAGGTGGAAGGGTGTTGGTACATCAGGTTGGAAAAAGGTTACGCAAGACAGATTGGCCGAAGATGGAGTCCTGTCTTCCAGCTTTGTCCAAACAATAATGGGCTGCAAATGTATGGAGGGAACTCCAGGTTGCAGCTTTGCAGATGTCCGGAAGCGGCACCGATCGAAGGTGTGCCACTGACGTCGCCATGGCCCTCACAGAGTGTGCTTTAACACGGTCTTGAAAAGGGATGCCAGCTTGCTCATAGCAGAAAGCAATGCAGTCCGCCAACCAGGAGGAAAGAGCCTGCTTACCCACAGGTTGTCCTAACTTGTTAGGATGGAAAGAGACGAATAATTGAGTGCTCTTCCTGTGAGAAACTGTACGGTCTAGGTAAAAAGCTAGAGCCCGCTTACAGTCTAGGGTATGCAGGGTCTGTTCTCCAGAGTTGGAGTGGGGCCTGGGAAAAAAGATAGGTAGTATGATGGATTGATTAATATGAAACTCCGAAACTACCTTAGGTAAAAATTTAGGGTGAGTGCGAAGTACCGCCCGGTCCTGCAGGAGCTTAGTGTAAGGCGGATAGGTAACTAGGGCCTGTAATTCACTAACCCTGCGAGCTGAAGTAACAGCCAAAAGGAATAACACTTTCCAAGTGAGATATTTCAAGTCACAGGAGTGCAGAGGTTCGAAAGGTGGTTTCATTAGACGACCAAGAACCAGGTTAAGGTCCCAGGATGGGGCCGGAGGACGCAAGGGGTGGTTTCAGATGGAGCAAGCCCTTAAGAAAGCGCGTTACCAGGGGTTGTACTGAAATAGGACTACCCCCAATACCTTTATGGAAGGCGGCTACCGCACTGACATGCATTCTTATAGAAGAGGTTTTAAGACCTGATTCAGAGAGATGCCATAAATAGTCCAAGAATTTCGAGATTGGACAGGAAAGGGGATCAAGAGACTGAGAAGTGCACCATGATGTATACTTTTTCCATTTGTATGAGTAAGATCTTCTTGTGGAAGGCTTTCGTGAAGCTATTAGGACACGAGAAACGGAATCTGAAAGGTTAAATGGTTGAAGGACTAACCTTTCAACATCCATGCCGTCAGGGACAAGGCTTGGAGGTTGGGATGGAGGAGGCATCCGTCGTTTTGAGTGAGCAGATGCGGGTCCATTCCCAGAGGAATGTGCCTGCGGATGGAGAGATCCTGGAGTATTGGAAACCATACTTGGCGTGGCCAGTAAGGTGCTATCAGGATCATGGTTCCTCCATCCTGGCGTAGTTTCACGAGAGTCTTTGACACAAGAGGAAGTGGAGGGAATGCATAGAGCAGACCGGTTGTCCACTTGAGGGAGAACGCATCCCTCGGCCGAGAGTGCTGGCTCCGAATGAGAGAGCAGTAATTGTGCACTTTGTGGTTCTGAGGGGACGCAAAGAGGTCTATGCGGGGAAAACCCCACTTTTGAAACAGAGAGGTCGCTACGAGAGGGTTGAGTGACCACTCGTGTGGTTGGAAGACACGGCTCAGCTGGTCTGCCAATACATTGTCTACTCCCGGCAGGTAAGTGGCCCTGAGGTACATAGAGTGGGAGAGGGCTTCCGCCCAAATCTGCGCAGCTTCCTGACATAGAAGGAAGGATCCTGTGCCTCCCTGCTTGTTTATGTACCACATGGCCACTTGGTTGTCCGTCTGGATTAAGATTATCTGATGGAATAGATGATCTTTGAAAGTTCGGAGCGCATAGCGGATTGCTCGAAGTTCCAGGAAATTTATCTGGTGTTCGGCTTCCTGTTTTGACCATAACCCTTGGGTTTGGAAGTCGTCCACATGGGCTCCCCAACCGATGTGAGAAGCGTCGGTGGTTAGGATTACTTGCGGATCCGGTGGGAGAAAAGGTAAGCCCTGAAGGAGGTTGACCTGAGTCGTCCACCAGGTTAAAGACAGGCGCATCGCTTGTGTAACAGTGACTATGGAGGACAGAGGCTGAAAAGCTTGAATCCATTGGTGTCGTAGAGTCCATTGTGTTACTCTCATGGCTAGTCGGGTCATGGGAGTGACTTGGACCGAGGATGCCATGTGACCTAGGAGAATAAGGAATTGGCGAGCCGTGGCAGTGTTTTGAGACTGGAGCTGGCGAGCTAGGGAGATTAGGGTGTGAACCCTCTGATGAGGAAGGTAAGCCTTTGCCTGTAAGGTGTCCAAGTCTGCCCCAATGAAGGATAAGGTTTGAGATGGGACTAAGCAAGATTTCTCGTAATTGACAAGAAACCCTAAGGAAAGGAGTGTTTGAATTGTCAATGTTAGGGAGGATTGGGCAATCTGTTGGGTGGAGGCCCTGATTAGCCAATCGTCCAGGTAGGGGTAGACGTGGACACCTTCCTTCCGTAGGAATGCTGCTACCACTACGAGACATTTGGTAAAGACTCGTGGAGCAGATGCCAGACCGAAAGGCAATACCCGGTATTGATAATGGTCGCGGCCTACCAGAAAGCGCAGATACTTGCGATGGGATCTTGCGATCGCAATGTGAGTATAAGCGACCTTGAGGTCGAGAGAACACAGCCAATCCCCCCTTTGTAGCAGAGGGAGCAGCGCGCCAAGGGTTACCATTTTGAACTTCTCTTTTTGAAGGTATTTGTTGAGGGCTCGAAGGTCCAAAATGGGACGTAGTCCTCCTGATTTCTTTGGTATTAGGAAGTATCTGGAATAGAATCCCTTCCCTCGTTGAGAGGGAGGGACGGGTTCTATAGCATTTGATTGCAGAAGAAGAGATACTTCCTGTTGTAATTGAGCCAAATGGGTGGTTAGACTCCACGCTTGAAGAGGCGGGGAGTCTGTCGGAAGAGTTATGAAGTTGAGGTGGTAACCCTGTGCGATAATTGCTAGTACCCACTGATCTGAGGTGATCTGCAACCAAGCTTGTAAAAAATGGTACAGTCGACCTCCTACAGGGATGTCTGGAAGAGGGGTTTGGCATGTGCTCCCTACAGGGGAGTCAAAGGCCAGCCGCAGGCCCAGGAGGAGGGGCTACAGTAGGCCTTTGTTTCCTAGGCTGACGTGGCTGAGGTCTGGTAGAGGATTGAGCTGGACGAGGCCTGGCCGATGGAGGATAGTAACGACGTGGCCGAAAGAACGACTTTTTAGAGTCCTTCTTAAGTGGTTGTTTGGAGGAAACCTCAGACGGAACAGAGGAAAGCTGTTTCAACGTCTCGTGGTGATCTTTTAATTCAGCTACAATTTGCTGAATTTGTTCTCCAAACCCCGGCTATGTTGGACGCCGCTATGCTGACCAGGTTCCGCTCTGCCCAGCTGATTAACAGGCGAGCTTCCAATTCCACCAGCCGACTCTTGGTTCTTCCCTGGCGATTGATGTAAGCCACCGTGGTCGCATTGTCTGATAGCCCTCTGACCAATTTTCCCTTGACGAGAGGGAGAAAAGCTTCCAATGCCAGTCGTACTGCTCTGGTCTCCAGACAATTGATGGACCATCGAGACTGCTTGGGAGACCATCGTCCCTGCACAGACTTCTGCAGACAAACCGCTCCCCAACCGGAAAGGCTGGCATCCGTGGTGACTACAGTCCATTCCGGAACCACCAAGGGAACACCACGGCTCAAATTGTCCGAGAGCAGCCACCAATCCAGACTGGACCAAGTGGACTCTGCCAACAGAAGGAGTCGATGGAATTGTTCGGAAATTGGACTCCAACGGGAAAGTAATGCTGATTGCAATGGCTGCATGTAAACGAAAGGTCATGGAACCAAGAACCTGCAAATAATCCCAAAATTTCAGAGGACATTTGGACACGAAAATCCTCACTTGTCCCTACAACTTGATAATGCAGTCGGACGTCAGGAAAACTCTCCCCTGTTGAGTGTCGAACAAAGCACCCAAAAATTCTAACAATTGGGTGGGGATCAGATGACTTTTGGCACTATTGACCACCCAGCCGAGTGTGCCCAGCAACTGCAGCACATGCTGGATTGCAGCCTGGCAAAGAGCTTCCGACTTCGCCCGAATCAGCCAATCATCCAAGTATGGATGAACCAACAAGCCTTCTCGGCGTAGTTGTGCTGCTACCACCACCATTATTTTGGTGAACGCCCTGGGGGCTGTAGCAAGGCCGAAAGGAAGAGCTTGAAACTGGTAGTGTCACCCCAGAATGGAAAATCTCAGAAACTTCTGATGATCCACCCTGATCCCGATATGCAAATACGCCTTCGTCAGATCCAGAGATGCCAGGAACTCTCCCGAGCGAACTGAGGCGATGACTGAACGCAGCATCTCCATGCGGAAACGGGGGATCCGAAGACACTTGTTGACCCGCTTTAAGTCGAGTATGGGCCGAAAGGACCCCTCCTTTTTGGGGATGACGAAGTAAATGGAGTAATGGCCTCTTCGCTGCGCTGTTGGAGAAACCAGAACAATTGCGCCCAGATCGAGAAGGCGCTGCAAGATTTTCTTTACTGCTTGACGCTTTTTGGCGTACCTGCATGGTGAGATCAGGAACTGTGGACGGGGCCGGCGTGCAAAATCTAAAGCGTAGCTGTGTTTTATCACAGATAGCACCCATTAGTCCGATGTGATCTTGGCCCATTCCTCGTAAAACAAAGACAGTCTGCCCCCTACCACTGGAAGCGAGAAATGGACCGGCTGGCCATCATTGTGAGCTCTTCCTGCCTGTGGTAGTTTGGGAAGAACCAGGTCTGCCGAAACACCTCCCACGAAAGGGCTGCGACCATGCTTGCTGTCTTCCCGAAGACTGACGAAAGGAAGGAGTGGAAGCGCGGGGGTGCTCGAGATCTTCGACTCCCGCAGAATCTGGACCTAGAAGAAAAGGTCCCTTTGGACCTTAGTCTATCTTCTGGCAGGCGGTGAACCTTATTCTCGTCCAAGGACTGAATCATGTCTTCCAGCTCCTTTCCAAATAGTAATTTGCCCTTAAAAGGCAAGGATCCCAACTGGGACTTGGAAGAAACATCAGCAGACCAGTTCCGTAACCACAATAATCTCCATGCCGAGACCATGGAGTGAGCGGATGTTCGTAAAAGATCTTAAAAGGGCATCTGCACTATAAGCAACTACCGCCTCGAGATGGCCTGCCTGAAGAGCTTCTTCCTCAGATAGCGCCTCGTTGGCTAGCAGCTGTTGTACCCAGCGGAGTCCCGCTCTCAAACCAAAATTGCTACACATCGCCGCTCTGACCCCCAGCACAGAGACCTCAAAGATCTTCTTAAGCTGCATCTCAAGCTTTCGATCCTGCAGATCCTTGAGGGCCGTGGATCTTGTGACTGGGATAGTGGTTTTCTTCATGACCGCAGAAACTGAGACATCCACTTTCGGAACTTTAAGAACCTCCAAAGCCTCCTCCGGCAGAGGATAAAGCTTATCCATAGCCTTCGTGAACTTTAACCCCAAGTCCAGGGTGTTCCATTCCTGGTAGAGCAGCTCTGTAGCTGAGAAATGGAAGGGAAAGGATGTAGGAGGACTCCTCAGGCCCAATAACACAGGATCCATAGACCCTAAGCGAGACTCTTCTTGAGACGCCTCAATTCCTAATTCCCCCAAAATGGCGGGAATGAGAGGCCCAAGTTCCTCCTTGCGGAACAGACGGACCACCTTCAGGTCATCTCCGTCAACAACATGGGACTGTTGAACAGCCCCCTGCTGCTGATCCCCCCTCGGGGGCTGGGCTGGTATGTCTGGACTCTCCTGGTCCGGGGAATCAGAGGATGTGTCCGAATCCTCCGGCAGCGCCACGGACCATAAGGGGTACTTTGTTTTCAAAGACCCCCCCCCCCTCGCTCCTCAGACCGGGGCTGCTTTTTTCCCTTCAAGAGTGTTGTGCTTGTGGCATTGTGGACCCTTGGTCGCTATGGAGATGACTCCGCCCACAGGGAGGGGCCCCATGGGGAACTACAGCGATAGGCTAAACTCAGATAGACACGGAATGAATGGAAGGCTTTATTGTACTGCTGTAGATAGATGGTATAAAGCAGGAAGGTAAGGCACTGAGGTCCGCGAGGTGACAATACGTTCAACAGTCTCAGATGTAGAATCTCACCCAGATGTTCAAGAGAGGTGGGGACCCGTGGTGCGGGCAACACCGAGCCTGGTGGGTGGAGTTGAAGTACTGGATCGTAGAGGTACTCACAGGAGTGTAGGCGTCTTCCTGGCAGTGAGATGGTGGGACCGAAGGTCTGTGGTACAGGATACATAGACTGATAGGCCCTCGAGGAGCGAGTACCTGATAGTCCGGAGATCCTAAAAAGAATAAGAGAGAGAGACCCCCTGAGGAGTGGTTGTCTCAGTTAGTAGAGGCCCCGAAGGGTGATGGAAGTGAGAGACCCCAGAGGAGCGGATGTCTTGAGCTTCTAAAGGAGCGAGGCCCTTGGAGTGTAGAGCTTAAACCGAAGTCCTTGCTAACTCAAAGGTTGTAGCAAAGCAGAGGCTTTAAATACCAGGAGGTATTGACGTCATGCGGTGGGGATGCCCCCGAGGTTCCCGCCATGACGTGTATTTGAGCGTAGGAGATGTGTGCGCGCATCCTAGGAGGCCATGGGAGTGAGCATGGTGGACTGGAACGCCCATGCTACGCTGGAGAAGCCGAGGTACTCAGCACCGGAGGCAGCCATCCTGCCCAAGGAGGAGGAAAATGGAAGAGGTGAGGCAGAGTGGTCGCAGCAGTCTGCGACCGACGGACGCAACAAAGAGTGGTACCGAGAAACCCCCGGTTTTAGACGCCTGTCGTTTTGTAGTCTTCCGGCCTTAAAGGCTTACGCATCGCTAAAATAAAATCCGATGAGAAAGCAAATGTTGCTTACCTGATGTAACAGGTGTTCTCACAGGACAGCAGGATGTTAGTCCTCACAAATGGGTGACATCGAGGATGGAGCCCACCACGGAAAAACTTCTGTCAAAGTTTAACAGAACTTTGACTGGCCCCTACTGGGCATGCCCAGCAAGGCACTGACCCTGCAGCCAGCAGGGGTCTCCCCTCAGTCTGATTTTCAAAGCTACAGGCAGTGCCTAAAAAGTAAAAAGAAAACGAACCCAACACCGCGGGGTGGCGGGAGGGTTTCGTGAGGACTAACATCCTGCTGTCCTGTGAGAACACCTGTTACATCAGGTAAGCAACATTTGCTTTCTCACAGGACAAGCAGGATGGTTGTCCTCACAAATGGGTGAGTACCGAGCTGAGGATGTCCTGACTTGCACCAAATGCACCCAACGGTGTGCAAGAGGCACAACAACTGGGGTGGAATTTGGGAAAGGGCATCCGCACCCTACCGGGCAGGTGGAAGGGTGTTGGTACATCAGGTTGGAAAAAGGTTACGCAAGACAGATTGGCCGAAGATGGAGTCCTGTCTTCCAGCTTTGTCCAAACAATAATGGGCTGCAAATGTATGGAGGGAACTCCAGGTTGCAGCTTTGCAGATGTCCGGAAGCGGCACCGATCGAAGGTGTGCCACTGACGTCGCCATGGCCCTCACAGAGTGTGCTTTAACACGGTCTTGAAAAGGGATGCCAGCTTGCTCATAGCAGAAAGCAATGCAGTCCGCCAACCAGGAGGAAAGAGCCTGCTTACCCACAGGTTGTCCTAACTTGTTAGGATGGAAAGAGACGAATAATTGAGTGCTCTTCCTGTGAGAAACTGTACGGTCTAGGTAAAAAGCTAGAGCCCGCTTACAGTCTAGGGTATGCAGGGTCTGTTCTCCAGAGTTGGAGTGGGGCCTGGGAAAAAAGATAGGTAGTATGATGGATTGATTAATATGAAACTCCGAAACTACCTTAGGTAAAAATTTAGGGTGAGTGCGAAGTACCGCCCGGTCCTGCAGGAGCTTAGTGTAAGGCGGATAGGTAACTAGGGCCTGTAATTCACTAACCCTGCGAGCTGAAGTAACAGCCAAAAGGAATAACACTTTCCAAGTGAGATATTTCAAGTCACAGGAGTGCAGAGGTTCGAAAGGTGGTTTCATTAGACGACCAAGAACCAGGTTAAGGTCCCAGGATGGGGCCGGAGGACGCAAGGGTGGTTTCAGATGGAGCAAGCCCTTAAGAAAGCGCGTTACCAGGGGTTGTACTGAAATAGGACTACCCCCAATACCTTTATGGAAGGCGGCTACCGCACTGACATGCATTCTTATAGAAGAGGTTTTAAGACCTGATTCAGAGAGATGCCATAAATAGTCCAAGAATTTCGAGATTGGACAGGAAAGGGGATCAAGAGACTGAGAAGTGCACCATGATGTATACTTTTTCCATTTGTATGAGTAAGATCTTCTTGTGGAAGGCTTTCGTGAAGCTATTAGGACACGAGAAACGGAATCTGAAAGGTTAAATGGTTGAAGGACTAACCTTTCAACATCCATGCCGTCAGGGACAAGGCTTGGAGGTTGGGATGGAGGAGGCATCCGTCGTTTTGAGTGAGCAGATGCGGGTCCATTCCCAGAGGAATGTGCCTGCGGATGGAGAGATCCTGGAGTATTGGAAACCATACTTGGCGTGGCCAGTAAGGTGCTATCAGGATCATGGTTCCTCCATCCTGGCGTAGTTTCACGAGAGTCTTTGACACAAGAGGAAGTGGAGGGAATGCATAGAGCAGACCGGTTGTCCACTTGAGGGAGAACGCATCCCTCGGCCGAGAGTGCTGGCTCCGAATGAGAGAGCAGTAATTGTGCACTTTGTGGTTCTGAGGGGACGCAAAGAGGTCTATGCGGGGAAAACCCCACTTTTGAAACAGAGAGGGTCGCTACGAGAGGGTTGAGTGACCACTCGTGTGGTTGGAAGACACGGCTCAGCTGGTCTGCCAATACATTGTCTACTCCCGGCAGGTAAGTGGCCCTGAGGTACATAGAGTGGGAGAGGGCTTCCGCCCAAATCTGCGCAGCTTCCTGACATAGAAGGAAGGATCCTGTGCCTCCCTGCTTGTTTATGTACCACATGGCCACTTGGTTGTCCGTCTGGATTAAGATTATCTGATGGAATAGATGATCTTTGAAAGTTCGGAGCGCATAGCGGATTGCTCGAAGTTCCAGGAAATTTATCTGGTGTTCGGCTTCCTGTTTTGACCATAACCCTTGGGTTTGGAAGTCGTCCACATGGGCTCCCCAACCGATGTGAGAAGCGTCGGTGGTTAGGATTACTTGCGGATCCGGTGGGAGAAAAGGTAAGCCCTGAAGGAGGTTGACCTGAGTCGTCCACCAGGTTAAAGACAGGCGCATCGCTTGTGTAACAGTGACTATGGAGGACAGAGGCTGAAAAGCTTGAATCCATTGGTGTCGTAGAGTCCATTGTGTTACTCTCATGGCTAGTCGGGTCATGGGAGTGACTTGGACCGAGGATGCCATGTGACCTAGGAGAATAAGGAATTGGCGAGCCGTGGCAGTGTTTTGAGACTGGAGCTGGCGAGCTAGGGAGATTAGGGTGTGAACCCTCTGATGAGGAAGGTAAGCCTTTGCCTGTAAGGTGTCCAAGTCTGCCCCAATGAAGGATAAGGTTTGAGATGGGACTAAGCAAGATTTCTCGTAATTGACAAGAAACCCTAAGGAAAGGAGTGTTTGAATTGTCAATGTTAGGGAGGATTGGGCAATCTGTTGGGTGGAGGCCCTGATTAGCCAATCGTCCAGGTAGGGGTAGACGTGGACACCTTCCTTCCGTAGGAATGCTGCTACCACTACGAGACATTTGGTAAAGACTCGTGGAGCAGATGCCAGACCGAAAGGCAATACCCGGTATTGATAATGGTCGCGGCCTACCAGAAAGCGCAGATACTTGCGATGGGATCTTGCGATCGCAATGTGAGTATAAGCGACCTTGAGGTCGAGAGAACACAGCCAATCCCCCCTTTGTAGCAGAGGGAGCAGCGCGCCAAGGGTTACCATTTTGAACTTCTCTTTTTGAAGGTATTTGTTGAGGGCTCGAAGGTCCAAAATGGGACGTAGTCCTCCTGATTTCTTTGGTATTAGGAAGTATCTGGAATAGAATCCCTTCCCTCGTTGAGAGGGAGGGACGGGTTCTATAGCATTTGATTGCAGAAGAAGAGATACTTCCTGTTGTAATTGAGCCAAATGGGTGGTTAGACTCCACGCTTGAAGAGGCGGGGAGTCTGTCGGAAGAGTTATGAAGTTGAGGTGGTAACCCTGTGCGATAATTGCTAGTACCCACTGATCTGAGGTGATCTGCAACCAAGCTTGTAAAAAATGGTACAGTCGACCTCCTACAGGGATGTCTGGAAGAGGGGTTTGGCATGTGCTCCCTACAGGGGAGTCAAAGGCCAGCCGCAGGCCCAGGAGGAGGGGCTACAGTAGGCCTTTGTTTCCTAGGCTGACGTGGCTGAGGTCTGGTAGAGGATTGAGCTGGACGAGGCCTGGCCGATGGAGGATAGTAACGACGTGGCCGAAAGAACGACTTTTTAGAGTCCTTCTTAAGTGGTTGTTTGGAGGAAACCTCAGACGGAACAGAGGAAAGCTGTTTCAACGTCTCGTGGTGATCTTTTAATTCAGCTACAATTTGCTGAATTTGTTCTCCAAACAAATTGTCCCCTAAGCAGGGTAAATCCGCTAAACGATCCTGGACCTCTGGGCGAAGGTTGGATGACTTTAACCAGGCCCAACGTCTGGCCGAGATGGCAGTAGCTGAAACTTTTGTGGAAGCATCGAAGATATCGTAAGCCGTTCTGATCTCGTGCTTCCCCGCCTCAAACCCTTTGTTAAGAAGGGCTTGAAGCTGTGGCTGGTACTGGTCCGGTAATGTGTCAGCGTAATCTTGCATCTGTTTAAGGATGGCTCTGTTATATTGAGTCATGTAAAGTTGATATGAAGCTATACGAGAAATCAACATAGCTCCATGGTACACTTTCCGTCCCACACTATCCAGGAATTTATTGTCCTTGACAGGTGGAGTGGAAGAGTGTGGCTTTAGACGCTTGGCCTTTCTTTGAGCGGACTCAACCACAACAGAGCGATGATCCAGTTGAGGCTTTTGAAAGCCTGGTGCTGACTGGACGAGGTATGTGGAGTCAGCTTTCTTGTTAACTGGTGAAACAGATGAAGGAGATTCCCAGTTTTTCTTTAAGAGATCCAGAAACACCTGGTGAATGGGGATGGAAGCGATGATTTTTGGAGCATCCAAAAATTGGAGCAGTTCCATCATCTGGTGTCTGTCATCGGTCTCAGATTGCAGCTGAAAAGGTACAATGTCTGACATCTCCTTTACAAAATTAATAAAGGAGAGATCCTCTGGAGGAGATCTTTTTCTACTCTCTGTAGGAGAAGGTGGTGATGGTAAATCTGTGTCAGAAGATGTATCATCACCCCAGGTATCGTAGGGATCACTTGGGGGTTGAAGCCCTGACGGACCTGGCTGAGGATCCGAAGGCATCGAAGGAAACCTTGAAGGAACCGGTGCTGCAAGCGGTACTGGGAATGGCATCGAGGGCTTCGGTGCTGCCGATGGAATCGGTGCCGGTCTTGGAATCGATGGAGCCGAAGGATAAATCGGTGGAGATATACGAGAAGGCACCGATGGGACCACCCCGGAAGGGGGAATCAGGAACGGTGTTTCTCCTGCCGATGAGAATCCTGTCGGAGACTGTGGCGCTGTCGGTGCTACTGGAATCATCGATGGAAGGGCATGTACAAGTGCCTCCATGCGGTGTAGTAGCGGTGCTAGCGCCTCCACCAGAGGCTCGGTGGACGGTTCCCTCCTCGGTGGCGGAGTCGGTGCCGGAGGCGGTGCCGGAATCGGTGCCGGAGACGGTGCCGGTGGAGGTTGGAACCTTTGCATCGTTTTCTCGATGGCCTCCTGGACCAGCCGGTCCAGTTCTGCCCGGAGACCAGGGGTAACAATACCCGGCTCGACGGGAGAGGGAGGCTGAGGCAGAGCCGGAGGGACCACCGTAATCGGTGGGATCTCGGCTCCCACACCCCGAGAGGGTGAGGGTTTCCTTGATGCCTGCGAACGAGACGTGGACGGTGCCAAGTCTGATCGAGGCCTCTTAGTCGGTGGCTCGGCTTGTTCAGAGGTCGATGACTGTGGATCCTCGACAGGCCGAGACTTGTGCCGTTGATGGCGATGCTTGTCCTTTCGGTCTCCTCGCCCATCCGGGGAGGGGACAGGAGTCGACGGCCGAGAAGTCATCGATGGTGGACGGTCACCGGAGGGTTGACGATGGTGGTGCAACTTCGACGGTGCCGGTTCCGATGACGTCGATGCTATCGATGGCGTTGGGGTGGGTGCATGGAAGAGGAGCCCCATCTTCTCCATCCTGGCTTTGCGACCCTTAGGTGTCATTAAGGCACATTTGGTGCAAGTCAGGACATCATGCTCACTACCCAAACACAAAACACAAACCCTATGGGGGTCTGTGATTGACATAGTCCGGGTACAGTCCGGACAACGACGGAACCCCGTCGCCATGGCCTAGGGCCAAATTTAGCCGCGGGATCGGTAAGTGCCAACAGGCCTCGAGGGCCAAAATCGACGGCAGTCGATGAAAAACGGCAAAAAACTTACCGGAGTCCGCGAAGGTGACAAAAATTTGTCGAAGGGAGACCCCTGAGGGGCAAATTTTTCTTCGGAAAGAAAAACCGAATTCCTGTCAGGAACGTGGTAAGAAGAGCTCCTTTCACCGCGTGGCAACTGCTGCGCGGAAAAAAGAAGACTGAGGGGAGACCCCTGCTGGCTGCAGGGTCAGTGCCTTGCTGGGCATGCCCAGTAGGGGCCAGTCAAAGTTCTGTTAAAGTTCTGTTAAACTTTGACAGAAGTTTTTCTGTGGTGGGCTCCATCCTCGATGTCACCCATTTGTGAGGACAACCATCCTGCTTGTCCTGTGAGAAAGAAGAGGAAGATTCCTCAGAATCTGCCCCCCTGTGCTATGGGATCTGTCCTGGCAGGAGAAGCAGACCACGGAGCGGGCTGCTGGGGAGACAGAGGGGACGGGGAATTCCCTTCCCCCATCGTGACTGGAATCTCTGAGGAGACTGAGCCTAAAATGGCGACTGTGCCCGCACTTCATGGCAAGGGCCGTGAGGCAGGACCCGGCACCCCCCCAAACGCGATTGCCACTGATCTCCGCCGAACCAATACTCCCCCGACGGGCTCTGATGTTCCTTCACCTCCAGGGATGCAGGCTGAACACAGCCGATCCCTCGAGAGGCACGCGCGCCCAGAGCCGCACGCCCGACAGCATGGACCGCGCGGCATGAGGAAACCAAAAAAGAAAACTTTTTTTTTTTTTTTATCAAACCTGACAACACACTACCTAACTAACAACTAACTAACTAAAAGCTCTTCAGTTTTCTTGGTGGGTGTCGGGGCTCTCCTTTCACTTTGGGGTGAATGATCCATGAAAAACCTACCAAGAAAACTGAAGAGCTTTTATTTATTTATTTATTTGTTTGTTTATTTGTTTCCAACCTGTCCGGCGGTATGCGGGTCCGGGTCCTGAAGTGGTCCTGTTGGGGTGAATGATCCAGGCTCCCCAGTATCAACCCAAGCTGGGCTTTAAGAAGGGCCCTCGACCCTGAGCCGCAGCTGCCTCCAAGACCAGGGGGGATGGTCCCCTCAGGACCTGCCGACCCCCCTGGGAGGCTGAAGGACGGACTCCTCACACTTGTTGCTCCTTCTCCTCTATTTTTTTTCAATTAACTTAATAAAACCTAACAAACTAACCCTGTCTCTTTCTAGGTTTTTTTTTTTTTTTAAGAATCAATACAGACTGTGAATGTTGCACCCCTACCATCTCCTGGAGACAGAGTAATACTGGCAGACTGTGGGTGGCACCTTGGTATATAAGGCAGAGTATGTCAAAACTTTCTCAGTCTCCATCTGCTGGAGGTGAGGCAAAACCCAGGAGTCTGGACTGATCCGGGTATGTACAGGGAATAACAGTTTTTGGACTTCTCCTCCAGGAATTTATCCACACCTTTTTTAAAACCAGCTAAACTAACTGCCCTAAACCACATCCTCTGGCAAGAATTCCAGAGCTTAATTGTGCATTGAGTGAAAAAGAATTTTCTCTAATTTGTTTTAAATGTGCTACTTGCTAATTTCATGAAGTGCCCCCTAGTCCCTCTATTATTTGAGATATTAAATAACAGATTCACATTTACCTGTTCTAGTCCTTTCATGATTATATAGACCTCTATCATATTCCCCCCTCAGCCCTAACCTCTTCAGCCTTTCCTCATAGGGGAGCTGTTCCATCCCCTTTATCATTCTGGTCAGCCTTCTCTGTACCTTCTCTATCGCAACTATATCTTTTTGAGATGTGGTGACCAGAATTATACACAGTACTCAAGGAGTGATCTCATCATGGAGCGATACAGTCATTATGACCTTTTCTGTTTTATTCACCATTCCCTTCCTAATAGTTCCTAACATTGTTTGCTTTTTTGACTGCTGTAGCACACTGAGCCAACAATTTCAATGTGTTATCCACTATGACACCTAGATCCTTTTCCTAGGTTGTAACTCCTAATATGGAACCTAACATCATGTAACTATACCTTGGGTTATTTTTCCCTATAATCACCTTGCCCTTGTCCATATTAAATTTCAGCTGCCATGCGGATGCCCAATCTTCCAGTCTTGCAAGGTCCTCCTGCAATTTATCATAATCTGCTTGTGATTTAACTACTCTGAATAATTTTGTATCACTGATTACTTCACTCATATTTGTTTCCAGATAATTTATAAATATATTGAAAAGCACAGGTCCCAGTACAATCCCTGAGGCATTCCACTGTAATAATCGACAATTTAATCCTCTCTGTTTCCTGTCTTTTAACCAGCTTGTAATCCACGAAAGGGCACCGCCTCCTATCCCATGACTTTTTAGTTTACTTAGAAGCCTCTCATGAGGGACTTTGTCAAACACCTTCTGAAAATCCAAATACACTACATCTACCGGTTCACCTTTATCCACATGTTTATTAACCCCTTCAAAAAATGTAGCCTTGCCTTGTGTAAATCTATGCTGTCTGTGTTCCATTAAACCATGTCTTTCAATATAATCTGTGATTTTGATCTTTAAAATAGTTTCCACTATTTTTCCTGGTACTGAAGTCAGGCTCACCAGTCTATAGTTTGCCAGATCACCATTGGAGCCCTTTCTAAATATTGGGGTTACATTGCCATCCTCAGGTCTTCAAGTACAATGAACGATTTTAATCATAGGTTACAATTGTTTTTTACTAATAGAGCTGAAATTTCATTTTTTAGTTCTTTAGAACCCTTGGTTGTATGGTATCTGGTCCAGGTGATTTGCTACTCTTTAGTTTGTCAATCTGACCTACTAAATCTTCACACTGATTTGGTTCAGTTCATCTGACTTATCAAACTTGAAAACTATCTCCAAAACCGGTATCTCCCCACCATCCTCATTTGTAAACACAGAAACAAAGAGTTAATTTAGTCTTTCTGCAATGGCCTTACCTTCCCAAAGAGCCCCTTTAACCCCTTGATCATCTAATGGTCCAACCGACTCCCTTGCAGGTTTCCTGCTTTGGATATATTTTTTAAAGTTTTTATTATGAGTTTTTGCTTGTACGGCCAACTTCATTTCAAATTCTCTCTTAGCCTGTTTTATCAATATTTTACATTTAACTTGCCAATACTTAGGCTTTTTCCTATTTTCTGCAGATGGATCCATCTTCCAATTTTTGAATGAAAACCTTTTGGCTAAAAAGCATTCTTTCACTTCACCTTTAACCATGCTGGTAATCATTTGACCTTCCTTCCACCTTTCTTAATGCATGGAATACATCTGGAGTGCGCTTCTAAGATGGAACTTTTAAACAGTGTTTACACCTCTACCATCTGCTGGAGACAGAGAAATACTGAGGGACTGCAGGTGGCACTCTCGGTTATGTAGCAGAGCCTCAACGTTTTGTTCTCTACCTCTATCTGCTGGTAGGGATGCAGAAAACCACTTGTCTGGACCGATCCAAGGTACGAACAGGAATGGTTTAAATATGGGAATTCATAGGGTCACCTACCCAAGAGTGGTAGAGAACCAGAACGTAAGACAACTGGGCAGACTGGGAGGGCTGATTGGTCCTTAGCTGCAGTTACTTACTATTATATATATAGTGTCACCCTCCCACTGCGCACATTAAAGAGCTCCTGCTATCCTGCTTCTACTTTTCTTACAAGAGAAAAGAAGGGTCCTTTCAGGGACAGAAATGCTGAACATGTACAACCCTTGGATATGAAGCATGCAGAAACATTTAAGATACACTTTTTTTTTTTATACAAAAGCAGTGTTAAACGTTGCATTTTCTTCACATAAGAGAGCCTCCTGAAAGTAATAGGAGAATTCAAAACTGTTCCAAGTTTACGATTCACAGCTGTCCCCTTCCTAGGAGAGAGAAGCCAACTTGTTGTGTGGAAGGGCCGGGTGCTCCCTCTCCATGGCTCTGTGCCACTGAAGCACGGGGACTTCCATTTCTCTTTCAAGCCACTTGGCTACCGTCAGCAGCTGCTGCTCACAGAATGCACGGCCTATGAACTGGAGCCCCAGCGGTAAGCCCCTGGCAGAAAGGGCAGCAGGAACAGTCACGGCTGGCAGGCCTGAAGATAAAAATAAGAACAAAAACCAAAGGTCACACATGACTTGAATTACACAACTTGGATCAAGAGGGAGACTGTCCCAGGCCGTGGTCTGCGACTGTCTGAAAGGGACAACGCTGTGCTCAGACAGCCAGTCAGATCCTGTCACGTATCCCGGCGTACGACCGTGGGGAAGGCCTATGTCCCAGCCCAATTCTAAAGGTCACACACGACACCCCCCACACTGCGTGCATGTGTGTGTGTGTGTGCGCATAATTGGACTCGCAGGAATTGTAATATGTTTAAAAAAAAAAAAATTTAACTCTTTCAGTTGAAAGTAATGAATGTGTTAAAAATGATTTTTTTTAAATGCATTAATAGCACTGCAGTAGTTTCCTTCCCCAAATATTAAATGACTACAATTGCTCCAATTATATACTATATCTATCTATCGACTAGGGGTTTTGCTTGCCGACCCCGCCAGCGAGCTTTCTGCTCTGGACTCTATGCTCCTGCCTGCATGGCCGGGTGGGGAGGGAGCCATCGAATTCGGGAGCCTGGCTCTCCTTTTGTTCCCGTAGTTGGAGTGTGCCTGCACGGTGAGGGAAACCCCCCAGAAGAGGAGTTTAGAATTGCTTGCAAAGAGCGTATGACCTGCAGGTGCAAACTCAGATTGTAAGTCATCTGGGGACAGGGCAATACCTACAGTACCTGAATGTAACGGCTTTGAAGTGCCAAAAAAGCAGAATATACATGAATACAGGAAGACAAGGGTGTGGGTGCGGCGGAATAGGGGTAGGTGTGCGTGTGTTCGTGGGGCTCATGGGTAAAGGCACTTTCCCCCTTTCACTCTACACTTTGTCCTGCTCCCCTCATATGTGCGGAGGGTGCTAGTGGTGTAGGTGAGCTGTATGTGGGGGTGGCAGTGGAATAAGGGAGTGGCCAGAGGGCGTGTGTGTTGGGGGACAGAGGCATGGTATTGGGGGTGCAGATGGTAGGGGGTTGGGAGGAATGAGTGTGCACTCATTCCCCCTTCTCTCCCGCCCCCTGGGTGAGTAGGGGGCAGTGATGTGGTGAGATGTGACGGTGTAGGGTGCGCGTGTGTGTGTCTGTGTGCGTGCAGGGGGAGATGTGCAGGTGGTTTGGGGTAGGCTGAGGTTGGGTTGTATGTGCTCGTACGTTCCACTTCCTCGAGTTGGTGGTGGTGGCAGTAGTGGAGGTGGGGTTGGTTGGAGGGAGGTGGAGTATGTGCGTACAGCAGGTGGATGTCGAGGGATAGATGCAGATGGAAGTGTATGGGGGTAGGGGTGATTGGGGGGTATTTGAAGGGGGAGCATGTGTGTATAGTTGGCAGGGGGTTGTGTGGCAGAACTGGCGCGTATGTGCAGGTGGGTGTTGTGTGAATGGGTGGTGCATGGTGGCGTGAGAGAGTGAATAGATGTGTTGGGGGGGTGGCTGTTGTAATTGAGTTTGTGGTTTGTATGGTGTGGGTGATAACGTGAAGGTATAGGTGTTGGGAGGAGTGTGGCAATGGAGGTGAAAGATGCATGTGTGAGTAATGTGTGGTGGTGCTAGGAGGGGGGAGAGTGGTCTGAGTGGCTATGGATGGTTATGGGTGGGTAGAGGTATGTGTGAAGATATGTTTTTGTGGTGTGAGCGGTGTGTGGTACTGTGAGGGGGCAAGTGGCTAGGGATGAGTAGGTCTACAAGAGGGTTGAGCATTTAACTGAGCTTAGAGGGGTGGGTAGGTGGAGGTGTAAGTTGGTGGTGGGAAGGAATAAGTGGGTATGCGGATGGGAGGGGGACAAGTATTGCAATAAGGTTTCCAGCTGTGTGCATGATGTGGTAGCTGTGGTTAGGGGGGTGTGCGAGGGTATGAGTTTGTGGTGTAAGGTGGGGGTAAGACACCAGGGGGACAGCAGGTTTGAAGGGGAGGGGCTAAGGGTTGCAACTGGTTTGTGGTGGTGCGAGATGCATTGTAGGTGGTGGTGTAAGTGGTGTGCAGTGGGCTGGGGCTGCGAGTGGCTGTCTGGTGGTTTATGTGGTACGAGTGGCAGTAGGGGGTTGCGTGTGGATGGGACTGTATTGAGATGTGTTTCAGGCTAAATATTTCTGGGGTGAGGTGGTGTGAATGGTATTGGGTGGGGCAGAGGTATGTCCGTGGGTTGCATGCTTTGGGGGTGTGGGAAGAAGAGTGCAGGAGTGTGGGCACTCGCTTCTCATTCTACTCTCCACTTTGTCATCCTTCCTCTCTCCCTCCCAAACAGTCTCTTAAACTTGCCCCACCTCCTCCTCCTTCCTGGACCTCGGAGGTTCCCCGTTTCCCCTCCCGGCAGGCCGGCATGTTAGCAATTCCCCCACTGGTGCTGCAGAGTCGGGGTTGTGCAGGTGCCTTCTCTCCCCCCCTCCGATCAGGTCTTTATTTCAAAGCTGCTGGGGCAGCCCCGCGCTTTGCACAGATTCCGGGGCTCTGTGCAGCCTGCCCTGCCAATCATGCATGTGATTGCACTGTGGGGCTGAGGAATTACCCAGAGCCCCTAATATTTTTATTATTTCCACACACACACACATATATATATACATACACACTGTATGCATACACTCACACATTGTATATGTCTGTGTGTATATAAATGTACAGATATCAATCAGCTGTTCAGTAAAACATTGTTTTACAAAAGACACTAAATGCAATGTCATTAATGGAATAACAGATCCTGGGTAGTGCTACTCATGTCTCGTGCACGGAGACCTTCGGCCTCACGACTCACAACCTCTGATGTGCACATCCCTCTGTCGCCCTATCAGTCTGAGCTACTTTCCAAGAGCAAGGCTGCCTTAACCATGCCCGATTACATCATAGCCACCCCTCCAGGCTCACTCTGATTCCAAAATGTGGGGAGAACAAGAATTAAAAGCTCAAGTGTATGGTTTACATGGAAAACCTTTTGCTTTAAAGAAAAAGAAAAAAAAAAAAGTTAGCGGTGTGCAGCCAGAATATTGGGACTCCAACAAGGTAAGTTTCAAAGGCAGGTCCGCAACTAAAACTGCGTTTCTCCCACAGACATCGCCTTTCAGCAAAACTGACCATCTGATACGCAGGTCAAACTTGTGCCATGTCCTCAAACGCAAGGACCAGACTGAGCGGAGGAATTCCGGGGGGGGGAGGGCGTGGGGAAAGCTTTGGACGCTTGCAAGTACATTTTCCCGAAAACCTTCAGCACACATAATGTAAGGTGGAGCTGAAAATGATCCGCCAAATTCACCTGCACACAAAGTGGACCTTAGGCATGAAGAGTCCACCCTGAAAACCAGTGGATCTTAAGCGCGTTACAAACTCCCCCCTTGTGAAAGCAAACGCGCGTATCCCGTTCCATTCTTCTTTGCAGGGATTTCAGGCTTGAATTCAGTCGGGAAACCTACTTTCCCTGGCTGCATTCATTGGTCTCCCAGTCTTTAGGACATCAGTAAGAAAGACTCGGCTTGGCCAGCTGAGAAGCTACAGAGTCTGCATGCAGCGAGACGGCACGGCCCGCAGCGCCAGCAGCGGAGGAGGGGACACGCTGACGTCATGGTCTGCTCTTCTACTGGGCTCAAGATGGATGCGCCCAGCCTTCCTGGAAGGCACTTTCCATTTTTTAAGTGGAATGGTTTGCTTCTGTGTTTTTGCTGGCTTTCTTTTTTGACTGGGGGGGGGGGGGGGGGGGGGGGGGAGGTATCTGATTTTTAGTGAAATCACGTTGATGACTATGGTTGATTTAATATATTTTTGTACTGGCTGTTCTAGTGTCTATTTTTGACTTTGGTGTAATTTATGATTGTCATATTTTGAAGCTGCTATTTTATTGTATCTCACCTCGGGCGCACTTGTGGTAGGGTGATTAATAAATAAAAGTTTTTACCATTACAATTCTCTACTCAAGGGAAGGGTGTCCTTAATACACAGTGTCCTGTTAAGGCAGCTGACCAATATTCTAGAGAAGGGGCAGTGGGAGCCCCGATGTTCTTACCGGCCATGTTTGCAGACTGAGTAAAGATGTCCTCTTGGGTGCTGCGCGTCCTGTTGTCCTCCTTGATGAATTCTTTGAATTGTGGTGCGTCCCCCAGGGTGGTGGGGGTGAGCAGAACATCCACCCCTGAACTAAAGACCTTCACGAAGTCCTCTGCGATGAGCCGCCTCACCTTCTGGGCTTTGAGACAGTACCGCTCGTAGTTTCTGCAAAAGACAAAAAGAGTCGGCATGAGAAAGAAAGGAAGATCCTCAAAGCAGATGCCACTAACCCCTTGCTATGAGGGAAAAACCAAACCCTGCTAGCCCTTCATCGCGCAGTGCCTCCAAAGCAGGCGCCAGGAACGTCTCCCCCGCGTGGCGAGCAGGGAGATCACACCTGTAGCAAGCTCGCGCTCCTTCGCACAGTGCGGAAGGTTAGCCCTGGGGTTTCCAGCAGAAGCAGTTCCCTGCAAGCGAAAGCCTGGGGAAATATTTCCGTTTTATAGCACAAGCGCCTGCTCTGCCCAGAAAGCATCACTTCAAAAAGATGTATTACTTTTTTTTAGGCAACTGCTGGAATCCTCAAGTCTCTCCCTCCTTAAGTGGGACGTTTTCTGAAAAATATATTTTTATACCCTCTCCCTTCAAAAGCCCCCGGGTTTTAATGTGATTTTCTATGAGTGTTCAAGACGTCCATCTCTCCCTGCTTTCCAAATGCTGGCATGCAGAAGGCACTGCTGCCTTCGTACATGTACTATAGTGTGCTGAAGAACGCTGGGGGGGGCCAATCGGCAATTAAAATGTCATGCTGGTTATTCCTTCTGTCTGGGGGATGCAATCAGGTGGACTGTCCAGTCGGAAACAGCCCTGGGACTGGAGCTCGCAGTGACAGATGAAGGCTGGATTAAAAGAAAGCCACGGGGAGGGAGCAAACAGCCCAGAGCACGAATGTTTTTTTGCTTCCCATTTGCAGCTATAAAGGGCATTGGGTTACCCAGGGGAGCTCTGCCTGTAATAAGCCGTGTTTCTGCTTTGCACAACTGTCCGCTGTTCCTTAAACCCCAGAGTGGAGGGAAACCTTCCAGGCTGTAGCGTGTTTCCCCCCCCCCCCCCCCCCACGTCTTGCATGTTCAATGAGAGAAGCCGGAGAGCTCAGGTTCTGCCGTCACTGAAGAAGTAACTCGAGAGGGCCACGGATGACTCGTCTGTTTATTGCACAGCTCCAGAAGAGAGGAGTCGGGTGCCCGGCTGATGTGCTGTGCTCTTCCACGGGCACCGAGCCCAGTCCTGCTCTCAAGCGTAATTGGCTGGAAACTGGAAGTTCGCAGCTCTGAAGACAAACATCCCTGTCATCGTGCAGAATCCAATCAATTTCACAAGCTGGCAATCACGCGTGGCCGGGCATGCTGTAAAGGTCATGGACGATGCCGGATTCCCATGCGGACACCCGGTGCACAGCGAACAGAAAGCTCTTTATTTCCTGGCTTTCTTCCTCCTCTCGACCTAATCCACTTGGGTGCAACACTTATTTTATGTAAACAACTTTTCTAAAACAAGCAGACGTGGCCTTCAAACCTGCTTCCCATGGTTCAGTGATGTTACCTGATCAGACCAACCCTCCCCCTTTATAAATAACAAAAATGTCAGCAGAGTACAACCTCTGCCACCTTTGTCATTGTTCCTGCGGTGAAACCCCTTGTATAATCAGAACCAAGAGAAACCCCCCCCCCCCCCCCCGCAAAGGTCAGAAGACCTTCAGGAAAGCTACTGGAAAAGGAAGGGACCCCATAAAACCGTTTCCTGCATTCATTCATATCATCATGTTCTCCAGCTATTCCTATATCTCTGAGGGGGAAATCTGCTTCCAGTGCACCAGACTTACCGTGTGAGCGGCCAAAAGTAAGCCGTGTGACAGGGCCTCCTGCGCCTTGGAAACCTTACATCTCACAGGTCCTCCTCCAAATAGCGCTGCAACCTAGGCCACAAAAGCTGTACCCTGCAGCATGACCATGATGCTCCCACTTACCGGATTTTCTTGCTGCTTCATCTTAGCGTTGATGAGCAGTACCATGAGCTCTCTGGATTAACCTATATTGTACATCCCTCATTCTCGTCTGGGGCTCTTCACAATGTTCACTCTTATTGCTCTCATATCTACCAAGAGATTGGGGTACCCAGGTCCACAGACCACATATCGCTGAGAATTCTAGTCTTATCTTCATTTTGCAGTACTAACAGATTATAGATAGCAGCTATCTTCAGCTAGCCCTCTGGTTGCATGGTTAGAAATGCTGTCAAATGCTTGGCTATACTTTGCACTTGGGAATCTTTTGCAAAATAATGTGCCAATAGCCTGTATGCAAACCGTAGGCTCTAAGGGATATCATAAGAATGTAAGAAGTTGCCATATTGGGTCAGACCAAGGGTCCATCAAGCCCAGCATCCTGTTTCCAACAGTGGCTAATCCAGGATATAAGTACCTGGCAAGTACCCAAACACTAAGTAGATCTCATGCTACTGATGCCAGTGATAGCAGTGGCTATTCTCTAAGACAACTTGATTAATTGCAGTTAATGGACTCCTCCTCCATGAACTTATCCAAACCTTTTATAAACCCAGCTACACTAAATGCACTAACCACATCCTCTGGCAACAAATTCCAGAGTTTAATTGTGCTTTGATAGAAAAAGAACTTCTCCAATTAGTTTTAAATCTGCCACATGCTAACTTCATGGAGTCCCCCCTAATCCTTCTATTATCCAAAAGAGTAAATAACCGATTCACATTTACCCGTTCTAGAGCTCTCATGATGTTAAACATCTCTATCATATCCTCCCCTCAGCCGTCTCTTCTCCAAGCTGAACAGTCCTAACCTCTTTAGCCTTTCCTCATAGGGGAGCTGTTCCATCCCTATCATTTTGGTTGCCCTTCTCTGTGCCTTCTCCATCGCAACTATATCTTTTTTGAGATACAGCGACCAGAACTGCGCAGAGTACACAAGCTGCGATATTACCATGGAGTGATATAGAGGCATTATGACATTTTCTGTTTTATTAACCATTCCCTTCCTATAATTCCTAACATTCTGTTTGCTTTTTTGATTGCCACAGCACACTGAGCCGATGATTTCAATGTATTATCCAATATCATGCCTAGATCTCAAACTCCTCCAATATGGGCCCAGCGCAAGGAATCTCTGTAACTAAGATGCTCATATGCACTACACCTGCCTCGGTCCATTTTGCCCTACCCTCTGATGAATGTTCAGATCAGAAATTGGGATTAGCAAATATGGAGAAATTGCATCTTTATTTATTTATTATTTATTTATTTATAGGGTTTATATACCGGAGGTTCCTGTATAAAATACATATCACCCCGGTTTACAAGAAACAAGAACTATCGCTTCATTTAGCGGTTTACATTGAACATTGAACATATTAATTAACATTGAACATTGGACATTGAACATAAACATTGAACATATTAATTAAATTAACGAATTAGTATATATTGCTGACAGTTAATAAATAATACCTAATAAATAAATAGCGTGGTTATAAGGTTCTAACATGATTGAATATAATATATATGATTATAAAGGTATAAGATAAATAAATGACCCGATTATTTCAACTGGTCTCTTTGTGAAGTTATATGCTGTGGGATGGGGAGAGAGCGAATAGTCTGAAACATGACTTTCTTCCTGCTTTTAGCTTTCTGGGAATGCTTGTTTAAACAACCAAGTCTTAAGTTTCTTTTTGAATGTAGCGTGGTCAGGTTCAAGGCGGAGGTCTGGAGGTAGCGAGTTCCATAGTGAAGGGCCCGCTGTGGAAAGCGCGCGTTTCCTCAGGGAGGATTTAGCCGGTTGGGTGATTAGTCTGTTCTGATACGCACTTCGCGTCGGTTTCATGGAGGTGTGTAGCTGAATTTGAAACGTTAAGTTGAGAGGAGCTATGTTGTGTAGTGCCTTGTGTATCATCATTATGGACTTGAATTGGATCCTGTATTTAATCGGAAGCCAGTGGAGGTGATGAAGGATTGGAGTGATGTGGTCTCTTTTTTTGGCGTTTGAGAGGATTCTTGCAGAGGCATTTAGGACCATCTGAAGTGGTTTGGTGGTGCATGCTGGTAGGCCTAGTAGGAGGGAGTTACAGTAGTCCAGTTTGGGAAGTATGATGGCTTGAAGTACCATGCGGAAGTCTCTGTATAGCAGGAGTGGCTTTAGTTTCTTTAAGGTCTGTAGTTTAAAGAAACATTCTTTTGTTGTGTTATTAACGAATTTGTTGAGGCTGAATCCGTTGTCTAAAATGACCCCCAGGTCTTTTACTTGTTGAGAGGTGGAGTGCAAGGAAGTATCCGTAAGTTGACTAGAGATAGGAGGTGTGGGTGATACATAGTTTTCTGGTGCTATAAAGAGGAGTTCGGTTTTGTTTGTGTTTAAAACCAGGTTGAGGCTGGCGAGTAGTTTGTTGATAGCTGACAGGCATGTATTCCAGTATGACATTGCTTTGTGTAGTGATTCTTCTATAGGGATGAGAATTTGAATGTCATCCGCGTATAGGAAGTGTATTAGCTTGAGGTTGGTGAGTAAGTGACAGAGTGGGAGAAGATATATATTGAAAAGAGTCGGAGAGAGCGATGATCCTTGCGGTACCCCCCTCTTGGAATCAATGGCGTGAGATTCTTTGTTATTTATCTTGACCTTGTATGATCTGTTCTCCAAAAATGATTTGAACCAGTTGAGGGCTGCTCCTGTGATGCCGATGTCATTTAGGCGTTGCAGGAGGCACTGGTGGTTTACGGTGTCAAACGCTGAGGAGAGATCCAGAAGTGCTAGGAGGCAAGGTTGGCCTTTTTCCAGATTGAAGATAATGATGTCTGATAGTGAGGCTAATAGTGATTCAGTGTTCCTGGTCTTACGAAAGCCAAATTGGTTTGGGGTGAGTATGTTGTTATCGTCCAGGAATTCTGAAAGTTGTTTGTTAACAACTTTCTCCATGATTTTGGCTATAATAGGAAGGTTTGCTATTGGTCTGAAGTTAGCTGGGTCTGAAGTGGGCAAGTTGGGTTTTTTGAGGAGCGGTTTGAGCATGGCCAGCTTAAGTTGGTTCGGGACTTGGCCTTGGGAGAGACAGCAGTTAATGATGTCAGCAATAGGTTTGGCTGTGATGTTAGTGATCATACTCAGTATGTTTGACGGAATATGGTCTGATGGATGCGAGGATGGTTTTATCTTCTTGAGGATATTCTCTATTTCTAGTGTAGATGTAAGCTCAAAGGTGGTGAGCACTGCTAGGGTTGTGTTGGATTGTTGGGCGGTTAAATGTGATGGTTGTTGGGTGGTTGAAAGTGTTGATTGTTGGATGGTTGAGTGCGATGAAGGTTGTGATTGTTTGATTGTAGGGATTGATGCTTGTTGGACTGATGAGTGTGATGAATGTTGATAGGTTGAGTGCGATGATTGGGAGCTGTGGTTGTTTACGTGATTTAGATGTGTAGATGATCCCTTGAGGGGGGCTAGGAGTGAGGTGATTTTATTGTCGAAGAAGTCTGCTAGTTCATTCGCTTTGTTGAGAGCTTGATCATCTGGAATTGTAGGTGCTGGGGGTTTGGTAAGAGTTGAGACATAGGAGAAAAGAGCTCTTGAATCAAAGATAAGGTGGTGAATTTTTTTGGAGAAATATTCTTTTTTAGTTTTGTTGATGTCATTTCTGTATGAGTTGAGGCACGATTTGTAGCTAAGGAGGGTGTTTGAAGATGGGTTTTTTCGCCATTTTTGTTCCTTGCATCTCAGGTCTTGTTTACGTTTTTTCAGCTCCGGAGTGAACCAAGGTTTCCTGTTGTCTTTGTTAGGATTGATGTGTTTGGTCGTCATGGGGCACACTTTATCTGCTACTTTTTTGGTGATGTTGGTCCAGGATGAAGTTGCTGAGTTAGCGTCGGAGAGGTCAAGGTATGCTAGTTCCTTGGCCAGGTGTTCACTGATTAGGTCTCCTGAGCACTGTTTCCGGACAGATATAGTTATTGAATTTGTGGGTAGCGGAGGAAGTTCTTTTATCTTTAAGACCGATGATATGAGTCGATGGTCTGTCCAGGGTACTGGGAGGCAAGTTGGTATAGTGAGGGTTGAGATTCCCTCGTTTATGAAGATAAGGTCTAACGTATGACCTGCTTTGTGCGTTGGTTCTGTCCTTTGTCCAGCACACATATCTTCAAGGCTTTATACCAAGCCTACAGGGTTGAATTAAACATTGGACTTTGCCTAATATCCTGGGTTAGGGATCTAGTCAGGACAAATGGCAAATGTTTCAATACGAAGGGTACTGTTCTTCCTTCCTTCCTTCTGCCTCATGAGGCTCACCCAGCTATTGCATTGTATAGCCTCTGTGCTGCTAAATAGTAACTCCCAAGGTCTGGCACTGCAGGCTCCCCAAGCTTGTTGCCTGCATCCATCCCACCCTTAGACAAGGCCTTTTTTACCTCCAAAACGATTGAGTAAAACTTACTCTGCATGAGACACTGTGTTTTTAGGGACCAAGAAAGTGTATTCCTCCCCCGTCACATTAACAAAGGGTGTACCTGGGGGCAGGAAACTACACACTTTGATCACTTTTTCAAACACTACTCACATTATTTCCACAGAAAATGTACCCACCAAAGAAGCAGGTGCAAAGGTCTGCAGGAAGATTCAACGTCGAAGCACGCACGCAATTTTCAGGCAAAGCCCATGGGTAAAACATACCCCGCGGATTTTGTCCAAAACCGCAGAGTTGGAAAATTACCCCAGAGTGGCTCGCATTCATCCAGACAGAGTGAGCAATGTGAGGCGATCCATCCCACGTGCTCTACTTTGATTTTTATATTTATTGGCCGTTCTCACAGGGGACTCAAATACCGAGGTACTCCATGGACTCTGATGCTCATCTGAACTCATATTGCTGAAAAATCATTCCAGCCACTGTTCCTGACAATGACATAACCTCAGATTTGGAAGGACTTAGTTTATATCCGGATACCTTACTAAATGAGCAATGTGATCTTGGGGGTTAGCGACATACAAACAACACATCATCTGAATTCAGGAAAGCATGGGATAAACACAGAGGACCGCTGAAGAAGTGGTAGGGATTATAAGGCAGAGTAGTTGGTGTGGATGGGCACAGACGGCATGGTCTTTTTCTGCTGTCATGTTTCTAGGTTTCTAACTGCATGTAGGGATATCTTCCGCTCTCTCTCTGCTATGACCAGTCTAGAGACACCCTCAGAGGAGCTAACGAGCCCTGCTACATGTAATGTGATAAAGGTGCACCCAGGTCATGTGCCACATTCCAATAAAGAGACACGAGACAGGGATCCATTACTATAGACTGTGGCCTTGGGGTAGCTGTAGATTGTTCCTACCGCCTGGCGAAACTGACCACTGATATCCAATGTCTCCACAATCTTAAACAAAAATGTCCATTTTACCCTATCAAATGTCTTTTTGGCATCTACTGACATCACCACCTGGGGGGAAGTCAGTATTTGAGATCGATGCATTACCTCAAAAAGTCTGTGCATGTTATGTACGGAGCACGAAGCTTGAATAAAGCCTGTCTGGTCAGAATGCATTAGTTGAGGCAGTATACTTTCCAAACAGGAGGCCAACACCTTAGCAAAATCTTTAAATGAACAATTTGAGACCCAGGTCTACGTGCCACCTAGCTCAGCGGGTTGGCTCCGGTTTCGGGCTCACTTTTATTCAAGATGACCCATTGAGTTAGGCAGATAGCCCAATGTGACGCCTTCAGTGTAAAGACCCCCCAAGCAGGCAATAGCTCCTGCAGAAAAAGTAGAAATAGTGAATGATGCCAGAAAGAGAGCTTGCGGCCCCTGCAGTCTGCCTAATTTTCCTGTCTACACTGCTAAGGATTCATCCCAGCAGCTCAGCTACACAGTGACGACACCTGCAAGATTTCTCCTTATCCAGGATAGGCTTTTTTTGTCTTCCTCCTTCATACTCCATCATCTTGGGCAGAAGATCATACAAGATCCCTACTTGGCTCCCTCCACACTCATCTTTTCCATGCCTAACCCCCAAAATCTCTAATCATCTAAATAGCCAACACTACTAGCATAGCCATTGCCCAAGCATTGGGCCTCCAATGTCCCATGCATAGCCTGCCAGTCAGACCCGGCTATGTAAGTGCTTGTAGCTAATAGGAATTTGCAACCTGCCTGTTAGAATCTCACTAGTAGCTGGGTCTATCAACACAGTACAACCTAAATAACTTCATTACTAGTGAGCCTCATCCCAGATCCCTTGTGTAGCTGCCAGACACACCGGGCTACAACAGCCCCTGCACTTTGACCAGGGGTTTTTAGTTACTACAGAATGTGTAGCCTGCTAGAGAGACCCAGCTACTTAAGTGCCTGCATTTCTGCTGATGCACAGAAAGCATGCATGTCATAGAAAGGGGTCGTAGTATAACATGCACATACTTTAATACAGAAGTATGCAAAAATGGAAGACAACTGCAATAGTACAAAAGGAGAGGAGACTTACGATTAAGACTGAAAAAGGATGCACTGGCACTGACTAGGGATATTGTACGAGGTGAAGGAGGCTGTATTTAAATACTGCTTATTCATTTATAATTGTGTTGATGTTTAAGTTGTATTGTGCAGTTTCATAATTGTTCTTACAGCCTGAGATGTGATTTTTATGTACGGTCGTATACATGGTTATTTATTTATTCATGAGTTGTGATGCATAAATGTAGAAAATAAATAATGATCGTCTGACTGACGCAGCTACTACCTCTGCTTGCTCAATTTCCCACTAAATTTAGCAGACTCATCTTTGCAAAAAGCAAACTGTGCCCACCTGCAAAAGATTTTAAAAAATGCCCCTGGAAAGGCTGCAGACTGCCCCACTAGGCCGAGCAAAAACTCGCTCTTTTATCTTGAGGTTTTTCAGAATTCTTGCAGCTGTTTCCTTGCCCTCCTTCCCCTCTCCACCTAATCTGATGCTTTAGGTCATGGCTGTTCCCATCAGCTGAAACTTTCCAGGACCAACTGCAAAAACACATTCCCAGTTGATACAGAGCGAATGCTACGATTCATAACATGGACTGTCTACATGTTACACGGAGCAGTTTTCTTTCAACCTAGCAAAATAAGCCACTACACAAGCATTTTACAAGCATGCCAAGTAGCTCTGAAAAGGTGGTAATCTTACTCTTTTAATAGGAAAAAGGTTCCCGACAGGATCCGGCCTCGTACAACGTCGTTGAAGCCTTCCCTCCTGGTGGCAGCGTACATGGCTTCGGTGGAGCTGTCTACGTCGCAGCGGTGTCCTGGAAAAGCCTCAAGCAAACCCAACAAGCCGTCATACAGAGTTACCAAACTATTAACAGGAAGAAGAGGATTTATCTGATTCAAGCACAGTGCTGCTCTTCTAAGTAAAGGCCCAGGGAAAGTGGAGGAGTTAAGAGCAGGGATCCGCTAGCCAGGGTTCAAAATCCTGCTTCTCCCCCTGCCGCTCCTTGTGACTTTGGGCAAGGCCGGTTAGCCTGACTTCAGTGCCAGGAAAAATAGTGGAAAGTGGAAAGTGTTCTAAACATCAAAATCCCAGAACATATAGAAAGACATGGTTTAATGGAAAAAAGTCAGCATGGCTTTACCCAAGGCAAGTCTTGCCTCACAAATCTGCTGTGTACTTGGATTTTCAGAAGGCATTTGACAAAGTTCCTCATGAGAGGCTTCTAGGAAAAGTAAAAAGTCAGGGATCTGTACTTGGACTGGTGCTTTTCAATATATATATATATAAATGATCTGGAAAGGAATACGACGAGTGAGGTTAACAAAATTTGCGGATGATACAAAATTGTTCAGAGTAGTTAAATCACAAGCAGACTGTGATACATTACAGGAGGACCTTGTGAGACTGGAAAATTGGGCATCCAAATGGCAGATGAAATTTAATGTGGACAAGTGCAAGTTGTTGCATATAGGGAAAAATAACCCTTGCTGTAGTTACACGATGTTAGGTTCCATATTAGGAGCTACCACCCAGGAAAAAGATCGAGGCATCATAGTGGATAATACTTTAAAATAGTCGGCTCAGTGTGCTGCAGCAGTCAAAAAAGCAAACAGAATGTTAGGAATTATTAGGAAGGGAATGGTCAATAAAACAGAGGATATCATAATGCCTCTATATCACTCCATGGTGAGACCACAATTCTGGTCCACGCATCTCAAAAAAGATATAGTTGCGATGGAGAAGGTACAGAGAAGGGCAGCCAAAATGATAAAGGGGATGGAAGAGCTCCCCTATGAGGAAAGGCTGAAGAGGTTAGGGCTGTTCAACTTTGAGAAGAGACGGCTGAGCGGGGATATGATAGAGGTCTTAAAGATCATGAGAGGTCTTGAACGAGTAGATGTGAATCGGTTATTTACACTGTCGAATAATAGAAGGACTAGGGGGCATTCCATGAAGTTAGCAAGTAGCACATTTAAGACTAATCTGAGAAAATTCTTTTTCACTCAAAGCACAATAAAGCTCTGGAATTTGCTGCCAGAGGATGTGGTTAGTGCAGTTAGTGTAGCTGGGTTCAAAAAAGGTTTGGATAAGTTCTTGGAGGAGAAGTCCATTAACGGCTATTAATCAAGTTTAATTAGGGAATAGCCACTGCTATTAATTGCATCAGTAGCTTGGGATCTTCTTAGTGTTTGGGTAATTGCCAGGTTCTTGTGGCCTGGTTTGGCCTCTGTTGGTAACAGGATGCTGGGCTTGATTGACCCTTGGTCTGACCCAGCATGGAAATTTCTTATGCTCTTATTTTATCCAAGTTGCTGTGTGTGTATCTATATAAGGCCCTACAAACACACACACATCAGTGGAATACATAATAAACCTCATGGTTAGAGTTGGCATTTCCTCTCCTGTTAAGGGTATTACCTCTCGCCAGAGATACAAATACATCAACACTCTAACAAAAGATTTAGAGCTTACTTAAAAAAAAAAGAATGCTTTTATAAACTCATAGAATGGGGGAATTGTTTTTCTTGGTTAACTTTAGGTTGTGCAGATGCATAAGCTTCACTGTTGACGTTGCACCTCCGAAAAGCACCTGAGCCATACACAAGCAACAATCACACACCTTGCCATGTGTTGGCCCTCACAAGACAAAGCAATTGAAAAGCTTGGCCCTCACAAGACAAATTGAAAAGCTTGGCCCTCACAAGACAAAGCAATTGAAAAGCTTCTCTTCATCACGTTATTTATGTTTTTTGGTTGTATTATCCGCACCCCTGTTTTCTGTAAACAGACATGATGTGAACGAGTTCATGAATGCCGGTATAAAAAAACCTTAAATAAATAAATAAATAAATTATCCTGGGCCAGTGTCTTGAGTTTTGAAGGGCCTGGGCCCATCCTCATGGCAGTCAAGGAGGAGAACGAGAGCAGCATGGCGCCTTTTCTGCAAGCGGCACGCGATATCACGCAACCCACTTCCTAGCCACTCAAGTCTGAAAGGAGACGAGGGCTCTTATCTATTCAACTCCTGTCTTTACGGCTCTGGCTTCCGGAGAAGGCGAAAAAGCATGCTCTGCCTCTCTGACCAATCCAACAGCCCCCACAAAAACAAAAAGGTTTTCCTGATCCCAAATCTGGAAATCAGCTTGGCCCTGAATCATCGGACACCCTCATCCTGATTTTTTTCCCTCTCCGCAACTGGTGTCCAGATTTTGTTTTGAGGGCACTTAGAGGGTCACTTCTAAAGAGATTTCTGCAGGAAAATGGACCATCCTGTATGCGGGTACCTCCAACTGCAGGGACCATAGGAGTTCCTGGGGCAGGGAGGGGAGGGCTTCACACCCAGGCACAGATTTCTGAACGTTCAAAGGTACGAGTGGGGTTTCTCTCAGAAAAACCTACCTGCCCAGATTATCGGTTGTAAATGTACATGGGAAGTTTTTCTGGGATATTTTCCCTTCTTAAAATTAAGCACACACTTTTGCGTCAACAAGGGCAGTTTTTAAACCCCACCCCCTTAATGTTCCAGCTGTGATAATGCCCACCAGCCAAAATATTCACAGTTTCACCTTTTCTTTTTCCAGACGAGAAGCCCTGCCTATGAAAGTGGACAATCAAGTAGCCTTGTATATGGCGAGGATGCCCACTTGTCTGGACTGTATTTTGGGTGCTAAGATCCCGCCATGGGATGCTCGCAGGATCCATTGGTATACATTTGTACAGCGTAATAAAATCCTCCCCGCTGTCTCTTGGACAGTCTTTCACAAGCACGCTCCCCCATTTCAGCAGGTGGTGATTGATTTTTCTTTCAGATTATGTGCCAAACACTGAAATGCATGCTTCAGACGTGACCAGACAGGAGCTAACGTTGTCCTAAGCCTCGTTCCCCTCTCCCCCCCCACAACTAGACACTATACATTTATAAAATTTTAGATGTACAGTGGTAAGTTCCTTAAGGTGATATTTCAGCAGAGTTGACATGACACTTGATTGTGGAGAAATGCTTCTCTTGTCGTTGTCTGCACCGCACTAAACAGTGTAGCAGTATACATCCATCAAAGCAGCAATTAGCATTTCAGATCAAAACAAGTGGATAAAGCGACGGCAAAAGCCAGAAAGACGCTTGGCTGCCTAGGGAGAGGAAAGGGCAGCAGAAAAAGGGAGGTGATACTGCCCCTGCAAATGTCCCTGGTGAGACCTCACTTGGAATACTGTGAACAGTTCTGGAGCCCGCACCTTCAAAAGGACATAAATAGCATGGAGTCTGTGCAGAGGGAGGCTACTAAAAGGGTCGGGGGTCTTCGTTCTAAAGCATATGGGGATAGACTTAAAGATCTAAACATGTACACCCTAGAGGAAAGGCAGTCTATACAGGAGCTTTTTTGATTGCCCCTGATAAAGGCAGCACTGGCCGGGTTGGGGCACTGTATTTTAAGTAAAACGCCGATTGGGGTGCCGTGGAAATATTTCTTGTTGCGATTTGATGAAATCATATATTTTAGTGCTATGCCGGAGCAGGTCATTCCATCTGTTTTATGGCGATGAAAGAAGTAAACAGAGAGAGAAGTGGTGAATGACAGAACTTTGAAGGTGCTCCTTAGGAATGGGTCTGGAGCCCAGCGAGGACATGAGACCACAGATTAAGGTTATTAGCACTTAATTTTCTTTCCTTACTGTGAATTATATTTGGACATTGGTCATGTTTGCATAGGAAGATATATTGCTAACAAATTTTCAAGACTGGTTACAGAAAAAAGAAGATAAAGACAGAATCTTTTTGCACTTACATTTTTTTTTTATTTTTAAATGCTGCCAAGGTTTCCATGTACAGGAGGCGAGCCTCTTTCAACAGAAAGGAGGCTCTATTTTATTTATTTATTTAAAAGGAATTTATATTCCGCACCCATCGAGTTTCGGGGCGGATTACAAAGAGACATCCATAATATTTGTCACAAACACAGGTATGCAGGGTCATAATGAGATTGAAAGGGGGGTAGACTCAGGAGTAATCTTAAGAAATATTTCTTTACAGAGAGGGTGGTAGATGTGTAGAACGGTTTTCCCAGTGGAGGCGGTGGAAATTAGTTCTTACTAGATAATTTTCATTCCTGTAGTACCACGGATCAGTCCAGACTGCTGGGTTTTGCCTCCCTTCCAGCAGATGGACAGAGAAAAACTTTTGAGGGCATCCCTCTTAACCTAGTGTGCCACCTGCAGATCCTCAGTATAACAGTACCCAAGCATTTGTATAAGATTATTGAACAAGCATGTCAAGTAACGGACAAGGAAGAATTAAGTAATCAAGAACTATAAAGAAGTAAACTTTCTGCACAGGAGAAAGATAGACCTATACCCTCCTTCCGATAAAAAAAAGATAGGCCTTATTTTTTTTTCTGGCTAAGGCCCATTAGAATGACAGTGCGAGCAGACTCTCAATGGGCGGGCATCTGGACTGATCTGTGGTACCAAAAAAACAGGAGGGTAGGTTGTCTAAGAAGGCCGTTTAGGCAATAATGTAGATTAGACACCAAGGAATGTCCAAGTAAAATCTTTAATTGAGAGGAGACGTATATTTTGTGCATGTGCCCGACTCAGGCTGAGTTTCGCCCCACCAGGGGCTGCCTCAGGGGCTAAAATTAACAAATAAACAAAGTGAACAATACCGGACATACATAAATCAAAGAAACATATAATTAAAAAACAAATAATGTACATATTGATCTTAAAACACAAACCAACAACTAACTAAAACCAACACACAGTGGCTGATTTGTGTGAAACATGCTAAAAAATGTAAAAAAATATACATGAAGTGTCACATGAAAGAATCAATTAAATGACTTAGTGTGCCTATGTGAAAAAAATGCCTTCTGAATTTAATGGTGGCTATTTAACCAATGCAGAGAAAAACATGTGAACGCCAAGAGGTACGGCGATAAAACCATTGCCAGCGGCTTTGCTCTCAATGGGGAACCATTCTGACTGTGCTCCAAAAAACTAACTTTACAGCGAGTCATGTATTTTTCTACAAATCAGCCACTGTGTGTTGGTTTTAGTTAGTTGTTGGTTTGTGTTTTAAGATCGATATGTACAAGTAATAGTTGGCCCTAAAGGCTATTTCACAAACAATTTTTAATTATTTAGAAGCTGTACTCTTAGATTATTATTCATCAAGCATGTTTTTACAGTTGAGAGCCCTACATAGGTTTTATAGTGACAGATTTCGTATTTGCATTAGACCCTCACTACTATTTCTATTTTTAGACGTCAATTGAGTGCCTGCGTGTTAAGCCAAATCATAATCGTTCATCTTCCACTTTATTTTCATATTTTTATTTGCTTATTTTGTTATTTTTTTTATTTTTAGATTGTAATTTGCATTAGAGGCCTCTTCTTTTTGTTAATTTTTCTAATTTTTTGCAGACTAAAAGTGTGTGAATTTTGGCGCACTAAAGTAAAGCAAACTTTCTGGCTCATTTAGTGTTCATCTATATACAGGTAAAATGATGATATTCCATTGCATCCATTATGTCTTGCTTTACTCCAGTTTTGTTATGTTTTCAATACATTTTAATCATTTATGTTCTAATTTATTTATGTGTTACCCTTTTTAAACATTGTTTGTTTTTTAATTATATGTTTATTTGATTTATGTATGTCCGGTATTGTTCACTTTGTTTATTTATTTGTTAATTTTAGCCCCTGAGGCAGCCCCTGGTGGGGCGAAACTCGGCCTGAATTGGGCACACGCACAAAATATAAGTCTCCTCTCAAATAAAGATTTTACTTGGACATTCCTTGGTGTCTGATCTGTGGTACTACAGGAACGAAAATTAACAGGTAAGAACTAATTTTCCTTTCCTGTACGTACCCGGATCAGTCCAGACTGCTGGGATGTACACAAGCTGCCCTCTCTGGGGTTGGATCCGGAGAGTCCAGCTCAGATGACACTGTCACCGAAATTGACTAAGCCTGGATGTCCAAACGATGATGTCTGGAAAAAGTATGCAAAGACTTCCAGGTCGCTGCCCTGCAAAATTTCTTGCGGCGACACCAACTGACTTTCCGCCCAGGAAGCTGTTTGTGAACAAGTGGAATGCGCTTTCAAATCCTTCGGCACTGGGCGACCATAACAGATGTATGTGGAAGCAATAGCTTCTTTCAACCAGCAGGCAATAGACGCTTTGGACGCCTTTTGGCCCCTGTTAGGACCGCTCCATAGAAAGAAAAGAAGATCCGAGAGGCAAAAGGAGTTATTAACTTCAAGATAACGCAAAAAGAGTCTCTCAACATCCAAGTGCCTCAATTCTCGCCAGTGAGAAGAATCTGCTTTTACATTGGAAAAAGATGGTAATTCCACAGATTGTTTCAAATGGAAAGCTGAAACCACCTTAGCAAGAAAGGAAGGAACCGTTAGGAGGGAGACTCCCGTATCTGAAATCCGCAAAAAAGGTTCCCGGCCAGAAAGAGCTTGCAATTCTGAAACCCTCTTAGAAGAACAAATCGCCACCAAAAACACCATTTTCAGAGTTAAGTCTTTTAAAGAGGCCCTCACACACTTCCCGCACTTCCCAGTTGCTCCAGAGCGAGAGAAATCTCTGCAACGCCAACCTCACCGCTCTTGTCTCGAGCCAATTGATGGATCACGACACCTCCTTCTGCAACCATTGGCCTTGAACTGAGTGAGACTGGCATATTGCTCCCCAGCCGGTGAGGCTGGTGTCCGTGGTTACTACCACCCACTGAGGCACCTCGAGATCCTCTCCGCACTTCAAGTGGTCTGGCACCAACCACCATCGGAGACTGTCCCTGGTGAAGTCCGGGAGCGGTAAGAGGACCTGAAACTCCTCAGACTTCGGATCCCAACGGGACAACCATGCTCTATGAAAGGGCCTCCTATGAGCAAAGGCCCATGGTACTAACTCCAGAGTCGAGGCCCTGGAGCCCAGAACTTGCAGATAATCCCAGACCCTGGGTGAGGATGTCGCCAGAAGGCGTCGAACTTGTGACTGGAGCTTGGCGGCCCTCTCTTCCGGTAGGAAGTCTATGCCCACTCGGGTGTCGAACCGGGCTCCCAGGAAGTGTAGGACCTGAGAAGGTTGCAGATGACTTTTTGCCTAATTGACGATCCACCCGATGGATTGCAGATGGTGCAAGACCATGTCCACTGACTACTTGCAAAGAGCTTCCGACTTCGCCCGTTTGAGCCAGTCGTCCAGGTACGGATGAACTAGAACTCCTTCCTTGTGAATGGCCGCCACCACGACCACCATCACCTTGGTGAATGTATGCGGCGCTGTCGCTAGACTGAATGGGAGAGCGCAAAATTGAAAATGCATGCCCAGGACTATGAACCGGAGAAACCGCTGATGAGTGTTACGAATCCCTATGTGCAGAAACGCCTCAGTTAGATCCAGAGAAGCCAAGAACTCGCCAGTGCCCACTGCCACGATGTCAGAATGCAGAGTCTCCATCTGGAAATGTGGTATCTTGAGAGCTCTGTTCACCTTCTTCAGGTCCAAAATGGGACAGAAGGAACCTTCCTTCTTTGGTACCACAAAGTAAATGGAGTAACGTCCCGTACTCCATTCTTCTGAAGGGACGGGTACAATGACCCCCAGAAATTCCAGCCTGTGGATGGTCTGTTGAACTATTCACCTCTTTGCAGGCACTCCACATGGAGAGATTAGAAAGAGGTCCCGGAGTGGCCGAGCAAATTCTAAAGCATAGCCTTAAGCGATGATACTGAGTACCCACTGGTCTGACATTATCTTGACCCATTCCTCGAAGAAAAGGGACAGCCGTCCCCCAATGACCGGCACGGAGGAATGGGTCCGCCATATCTCATTGAGAGGACATAGGGGCGAGGGACCCCGGACCGGAACCATCACGGCCTCCGACAACTCCAAAAGGACTGAGACCAGGAATGAGACTTCCCCGAGGGTTGTCATTGTCCCACACTGGAGGATCTGTTGGAACGAAAACGCCGCTGACTCCAAAAATGAGATCAGGTCAGAGGAAACCCTCTGGAGCTCTTCGGTCGATCCTCTGGCAATTTATGCACCTTATTGTCACCCAAAGACTTAATGAGTTATTCCAAATCCTCACCAAAGAGGAACTTTCCTTTGAAGAGAAGTGCACTAAGTTGCGCCTTGGAGGAAACATCAGCCGACCAATTGCACAACCATAAAAGTCTTCTGGAGGAAACAGCCAACACCATAGTTCTAGAGGAAGTCCGAAGGAGGCCATATAAGGCATCCACCCCATAGGCTACCACCGCCTCCAAACGTTCTACCTGGGCTGACTCCTGAGGAGGAAGGTCTCTGGTACTCAGGAGTTGCTGCACCTATCTGAGGCCCTCACGGAGCATGAGGCTACTGCAAACAACTGCACGGTTTCCCAGGGCCGAGACTTTAAATATACGTTTAAGGTGAACCTCAAGTTTCCTGTCCTGGAGGTCTTTAAGGGCTGCTGCCCCGGCCACCGAAATAGTGGTCCTCTTGGTGACTGCAGACACTGAAGCATTCAGTAGCTCCAGGATATCTTTCGGCAACGAGTAGAGCTTATCCATAGCTCTACCCATGCGCAAGCCTGCCTCTGGAGTATCCCACTCCCAGGCCATCAGCTGTTGGATCATCTGAGGGAGAAGAAAAATCAGATAGTCCCCGTAATCCTGCAAGGACTGGATCCACCGTACTCTGGCTGGGGTCCTCCAGAGGAGCCGTGATGCCCAGCTCCACCAGGTCATGCGGTATATAATGGGATTAAGTTCATCCCTCTGAAAAAGGCGGACCACCTTGGGATCGTCCCTGTCCAACGGTGCCGCCCTCTCCAGCACCTCTCCCAGATCTGCCGCGTCATCACCCAAGGCCTGCCCGAGCCCAGGCTCCGTCGATGGTAGATCTTCTGAGAGGCTGTGAACTCTCCGGACCCGAATGGACCCCTGCAGCTCCAGCCACCTGGGGAGTTTCCTGTGTGGCCCCTCTGGTAGCTGAGGCCCACCCAGCTGGACCTGGAAGGCCAAGTAGGCCTGGTGCATAAGCAAAACAAAGTCTACTGAAAACCCAGGTGGACCCCTTAAATCCCCCTCTGGGGGAACAGGCTGATCCTCAGGGAGATCAAAACGGGAGTCCTGGAGATCCCCAGGAATCCCCCCCTGCCGGTGAAAGAGCAGGAGGAAGATCCCCTCCCCTGCCCGATGACCAAGGCCGGCATGAAAGAATTCAAAATGGCCACCGTTCCCACGGTCAATGGGAATGGATCCGCCTTGCTCTCCCTCCCGGTGGCCCGTTTAACCGCACCACGGGATCTGGCCGCCAGACCTGCTACTGCACAAGACGCTCCCTCCCTGCCGGAGAGGCACCACGTAGCGAGGCCTGCCCGGGAAAGCCGCACTGCCTGCTTCTCGCAGGCCTCACAGCTGACACTACTTGGCATGTCCTCTGGACCCCAGCACGCACATGGGCAGTGCCAACCTTAAGCCCCAGAAAAAAAAAGAGGAGTGGGACCTGAGAGCATCGGACCAACCAGGAAACACGGCTCACTCCCCGAAGATACCCCGCTGTAGACCCTGCCGCGACTCAGCCCTGCTGCAGAGACAGCGAGCACTTGTGGCTTGAGCCTCCTGTTCCTTTTTATTTATTTATTTTTTTGTTGAGTAAAGCTCCGGCAAGGTGGCACCGGGTCTCTGGAGGGAGAGAGGAGGGAACCGGACCACCGGCTATCACCCTCAGCGCTAAGGGAAGGGAACTAACTGGGTCACCAACCCAAGCTGCCTGAAAACCTACCACCAGGGAGGATGGTCCCCCTAGAACCTACCAACTCCCTGGGAGGACTGCTGAAAGCTTCCTGCCCTACTTGACAGCCTTAGTTTAAAATTATTCCTTTTTTTTTTTTTTTAAGTATTCAACCCCCAAAAGGAAAGGTTCAAGACCGCAGGTTTTGCACCTCCTCCAACTGCTGGCGACAGAGAAATACTGAGGATCTGCAGATGGCACACTAGGTTAAGAGGGGTGCCCTCAAAATGTTTCTGTCTCCATCTGCTGGAAGGGAGGCAAAACCCAGCAGTCTGGATTGATCCGGGTACGTACAAGGAAGGAGCCTATATGAGGGGGTGTGTATGTGCACTAGAGAGAGGAAGCCTGTGTTCGTGTGTGAGAGAGAGGGATAAAGGGAGCCTGTGTGAGGACAGTACTGAGAGAGGGGTTAAACTCTGGGAGTGAAGACAGAGTGGAAGGGGTTGAGCCTAGAGGTGGGAGGGGAGAGATAGTGGCAGGTGGAGCAATTGGGGCCTGAGAGGGCAAAGTGAAAAGAGACTGGCCAGGGGAGTAGGGAGAGAGGGTGGAAGAGATACTCGTACAGTGAACTTCCAGGGAAATTCTGCACAAAATATTTTAAACTCTGCATCTCTAAGTAATAACTTTTTTACTTAAAGACTGTCATGTATATTGTGTTATTCAGACCAATATAAAGAATGCAGAATTTTTAATTTTTGTGCGCAGAATTCCTTCAGGAGTTGTATGACGGCAGTAAAGCGCAATCTGGAACACAAGCTTGAACATTGGGTCCATATTGCAAACTCGGAAGCCCAAGGATGCAAGTTCCAGTTCTAACTCTGCCATCGACACATTAACTTCTCATGCTGTGTCTCTGTTTATCCACCTATAATCAGGTAACATGAGCAGCGCTGTTCCTTCTCATCTTACCCTTTCATGAAGATTTCATGCAGACGAGCTGCCTGGCCATGCGCCCCAGAGGTAGCCTGCTTGTAGGTTTCTATATTATGAACTTGTCAAGTATACTGGCATGCTGAACTCTACAAATCTTAGTGGGTGCAGTTCCTCTGAAAGAAAAGCATGCTACCTGCCTTCCCACAGGGAACACTCACCATCACTGGCAGAAACATCCCTGATGTGCACAATGGCCACTGTGCCCAAGCTAACCCAGGAACTTCTGGGCTGAAAGCTCGCAGCCTGCCCACACCAAAGGAATGCCATCTTATTAGTAGCTTGATGCGGACATAAAATAATGTCACAAAGCACATTTAGACAAAGTAAAGGTTTTATCTTGCAGCACTGTTAAAAAATACCATTTAAGTTAAGTCACTAATACAATAAATCAGGCTCTGATGAGGAGACAGATCTGGCAAGGAGCCCAGATCCAGCTGTACAATGAGACAAAGAGAAGGAAAATCAAATGCTCTTAATGGACTTTCTGCCTGTTCCCATCACGCATCAAGGACAGAAGATGAAAAGATGTTATTTACCTCATGTACAGACTTCACCATGAAGACCTTTTCAGAGCCTGTACAAGCCAGTGAGTCCACACATTGTACCTGAAGACCGGAGGGTGGCAAATGTAACCCAATATTTAAAAAGGTCTCAAGGGGCGATCCGGGAAACTATAGACCAGTGAGCCTGACTTCAGTGTCGGGAAAAATAGTGGAAAGTGTTCTAAAGATCAAAATCACAGAACATATAGAAAGACATGGTTTAATGGAACACAGTCAGCATGGCTTTACCCAAGGCAAGTCTTGCCTCACAAATCTGCTTCACTTTTTGAAGGGGTTAATAAACATGTGGATAAAGGTGACCCAATAGATGTAGTGCATTTGTCAAATTCCTTCTGAAAATCCAAAGTCCTTCATGAGAGGCTTCTAAGAAAACTAGAAAATCATGAGAAAAGCCGATGTCCTTTTGTGGATTACAAACTGGTTAAAAGTCAGGAAACAGAGTAGGATTAAATGGTCAACCTTCTCAGTGGAAAAGGGTAAACAGTGGAGTGCCTCAGGGATCTGTATTTGGACCGGTGCTTTTCAATATATTTATAAATAATCTGGAAAGGAATACGACGAGTGAGGAAATCAAATTTGCAGTTGATACAAAATTAGTCAGCACAGTTAAATCACAAGCGGATTGTGATAAATTGTGAGACTGGAAGATTGGGCATCCAAATAGCAGATGAAATTTAATGTGGATAAGTGCTAGGTGATGCACATAAGGAAAAATAACCCTTGCTGTAGTTACATGATGTTAGGTTCCATATTAGGAGCTACCACCCAGGAAAAAGATCTAGGCATCATAGTGGTAAATTATTGAAATTGTGTGTGCTGCAGCAGTCAAAAAAGCAAACAGAATGTTAGGAATTAATAGGAAGGGAATGGTTAATACAATGGAAAATATCATAATGCCTCTGTATCTCTCCATGGTGTGACCGCACCTTGAATACTGTGTACAATTCTGGTCACTGCATCTCAAAAAAGATATAGTTGCGATGGAGAAGGTACAGAGAAGGGCAACCAAAATGATAAAGGGGATGGAACAGCTCCCCTATGAGGAAAGGCTGAAGAGGTTAGGGTTGTTCAGCTTGGAGAAGAGACGGCTGAGGGGGGATATGCTAGAGGTCTTTAAAATCATGAGATGTCTAGAATAGGTAAGTGTGTATCGGTTATTTACTCTTTCAGATAATAGAAGGACTAGGGGGCATTCCATGAAGTTAGCAAATAGCACATTTAAAACTAATCAGAGAAAATTCTTTTTCACTCAACGCACAATTAAGCTCTGGAATTTGTTGCAAGAGGATGTGGTTGGAGCAGTTACTGAAGCTGGGTTTAAAAAAGGTTTGGATACGTTCTTGGAGAAGTCCATTAACTGCTATTAATCAAGTTGACTTAGGGAATGGGATATACTTAGTGTTTGGGTACTTGCCAGGTACTTGTAGGCTGGATTGGCCACTGTTGGAGACAGGAGGCTGGGCTTGATGGACTCTTGGACTGATCCAGTATGGTAACTTCTTATGTAAATTCACAAAACATACTCTTTCCTGCTCCTTAGAGTTAGTCCACATGAACCCCTCTGTCCCTTCCCTCCACTGCAGCCCATGTGCCCCATCCCACATATTTCCATGCTAGCCCCTCTCTCCCATCCTTCACCATCCCTTCTCTCCAGCCCCAATCTGTCACTCTGCTAAATGTTTCTTTAACTCCAGTATCTGTGTCACTCTGTCCCCCTCTCTCAGTGACATTTTAGCAAACAGCTGAACCCTAGAGAGCCACAAACACAAGGATGTGCCTTTCCTCCTTAAAGGGGACAGGAAATGTGTGGAACCAAGGTGTTTTTCACTATTCGGACGGCAGGGGAAAGAACGTTCTTCCATTCCTGAAACCCTCATTTTGTCTCATCTCAGAAGCGCTGACTTGTGGCAGAAGTCTTATTATTCAGAAACCATTTTCCCGGGAGAACGGTCAGCGGGCAGACAGCCTTGATGCAACCTATTAACCACCTTCTCTTTTCTGTCAGCTTGCTGCCTGAATAATGAGATATCCAAGATGCAGCCTTCAAAAAAAGAGGAGAAGCATATTTTTCTCAAGAAAAATTTCTCATCCATAATTTCTTGTGAACTAGAAAAAAAAAAATGGAAAACTCGGGATATTCAGTAATAACCCCTAAGTCTGGGGCGTGGTAGGGATGAATTATACTTTCAAACAAAAACTTTGAAAAGAAACTGCTCCTGTCTAGTTTATCATTTTATCAGTATTATTCATTGTACCTTGCTATGAACTGTGGCGTGGTGGGCTATAATTTATCAATTTCATTAGATGCAACTTGCAGCAGAATGCCTTCTCGTGCAGACCCTGTTTTTCTGGAGAAATTAAAGACAGGGCCTTCTGCTAGTTCTAGGCGGGATGAAAGTCACTGCTGGCCGCACGAGACCCACCCCCCTCTTTTTCCTGCACATTCAAGTGTGGAAGAGTGGCCTGGTGGTTGAGAGCTGCGGGCTGCGAATCAGAGTTCAAATTCTGCTCTCCCCCACCGATGCTCCTTGCGACCTCAGGCAAGTGCATTTGTCTCCTGCTATAAGCTCACTGGGGCAAGGACTTAATGTACTTCAATTCTAACAGTACTGTAAGCCAGCTTGAGTCTTTCTTGGATTAGGCAGGCTGCAAATCTCCCTTCCCCTGTACATATCGTAACAGGACAGTAAGACATCCTGCCACAAGTTATAGATTTGGAAACTAGACAAAAGGAAGATTTCACAAACTGGGCAGATGCATTTCCCTCTGGAAGATCCTTATCCATAAGCCCTCTTTAAGAGAAGCAAAAATACTTGGAACAGCATCACTGTTGGATTGAAACTCTTGTTACCTGGCTAAATTCTGGGCGGATGATTAGTTACCCCTGTAAAAAAACTTAGCCAGGGAGTGGCAGGAAATTTGTAAATTTGGGATTTTGTCCGGTTAACTCCAAAAGTTACCCGAAGCCTTTGAATATTGACTTCGCGGCCTGCTAGACAGAGCCAGCTCCTAGATTGACCCTTGTCACCTTAATTGTACAAATGAATGTGGCGAGCAACATTCCCTGTAAGATGCCTATGTGTGCCCAGGTCGTAAAGAAATTTTAAAAAAAGTGCACACAGGAAGACGCAGCGCACAAAACATTAGAGAGAACACTGGCTGCAAGTGATGTTTTTCCCAAAGCAGTTACAAACAGAAGCAGGGAGCATCCCCGATGATTCAGGGGTTAACTGATTTCAGCACGTTCAAAGAACCTCTCTTTTGTACCCCATAGCATGCTAAAATTACGCAGCAGTTTCCTAGCAGTTGTGCACACTAAGGTCACCTCAGATATGCAATGAACAAGTTTTTAAGAGGAAAAAAGAGGTCAGAGGGTCTGATTTTGCAGCTGCACGCTAGGGAAGAGCATTAATCCGGCAATTCTGAGCCCATCGCCAGATCTGGGGTCAGGAAAGAATTATTCTGTCATTGAGAATTTTTATTTGGTATTCCAGGTAAGTGCACTTTTATTTCTCTCCGTCTCCTACACAGCTCGCACTGCATGCCATCTAGGGAGGGAGGAGCGGCAGAGACGTCTGCAAGGAGTAAAGCAGGGCTGGGGAAAAAGAGCCAGGGCTTACCGTACTCCAGCCCATCAAATCTGGCCATGTTTGAAGCCACCTCGGCGGTGCACAGGACATGGTAACAAACGATGGAGTAGCGGGTGTGGGGCAGCGACACTGCCACGACTTTGGCCCCTGCGTTCTCCAAGCGGTCGGCGGCTTTAGTCCACACAGCTAGGGTCTCTCGAGACAGCCCCGGGGCGTGATACTCCTGGAAGACGCGATTAAAATCAGTCACACGGGCAATGGTGGATGAGGGATAGGATCTCACTCAGAAAATGTCCTGCAACAAACACTTCCTCTCCCCCCCCCCAAAAAAGAGATTTTGGTGTTAGACAAGTTAATTTTTAATCCCTCGTGACTGTTTATTATAGTCCCCAGTTTCCTAAAGCAGGTCAAGGGTACATTCTGCAGTAAGAGTTAGACAATTATGCAGCATATCAACATATATTTGCATAACTCTGCATATTAAATAATGCAAATTTAATTCACTTTATAAAATAAAGTTTGATCTGTCCTATATGTCTGGATTATATGGATAGATAGATATACACACAATCAAGCAAAACGGACAGTAAGTTTTTTATATAAATAGTCCCCAACTAATTCCTAGGTATACAGTCACTCATGAGGGAACAAATAGTGCACAAATTAATATCTATAATAGAAATTTTTTAATTACAATTGTAACAAATTTCACAGCATTAATAAAAACAAAACATCCACCCACTAAAAATATTCATACAAAAATCCTAAATAAGATTAATGTCCATATAAATATTGAAGAATCATAAGCTTAGCAGCAAAACGTTTTGTTTTTTTTTACACTATTTTGGATGGGGGAAAGAGATCTTAGCAATGAGTACAATGAAGAGACGAAGAAGATTTGGTATAGAAATGAGATCTTAGGGAGGGCACAGAAGAAGAGGAGGGAGAGAGGATCAATACAGAGAGAGAGCAGATGACAGTAGAAAAAACCCCAATGAGCCCATCTAGTCATCAGCATAGGGAGGGGAATAGGGGAGGAGAGGGGCAAGTGGACGAGGAGGTGGTGAAGAGCAGGGAAGGGGGGAGGGGTTGGAAATCATTGGTAGCTGCAAATGGAGGCTCATGGTGCCGTGGTCCTGGTAGGAAGAGTTTCCAAGTGAGCCTGAAGCCACAAGGCAAGCGAATGATAAAATACAAGTGCATTCTCTCTCTTTTTGCCCGGTAATAGAGAGCTCGTCTCCCAGACGGCCTTGGTTTCTATTTTCCCAAGGCTCTTTGCTGAGCTATCAAAGGACCGCTGCTGTGAACACTGTAAATGGAAGGCCCATGAAAAACTCCCCACACAATGGAAGAAGGGGTGGGTAGGGGCCCGGGAGCGTGCCTGAGAAATTACTAGGACCATTACCTGGGGTATCCCAATGCACAGCTTGCTGACATCTACGTTGCTGGGCAGCGTGAATGGCTGAAAGGCGCTCTGGACTGTGGTGGAATCTTTGGGGTCATGCCCAGCGAGCATGCCTGTAACATGAAATAAGACAATGAACTGCAGGCAGCAACACGCACCCACCCTGAACCCTCAAACAGCACCCAACGACATCTACACTCTTCATACCCAATACAACCGCTGTATCGTCCACGCATCTGGTCAGAATCCCTGGCACGTCCATCGAGTTCACTAGTGGGATGAGGCCGTGGCGAGAAAGCAGCCCGTAGGTAGGTTTAAGGCCCACAATGCCGCAGAGGGCTGCAGGGTTTCTGGTGGAGCCTCCTGTGTCCGATCCTAAAGCCCTAGGGGTAGAAACAGAACTGTGATGGGCACGGCACACACATACAAACAGGATCCCAGTGCTCTGTTCACTTCCATACTGCTGAAACCCTTTTGGGCATGATGGCACGGCAGCACGCTCCCAGAGAGGAAAACTTCCAGAAGAGAAAGGGGAGACACTAAATTCTTGCTATTACCCAATTAACGAGACCGTGAGTAGGCGGGAGAGAGAAAGGGAATTTGTACCCAGCGTGGTCCATTGCTCACCTCAGGCCTATACCCTTCAGTTGACATCCATAAGGATGTGCTGCTTTGCTCATGCATGCAATCCCCACACTCTCTTGTTTCTCTCCTGCTACTAAAAGGTCACAACAGCTCCAGAGTTACAGGCAGAAGGCACACAACTGAACTTGAACTGCAGTTCTGTCCAGACAATATATGGGTGTAGGAAAGAAGAAATTAGGAAATTACTTTCCTGATAATTTCCTTAGTGTAGACAGATGGACTCAGGACCAATGGTTTATGTACTCTCCCTGCTAGCAGATGGAGACAGAGTCAGGTTTCAAAGCTGATGTCACCTTAGATATAACCCTGCAGTGACCTCAGCCATTCGGTATTCTCTTCAAAAGCCATTGTGGACATACTATTGAAAAAAACAAGGGCACCAACCCCCAGCTCGGCCGCCTCAACCGGACAGAGCAGAACCCACAAGGATTCTAAAAAACAAACAAACAAAAAACCAAAAACAAAAGAAATCCCCAGGAGGAAACCTCAAAAGGAAAAAAAAAAAAAATTGCTGTAAAAAACTAGAAAGCTGCAGAACTGCAGGATTCACACCCTCTGCCATCTGTTGAGACACAGAAATACTGAGGAACTGCAGGGGGCACTGAGGTTTATGATGCAAGGTCAGCGAAGCTGTTCTCTGTCTCCATCTGCTAGCAGGGGGGGAATGACCCCAGGAGTCTGGACTGATCTGGGTACGTACAGGGAGAGATCAATGCTTGGGGGCAATCTGTGCAGGGTTTAGGCGCCGTGGAGATATCTGTGCAGGGTTTGGATCGTGGAGGTAATTCTTTCACTGGGAGATAAAGCTGACTAGGAATAAACTCTCTCCCCCCCCAATATATGTTTTTATATATTAATATTAATGAGAGCTTTATTTTTGAGTATGAAAACCATGCTAGAGAACTACCAAAAGGGATAAAATAGTGTAAAAGATAATCTTCTCCCCCAATTATACCACACATTAACAATTCTTCATACAGGTGTATTCTGACATTTTATAAACTTAAAAATAAAATAAAATAAAAAATTCAATAAGAACTGGAATTTAAAATACATTCAGGGGGTAGACTGTGCCTCAGTCTACTTAAGAACATAAGAAAATGCCATACTGGGTCAGACCAAGGGTCCACCAAGCCCAGCATCCTGTTTCCAACAGTGGCCAATCCAGGCCATAAGAACCTGGCAAGTACCCAAAAACTAAGTCTATTCTATGTTACTGTTGCTAATGGCAGTGGCTATTCTCTAAGTGAACTAATAGCAGGTAATGGACTTTTCCTCCAAGAACTTATCCAATCCTTTTTTAAACACAGCTACACTAACTGCACTAACCACATCCTCTGGCAACAAATTCCAGAGTTTAATTGTGCATTGAGTAAAAAAGAACTTTCTCCGATTAGTTTTAAATGTGCCCCATGTGCCTTCATGGAGTGCCCCCTAGTCTTTCTACTATCCGAAAGAGTAAATAACCGATTCATATCTACCCGTTCTAGACCTCTCATGATTTTAAACACCTCTATCATATCCCCCCTCAGCCGTCTCTGCTCCAAGCTGAAAAGTCCTAACCTCTTTAGTCTTTCCTCATAGGGCAGCTGTTCCATTCCCCTTATTTTGGTAGCCCTTCTCTGTACCTTCTCCATCGCAATTATATCTTTTCTGAGATGTGGCGACCAGAATTGTACATAGTATTCAAGGTACGGTCTCACCATGGAGCGATACAGAGGCATTATGACATTTTCCGTTTTATTCACCATTCCCTTCCTAATAATTCCCAACATTCTGTTTGCTTTTTTGACTGCCGTAGCACACTGAACCGACGATTTCAATGTGTTATCCACTATGACGCCTAGATCTCTTTCTTGGGTTGTAACACCTAATATGGAACCCAACATTGTGTAATTATAGCATGGGTTATTTTTCCCTATATGCATCACCTTGCACTTATCCACATTAAATTTCATCTGCCATTTGGATGCCCAATTTTCCAGTCTCACAAGGTCTTCCTGCAATTTATCACAATCTGCTTGGGATTTAACTACTCTGAACAATTTTGTGTCATCTGCAAATTTGATTATCTCACTCGTCGTATTTCTTTCCAGATCATTTATAAATATATTGAAAAGTAAGGGTCCCAATACAGATCCCTGAGGCACTCCACTGTTCACTCCCTTCCACTGAGAAAATTGTCCATTTAATCCTATTCTCTGTTTCCTGTCTTTTAGCCAGTTTGCAATCCACGAAAGGACATCGCCACCTATCCCATGACTTTTTACTTTTCCTAGAAGCCTCTCATGAGGAACTTTGTCAAATGCCTTCTGAAAATCCAAGTATACTACATCTACCGGTTCACCTTTATCCACATGTTTATTAACGCCTTCAAAAAAGTGAAGCAGATTTGTGAGGCAAGACTTGCCCTGGGTAAAGCCATGCTGACTTTGTTCCATTAAACCAAGTCTTTCTATATGTTCTGTGATTTTGTTGTTTAGAACACTTTCCACTATTTTTCCTGGCACTGAAGTCAGGCTAACCGGTCTGTAGTTTCCCGGATTGCCCCTGGAGCCCTTTTTAAATATTGGGGTTACATTTGCTATCCTCCAGTCTTCAGGTACAATGGATGATTTTAATGATAGGTTACAAATTTTTACTAATAGGTCTGAAATTTCATTTTTTATTTCCTTCAGAACTCTGGGGTGTATACCATCCGGTCCAGGTCATTTACTACTCTTCAGTTTGTCAATCAGGCCTACCACATCTTCTAGGTTCACCGTGATTTGATTCAGTCCATCTGAATCATTACCCATGAAAACCTTCTCCATTATGGGTACCTCCCCAACATCCTCTTCAGTAAACACCGAAGCAAAGAAATCATTTAATCTTTCCACGATGGCCTTATCTTCTCTAAGTGCCCCTTTAACCCCTCGATCATCTAACGGTCCAACTGACTCCCTCACAGGCTTTCTGCTTCGGATATATTTAAAAAAGTTTTTATTGTGAGTTTTTGCCTCTACAGCCAACTTCTTTTCAAATTCTCTCTTAGCCTGTCTTATCAATGTCTTACATTTAACTTGCCAACGTTTATGCTTTATCCTATTTTCTTCTGTTGGATCCTTCTTCCAATTTTTGAATGAAGATCTTTTGGCTAAAATAGCTTCTTTCACCTCCCCTTTTAACCATGCCTGTAATCATTTTGCCTTCTTTCCACCGTTCTTAATGTGTGGAATACATCTGGACTGTGCTTCTAGAATGGTATTTTTTAACAATGACCACGCCTCTTGGACATTTTTTACTTTTGTAGCTGCTCCTTTCAGTTTTTTTCTAACAATTTTTCTCATTTTATCAAAGTTTCCCTTTTGAAAGTTTAGCACGAGAGCCTTGGATTTGCACACTGTTCCTCTTCCAGTCATTAAATCAGATTTGATCATATTATGATCACTATTGCCAAGCGGCCCACCACCATTACCTCTCTCACCAAGTCCTGTGCTCCACTGAGAATTAGATCTAAAATTGCTCCCTCTTTCGTTGGTTCCTGAACCAATTGCTCCATAAAGCTATCATTTATTCCATCCAGGAACGTTATCTCTCTAGCGTGACCCGATGATACATTTACCCAGTCAATATTGGGGTAATTGAAGTCTAGAAAGAAAAGAAGCAAAACCTTGCACATAAGCAAGTATCACAGTACGCTGGTGCAGGATAAAAGTTTAATCACCATTAATTTCTATGGTATACTTTACTTGAAAAATTGAACATCAAGGATATATATAGTTCAAACAGGCAACTCCATGAATTCCAAGTAATACTTTAAACTCGGTCCCCCGACACGGTCCCGTGTTTCGCCAGGCTGCGTCGGGGGGGAACCAGGGGTACATTCAAATCTAAAGTGTAAAAACAGATACAAATCAACTCAAATAATTGGTGAGAAAGGCTACGTTGTAACATCCGTTTAGCGAAAGTACATACCTCTAAAATGTCACCCGGAGCGCGCAGGCTCTCACAGGTGTCTGACATTTAAACACAGGAAAAGGCGCGAACGTGACAGATTTCGCGAGAGCTGTCAAAATTTTCTTGACAGTTCCCGCGAGAGCCGTCAAGAGCCAGCAAATCTCGATGGATCCATCCCTAATAGAACAGATGCCACTCAATTTCTCTGTTGAGGCCCTGGGGGGCAACCGTATCAAGCATGAAGATCCACCTCTGCTCCCTCCGGCCCAAGGCCTCGGGGAAGTCCCCGCCCCGAAGAGGGGGACGTACAACCTCAATTACTGAAAAAAGGAGATCGGAGACGGTGTGACCAAATTCAATCCAGTGCAAAACCAGGGGCTCATCTACTCTATGAAGGCGAATATTTGGGCAATGCTCAATCATGCGAGTCTTTAACATCCGAGTGGTTTTGCCTACATAGAGTAGAGAGCAGGGACATTTTATAATGTACACTACACCCTTTGTAAAGCAGTCTGATGTAGAGCGGAGTTTAAAGATACGCCCCGTTCGAGGGTGTGTGAACTCAGAGGACGATGTCGTATGGCTGCACATAGTGCAGCGGCCACATGGACCGTGTATTCCAAAATTGTCAGGACTATCATCTGAAGGAGATGTGTGGACCAGCCGGTCCCGCAGATTTTTCCCCCGTCTAAAAGTAAAACGTAATGAACTGTCAAACAATTCAGTCATAGCCAAAGATGCCCAATGTCTCCTAATCATCGTGGAAATGGCTCTCCCCTGAATCGAGAATGGTAAAATGCAGTTGTTAGTATCGTCTTCTGAGTGAGTAGACTGTAAAAATAGCCATTCCCGGTTAGAGTACAACGCCCTTTTAAAGGCCCGTTTAACCACTCTATGCGGGTAACCGCGCTCTATAAATCGTTCACTCATCAAGCGCGCTTGTACCAAAAATTCTGAACGGGTAGAACACAATCGGCGTAAACGTAAAAATTGTCCAGAGGGAATGTTATCCCGCAAAGCACGGGGATGGCAACTCTGATACTGCAACAAAGTGTTACGGTCTGTGTCTTTGCGATAGAGGGTGGTGTCAAAACCGTCTACCCCAGTAGTTATAGTGATGTCCAAAAACGCTATTGTCCGTGGATGGATACAAGAATTAAATTGAATATGTGAACTCACTGAGTTAAGCCAATCCAAGAAACAATAAAACTGAATATCAGTCCCCGTCCAGATAAGCAGTACATCGTCAATATAACGACGCCATGCGTATATGAACTGAGACCATTCGGAAGGGTAAACATTCTGACACTCAAAATGGTCCATGAACAAACACGCCAAACTGGGGGCCATGGTGGCCCCCATAGCCGTGCCTTTAACCTGTTGAAAGTGGGCATTCTGAAACCGAAAAAAATTATTGGTAAGCGCGATCTCTGCTAGTTGAGTTAAAAAAGAGATAGACACGCGATGCGGATGAGATCGTTTATCTAAAGTATCTGAAATAACCTGTAAGGCCTCATTTTGAGGTATGTTGGAGTACAGAGAGACCACATCCAACGTGACCAGAAAAAAAAGAGCCAGTTGGATAACTCAGTTCCGATAGCAAAGAAATGAGATGTGTAGAATCCCTCACATAGGATCGAATCAGTGGCACAAAGGGCTTCAAAAAACAATCCACAAATTGTGACAACGGTTCAAGGAGAGAGCCAATGCCAGCGACGATGGGGCGACCCGGGGGGTGTATCAGGGTTTTGTGAATTTTGGGTAATGTATAAAATTGTGGCATTATAGGGAAGGGTGTCGTCAAAAACTTTTGCTCCTTGGCAGTAATCATATGTCGGTCAGCAGCATGTTGCACTATTAGTTTAATGTTATTCTTCAATGACTCAGTGGGGTCAGTCAGTAGTGGTTTATAAAAAGATTGATCGCTCAATTGCCGAAGTGCTTCACAATCATAATCAGAGCGATCCTGGACCACTATTCCACCTCCTTTGTCCGCCGGTTTAATAGTGATGGAATGGTCCCCCGACAGGGTGACTAAAGCGTTTGACTCAGCCCTAGTCAAATTATATCGAACAAATGGTGTATGAGAAAAAATATTATGTACATCCCTGCTGACTAGACGTTCAAATGCCCCAAGCGTGGCATCAATGGGGCCAGGAGGGATCCATCGAGACCGAGGCCGCACAACTGACAAGTCAACGGTGGGTGCAGTATCCTTAAAGAACAGTTTAAGCCTCAGTAACCTAAAGAAACGATGAAGGTGTGTAAACACCTCAAACATATCCCCCTTAATTGTGGGAACAAAGGAAAGCCCCTTCCGTAAGACACTCAATTCACTATCTGAGAGTGCCCGGGAAGATAAATTAAAGACTGTTTCCTCAGTCACTGCCACGGGTCCACTTGCGCTCGCGTAGTGCGTGCCGGGATAACATTCCCTCTGGACAATTTTTACGTTTACGCCGATTGTGTTCTACCCGTTCAGAATTTTTGGTACAAGCGCGCTTGATGAGTGAACGATTTATAGAGCGCGGTTACCCGCATAGAGTGGTTAAACGGGCCTTTAAAAGGGCGTTGTACTCTAACCGGGAATGGCTATTTTTACAGTCTACTCACTCAGAAGACGATACTAACAACTGCATTTTACCATTCTCGATTCAGGGGAGAGCCATTTCCACGATGATTAGGAGACATTGGGCATCTTTGGCTATGACTGAATTGTTTGACAGTTCATTACGTTTTACTTTTAGACGGGGGAAAAATCTGCGGGACCGGCTGGTCCACACATCTCCTTCAGATGATAGTCCTGACAATTTTGGAATACACGGTCCATGTGGCCGCTGCACTATGTGCAGCCATACGACATCGTCCTCTGAGTTCACACACCCTCGAACGGGGCGTATCTTTAAACTCCGCTCTACATCAGACTGCTTTACAAAGGGTGTAGTGTACATTATAAAATGTCCCTGCTCTCTACTCTATGTAGGCAAAACCACTCGGATGTTAAGACTCGCATGATTGAGCATTGCCCAAATATTCGCCTTCATAGAGTAGATGAGCCCCTGGTTTTGCACTGGATTGAATTTGGTCACACCGTCTCCGATCTCCTTTTTTCAGTAATTGAGGTTGTACGTCCCCCTCTTCGGGGCGGGGACTTCCCCGAGGCCTTGGGCCGGAGGGAGCAGAGGTGGATCTTCATGCTTGATACGGTTGCCCCCCAGGGCCCTCAACAGAGAAATTGAGTGGCATCTGTTTCTATTAGGGATGGATCCATCGAGATTTGCTGGCTCTTGACGGCTCTCGCGGGAACTGTCAAGAAAATTTTGACAGCTCTCGCGAAATCTGTCACGTTCGCGCCTTTTCCTGTGTTTAAATGTCAGACACCTGTGAGAGCCTGCGCGCTCCGGGTGACATTTTAGAGGTATGTACTTTCGCTAAACGGATGTTACAACGTAGCCTTTCTCACCAATTATTTGAGTTGATTTGTATCTGTTTTTACACTTTAGATTTGAATGTACCCCTGGTTCCCCCCCGACGCAGCCTGGCGAAACACGGGACCGTGTCGGGGGACCGAGTTTAAAGTATTACTTGGAATTCATGGAGTTGCCTGTTTGAACTATATATATCCTTGATGTTCAATTTTTCAAGTAAAGTATACCATAGAAATTAATGGTGATTAAACTTTTATCCTGCACCAGCGTACTGTGGTAATTGAAGTCTCCCATTATTACTGCACTACCAATTTGGTTAGCTTCCCTAATTTCTCTTAGCATTTCACTGTCCGTCTCACCATCTTGACCAGGTGGACGGTAGTATACCCCTATCACTATAGTCTTCCCCAACACACAAGGGATTTCTACCCATAAAGATTCAATTTTGTATTTAGTCTCATGCAGGATGTTTATCCTGTTGGACTCTATGCCATCCCGGACATAAAGCGCCACACCTCCTCCCGGGTGCTCCTCTCTGTCATTGTGATATAATTTGTACCCCGGTATAGCACTGTCCCATTGGTTATCCTCTTTCCACCATGTCTCTGAGATGCCAATTAAGTCTATGTCATCATTCACTGCTATACATTCTAATTCTCCTCACCCGGGAAGCCCAGCGCAGACAGCAAGGCAAAAGCTAAGTTCTTTTAAAGCTTTTCAAATCTCACATCCGCGCCAAAAATCGCCGCGATCCGAAGCCCCGCCCGCTGAAGCCAGCCTCCAATAGGAGCCAGCCCAGAGGGGCTTTAAATTCGATTCAGCCCGGCGCCGCGCGCCGTGCGCCTAAGGAGCGCAACAAAGGGGCCTGCCCCTTTGTCTCGCCCCTTCGTCTCAGCCCCAAGGAAGCCACGATCCTTGTCCACAGATGACACGATAACTTACACAAATGCCAACGGCTATGGACAAACGGATTTTTCGGACCGGATAAAGCCATCACGCACCAACCCCTGCCAATCACCTCAACCAATCCATTCCAGCCACAATACAGCACCCTTTACTAACCCCCAGCGTCCATCAAAACAAATCAGCATTCAATCCAGCCCTCACAGCATCCATTCCAGCAGTTCCAGCATCCATTCCAGCAGTTCCAGCATCCATTCCAGCATCCATTCCAGCAGTTCCAGCATCCATTCCATTCCAACAGTTCCAGCATCCATCTTAGCAGAATCTGAACATACCCAGTTACAGACATACCCCTATTCATAACCCTAGCAAATCAGCATACAATGATACACAGCTACTCTATCCCCATACTCAAGAGAAAACCCAGAAATAACTCTCCACCAGACCCCATTCAGACACCCAGACAACAAAGACTCATCAACATCATGACATCTCCCATTACACAACTTCTAGGCCTCTCATTATTCACTTTAACCTTATTCAATGCACAGTCACTTTCCAAAAAAATGCACCTTCTCAATGATTACCTTATTGACAACAACCCTGACATATGTGCAATAACAGAAACCTGGTTAAAACCCACTGACATATCATTAATAAACCAACTTCCAACACAATCCTTCGACCTTTTCTCAATACCTAGACCGAAAAAGAAAGGAGGAGGAATTCTACTTGCTGCAAAAAAACAATTGGGCATAACCCTACAACTATCATACTCCACTTCAAAACTAGAATGCTCCATATTCAAATCTCAACATCTACAAATATTCCTCATCTACGCCACACCAGGAACTCTAGAGGCTAACCCCTCCCCTCTAATAGAGATGATAGCCAAACACTTAAATTCAGACAAACCAACCATCATATTGGGAGACTTCACGTGGACTCCATCCCTCAATCCACTAACTGCGAAACCTTCCTCACCTCCCTCAGTCACCTTGAATTCTCACAAATAATCAGCGGGCCCACTCACAAAGCAGGTCATACATTAGACCTCATATTTATCAACGAGAGCTGGTCCATCCATACCAATCCCACCTGCACGCCAATCCCCTGGTCAGACCACCAGATCATAGACACAACCCTCAAAATGAAAAACACACCACCTCCAAACATATCCAAAACCATCATTCATTTCAGGAAACCATGCTCACTGGAGTTACTCACCGAACAATGCACTAAAGATCTCAAACAAATAGACCTCTCAGACGCCAACACAGCCACCACTTCATGGATCAAACTCACGAACAAAATAGCGGACCAACTCTGCCCAACCTCCTCAAAAGTAATCCAACCGGCACGAGACAACAGAAAACCGTGGTTCACCCCGGAACTCAAAACCCTAAAACAAAAACTACGAAACAAAGAACAAAGCTGGAGAAACAACCCTTCACCCACATCCAGACTGGACTACAAAGCCACCCTCAACACCTACAGAAACGCCATACATAAAACAAAAAAGGACTTCTATGCAAAAAGAATTCATAACTTCATCTTCGACTCTAAAGCATTATTCTCTTACGTTTCATCTCTCACCAAACCAACGCCACCTTCCATTCCAGACCAACTAGCGCTCAGCAAAGCCAACGAATTAGCCACTTACTTCAAGACAAAAATCTCAAACCTTACTAGCTCCCTTACAACCCATCAAACTCTTCCAACACCTCATAGCACATACCTACCCACGCTGAATTCTAGACTAGAGTCATTCGAGCCCACATCAGCCATGGAGATTGAAAATTTACTTTAAAAAATTAAACCATCTGCACATCCCTCGGACCCACTCCCTACTAATCTGCTCACCGCCATCCCTAGCACCGTCGCAAAACCTATTGCTGAAATCATCAATACTTCTCTAGCCATGGGCACAGTTCCTAATCAACTAAAACTCGCAATCCTCAAACCCCTACTGAAAAAACCAACTGCATCACCCACGGACCCAGCCAACTTCAGACCCATTGCAAACCTGCCCCTGATCTCCAAACTGATGGAAAAAGCCGTAAATAAACAACTTTCCGAATATCTCGAGGAGCACAACATTCTTTCCCCTGCACAATATGGTTTTCGTAAATCACTAAGCACAGAGTCTCTTTTGCTTTCTCTCACTTATAATTTACTTTTGAACCTGGAGAAAAAACAGTCTTTCTTACTGGTCCTGTTAAACCTATCTTCAGCGTTCGACACGGTAAATCACTCACAACTACTAGAACAATTATCAAACATAGGAATCAAAGGCACAGCTCTCAGTTGGTTCAAATCGTTCCTATCAAACAGGTTTTAAAAGGTCAGAATTAACAACAAGGAATCTGACCCCATCCTATCAGACCAAGGTGTACCACAAGGTTCATCCCTCTCTCCCACCCTGTTCAACATTTACCTCCTCCCCCTCTGCCATCTCCTATCACAACTCAAGCTTACTCATTACCTCTATGCAGATGACATCCAGATCCTCATCCCCATCACAGAATCAATTCAAAAAACCTTCACCTACTGGGAGAATTGTCTTCAACCAATTAAACATCTACTCTCCAGCCTGAACCTGATTCTAAACTCCAGCAAAACAGAGTTGCTACTGATTTCTCACAAACCGAACACCCACGCACCCAGCTTGGCACAAAACATGGAGCTCTCTGCAGACGTCAGGAATCTAGGAGCATGGCTTGACAACCAACTTAACCTAAAAAAATTCATTAACACAACCACCAGGGATTGCTTCTTTAAACTACAGGTCCTAAAGAAACTAAAGCCACTCCTTCACTTCAATGACTTTCGCCTCGTTCTTCAATCCATTATTTTTTCGAAACTTGATTACTGCAACTCAATCTTACTTGGCCTCCCCTCTAACAGCATCAAACCCCTACAGATGGTACAAAATGCCGCAGCCAGAATCCTAACTAACACTAATAGAAGAGACCATATTACCCCCATCTTGAGCAACCTCCATTGGCTACCCATCAAACAGAGAATCCTATATAAAACCTTAACTATCATTCACAAAGCAATCCATAACGCCGCACCTATATCTCTACAAATTCAACTTCAGCCACACTTATCTTCCAGACCCATCAGAAGCGCCTACAAAGGCACATTAGTCGCAGCTCCTGCCAAATCAACACTAAGAAAAAGAGCACTCTCCACGGCAGGACCACACCAATGGAATGCGCTCCCACCAGACCTACGACTCGAACCCAATCTACCAGAATTCAAAAAAAGGTTAAAAACCTGGCTCTTCAGGCAAGCATTCCAATTCACAGAGTGTAACTAAGCACCTCCTCCTGAATTTCAGATCCAACCATTGTGGGGTGTCACGAATAGCTTGACACTTAATTTCTTACACGTACTTGCTTATTCGCAATGCCTATTTAACAGTCATTTAACAGAGGACATATTATATAACCGTTTACTGCAGTCGATATACACTACTAAAGTCCATTGTAAAAAAAGGGGGAACACACACATACTATTCAAAACACGAACAAGGTTATTTATTATTTGTTAAATATTATTGATACTTTCATTGTTCCTTGTAAAAATGTTCATTGGTTGATTGTTATTGTTCAAAGTTCTATGTAAAAAACCCCGGTCTAACCTCCCAGACCAGGGCAACCTTTTTGTTACTTGTAAACCGGATTGATTTGTATTGCATACAGGAATTCCGGTATATAAAAATTAAAAATAAATAAATAAATAAATCTTACTTCTTAGACTTCTGGCATTAACATACAAACATTTCAAAGTTTGTTTTTTGTTTATATTTTCATTCTGCTTTTTAATTGATAGGGATAAGTTAGAAGTTTTTAGCTCAGGTGAGTTTTTAGTTACAGGCACTTGGACTATTTTTCTAATTATTGGAACCTCACTGTCGGGATGCCCTAATTCTAATGCATTTTTAGTATACTTTGAAGATACCTCTCTTCGAACCATGTGCTGCTGAGCGACTGTCGGCTTTCCCCTTTGTTCTAGTTTAAAAGCTGCTCTATCTCCTTTTTAAAGGTTAGCGCCAGCAGACTGGTTCCACCCTGGTTAAGGTGGAGCCCATCCCTTCGGAAGAGACTCCCCCTTCCCCAAAAGGTTCCCCAGTTCCTAACAAAACTGAATCCCTCTTCCTTGCACCATCGTCTCATCCACGCATTGAGACTCCGGAGCTCTGCCTGCCTCTGGTGACCTGTGCGTGGAACAGGGAGCATTTCAGAGAATGCTACCCTGGAGGTTCTGGATTTAAGCTTTCTACCTAAGAGCCTAAATTTGGCTTCCAGAACCTCCCTCCCACATTTTCCTATGTCGTTGGTGCCCACATGTACCACGACAGCCGGCTCCTCCCCAGCACTGTCTAAAATCCTATCTAGGTGACGCGTGAGGTCCGCCACCTTTGCACTAGGTAGGCATGTTACCAGGCGATCCTCATGCCCACCAGCCACCCAGCTACGTACATTCCTAATAATCGAATCACCAACTATGACGGCCGACCTAACCCTTCCCTCCTGGGCAGTAGGCCTTGGGGAGATATCCTCAGTGCGAAAGGACAATGCATCACCTGGAGAGCAGGTCTTTGCTACAGGATCCTTTCCTGCTGCACCTGGTTGGTGTTCTCCCATCATGAGACCTTCTTCCTCCAAGGCAGCACCAGGGCTGCCAGTCTGAAGTTGGGACTTGACTACTATGTCCCTGAAGGTCTCATCTATATACCTCTCTGTCTGCCTCAGCTCCTCCAGGTCTGCCACTCTAGCCTCCAGAGATCGGACTCGTTCTCTGAGAGCCAGGAATTCTTTGCATCGCATGCACATGTACAACTTCTCACCGGTGGGTAAAAAATCATACATGTGACACTCGATGCAAAAGACTGGGAAGCCCCCCTCTTGCTGCTGGACTGCTGCCTTCATCTCAATTTTGATCAGTTCCTAGTTAAGTTGTAGGTTGCTATGGGAGTAGGAATGTGTCTAACGTCCTTTAAATGTATTAGTGAATTCACTATGTGTCTGGTAGTGGCCTACCAAGGTCTGATCGAATTCTCAATAAAGTTTTTGTTGATTTTTTTTTTTTTTTTTGGTGAAAGTGGCACTTGCCTATAAATTAAGGGATGAACTAGGGGTGGGTTGGGAAATCCAAACAGTCTAACTTCAGTTAGTCAGCCAGAGTGACTCACTGCTCTCTTGATTAACAAATGTTGGTCCCTATTCAAACCCAATCACACTACCTCAACACCTTTCCAAGGTGAGTAACTGAGCTGAACTATTCAACTTTTTTACTTAGGTATACACTGCTCCTAGCTTATTTCTAGCTTCTGGCTACTTTTTTTTTTTTTGGGGGGGGGGGGGTTGTTTTGTTTTTTTTCAATACAAACACTCAGTTTGTATTAAAATACAAACACTCAGTTCTTTAAAAGTCTACAGAACACTCAGTTCTGCAGACTTTTAAAAATAAACACACTACCTACTGCTTACTAGCTAACTTATTGACTGACTATTTAAAAATACAAACAGTCTAACTTGTTTATTCACTGCCTTTCTGACTATTGAAGGCACGAACACACTAAATAATATTCCCAAATAGTTAACTTTGCCCCAATACTTTTAAAAAAGGCAATGTCCCAAGCAAAAACTTACTGATTCCTTTCAGCCACCAGCAAGGCAATCCTCTCCTCTCAGTGTTCCCACTTGACCACTTTAGTTTGTTATTCTGGTGAATTTTCTCCCCTTATATCACCCAATCCTTTTTTTTTTTTGTGGGGTAGGCTTGTTTTAAATTTGCCTTGCAGTATTCTATAACCTGCTGGTTAAATTTTGCCCTCCCCCCCAAAAGGAATCATGTGCTCTTTGAATGTACATATCACTAGGGCTGGATTTAGGCACAGGCACCATAGGCAAGTGCCCTGTGTCCAAAACCCGACACTTCCCCTGCTTTCCAGGGGGAGGGGAATGGAGACCCCCTGCCCCAAATCTTCAGGCTACAAGAGCAATCATCTTAAATCCGTCTCCATCCATCACTGCAAAGTGGGGAAACTCCACAAAAACTGAAATTAAATTGGAAAAAACCCCCAAAAAAACAAAACAAAAAGGTCCTTACGCAAAGCAGGTGAATGACGACACTGCAGCCGCGCTTCCTCCGGAGCTGCCTCCGCTTATCACCCAGTCATAGTCCCCATTGTCGGTCTGAGCCGCTTCCGCACTCTTCTCTCTGTACTGCTGGGAATAACTCCAGGGGTTCTGAACGGGCCCAAATATACTATCGGTAGTCCCGCATCTGGCAAGAGGAAAGGACAAAGCTCTGATCTGTGATCGGGTGTACATAAGTGGAGTCTTGGTCAAAGCTGCTGAAAGTCAGCTAAACTGAAACAGACCCTCATTGTGTGTATTACAAGCCATGATGCACTCCCAGACCTGAATCTAAAGAGCAATATTCAGAGTTTTCACCTGGAACCAGTGCCTTGGCCTCTGAGGGAGGGTGGAGCCTTGCCAGAGAGGAACATGAGATCCAAGATTACAGTAAACGGGGCTTTCCTTATTTATTGTTATGCTAATTGCCCCTTTGATGGGTGTACACTGCCACACTATTTATTCTGGTGCGATGCAATGCTGAACCAAATCAGCATTTCCCTATAACAGAGTATCGAGTGAACTATTCTGAAATATCACTGTAAGAAACTAAAACTGTGAATGTACAGCGACAGTGGGAGGAGGGGGAATGCGGCTTAAAATGACTCACCCCATGGCAAACTCATCTAAGTTTGTTTTTCCCAGCAGCACAGCCCCCTGATCCAATAACTTCTGGACCACCGTAGCATTATAGGGGGGAACATAACCTGAAAAAGAAAAGCTTTGTTACCTTCAGGACATCCTGCAGCCTCTCCAGTAGCCAAAACGTTCAAGAGCTGCATTATCTATGGTTACTTTCACTACTCACAAAGCAAGAGCTGCCTCCCACAGCACCACGAGTGCCTCGGATACTGATTAACTAACAACGTGAGGTACCATCACCGAACCACGCACGCTTAAAAGCTGCGGCATCAGCCGGCAGGTTTCTTAGCTCCACGGTTTCCTCTTTGGGCATTATTCCTACTTCACCTTTCCTTTCTGACCTAACATCCTTTATTTCTCGTGTTTCTATGCACTCTGGAAATAGGTTTGCACCTTTAATTAAAGTTGCACCCTCTGCTCTCATGTAAGGGCCCTTTTCAATTGATCCCGCTTTGTCTGCGTCCCTGTGCCGGTTGCACGGACCCGACTGATCAGATGCCTGGTGGCAGGAGGCATTAAGCAGGCGGTGCTTTCAGAAGGTTTAAGATCTAGTGAAACATACACCAGAATAAGAAAGGAGAATCTTGGATTATGTAGAAAATTCTTCCCCTAGTACTGTTCCTTCAGTTTGGGATGCTTTTCCCAGTTTGTTAGTAAGGAACCTTTCTTTTCCCCCTGTTTTGACAAGAGGGAACCCAAAAGGTAGTCAGAACCTCTAAACAATCTCCAGTTACCAGAGACTGGCTCTCTTATGGTGAAACACTTTCTACTGAACCTTCCTCATGTCTCATTTGTTTCCAGTGCAAATGACATCAGGCAGAAATTGTCTTTTGGTTTGCTGTTTTTGTCTTGCTTTTATGGCTCTGCATGCTTAGTCTAGCTTTGGTGTCTTACAACTGTATTTTATGTTTGAAGATTGTTATCCGCCACGAGCAAGCTCTTTGGATTAGCGGACTAGAAATCTCCATCAAGAAAGGATGCACATTTTTTGGGCAGAAAAAGATACTTTAGAAATTCATGAAGAAACGAATATACAAATGAACCATAAAAAGCTCAAGACAACACTAATACGCGTGCACACACTTTGCTCACAATAGCACAGGATTCCTACGTCCCTCTCATGGGGTGGGATGAATAACGGGGAGATCGTGACTACCTTTCAGCATCTTTGAGGCACAGGTGGTTTCGATGCCAGCGGTACTGAAGTTGTCCTTCACTGCAACGGGAATTCCATCTAAAGGCCCCAGGGCCTGGCCTGTGTAAAGAAGACCCAGATTAAACAAAGCAGCCAAACTCAGCCATCTACAGATTCAAGAAGTGTGCGGCGTGCTCCAGACAGCTCCCGTACGCGACCACCTTGGGAGAGTTCTTTCGCTGGTACAATAAAGATTACCATAAACTGCACACAATCCTGGTGCAGGGTGGATCAGCATAACCCGGTGTATTCTGGGAACACATGTTTAAGCAGAGCAACAGCGAATGGAAGGAAGAGGGCTGCAGAGTTGCCCTTGTGGGGGGGGGACAGACTCCGCTCAGCTCAGTACAGGCTGTGTGACAGCACTTCCTCAGCTTGGTGAGCTCAGCCAGGGATTATTCAAAAGAGGGATAAAGGGGCTGTGCACCGCCGTACAAGAGCCAGCTTTGGTTACTGCTTCTCTGGCCAGGAGGGCCGGGGCTGCTGGAGAGGCAGTAATTGCAACCTGGGGTGCTGTGGTGAACTGTGCCAGCCATCCCACACCAGGGACATCTACCGGCCAAGCTCAGGGTGCGCACACACACATCACACTGCAAAAGGGAGCCAACGTCTGCCTGGCTGCCGACCAAACGACTGTCACTGCAATGGCTGGGCTATAGCAGAAGAGAAATAAAACCCCTAGGACAGGATACAGGTAAATAAATAAAACTAAGCCTGGAACTATGAAATATCTACAGTAGGAGGGTATGTGGTACAGAGCAAATTTCAGAGTAAAAAACAGGCTGTTCTAGAGATACTTTTCACAGAAAAGGAAGAGACAGCAAAGCAAGGGAAATAAAAAGCAGCCTACCTCTGCTGTACCTCTTGTCTGCTGCTTCCGCCTGCTTCAGGGCAGCAGCTTCTCTCACTGTGATGTAGGCGTTGAGCACGCTGGTTTCTTTGATGGCAGCGAGGCATCTCTGGCAGAGCTCCGTGGCACTCACTTTTCCTTCCTTCAGCGCTGCCGAGGCCTGAAAACAATCAGAGCAAAAGTTTTTTGTTACTGGCTCAACAGCAGGGCCACAGTTCACAGGAAACACTCAAGATGCATGTCTTAGAGCCGCTCATGGACGAGGGATGCCTGCGCAGTTACAGGCACTCTGCCGCAGCCTGGTCTGCACGGCATCTCCCAAAAGGGGGGGGGGGGGGGAGCATAGCACCTCTGGAGAAAACCAGGACAGCCTCTTAAAACATACATAGGAAACTGGGTATTCGGTCAGAGGTGCACAAGCAAGGGGCATTTGAAGGAAAGGAACCCTCCAAGGTGTCTGCGAGGGCTGGCGGATCGGGGTATGGCTCCAGGATCAGATCTTCCTCTTTACAAGCCAGCTGAGGATACTGCGGCAGCAGCGTTCCCAACCCCTGGAGGAGGTGCAGGAAATGGCTGCCCCAGGCATCGTGCAGCAGCAGCAGCACCTATAAGAATCCTAAGAACCAGATCCAGAATCCACTGGGGCACCAGAGCGCCAAGCGGAGGACTGAGACGCTGTATAAGCAGTCTTGGGCTTTGGGGGCGGGGGGCTGAAGAGCAGAGTCGCCTGGACTCCGGCCTTTCTTCTCAGTGCAGAAAATAATGACAAAAGCAGTCAGCTTATCTCAGCAGCGCAATTCAAAAGTTACAGTGCTCACGTTTAGGACAGGCTTGCAGTATTCCTCCCTGGGCCTAAGCCTTTATTCCAGGGTTTCCCAACTTTTAGCCGATGTGACCCCATTTTAGCACTTGAAAATTCACATGATCCCAGAAGACCAAAACAAATTAACAGGGGTGCAGTCCTCTTTCACTCTCACTAGCACTCCAGCTGATTCTCTCTCAACTTCCACCTCTCTAGTGATCTTCGCTCTTAACCTCCCCACCAGCAGACCCACGATCTTAGCTTCTGCCCCTCCAGCTGATGACCTCTTCCATCTCCAGCTCCTCTCACTTCCCCAACCTTTCTCCAGCCCTTATTCCCCCCCCCCCCCCCACTGATCCTCTTTCACTCCCAACAGATCTCACCTCATCTCCTCTTCAACAGGCCCCTTGCTGCATTCCACTACTAATGCTGCTGTTTCAAGCATATGAAGAGTTCTGCCATTTGAGGCACTTTGTGACCAAAGCCCTACTTTATTCTTCTCCCCAGGGGAAACGCCCTGCCCCCAGGATTCCCTTGTGGGCTGTCTTAAGGTAAACCAAGCTAAATGCCTGGTCCTGGCCTTTTAAGGGAGTCTTTACAAGGGCAAATACTCTTAACCCCAAACTCAGTGAATCTCTGTCAGTACCATGAAATAGCTGCAACTGGGACCCCCACAGAATTAAGAGCTCAGCCCCTGCCGCAGACCCTTTTGCAAAAAGGGTCAGCATGGATGAGATATCCACCTGCCAGGGTGAATCGGCCAGAGATCTGAAAGAAGCCTCAAGTCTAATGAGACTCCAGAAGAAAGTCACTGCTGAAAGTCTGCAAACATTGTTTACCTGCAGATCTTCCGCTGATTTTCAAGGTGAAGGTACACGTAGATTTTTGTTTAGAAAATCAGCTGTTGGTGAGCGCGCAAACTCGTTCGCACAATGTTACACCTGCTATTGGCAGGGCACAACCTGTGCGAATGGATTTACTTCTGAAAAGCAACTCCGACCTCCACCCCAACTTCACTCCCTGGAATGCCTCTTTTGTGCTCACATAAAAGTATGCGTGAACTGGAATCACACACATATTTTGGGTGCAAAGACTGACAGATTTTCTCACAAGCCATTTACGGGCCTAAAAGTTATGTGTGCACAAAACATGGAGTTAGAAGCAGAAAAGTTGTGCCCCTAAAAATCAGGAGCATAAAACTTGAATTAGGTGCACAACGTTTGAAAGGTGCTAAGAACAAATGTAAGGGTGGGCCATGGATTTAAATATCTCAATTTATTTAATCATTTGATGTCTAATTATTTATTCTCAATATATGAACATAAGTTGCCCTATTGGGTCAGACAGAGGGTCATCTTGTTTCCAACAGCAAACAATCCAGGTCACAAGAACCTGGCAAGTACCCAAATATTAAATAGATGCTATGCTACTAATGCCAGTAATAGCAGTGGCTATTCCCTAAGCACTGATTAATAACAGTTTATGAACTTCTCCTCCAGGAACTTATCCAAACCTTTTTTTAAACCTACTACATTAAATGTCCTAACCACATCCTCTGGCAATGAATTTCAGAACTTAATTGTGCAAGGAGAGAAAAAGAATGTTCTCAGATTTGTTTTAAACGTGCTACTTGCTAACTTCATGGAGAACCCCCTAGTAAATCTATTATCTGAAAGAGTAAATAACTGATTTACAATTACCCATTCTAGACCTCTCATGATTTTAAAGACCTCTATCATATCCCCCCTTAGCCATCTCTTCTCCAAGTTGAACAGCCCTAACTTCTTTAGCCTTTCCTCATAGGGAAGCCATTCCATCCCCTTTATCATTTTGGTCACCCTTCTCTATACCTTCTCTAGTGCAACTATATCTTTTTTGAGATGTGGCGACCTGAATTGTACAGTTCACCATGGAGAAACACAAAGGCATTATGACATTCTCATTTTTTTTACCATTTCCTTCCTAGTAATTCCTATCATTCTGTTTGCCTTTTTGATTGTCGCAGCACATTGAGCCGATGATTTCAATGTATTATCCACTATGATGCCTAGATCTCTTTCCTGGGTGGTAACTCCTAAGATAGGACCTGACAATGTGTAACTATAGCAAGGGTCATTTTTCGCTATATGCATCAACTTGCATTTGTCCACATTAAATTTCATCTGCCATTTGGATGCCCGATCTTCCAGTCTCACAAGGTCCTCCTGCAATTTATCACAATGCACATCTGATTTAATAATGCTGAATTATGTGTCATCTGCAAATTTGATCACCTCACTTGTCGGATCCCTGTCCAAGTACAGATCCCTGAGGCATTCCAATGTTTACCTTTTTCCACTGAGAAAATTGACCATTTAATCCTACTCTGTTTTCTGTCTTTTAATCAGTTTGCCTCCTATCCCATTACTTTTTAGGTTTTTTTAGAAGCCTCTCGTTAGGGACTTTATCAAATGCCTTCTGAAAATTCAGATACACTACATCTACCGGTTCACCTTTATCCAATTTATTAACCCTTCAAAAAATGTAGCAAATTTGTGAGGCAAGACTTTATTTGGGTAAATTCTTGCTGGCTGCTTCCCATTAAACCATGTCTATCTATATGGTCTGTGATTTTGTTCTTTAGAATAGTTTCCACTATTTTTCCAGGCATTGAAGTCAGGCTCACCAGACTATAGTTTCCCAGATCACCCCTAGAGCCCTTCTTAAATATCAGGGTTACACTGGCTGCCCTCCAGTCTTCAGGTACAATGGTAGATTTTAATGACAGGTTGCAAATTTTTTCTAGTAAGTCTGAAATTTCATTTTTCAGTTCTTTCAGAACCCTGGGGTGTATAACATCCAGTCCAGGTGATTGGCCACTCTTCAGTTTGTCAATATGGCCTACTACATCTTCCTGGTTCAGAGTGATTGAATCATCACCCTTGAAAACCGTCTCCAGAACCGGTATTTCCCCAATATCCTCATTAGTAAAAACAGAAGCAAAGAATTAATTTAGTCGTTCCGTGATGGCCTTATCTTCCCTAAGTGCCCCTTTAACCCCTCGATCATCTAATGGTCCAACCAACTCCCTCGAAGACAGAATTAATTTTAAAGGTTAGCTAAGGGCATCTTAATTTTTATTTTGTAGTTTTATAAAAAATTCCTTTGTTCTATTAGAATGTTATAGGTTACATTGTTTTTACAGATTTTGAAAGTATGTTCCTTTGATTTAGTTGTAATCTGTATATTCTTATTTTGTAGGTATTTCTATTTATTTTGACCATTCTCTGCTTGGATTGACATCAGTGATACGTGTGTAATAATCAGCATGCAAAAATTATTGAAAAGATCTCCCTGATGAAGCTCCTATGAAGTAAAACACAGTGTAGAGGCTGTTGTTTTAGCTGTAATAAGAAGTGTATCATTCGGACATTAAAAAGATTGCACCGTTTTTATAATATTTAAAAAGTGATGATAGGTATTGATGTGTTAGTTTAGTGGGATATATGGAATTTTTGAGGGGTATGTGTTTATTGTTTGTTATGTGTGTAATTTGGTTATTGTGGGGATTGGTGTGGAATAAATGAATTAATTTTATATATTGATTTGTCTATTTTATTGTATTTGGGCCTTTGTATGAATTGATAATGTTAGTACAAACTATTTTTGGTTATTTTTTAGTTAAACTATATTGTATTCATATTAAATTTAGGTTTATAGGTTTTGTTTTAGAGCAAGGTTACCTTTCTAAGCTACACAGGCCAGAAAGCCTCAGTCAGACAGAAAATGGAGATCATACAATTTCAAGAATCAGGATTATTTCACCTGGTTTTAAACACAAACAAATTATGTTGCAGCACTCTGTATAACCAAATATTTGAAAGATTTAGATTCTTATTTACAGAGCTTGGTGCAAGCTATAAATCAATTGTTTCCATCACCTTCTGTGAAACAGTCAGTCTCCTGTTAGCAGTTCTCACACTATCATGACTGAATTTGAAGTGTCAGGAAATACTTAAAAAAAATATTTCAGCACATTTTGCTATATTTAAGCTCCTCAAAAACTTTAATACATTAATGGAGATTCAATGAAACCAACTATGTCAACATAGACAAGAACAACTTCACTTGTTTTAATTTGATTTCAGATCCCCTTTTAGGGTTGTCAGATGTAATAAAAAAAATATTCACAGCCTAGGAAGTTATTTGGTTTATAGCCATGTGCAGAGCATGCATCTTTGGCAGTGCCCAACAATGAGAAAGCTTCACATTTTCTGGCTGCCGGGGTTTCCCCTGATTTGGTTCTGTCTTCCTCCCTCTACAACCCTCAGACCGCTTAATAGAGCTCATATACGCTTGAGATTGTTATAGGTGAGGGGGGGGCACATTTGAGTAAAAGATACTGAGGCGGGGATGGGGAGAGAGGATACTGGTACTCACTGAAGCTGGTTTAAGTCTGGGAATGCAGATGCTCATCTACCCAAAGTAATAGAGAACAAGAGAGGAAGACAACTGGACAGACTGGGAGGGTTAACTGGTTCCTAACTGCTGTCATCCTGAATCCCAGCCTCACATGTTGCAGCTGCGGTCAGTGCATCCACAGCGGCCTCCAAGGAGTAGGATTTGGGTCCAGGACTTCAGCCTCGATCTTCCACATAGGGGATGTACAGTGAGCCAGCCGAAATGGAGCACCGAAACAGTTATTTTAAAGAAAAACCTTGGTTCAAGGGAGGTTAAGTTTCGCCCATTTCAAAACCTGGACTTTGCTACCGGCACAAAGCGGTACCGAGAGGGAGGTCATCAAGCAACTGCTCGTTCCCCGCGGGGAGGAGCGGAAGAGCCGCCCGGTACTCACCTCCCGCAGGGTCAGCCCCAGCATTCTGCGGCGGGACTGTCAAGCGCCCCTCTCCTCCTCCAAGGCATTCGTGGGGGCCGCCATCTTCCTCCGGCCGCTCAATGCCCCGCCCGCTGATTGGCTCTCTCAGTTGCAGGTGTTATTATTCGGCCTTCTCATTGGCTGCGACGAGCCTTTAAGAAGCCGGAAGTGTGCATGGAGGACAGGTTGCTGAGGGTTGTCTGAAAGATATTGGCCGGGCTGGGAATAACGAACTGATTTTACCAAAAATAATCAATCCGGGAATAAAATAATCGAAACCTGCCGTGGGAAGCCTTTCTCTGCCTGCGAGCTCAGGTCCTTCTTGTTCTAGGCTGCAGGCAGACCGAGCAATATCAGGACCTGCCTGTGGAAACCGGCACAGCCTGGGCTAGCATTTACGAAACTCTCGGGAGCCGAGGATTGATTATAATTTGGAGGATGTGGAGAGACCACCCCCACCCCTCCGTGTTTTGTCGTCATTTAATCTAATCGTGTGTGCAACGTAGAAGAGTCCTACAATTTGCTTTGTTGCACATGGGCCCTTATATAAATCTCATGGATCACCAAAATTTGTTTAATTTAATTCAGTAGTCTGAATCCTATCATGCTGTATAACACTTTTTTGAAGTGATACACCATATGTAGCTTTGCACGGTTTCAGTCATTTGAAGAAAAACCAGAGATAAAGGTTATATCCACCTTATGTAACTAGTGTCCGCTATTCAGACATGCTTGGTGCACTTAGAGGAAAGGTCTTCTTTCCTGGAAGGCTGCTTTGCTATGGAGGTGCACAGGCGACTTTACTTTGGACAGGCCATGAACTGAAAAGGAACCCATGCCTGCTAAGAAAAATTAACACTTCTCCCCAGAGAAGCACCGTCATGCCAGCCTGGGTGATAGACAAGTATGGACCCAATGATGTGCTGCGCTATAACAAGAACATGATGTTCCCCATCATCCATTATCCAAATGAGGTTATTATTAAAGTCCACGCTGCAAGCTTAAACCCCCTCGATATTAACATGAGAAGTAAGTCAATGCTTTTTGAGTTCACGGAATCTTATTAATTGTACCCAGCATGGTCTGCATGGATAGGGGTATTCGGAAACCATATCGAAGGGAACTGCTTCCGACCAAGATTTAATTTTGCATTTCCTTAAGATGAAAATACTTTAATGTTACATTATTTGCTTAGGAATGCAACCCTCCATACAGAAGCCTTTGTAGGTTGTGGTAACTTTTAAAAGGAGCTATAAAATGATGTAGTATATGAGCTTTCAGACATAGAAGATATCAGTGAATAAGGACTACTAGGTCTGCCTGGTGATTCTGATCTACACTGCTAAGGATGTATGATCTCATTTACCAGCTGTAGAAGCTCCAATGCTCTTAGGATGATGTTCTTTATCCAAGTCAGTTTATGTTGGCTTCGTTTTTGGTTCTCTACCATTCTGGGTAAATGAGCATACATGTTTTTCCATGCTTAATCCAAAACAGAGCTGCCATCCTCTCACACCTCCTAACTTCCCTCCTCCCCACCCCTGTTGTACCACCAATTTTTGTATTAATCTATACAGTTACCAAAACCGGTAAGGCTGTTGCCCAAACACCTGTCAGTGTAGGCCTCCCTGCCCTTGGTGGATGATATCCAGTCACTACTAACTTGCTGGAATTATCTCAACTGGAATCTGGAGAGTTAAGTTTGCTGATTCCAGCTCAACTAGCTTGTGGCCTTCAGTATCACTAGGTTAGGTTGTGCTTTCTCAACAGTAACATCAGCCCACAACATACTGAATAAACATAAATGTAATATGAAAAGATATAAATAAAAGATCTGAACAAAACAGTACATAGAGCTTAAGTAGGGACCTTAGTTATCAGCGTTTATTTTATTTTCCTTGGGAATTTATCAGTGTTTATCATAATGAACAAAAAAGGGAGAAAAATCAGTGTTAAAAGATGTCATTTTTTCACAGAGTTTTCTCCAGTTTATTTTATTATGATAAACACTGATATTTTCCCAGGAGAAAATAAAATAAAATCTGAAAACGAAGGTCCCTAGGAATAAGCAGTGCCCTAATTAGCACTGGTTGAAAGTAGCCAGGTCTTTGAATTTAAACATTCTAGCGCTACTTGACATCACTTCTGCATTTGATACTGTTAACCACAATACCCTTATCACCCGCCTCGCTCAGATTGGCATTGCTGGCTCCACCCTATGCTGGCTCCAATCATTTCTGAGTGATAGGAAATACAGTGTAAAAATTGGCCGCCACGAATCTAAACCCAAAAAACTGCAACAAGGAGTACCTCAAGGTTCCTCTCTTTCTTCAACCCTATTCAATATCTACCTCACCCCCCTTTGCCAACTCTTGAATAAACTAGGTTTCCTGCACTTCATATACGCAGATGACGTGCAAATCCTTATCCCCATTAATGACTCCCTACCTAATGCCCTGAAAATCTGGGATGCTGCTCTTACAGAAATAAAGAATCTACTCAGGGAAAACTTCCTGGCAATAAACACTACCAAAACAGAACTACTCATCATCACTCCACAGAACAATGCTTCCATCAACTCTTTCATACATCACAAACCAGCCCTCTCATGGTACAGCAGGTACGCAGCCTCGGCATATTCATTGACAACCATTTCTCTTTAAAAAAATTCATATCGGCCACAGTCAAAAATGGATTCTTCAAACTACATATGCTAAAAAGAATTAAATCTCTTCTACACCCTCATGATTTCCGAACAGTCGTACAAGCCACAATACTATCAAAACTCGACTACTGCAACTCGTTCCTCCTAGGACTGCCTAAAAATTCGCTACAACCGTTAGATGCTACAAAATGCAGCTGCCCGCTTACTCACCAATGCACACCGCCACGAACACATCACGCCTGCACTACAATCCCTGCACTGGTTACCTGTAGCATCCAGGATATTGTATAAAGTACTTACCCTCATTCACAAGTCTATCTATAACCAAGATATGCAATGGTTCTCTGATCATTTCACATTTTACAAATCAAATAGACCAACAAGAACAATTCACCAAGCCAAACTCCAAACTCCCACTCTCAAGCATATCAAGCATGTCTCGACGAGAGAACGCTCATTTACTATTGCAGGAACTAACATTTGGAATAAAATGCCCTCTGACCTGCGCCAGGAGCCCTGCCATAAGAAGTTTAAACAAAACCTCAAAACCTGGCTATTTAAACAAGCTTACCCAGAATAGGAATTTTCTTAATCTGAACTGCCAATCATTCCATCCCCTTTGTTATCCACATTACTTTAATAATTTCTCCCACTGGCAATCCTTTGTAATCTATATATGTGTCCCCTAAAATACAATATCATTCTTCAAATAGAATGCGATTTTGACTCACCTGACTACTATTGTTTGAATATACCTAGTTATTTATACTTACCTTCTATATTACTACCCATTTTAGGCTTGTTTAATTTGTACTATATGTTTCTATCATACATTGACTTATTTGTACTTGTTTTGTTCTATGGTCATTACAATGTAAAGCTAGTTGCTGAATTATTGTTTATTGTAAACCAAGGTGATGTTTATAACGTGCCGCGGTATATAAAAAATGTCTAAATAAATAAATAAACCTTAGGAAATCCTGGAAGCTCTAAGATTTTGTCCTCTTGTAACAGGATAGAGAGGACTTCTGGATCCTTTGTCTCACAGGCGGGTGTTTCTCAGATTATTTAAACTGCTGTGTTCTGCTTTAGGTAACAAAAAGGAATAAATAAATCTATATTAGCTTTGATATGATGCCCTAGACCAGGGCACTGTGTATCAGACACCATACAGAGAGCAATAATCCCTGTCTTGAAGAGCTTCCAGTCTAAGTCGATTTCTGGTCTATTGGGGGATGAAGTGACTGGCCTAAAGGCACAGAGAGTGTCGGTAACAGATGCAGGGTTCCTGCCCACCCTTCTGCATTTCCTTGCAAATAAACTGGAAAATGCCTCAGCTTCTTATTCCCTAGCTGGAAGTCAGGATTACTGTAAGTGGACCCTTCCCCCTAGACCTGGGCATGCTTGCGTTTTCTTTGGTCATTCAGGTTTGAAAAGAGGTTTTTAGAGCTTTGTCCTGTCCTGGACGCACCATTTTAAGTCAGTTACATAAAGATATTTAAAATATCAGGAGGGCGTTGAGGTTGACAGCGCAGTGCTCTCTGGGTCCTAAGTGATACATCTAGCAGAAAATCATCTGATTTCGTATTGCCCTAAATAAATACACCAGGATTATTTGCAAAACTTGATTGAAGAGAGAAGCTGTGAGTCAGCTTTGTAGTTATGCCAGTGCCAGGAATCTCGGAAATCATGACGATGATCTTGAGTATTTCTCCTTCATTTCTATTGCAGTTATTTAACTCTTACTGTTCCTCCTTCATGGTCAGAAACACTAGTGAGTCATAGCACTGAACATTGTGTATTAAAGGGGAACTTTATGCTTAAAATTCAAGGTGGCCAGTTGCTGAGCTAGATGAAACTTCCACTCCTGTCCTCTCACAGTTGACCAGTGTGTTTTAAACCCAAGCAGATAATGAGCTGGTTTGCTTGCCCGATGGCTTTATACTGTTGCTAGAAGCATCTATTTTGTGTGTCAGTAGCAGGGCAAGTGATGAATTCACAAAGCACCCCTTATTTTGCACTGACTCTGATGATCGTTTCTGATCCATTAACAGTCGCTGTTTACCTTTTCTGTCTAACTATGGGATAGAACTTGTTTCAGCTTGACAAGGGGTGCTTTAAACACAGCTGAATACCATTATTTAAATCTCTTTTTTCTTATGCAGAACAGATCTGAAACATTTCTACACTGCTGAAGGTCACTGTGTGAGAGTGAGAGGCTTGGGTTGCACGTACATTCTGTTTCCGGGTCATATGTGCTCATTGTTGGGCTGACTGGATGGGGCTTACAGTCCTTCTCTGCTGTCTTATTATGTATTTTTTTGTTTTATCTTGTCTCTTTGCTTGATGAGGACAGTTTGTGGCACTTCTGCCATGTTCTCCCTGCCCACAACATCATCTGTGATGGGTAGGTAGTGACGTACTAATGTCATGATCAGACGGACTGTAGCATGACCCTTGCAGTGCCATGGCTCAGAAACTGAGATCTGACCCAGAGGTCACAGAGCAGGGGGAAACATGGGACTCCAGCACCTCATTTTCACAGAGTGACTGCAGATACCTTAAAAAACTTGCTTAAGTCACACGATTGGTCGATTGCCTTTTCCAGCCCTGATAAGATACTGCCTAAATAGTTTGGCTTCTTGTAAAAAGTAAACAATATCAATACAAGTACAGCTAGTGAGGAGATCTAAGTTCTTTGGAGGGAGCAGCTGAGATTGCTCTATACGGCCCTGAATAGATCTATGCAGTTTAGGACCGTGAATGATTTATTCCATCCTGGTAAACAGCAATCTGTGGTAGAATCGACAGTAGACAAATGTGTGAGGGATTTAAAACATTTTTTTTTAGTAACAAAATTCTTTTGCACCAAGAGCTGATGAATAAAAGGCCCTCTCGTTTGGATTCCAATGCTGATGGTGTTAAGACTACTGAAAAAAGAGAACTTGCCTACATGAGTCTATGTCCTTGATTCCGCTTTGGAGGGCGGTTTCCGAATTTAGGAAGCTTTCTAATTTTGAGCTTGAAAATCACGACTTGACCATAGATCTTTGTCATGTCTGGTCAAAGGAACGGGCTCTGGCCTTGATGAACTATTATGCACTACTGTTAATGCTTCCTTGGCAGAAGGTAATTTCTTAGTGTTTAGACAGGTGAATCCAGAACAAGTGGGTTATGCACCTCTACCAGCAGATGGAGACGGTGCAAAGCTGATATCACAGTATATATATACCCCTGCAGTGACATCAGCCCACCAGTATTCTCCGTCTCCAGCAGATGGTGGACGTACATTTCCCCACTGGGGATTGCTTAAAGTTTTTAAAAGGAGAAAAGAAGAAAGGAAATTAATTCGACCCGCTCTCCTGTGGTGATACCATATGGCCCCTCCCTCAGTGGAGAATTCCTGAGGTGATATATATTGTATTTTCCCTTAGATGAGTGCCTTGGTCCGGTAGCTGGTTTCAGCTGGCATGGACTTAGCTGTAAAAAACAGCTGAAAGGCAAGTGGGTGCAGGAAGCAAAGTGCAGCGGTGACGGTATATGCCCTTTCCCCCCCGCAGCCGGAAACCAATTCTGTGCTCAGCCAGGATGGCCTAAGCTCAGGTAAAGCAAAAAACAAAAACAAAAACCTGGAACAGAGAAGGAGTTTTGGTAGGGATTCCTCCTTCCTCCAGTCTCCTTGCTCGGCGCGTTGATCCGACGTTCGTTCCCATCTCCGGAGGAGCTTAGGGGACTTGGGCAGCCTGGCAGGTTGAGCAGTCTTATTGGCTAGGCCCCGCTCCGAGGCTTATCTCTGTTCGCCACGTGGTAGACTGTGGCAGCGTTTTCATGCGTTTTTGCCTGCGCATTAGGCTGCCCTCTTCAGGCCTATTGGTTCGTGTGAGTGCATCTGGCTGGGTGTCCAGTTTTTGGGCACCTAGTTGGATACTTGGACGTCCAGTTGATAGAGACCTCTATTTGAGGCAAGCGTTTCACTATATGCACAATCTGGCCTTGCTGGCGCTCAGCCTTTAAGCGCTCATCGATGCATAGGCTTGTATGTTTAAATTTTGGATGCCTATTTTTTTGCAGCGTGAATACATCTGGATGCACACCTTTTCAAAGATTCATCAGCGGGGGAAGGTAGTTAAGTCGAATTTTTTTCAAGGATTACAGGCTTTTCTTTAGGCACAGTCCTTGGCCCCAACCAGTCTTGCCAGGTCAGAGGCGCAGGTGGTGAATGCCCGCCCGACTGGTACTGTGGGTAAGTGCCAGACTATGCCTAGATCAGCGGCTGGTCTTCCAGATAGGGATCTGGATGGCATGGATGATGAAGCCGATCCTTACTCCCTGGAGGATGGGAAAATTCCTCCGGGATTGGAGCCGTATAGAACTATGTTGTAGTTCTTTCATAGAGATGAGTTACTGGCTCTGATTTCCCAGACATTAAAGATGCTGTGAGTAGCAGGGTCCGAATCCATATCTGCACCAAAGAAAGATCCCATTTTAACTTCTTTGCATAAAGCCTCATCTTTTTTCCATATTATGAAGCCCATTCAAGAATTGATTGATCTGGAGTGGGAAGCCCTGGAAGCTAATTTCAAAGGGGGGCGAGTCTCGGAAGGATTGTACCCCCTGGATCCAGCTGCGAGAGAACAGCTGACGTTTTCTGAAAGTGGATGTGCTTGTGTGTGCCATCACCAAGCAGAAGCCTATTCCCGTAGAGGGAGGAGGGGCCTTGAAGGATGCTCATGATAGGAGAATTGAGGCCACCCTTAAGCAAGCATTTGAAGCAGTGGCAGTGACTTTGCAGATAGCTTCTTGTTGTTCCTTGGTGGCTCGCTCTTGTTTGCTTCTCTCTCAGGAGGTCGATGAATCTGGTGTGAATTCCAGGGCAGTGATGGAACCAGCTGCAGCCTTTTTGACAGATGCAGCCTGTGATTTCGTCCGCACCTCAGCTAGAGGGGTGGCTTTGGTAATAGTGGCCAAACATCAGTTATGGCTGAGAAATTGGTCGGCTGATGCAACCTCCAAGTCTAACCTTAGAAAGTTACCCTTTAAAGACTCACTTTTGTTAGAGAGTGAGTTGGAGAAGCTGGCCAATAAGTGGGGCGAAGCCCAGGTTCCTTAATTTCTGGAGGATAAGAAGCAGCATGAGAGGTCATGCCAGGGGATCCAAACATTTTCCACCCTACAGAGGAGCGGCCTTTCAGAGATCTCGACCTTTGCATAGGTCTAAGTCCTTTTGTCCCAGACAGCTCAGACAGGGCGCAGACTTGGGGGCTGGACCCTTCCGAGCCTCCCAATGAAGGTGTGCCAACCTACCCCCGGGAACAGGAGGTAGGGGGTTGTCTCTCTCTCTCTTTTATCAGAGGTGGGTCAAAATCACGTCAGACCAGTTGGTCCTGCAGATGATACAAAATGGATATGCACTGAAGTTTCACACTTTTCCTTGGGACTTGTTCATGGTGTCTCCCTGCCACTCCCTGCAGAAAAGACAGGCAGTGGAATGTACTTTGTCTCAAGGCTCCTCAGTCTGAGGGCTGTGGCTTCAGTGCCCAAGTCTCAAGAAATTACTGGCCAATATTCCATTTATTTTGTTGTGTCCAAGAAGGAGGGCTTTTTTCATCCTATCCTGGATCTCAAAGGGGTCAACCATCATTTGCAGGTGACTCATTTTCGTATGGAAACCTTGCGCTCAGTGATAATGGCTGTATAGTTGGGGAATTTCTGACTTCCTTAGATTTGTCTGAAGCGTACCTACATATCTCCATCCAGCTAGAGCATCAACATCTTCTGCATTTCGCAGTTTTGGGACATCATTATCAGTTTTGAGTGCTGCCTTTTGGTTTGGCCACTTTTTCCAAGGTTCTGGTGGTGGTGGCAGCAGAGTTGAGACAGGATGGGATTCTGGTCCACCCATACTTGGATGACTGGCTGATTCGGGCCAAGAATCTGGAAGAGAGCCTCCTGGTGTCATGCAAGATGATCTCCTTGTTGAAGGAGCTTGGTTGGGTGGTGGCTAAGAGCAGTCTTCAGCCATGTCAGTCGATAAGAGTATTTTGATGTTCGGTTTGACAAGAAGCAGGGCAGGGTGTTCCTGCTGGAGGATCGTATTCAGAAGTTGATGATACAGGTGCGCCTATTGATGATCACTATGCCTGACAGTGTGGTCCTATCTACAGGTGCTCGGATTGATGGCAGCGACCATGTGCTTTGTACCGTGGGTGAGGGTGCATATGTGTCCTCTTCAGTGCTTCTTGCTGTCTCATTGGAGCCCACAGGCTCAGGACTATTCGATTCAGCTTCACCTGCTGATGGATATCTGTGCTTATTTATTTATTTATTTATTTATTTATTTATTTATTTAACAGCTTTTAATATACCGGTGTTCGTGCAAGCACATCACGCCGGTTTACAATAAACTTGAGAAAGGAGGAAATTACAAAAAACAGGGAGTGGGGGAGTGGAGCAGGAGCGAAAAGAGGGGGGGGGAAGAGGGGGGAGAGAGGTAAAGGAGGAAAGACAGCAGCTGAGAAAGGTACAAGGAACATATCAGTATTTACAGGATAGGTTGCTTAATGAGGTTAGAACAAGGTTGATTTTTTACAGCGGTTAATGAGGAATAAATAGATTATATAATGATATATATTAAAGCTTAATTACAGCAGTTATGGTGGATTATATAGATAACTTATTAAACAATTAAACACATATATATAAAGTATTAGCTTATTTACAGCAGTTACAGCAGGTAATAACGGAGTCTTGATTTCGACATATAGGTTGTAAGTTTTAACTGGGTTACAGTGGAGCACGGTGGGAGGGTGGCGGGGGTATAGGGTATTGCTTATCTGCAATGGTGGTTAAACGTGGATCATCTGAGAAAGGGTTTTCCCTAAGCTCTCTGGATTGGATAGTACTCACGACAATGTGAGCCTTCCGGGTTTGGGGGGCTCACTGTCAGGAACTGACAATGCCAGGGCACTGGAGTGCAGAAGAATCTCTGGAGTATCAATTGGCTGGAGGCCCATGTGGTCTGGTTGCATGCTTGTGGTTCAGTGACTGACTGCAGGGTCGAGCGGTCTGAATAATGTCGGACAATGCAATGACAGTGGCTTACATCAATCAGCAGGGAGGAACCAAGAGCCAGCAAGTGTTGCAAGAGATAGCCCAGCTTATGGAATGGGTGGAAGTATATCTTAAGAACATGCCATACTGGGTCAGACCAAGAGTCCATCAAGCCCAGCATCCTGTTTCCAACAGTGGCCAATCCAGGCCATAAGAACCTGGCAAGTACCCAAAAACTAAGTCTATTCCATGTTACTGTTGCTAGTAATAGCAGTGGCTATTTTCTAAGTCAGCTTAATTAATAGTAGGTAATGGACTTCTCCTCCAAGAACTTATCCAAACCTTTTTTAAACACAGCTACACTAACTGCACTAACCGCATCCTCTGGCAACAAATTCCAGAGTTTGATTGTGCGTTGAGTGAAAAAAAACTTTCTCCGATTAGTTTTAAATGTGCCACATGCTAACTTCATGGAGTGCCCCCTATTATCCGAAAGAGTAAATAACCGATTTCTATTATCCGAAAGAGTAAATAACCGATTCACATCTACCTGTTCTAGACCTCTCATGATTTTAAACACCTCTATCATATCCCCCCTCAGCCATCTCTTCTCCAAGCTGAAAAGTCCTAACCTCTTTAGTCTTTCCTCATAGGGGAACTGTTCCATTCCCCTTATCATTTTGGTCGCCCTTCTCTGTACCTTCTCCATCGCAACTATATCTTTTTTGAGATGTGGCAACCAGAATTGTACATAGTATTCAATGTGCAGTCTCACCATGGAGTGATACGGAAAATGTCATAATACCTCCGTTTTATTCACCATTCCCTTTCTGATAATTCCCAACATTCTGTTTGCTGCACACTGAACCGACGATTTCAATGTGTTATCCACTATGACGCCTAGATCTCTTTCCTGGGTGGTAGCTCCTAATATGGAACCTAACATTGTGTAACTATAGCATGGGTTATTTTTCCTTATATGCATCACCTTGCACTTATCCACATTAAATTTCATCTGCCATTTGGATGCCCAATTTTCCAGTCTCACAAGTCCTTCCTGCAATTTATCGCAATCTGCTTGTGATTTAACTACTCGGAATAATTTTGTATCATCTGCAAATTTGATTACCTCACTCGTCGTATTTCTTTCCAGATCATTAATAAATATATTGAAAAGTACAGATCCCAATACATATCCCTGAGGCACTCCACTGTCCACTCCCTTCCACTGAGAAAATTGTCCATTTAATCCTACTCTCTGTCTCCTGTCTTTTAGCCAGTTTGCGATCCATCGCCACCTATCCCATGACTTTTTACTTTTCCTAGAAGCCTCTCATGAGGAACTTTGTCATACGCCTTCTGAAAATCCAAATACACTACATCTACCAGTTCACCTTTATCTACATGTTTATTAACTCCTTCAAAAAAGTGAAGCAGATTTGTGAGGCAAGACTTGCCTTGGGTAAAGCCATGCTGACTTTGTTCCATTAAACCAAGTTTTTCTATATGTTGTTTGATTTTGATATTTAGAACACTTTCCACTATTTTTCCTAGCACTGAAGTCAGGTTAACTGGTCTGTAGTTTCCTGGATCACCCCTGGAGCCCTTTTTAAATATTGGAGGTACATTAGCTACCCTCCATTCTTCAGGTACAATGGATGATTTTAATGATAGGTTACAAATTTTTACTAATAGGTCTGAAATTTCATTTTTGAGTTCCTTTAGAACCCTGGGGGAACCTACTAGTCTTCAGTTTGTTAATCAAGCCTACCACATCTTCTAGGTTCACCATGATTTCATTCAGTCCAGCTGAATCATTATCTCATCTCTCTTGAGCAGTAGGGGTCACAACAAGGAGTAGAGAAAACTCCAGGCTAAGACAGGGAGCTTACTGTGAGGCAGGCTTAAGTGGGAAGTGGCAAGTGCTGAGTCATTGCTGCCAACATGGCTGCCAGCAGGACCTCCAAGCCATAGGAGCTTGGAGGAATGAGGCAACCTAGAACATATCCCAGCGAGTCCCCTGCTGACAGTGTCCTCACAGTTGCCTCGTGTTATGGCTGTTTGTAAAACACATTTGCCTATATTCGTCTTCTTAGTCCAATGCCTTTTCAAGCTAAAGGCACAATTACATTAATAAAAATGTTTGGCATGGCACCTCCTTGGAGCTGGACCTGGAGAGGACTTATGATCAGAAGAAGAGCTAGGGAAGTAATGGAAGCCCCACCAGACTCTCTTTCAAATTTTAAAACACAATAGGCCGGTTTGAATTTTATATACAAGTGAAGGAGGAAGGAAGAATCGATATGTGGGCAACCAGATTGATTATTTATCTTGGCTGCAGCATGTGGCTGCCAAAGCTCCTCTGATGCTGCTGCTGCTTTCAGCGAGTCACATCCAGGTCTCAGAGTACGCGCTCCCCATTTTGTTCAGCCTGGGGATAAGAGACAGCTGAAGGCACTCAGAGGAAGCTCAGAAGGGGGGAGGTGTAGTGTACAGTGTATGTGCTGCATACAAATCAGGCGCAGCTGTCTGTGCCCTGCATGCTGGCTCATAATTTCCATATGTTGGGGCTCATGCTGTAGCTAGGAAGAGAAGGCAAGTGTGACTGAATGTTTAAGACACCATCGGGTCTCTTGTTGCAGTGAGGTGCTGTCCTTGATCTGAGCATCAGGTAATGGTGACTTCCTCGGCACACCTGATCAGGTCCTCCAGCACACCCGTGGATCATGGCACACAGGTTAGGAAACATTGGCAACTGTGTCCATTGCTGAATATGGATGACTTGCTTTAGATGGTACATGCCTGTATTACAACCTGACTGGACTATTTCCATGGCCCGTTGATAATTATTTCTAAGAAATCTATCAGATGCCTTCAGTTCGTGCGGAATGCCGCAGCTCGGGTTGTTACAGGCTGCTCTTATACTGCCAGCCAGCCTTAAATGCTAGAAGAATTGCATTGGCTGCTGGCAGAATCCCATCTGCAATTTAAGGCACTTTTTCTTGGTGTTTAAATCTTTGCTTTACTTTGGTGTTGGATATCTGAAGAATCAATGGGCACACTGTGTTCCCAGATTATTTATTTATTTATTTATTCACTTTTATATACCGGTATTCGTGGGAACATCATAACGGTCCAATGTGCTGTTCCAGGCATCATTATTAGCTGAACCCTGTTTAAAACATGAGCAGCTCGGCAGTACTAGAAAGTACGCATTTTATAGGACCCTTTCAATGGCACCACTTAACCTCAAGGAATGGCTTACTTGACTTTCTGTAAGTCTTTCTGTTAAGGCAAGCACTTAACTGATTCTAATTCTGTTGGTTGGATCCATATCTTGCTCTGTGTTGTGTTTTTTTTTGATTTTTATAATACTTCAGGGTTTCAGCTATTTGTATTTTGATTGTCAAATAGTGCTGGGTTTTCTTTCCAGTGATGTGCCAGCTTGCTGGGTGCCATGGAGGTGCTTGAGCCCTCCCAATATCAGATCTATCCCTGTGTTTCCTCTTTCATCTTCCGGAGCCACGGCAGTTGAGAGGAGAGGTTGAAGAGGTGACATGGGATGTCGATCAGACAGCTTTCGGATGGAGGGAGGACTTTAAGATGGCCACCAGGTAAAGACACTGGGGAAAACCTCTTACGGCGTTCCTATCGATATTTTCTTATTTCCTGCATAATTATGCCCCATATGAAATGCAAAGCGAAGCTAAGAGGGGTAACATCAAGTTCCCCCTCATGCGACCATCTACAGCCACGTATTGAAGGTTGTTTTGCAGCTGACGCAACCCAAACGCCGAAAAGTGCGGTCGCTGAAGGGAGATCCGAGGAGCGGGATCTCTCCCTTCTGACCATGGATACAACTTTAAGCCCCGGCGCGCTGGATAGACCCGTTCCCCCAGGCCTGACAACGCTGGGGTCCGAGGAGGAGACTGCGCTCTCCCCTGTTAATGCACAGGGGTCTTCAGAAGAGCGGCAGCAATATCGGGAGACCCTGGGAAAAAATTTGTGGTTCCGGATCACCCTCGATACGGTGAAGGGAAAAGTAACCGAAGAACAACAACAACAACTGCACCCTCGCGTTGAGAACGGGATGGTTACCTCAGGAACATCGCAGCAAGGTAGGGGAACGGGCACAAGTGGGAGCAGGGGTGAAGAAAAGTCAAAGGCTCTGGAAACTGAGTTGCTAAAATTTACAACATTACCTATAACTATGGAAGGAATATGTGGGGCACTGACAGCAATTGAGACCTCTGTGGCTATGTTATATCAGACTACAACGGATACTAAAAATCAAGTCCTAATAAACAGCAATTTACTGTCTACTTATAATCAAAAATTGGAAGATATAGATAAGAGACTTACTGTTACAGAAAAAATAACTCAAAATCTGATTAAATCATATCTGACTGTAAATAGAAGACTGGAAAGCCTTGAAAATGCCTCACAAATTTGCAACTTAAGAGTGTTTTCCCCGTGATCAGGCTAATCTCTCCGTTGGAATTATTTAAAACCTATATGTTAAAAATATTAAACATTCCTGAACCTGCATTACCTGTAATTAAGAAGATTTATCACCTCCCTCAAAATGCTTCAAGGGAACACGAGGAGAGAGAACAACCTGCTAATTTGGACATTTCTGAAATTTTGGAACTTTCTAATGAGACCGAAATAGCCCACAGGAGACCTGTTTTAGTGACATTTGCATTTATCTCGGAACACAATAATATCCTGAAAATATTTTTCCATAACAGGCAAATGCTGTTCTACGGTCAAAAGGTCTGGGTTTACCCAGATCTACTCAAATTAAGCGAAAAAACTTTCTTGAGTTGAGAAATGAAGTATTGAAAATTGGAGCAAAATTCGTTTTGCGTTATCCATGCAAATGTGCTATAAATTATAATAATGCTAACTATTTCTTCTTTGAAATAGATCAGTTAAGAGCCTTTTTGGAAGCTCATACCCGTTAACTGAGTAGGTTATGTCTAATACCTGGCGACCTGAACTAAGTTTAACATATATATTGCTTTGAATTTTGCGCTTCTGTTTTCTTGTCCTCCCACATATTTCCTTTATTTAAGTGCAAAGAGTGAATTGTAACATTTAATTTCTCTTTAAATGTATTACTGTTTGAATTGTACTGTATTTCCATAGCAGGATTTATGCTTGTTATATTTTATTAAAATTTTGAAAATTAAAAATTAAAAAAAACAACAGCTTTTGGATGTTGGGGGGTATTCGAGCACCCTTGAAGTTGTTACCTGTGATAGCGATCTTCGTGCATCATTCATCAAAATGCATTATGGCGTTAACGCCATAACGCATGTGAAAATTAAGGTAATGCATGGTGCGAATGCAAATTATTGGGGTGGGCGGGATCGGGGAGGAGTTTGGGCGAGAATTAGTTAAATTAGGGGCAGTATCGCACCGTGCGATAGCATAACGCATGCTATTGCACGGTTTTAATGCCGAAAATAACTACACCTTTTTTCCTGGCGATAGGCTGTGCGAAATGGCCATAACACAATTCGTGATAAATTTTTGAAATTGCATTTTGGCCATTTCTGGGCTTGGGGAGGGAGAGGAGTGGAGTGGAGAGAGTGAGTTTCTGGGAAGAGCCTCACTGTGTTCATCTATTTATATCTCAGTTGGAGGGCCACCTAATAGGTCGAAGTGAGGTGGTGGTTTGATGGAGAGTGAGAGAACATAGTAGAAATTTCATCTTTTTGAGATTTTCCTCACTCCAAATGACATCAAATGTTCACCAAAGTGTACTGTGCTGTTCGTACATCTCACTCTACATGAGAAACTGGCCCCTAAACCAACACCTCACCTCGACCTATTAGGTGGCCTTTAGAGATATATATACTTCCCTACTATGAGGGCCTTGTAGATAGGCACTCTCTCTCTCGCGTTAGTAACACTTTTTGATGAATCTAGGGGTTAGATTTGTGATTTGCAGTATGAATGATGATATCCTGTTTTGTTCAGGGTCAGTATTCTGTTGATGGTCTGTGGGCACTCTGGAGAAACTGGCTTTCACCTTTACATTGGAAAAGAGCATTCTGTCTCCACAGTCCTGCTGCAGAAGCAAAGGCGTGGTGTTTTATCTGTTTGTAACGCCTTTTTATGCGCTCACTCCTCTCTGTGATTTACGTTCTCACTCATCTCTGTGAGAGGGCAAGACCTTGACCTAAACATACATACACAAGGAGAGAGATGACAAAGACAGACATTCACTTAGCTCAGAAGTATAAATACAAGACAGAAACAAAGTGATAGAACAAGGGGCCAACGTAGGCTCAACAGTAATCTAAAGGAATATTTCTTCACGGAAAGGATGGTTGGTTTGTAGAATGGGTGCATGGTTAGAGCAGCGGGTGGAGAATCAAGGAAGACAGGATTCAGATCCCTCCGCTTCTTGTGAGCTTGAGAAAGTCACTTCACCCCCCACCCTCCGCTGCCTCAGCTGCAAACTTAGGGCCCTGTTTACTAAGTATTTTTCCCATAGACAAAAAATGGGAGAAAACGTTTAGTAAATAAGCTCCTTAGATTGTAAACGCTCTGAGGAAGGGACCCGACCTACTGTGCCTGAATCTTACTCGACTTGCACTACCAAAGAAAAGGCAGGAGGTAATTTTAAATCAGTACAGTACAATAAACCTAACCTAATCTAGAGTTTATATGCCCCGTTTCCAATCCATCAAAGGACCACCCAAAGGGGCCAAGGTAATAAGACCCGCGGCAAAACAAGCGCTAGTTAATGAGCGCGGGTTTTGATCACCGCACTCGGCTGAAGCTGCCGTTCCTGCAGGATTTAAAAAACATAAATTATGCAAATGATTTGGGCACAGAAATCCGTACACATATGGGAAAATGCGCATCCCTAAGTGCGGTAAGGACCTATGTAATAAGCGGCCGCATCCGCGCTCAAAACCTGTGCTGATAATCTGTGCATAAAAGCAAAGGAGTGAACGGGTCTCCCTATTAAGTGAAAGTATGACCCTGGAAAGTCATTTTAATATTTCCAATAACTGTGCTGGAGAAAACATGGCAAATATTTTTGCATGCCAAGTCATACTGGCATAGTAGTGAGATAGGTGCTCAGTTTGTATGTGAGTTAATTAACAATCTTGCCACTCTTCTGGCTGCGTATCTGCCCACCCAGGGAAGCACCTACCTAAGCTGGCCGCTCGGATGCCGAGAAAAGCGCTTAGCTATGCTGGCCATAGGCGCTCAGCTAGGTGCTTATCATTCTCTGTTCGTGGCAGAAAAATCTATACGATCAGGCACCCAGAAAGGCGCCTAGCTTACCTTGCCGGTCAGGCACTGAGCTAGGCGCTTAGTTGCAAATCTGTACGATCGGGCGCCCAGAAAGGCAACTAGCTAAGCTGGCCACTCGGACGCCGAGAAAGGTGCTCAGCTAGGAGTTTTTCAGTACGTTCGGACGCAGACATAGGCCCCCCCGAGTCGGCGCTGACACTTAAGTCATGCCCTGACCGTGGCAGTAAAAAACCCGCATTAAAAAAAACCTCCACTAGCAATTGGCGCAGCTCCCTGCATTGCCCATGATTAGCTAATCACCTCTTTGCATGCCGTTAGTAGGCATTCTCGCAGGAAAACCCGCGGGTTTGTAAGCGTGTCTGTACGTGCTTTTTTCCCGCGCACAGAAACCCTTATTACATCCCCGTATAGGGCTCTGCGTGGGAAAACGCGCGTACATCTGTGCACAAACCCGCGGCAGCTTCAGCGCACTTTATTATATTGGCCCCAAAGAGAGTTAACCCTTGCACTGTATCCGAGACTGGCAAGGTGTGCACTGCTTTTTGTCTTTTAATGCCCTCAGTCACATGTGAAGTCTTAAAGATTCTTCATGGGGAGAAAGCCCTTCGTTCTTCTGCCCTTATACATGCATTGCTCGTAGCCATTTCCAGCTTTGTGTTCTGCACTGGATCCGGTAGGGAACGGAAGCCAGACACAGCGATAATCACAACTAATGTGATAATGCGGTTTGTTCCTATCACGAGCCGCACCTTCCTGCCCATTAATTGAGAAGTTGAGCTGTAGAAAGCAGTGATCGGCTTTTCACCCATTCGGTGGCTGGGGAATAAGAGTTTTCCTCATTATTGCCCACTACAGAAAAGCACATTTCATTATTTAATCCCTAGTTTTTCTTTTAGATCTGTACGTTGTTATACAATTTGCTTAGGTAAGGCCTAGCAGGGAATGGGAGTTCAGGTTGTACAGACTGTGTGCCGATTGCTGACTGCATATGTGTATGTGTATATATATATATATATATATATATATATATATATACATGCATATATACAGTATATATACATATATACTGGGAAAGCTGAAGTCAGACCAGTGCCTTAGGGCCCAATGCATGGGGGATGAGTAGGGGAATAGGCCTTGAGGTTAGAGAGATCATCGCTGGCGGAGCTCGTGCCCCAGGATTTCTCCTGAATTATAGACTGGTGCTTTCTCTGCTGCACCATGCCTCTTCCCTTAAACCTGTCCTTTCATTTTGTCCAGGTGGTTACGGAGCTGCATCCATGAATATGACCCGCGATCCGCTGCACATACAGACCCGGGGCAGCGAATTCCCCTTGGTCCTGGGCCGTGACGTCTCGGGCGTGATCATGGAGTGTGGGCTCAGCGTGAAATACTTCAAGCCTGGAGATGAGGTAAGCGGGATGCAGCCACGCGCGAGTGGAGGCTCTGACGGCAGCTGGCGACTGCCGAGGCTCCTTCCTCTGCCTCTCTCTGGCTCTGTCTGCAGCTGAGGATCATCTCTCTGCGCATCTCAGCTTTTTCTTGGATTCGGTTATTGGGAAGGCTGTTCCGTACACCCACCACTTCCTCTCCAGCCTATGATAAATGCCTGCTTTTTGTGCACATGTTTAGAGCTCTTTATTTCTGGCTCATCTTCCTCCTCCTTTGTGCTTCTAACTTAATTGGCAGCTGCCTCAGTTGTGTTAAGACGCCTAGAGCCTGGTCCTCTTCCCTTTGCCCAATCACTGCAGTGAGGGTTTGCCGGGAGCCCCCCAGCACCCCACAGTCTGTTGGCTAGGGCTTTCCATTCTGCAGTGGCCGGGATTCCCTCCCTCCTCACCTTTTGGTTTGAATTGACGGGTTCGCTGCGCTGTATTTTAGTTATTTGATTGGATAATCGTTGAACTCTTTGCATTTGATCTGTGGGTGATTTTTGTAGGTATCTATTTTATTGATTGTATTTCACATTATGCGCTTTTGTTACTGGACTGCTCTTATTGTACCCCATTGTGGTGGGGCTGGTGAAACGTGGCTTGTCAAATGTTATGAAATCAATCAATCAATAAAACAAAAGGGAGGCCAGGCCAGGGAGTCTAGCTTCAGCCCTTCTTTTAGCAGCACACAGCACACTGGGCTGGCACGTTGTGCAGGGTTTACATCGGGCTCTCTCACCCGAGTCTTTCCATTGCAGCTCTGGCCTAGCACAGAGTGTTGGTAGCTCAGAACACAATTCTCTCTTATTTCTGGCCTGGCAGTTTACTCTTCCTTGTCCTCCTTAGGGCTTTTTTCAGCTCAGCAGTAACGAAGCTCAGCTGGGCCGTGGCACCACGAGCCTGCCTTCGTTTGCAACCACCTCCCTGCCTCCTAACCAGCTGCCGCAGAAACATCCTCAGCCAGAGCCCATGGACCTGCAGTCTGCCCATCCGAGTATCACTGCCATGTGATGGTTGGGACTGTAAGTGCTGCCTCCCCAACATCTCTGGGCCAGTAGCTGTGCTCAGGAATCAAACCCAGATTTCCCATGCTGCAGTGCAGGGCACTAAGGCTGGGCCATTGGGTTACAATCAAGTATTAAGATGTTGAGTCAGATGTTCCTTCACACTTCCTCAGTTACTTAAAATGTTCTGTGCTGTAATTGAGCCACTCGTTTTGGCTGAACCGCAGACTAAGCACGGTTTTAAAGTGCTCCTCTAGTGAGAGAAAATATTTTTTAAAATGAAACCAGTGATTAGCTGGTCTGGGGTCTCCGGGCTCTATCTGCTCAGTTTCCTGGGTAAATTTCCTTTTTAGCTCATTCATTTGCTGCATGGTAAACATTTAGACTGTGTTCTTTCTGTAGCCGGTGTTAGATAGTGGCTGGCGACAAGACCCTGCTTGTTGTGGATACTGAGATATCCCGTGGTGGTTGCAATGTTACCCAACCCTGGAAATGCATGGCCAGTGCCGCCAAGCCCTGCCGAGATCAGCTACAGAAGAACCCTTCCTGAGCTTTGCCTTCTGTTTTCTGCAGTGCCTCTCCATGTAAAAAGTAAACTGAGCAGACATGAGCCCAGGCTGCCGTAGCACAACTGTGGCTTAATTTTTTTGCAACCTTTGTGGCATCGCAGGGACAGCTTAAGGAGTGGCAGAGGTTATTTAGCACCACGGTACGATGAAAACAATTCAAGTATGAAGTCAGCTAGCTGGGAATTAGTAAGCGGTGGGTTGGTCTCGGGCAAGGCCGGTCAAGAGTGCCTGCTGCTACTTATTCTGTAGAAGTGAGAGGACCTCCCCAAGCAGGCTCGCTGGTGAAATCTGTGGCAAGCTGTAAACTAAAGGGTGGGAAATCCATGGGAGTGGGGAGTCCAGACACCTGAAATGCAGCCAACGCGCCATCACAAAAGACAGCAGTGAGTACGAAATGGGGATTTTATTCTAAGGGGGGCTGGCCTTTCGTAAGATCCCGGGTAACCCCCCCCCCCCCCAATGCACGGTTTCTAGATCTGGGTTTCTCCCAGATCCAAAAATGTTCCTTTCACTAACAGGATAATTCCCAACACCACTTTCGCAAATAAAAGGCATTTAAGCCATGGAAATCAATTGTCCGAAAATTACTCTCCCTCGGTGTGGTTAAACGTCAACGCGTGGAGGAAGAATTTGCATGCTTTTAGGCAGGCTGAGTGGAGACATTTCCAGGAGACGCGTGCAGACTGAGAATCAGCCCTTCAAAGCGGCAGCAATGTGTTCTCAGTGTCTGCATTTCCCTTCAGTAGTGGACAAGACTCATTATTCAGAACTGCACATTACTTATTTAGTTTACAACATTGATATGCCATCGGGACGGCTCGTAATTGTAACAGCATCTGGTGTGGGATCAGTATACTGAGCTGCGTTAGAAAGGGGCAGACCCGGAGGCTTAGGTGGCAAGCTCTATGCACTGCCTATGTGGAAGGTCCCCACGTCAATCCCTGGGCTGGGGATGCTGCAGCGGGAGTCCTGGTCCTTGCTTAAGGGCGACACCTAGTGGTTGGATTCAGGGCCCAGGGTCTTTGTCCAAGGGGCCAGACGAGGTACATTGGGGAGAGGGGAAGTAGATATAAAATAAGGGGAAACAATCCTGGAGTAGTTGCAAAAGAAAGTTCATGGCAGCAGGATCCCAGCCCTGGTTCTGATTAAGCTGAAAGCCCCAAAAAGAGCAGGTGGAAACTGTCAGTTTAAATTAAAAAAAAAAGACAAGAGATTCCTCAAGTCCAGCCCAACTCTCTCTAGCCTGAAGGGCACCGGGGATCTCATTTCTCTTCAGCCTGGATGCTGGTGGGCACCGGGGATCCCATTTCTCTCCAGCCTGGATGCGGGTGGGCACCGGGGATCCCATTTCTCTCCAGCCTGGATGCGGGTGGGCACCGGGGATCCCATTTTTCTCCAGCCTGGATGCGGGTGGGCATCTGGGATCCCATTTTTCTGCAGCCTGGATGCGGGTGGGCATCGGGGATCCCATTTTTCTCCAGCTTGGATGTTGCTGGGCACCGGGGATCCCATTTCTCTCCAGCCTGGATGCTGGTGGGTACTGGGCATCCCACTTCTCCAGCCTGGTTTTGAGCAAATTGCTTTTCCTAGTGTGTAGCCAGATTGACTCAGCACCAATGGGTTGTGCACCCCTGCCAGCAGATGGAGTCAGATTTCATAGCTGATGTCACCCTAGATACACCCATGCAGTGATCTCAGCCCTTCAGTATTTCTCCGTCTCCAGCAGATGGTGGACGAACATCTCCCTATGGGGATTGCTGTACTTTTTGGAAGGAGAAATTCTACATTTAAATTGAAGAAAAAATTGAGTCCCGCTCTCCTGCGGTGATGCCTAAAGGTCCCTCCTCCAGTTGAGAATTCCTGAGGCGATTTCAGAGATCCCTCAGAGGTCTACCTTGGTCCGGTAGCTGGTTCCCAACATGGACTTTGCTGCTTAAGCAGCTGAAAGGCAGCGGGTGCAGGAAGCCGAGCGTGGCAGTGACGGCCAAAGCCCTCTCCCTCCAGCAGCCGGAGACAATCTCTGAACTCAGCCGGGAAGCACTGAGCCCAGGTAAGTTTAAAAAAAAAAAAAAAAAAAGAGAGAGGATTTCCTCCTAATTCTGAGACATTTGGAGGGGTTTCAGTAAGACTTCCTCCAGTCTCCTTGCTCGGTGTGCCGTATCAACGTTGTTCCCGATCCCATTGGGGTAAGGGGAAGTGGGTTCCGAGTGGGTTGAGCAGCCTCCTGGTGGGCTAGGTCTCACTTTAGCTTGGTCGGCACATCTTGCGTGCACCATATTGCCCTCTATAGAATGGCTGTACGTGCTGTCAACATAATGTTGCTCACGTACATCCGCGCACAACCTACTAAGCGCAGAATACAGGTAAAGCCAGGTGCACAGGCTGTGTATGTGCCTCGCCACGTCCCACCTAGGCACCCGAAATCTGTGCGCATAAAATTTTAAGTGTGAGCCGCCAGAACACACAGTTACTACCACAAATGGCTCCAACAGCCAAGAAACATAAGCGCTTTTCTCTCTGTACTGTACTCTGTACTGGCCTCCCTGGACTTTGCTAAGCCTGGCTCCTCTCATTCAGAGAATGGGTTAGCCACAGCCTTAACTGGAAGTACCCCGGATCTGAGTACCCCCGGGACTGGTTCATCCATGGGAGAGGGAAATTCAGCGGCACCTACCCCAGTACCTCCTGGACTAGGCATGGACTCGGCTGCCTTCTCTTGGGTGGAATTTTTCTAGGGCCTTCAAGCCTTTGTACAGGCGCAGTCTGCTACCTCACTTGCCCCTGACTGTATGGAACCTCAGCCAGTAAGCTCTTCCTCTGCCAATCTTATTGGCAGACCTCGAGGCATGCCTTGCCTCACCAAAGGTATCCCTAGCAAGAACCTGGATGGCATGGATGAAGAGGCGAATACAGATTCCTTGGAAGATGGGGAAGTTCCCCCTGGTTTAGAATCATATCGGACCATGTTATGATTTTTCTGTAGAGACAAATTGCCGGCCCTGGGTTCCCAGACCCTGAAGATGCTGGGAGTTCCTGGGGCAGACTCTATGAAGGAACCAAATAAGAATCCCATTCTGATTTCCCTACAGAAAGCCTCTTGCTACTTTCCAGTACTGGAAGCCATCCTGGAGTTGATTGACCTGGAATCGGATGCCCCAGAAACAAGTTTTAAAGGTGGACAAGCGTTAGAAGCTCTATATCCACTGGATCCAGCAGTGGGCGAGCATTTGTGTTTCCCTAAAGTGGATGTGCTGGTCTGTGCCATCTCTAAGCGAACAACTATCCCAGTGGAGGAAGGAACAGCCTTAAAGGATGCACATAATAGACGGATAGAGTCCGTCCTTAAGCAGGCCTTTGACGCAGTAGCAGTGACCTTACAGATTGCTTCTTGTTGTGCCCTGGAAGCTTGTTCATGCCTGCTCCTGTCTCAGGAGGTGGATGACTCGGGGGTGAATTCCAGAGCGGTTATGGAATCCGCCACCGCCTTTTTAGCTGACGCAGGCTCAGATCTAGTCCTTCCTTCGGCCAGAGAAGTGACCTCAGTATTGGTAGCCAGAAGATAGTTATGGCTGTGGAATTGGTCAACAGACGCAACCTCCAAGGCAAATCTTACAAAGATGCCCTTTAAAGGATCACTCCTTTTTGGAAGCGAATTGGAAAAGCAGGCCAGTTAATGGGGGGAATCTCCAGTTCCCCGGCTACCAAAAGATAAGAGAATGCAGTTACAGCGCCCCTCGCCTATGAAGGGTCAATCCAGGGGCTCCCAATGCATTCACCCCTTCAGAAACTCAGCATTTCAGAGGTTTAGGCCCTTTGGGAGGTCTCAGTCCTTTTGTAGTCCACAGCACCCAATGAAAATTTGCCGACCCACCCTCGGAACATGGAGATAGGGGGTCGACTGTCCCTCTTCTACCAGAGGTGGGTCGATATCACTTAGGACAAATGGGTACTGGAGGTCATACAAGAAGGATATGTGATGGAATTTCACAGTGCTCCTCGGGACATATTTATGATGTCTACTTGCCACTCACAGCACAAGAAGCAGGCAGTGGAGACTACTCTTTTAAGGCTCCTCCGAATGAGGGCTATAATCTCAGTACCTGCGCCCCAGGAAAATACAGGGCGTTATTCTACCTATTTCATCATACCGAAGAAGGAAGGTTCCTTTTGCCCCACTCTGGACCTCAAGAGCATCAGCCGACATCTACGAGTGAATCATTTCCGCATGGAAACCCTACATGATAATAGATGTACAGCTGAAAGAGTTCTTAACCTCCTTGTACCTATCCGAGGGCTACCTGCACATTCCAATCCATCAAGAACACCAACGTTTCATATGCTTAGCGGTACTGGGTTGCCATTATCAGTTCCAGGCACTGCCCTTTGGCCTAGCCACTGCCCCCAGAACATTTTCCAAGATTATGGTGGTCGTAACGGCAGCATTGAGAAAAGAGGGAATCCTGGTGCACCTGTATTTGGATGACTGGTTGATTCGGGCCAAGTCCATGGAAGAGAATCTCCAGGTGACCAACAGGGTGACCTCTTTGCTTCAGGATCTTGGTTGGGTCATAAACCTGAACAAAAGCAGTCTCAAGCCATCCCAGTCCTTCGAATATCTGGGAGTCCGGTTCGACACCAAGCAGGGTAAGGTCTTTCTTTCGACCATGCAGATAAGGAAGTTGGTGTCCCAGGTGCATCAGTTGATGAGCATGATACGCCCAATGGTGTGGAGATATTTCAAAGTTCTTGGTTTGATGGTGGCAACCCTGGAGGTAGTGCCGTGGGCGAGGGCATACGAGCGACCATTGCAGCACTCACTACTGTTAGATTGGAACCTGCAGTCTCAAGACTATTTGATTCGCCTTCACTTACCTATGTGAGTATGCTCTCTGCTCCAGTGGTGGCTACAGGAAGCTCATCTGAGCAGGAGTGTACCCCTGACCTCTCCAAACTGGCTGATCCTCACGACAGACGCGAGCCTCCGGGGCTGGGGAGCTCACTGTCAGGAACTGACGGCCCAGGGACGTTGGACCAAGGAAGAGGCTGTCTGGAACATCAACCGCCTGGAAGCCCATGCCCCTCCCCTGCACAGGGACTTGCTACAGCAGGGATCAGTCCTTCGCAAGGATCTGATTTGATTCTGTCTTACAGTCTGACCCTTGAGGTCTCCCCTGATGAAGCGAGGATATTCTGCGGCAGTAATTGCCTCCTTATTCTGCGCTCGGAAGTTCTCTATGTCCCTAGCGTATGTGCGGGTCTAGAGAGTATTTGAGGCCTGGTGCGAGTAGCGCGGTGTCCCTGCTCGGACGGTCAAACTCCCACTAATTCTGGAATTTTTGCAGGATGGCTTGAATAAAGGTTTGACCCTTAACTCCTTGAAGGTACAGGTAGCGGCTTTCTCCTATTTCAGAGGCGAGGTGAATGGAACCCGCCTGTTGGCTCATCTGGACGTGGCCCGTTTTCTGAAAGGGGTGAAACACCTCCAGCCACCTCTATGATGGCCTGTTCCCTTTGAGAATCTTAATTTAGTATTAGAAGTTTTGGCAGGGTCCTCCTTTCAGCAGCTGCACAGTCTTTCCTTGCGTTTATTAACCTTGAAAATGGTGCTGTTGGTGGCTATATGCTCAGCACATCGCATCTCTGAACTACAGGCATTGTGGTGTTGGGAACCATTCCTCCAGATGACTCCACTATTATTACAGCTTCATACTGTTCCATCCTTCTTGCCCAAGGTAGTCTCAGAGTTTCATTTGAATCAGTCCATTTCATTGCCATCCCTAGATAAGCACAAGGACGTGGAAGAATACCGCCTCCAGCATTTGAATGTCAGTAGACTTTTGGTGAGGAATCTAGATAGAAGTTTCAGAGCCAGTCCAAAAGACAGACCACCTGTTTGTCCTTCACCGTGGAAGGAAGCAGAGCGAACCAGCTTCACAGGCCATCATAGCTCGCTGGATTAAGTAGGTGGTCATGGGAGCCTATGTGAAGGCAGGAAAGCCATTACCTTCTCAGGTTAAAGCTCATTCCACTAGGGCTCAGGCGGTCTCATGGGCAGAAGCTAGACTGCTGATTCCCATCGATATCTGCCAAGCCGTGACGTGGTCCTCCTTGCACACCTTCTTCAGGTTCTATCACCTGGATGTACAGGCCCAAGAGGATTCAGCCTTTGCAAAGGCGGTGTTAACCGGACTGCGGGCAGCCTCCCGCCCCGATCGGAAGTAGCTTCTGTACATCCCATTGGTCCTGAGTTCATCTGGCTACATGCTAGGAAATGGCGAAATTACTTACCTGATAATTTCGTTTTGCTTAGTGTAGACAGATGGACTCAGCATCCTGCCCAGGGCTGCCCAAGAACAATGCCAAAGATTTGCCCATGGTGTAGATATCGTTTCTAAGAGATTACAGGTAAGCCATCATCCAGTCCCTAGATCAGGGCATCTATATTCTTACTGGGGTTAAGTGTTTATTATTGGTTTTGTATAGTTGCGGTTATCCATTTTTAATCATATTTTAAATCACATTTTTCAATAGTATATCCACAGTGACTTTTGAAGAGAATACTGAAGGGCTGAGGTCACTGCAGGGGTGTATCTAGGGTGAAGTCAGCTTTGAAATCTGACTCCATCTCCATCTGCTGGCAGGTTAGCATAAACCCATTGGTCCTGAGTCCATCTGTCTACACTAAGGAAAACAAAATTATCAGGTAAGTAATTTCTCCGTTACTGGAACAGATGCTTTATGGTTGCTGTAGTGGTCTGTGGCTCTCCAGTCAGTTAGTAAGATCTGGCAGCTTTAATCTGCTTTCCCAAACAGCCCTCGTAACAGGTCATGTGCCATGTGAAGCAGTCCACTCTGCTTTGTCCAGTCTTCCATCGAATCATTCAGTTGCTTGGAATTGTTTAAGTGAACGGCAAACTTGGCAAGGAATTGATGAGTGTTCTTGGTTGTATTTTCAGGTGTGGGCGGCCATTCCTCCGTGGAAGCAAGGCACTCTATCAGAATTCGTGGTGGCAAATGGCAATGAGGTAAATGACGCCGAGCAGTTGTCACAGCAGCAGCCTCACCAGCTACTCACATCAGCTGAGAAAGCCAGGCAGGACTTTAACCTCCATGTTCCTCAGACTTAGTAGAATGATGTTTTGAAGAATACATTCTGAGGACCTGTTTACATCAGCTGTCCACACACTTCTCAGAATGGTGTAAAATGCCACCAAGTTCTGCTCTTGGTTCAAAGATTGAGAGTACCTGTTGGCTGAACAGGAAAGTTGAGAGGATGTCTTGTGTCCAGCATTGCGCATCCATAGAAATGTAGAATTTGATGGTAGATAAGCGTGTAAGGCCCATCTAGTCTGCCCAGTTTACTTCCTGGTGCAACATCAGAGACTCCAGTTGATCTCTGGCTTTCTCTTCACTTCTGCACTCAACTAGAGATCCTCGATGCTCATCCCAGGCCTTCTTGAATTCTGCTTTTGTCTCCACTGCCTTCCCTGGCAGGCCTTTCCATGCATTCACCATCCTGTCTGTGTTACCCTCTTGGAGCCTCTTAACATGACTCTCTTGCTTTAGAACTTCCTTTCTACTGAGAAAGGTTTGCTGCTTCAGCTAAAAACATTAGAGCTTTGCTTCAATCTGTGCCTGCTTGCAGACCATATAAAAATTTGTAACCGAGTAGATAGAGGGAGCAGATGGATGAAAGATGGCATTAAAATATTGGAAGACTATTTATTTATTTATTTATTTATTTATTGGTTTTTATATACCGCCGCTCATCAGAGATATCACGTCGGTGTGCATAGAACAAAATCCGCAATTGCGTTTTACATAAAACAGTAAGAAAACAACTGAGAAACAACTTTACATTATAAAATGGTTAAATGCATTAACAAAAAACAATTTATAAAATATAAATAGGTATATAGGGATAATGTTAAAAGACTAGTCAGAGGTATGGCAACTACACTTTAATCCCAAGAAAGAAAAATCCTGCATTTGTGGTACAGAAATACAAGGGTAAAATATAGGACACCTGGGGGTCTCCATCTCTAGTTATTGCATGGTAGCCAGTCAGTGTGACAAAGAAGATGGGAAATCTAACAACGTACATAGGAGCATAAATAGAGGTATCATCAGTACAAAGAGAGAGGTAGTTTTATCTCTCCATGGGTGTCTGCTGAGACATCACCTTGAGCTCATTTTTGGAGACCACATCTACAAAACGATATTGACAAGGTAGAGGCAATTCAAAATGGTGCCTGGACTTCACTATAAGACTGAGGGAGCTGAAGATGAACTCTCTTCCAGAGAGAACGGAAAGATGAGAAAGGGAAAGCATTTTCCGTAAAACGAAAAACTCAGGAGCAAGGGGTCATCAGATGAAGCTGAAGGGAGAGAAGCTCTATATTAATGGGATAAAAGACTTTCTCACCGAGAGAATGGTGGACACCTGGAACAGAATTCCAGCACAGATTATAGGAGTCAAAACAATATCAGAATTCAAGCAAGGTGACAGCATGGGTAGACACAAAGGGGTCTTAGGAGTGAGGCTTACAGCAGCACAGAAACCATACAAATGGACAGAGTTGGGTGGGCCTTACCTACCAACAGCTCCAATATTCTTTTTTTTTTTTTTATTTTCTATTTATGCAATTTTATATATTTAAACAAGATACATTTCTTGATTGGAAATACAAGAAAACAAATAAGTAATAAGTTCACAAAAAGAAAATCATTAAAGAATTAAACATTATTGTTTCTTTAACTTAAGTCCTCAAGTCGAGAGGGCTAGATATACACAACCTTAAGAAATATTTATGAAATACTTGAAGAAATTAAAGCCGATCAGTAAAGGATTCTAAACCAATTTCTTTTCAAAGGGAACTGGGAACATTATCACAGGGTTCTATGGAGCCCACAGGAGCTTTCCCTGCTAAAAACTGAGACAGCTGAGGGGGGTCATAAAATACATATGAATTACCATTATGCTTTACTAAGCATTTACACGGAAACTTAAGGAAAAAAACTCCCCCAATCTGAATCACTTGTGGCCTCATTAGGAGAAAAGCCTTTCTCCTCTTTTGGGTTTCTCGGGCAACATCCGGGAAAACTCTTACATTACATCCTAGAAACTGATCATTTCTATGTCTAAGACAACATTTCAATAACCAATCTCTGTCTGGTTCCAATACCAAATTCACTATTAAAGTAGCCGGTGTAGCAAGTTCAGTGTCCGAAGTCTCTAAGAAGGTGGAAATATTCAAGGGCTGGTCAGCAGTGGGCACTAAAGACGTTAATCCTCCATTCTGTTCTGTTGATCTTTTTGCTTTTGGAAGATAGAAAATCTTTGAAATTGGTGGCATTTCATTTTCCCCAACCTGTAACACTTCCTGTAGGTACCTTTTAAAGATATCTCTCGGGGGTATTAAAGATATCTGTGGAAAGTTTATAAATCTTAAATTTTTACTTCTGATTACATTTTCCATCTGTTCCAGTTTCATTGATATGTTCTTCCTTTCTTTTATCATTGCAGTTTGGGTTAACTCTATATTTTTGATTTTATCTCGATTAGTCATAATCTGCTGTTCCATGTCCACTTGTGCATTACTCACAATTTTAACTTTTTCCTCCATTTCTTTTCCTGTGTCATTTAAGATTTTAATTTGTGACAAAATAGAAACTTTCAGGTCCACTAAAGTCTCCCAGATAGTTTCTAGCGTAAATGTAGCTGGTCTTACCACAGCAATTGTAGATCTTTCAGGGATACCTCCTTCAGCTCCAGCAGTTTCCCTCAGCAATGTCCCGTTCACTTCCAACAACTCCAATATTCTGATCACGGAAATTAGAATTTTGTAGCAAACTCTTCTCCCACGACACAAAAAGAAAGAACTCCTCCTTATGCCTTTATATCTAGATGAATGCTAACAGTGGAGGTGCGCTCTGCATTTATCTTAGTTAAATATTGCAGTGAGCTGGGCAGAAATGCAGAGAGATGTGTGGTAGCTTCAGATTTTCGCAGAGCTGACCATGAGAAAATAAAGCAGGGTTGCTTACCTGCAACAAGTATTCTCTGTAGACAACAGGACAAATCACCTACACAAGTGGGAGACATCATCTGACAGCACCAGTGCTGAAAAGTGCTCTCAGAACTCAGAAAAACTGAGATATCTAAAGTCCAAGATGGGATGGAGACCACTTGTTTACTTTGTAATGAGGAAGTGCTTGAAGTAGAATCCTGTATTCCTTTGTGACGTTGGAGGATGTGCTTGAAGTAGAATCCTGTATTCCTTTGTGGCATTGGAGGATGTGCTTGAAGTAGAATCCTATATTCCTTTGTGGTGTTGGAGGATGTGCTTGAAGTAGAATCCTGTATTCCTTTGTGGCACTGGAGGAAGTGCTTGAAATAGAATCCTGTGTTCTTTTGTGGCACTGGAGGAAGTGCTTGAAATAGAATCCTTTGTTCTTTTGTGGTGTTGGAGGAAGTGCTTGAAGTAGAATCCTGTATTCCTTTTTTCCACTCCAGCCTATCCATCTGTTTGGCTTTGGTGGTCCAAGCCCTTCTGTGATGGATCCACCATTTTCCAGAGGACAAAGCAGTGGCCAGTATGGAATCCACTGCAGCTTTTTTGGAGGACAGTCTATATGATTTGTTATGGAGTTCCTCCCGTTTATTGGTCCTGTCTGTCACAGTGCATCAACTCTGTACTTGGGCAGCTGACTCTCTTGGTCCAAAACGCGCTTAAGGAAGTTTCCTTTTACTGGCAGGCTGTTGTTTGGGGAGGATCTGCACCAGTTGGTTAAGATCCTGGGAGATCCTAAGCTCCACGCTTGCTGAAGACAAGATCCGCTCTTTTTCTAAGGCCGGCATAATTCGTTCAATCCTTGAAGAGGTACCGGCTGGGTAGGCAGTTCTTTGGTACCTATTCTTCTGCTGTCTCCAGCTCGAGAGGTTGGGGTGAGTCCTTTTGTGGAGCTAGAAGACAGAGAGTTGATGCTGGTTCTTCAGTGACGATCAATACAGCCTTTTACTGAGGTCCAGCGGATTCACTCTCCCCTGACTCTCATCAGGTGATGTCAGCAGGAGTTCTTCAGGGAGTGGACCCACATAGCATCCAGCCAGTAGGTATTGGAGACTGTTCTTTCCAGTTCCGCTCTGGGCCTGTATTGGCTCATATGAGACGTATTTATGATTTCTCCCTGTTCCACTCAAGCTAAGCGGCACGATGTTCACGAGTCTTTGCTGAACCTACAGCTCTTGCGGGCAGTGGTACCTGTGCCTCCGTTAGTGCAGGATCGCAGCCATTAATGCATTTATTTTGTGGTGCCAAAGAAGGACAGTTCCTTTCGTCCCATCCTGTGTTTCGTTTGCTCTGTCGGAAGCCTACCTGCCTAATCCCATTCAGGATAAGATCAAAAGTACCTATGGTTTTGTGTGCTACAGGAGCTTAGCCAATTCCAGGCGTTGCCATTCGATTTGGCAACCGCCCCATGCATTTTTACCAAGGTGATGGATGTGGTGGTGGCGACCCTCCGGCGCGATTGTTTAAGTCAAGCTCTGTCTTATGAAGAAGCAGAGCATGTGATTCTCGAGTGATTCAGCCGTTAGAAGGCCAAAAGAACACTACAGCCCCCACAGTCCCTGGAGTATCTGGGTTGCAGTTCAGTACCCAGGTGGGAAAAATGATTTTCACAGATGAGAGGGACTGCAGTATTCTCAATCAGGTTCACTTCTTTCTGGAGTCATTGGGCCCATCCGCATGGGATTTTCTGCAGGGGCTCGATCTGATGGCAGCAATCCTGGATTGGTCCCCACAGTCACATGTCTACGGGTTTCAACTGCCCCTGAGTCAGTCGATGCACCAGTCGCTTCACTGGTGGAAAATCCCATCAGCTTTTTTGAAGGGAGTTAACCTAGTCATTCCATCCTGGGTCTTGGTGATGACAGACACGAGCCTGTCGGGTTGGGGGGCCTCATTGTCAGGATCAGGTGGCCCACAGGAGTTGGTCTCCAGAGGAGGCTTTAAGGGCCATCAACCAGTCGGAAAGCAGGGCTGTTCACCTGGTGCTTCTCCAGTTCCTCCCACTGCTCCAAGAGGAGGGCTGTTTGGGTTCTTTTGGACAAAGCCACCGCGGTGGGGTATGTGAATCATCGCGGGGGAGGCAGGAGTAGCAATGTCGTTACTGTTCTCATGGGTTCTTTCGGCAGCTCACATAGCCAGCCAAGACAATGTACAAGTCAAGTTCCTCAGCTGAAATCTGCTTAATCTCAGAAAATGGGACTTGTGCTCAGAGGCCTGTCACAGGTGGGGTCGCCACCAGGTGCATTTGTTGGCGACCCAATGGAACATGAAGGCGGACTGTTCAGCCACCGAAGGGAACATTGGGCAATGAGCACTGACGACCAAGTACAGCCCTGGCTGGAGGGGGCACTCCTGTATGTCTTTCCTCCATGGGCATTCGTAGGCAGACTCCTACGACGCATAGGGCTAGAGAGCAACCGAGTCATTCTGTTGCGCTAGACTGGCCATGCAGACCTGCGATTTCAGGTGAACTGGCCTTTATGACAAAGAAACATAGAAAATGACGGCAGAAAAGGACCAAACAGTCCATCCAGTCTGCCCAGCAAGCTTATAGTAGCATCTGCCGTGCCATATAGGTCACCCCCATACTTAGTTTGCCAAACTTTCAAAGTCAGGGCCCTTATTGGTTGCTGTCTGAGTCCAATTTCCTGTTATCTCTTGCTGTTAAAGCAGAGAGCAGTGTTGAAGTTGCATCAGAAGTAACAGGCTTATTGATTAAGGGTAGTAATTGCCATACCAGCAAGTTACTCCCATGCACTCTTTTCCTCATTTCCATCCTCTAGCCTTTAGAGATCCACAGTGTTTATCCCAAGCCCCTTTGAAATCTTTCACCATTTTAGTCTTCACCACCTTCTCCGGAAGGGCATTCCAGGCATCCACCACCCTCTCTGTGAAGAAATATTTCCTGACATTGATTCTGAGTCATCCTCCCTGGAGTTTTATTACGTGACCCCCTAGTTCTACTGATTTCTTTCCAATGGAAAAGGTTGGGAATTGTGCATCATTAAAACCTTTCAGGTATCTGAAGGTCTGTATCATATCCCCCCTGCACCTCCTCACCTCCAGGGTATACGTATTTTAAGTTCTTTAATTTCTCCTCATAAGTCATTTGATGGAGACCTCCCCACCATTTTTGTCACCCTTCTCTGTACCTCCTCCATCCTTCAGAGTTATGGTCTCCAGAACTGAACACAGTACTCCAGGTGAGGCCTCATCAATGACCTGTGCAAGGGGCTTATCACCTCCTTTTTCCTACTGGTTATTCCTCTGTCTATGCAGCCCAGCATTCTTCTGACTTTAGCTATCACCTTGTCACATTACTTTGCCATTGTCAGAACGCTAGACACTATCATCCCAAGGTCCCTTTCCTGCTCGGTGCACAACATCCCCCCCCCCCCCCCCCCAATCACATACAGCTCTTTTGGATTGCCACACATCAGACACATGACTCTGCATTTATTGTCATTGAATCCCAGCTGCCATATCTTCGACCATTGTTCAAGCTTCCTTAAATCACGTCTCATTCTCTCTTCTGAAAGCACAAGGTCTCTTAGCTCAGGGGCCTGTGGTCATGGAGGATCCAGTTCCATTCTTTCTCACAGCCTGACTCTTGAGCAGAGATGACTCTGTAAGAAAGGGTATTCTTTGGCGATAATAGCTATGCTGCTGCAGTCTCAGTAATGGTCTGCATCCTTGGCTTATATTCAAGTCTGTCATCTGTTCAAGCAGTTCTGCGATTCCAGGTCAGTGTTCCCCCTGACAGGCTGATATTTCATGAATTTTGGCCTTATCTTGGGGAGGTCTGGATAAGGGCTGGCTCTGAATTCTTAAAGGTGCAGGTGGCATCTATTTCTTGCTACTGGTGGCCCATAGTGAGTGTCTCTGTAGCGGCTCACTCTGATGTGTCCTGCATCTTAGGGGCATAAAACAGTTGGGGGCCACCCTTCCGGCCCTTGTTTCCCCATGGAACCTCAATCTGATGTTGAAAACCCTCATGGGAGGCTCCCTTTGAGCCTTTGGAACAGAGGTCCTTGAAGGATTTGTCACTGAAGACAGCCTTTCTGGTTATGGTGTGTTCTGTGCGGTGGGTCTTGGAGCTTCAAGCCTTATCTTGCTGGGATCCATTTGATTCTTCAGCCAGTGCCATACTTTCTCCCAAAGGTGAGTTCCGCCTTTCATATTAATCAGTCGTTTTCACTGCCGTCTTTCTTTTGGGAGGAGTGTGGACTGGCGTATCGGTCCCTCTGAAGTTGGATGTGCAGAGGGTACTTGGAGGTCTCTAATGCCTTCTGCAAATTGGACAGGCTGTTTGTCCTTTTTGGGGTCCACATGAAGATGATGCAGCCTTTAAGGTTACCCTGGCTCGTTGGATAAAGGAGACAATTGTTTCAACTTACTTCCTGAAGGGCAAGAAGCCTTCAGTATTGGTATGCACGCACTCCACCAGGTCCCAATCGGCATCTTGGGCGGAGGTGCACGCACTTGCACAGGCCAATATTGCAGGGTGGCTACTTGGTCTTCCCTAAACACTTTTGTGAGGCATTGTTTGCTGGACGTGCTGGCATGTAAGGATGCGACTTATGATGCAGGGGTCCTTCAGGGCCTCAACACTTCCTCCCACCCAGGTAGCTGAAGCTTTTGGTACTTTCCACTTGTCACGGCTGGACTGGTGTATCAGGATGTGATGGAAGGAGAGATTTTCCTTCATGTTAATTTCCTTTCCTTTAGTCCTGTTACACCAGTCCAGGATTCACCCAGGAATTGAGACTCTGTTTCAGACTGTTCTAGTTTCAGCATCAGGTTGAGGACTTGGTTCTGTATTTTCAAGTTCCTTTCTTCCTTTCTTTTGTGTTAGGTTGCAGGGAAACTTCTCAGTGTTCTAGTTGTAAATTGATCTTGGGTTTACTTAGTGATGAATGGGTTCTGATCCGAAGCTGTGTCAGAAGGAATACCGGATTCTCACTACTAGCACCACCTCCTAAATAGTGGCTGTGATGTCACACAGGAAAATAGTGTTGTCTGCCTCCATCTGCTGGTAGGGGGAAATAACCCATTTGTCATGGATGGACTGATGTAGCAGGACCAATGGAAAGGAAATTCATAAGTGAGAAAATGTCTCCATATCTTCTCTAGGTTCTGTCTCCTGTAAAGTAAATGGAATTGCTTTTACCATTTATTTGGACAAAAGCAGGATATGTTCTATCTGCCAGTGGAGAAGTATTTCTGGGAGGCTGTGGAGAGAGGTCTGATGGAAGACCAGTGGAATGATATCCCTTGTATGAGTCAGACAATATTATAGCTGGTTCTTCTGAGGTTGTCCTATCTTTGGACAAAAGTGAATCCTGAGACTTAGACTGTAGCTCAATTTGCAGGATTTCTTGCCTTGGCATAATATTGTGGAATAAGAAATTGAGTCTCAAGAGTTAGGGACCATGGACTCCAAAATGTGTGACATTTCTTCTAGCTGTGATGGAGGAGGTGGAGAATCCTGTTTACTCTGTGCTCTTTGCTAGAAGGAGAATGGTGCTTGCAGCAAGTCTTCTCCAAGTCATGGTACCTAGCATGAGAGGACTCTGCCTTTTCGATTTAGGCAATGGCTTCCTCTCTGCTGACCTGGAGGCTTGAGTAGAATGTACTTCTTTCATTGTGCAGCTTCTAGATCTTCTGACCTGGAGAGACATTCGGGCCCATTGGGTGATAGCCTTAGGCAGCACCACAGCAGTGGTGCTGATCAGATAAAGTAATCTTGTGGGAATATCTTTTGAAGGCCGGTTTACTGGCTACCATCGTGATGAGAGCTGAGGCTAGTTTGAATGCAAAACTAGAAAAATTCAAAGCAAGGATAAAACCTTTTTTGAAGACTTGTGAATAGAAAAAAAAAATGTTATCACAAAAGAAAAGGGAAATGAATGTGAAAAAATCCAACGAGCACATCAGGGGCAGGGAGATTCGAAGCCGTATCCCCGTCTGTTCAGAGCTGGGGTATTTTGACAACAGAGACCTCTTGGTAAAGTTCAAGAGAAGATAAGATTGGGAGAGCCGCCAGTGGAGGCTCCCTATTGGTCCAGCAGTATATAAGAAAGTCCTGTCTGCAACACCTTTGGTCCAACAGCTCAGCTGGCATCCGTCCCAAGGAAGCACCTTCGATTCGGCTGTTAGTCTCGGGCCCCTTTTGCGACTGTTGCTTAGTCTGTGTCTAAGATTGTGCCTCATATAAGTCCCTGATTCCGGATCCTGCTTTCACATGCCTGTTTCTGCTCCAGTCCAGCCTGGTTTCTGCTGTTACTGGAAGTCCTGGTGGCTGCCTGACCCACAGGGTCAACCTGTGGGGCATGGCAGTTGTTGTAAGGTGAAGACATCAAGCCCGTCCAGGCTTCCTCAGGGCAGCGCAGGCCATGACAAAGTGGTTGAAAGAGAGGGAGTGAAAATACGTTCTTTGGCATGAGGTGAGGTGATCCGCATGGCAGCGGCTGCTTGGAAACACCCGCGCTTGCTCAGAAAAGTCTCCGGGGGTTTTCTGAGCTCTGAGAGAGCTTGTCCTCCTCTGCACTGTCAGATGGTGTGGCTGATTGTTGTCCAGTTTGTCCACAGAGAAATACCTTAACGTAGAAACGTGCTGGGGAGAGAGAGCGAGCTCTCCTGGGCGGTTGAGCAGAAGCTGCATTAAGCTGTGTGATTGTGGTTAGCAGGTGCTGCTGCTGCTTCGCGCTCATCTGTTTTCTTTTTCACTCACTCATTTGTGTACAGCTCGCACTTGACTGCCCTATGATATAGCAACATTTTGTCTTGCAATTCAGGTCTCGTTGAAGCCCAAATCGCTGACCCACATCCAAGCTGCTGCCCTGCCCTTCGTTGCTCTGACAGCCTGGTCTGCGCTGATCAATACGTGTGGACTACACAAAGACAACTGTGCGGGAAAAAGGTGTGTAAGCCAGAGTGCAGTAATCCCCCTATGGATTATACGTTTAAAGAGGATGAAATGAGTATTAATGCTAATACTTAGTATTTTTACAGCGCTACTAGAGATGTGCAGTGCTGTACAATGGTGATAACTATTCAGGTACGTTAAGACCCTGCCCCAGAGAGCTGACATTCTTAAGTGGGTATCTGAGGTAAAGGGGTCAATTTTTATTTTTTTGTAACTCTATTTTTTTTATTATCATTTTTGTGTGTTAATGATAGTAGTAAAGATTGCATCCGTTCTAGAACATTTGTCTGTGCATCTATATGAAGTGAAAAAAACACTGCAAAAGCCACAGGAGCAAAGACCAACAAACACAGTTTTAAGAAATAACGTTTTCTTTTCACAAAGGAGGCCAGCTGCTAAGCGTTACGTAAGCGAAACTTTTCCAGTCTTACTTATTATTATGCTTTCCTTTCACATGCTTCCCCTATATATTCTAATAACCGCATTACTGCCTGCCTTGGCCTGTAACCTCCTGGCCTGCCGTGTTTAAAGCTGCAGGAAAGGAAGCCAGGTTCCTCTTTCTCCAAAGCCCTTTTCTTCCAATTGCTGGCCGCTCTCATGTCCTTTCTGTTCGGCCCTGTACTAATTTCCATTTAAGAAGCCACCGGACCTCTCGCAACCCTTGATAGAGGCGTGGCCGGCCTTACGTTCACACTTGCTACCGACTTTCCCAGCTCGGCTCTTTGGATGTTGGGTGTTGGAGATGGGGGGAGTTGTGTTTGATTTTTGCTTTTGCTGTTTTTCATAACCGTAGAGCTTTTCCACCACAATGCATCTCTGTTCTAGAACAGACATCTTGCCCACCATAACTGGTGTTAAATAGCATCTCCTCATCCCTTGGTATAGATTTTCTCACACTCTCAGGGTGTTGCTGTTTAGCTCTTTTTCCAGATTTTCATCCATTGCTCTTCATTAATAGATCTTTTTCACAGTAATTTGGTCTCTGTTCTTCCACGCTTCCTAACAGTTGATATATACTGGGTATCTGTTCTTTTAACTGGTTTTTCAATTGACAAAGCACACCTACATTTAGTCACCTGTTCCATGTACTTACCTGGATCAGTCCAGACCATGGGTTGAGCCTTCTGTCCAGCAGATGGAGACAGACAAAATACTACTACAAGAACTCGGGAGGGTCGTGAACACAACCAAGAGTTGTCTACAGCCCTCCCAGTCACTAGAATACCTGGGAGTCCGGTTCGATACCAAACAGAACAATGTCTACCTTCCCCTTCCATGGAGAAGGAAGCTAATGGATCAATTACAAAAGCTGTTTACCTTGGTCCACCCCAAGGTATGGGACTACCTTCAAGTCCTCGGCCTCATGACATCAACTATGGAAGTTGTTCTGTGGGCAAGGGCCCATATGCAGCCGTTACAACGTTCCCTACTCTCACGATGGAATCCAGTGTCCCAGAACTACTCAATTCTCCTCCAGCTACCGACAGAGGTTCGGGAGCAGCTTCAATGGTGGCTACAGGAAAAACACCTAAGCAGAGGCGTAAACCTATCCGCTTCGAAGTGGACCTTGCTCACCACAGACGCAAGCCTGCGAGAGTGGGGAGCCCACTGTCAGGAACTGACGGCCCAGGGACAATGGAACAAGGAAGAGGCGGGATGGAACATAAACCGCCTGAAAGCTCGAGCGGTCAGATTAGCCTGCCTACGATTCAGCCACAGACTCCGAGGCCAGTCGTATCGGACAACGCAACGACCGTTGCCTACATCAACTGACAGGGAGGAACCAAGAGCCAGCAGGTGTCTCTAGAAATAGACCCCCTCATGGAGTGGGCGGAAATAAATCTACAAGGGATTTCGGCCTCCCACATCGCAGGAAAAGACAACATCTCTGCGGACTACCTCAGCAGAGAAAGCCTAGACCCAAGGGATTGGTCGCTGGCAGACACAGCCTTCCAGCTGATAGTAAATTGATGGGGTCTCCCAGCCAAGGACCTACTAGCAACTTGTCGCAATGCCCGGGTCCCCAGATTCTACAGCCACAGACAAGAACCACAATCTCAGGAAATCAACACTCTCGTCCAGAATTGGCTAGAGGACAGCCTCCTGTATGCCTTCCCACCCTGGCCACTATTGGGCAGGGTCATCCACAAGATAGAACACCTCAGGGGACTGGTCCTAGTCGCCCCGAATTGGCCAAGAAGACCATGGTACGCGGACATGCGAAGACTATTGGTGATGAATCCTCTATGTCTACCGCCATCCAGGGACCTTCTTCATCAGGGACCGATCTCCCACGAAGACCCGGCTCGATTCTCTCTTACGGAATGGCCCTTGAGAGGACTAGCCTAAAGAAGCGCGGCTACTCAAAAGCCGTGATTGACACCCTGCTTCGGGCATGCAAGTTCTCCATATCTCTGTCTTACATACGGATCTGGAGAGTATTCGATGCTTGGTGTGAAGACCGCGGTCTCCTCCTGAGGACAGCCAAGATTCCCACGATCCTAGAATTCCTACAGGATGGCATGCAGAAGGGGTTGTCACTCAACTCCCTCAAGGTTCAAGTCGCAGCACTGGCCTGTTTCAGGTCCGACGTGGACGGCATCAGACTATCAACTCATCCTGATCTGTCCCGCTCTTTGAAAGGAGTCAAACAACTCCGACCACCACTAAACTGGCCAGTTCCTCTATGGAACCTCAACCTAGTACTAGACTTCCTAGCAAGGGAATCTTTCAGACCAACAAGCACCCTGTTTCTACATCTCTTGACCTTAAAGACAGTGTTCTTGATCGCAATATGCTCAGCCCGACGCATCTCCGAATTTCAAGCATTATCCTGTCGGGAGCCGTTCCTCAGGTTCACCCCGAGCACCATACAACTATGTACGGTAACATCCTTCCTTCCGAAAGTGGTTTCCCAGTTCCTTATGAACCAGACCATATCCTTACCATCATCAGATGAGCACAGGGATTCGGAAGACTCACGCCTCCTCTGCCACCTGAATGTCGGCAGAATCCTAGACCGCTACCTGAAGAGATCGGAATCCTTGCACAAAACTGACCACCTGTTCGTTCTTCACAGCAGGAAGAAACAAGGGGAAGCGGCATCGCGGGCCACCATAGCCCACTGGATCAAAGAAGTAATTAATGCTGCTCACATAGAGGCAGGAAAACCATTACCTCTACAGGTCAAGGCGTATTCTACAAGGGCCCAGGCAGTCTCCTGGGTTGAAACCAAGCTGCTGTTGCCAGCCGAGATCTGTTGGGCGGCGACATGGTCCTCCCTACACACCTTCTCCAGGTTTTCCGCTTGGATGTTCAGGCCAGGGAGGATACAGCCTTCGCAAGGGTAGCACTAAGTGGGCCATGGGCAGTCTCCCACCCGATAGGGGAGTAGCTTTTGAACATCCCATTGGTCCTGAGTCCATCTGGCTACATGCTAGGAAATGGAGAAATTACTTACCTGATAATTTCGTTTTCCTTAGTGTAGACAGATGGACTCAGCATCCCGCCCATGGCTGCCCCAGAAATCGAGAACCTCAGATATCAAATCTCGAGACTGAGCAAGTATGGGTAAGCCAAGGCCTACCCCTAGTTCAAGACACCCGCAGTTGCCCAGGTGTCGGCGTTTATTGTTTGAGTGCACTGGCGTTCTCCAGTCCAAAGTTTTTATATAATTATATATATATATAATCAGTTGAACCAGTTCAAGTTTAATCAAGTATTAAGCAACATATATCCACAATGGCTTTTCGAAGAGAATACTGAAGAGCTAAGCACGCTGCACAGGTATATGTAGGCTGACATCAGCTTTGAAATTTGACTCCGTCTCCCATCTGCTATCAGGAGAGCACAATACCCATTGGTCCTGAGTCCATCTGTCTACACTAAGGAAAATGAAATTATCATGCAAGTAATTTCTCCAATGCCTCTGTATCACTCCATGGTGCAACTTCATCTTGAGTAATGTGTGCAGTTCTGGTCACCACAGTCCAAAAAAGATATAGCAAAATTAGAAAAGGCACAGAGAAGGGAGACCAGAACGATAAAGGGGATGGAACAGTTCCCCGATGAGGAAAGGCTAAAGAGGTTAGGACTCTTCAGCTTGGAGAAGAGATGGCTGAGGGGAGATATGATAGAGGTCTGTAAAAGAATGAGTGGAACGAGTAAACCAGAAACATTTACCTCTTCAAATAGTACAAGGACTAGGGGACCCTCCATAAAGCTAATATAGTACATTTAAAACAAATCAGATACATTATTTTTTCACTCCGAATACAAACTATTATTATTTATTTATATTCTGCTTTTCAGCACTTCAAAGAATTTGTTCCAGAAAATGTGGTGAAAGCAGTAGCATAGCTGGATATAAACAGGGTTTGGACAAGTTTCTGAAGGAAAGGTCCATAAGCCATTATTAGCTATGCAGACTTGGAAAAGCCACTGCTTATCATAAAAAACATAAGACTTGTCTTACTGGGTGAGACCGAGGGTCCATCAAGCCCAGCATCCTGTTTTCAGCAATGGCCAGTGCAGGTCACATGTGCCTGGCAGGATCCCAAGCTGCTATCACGCAGTGATACTTAGTGGCTTTCCCTAGGGGGGATCACTTTAAAACGAGCGCATGTGCCCATATGCATACTTGTATTTCATATCGTGCATGCAAATGGCTGCACACAATATAAAATCTGGGTAATTCTGCCCAACTATGTATCTGCGTATCTAAAAAATAGGCGGCATGACGTGAACACAGTGAGTTCTATTGTAGATAGGAATCGGTACTCGCTCCACAAGGGCCTACATTCCTATAGCTCTGAAGACTCCCTTCCATCCAAGACGTTATCGCAGGTACGGAGATCGAGAATTATATTGGCAAGATTGCAGATAGGAACCAGTACTTGCTCCACGAGGGCCCATGTTCCTAGAATCCTTTACAGACTCTCTTCTACTCTAGAAGTCATTTCATATACATCTTATTGCGAGTTCTTATTACAGACTGTTTATAGGAATCAGTGCTCACCTATGGCTCCTTTTCCTGAATATACTGAAGACTCTTTGTGGCATAGAGACCATTGCAGACATCTACTATTGTGAGTGTACCATCTTGTATCCAGTATACCCTGTCTACTCACTACTTCTAGTCTCTCTCTACAACTCAGTGACCCAGAGATTATATTCCAGTATCAGAAGGACTTCAGTCTGCCGGACACATCGACTCACTACTGCCACCACTGGTGGTCCAGCTTCCAGCCTAATAAAGAACTATATGTGTTTATTTCATATTCTAGCCTAGCCGGTGCTTCCTCTCAGGATCTCCTCCTAGAAGGCGTCATTTGCCACCGGCCCAGGGATTCACCATTTTCTCTAAGTGGTCATTCCTTACACTACTATCACTCTGTGGGAGCCAACCACTACCGACCGCTAACACCGCTTACGGAAGTATTATATAAATAGCTACCTTCTCTTTCTATGGGACTTGCCAGCAGCCTATATATAACAGATTGCTACTCCATAGCGGTGGCATGATAGATTGCTATCTCTGTAGCGAAGTACAATATACCTATTAGCTCCTCTCCTCAGAAGAGTATCATTGAATAGATTACCAACTCCTCTTCCTTGGGGAGTTGATCCATAACAGATTGCTACCTCCTTCCCTTAACAGGAGCATCTAACAGCAGTTCGCTAACAGATTTAACACTTTTTTTAACACTTTTCTATACCGACCTTCATAGTTAAAAACCATATCTCCGCCCTCCTGGCGGGTAAGCACTACAGATAGCTAACTCCTCCCCTCTGGAGGAGCAGATCATGACAGATTGCTAACTCCTCCCCCTTTCAGGAGAAAAGCAGAACAGATTGCTAACTCCGCCCTCCTGGCGGGGTGGGTGATAACAGATTTCTAACTCCTCCCCTCTGGAGGAGGAGAGCGTAACACATACACCAGCTTACCATTATCCACATGTTAATTAAACCCTTCAAAGAAATGTAGCAGATTGGTGAGGCAAGACTTCCCTTGGGGAAATCCATGCTGGCTGTGTCCCATTAAACCATATCTATCTAAATGTTTTGTGATTTTATTCTTTATAATAGTTTCCACAATTTTTCCAGGCACTTGAATTCAGGCTTCACCAGCCTATAGTTTCCTGGATCACCCTGGAGTTCTTTTTAAAGATCAGGGTTACATTGGCCATCCTCCAGTTTTAGGTACAGTGGATGATTTTAATGATAGGTTTCAAATTACTTGTAATAGATCTGCACTTAAATAAGTGCTTTCAGAACACTGGGGTGTAATCTGGTCCGGGCGATCTTATTATATCTTCCAGCTTTACCATTTTTATTTATTTATTTATAAATTTTTATATACCGCCCCTCATCAAAGATATCACGTCGGTGTACAGTGAACAGGAACTTACGCCGGAGCGTTTTACATTTAACAGAGTTATATAAGCGTTATACAATTTAAAAAAAGGCAAGTATATAAATATTTGAACATAAAACAAGTAGAATCTTTTACAAAAACAGAACTATCATTTAGTTGTAACTTAACTGAGCTGAATTAAAACAACACTATAGAGTAAAGAGGGTTCAAGGGGAAAAAGGTAAAAGCTAAGGGAGAGGGTTAGAGGGTGATGGAGTTCTAAATAATAAGTGGTAAGAGGGGAGCGAAAGTGCTAATCTTAAATTAGGAGCAATATGGTAGGATCATTAGAATAGGAGCAGAAATAGGAGAAGTTAGAGATGGTATATAGACAGGGGGTGTCTGGTAGAAAGGCAGGGCAGGTAAAGGAGGGGAGGACATATTTATTTCAAGTATAGGCATGTGTGAATAACCATGTCTTGAGTTTTTGCTTGAAAGTTTTGGGAGATGGCTCAAGGCGCAGTTCGGTGGGCATGGTATTCCATAACAAAGGGCCAGCAAAAGAAAGCGCTCGCGCTTTGGTAGAAGCATAGTTATATAGTTTGGGCGAGGGGGTCTGTAATGTGGCAAGGTATTGATTTCTGGTGGGTTTAATAGAGTTTTGAAATTGTAGAGTATTATTAAACCATTTCATTTCAGGATTGTGGAGGGCTTTATGGATAAGTGTTAGTGTCTTATAGTGTATGCGAGATTGAATGGGGAGCCAGTGTAAATCCTTCAAAACTGGCGTAATGTGTTCCTTTGCGTTTGTATTAGTGAGGATGCGGGCTGCAGTATTTTGCAGGATTTGTAAGGGGCGGATGGCATTTTTAGGTAGGCCTAGGAGGAGTGAATTGCAATAATCTGTTTTGGAAAACAACATGGCTTGTAAAACTGTCCGGAAATCAGATGCGTGAAGTAAGGGTTTCAATTTTTTGAGTGTATGTAATTTGAAAAAACACTCTTTAAGGATTGCGCTGATAAATTTTTTGAGGGCCATTTGGTCGTCAATAATGACTCCTAGGTCTCGGACTTGGTGGGAGAATTGTATGTGCGTCGATGTTATTGGTGAGGTGGGAGAAGCATGTAGAGGGGTAGGAGGAGAAATGAACATGAGTTCTGTTTTTGTGGAGTTGAGGGCAAGTTGTAAGGAGGTTAGTAGATTATTGATAGAAGCGAGGGTAGTGTCCCAGATTTCAATGGCTTTGGGTATGGATTCCGTTACTGGAATAAGAATTTGTACATCATCAGCGTACAAAAAGTGTGGAAGCTTAAGATTGGCGAGGAGATGGCAGAGTGGTAGGAGATAGATGTTAAAAAGGGTAGATGAAAGTGAAGAGCCTTGTGGGACTCCTTGCTTCAGGGGGATTTCTTTTGAAAGGTGGTTGCCAATTTTGACTTTATAGTTACGGTTGGACAGGTAGGAAGTAAACCAGTTATGAGCAGTACCAGTTATTCCAATCTCGTGAAGGCGTTGGAGGAGAATTTGGTGGTTAACGGTATCAAAAGCCGCTGAGATATCCAGGATTACTAGAAGATGAGGTAGATTTTTATCTAGGCTTTTGAGAAGGTAATCAGACAGAGATAAGAGCAGGGTTTCAGTACTATGTAGTTTGCGAAATCCGTATTGTGAGGGAGAGAGGATTTGGTGTTCTTCTAAATAGTCACTAAGTTGACGGTTGATAGTTTTTTCTAGGATTTTAGCAATAAATGGGAGATTAGAAATTGGGCGGTAATTGGCAAGGTCTAATGGGTCGAGCTTAGGTTTTTTTAAAGTGGGTTTAAGGATAGCAAATTTGAGAGAGTTAGGCACTTGTCCAAGTTCAATAGAAGCATTGATAATGTTAGAGATAGGGCTGGCTATTAGATCAGGGACAGTGAGGAGGAGTTTTGTGGGGATGGTATCAGAGGGGTGAGAGGAGGGTCTAGCTTTTTTGAGTAGGGATACAATTTCAGTTGTTGCAGTGTTTTCAAAGATAGTTAGCTGAGGTGCAGAGTCTTTTGTGTGACAGAGGTTATTGAATTGGGGCAAGTGGGAATTGTGTGTGAAGCGTGTCATAATTTTGTTAATTTTGTCCTGAAAGAAAGAGGCCAGTTGTTCGCATTTGATTTTGGCTTCTTCTTCTGGGATGATATTTGGAGTGAGGTTTGTAAGTGAAGTGACATATTCAAACAGCACTTTTGGATTGAATTGAAATTGGTGTATTTTACCAGCGTAGTAATTTTTTTTTTGCATTGTTGATCATCTCACCATGATTTGTTTCAGTTCTTCTGAATCATCACCACCATTAAATACAGTTTCCGGAACAGGTATCTCCCCAAAATCCTCTTCAAGAAGAATTGAACCTATTATTTGGGATCCTGCTGGGTACTTGTGACCTCGATTGGCCACTGTCTGAAATAGGATGCTGGGCTTGATGGATCCAGTTTGGCATTTCTTTTGCTTTCTGTCTATTCTTGAAGAATGTTAGTCTGATTTGGATATATCTGAGAAATCCTTGGCTCCAACTCACCATCTTAAGAAAGGGATTATTAGCAGTTATGGTACTATTATGTTAACTGAGGACCAAATGGTCAATTAGTTAAGATGGACCAGAGCTGTGGAAGACCTTGCAAAAATTTGGAATCTTGAATTGTATCTGGCTTATTGGTACCCAGTATAACTTGCCATCCATAGCAGCTTCTGGCACTGGGTAGTACTGAAATGGAGCCCAGGGCTGAGCACATTACAGTAGTACATTCTGGAGGAGATGAAGGCAAATGTGACTGTTCAAATACACTGACAGTCTGGGAAGTCATCCAGATTTAATGCATCCCTAAATTGTGACTGATAGAAATTGGAAGGGTGGGTGGATGGACAGCTCTACAGTTTACTTGCTTCTTATCTTCAATTGCTTCTCACTGTCAAAGACTGGATATTGATCTAGATGGATTTTCTAGTTTGCCAAATCTTATGGTTGTGTCAGAGATCAAAGAGTGCAACTTCTGAATATTTCAGAGGTGAAAAATTGACCAGCTGTATTAAGCAAGGCTTCTGAAGATGGGCTCATAAGTTGCATGCCATTAACTCCCTTTGTCTAAAGTAGGAGTCATTGATAGGGATAGACCCCCAAATACCGTTTAACCCTTCCCAGCAGAAATACAAGAAGTCCTTGACATAAAGTGTTTTGAGTTGCAACGATTCAGAGCTAGGTTTCTAAATTGATACCCATTATCCAACTTACAATACTTGCTTTGATTTTAAGATGCCTGAGCATCTCCCAGTAGGCACACATTGCTGTGCTGATGACCATGAGGTCTGGTGAGATGATGTCAGTAGGAAGAGTACTAGGAGCTTTCTTCCCTCAAAACAATGTTAGTGCAATATCCTGCAGGCATGCCTTGGCTTGTTCCCCTTTAGACAAAAAATGTTTTTAAAGGTCTATGCTTTATACAGTAATATATATTATATTACTAAATTCTGGGTTATTTTGGTGAAAGAGTATTGAGCCTTGGTGCTGGAACTAATTCCCCCATTTATGAGATTGTTCAGAAGGGACAGTTGGTTTCGCTTTACCTTTCAATGTAAGATGAAGCAATTATGTCCTAAATCTGAGGGCTTCCTGTATTTCTGATGTGTTCAGATTGATCATGAGCCAACTATTCTCCATCTATGCCTTAATGTTGGGAAGCCAATATGACAGCAGTGACCCAGCATCCCAGGCCCATTCAGGGCATTGATATTGCCAGCAGCTCCTCAGAGGACAGTAGGGTTCAGTTCAATTTTGTGTCTTACAAGCAGGAAGTGGAGAAAACCTAAGGCAATGGCAACTCTGTTCTTCCTTATTTTAGGGACAAGCAGTTTGTTATGATGACTGCATTATTATTATTTTCATTATTCCTGACGACTGAGTGGTTAGTGCTGTGGATGGTCGCAAGCCATAAACCAAAACTCTCTTAGCAAGTTCCCAATGACTAAATGAATGTAAAAGATGAGGAGCAGGAGATTGGCATGCACTGAACTGACTAGCTCTTTGGGAATCCCGAATGATGTGCATTTTCAAGATTGATGCGTCTCTTCTATGAATTAGAACTGTAGAGTCACGTTTTTCCTAAAAATGTGTTGTAGGTGCTCTACGTGCTTGAGGATTGGAGTTCCTCTAGAATGATGCCTGCTACCCCATCTCCCCAGGGGCTGTGAATTCTCTCTGCAGCCTCAAATCAGACCGATAACCTAGACCTGCCATTCGACGATCCCAGGGCTGTCTTGCGCCCTTTGGACTTGACATTTTGCATCTGCTGTCATCCCCAAAGAAAGTTTCGTTACTAATACCCACTCTTCGAATATAGCAGAGACTCTGCAGAAGACTTGCATGTACCCAGATCTCTCTCTAAAAGTTGTTTCACTTTGTGATTTAACTGGATTGATGGGTTTCTATGTTCTCAGAGCAAAGGTTTGTCCTCTCCTTTTATAAAATGTTGGTGTAACCTTCCTGGCTCTCTGCTGCATCTCATTGGCCCTGGATGATCTGTAGGCTGTCATTCAGGCTGTTCTGTAGCGATGGTATTGATGACCACCTTTTAATTAGTTCTTATAAGACCTAATGAATGGTCTTTTGTTAATTGGTCTTTGTGTTTTCTCTTAATAATGTTGTTGTTTTTCTGTTTATTTTGGCATATTTTTGCTGGGATCTACCATCTTCAGTTTGCTGGTTATCTGGCATGTGATAAACCCTACTTTTCGCATCCTGCGCTGGGGGGGAGAGAGAGACACTACCTACAAGGCCCTCATAGTAGTTAAGTATTTAAATCTCTATAGGAGGGCCGCCTGATAGGTCAAGGTTAAGTGTGAGTGGTGGTTTCAGGTTTAGGGACCATCAAGCTAGGATGAGAGAACATAGTACAAAATTTCATCTTTGTGAGACTTTCCTCACTCCAAATGATGTCAAATCTTCACCAAGGTGTACTGTGCTGTTCATACGTCTCACTCTACATGCGAAACTGGCCCCTAAACCCAAAACCACCACTAACACCTCACCTCGACCTATTAGGTGGCCCTCCTAAAGAGATTTAAATAGGTGCACAAGTGAGGCCCTCCCCAAAGTCTCTCTCTCTCTCTCTCTCTCCCCCCCCCCTCCATCCAAACCCAGAAATAGCCAAAATAAAATTCCAAAAATCGCACAGCTTAATGCCAGAGAAAAAAGCTATAGTTATTTCTGGCGTTAAGACCATGCAATATGTCCCCTAATTTAACTAATTCCCGCCCAAAAAATTTGCATTCGCGCCGTGTGCTACAGCATTTTTTGCGCTTGGTAACGCCATTAAACATTTTGAAGAATGATGCGGTCAGTTTGTAATTTGTCCTTGTTACATCTTTATACACCATTAATTATGTGTGTGTGTGTGTGTGTGTGTGTATGTATGTATATATTAGAGATGTGAATCGTGTGCCCGATCGTTTTAACGATCAGGTTCGGATGGAGGGAGAAAAAAATCGGATCGTTTGAGATGTGAATTGGAATCGGTTCCGATTCCAACTCACATCGTTAATTTTTTAGTGAGGCCTGAGCAGATTAAAAAAAAACCCACCCCGACCCTTTACAAATTACCCCTTTGCTTCTCCCACCCTCTGGACCCCCCCAAAAAACCTTTTACATGTACCTGGTGGTCTAGCGGGGGGTCCGGGAGCCATCCCTTCAATCATACCCTCGGTGCCGGACTGGTTTCAAAATAGCGCCGATCGCCTTTGCTCTCACTATGTCACAGGGAGCGACGGTCGCCATACTGGCAGTCGATCGCCTTTGCCCTCACTTTGTCACAGGGAGCGACGGTCGCTCCCTGTGACATAGTGAGGGCAAAGGCGATCGGCGCCATTTTGAAACCAGTCCAGCACCGGCACCGAGGGTATGATTGAAGGGATGGCTCCCGGACCCCCCGCTAGACCACCAGGTACATGTAAAAGGTTTTTGGGGGGGTCGGGAGGGTGGGAGAAGCAAAGGGGTAATTTGTAAAGGGTCGGGGTGGGTTTTTTTTTATCGGGCCATCTGCGCCATTTTTATCAGTGGTAGCCAAAATGGCGCCGATGGCCCGAGAGCGGGAGATCGCGCTGGGACCCCCCCACTGGACCACCAGGTAATTTAACATTTTGGGGGGTTCGGGAGGGTGGGGGAGGGTAAAGGATTGGTTTTAAAGGGTCGGGGTGGGTTTAGGGGTTGTTTTGGTGTGCTGGTTTTCCCGCCCTCCCCCCAAATAATTCCCCTATTCGATTTAACGATTTTTCACGATAAATCAAGGGAATTCCTATTGTATCGAGTCCCTTACCGATTAATGACGATTTTAAAATTATCGGACGATAATTTAAATCGTTAAAAAACAATTCACATCCCTAATATATATATATATATATATATATATATATTTACATATTATTTATTGACCGGCAAAGTCAGCATATGTCCAGTGCCTTGTTTTCATCTGGATCCAAGGGGGCACAAGTGGATAAAGGAATTTATGCGAGGTCACACAGAGAGCCCCTTGGCAGTGGGTAGTCTCAAACTCGTATCCCAGGACGTCTTCTGAATATTATCCATTATTCTTACTACTACGCCCCTTCTGCTCCCTAATGATCGAATAACTCCATGACTCCTAGAATTGCTCGTGTGATTGTATTTCCCCTGGTCCAAGGGAGCTCTTTCAGTTTGTTCTGTGGCGCCTGTCACTGGGAGCCAAGAGGAGTTGCTTGCCACTGGGAGCCCACACAGAAGAGGGGAGAGGGTGAGGGAAAGCAACGAAAATAAAGCAAAGGAAGCACAAAACAGACAAAACCAAAATAAGTTATAAAGAAAAAACATTCCCCCTGCCCCGATGCAGAGAGGTCTCGCTGGCTTAGCTCCTGTTTCCTTAACGCTGGAAATTTAATGCCTGCTCGGAGGTCTGTGGGGCTGAACCTGAAGTTCATGGTAACGGGGTATTTACGGTGCAAAAAGCACCGTTTGGGCACCGATCATGCTTTCTGTGTGCTTAGCTTACCATTAGCTTGCTGCAGCTGGAGTTAACTCTTTTTTTTTTTTTCCTGTGCACGTTTTGTACTCCTGTCTTGTTACGCCGAGTTCTCGGTGAGCTAGGTTTTTGCTGGGCTTAGTGACTGTAGAAGCAGCCTACCTCAGGAAACCTGAGCTGTCGCCTTTACCAGCAGCTCTTCCAGTCAGTGGTCTGGAAACAGAACCTGGTTTTTGTTTGCTCGATGACGTGTGAATAAACCAGAAAATAGCCTTTTGTTTTCCTCACGTTGGCTGTGCAGGATCCAAAACTTAGTGAAAAGTGTTGTTGGATTATTAAAATATACGTGGCATGGAAGCCACGTTACTGGCAGACGGTCTCATTTTTGGCTTGGTTTCACGGAGAAGCTTGCTTTTTTTCAGATCATCTGTCTTTGTCCCTGCCTCCCCGATCCCTTCATCCAATTTCATTCAGATTTTTGCCACTGATAGCACGGTGCCACATGATCCCCAGCTCGCGTTTCTCACGTGCCTCTGATGCCCCCTTCCCATACATGTAGAATCCCTTTTTCTTTTTCACCATGGTTTCCTGTAGGTAAATGGGCCAGTTCAGTTCAAAACTCGAGAAGGTTGGCGAAACTTGGCGTACATTTGTGGTATCGTGGAGTCAACTCCCTGGGGTCCTCCCCATAGACTGAATCTCAGTGTCAGAAGCTTTACTGATCTCCCAGCCTATTACACTTAGCGCCCACCCCTGAACTAATTCTACTGTGGTCTGATCAAAGAAAGTGGTCAGACCCGTTTGACGTGATCTTCCTCTGCGAATTTATCATCTTCAGTTACAGATCACTTTTCCAATATAATAACATAATGCAGGAAAAATAGGAGAGTAACCAACTAAACAGAACGTACAATAGAAATTCCGATATATTACATACACAAAATATAAATATACAAACCACAACAAATGCTACACCAGAAGGATGATGTGAAGACAACTGTAAATAAGTAACAACGAGGTTGAAAGAATATATCCACCTGCAGTTTGTGCAAGTATAACCGGAAGCAGATGGAAAGCAATCAGAAACCCCATTCAGTCACGAAATATTCTATGAAAGAACCCTTCCTCCCAAAGAAAAACACCCGAGCCCAGTCCTGAAGAGCGAGTTACATTCCAGGTTTTAAAAGCAAAGAAAGAAAAACGGGGAGGCCTAAATCTGTAGCCAGCCCTGAGAAAATAAAATAAAGCTGGCCTCCCCTTTGCAAAACTGAGAGAGGTGCGCCTGGCGAGCTGGGACTTTTCAGCTTTCTGCCTCCAAGATGGAGGGCATTCATTGTCCGTCTTTTTGCCAAGGCTTCTCTTTCTGCAGTTAGTGTAGCTGGGTTCAAAAGAGGTTTGGATAAGTTCTTGGAGGAGAAGTCCATTAATGGCTATTAATCAATTATACTTAGGGAATAGCCCCTGCTATTAATTGCATCAGTAGCATGGGTTCTTCTTAGTGTTTGGGTAATTGCCAGGTTCTTGTGGCCTGGTTTGGCCTCTGTTGGAAACAGGATGCTGGGCTTGATGGACCCTTGGTCTGACCCAGCATGGCCATTTCTTATGTTCTTATGTTCTTATGCTAACAGAAGCCTGTGTAAGCGCTTTAGCTGACCTTCTCTTTTTGCTTTCCTCTTTTCAACAGTAAGAGCAAATATTCAGTAAAATATCGTACAGCAAACCTCATTCCAAGAGTGAGAGAAGTGTACATGGAAGAGGACTGTGCTTTTAAAGGCGATGCCACTTTTGGGGCCTGTGGTCTGTCTATTTTATTTAAAATCTCTTATATCCCACTTCTTCCAGCGCATATTTATTGCTTTGTGCAGGGTCGGGAATGATGTTTAAGTTGTTGCTGATCCCGTGAATCGGATCCCAGTCACTAGAATTTGTCTTGGGGTAAATGTTAAGGGACCTCTGCCACAATGTACATCTCTACTAACCCCAAGTAGAGGTTATCTAGGGGTGTTGGGATATTCCTTTAAGGGAATGTGTCGGGGGGAGTCTCCTCGGGCCTGTATAAGGTGGCGCTCAGAGCAGGAAAGTGTCTTTTGCGTTTTTGGTTTTGGGGTATGGCGCGAGAGGCACTCCTTGGAGGGCAGCTGGTACACTCAGTCCAGCCAGGCCACGGCATGGGGAGACGAGTGAATCATCGTCTGTGGCAGCCTGGAAGGATCAAGGACCACCACAGCTTCGTGGAAATCCACTGGAAGACGAGTGAACTGCTCTGATGCGTCTATGACCGAGAACTCGGTGAGTGATGCGGGTATTGGAACTCATTTGAAATAAGGAAGAGTGGGAAGTATTTTTTTGTACTGTGCCCTTTGTGAGAAGAGTTGGTGGATGAATGTATTATTGGTGATACCACCTCATTAATGCTGTAAGATCCTGTGAACCCTGCATAAATCGGTGAACTTTTTAAATAGCTCTGATTGCTAGAAACCCCAGATTTTGCAAATAAATGTAGTTTGAAGCTCCGTTTTGAGCGCGACCCTCCTTTATCCGAGAAGTGGGTTCGAGAGAGGCGCCTGCCAGTCCTTGGAGAGGGGTCACAGAGGGGGGGGGAACACGTGGTTTCTGATGCTTTCCCTATTCTAGTTTCAGAAATGCAGCCCTTGCCTCTCTGCCAAGGTCTGCTACGCCATCTTATCGACTTTTTTTGTTTTTCTGAATCCAGAGAGAGACTGGTGCTCAGCTCACAAACAGGCATCAGACACCTCTCTTATGTTGTGTGCGCCAAAGGGAAGTTACATGGATAAATAGGGCAACTAAGTCATCACAGGGATGTACAGGGGGCGTTGCAAGGGATGAGCAAGACATGTCCATATGGGGCTCGTTGGTGGGAAAACCCTCCGGAGCTTTGATGCAGCTCTTCACCACTGCGAAGCCAGAGCCTGCAGCATCCCGGCGGTGGTGGGCAGATGTCTCTGCATCTTGAAATCAGCGGGATGCCCTCCTGGGCGGTGTGGACAGCCCATGCCAAACTCTGCCACCATGTTGAACAACAGCTACTCTATCGAGCTAAGTTGGCAGCAGCAGGATCTCAACGTGTTTTTGCCCTAATGAGCATTTCCCAGGGGACGTGAATCTGAACAGAATGCCGCTTATTTCAGCCAGGAGCCAGCTTTCTTGTCAGTGCTGCCTTAGAAATGAATATTCATTGTTCAGCATGAAAAGGAGACTGGGAATGCACCGCTTGCTGCTTACATTCGAGCCTCACAGGAGCATAACGCATGGTCCCACAGTGGCACCGGCATTTGGCACGTAAATCTCATACGTCTTTCAGCGAGGCTCTGGGGAGAATTTGGCTTTTAATCGCAGTAAGCTCAGCCAAGGATCAAGATCTGCCTTTCGCTCTCAGCTGCTCCTTCCCCAGCCCTTAGCTTGGGTTTTTATTTAACGCTGGAGCTTGGGGGGTGGTGCAGCTTGCTCAAGAAGTGAATTTTTTCAAGAGCATCCTGCATCCTGCTGAGCAAATTCTGTCTTATGACCTGCGATCCCTCTGAGTCCTGCCTCTGCACATCATTCTGAAGGCTTCAGGCTTTATTTCTCTGAATGCCACCGGAGTACAGATAAATTAACTCTCCACTGTCTCGTGAAGCTTTTGAGTTGGGTCTGAAGCAGTTTGTGCACGTCTACAGTGACCACGTGCTTTGTTCCCTTCCAAGTTCAAGTCTACTTCTTGCCCAGATTAACCGACGGCATCTTTGAGCAAGTTTTCGACACAGACTGGCTTGCATCCCAAAGAAAACGGGTGCTCATGTTTTAACATTCTTAAATCCGGGCAGAGAGAATATAAATGTTAACAAAATCCCACGTCTGGGCATGGAGGAAAAGTAATAAAATGACTGAAGAGAGGGAAAGATGAAACACACATTTATATTGAGGTCTGCCGTGTTTAACAGATTGCATGCCGTTCCGTGTCTTAGAATAAAGATTAATAATCCGGTAAGCAAGGCGTGAACGTTATCCCAGGTAATTCGTCTGTGATGTGACTGTGCAGCAGAGAAGCACCATATTCCTGCTCCAATTGAAATGCTCGGAGTGTGCTGCTTTTGTAGCCTCCGGTGTATCTGAAGCAGTGGGTTGTTTCGTTTTTATAAGGACTGCCATCATAGTGTATTGATAAATGGCTTCTTTATATGAGCCAGGCTATAATCCATACTCTAAGAATATATAAATCGTTGAGGACCACTGGACAGAAAACTTGACAAGTTACAAGATAAAGACCCAAATGGTCCTTCCAGTCTACCCAGCAAGTTGCTTGGGTGGTAACTGCCGCTCCGTGCAGGTTACCCCCATTCAGAAATGCTACATCTGAAGTTAGCAATAGGTAACGTTAGATGTTATGTAGTTGCCCAGTTTTCCCCCATTAGTGCTTTTCTACGTGTGCTGACCCATATGACATGACCATTCGTAATGGTGACCCTACCAGGCCTTGTCTCTGAGCTCCTCCCTCTTTCACTGGATATAGGGTGCATTTTCCATTTCCTTCCCCCCCCCCCCCCCCCGTTGCTAAGCGTGCCTACCAAATGTCATTCATACACCCTATCAGTGATAAGACCAACACTTTGACCAGCACTACAGATTGCGGTTCCACAGGAGTCGTGCGTGTCATCGTGTGTCCCTGTCCCCAGTTATACATGGGCAAAATGACTTGGATGCTTAAAACTTGAATTTTCGAACACTGTACCTGTATTTGCCAGCGCAGTGTTGATGCACCACTAGTTTCACACTGGCTACAGTCCCACCATGAGATTTTTTTGTGAATGAGACTCTGCCTTGCCATGAGCAAGGTGGGGACGTCTCCACTTTTTCAATCCGCCGAGAACAATGGTGATCTACTCTCTCTGTTCTTGGGCTCCAGGTGGTCTATATTGTTTAGTTCTCAGTTGAGTGGTATGTGTAGTGTTTAAGTTTTGTTTCTTTGACTCTCTGTCCGGGTCTTATTAAGGTGACAGTTCCTTTGGAATATTACATTCTATCTTCCTTTACTATTATTGATCTTTTCTCTTCTGTTAGCCTTTGGACGGCTGAGTAGTAAAGAATTTGAGCGTTAAGCCTCTCATTGGCTGTCTATGTCACGTGGTTCCCCTTCATTCATGTTTTTTTCTTTTTTGATTCCAATTGGTGTCTTTTTATCATGGTTTTCAGAATCTGAGTTTATATATTTTCAGGCGCCTCACTTGTAAGTGATAGCCTTTTGGAAGGCTGCCTTTCTCAAGAATCATACCATTCTAACCACCAGGCTATCCTCCGCTGCCTTCCTTACCCCCACGCAGGCTCTCTTACCGTCCCAGAAGTCCTGACCTAACCCAACATCGTGCATCTCTCTGCATGCTCACGCTGATCTTGTGCTGATCTGCATGTCTGACAAGACCAGCATGAGCACTGAGCAGAGAGCTATGCCGTGTCAGGTCGGGCTGCTGTCAGCTCTTCCAGGGTGTTGAACGGGCCCCAGCTCATTGCTATGCCAGTGTAAGAAATTTTCATTTGATCTGAAAAATGAATCAAATGAAAAATGTTTGCATGCACATCTCTGGTAATAATTATTGCTCGATCAGCTGGCTTTGATACAGTGAATCACAGTACCCTGTTGGAATGGCTGCTGGTCCATAGTATCAAGAGCAATATTCTTAAATGGTCCTCTTCTTTTTAACAGATGGATAATGCAGAGAGTTCTGGTTGGCGATTCCTATCTCATCCATGGGAACTTCAGTAGGGTATTCCATAGGGGTCGGTGTTGTCACTTTTGCTTTTTAATACTTCTTTCCAGCACATGGGGACTTGAATAGAGAACATGATGTGTACTTCCAAATATTTGTAGACAATCTTCAGGACTATTGCAATTTAGGGAAGAATCAATCAGAATGGCTTGCAAAGTTGCAATCCTGCCTGGGCGCGATTAGTGAGCACCTTGGCCTCTATATTACTACACAAAGTATTATTCGCCAATCCAATAATAGGTACTGGAACCCACAGAGAATTGAGGTAAACACCAGAAATCCCATTAGCACATGACTTCTTTTGGCATGTAAGCTGCATGAACATGGCAGTTGCATGGTTAACATATACAAATCTGTAGAGACTTAAGAGTGCATCATGTTCTGGGATTCGCTGATCGTTACTCATGATTTGCAGGGGGTTCACTTATCTTAGCTAGGAATCTTGCATGTTTTTCCAGAGGCATGTTTAAATGTATTTTTTTTTTTTTTTTAATGAGCAGGGAAAGTTTTGGGGAGTATACGTTAGATGCCACATTTCGGATGGTGATTATGAAACAATGGTTGCAAAAGCAGGCCGGTTTCTGCTCAGGATGGGGCAGGGAGACCGCACCTTGAATACTGTGTACAATTCTGGTCACCACATCTCAAAAAAGATATAGTTGCGATGGAGAAGGTACAGAGAAGGGCAACCAAAATGATAAAGGGGGTGGAATAGCTCCCCTATGAGGAAAGGCTGACGAGGTTAGGGCTGTTCAGCTTGGAGAAGAGACGGCTGAGGGGGGATATGATAGAGGTCTTTAAAATCTTGAGAGGTCTTGAACGAGTAGATGTGAATCGGTTATTTACACTTTCGAATAATAGAAGGACTAGGGGACATTCAATGAAGTTAGCAAGTAGCACATTTAAGACTAATTGAAGAAAATTCTTTTTCACTCAATGCACAATAAAGCTCTGGAATCTGTTGCCAGAGGATGTGGTTAGTGCAGTTAGTGTAGCTGGGTTCAAAAAAGGTTTGGATAAGTACTTGGAGGAGAAGTCAATTAACGGCTATTAATCAAGTTTACTTAGGGAATAGCCACTGCTATTAATTGCATCAGTAGCATAGGATTTTCTTAGTGTTTGGGTAATTGCCAGGTTCTTGTGGTCTGGTTTGGCCTCTGTTGGAAACAGGACGCTGGGCTTGATGGACCCTTGGTCTGACCCAGCATTTCAATTTCTTATGTTCTTATAAGAGCATTTTTTCCTTCTTATGGAAATCACTGATTTTAGTTAAAGTTTGTTTATTAAGTAAAAGTGATGATACAATGGAACAAACATTATCACAGATAATTAGAAATGCAAACAATTGAACACAGGCGTGCTAACTTGGTTGAAGGCGCAACCACTACTGTATCATGTATACAAAAAAGAATTTGCATATTTTTAACTTTATATATATATATATATATATATATATATATATGGATAGATATAGATTTATAGATATAGATTGAATCTTTACCACCCCCCCCTCCCAAGGTAGTCAGAGTTCCAGCACCTAACTCAGATGATGTACCGGGACTTCAGTTAGAGTCACATTATCTCTATGAGGTTACGTAGCTTGACTGTCTTGTTCTGGTCCAGTCATGACCAGAGAAGTTCAGAAGAACCGGGACAATGGATTAGTCAAATATACCAACCCCCCTAAACCTGCCCGCCCTCAAGATGCATCAAATATTACCATGATTAATATGAACACAATGAAAACCCTAGGAATTAAACAGCATTCAACGATTTAATCCTTATCAGTGATTTAACAGTAGACTTCTAGCCCTCCCTGATAGGCTTTGAATGTAGCTATCCCATGCAGTAAGATCTTTCTTTTCGACTGATGGCGATTTAGCTGCTATAAGGGATTCCATATTTGCCGTATTGTGGAGTACATTCCGCCAATGCCAGTAGGATGGGTGGCTCTGGCTCTCTTCAAGCAGTTAAAATGACTCTTTTACCTTGCCAGCAGTGCTTTTCATAAGAAAACTCTGTCACCTTCTCGTCCTTCTGCAGTTGGAAACCCCACTCCAAACAATACAACCTCTATATTCGAGGGTAAACGAACCTGAACAATATTACTCAGATACCGCAGTATCTTGGCCCAAAATGAAATCACCAGTTTACATGCCCAGAACATGTGTGTTAAAGACCCTTCTTTCTCCGCACATTTAGGACAATCCCCTGACAGGGCAAGTCCCGCCTTGGAAGCCAGTTTCAGAGGAATGTATGCCCTATGATTACATTTAAATTGGGATTCTCTTAGACTCATATTGGGCAATATCTGCCTCAGCAAACAAAAACTGGACATAAAGCCCACTTGGGACAATGAAAAATTGATCTCTTGTTTCCAGGTATTCCATAATACTAGAATATGATAATTTTTCCTCAACCATTTCAATTCCTTGTGAATAAGTGCAAGTGAGACCTTTGATCTTTCTGGATATATAATTCTCTCTAATGCCTCTGTTTTGGGGTGTTCTAAGGCCTCCTTAGGTAGTGAGTCTACATAATGGTGGAGTTGCAGATAGGCGAAGATATCAGGGTCCTGTAAATCATACTTTGCTTGTAATTCAGAGAATGGAGCATTGACTGGAAAGCTGTAAGAGCGACATGAGACGTCTCCAGGCCCAACGAAAGGGACTTAAAATGTTCTGCGCTAACCCCTTCGGAAACGATTTGCCCTCTGCCTGAAGAAAAAAGCACAAATCCATTGGGGACACCAGAAGATTATCCATCTCTAGGTCCGTATTAATTGAGTCTCCATGTAACCAGTCTCTTACAATCCACAGAAGACTAGCCATATTATATAGTTATATATCTGGGAGCCCAAGTCCTCCCTTGTTTCAGTCGGCCTTCAGTTTGCGGAGTGCAATTCTTGTTTTTTTTTCCCTGCCCACAGGAACTTAGTCAAGTACTGATTCAGATATTTAACATCAATACTGGCTAGCCAAAGAGGCAACATTTGAAGTAGATATGGCCATCATGGAAAAAGTGTCATCTTAAATAAGTTCACCTTTCCTACTAAGGAGAGTGGTAACTTTCGCCATATTTCAAGCTTCGTTTTATTAAAGTTGATTAAAAGGGAGATATTAAGCTTATATAACTTGGACAGATCTAATCCAATTTTAACTCCCAGGTATTTAAAGGAGCCCGGCGTCCACTTTAGGGGGAAAGTTCCCAACCAAGCTCTTTGGATTGAATCTGGATACACCAGCGCTTCCAATTTGTCTTTATTCAGTTTAAGACCAGAATTGGCACCAAACTCCTCCAGTAAGTGAAGTAAATATGTTAAAGAGTTTACCGGATCTGTTAAAAAGACCAATAAGTCATCTGGGAAGGCTGAATATATAAAAATTGACTGTTTTAACAGAAACCCTTTGATCTCTGGTGCTTGCTGAATGGCTTTAAGGAGGGGTTCCAATGTGAGTTAAAACAAAAGGGGAGAGAGTGGGCAGCCTTGACGTGTCCCTCTACAAATAGGAAAATGCGACGAGATATTTCCATTGGCAGTCACCTCTGCTGTGGGGTTAGAGTATAGCAGTTGTATTCCCTGCAAAAAATGGGCCCTCTAGATTCATAGTTTTAAAAGGTCAAATAGGTACTGCCATTCCACCCTATTAAAAACTTTTTCAGCATCGAAGCTTACCACCATGAATGGAGCACTATATTTAACACTGACATCTATGGACTTTGACAGCTTGTGTACATTTACCATGGCATGACTACCTTTCACAAACCCAACTTGACCAGGAGCTATGAGCCCAGGTAGAATTGTCGCTAAGCGGTCCGCCTTGATCTTTGCAAGCAACATTTGATCGAAGTTTATCAAAGAGATAGGGCGGTAGGAGGACACCATGGTTGGGTCCCTCCCAGGTTTGGGTATGACCGTGATTACCGCTTTATTAATATGGGTAGGGTATGAGCCCTGCTTTAGTAGTGCTTCATAAGTGTCGCAAAGCACAGGTGCAGTCTCTTCTCCCAGTATTCTATAAAATTAACTGGAGAAGCCATCTGGACCAGGTGTCTTTAAAGGCTTGGCAGAATAAATACCTAAGGCTACTTCCTGTGTGGAAAAGGGGCGATTCAGTCGTTGTAAGTGATCTTCCGTAAAGGGATTTAGAGACATTTTCTTTAAAACTTCTTGCCACTTCTCCTGATTACTTCCCTCGAAAGAGTAGAGGGTAGTATAGTAATGTTCGAATGCTGTCAATATAGACTGGTTACTAGTGAGTAGTTTCTCTTCTGAAGTTTTTGTTATGTGAAATAAATCTGGTCCCACTGGAAGATTTTAATCAAAGTAGACATAAGCTTCCTCGCTTTATCACTATGCCAGGATAGCTGGAACTTGAAGTACATAACGCTTTTCTTTGCCCTCTGATATAGTAACGATTTCAAAGCCCCTTGCGTAGCTATATATGCTTCTTTGTTTAAGGCTGTATTAGAAGTAGCTAGAAGAGTCTTAAGTTTCCTTAATCTAGCTTCAAGTGTGATAATGCGTCTATTCATGTCCTTACAGCGTTGAGATAGGTAGGCTATGATATCTCCTCTGTTTACTGCTTTCGCTGTATACCAAATTAAAATTGGGTCTGTATCTCTATGGGAGGCATTATTAGTTAAGTAGTCCTTCCATTTAGAGCGAAGGTAAGCATGAAAAGACGCATCATCCATTAAATAGTATGGAAATCTCCAGCGCATAGTGTGGGCTCCCTGATCCACATTACGCAGAGTAACCCAAATAGGAGCATGGTTGGATATTTTTATTTCCCCTATGCCTCCTCAATCTTAGAGAATCCATGGGAGGACGTTAAAAGGAAATCAATCCTGGAGAAAGTGCCATGGGCCCGGGATAAATGGGTATAGTCACATTCAAATGGGTGTAGCACTCTCCAGACATCCATAAGCTGCAACTCAGTCATTATCAAAGGGATCCCTTTGTTAGCACCTAGCAACGGCCCTTTTGGGGTTTGGGATTTGTCCACAAACAGATCCACTACTAGATTGAAATCTCCCTCCATGATAATAAATTCCTCAGCATAAGGTAGTAAGTGCTTAATGAGGTCGGAGAAAAACTGATGGTCGTAATTATTAGGCCCATATGTGATACATAGCACAACCTTATCGGTTGTGCTATGTATCACATATGTGTTCAATTCCCCTTATCGGTTGTGCTATGTATCACATATGTGTTCAATTCCCCTATAATGATAATATATCTACCGTTGGGAATCTTTGATTTCTTTCATAATTGTTAAAGAAGAATTTTTATGGACCAGTATTGCTACACCTGCAGATTCAGTGGAAGCAGAGGCGTAACTAGCATGCCCTACCCACCAGCGCTGGAGTTTCTGGTGCTCACGGTCATTCAAGTGAGTTTCTTGTAAAAATATCACATTGGCAGACATACGCTTTAGTGCTGTGAGAATTTGAGTATGTTTCTCGAGCATATTAATGCCACACACATTCCAAGAAATTATTTTCAAGTTATTAGTAACCATAGGGTAAACATTTGAAAGGCTTCTGTAAACTGAATTTAACTGTTATGTAGTGTAAAGCAAGGACCCTCCCAGCTGAGGTCCCTACTTAGATTATGGTTCCTATGGGCAATGAGAAAAAATAACCACTTTTATTGCGCAGTATGAGTAGAATTGGTTGATGCATCTCCCTTGTTCCCTTCCCCCCACCCTGTCTCCCCTCTTCCTTATGTAGCTTAAGAATCACGCTCAATACCTAATCCCCCCCTCACATCATCCCCCTTTCACACACACATTCATTCTAGCCAAACCAGTACCAAAAAAAGAAAAAAAAAAAGTCTGAAAAGTTTCAGTGCCAATGCAGGTGTGTCATAGCCAGTGGACTGAGTTCGGAGGATTAAATCAGGAAGATTAAGTTTCAGTCACAAGTATGTGTATTGTATGAGTCCATAGTACTAACATTTCCATCGAGCAATGGCAAGAATGGCCTCAGAAGTCCTGAATTGTGTAATTACAGCTGACATGGGGTAATGGGAGATAAACCTTCCTGGCAGTTAGCCGAAGTACAATGATATCACGAGCACTGTTGACTGATAATTCAAAAAAGAAACAAGTCATCGACGCTGGAAACGTCGGGAAGCAAAAGAAAGAAATAGAACTTGACTTCCACGAAGGTTTCATAACCGCTCTCAGCTATAAACTGGTAGCAGAGCTTACGCAGCAATTTTGTTCCAAATCAGTATTGATCCTGGATTTCTTGGTTACTTAAAAAAGGATTGGCTTCCGTAAGCTGAGATAGCATGGTTCTGGTTCCAATTCAGCAAATACTCTAAGAATAAGCCCTGTTCATCTGGCCTTGTGAACATATATATTAGGACCACTTCACAGAACCAAAAATACCTTCTTCGCACAGTGCCGTATGGAGGTTATATGGAAATCCCAACATCCAAATTTCTTATTACCCTCCATTCAAGCGGGATTGTATGGTTGGCGGTGCTTTCTGGGCATAAAAGGGGAGTCATTCATCTCCCGATCCCCGTGCGGATTCCATGTTGTTTATTAGTTGTAGCACCGTAGCTGCTGTGGAAAACCCATTTGACACCATCTGGACAGGCCACTCTCAGTTTTGCGGGGTATAGCAAGGCGAATCCCAGCCCCAGTGAATGTAGTCGCTTGCACACCGGCGCAAATTCTCTCCTTAACGCAGACAGTTTTTGAGAGTAATTTTGAAATACCAGAATTTTTGTATTGTTGTGGTGTAGGGTCTTACTAGCCCGCAAACTCTGTAAGGTTTCTGTTTTGTGAACAAAGTCCAGAAATTTCACTATAATGACTCTTGGCTTCCCTGTGTCGTTGCGCTTGGTGCCGAGCCGGTGGGCCCTCTCGATTTATAATGGGCTGTGCATGGTAGAAAGGCCCAGCTCGCTCACTAGCCATTGCTCTAAAAATGGAAGTAGTTCTTTGTCTGACATGGACTCAGTTATTCCTATAAAGTGTAAGTTATTATGTCTGGAGCGATTCTCAAGCTCCTTGAGCTGTTCTTCCTGCTGTTTTGTAGCATGTAGTTCTTCTCGTATTGCCGTAATTGCGTCCTGGTTGACGGAGGTCCCCTGCTCCAATTTCTGGCAGCAACTTTCATATACTTGCATGCAAGAGGTGAAATCCTCGAATTTATCGACTATCTCTTGAAATTCTGGGGATAGAGCTTCAACCACAGTCATTTTGCGTTCCAGGAGAGTGTTTTATCTTGCCGTGTTATCTGCTCTAGTGGCTGAGTACCATCCGCCATTTTGTTGTGAACGGCCTTGGGCTTCTCTCTCTCCTTATCCTTCTCTTTTTGACTGAAATGGGTCGACATACCCTAGAATCAGGTGAGTGGCTTCCCCCTTACAGGTGATGTTGCCTACAGTGATGCAGAGCAACAATTTATAGCAGATGGGGGTGGATGTGATGAGAGGGAGATCAGAGCTAGGTGAATCATTTCCTACCAGCTCAAGGTGTCTCGTGATCTCTACACTGATTTTAATGATTGCATCCCCCTACTGCTATAACATTGTTTTCCTCTTTCCTGGAAATGTTAATTTATTCTTTTGCATGTGTTTTTTTTATCAAATACTTATTAAAGAATTGTATTTTTCTGTCTTTTAGGGTTTTAATTCTTGGAGCGTCAGGCGGTGTTGGTACTGTAGCCATCCAGGTACATGTTACAGTAATGTGATGCATTAACATAAAAGCTGTCTATCACGCAGTTCCCATACAATAAGAAAGGCTATATATCATGCAGCTTCCATTTAATAACATTAAGACTGTTTATCACGCAGCTCCCTTACCATAACATTAAAACTGTTATCACGCAGTTGCCGTACAATAACATTAAGGCTGTATATCACGCAACTCCCATACAATTACATTAAGGGTGTATATCACACGACTCCCTTACGATAACATTAAGGCTGTGTATCACGCGGCTCCAATACAATAACATTAAGGGCATATATCATGTGGCACTGTACAGTCATGTCAAAACATACATAACTATAAAGGCATCATAGCATTGTGAGCCCTATACATTACCATGAAGACATGCAGCTGAGACCTCCCAAACCCATTATTCTTCTCTGTTTTTTTTCTAATTCTGCCGTTATTTTGGATTTTCCTTTCTTTAAATACCGTGATTTTTGACGCAGTGTTTCTGCTTTTGATTTTTTTCCCACATAACCCTAATTTCTCCTTTCTTGTCTGATACTGGGCTGTGTGTTACACATGAGGAAAAGCTCTTTCAGAATCTGAAGGTAAATGCCTCCTCCAGCCAAGCTATTCATTCCAGCACTATTCTGAAAGTACATTTGCATTTCAATGACCAGTATTTGACTGGGAGCAGGTTACAATTAGGTCATTGTCCTCTAAATAAATATGCCATTTTAGGTGGCTCAGATTTCACAGAATATATTTGCAAAGGCTTGTGGTAGCATTCTGTTACCGCAGACTCTTCCCTGTCCTCTTTATCTCTCCAGGCATCCACCCCCTTTTGGTAAAGAAGGAGCTCCTGAACCTTCCTTAGAGCCTCTCCCCCTCCTTCCAGCTTCGTGGCATGGTCCCTGGGCTAAGGTTTTTGAGAGCACATATTAACACCCGCTACAGTGTGGCTAGTGTAGGTGTGTGTATGTGTGTGTGTGTGTGCCGCCAGGCTTCCATGACTGCCTGCTTGTTTTAGAAGTTCAGACTAAAGTCTCGGGAACTTTCTACAGGCAGTCTTAGCCCAACATGGGCTGCTATAAAATGACCCTCTTTCAGGCCGATGCAATATCCACGCAGGAAAAATGGACGCTCGTGATTGTGTGTCTGCTTTCCTAATGCGCCCCTGTCCACCTTTCCTGGGCGATCAATGCAGTAGGCTAATGAGCTGCTGCGTTAAAAAGGAGGCGCATGGGGAAATTGTGCATTCCTGGCGCCTCCTCGGCATCGGGCACCCAGGAGAAGTGGCTGTGCATGGGTTAAGAAAACGGACGCTCGTAAATTGAGCAACTCTTTTCCTAACCTCACCGCCGTCAAGATATTTTTTCACATTGCTGCTTTCTGTGGTTTCTCCAATTTTAATATTGCTCCTCAAGACTTAACGCCAGCTCTGGGGCTGTGTTAATTTTTTAGGGTTACAATGTGCGTGTCTGTTCATGGTTATTTTTTACATTGGGCGGTACTAGCTAATAGACTCATGAACATAGCATTTACACGTGTTGAGCGCTATTATCTACGCCCTGGCTTGGATGTGCATTTTGGATGCGCCGATCCCCTTATTGCATAAGGGGTTATGAACATGCGTCCAAATCGTGGGTAAACCTGGGCGCTAGCCTGAACGCACGGTACGGCATGGCCTGTTTGAGTTCTGTTAGTCTGTCTGTGTAGGGGGTGCTAGTTTTCCTAAATATCAAGTCCTCGTTAGTTTATCCTGTTGGTCCTCATCTGGTCTACTCCTTTTCTGTGTGCTTATTCTTTATGGCCCCTCTTACCATGGCTGTGCCTCACTATTTTTTAAATGCATTTTCCACGAGTCCCCTTCATGCTGTATTCTTCCTTCATGTGGGTTAGTGGCACCCCCTTTTTTGCTGTCATAATAATGGGAACATGATACTAGGAGGGGCTTTCAACACAACCCTTTCTTCAGGGGTCAAATAAGGCCTCTGGACACCGATTTTATAGTGCGAGCCACAAGTGGACAGGTTACTGGTTGGGTTCAGCAGAAGAGTATGTCTGAGGTTCAGTGCTTGTCATTTTGCTGCTGGCTGTAGTGAACAGACCGGTGAGTCTCCAGCTGTCCAGAATGATCCTCGAACCACAGTGTGGGATTCTAGGACCAAGGTTAGGGTCATCGCCCAACTCCAAGTCTGAAGGTACAAGTGTGAAGCCAGTCCCGTTACAAAGCATTTGGTGAGCCTTTGAGGCAGGAGCTGGAAAAACAGGCCTCGTTCACTTGTTCATTGTGACCTGCTTAAGGTGGCTTATCACTAGAACACCTTGATGCCATGTCAGTCTCTGTGTGTTGTGCTGGGCATACCCCACCTTGCCACATCTTTCTGCATCGCTTTGCTGCCGGCACGCTTGGAACTGGGAAGGAAGCAGTTAGAGGATTTTCTGTGTTTGTATCACTGAGTTAACCCTGAGGTAATGCTCCCGACGCTGCAAGGTGGCTGTGGTGTCACTCACTTCCCCCCCAGATAATAGCCCATGGACAGAAGGGTCAGAAAAAAACGATTCAGAAAATGTGAGCCCTGCTAGTGAAATTTAAATCAGTCTCCTCTGTAATGAAACTACAGTAAAAACATATTTTGCTGAGAAATGCTCACAGAAATCCAAAACATAGTCACAGATCAAATATTATGGGACCAGGGATGGCATGCCACATGCAACTCCGCTGACGAACAAGTGATGGTTAGCAATAGAACTGGGTGGTAAGGTTTGTTAAGTTAAATAGGTAAAAGGGTTTCTTTTGTTTGGGAATAGCGCCATCTGGGTTCCTTTCTCTATAACGTCACCAAAATTCCTCTCTTCCTTTCTGAATGCAACCAAAACCCTTATCCAGTCTCTCATAATTACACCCACAAGTGCCTTCGCTCTGCCGTTAAGATCCAGGAGAAAAGGTTCCAAGTCTTTCTTGGTGGCAAACGTAAGCCCAACTCCTTGAGGCCGGTAGTGAAGCTCGACACAAGGAATGCTGCTTGCCAGGTCAACGCCAAGGGGCCCTCAATCGTTTGGATTTTGGTGCAAGGATAGCCCCAGGAGTCAAGAGAAATCTCACTGTCCCTCCTTGAACTGCAATCAGGCTCTGAACACTTGAACAAGGTGCCAAGAAGAGTTGGTGTTGAGCCTTGAGTAGAGACTTTGAAGCATCAGCACAGTTTTTTTTATCTATTTATGAACTTTTCCCTAAAGTTGGTCTCAAGGCGGATTACAATAAATTTAAATGAACAGAGGCAATACAGCAACTTACAGTCCAATCAGAATTTGCAATTAATGAAGCATTGGGATCCAGTTTGTGAAGAGTTTCAAGACTCATTTGTGAAGTGCTAGTGCTAGTAAGGGGAACTATTTTAGGGGGTGACCTTGGTGGCTGAGCCAGAGCAGTTCCAATCTAGATGGGTTAGTCTGAGTTTCTGTTTACTAAGCCATTGGGCTACCTCTGCAAGACAGTCATTGAGCTTGGTAATGGATGAAGTTTGGTCAGATTCCATTTTGACACACAGCTGTGAAAGCCAGGAGATGCAGGATGTTTATGCAGCTGCATTTAAATGTGAACTCTGCCTCCTAGGTACAGACACTGTTGTGCCTGTCTCCAAAGATCTTGTTAATTTATTTATTTAAAATCTTTTCTGTACCGTCGATAAGTTATATACTATCGCAGTGGAGGATGTCCGTTCTCCTATGAGACTGATGCTAGTGTTGTCATGGGCAGTTTCAATGTGCAACTGGATAGGGGAATCACCAAGATGTTTGCTTGCTGTATGAACTAAATCAAGCTCAGAGCATTGAACACCACAACTGAACTTGATGTATTGAGTGATCTGCCTCTCAGTGACTTTTCTTCACACAAGTCTGGCACCGTGTACCTTTCTCAGAACCATATGTGCGGAGCATAATTGAGTGTGAAGCTATTCTTGGCCACCTCCCCTCCCAATCTCATTCATGTCTGAGATCCTAAAAGTTAAGCTTTACATCAGCTCAGTCTTTGGATCTCAGGCCTTCTTAGAACTCACATTCTTAGAGGAATCAGGTGTGAGAAATCCTGGGGACCTGCCTATCTGTTAGAAGAGGAATAGTCTACTGACCTCCCATCTGGTGCCTCTCTGCCACAAGCTAAGAATAGGTCTCTAACTAAATGGTAATGGTAATTTTATTTTTACCAACCTTCAAAATGGTGTACATTAAAATCATAAAGCCTACATAAAAGACAAAAGCAAATAAACAAAATACACAAAAGAAATGAAAGAGGCTATTTTAGCCAAAAGATCTTCATTCAAAAATTGGAAGAAGGATCCAATAGAAGAAAACAGGATAAAGCATAAACATTGGCAAGTTAAATGTAAGACATTGATAAAACAGGCTAAGAGAGAATTTGAAAAGAAGTTGACCATACAGGCAAAAACTCATAATAAACACTTTAAATATATCTGAAGCAGAAAGCCTGCAAGGGAGTCGGTTGGACCATTGGATGATCAAGGGGATAAAAGGGCACTTAGAGAAGATAAGGCCATTACAGAAAGATTAAACAATTTCTTTGCTTTGGTGTTTACTGAAGAGGATGTTGGAATATACCCGTTCCAGAGAAGGTTTTCATGGGTGATGATTCAGATGAACTGAACCAAATCACAGTAAACCTGGAAGATTTGTAGGCCTGATTGAGAAACTAAAGAGTAGTAAATCACCTGGACCGGATGGTATACACCCCAGGGTTCTGAAAGAACTAAAAAATGAAATTTCAGACCTATTTCAATTCATTTGTAACCTATCATTGGAAGATGGCCAATGTAACCCCTAGATTTTAAAAGGGATCCAGGGGTGATCCAGGAAACTATAGACCGGTGAGTCTAACTTCAGTGTTGGGAAAAATCGTGGAAACTGTTATAATGAATAAAATCACAAAACATTTAGATAGGCATGGTTTGATGGGACACAGCAAACATGGATTTACCCAAGGGAAGTCTTGCCTTACAAATCTACATTTTTTTGAAGGGATGAATAAACGTGGACAAAGGTGAACTGCTAGATGGTGGTGTATTTGGGTTTTCAGAAGGCATTGGACAAAGTCCCGCATGAGAGGCTTCTAAGAAAACTAAAATGTCATGGGATAGGAGGTGATGTCCTTTTGTGGATTGCAAGTTGGTTAAAAAACAGGAAACAGAGAGTAGGATTAAATGGTCTGTTTTCACAGTGGAAAAAGATAAACAGTGGAGTGCCTCAGAGATCTGTACTTGGACTGGTGCTTTTTAATATATTTATAAATGATCTGGAAAGGGGTACAACGAGTGAGGTGAACAAATTTACGGATTACACAAAATTATGCTGAGTAGTTAAATCTCAAGGGGATTGTGATGAATTGGAGGACCTTGTGAGACTGGAACATTGGGCTTCCAAATGGCAGCAGATGAAATTTAACGTGGACAAGTGCAAAGTGATGCATATAGGGAAAAATAACCCTTGCTGTAATTACGCAATGTTAGGTTCTATCTTAGGAGTTACCACCCAAGAAATAGATCTAGGAGGCATAGTGGATAATACATTGAAATCACCGGCTCGGTGTGCTGTGATTATCAAAAAAGCAAACAGAATGTTAGGAATTATTAGGAAGGGAATGGCAAATAAAATGGAGGATGTCATACTGCCTCTGTATCGATCCACTGTGAGTCTGCACCTTCAATATTATATGCAATTTTGTTCACCGCATCTCAAAAAAGATATAGCTATTCTGGAGAAAGTGCAGAGAAGGGCGACTAAAATAAGGGGAATGGAATGGCTGCCCTGTGAGGAAAGGCTAAAGAAGTTAGGGCTGTTCAGTTTGGAGAAGAGATTACTGAGGGGGGATATGATAGAAGTTACAAAATCATGAAAGGACTTGAATAAGTTAATGTAAATCAGTTATTTACTCTCTCAGATAATGGAAGGACCAGGGGGCACTCCATGAAGTTATCAAGTAGCTCATTTAAAACAAATTGAAGAAAATTATTTTTCACTCAACACATAGTTAACTTCTGGAATTCATTGCCAGAGGATGTGGTGACAGCAGTTAGTGTAACTGGGTTTAAAAAAGGTTTGGCTAAGTTCCTAGAGGAAAAATCCATAAACTGCTATTACAGAAATTAATAAGCAATAGTAGCTTGTGATCTATGTAATGTTTTGGGTACTTGCCAGGTATATGTGACATGGACTGGCCACTGTTAGAAACAGGATACTGGGCTTGATGGACCCTTGGTCTGACCCAGTATGACATATTCTTATTTTCTTATGTTCTTATTATAAAAATAAAAAATAATCTAATCCAAACCATTTCCTATGGTATAGCAGAAACACTTTAGACCATAAGACAATGCTAAAGTCAGTTAGAAATGTGTAAATGACCAGGATTTCACCAACTTTCTGAATTTCATAAAAATTATTCTCAATCCATATGTGCAATGACAGTGAGTTCCAGACTAAAGGGACCAGATATTGAAAAGTAGTTTAGTATTTTCGAGCATGATCTTACATGGTGAGGGAATCCTTTTGAGAAGATTGCAAAGTTTATACTGGTTTGCAAGGAAAGACAAGGTTTGTCAAATAACCAAGTTTTCCCTTAGAGACTCCCTTATAAGTAAGGTAAAGTAGTTTTAAAAGAATTCTACAATGTATCTGGTAGCCAATGAAGTGCTTGGAGTAGAGGGGAGGGAGACATGATCAGATTTGGAAACCCCAAAGATGACTCTTGCTGTATTTTGAAAAAACTGGACCTTTCTTTCCCAGATTTTGTCCAGAAGGGTGGCTAAGTTTATCCCCTTTGAGTTGAAGGTTGAGAATGAGTCTGGAGTACCTGCTCTCAGCTTCTTCAAATATTTGGATGCCCCTAAGGAGCTGATAGTGGTGCCTGTCCACACTGTCTTCTAGGATCAACAGAGGAGGATGTGGGAGCCCCCACACATCATAGTACTTGTTGCTAAGAAGGCAGACACAATGCATTGTGTCCAGGTAGCTGAGGGATTCCACAAACTTCAGTTCTCACTCCAGACCAGACGTGGAAGGGGAAGATTGGAGGCTGTTGATCCCCCATAGTATTTTTCAGTTTGCACAGGAGGGAGAGGGGGATGGTGGAAAGAGGCTGTCGGCCCTCCATTTTAATTTTAATTTGGGTGGGTGGCAGATCACGTAACTAGCTGATCTTCATCAGTAGCCAGCTGAGGGCCTGATTTATCAAAATATTTCCCCATAGACACAGAATGGGAGAAAAACCTTAGTGAATCAGGCAGTAAGTTTGCTAAATCTAGCCAGTTAATTTTGGTTGGCTAGATTTAGCTGATGTTTTAGTTTTACCCCTAATCAGTTAGGTTCAGCTGAAAATTCGATTAAAGATAACTGGTTAAACTTAACCATTTCTTTGCCGTTCTGCAGCTTTTTGAAAAACTGCCCCATGTGCTAGATTTTATCATACTAGCGTGGAGCTTTGCATGCATCTTAAATTCCTACTAAGCTGGTGTCAGACTTCTACCTTTATCGGCCAAGCATCTTGCCAATATTTTTCCTTTGGCCATTTTTTCATAAAGGTGAAAAAGCCCTGGATTGCAAGAGAGGTGTCGCATTCTACCTGGAGTGGACTCAAGCCCATAGATATTCCATCCAGTTTTTGGGGTTTTTTGGCCCCGATAGACCTGGATTTGCACTTTCAAAATGCTGCATTTCTTCTCAGGTAACTGATTGCATCTTCATCTGCTATGTCTAGGTAGACCTGACCTTAGAGGGGCACATCCAAGCCCATAATGTTAGGGTCATCCACCTAAAGTCGCCCTCCACTGAGATTTCCAAGGCTGTAGCTTGGATTTCAGACCTCGTAGTCATGTCCCATCATGGTCTGAAGGACAGTTTATTCTCCACAGTCTCTCTAAGGGGTAGAGTCTGACTCCATTCTTCCTAGGGCCCATTTTTATAATTTTGAAATTTCTTCTCTGTTCCAAAAAAAAAAAAGACAAAATAGAAAACAGGGTTTCTCCAAGAAGATTCTGTCTGTTTGGTATCAAGCCATAGTCATGTGTGACTGGTGAAGAGCGGTCTTTAGAGAACACATGCTAATTGGAAGGAACTTTGTGGACTGAACTGAACCAAGGCACGCTTGTGGTAATAAAGTTTTGCTGTAAAAGTCTATCTTTTTTCCCCAAGCTTTTCTTGTCAAAAAAGATCCTCTTTTAGGAGAAAGCTTGACCTGTCTCAGTGAGCAGATACAGTAAGTGCTGTGGAATGGAGCACGCGACACAAAGGACTTATTAAAGGGTGTGGCTTTTCTTAACTGGTGAAATGCTGGAGAAGGCCAGCCTGCTGTTCAATTGCGGGGAAGAAGTGGCAGCCATGCGCATGGCCTTTTCAAGATCTGAATGATGGTGGCGGCTGAGAAAATTCTACAGCCCAGCCATGGCTAAATGGATTCCGCAGTGCGATGCGCTATATGATGACAGATCAAGAGCTACAGAAAAGTTATGGCCGAAAGACGTTCGAGTTTGGGGAATCTCCCTTTATGCAGGTTTCTAGATGGGCCCCCACTTAGAGTATCGACTTTTACTACAATATGTGTGAACCTCATTATTCCAATATACAAGCACCTTTCTGCTAGTCGCCAACATCTGGAAACTGGGCACACATGCACCGGGGATCAGGCCTTTCGGCAGCGGTCTTGTTGCCAATTCTGTGTCCTCAATCCATTTAGAGTTCAATCACACAGAAAGATGGGGTCTTCATCAAGACGCAATGAAAACACAATGCTCATAGGGACAAGAATGGCCTTGCGGCTTCAAGACATCGTTTATTTTCACCCCACAGGGCAATACCATTCACCGGCAATCCATGAGGGAATGGCAGTCATGACAGAGTTATGTTGTCCTCACATGCTTAAGACCCCTTAAGAGGAGCTGTGTATTGTTCCTTGTGGACTGAACGAGAAAAAAATGTAAAATTCACCACTGTCATCTAATGTAAAATATTTTAGGCCTTTCCCTGCCTTGTCTTCTAGGTGTGATGTCCTTTAACTTGCATATGTCTCAGTCTTGTTATCCCATGCGAAATGCTAATTGACTATTCTGATTATATTCATTTTTAACGACCGCCATGCATGGACTGTTTCTATGACCTGTGTAACTGTGGCATCTTGCCACTCGCTGACATGTTGCTAGGTGAAATAATTTGAATTGCTGCTGACCTTCACTTTGGGGGGGCCTTGTCTTTGCAGCTGCTGAAAATGTGGGGCGCGAACGTGACAGCCGTCTGTTCCCTAGACTCCAGTGCCATGGTGAAGAGCCTGGGCGCTGACCATGTCATCGATTACAAGGCAGGAAACGTAGAAGAGCAGCTGAAAATGTCAGAACTGTAAGTGCTGTACCCATCCGCGCTGTCCAGGGCTCGGCCTTGCTGCCTGACTTCCGGCTGAGCCAGTCCTGCATGGAAATGTTGCTCTCGCGTTCCTGGGAGATATCAGAACGTTCCTCTTCATGCCAGGACTGGCTCAGCCTGTCGTTTGGCATGGGGAGTCCTCCAGGATCCCTGCCCGCACTGCTCAGTAAACAGCCCACAAAGACTGGGGCCATAATTCCCGGATCTCCTCACAACAAGGAGTCCAAAAAGTGAAAAGAGAGAATAAAATCAGGCACTTTTACAAATCCTCGTGGGCCCTAATAGTGGGGGGTGGGGGGGTGGGGGGAGGCCAACACATTTGGTTTCGTTAGTTTTTCTTTTTCAAATTGTTGAGCAGTAAACTGAATTTAAGGCAAATGCCTTGTTCTCAACTTGGGCCCAGAGGCATAAGGCCTTGCCTCAAGGTCACACAGAGAGTCCATAGCAGAGCTGGGATAAGGACCAAGGCACAGGGAGATAACTGACCCTCCCAGGGTCACACAGAGACTCAGTGGCAGAGTCAGGCACTAGAACTGAGGCATAGGGGGAGAAAGAGGGCAATTTTCAAAGGCCGTTTACCCCAGTGAATTGTCTGTCTGAAACTGGACCCTGCCCCCTTCCTGGGTAAAAGTACCCAGGGGGTTCAGCAGCAAGGGTACGTTTCCCCTTGCGCGCTGGGAGGCAGGGTAAGGTCGAAAGAAGCGAAGACACTTGAAGTATTTGCAGATCTCTGTGGGGAGGTCATCCCAGTGCAGTCTGCACAGGGAAAAGTTCCCATGGACTTTACAGCTACCTGTGTTGTTTTCAAAATTGCCCTTAAAATGACTGAGTTGATGGCAGAGCTGGGATTAGAACTGAGACACAGGGAATTAAGTGACTCTCTAGGGTCACACAGTGAGTCTGTGGCAGAGCTGGGAGTAAGAACTGAGGCATAGAGGGGATGAAGTGAATCTCCCAGGGTCACACAGTATTGGTGGTAGAGCTAGGGATAATAACTGAGGCACATGGGGATTGACCTCCCAGTGTCACACAATGAGTCTGTGGCAGAGCTGGGAGTAGAGCTTGGGGTACAGGGGATTAAGTGAATCTCCCAGGGTCACACAGTGTTGGTGTCAGAGCTGGGACTAGACCTAAGGCACGAGATTAAGTGACTTTTCCAGGGTTACACAATGTCAGTGGCAAAGCTGGGATTAGAGCTGAGATACAGGTGATTAAGTGAATCTCCCAGGATCTCACACAGTGGCAGAGCTGGGATTAGAGGTGAGGCACAGGGGATTAATTGACTCTCCCAGTGTCACATAATGAGACTGTGGCAGAGCTAGGAATACAACTGAGGTACAGGGGATTAAGTGAAGCTCCCAGGGTCACACAGTGTCTGTGGTAGAGCTGGGATAAGAACTGAGACACAGGGGATTAAGTGATTTTCTCAGGGTTACACAGTGTCAGCGGCAGAGCTGGGATTAGAATTGAGGCACAGGAGATTAAGTGACTCTCCCAGGGTCACACAGTGAATCTGTGGCAGAGCTGGGATTAGAACTGAGGCACAGGGGATTGACTCTCCCAGTGTCACACAATGAGTCTGTGGCAGAGCTAAAAGTAGAACTGAGGCACAGGGGATTAAGTGACTCTTCCAAGGTCACACAGTGAGTTTGTGGCAGAGCTGGGAGTAGAACTGAGGCCCAGTGTCACACAGAGTGTCAGTGGCTGGGGAATTTCATATAGAATTGGCTAGCCACACATTTCCCAGTAACTACAGAATCAATCGGCATTTTCCTGAATGTTTCAAGGGTTCTTATCTGTGCCAGAGGAATAGGTTCAATATTAACCTGTTCAGTGAAGGTCGCATCTACATTCATTACTCCATTATCTCTAAAGACAGAACCTGATACAAATTTTGCACTTTTAGGAACATCTAGTGAGAGAGAACTTGTCTCTGCTGATGGATCAAACATGGAGAAAGCCTGCCTAGTACTGACAATGAACTCTTCACAGGCACAGCCCCCAGAGCAAACCATCAAAGGGGTCAACCAGTCCCGGCGTTGTGGACCACACACCACTAGTGGCAGCTGTTATAATGTTGAGACCCAGGGTCAGAGGGAGGAGTGTCCCCTAACACCATGCTGGGACACTGGGTCAGAGGGAGGAGTGTCCCCTAACACCATGCTGGGACACTGTGTCAGTACTGGCTCAGAGGCGAGAGTGTCCCCTAATACTATGCTGGGAGACTGGGTCAGAGGGAGGAGTATCCCCTAACACCGGGCTGGGACTCTGGGTCAGTAATGGGTCAGAGGGGAGAGTGTCCCGTAACACCATGCTGGGACCCTGGGTCAGTACTGGGTCAGAGGCAGGAGTGTTCCCTAACATTATAATTGCATTAATCCTCTCTTGTTGACTGAGGCTCTTGGCTTATGGTGTTACAGCAGAAACTCATTAGATTGCAGGGGGCATTTCCTTGTGAAAAATTGCACCCGATTCATTTTGGATGGGAGGCGAAATGGGATTTGTGTTGAAGTCTGGCATTCATCCAGAGGTACCACCAGGGCAGACATGGCTACAGCATCAGACAGATTTGGCTGCAGGTTATTTTTTTTGGTGATATTTGAAGCAAATAAATATTGGCAGGCAAGGGACAGAGAGAGAAACGCTGCAAATCTGGGCCTGAAACCAGAAATCCTGGTTTTTATCATTTCTGGCGGTGTAAAGCATCCTCCCCTGCTGAATATTTCAGTTTCTGAAAGCAGTCTGGGAAGCAGGCCCGGATTTAGGCACAGGTAACATCGGCAACTGCCTCCGGCCCCAAATCCTGACAGGCGCCAGCACGCCGCCACTGAGGCCGTGCCTCTGTCCAAGCCTGCCCTCCAGCCACTGGTCACCTACAGTGGCGGCAGCCTAAGCAGCACCCGAAAAGAAGGAAGGCAGCGTAGGGGTGGCGGGGCCTGCAGCTTCCCGTCACGCCATCAAGGACCTGCGGTGGCCCCGCCCCTTCCACGGGTTTCCATAGGAACAGGAAGCCTGGTATGGAGGGGAGGGGGCAGGGTTGCCACAGAGCGGGGATGCCCCTCCCCCCGCCTCCGTGCTGAATTTCCTCTTCACAGTTGCTGCTCTTTGCTGACAGATTGGGTTTAAGGAACCAGCGGCTGGGTGCTGAGGGGACCAGTGAGGGAAGGACGTGGACGGGCCAGATAGGGTCCCTTGCTGTTCTCACCTCCCCCTACTTCATGAGCCCGTTATTCAGACTCCAGGTAGGTCTTAGCCTTTCTAGCGGCTGCTGAATATCTGGTTACATTCTGCAGCCGCTAAATAGCTGATAAGTCACTTACCTGGCTAGCTTGTGGGCAGGCACTGGGCGTATCAGGGCAACGCTACTTAGCTGGATAAGTTATCTGTCTAAGGTAGACCTGGTCAATAGCAGATTTAGACTTAGCCAGATAACACTTAAGTTACTAAGCTGGCTAGGCTTTCAGTATCTATCCCCATGAGTTTGAGATGATGGATGGGAGTGGACCACCTCATCCCACATCTCGGGGTGGAGGAGGGGGTTAAGAGGGAGGATGCTTGCCATCCCATGCTGCCTGTGGGAGCCTAATATGTAAATCTGGCCCTGTTGGGAATCTGAAGTATGTGAGGGGGAAGATATCTTTAAATCCACTCGTTTTTAAAATGTTATTCAATTAAAATTAAACAAAATAGACATTTCTAGCTGCTTGGATCCCTCAGTAATCAATTCCTGAAGCTTGCATGAATTCTGTGTGAGTTGCCTCGACTGACCTTGAGAGGGAGATTTGGTGTGTGCTTTCCCCTGAGATGAGGTGAGCTCCAATCCTCATCTGCCTCTGTACCCTTGCATCGCCTTTCACAGTGGAGCCAACAGTCAGCAATCCTGCCCCATCCTTATCTCCTCCCCAGGTTTGACCTCATCCTGGATAACGTAGGTGGCTCCACTGAGAACTGGGCTCCCAGATTCCTGAAGCCATGGTCCGGAGCCAAGTATGTCACCCTGATTAGCCCCCTCCTGTTGAATACGGACACCCTTGGCATAGCAGATGGCATGCTACGGACCGGCATCACCATGGTCAGCAAAACAATGAAGGTAACTTACTGCAAATAACTTTTTTTTTTTTTAATTTTATTTTTATTCCATATTAGTATAATTATTCAATATACATTGAATGCAAAAAGAAAGGAAATGCAAACTATGATTTTACAATTCTCAAAGTTACAATCAAAATAATTATTCTTTGCATTCCTTATTACAAAACAATATGAAGGAGATCCAATTACTAGAGCAATTCTAATTCAAACTCAAACACTTTTACTCAAAAATACTTGAGAGGTTGCAGAGTTAATACTAAATCCAAACTATTCAGGAATTGATGTTCCAGGCTCAGTTCCTTGGTTCCTACGAGCTTCCAAAAATGTTTCCAGTTGGTCTGGCTCATAATAGACATATCTTATGCCATCAGCTCTCATTATACACTTACAGGGAAACCTGATCACCAATTGTATACCAAATGTTCTTGCTTGGTTCGCTAGAGCCAGAAACGTTTTACGTCTGGTCTGAGTGTCTTTAGAGACATCCGGGTAAATCCAGAGTTGCTGTCCCAAGTATTGAGAGGTTCTATTCATCAAATACAATTTTAGAACATTTTCTCTATCGGATGATAGAGCAAATTTAACCAAAAGAGTATCTCACTTTTCAACTTGAGAACTGTATGAGGACTCAATTAATTCTGTAACATTCAATGAAACTTCATCCCTTAATTGATTTTCTTCTTGTCTTTCATTTTTCCATGAAAGAAAATATGCATTTGATACCGATGGTAAATTTTCAGGTTGTATTTGTAACACCTCCCAAAAGTAGTTCTTCAATTGCTCTTTTGGAGAGACTAATTTACATTTCGGAAAGTTTATAATCCTAAGATTTGGGTATCTTATAGCATTTTCTAGATTTTCAACTTTCTTGTTTAACAAAGAGTCTCCTTGAATAATTGATGACTGTACTTTTTTAATATAGCTTATTTCTTGTTCAACTTTTTCTACAGTCTCTGTATGTTGAGTTACAACTGGATTTAGATTATATAAAGCTGTTTGCACATCTTTTATATTCTCATTCAGACTCATATTATTTTGTAAAGAAACCATTGCTTGCCATAACACATCCAATGTAATGGCTTTAGGTTTCTCAGTCAGTAAAAAAGGTGAAAAGGTTACCGGTTGAGGCATAGATTGCCCCTGCAGGTCGTGGGTCCCTATAAACTGAGCCGGTTTCCTTTCTGTAGCAGAAGCTGTTTCTCCGCCGTCAGAAGCTCGGCTTTTGCCGATATAGCTCTCCACCAGAGAGGGGAGGAGGTTGTCAGGCCTCCTACCGCTCCTCACGCCGCCATATCCACCGCCGGTCCCTCCTCAAACGGACTCACTTCCAAGGACGCCTTCCGTCGATGTAGCGAGTCTGGGTCCACAGTTGTTGCAACACTCATAGGAGGTAGAGGCATAGTTGGGGCCCCGGGACTTAGAGAAACTTCTCCCGTAGGTGACCGTGCTTGCTCACCACCAGTCACTTTTGCGTGATTCTCTGGGGTCAAAGGCTCTGCATGTGGAAAGAAGCCCGGTAGCGTTGCCTGAACCAGCATGGGTCTCACAGGGGTTGAGGCATCCTGTCTAACCCTGCCTTTTCGTTTCGTATGAGGCATCGTTTTAACCAATGCTCCGGTAGGAGGAAAAAGAACCGATAGACAAACGAATTAGGAGCTCCTAACACCAGCTCCTCTCATGGCGACGCCATCTTGGATCTCCCTCAGGGAGACTACTGCAAATAACTTTAAAGCAGCAGCATGGTACAAGGTCATTTCCACACAGCAAATAGCCCAAACATGTTGTAGACTAAGGCTGCGCGGTAGCAATTTCCCCATCAAGGGTTTTATTGAAAGAAGTATTTGTGGCGATACTGGAGGTCTAGGTTACGTGAGCTTTGCCAGGAATGGGGCAGTAGACCGAAGGTAAAAGGAGCTTCCTGTGTCCTACCATCTACATACAGACAGAGAGATTGAAGGGAGTCGATTTTACATAGACAGTGCTTGTACCTCTGCTCACCTTAGTGACTGTATCTATACTGTGCATTCATGATGCCACTGATTCCATAGTGCCTTGTGGATCCGATAACACATCATCGCTATAGAATGGCGCTCTGTCACTAATGTAATGTTTCTCCTAGTTTCTATCCTCATCCTACTGCTGATTCCATGGTGCTTGTGGATCCGGTAGCACATCATCGCTATAGAATGGCGCTCTGTCACTAATGTAATGTTTCTCCTAGTTTCTATCCCCATCCTACTGCTGATTCCATGGTGCTTGTGGATCCGGTAGCACATCATCGCTATAGAATGGCGCTCTGTCACTAATGTAATGTTTCTCCTCATTTCTATCCCCATCCTACTGCTGATTCCATGGTGCCTTGTGGATCTGGTAACGCATCATTGCTAAAGAATGGCGCTCTGTCACTAATGTAATGTTCCCTGTACGTACCCGGATCAGTCCAGACTGTGGGTTATGCCTCCCTTCCAGCAGATGGAGACAGAGAAAAACTTGAAGGGCACCTTCTCTTAACCTGGTGTGCCACCTGCATCCCCTCAGTATTTCTCTGGCTCCAGCAGATGGAGGTGGTGCAAATCCTGCAGTCTTGCCCTGATTCTGAGATTGACATTTTCCCTTTAAAAAAAACCAAAACTAAAGAGGCAGAAACTTTATAACTATTGAATCAAGCAAACAAAAAAGAAAAAAAAAGTTAAAGCAAGAGGAGAAACTTTCCAGTCCTCCCAGGGGGTAGGCAGGTCCTGCAGGATCATCCCCCCTGGTTGCAGGTTTCGGAGCTGGGGTTGGTTACCCCAAGGGACTCATGGCAAGTAAGGCGCTGGGGGAAAGATTACTGGTAGTCCGGTCCCTCTCTCCCTCCGTGGCACTCACCTGATTGTAAAAAAAAACAAAAAAACAAACAAACCGATGAGCAGCCTATTAGGGTTTCTTTCTTACCGGCTGCAGTCCCTGACGGCTCGGGTGCAGTTTTGCCATGATTTTTGATAATTACAGGCTCCCTGCCGTTCCCTCCTGCCGAGATTCGCTGTTTTTTCTTCTCCCTCGATGCTGCTGCCATCTTGTTGTGTTGCCTGCGGGGAGTCCTCCTCGAGACTCTCCCGTTCAGGCCTTTGCTTGTGCTGCCTTTCTGGAGGGGAAGGTAGCTCGTTTTTAACTGCAGCATGCTCAGCAAAGCCCTAAGGTGCAGCCAAGAGATCAGTACCTCGGGAGCCTCGGGCTGACCCGTTCCCTCTCAGCGTGGGAACGGCAGCCATTTTAAATACTTTTGCTGAAGCTCAGGCAAGAGCTATGGGGGCAGGAGAACTTCCTCCAGCCTTATCCCCGGTTCCTGCCAGTCCTGGAGATCACTCTGATCTGGACCAGGACGATTTGGATGGAAACCCCGATTCCCCGGGAGGGTAAGGGGCCAGTTCTAATCCTTTTTCATTGGATTTTGTCCTTATGCATAAAGCTTTTTTAGCTTCGCAGTCTCAGCAGAGTGGTACTTTGCCTTTGAGACATCTGCAGGGGCTGCCCCATAAAGTAGCCAAGCGTCTTGATGGACCAGCATATCTGCGGGTCGCTAAGTTGCAGGAGTCCCTGATTTCAGGCAGTTCTGCCCTTCCAGAGGGTCCGGATAATAGGGCTACAGCCACACTGGCATCGGCTTTGCCTCCTACCGGCATGGAGTCTGAAGAGGACCTGGGCAAGCAGGCTTCTCTGGACGTAGATGACCCGAAGGTGGTCTGACTGTTTCACAAGGAGGAGTTGGAGCCTCTCATTCCCTCTGTCCTATCACCAACATCCTCCACCACAGGATACTGTGAACCCAGTCCTGGCGGGGTTGTGGGCTCTGACCAGAGCTTTCCTTTCCATTCCATGCTATAGCAGCTGATGACCCAGGAGTGGGACATTCCGGATGCCAGCTTGAGGGTTGGTTGGGCTATGGATAAACTTTATCCTTTGCTCGAGGAGTTTCTGGAGCTCCTGAAGTCCCCCAAGGTAGACTCTTCAGTATTGGCTGTTACGAAGCGGACCACAATTCCGGTCGCAGGAGTGTGGCGGCTCTTAAGGATCTTCAGGATAGGAAGTTTGAAGTTCTTCTTAAGTGTATCTTTGAGGTTTCGGCCCTAGGTATCCGGGCAGCGGTGTGTAGTAGCTACATGCTACGGGTGAACCTCCGCTGGGTCCAGCAATTACTAACATCCAGAGATCTCCCTCCGGGTGAGTCAGCACAAGCAGAACGCGTGGAAGGGGTGGTAGCATATAGCACTGAAGCCCTATATGACCTCCTCCACACGTCCTTTCACATCATGTCATCTGCTGTATCAACAAGGCGTCTCCTCTGGTTACATAACTGGTCAATAGACATTTCGTCTAAAGCTCGGTTAGGTGCTCTACCATTTAAAGGCAGGTTTCTCTTCGGTGAAGACTTGAAGCAGTTGATAAGGTCCCTCGGTGAAAACAAAGTTCACAAGTTGCCTGAGGACAGACCAAAGCCTTCCAGAGGCTTTCCGTCAACCCACTCATGCTTTCACGGTCAGCGTAGGTTTCATCAGAGCAGACAGCAGCCGGCAGGTCAACGACAGCCTATGGCCAGGCCTCAATCCTGGAATACTTCCTTTTGAGGCCGCAGAACCTCTAGGGAAGGAGGACCTGCGACGTCTCTCGCCTCCAAGACTCCTCAATGAGATACGGCTGGCCCATCCCTCGATCCCCCGTGTAGGGGGATGATTGTCTCAGTTCCACGAGGCATGGGCCAAGTTTACTTTCGATCAGTGGGTGCTAAGCATCATAGAACACGGCTACGCTTTGGAATTTGCTCGACCTCTCCAAGATTATTTTATGATCTCTCCTTGTGGAGTGCGGGCCAAGGGGCAGATCGTTCGACAGACCCTCGACCATCTGCTGTCTCGGGGCAGTAAAGCCTGTCCCTCAAGAGCACTGGAAGATGGGGAGATACTCCATCTACTTCATTGTCCTTCAGACCTATTTTGGACCTCAAAAAGGTAAACAAGGCTCTCAAGGTACCGCATTTCCGCATGGAAACTCTATGCTCAGTCATCGTGGTGGTCCGCAAAGGCGCGTTCTTAGCATCCCTGGACCTAATGGAAGCATACTTGCACATACCCATTCACGAGGATCATCAGAAATTTCTTTGCTTCATGATCCTGTGGATGCATTTCCAGTTCTGCGCTCTGCCGTTCGGTCTAGCTACGGCCCCCCGCACATTCACCAAAGTCATGGTGGTAGTGGCAAGGGCCCTAAGCAGACAAGGCTTCTGATTCATCCCTACCTGGATGACAGGCTTATCAGGGCGAAGTTGAGGGATCTCTGTGTAGAAGCTATCAGCAAGGTAGTCAGTCCACTGGAGTCGCTCGGCTGGGTGATCAATCAAGCCAAAAGCAATTTTGTCCCTTCTCAGACGATGGACTTCCTGGGGGCCCGTTTCGAATCCAGTGTCGGGAAAGTTTTTCTACCCCCAGATCGAATGACCAAATTGATAGTGCAAGTTCGTTGCTTGTTGTTGCTCCCACTACCCAAAGCCTGGGACTATCTTCAAGTCCTCGGCTCCATGGCATCTACTCTGGAGTTGGTTCCCTGGGCTTTTGCTCATATGAGGCCATTACAACGAACGTTGCTTTCCCGTTGGGTTCCCAAGTCAGACGTTCACCAAAGTGAACGTGCGACTTGGGATCCCTCACCGATCACGCCAGGTCCAGTCTTAGGTGGTGGCTTTGCCCGCACCACTTGTCTCGTGGTGTAGACCTCGAAGCCCCGAACTGGATAGTGGAGACCCCAGATGCCAGTCTCTTTGGCTGGAGAGCTGTCTGTCAGTCCCACTCAGGCCAGGGCCGCTGGTCCCTGGAGGAGTCCAGCTGGTCGATCAATCGTCTGGAAACCAAAGTAGTTCAACTGGCTTTGCAACACTTTCGCCCGTGCCTCCACAATCAGGAGGTCCAGGTTCTATCCGACAATGTGACAACGGTAGCCTACATCAACCGTCAAGGAGGCACCAAGAGTCAAGCCGTAGCCAACGAGGCAGAACAATTCATGGCTTGGGGGGGAAAACATCTTGCGCTGCTAGCGGCATCTCACATTGCCGGGAAAGACAACATACAGGCGGATTTCCTCAGTTGGAAGCGCATAGATCCAGGAGAGTGGGAACTTTCGGACCAAGCAATGGGTCTAATTTCCCGCAGGTGGGGGACACCCCACATGGACTTGATGGCGACGCGAGACAATGCCAAGGCCCCTCGCTTCTTCAGTCGCAGAAGAGATCACGGCGCAGAAGGAGTCTATGTGCTGGTACTTCCCTGGCCAACCTTAGTTCTCCTGTACGTCTTTCCCCCTTGTCCACTAGTGGGCAAAGTTCTGCGCAGGATAGAAGTTCACCCAGGGATCATGATTCTAGTGGCTCCAGAATGGCCCTGACGTCCATGGTTCATGGATCTGGTCAATCTGGCGGTGGACGGGCCCCTACAACTTGGACATCTTCCGCATCTCCTTCGTCAAGGCCCTATATTTTTCGACCAGGTAGATCGCTTTTGTCTAGTGGCCTGGCTTTTGAAAGGAGGAGATTGAGGAAGAAAGGATACTCTGAGGAAGTAATTACTACGCTTCTGCAAGCCAGAAAAACATCTACCTCACTATCATATGTCTGGGTGTGGAGCATTTTCGAGATGTGGTGTCGCAAACGAGGGATTCTTCCCAGGCAAGCTTCTATTGCTCATATTTTGGCCTTTTTGCAAAACGGCTTATCCAAGGGGCTTGTCTTTTAATTCCCTCCGTTTACAAGTGGTGGCCCTAGGCTCTCTTCTTGGCAGCTCAGTAGCATCGCATCTGGATGTAGTGCGTTTCCTCAGAGGGGTAAGACATATGATTCCTCCTGTCCATCCTGTATGTCTGTCTTGACCTCACGTTGAAAACGGTGTTTATGGTGGCTATCTGCTCAACTCACAGAATCTCGGAACTACAGGCCCTCTCTTGTAGGGAACCCTTTTTGAGAATTTCTAATTCGGGAGTCTCTCT